>NC_069504.1:788554589-789784589 GCF_027579735.1 Bombina bombina | reverse complement strand
GTTCCTCTTAAGCCTTACAAATTGTCCTTTTGCTACTGAGAAAGGCACATGTGGAGGATGGCAGCTCCTGGCATCCAACAGCGTGTTACGTGTTATGGGTTTACGATATGTGTCACATGTTATACATCCATCACTATTACCCATCAAGGTCAGATCCAGAAAGCATATACTGTCTGTGTGAACCCATATAAAGGTTTGCGAATGATGGCGCAAATTTAGCACCCATCGCTGTCCCACACCTCTGGAGATAGAACTGCCCTTCAAATTTGAAGTAGTTGTGTGTCAGGAGATACATAGTGACCCTCCGTACATAGTCTCTCAAACCATCTGTAAAATTGGTGTAATTCTGTAGAAAGTACATAATAGCCTCAAGTCCCTTCTCATGAGGTATAGAAGAATAGAGTTCTGTCACATCAATTGTCACCCATCTATATGTACCTTCCACCCATTTCTCTTTCTCAAGTAGATTTATGACATGTTTGGTGTCTCTCAAATAACTATTTAATTTAAGAACTAATGGGTTCAAAATCGCGTCAAGCCACTCAGATAAATGTTGTGATACAGAGTCAATGCCACTTACGATCGGACGGCCTCTGACGTTCTCAATGCTCTTATGCACTTTTGGTAGGTGGTGGAAGATGGGCACAACAGGACAAGTGACAAATAAGTAATTCCCTGTGGATTCATTAATGTGCCCATCCTCCAAACCATCGTCCAAAATTGCTTTTAGCGTTGCTTGATACATCTGGGTGGGATCACCCTGCAAGGGAACATAATTATCTGTGTCTTGTAACTGGCGTAAAGCCTCTTTTACATAGTCAGTTCTGTCTAGGACGACTATTGAGCCTCCTTTGTCTGCTCTATGTATTATGATGTCATCCATACGTTTTAGTTCATTCAAAGCTTTCGTATCCTTACGTGATAGGTTATCTGAGTGAAAAACATGCATACTTAGAGATAAAAGATCTTTCTCCACCCTTTTGTAAAAAGTCTCCAGTATTGTACCTCTGTGGTGTATAGGGTAGAATTCAGATAAAGGTTTAAAACCACTGAATTCATTCACAGAAGGGTGGTTAAGATCAATATGACTTTCTGAAGCCAGAGCATTTAGGGTGTTAATGTCACACGCATCCTTAAATGGGGTATCATTAATATCAATTGTTCTTGAAATCTCATCTCTACTTCTATTCTCCCTTCATTCAAGGGTGCTTCTTTAAAAAATTTTTGTAAGGTTAGATTTCTTATTAGTTTGTTCAAATCTAGCATTGTGTCAAAAACATTAACGCCTAGATTTAGAGTTCTGCGGCCAAAGGGGTGCGTTAGCTACGCGTGCTTTTTTTCCCACGCACCTTTTAAATACCGCTGGTATTTAGAGTTCACAGAATGGCTGGGTTTTCATTGCGTTAGGCTCCAAAAAGGGAGCGTAGAGCATAATTTAACGCCACTGCAACTCTAGATACCAGCGGTGCTTACGGACGCGGCCAGCTTCAAAAACGTGCTCGTGCACGATATCCCCATAGAAAACAATGGGGCCATTTGAGCTGAAAAAAAACCTAACACCTGCAAAAAAGCCGCGTTCAGCTCCTAACGCAGCCCCATTGTTTTCTATGGGGAAACACTTCCTACGTCTGCACCTAACACTCTAACATGTACCCCGAGTCTAAACACCCCTAACCTTACACTTATTAACCCCTAATCTGCCGTCCCCGCTATCGCTGACACCTGCATATTTGTTTTAACCCCTAATCTGCCGCTCCGTAAACCGCCGCTACTTACATTATCCCTATGTACCCCTAATCTGCTGCCCCTAACACCGCTGACCCCTATATTATATTAATTAACCCCTAATCTGCCCCCCACAATGTCGCCTCCACCTGCCTACACTTATTAAACCCTAATCTGTCGACCGGACCACGCCGCTATTATAATAAAGTTATTAACCCCTAATCCGCCTCACTCCCGCCTCAATAACCCTATAATAAATAGTATTAACCCCTAATCTGCCCTCCCTAACATCGCCGACACCTAACATCAAACATTAACCCCTAATCTGCCGACTAGAGCTCACCACTATTCTAATAAATGTATTAACCCCTAAAGCTAATTCTAACCCTAACCCTAACACCCCCCTAAGTTAAATATAATTTTTATCTAACAAAATAAATTAACTATTATTAAATAACTTATTCCTATTTAAAGCTAAATTCTTACCTGTAAAATAAACCCTAATATAGCTACAATATAAATTATAATTATATTGTAGCTATTTTAGGATTAATATTTATTTTACAGGCAACTTTGTAATTATATTAACCAGGTACAATTACTATTAAATAGTTAAGAACTATTTAATAGCTAAAATAGTTAAAATAATTACAAAATTACCTGTAAAATAAATCCTAACCTAAGTTACAATTAAACCTAACACTACACTATCAATAAATTAATTAAATACAATACCTAGAATTATCTACAATTAAACCTAACACTACACTATCAATAAATTAATTAAATACAATATCTACAAATAAATACAATGAAATAAACTAACTAAAGTATGAAAAATAAAAAAGAACTGTTACAAAAAATAAAAAAATATTTACAAACATTAGAAAAATATTACAACAATTTTAAACTAATTACACCTACTCTAAGCCCCCTAATAAAATAACAAAGACCCCCAAAATAAAAAAATGCCCTACCCTATTCTAAAATTAAAATAGAAAAGCTCTTTTACCTTACCAGCCTTGAAAAGGGCCCTTTGTGGGGCATGCCCCAAAGAATTCAGCTCTTTTGCCTGTAAAAAAAACACATACAATACCCCCCCCAACATTACAACCCACCACCCACATACCCCTAATCTAACCCAAACCCCCCTTAAATAAACCTAACACTAAGACCCTGAAGATCTCCCTATCTTGTCTTCACCTCACCGGGTCCCGATCTGTCCAGAAGAGCCTCCGATGTCTTGATCCAAGCCCAAGCGGGGGGCTGAAGAGTGACGTCCATCCTCGGGCTGAAGTCTAGATCCAAGTGGCGGCTGAAGAAATCCATCATCGGCTGAAGTCGGAAGTCCATCATCGGGATGAAGTCTTCTATCAAGCCGCATCTTCAATCTTCTTTCTTCTGGAGCGGAGCGGAGCCATCTTCTTTCCAACCGACACGGATCCAACCTCTTCAACCGACGCCTACTCGCCGAATGACGGTTCCTTTAAATGACGTCATCCAAGATGGCGTCCCTCGAATTCCGATTGGCTGATAGGATTCTATTAGCCAATCGGAATTAAGGTAGGAAAATTCTGATTGGCTGATGGAATCAGCCAATCAGATTCAAGTTAAATCCGATTGGCTGATCCGATCAGCCAATCAGATTGAGCTCGCATTCTATTGGCTGATCGGAACAGCCAATCGGATTGAACTTGATAGAATCCTATCAGCCAATCAGAATTCGAGGGACGCCATCTTGGATGACGTCATTTAAAGGAACCGTCATTCGGCGAGTAGGCGTCGGTTGAAGAGGTTGGATCCGCGTTGGTTGGAAAGAAGATGGCTCTGCTCCGCTCCAGAAGAAAGAAGATTGAAGATGCGGCTTGATAGAAGACTTCATCCCGATGATGGACTTCCGACTTCAGCCGATGATGGATTTCTTCAGCCGCCGCTTGGATCCAGACTTCAGCCCGAGGATGGACGTCACTCTTCAGCCCCCCGCTTGGGCTTGGATCAAGACATCGGAGGCTCTTCTGGACAGATCAGGACCTGGTGAGGTGAAGACAAGGTAGGGAGATCTTCAGGGGCTTAGTGTTAGGTTTATTTAAGGGGGGTTTGGGTTAGATTAGGGGTATGTGGGTGGTGGGTTGTAATGTTGGGGGGGGGGTATTGTATGTGTTTTTTTTACAGGCAAAAGAGCTGAATTCTTTGGGGCATGCCCCGCAAAGGGCCCTGTTCAGGGCTGGTAAGGTAAAAGAGCTTTGAACTTTTTAAATTTAGAATAGAGTAGGGCATTTTTTTATTTTGGGGGGCTTTGTTATTTTATTAGGGGGCTTAGAGTAGGTGTAATTAGTTTAAAATTGTTGTAATATTTTTCTAATGTTTGTAAATATTTTTTTATTTTTTGTAACTTAGTTCTTTTTTATTTTTCGTACTTTAGTTAGTTTATTTCATTGTATTTATTTGTAGATATTGTATTTAATTAATTTATTGATAGTGTAGTGTTAGGTTTAATTGTAGATAATTGTAGGTATTGTATTTAATTAATTTATTGATAGTGTAGTGTTAGGTTTAATTGTAACTTAGGTTAGGATTTATTTTACAGGTAATTTTGTAATTATTTTAACTATTTTAGCTATTAAATAGTTCTTAACTATTTAATAGCTATTGTACCTGGTTAAAATAAATACAAAGTTGCCTGTAAAATAAATATTAATCCTAAAATAGCTATAATATAATTATAATTTATATTGTAGCTATATTAGGGTTTATTTTAAAGGTAAGTATTTAGATTTAAATAGGAATAATTTATTTAATAAGAGTTAATTTATTTTGTTAGAATAAAATTATATTTAATTTAGGGGGGTGTTAGGGTTAGGGTTAAAATTAGCTTTAGGGGTTAAAAAAATTATTAGAGTAGCGGTGAGCTCCGATCGGCAGATTAGGGGTTAATACTTGAAGTTAGGTGTCGGCGATGTTAGGGAGGGCAGATTAGGGGTTAATACTATTTATTATAGGGTTATTGAGGCGGGAGTGAGGCGGATTAGGGGTTAATAACTTTATTATAATAGCGGTGCGGTCCGCTCGGCAGATTAGGGGTTAATAAGTGTAGGAAAGTGGAGGCGACGTTGTGTTGGGCAGATTAGGGGTTAATAAATATAATATAGGGGTCGGCGGTGTTAGGGGCAGCAGATTAGGGGTACATAGGGATAACGTAGTTGGCGGCAGTGTACGGAGCGGAAGATTAGGGGTTAAAAAATTTAAATATAGTGGCGGCGATGTGGGGGGACCTCGTTTTAGGGGTACATAGGTAGTTTATGGGTGTTAGTGTACTTTAGAGCACAGTAGTTAAGAGCTTTATAAACCGGCGTTAGCCCAGAAAGCTCTTAACTACTGACTTTTTTCTGCGGCTGGAGTTTTGTCGTTAGATTTCTAACGCTCACTTCAGCCACGACTCTAAATACCGGCTTTATAAAGATCCCATTGAAAAGTTAGGATACGCAAATGACGTAAGGGGATCTGCGGTATGGAAAAGTTGCGGCTGGAAAGTGAGCTTTAGACCCTTTCCTGACTGACTCCAAATACCGGCGGTAGCCCAAAACCAGCGTTAGGAGCCTCTAACGCTGGTTTTCACGGCTACCGCCCTACTCTAAATCTAGGCCTATATGTGTTAGTAGGAGCAAAATTAAGACCCAGACTCAGCACTTTTAAATGCTCTTTAGTGAGTGCTCTGGAAGAAAGATTAATTGCATTATTCATGTATATTTCGTGCTGGTTTTGTTCCCTCTTAGTGGGTACCTGGCTTTACGTGTCATATACCGTTTTTTTCTGGTGATACGTAAAAAACCTTCTCAAATACTGTCTTATCCTGATTTACCATTTTGAAAATTTCTTACAATATAAATCTTTTAAAAGACACAAGGTTATTCAGTTATACGGTAACAGAGCCCTTAAAAACTGAACTCTTTACATGATTAATAGAACAAAAACAAAGGCATTGAAACATATCTATCAATTGACAACCTATTAAGTGAAAAAAAAGAAAAAAAGAAAAAATCTTACTACTGAGTAATATCCCTAGATTTAAGCTTTTAACCAACTCAACCAACTCAGACTCAGAGCAGTGTGTATTTACCACAGGACTGGACAAAACACATACACACCATACGAAAAAAAAAAAGGAACGAAACTAGAAAAAAAATTCTCCCCTAATTACCCCATTAGCTCACCTCTTCCACATCTGCTAATAGAATGATCTGACTTATTTTAATCCAAAATCATTCCCGTATATAAAATGAATTCCTCGAAAATTTTTATGTAATTATTTATTCCATCTATTTTATAGAATTTCGTATCATGGGCCTCCAGGATTACCTGTCTTGCCAATGAGTTTTTAACTGCACTAATTGAAGAGATTTCCTTACTAATCCAATTTTTAAAAATCAGTGATCTTGTAAGGACAATTACCCACTGGATGGACGCAACTGTACTCTACATTTAAGCTGATGCTCCATCTTTACAGAAGCATTTCACTGCTTTTTGTCCCGTGCGTTGAACTGCTGCTACATGCACACTGTGAACGCAAATGTGCAATGGCACTCTGACAGGCCTGACCGATATTCCTTATGTGTGGAGTGGCGGGCCTGTCAGACTGCACAGTGGGGCATGTCAGGTCATGGCCCACCAGAAGGGTTGTCACACCTTGTACCAGGTTGTGGCCTGACTTCTGAGAAACCAGGCACTAGATGACTGTTGAAATTAAATGGCGAGATTACGAGTTCTGCGTTAGCCTTAAAAAGCAGCGTTAAGGGGTCCTAACGCTGCTTATTATCTAACGCTGGTATTACACGTCAGACAGGAAAGGGTCTACCGCTCACTTTCTTTCAGCGACTCGATGCTACCGCAAATCCCCTTACGTCAATTGCGTATCCTATCTTTTCTATGGGATTTGCCTAATGCTGGTATTACGAGTCTTGGAAGAAATGAGCGACAGACCCTCTACCGACAAGACTCCAACCGCAAAAAAAAGTCAGTAGTTAAGAGCTTTATGGGCTAACACCGAAACATAAAACTCTTAACTACAGTGCTACAAAGTACACTAACACCCATAAACTACCTATGAACCCCTAAACCGAGGCCCCCCCACATCGCAAACCCTATAATATAAATTTTTAACCCCTAATCTTCCGACCGGACATCGCCGCCACCTACATTATCCCTATGAACCCCTAATCTGCTGCCCCTAACATCGCCGACACCTATATTATATTTATTAACCCCTAATCTGCCCCCCCAACCTCGCGGCCACCTACCTACACTTATTAACCCCTAATCTGCCGACCGGACATCGCCGCCACTATAATAAATGTATTAACCCCTAAACTGCCGCATTCCTGCCTCACAAACACTATAATAAATTTTATTAACCCCTAATCTGCACTCCATAACATCGCCGCCACCTACCTACAATTATTAACCCCTAATCTCCCGAACCCAACGTCGCTGCTACTATAATAAAGTTATGAACCCCTAAACCTAAGTCTAACCCTAACACCCCCCTAAGTTAAATATAATTTAAATTAAACAAAATAAATTTACTATAATGAAAAAAAATAATAATCCTATTTAAAACTAAATACTTACCTATAAAATAAACCCTAATATAGCTACAATATAACTAATAGTTACATTGTAGCTTTTTTATGATTTATATTTATTTTACAGGCAACTTTGTATTTATTTTAACTAGGTAAAATAGCTATTAAATACTTAATAACTATTTAATAGCTACCTAGTTAAAATAATTACAAAATTACCTGTAAAATAAATCCTAACCTAAGTTACAATTACACCCAACACTACACTATCAATAAATTAATTAAATAAATTAACTACAATTATCTAAACTAAAATACAATGAAATAAACTAAACTATCGTACAACCCCCCCCCCACACTAAATTACAGAAAATAAAAAAGAATTACAAGAAGTTTAAACTAATTACACCTAATCTAATCCCCCTAATAAAATAACAAAGCCACCCAAAATAATAAAATGCCCTACCCTATCCTAAATTACAAAGTTATCAGCTCTTTTACCAGCCCTTAAAAGGGCTTTTTGCGGGGCATTGCCCCAAAGTAATCAGCTCTTTTACCTGTAAATAAAAATACAATCCCCCCCCAACATTACAACCCACCACCCACATACCCCTCCTCTAACCCACCCAAACCCCCCTTAAAAAAACCTAACACTAACCCCCTGAAGATCTCCCTACCTTGAGCTGTCTTCACTCAGCTGAGCCGAATTCTTAATCCAAGCGGGGCAAGAAGAGGTCCTTCATCCGGTAGAAGTCTTCATCCAAGCGGGGCAAAAAGAGGTCCTCCATCGGGTAGAAGTCTTCATCCAAGTGGTGTCTTCTATCTTCATCCAACCGCGGCTCCATCTTGCAGACCTTCGACGCGGAACATCCTGCTGGCCCGACGATTACCCGACGAATGAAGGTTCCTTTAAGGGACGTCATCCAAGATGGCATCCCTCGAATTTCGATTGGCTGATAGGATTCTATCAGCCAATCGGAATTAAGGTAGGAAAAATCTGATTGGCTGATCCAATCAGTCAATCGGATTGACCTCACATTCTATTGGCTGATCAGGGTTTTTTTAAGGGGGGTTTGGGTGGGTTAGAGTAGGGGTATGTGGGTGGTGAGTTGTAATGTTGGGGGGGGGTATTGTATTTTTATTTACAGGTAAAAGAGCTGATTACTTTGGGGCAATGCCCTGCAAAAAGCCCTTTTAAGGGCTGGTAAAAGAGCTGATTACTTTGTAATTTAGGATAGGGTAGGACATTTTATTATTTTGGGGGGCTTTGTTATTTTATTAGGGGGATTAGATTAGGTGTAATTAGTTTAAAATGTAGAGAAGGACAGGCGGCACTCCAGGATAAAAGTTAAAAATTCATTCTTTATTCAAAAATTCTTTAAAATCACAACACTCATGTTGCAAACAAAAGGTGGAGGAGGAGTTATTAGTTATATTAAAATAAATTCAAAGTTGCCTGTAAAATAAATATAAATCCTAGAATAGCTACAATGTAACTATTAGTTATATTGTAGCTATATTAGGGTTTATGTTATAGGTAAGTATTTAGTTTTAAATAGGATTATTTTTTTTCATTATAGTAAATTTATTTCGTTTAATTTAAATTATATTTAATTTAGGGGGGTGTTAGGGTTAGGGTTTAGGGGTTCATAACTTTATTATAGTAGCTGCGACGTTGGGGTTGAGAGATTAGGGGTTAATAATTGGAGGTAGGTGGTGGCGATGTTAGGGAGGGCAGATTAGGGGTTAATAAAATTGATTAAAGTGTTTGCGAGGCGGGAGTGCGGCGGTTTAGGGGTTAATACATTTATTATAGTGTCGGCAATGTCCGGACGGCAGATTAGGGGTTAATAAGTGTAGGTAGGTGGCGGCGAGGTTGGGGGGGGGCAGATTAGGGGTTAATAAATATAATATAGGTGTTGGCGATGTTAGGGGCAGCAGATTAGGGGTTCATAGCTATAATGTAGGTTGCAGCGGTGTCCGGAGCGGCAGATTATGGCTTAATAATATAATGTAGGTGTCAGCGATAGCGGGGCCGGCAGATTAGAGGTTAATAAGTGTAAGGTTAGGGGTGTTTAGACTCGGGGTTCATGTTAGGGTGTTAGGTGTAGACTTAGAAAGTGTTTCCCCATAGGAAACAATGGGGCTGCGTTAGAAGCTGGACGCTGCTTTTTTGCAGGTGTTAGGTTTTTTTAAGATAGCTCAGCCCCATTGTTTCTTATGGGGAAATCGTGCACGAGCACGTTTTCCAGTTTACCGCTACCATAGGCAAAGCTGGTATTGAGAGTTGAAGTGGAGCTAAATTTGTCTCAACATTCCCTTTTCTGAGGCTAACGCAGCCATTCAGACAACTCGTAATACCAGCGTTGGCTTAAGGGTGCGCTGGAAACAAAAGGCTCGTTAGCACCGCAGGTCTTTACCGACAAAACTCGTAATCTAGGCGAAAGAGTTTTAGTGTATTTTACTATTTTCTTCTAATACAAGTTTTTATTTAATTGTTTTCTTCTGAATTAAACTGGATACTATAATAATAATAATAATAATAATAATAAAGGGCTTTCTAAAAAAAGGGACTCTTTGAAGTAATCTTGAAGTAATCTTAAAAAAAAACCCACATCATAATATAATTTTACTGCCAAGGATGTACCATAATGAACTTGCAGGTGCATTATATGACATTTCTCTGTGATGATTTTTTTACAGTTGTTAACCACTGCAGATCTCCTTATCTTTAGCAGGTGGTTTATCTAAGTGCAGTATAGTTGAGATGCTTTACAAATGAGTTCATTTCCCAAGCATTTTTGAATTTGTTTAAAGTCTTTATGTCTACCACCTCAATTGTAAGTTTATTCCACAAATCCACCACCCTTTCTGTAAACAAAATGCTTCATAAAATTTCTCCTGAATCTTCTACCCTCTAATTTAAGATTGTGACTCTTTGTTTTCGATTAAAAGTTTTTCTGTGGAACATACTTTCAGCTACAACTTTATTAACTTTTTTCATATATTTGAAGGTTTCTATTATGTCACCTCTTTCCTTTCACCCCTCGAAACTATACATATTTAGGTCATAGAGCCTTTTGTTGTACTTTTTATATTTTAGACTGTGTAATCTTATAGTTGTCCTTCTTTGGTCAGTTTCTAGATTATTTATATCTTTCTGAAGATATCATCTCCAGAACTGTACACGGTATTCCAGATGAGGCCTAACTTATGATCTGTAAAGTGGTATATGAACCTTGCTATTAGACATGTGCGATTCGTTTCGGATTGATTCAGAAATTCGGAAAATTCGGTAAATTCGGAGATTCGGATTGATTCGAATTTCCGAATTAATATACTTCCGAATCTACCGAATGAATCCGAATTAGCTGCCGAATCTACCGAATAAATCCAAATTAGCTCGGTAAATTCAGCATTCCCCCATAGGAAACAATGGGGCAGTTTCGGCTGGAAAAAAAACCTAACACCTGCAAAAAAGCAGCGTTCAGCTCTTAACGCAGTCCCATTGTTTCCTATGGGGAAACACTAATTTACACCTAACACCCTAACATGAACCCCGAGTCTAAACACCCCTAATCTAACACTTATTAACCCCTAATCTGCCGCCCCCGCTATCGCTGACACCTACATTATAATATTAACCACTAATCTGCCGCTCCGGACATCGCCGCCACCTACATTATCCCTATGAACCCCTAATCTGCTGCCCCCAACATCGCCGACACCTACATAATATTTATTATCCCCTAATCTGCCCCCTCCAACGTCGCCGCAACCTAACTACAAGTATTAACCCCTAATCTGCCGACCGGACCTCGCCGCCACTATAATAAATGTATTAAACCCTAAACCGCCGCACTCCCGCCTCGCAAACACTATAATAAATTTTATTAACCCCTAATCTGCCCATCCCCCCAATGTTGCCGCAACCTAAATACAAGCATTAACCCCTAATCTGCCGAACGGACACCGCCGACACCTACATTATAGCTATGAACCCCTAATCTGCTGTCCCTAACATCGCCGACACCTATATTATATTTATTATCCCCTAATCTGCCCCCCCCGACATCGCTGCAACCTAACTACAAGTATTAACCCCTAATCTGCTGACCGGACATCGCCGCCACTATAATAAATGTATTAACCCCTAAACCGCCGCACTCCCGCCTCGCAAACACTATAATACATTTTATTAACCCCTAATCTGCCCCCCCAACGTCGCCGCAACCTAACTACAAGTATTAACCCCTAATCTGCCGACCGGACCTCGCCGACACTATAATAAATGTATTAACCCCTAAACCGCCACACTCCTGCCTCACAAACACTATAATAAATTTCATTAACCCCTAATCTGCCCCCCCCAACGTCGCCATAACCTAACTACAAGTATTAACCCCTAATCTGAAAACCTGACATCGCCGCCACTATTAATAAATGTATTAACCCCTAAACCGCCACACTCCCACCTCACAAACACTATAATAAATTGTATTAACCCCTAATCTGCCCTCCCTAACATCGCCACCACCTACCTACAATTATTAACCCCTAATCTCTCGCCACCAACGTCGCCGCTATTATAATAAAGTTATTAACCCCTAAACCTAAGTCTAACCCTAACCCTAACACCCCCTAACTTAAATATAATTTAACTAAACAAAATAAATTTACTATGATTAAATAAATTAATCCTATTTAAAACTAAATACTTACCTAGAAAATAAACCCTAATATAGCTACAATATAACTAATAGTTACATTGTAGCTATTTTAGGATTTATATTTATTTTACAGGCAACTTTGTATTTATTTTAACTAGGTACAATAGTTATTAAATTGTTATTAACTATTTAATAACTTCCTAGTTAAAATAAATACAAATTTACCTGTAAAATAAATCCTATTTTTTTTTTTATATCTATCATTAAATTAATTAAATAAATTAATCCTATTTAAAACTAAATACTTACCTGTAAAATAAACCTTAATATAGCTACAATATAACTATTAGTTACATTGTAGCTATTTTAGGATTTATATTTATTTTACAGGCAACTTTGTATTTATTTTAACTAGGTACAATGGCTATTAATTAGTTAATAACTATTTAATAGCTACCTAATTTAAATATTTACAAAATTACCTGTAAAATAAATCCTAACCTAAGTTACAATTAAACCTAATACTACACTATCATTAAATAAATTAAATAAATTAACTACAAATACCTACAATTCAATTCAATTAAATAAACTAAACTAAAGTACAAAAAAAACAAACACTAAATTACAAAAAATAAAAAAAGATTACAAGAATTTTAAGCTAATTACACCTACTCTAAGCCCCCTAATAAAATAACAAAGCCCCCCAAAGTAAAAAAATTTCCCTACCCTAATCTAAATTACAAAAATTAACAGCTCTATTGCCTTACCACCCCCCAACATTACAACCCACCACCCACATACCCCTACTCTAACCCAAACCCCCCTTAAATAAACCTAACACTTCCCACTGAAGATCTCCCTATCTTAAGTCTTTTTCACCCAGCCGGGCCGAAGTCTTCATCCAATGGGGCAGAAGAGGACATCCAGACTGGCAGAAGTCTTCATCCAAGCGGGGCAAGAAGAGGTCTTCCATCCATCAGAAGTGTTCATCCAGGCGGCATCTTCTATCTTCATCCATCCGGAGCGGAGCGGCAGCATCCTGAAGACATCCGACGCGGAGCATCCTCTTCTTTCTTGATCCAACCACTAAATGACGGTACCTTTAAGTGACTTAATCCAAGATGGCATCCCTTGAATTCCAATTGGCTGATAGGATTCTATCAGCTAATTGGAATTAAGGTAGGAAAAATCTGATTGGCTGATTCAATCAGCCAATCAGATTGACCTTGCATTCTATTGGCTGATGGGAACAGCCAATAGAATGCAAGCTCAATCTGATTGGCTGATTGGATCAGCCAATCGGATTGAACTTCAATCTGATTGGCTGATTCAATCAGCCAATCAGATTTTTCCTACCTTAATTCCGATTGGCTGATAGAATCCTATCAGCCAATCGGAATTCAAGGGACGCCATCTTGGATTACGTCACTTAAAAGAACCGTCATTCGTCGGGAAATCGTTGGTGGAAGAAGATGGCTCCACGTCGGCTCGTCTGAAGATGGCTCTGCTTCACTCCGGATGGATGAAGATTGAAGACGCCGCCTGGATGAAGACTTCAATCGGATGGAAGACCTCTTCAGCGCCCCTTGGATGATGACTTCTGCCGCTGAGGATGTCCTCTTCTGTTCCATCGGTGGTTGGCTGGCTGAAGACAGCTAAAGGTAGGATGATCTTCAGGGGGGTAGTGTTAGGTTTATTTAAGGGGGGTTTGGGTTAGAGTAGGGGTGTGTGGGGGGTGGGTTTTAATATTGGGGGGTTGTAATTTTTTTTTACAGGCAAAAGAGCTGATTTCTTTGGGGCATGCCCCGCAAAAGGCCCTTTTAAGGGCTGGTAAGGTAATAGAGCTGTTAACTTTTTAATGTAGAATAGGGTAGGGCATTTTTTTTATTTTGGGGGGCTTTGTTATTTTATTAGGGGGCTTAGATTAGGTGTAAGTAGCTTAAAATTGTTATAATATTTTTTAAATGTTTGTAACTTATTTTTTTTTATTTTTTGTAACTTAGATTTTTTTATTTTTTGTACTTTAGTTAGTTTATTTAATTATATTTAATTGTAGTTATTTGTAGCTAATTTATTTAATTTATTTAATGATAGTGTAGTGTTAGGTTTAATTGTAACTTAGGTTAGGATTTATTTTACAGGTAAATTTGTATTTCTTTTAGCTAGGTAGTTATTAAATAGTTAATAACTATTTAATAACTATTCTAACTAGCTAAAATAAATACAAAGTTACCTGTAAAATAAATATAAATCCTAAAATAGCTACAATGTAATAATTAATTACATTGTAGCTATCTTAGGGTTTATTTTACAGGTAAGTATTTAGTTTTAAATACAGGGAGTGCAGAATTATTAGGCAAGTTGTATTTTTGAGGATTAATTTTATTATTGAACAACAACCATGTTCTCAATGAACTCCAAAAACTAATTAATATCAAAGCTGAATAGTTTTGGAAGTAGTTTTTAGTTTGTTTTAAGTTATAGCTATTTTAGGGGGATATCTGTGTGTGCAGGTGACTATTACTGTGCATAATTATTAGGCAACTTAACAAAATATACTTAACAAATATATACCCATTTCAATTATTTATTTTTACCAGTGAAACCAATATAACATCTCAACATTCACAAATATACATTTCTGACATTCAAAAACAAAACAAAAACAAATCAGTGACCAATATAGCCACCTTTCTTTGCAAGGATACTCAAAAGCCTGCCATCCATGGATTCTGTCAGTGTTTTGATCTGTTCACCTTCAACATTGCGTGCAGCAGCAACCACAGCCTCCCAGACACTGTTCAGAGAGGTGTACTGTTTTCCCTCCTTGTAAATCTCACATTTGATGATGGACCACAGGTTCTCAATGGGGTTCAGATCAGGTGAACAAGGAGGCCATGTCATTAGATTTTCTTCTTTTATACCCTTTCTTGCCAGCCACGCTGTGGAGTACTTGGACGCGTGTGATGGAGCATTGTCCTGCATGAAAATCATGTTTTTCTTGAAGGATGCAGACTTCTTCCTGTACCACTGCTTGAAGAAGGTGTCTTCCAGAAACTGGCAGTAGGACTAGGAGTTGAGCTTGACTCCATCCTCAACCCGAAAAGGCCCCACAAGCTCATCTTTGATGATACCAGCCCAAACCAGTACTCCACCTCCACCTTGCTGGCGTCTGAGTCGGACTGGAGCTCTCTGCCCTTTACCAATCCAGCCACGGGCCCATCCATCTGGCCCATCAAGACTCACTCTCATTTCATCAGTCCATAAAACCTTAGAAAAATCAGTCTTGAGATATTTCTTGGCCCAGTCTTGACGTTTCAGCTTGCGTGTCTTGTTCAGTGGTGGTCGTCTTTCAGCCTTTCTTACCTTGGCCATGTCTCTGAGTATTGCACACCTTGTGCTTTTGGGCACTCCAGTGATGTTGCAGCTCTGAAATATGGCCAAACTGGTGGCATCTTGGCAGCTGCACGCTTGACTTTTCTCAGTTCATGGGCAGTTATTTTGCGCCTTGGTTTTTCCACACGCTTCCTGCGACCCTGTTGACTATTTTGAATGAAACGCTTGATTGTTCGATGATCACGCTTCAGAAGCTTTGCAATTTTAAGAGTGCTGCATCCCTCTGCAACATATCTCACTATTTTTGACTTTTCTGAGCCTGTCAAGTCCTTCTTTTGACCCATTTTGCCAAAGGAAAGGAAGTTTCCTAATAATTATGCACACCTGATATAGGGTGTTGATGTCATTAGACCACACCCCTTCTCATTACAGAGATGCACATCACCTAATATGCTTAATTGGTAGTAGGCTTTCGAGCCTATACAGCTTGGAGTAAGACAACATGCATAAAGAGGATGATGTGGTCAAAATACTCATTTGCCTAATAATTCTGCACTCCCTGTAGGAATAATTTATTTAATGATAGTGTAGTGTTAGGTGTAATTGTAACTTAGGTTAGTTTTTATTTTACAGGTAAATTTCTCTTTATTTTAGCTAGGTAGCTATTAAATAGTTATTAACTATTTAATAGCTATTGTACCCAGCTAAAATAAATTGAAATTTGCCTGTAAAATAAAAATAAATCCTAAGATAGATACAATATAATTATTATTTATATTGTAGCTATATTAGGGTTTATTTTAAAGGTAAGTATTTTGTTTTAAATAGGATTAATTTAGTTAATAAGAGTTATAATATTTAGATGTATTTAATTAATATTTAAGTTAGGTGGGTGTTTGGGTTAGGGTTAGACTTAGGTTTAGGGGTTAACATATTTATTATAGTTGCGGCTGTGTAGGGGGGGCAGGATAGGGGTTAATAAATGTATTATAGGTGGCGGCGGTGTGGGGGGGCAGGATAGGGGTTAATAAATTTATTATAGGTGGCGGCGGTGTAGGGGGGTTGGATATTGGTCAATAGGTATTATGTAGGTGGCAGCGGGGTCCGGGAGCTGCGGTTTAGGGGTTAACATATTTATTATAGTTGCGGCGGGTTCCGGGAGTGGCAGTTTAGGGGGGAATAACTTTATTTAGTTGCGGCAGTGTAGGGGGCGGCAGATTAGGGGTTAATATGTATAATGTAGGTTGCGGCAGGGTCCGGGAGCGGCGGTTTAGGGGGAAATAAATGTATTTAGTTGCGGCGGTGTAGGGGGGGGCAGATTAGGGGTGTTTAGACTCAGGGTACATGTTAGGGTATTAGGTGTACACATTTCCCATAGGAATCAATGGGATGTCGGGCAGCAGCGAACATGAGCTTTCGCTATGGTCAGACTCCCATTGATTCCTATGGGATCCGCCGCCCTGGAAAACCAGGTACGCTGAGCCGGAAAAGTGCAGAGCGTACCTGCTAGTTTTTTTATATCTAGCAAAAGTAGTCAGATTGTGCCGAACTTGTGTTCGGAACATCTGGAGTGACGTAAGAATCGATCTGTGTCGGACTGAGTCCGGCGGATCGAAGCTTACGTCACTAAATTCTACTTTTGCTGGGCAGCAGGGCTTGATAACTAAGGCGAATCAGCCTCGCCACAAATACGCTGCGGAATTCCAGCGTATTTGAGGTTGATGGCTTGATAACTAGAGGCCATTGTCTCTCTCAAATCTCCTTAATTACATTAAGCTGTTCTTCCACAGAGCTCATTTTCTTTTTAAATCTAAGATGGATGAGCAGGGTAGGTGGCTGACTGCCAGCAAAAGCTGTAGGTAGCCCCAGATCTCTGTGGGTGATACAAAAATGTGAATTCTACACTCAACTAACAAAAGCAGCAATAGCTGCTGACATCATAGTCCCCAATACCTTTATACCATTTTCAATATGTTTCTTGTAGAGAAAAAAACTCATTGTGTAGCACATTAAAAAGTCTAGACAAGTTTTTTCCTATATAAGACCTCTGGATACATTCACCGAGATTACGAGTTTTGCGTTAGATAAAAAGCAGCGTTGGGACCTCTCAACGCTGCTTTTTAAAGCTAACGCTGGTATTACGAGTCTGACAGGTAGAGGCTCACCACTCACTTTCCTTCCGCGACTCGAGGCTACCGCAAATCCCCTTACGTCAATTGCGTATCCTATCTTTTTAATGGGATTTGCCTAACGCTGGTATTACAAGTCTTGGAAGAAGTGAGCGGTAGACCCTCTCCTGCCAAGACTTCTACCGCATTTAAAAGTCAGTAGTTAAAGGGACAGTCAAGTATAAATTAAACTTTCATTATTCAGATAGGACTTTTAATTTTAATCAACTTTCCAATTTACTTTTATCATCAAATTTGCTTTTTTCTCTTGGTATTCTTAGTTTAAACTAAACATAGGTAGGCTCATATGCTAATTTCTAAGCCTTTGAGGACTGCCTCTTATCACATTCTTTTAAATCTCGTTGCAACACAAAGAGACAGAAAGTACACGTGGGCCATATAGATAACACTGTGTTCAGGCACAGGGGGTTATTTAAGATCTAGCACAACACAATGCTAAATTTAAGACAATAGATAATAAACAGTCACAGTCATGTGATCAGGGGGCTGGAAGAAGGTTCCTAGATACAAGGTAATCACAGAGGTAAAAAGTATATTAATATAATTGTGTTGGTTATGCAAAACTGGGGAATGGGTAATAAAGGGATTATCTATCTTTTAAAACAATAACAATTCTATGGTAGACTGTCCCTTTAAGAGTTTTATGGGCTAACGCCGGAATATAAAATTCTTAACTAAAGTGATAAAAAGTACACTAACACCCATAAACTACCTATTAACCCCTAAACCGAGCCCCCCCCCCACATCACAAACACTATAATAATTTTTTTTAACCCCTAATCGGCCGACCGAACATCGCCGCCACCTACATTATACTTATGAACCCCTAATCTGCTGCCCCTAACATCGCTGACACCTACATTATATTTATTAACCCCTAATCTGCCGCCCCCAACGTCGCCGCCACCTACCTACAATTATTAACCCCTAATCTGCCGACTGGACATCGCCGCCATTTTAATAAATGTATTAACCCCTAAACCGCCTCACTCCCACCTCGCAAACACTAGTTAAATTTTATTAACCCCTAATCTGCCACTCACAACGTCGTCGCTACTATATTACATTTATTAACCCCCAAACCTAAGCCTAACCCTAACCCCCCTAACTTAAATATAATTTAAATTAAACGAAATTAATTTAACATAATTAAATAAATTATTCCTATTTAAAACTAAATACTTACCTGTAAAATAAACCATAAGATAACTACAATATAACTAATAGTTACATTGTAGCTAGCTTAGGATTTATATTAATTTTACAGGCAACTTTGTATTTATTTTAACTAGATACAATAGTTATTAAATAGTTATTAACTATTTAATAACTACCTAGATAAAATAAGTACAAAATTACCTGTAAAATAAATCCTAACCTAAGTTACAATTACACCTAACACTACACTATCATTAAATAAATTACCTAAACTACCTACAATTAATTACAATTAAATTCAATAAACTAAAGTACAAAAAACCCCCCACTAAATTACAGAAAATAAAAAAAGAAATACAATAATTTAAAACTAATTACACCTAATCTAATCCCCCTAATAAAATAAAAAAGCCCCCAAAATAATAAAATTTCCCTACCCTATACTAAATTACAAATAGCCCTTAAAAGGGCCTTTTGCGGGGCATTGCCCCAAAGTAATCAGCTCTTTTACCTGAAAAAGAAAAATACAATACCCCCCAACATTAACACCCACCACCCACACACCCCTACTCTAAAACCCACCCAATCCCCCCTTAAAAAAACTAACTCTAACCCCCTGAAGATCTCCCTACCTTGAGCCGTCTTCACCAAGCCGGGCACAAGTGGTCCTCCATACGGCAGAAGGCTTCATCCAGGCTGCATCTTCTATCTTCATCCTTCCGGAGCGGAGCGGAGCCATCTTCTATCCAGCCGACGCGGAATCATCCTCTTCAAATGACGTCCTAACGAAGAATGAAGGTTCCTTTAGATGACGTCATCCAAGATGGCGTCCTTTGAATTCCGATTGGCTGATAGGATTCTATCAGCCAATTGGAATTAAGGTAGGAAAAATCCTATTGGCTGATGCAATCAGCCAATAGGATTGAGGTTGCATTCTATTGGCTGATTGGAACAGCCAATAGAATGCGAGCTCAGTCCTATTGGCTGAGCCAATAGGATTTTTCCTACCTTAATTCCGATTGGCTGATAGAATCCTATCAGTCAATCAGAATTCAAGGGACGCCATCTTGGATGACGTCCCTTAAAGGAACCTTCATTCTTCGTTAGGACGTCGTTTGAAGAGGATGGCTCGGCGTCGGCTGGATAGAAGATGGCTCCGCTCTGCTCCGGAAGGATGAAGATAGAAGATGCAGCCTGGATGAAGCCTTCTACCGTCTGGAGGACCTCTTCTGCCCCGATCGGATGAAGACTTCTGCCGTATAGAGGACCACTTGTGCCCAGCTGGGTGAAGACAGCTCAAGGTAGGGAGATCTTCAGGGGCTTAGAGTTAGGTTCTTTTAAGGGGGGATTGGGTGGGTTTTAGATTAGGGGTGTGTGGGTGGTGGGTGTTAATGTTGGGGGTATTGTATTTTTCTTTTTAAGGTAAAAGAGCTGATTACTTTGGGGCAATGCCCCGCAAAAAGCCCTTTTAAGGGCTATTTGTAATTTAGTATATGGTAGGGAAATTTTATTATTTGGGGGGCTTTTTTATTTTATTAAGGGGATTAGATTAGGTGTAATTAGTTTAAAATTATTATTTTAGTATTTCTTTTTTTATTTTCTGTAATTTAGTGGGGGGTTTTGTACTTTAGTTTATTGAATTTAATTGTAGTTAATTGTAGGTAGTTTAGGCAATTTATTTAATGATAGTGTAGTGTTAGGTGTAATTGTAACTTAGGTTAGGATTTATTTTACATGTAATTTTGTACTTATTTTATCTAGGTAGTTATTAAATAGTTAATAACTATTTAATAACTATTGTACCTAGTTAAAATAAATACAAAGTTGCCTGTAAAATAAATATAAATCCTAAGCTAGCTGCAATGTAATTATTAGTTATATTGTAGCTAGCTTAGGGTTTATTTTATAGGTAAGTATTTAGTTTTAAATAGGATTAATTTATTTAATTATGTTAAATTAATTATGTTTAATTTAAATTATATTTAAGTTGGGGGCTTAGACTTAGGGTTAGACTTAGGTTTAGGGGTTAATAAATTTATACGGCAACAATTTCTGAGTGGTCAGTAATTTAATTCTTGAATGGCTAAAACAGAACGAATGAATGGAATATTTGCCAGCCAATTAGGAGGAAGGGGCCTATTTGAGGTTTATTAGAGCTGCTTCATGATATTATATCATAAATTCACAATTCATTGTTCATCATGACAGTTTAAGTTAAATAAAGTTGATTATGTAAACCTACAAGTTTTCCCCTGGTCGAGCTACTCATTAGTGATAGGTTAGAAAGTGTTCTTTAGTTTTTATTCAGGGGTACCTCTTAATCATTTGATCTATACATGACTTACATGTGTTGAAGAGGGAAAATGGGTAATATAGACCCTAATGCTGATATTAGTAAACAAATTGATAGACATTACATTATTGATGTACATATAATTGTACTATGTTAGTTATTGCTACTATTGTATTGTTTTATTTCATGTTTGTATTGTCTAGTATATTATTTTTACCTTCTCCCAATAACTATGTCCTAGATTACAAATGGTGCGCTAAAGTTAGGGTGGGTCGCAATAAGCAATAACATCACCACACTAACTTGCGCGTGTAATAGTAAGTTGAAAGTAAACGAGTGCACTCAAGCACATGTGTATTCGTTGGGTTAGTGCAAGTGAACAGGGTAAATAAAATAGTGCACAAAATACAACATAAATACATTGAAATAAAGTGCAACACTCATATACACACTTTCTAATAAAACTATTCATATCAATATTAATTAAACAATTTTATAAGGGTTAAAAGGGATATAGTATATAACAAGATATTTGACTGGAAAGGGCTATAATGACAGTGGAGGGCCCTCTTGTGGGCCTGTAACAAAATTAAGGGATAGCTGACTTGAAGTCTGGAGTTTGCTATGTGTGTATTTGTTATTATGTTGCAACAGGAGGGGCGGAGAGTGTGCTTAGCTTTATAGGTCCATGTTGCAGAAGTTCCAGCCTCTTTGCCTGCTTCCAGACTTCAAGAGGATTTTTCTCCTGTGTTAAGGATTTTCTTGAAGGTCGCATGGATCGTTCTAGGAGAGCTTCTGTTCGGTCCAGGCGTTACAGGGATGAGATGGAGAGATCCACAGGAAGAAGAGGACCTATAAGGGAAAGCATGGAATGTTCAGATGGCAGTGAGGTTGTACCACCAACACCCCAATCCCGACCCCCCCCTGTGCAACACTTATCTAGGGCCAGTAAAAATGTTGGGAATAAGGGTGCTTCTAGTAAATGGCCACATACAGTTATGGCTGCCTCCATTGATACAGGGGAGGTGGTTGCAAGGCCTAGTTCAGGCCTACAGGGCGCTATGGCACCTACGATCCAGTCTGGCCTTACACAGCCTTTAGCCCAGGTGGCTGTTGATCCCAATGCCCATGGCCCAACAGTCCCCCTAACATCCATAAATGCTACCGCACACAATCCAAACCCTGTTGCTGCACCAGGTGCTAAGCAGCTATTCTCTGTTCTCCGCTCTTCCACCAGCAACACAGGCTGCCTTTCTGGCTTAGCACAGTCTCTCCCTGCTGTGAATAATCCGGCAGAGGCTGTGGCTGGGTTGGGAGGCCCAGGGTGGGGGGAGGAGTTGTTGGGCCTGCTTGAGCCTGGTGCGATGACTGCAGTCTGCGCTGCTATAGGCTATGCCTCCTCACGTGATGCGGTGTGCGCATCATCACCGTCAGACATTGAGAGCGGTGAGTATCACAGCCGTGTTCGTGGGAGGCGGAGGACCCGTTCTGGAGTGGGATCACCTCGTGGAGCCCCCAGGAAGTTGGGGAGACTCCAGGAGGAGAGTGTCACTCCAGGGGGAATGCGGGCCGCAGGGAGATAGTGGTGTTCACCTGCAGTCAGAGAACAGAGAAAAGCAGTGTTGGGACCTCTCAACGCTGCTTTTTAAAGCTAACGCTGGTATTACGAGTCTGACAGGTAGAGGCTCACCGCTCACTTTTCTTCCGCGACTCGAGGCTACCGCAAATCCCCTTACGTCAATTGCGTATCCTATCTTTTTAATGGGATTTGCCTAACGTTGGTATTACAAGTCTTGGAAGAAGTGAGCGGTAGACCCTCTCTTGTCAAGACTTCTACCGCATTTAAAAGTCAGTAGTTAAGAGTTTTATGGGCTAACGCCGGTATATAAAACTCTTAACTAAAGTGATAAAAAGTACACGAACACCCATAAACTACCTATTAACCCCTAAACCAAGGCCCCCCCCACATAGCAAACACTATAATACATTTTTGAACCCCTAATCTGCCGACTGGACATCGCCGCCACCTACATTATACTTATGAACCCCTAATCTGCTGCCCCTAACATCGCTGACACCTACATTATATTAATTAACCCCTAATCTGCCGTCCCCAACATCGCAGCCACCGACCTACAATTATTAACCCCTAATCTGCCGACCGGACATCGCCAAACACTTTAATAAATGTATTAACCCCTAAACTGCCGCACTCCCACCTCGCAAACACTAGTTAAATTTTATTAACCCCTAATCTGCCACCCACAACGTTGCCGCTAGTATATTACATTTATTAACCCCTAAACCTAAGTCTAACCCTAACCCCCCTAACTTAAATATAATCTAAATTAAACGAAATTATTTTAACATAATTAAATAAATTATTCCTATTTAAAACTAAATACTTACCTGTAAAATAAAGCATAAGATAGCTACAATATAACTAATAGTTACATTGTAGCTAGCTTAGGATTTATATTTATTTTACAGGCAACTTTGTATTTATTTTAACTAGGTACAATAGTTATTAAATAGTTATTAACTATTTAATAACTACCTTGATAAAATAAGTACAAAATTACCTGTAAAATAAATCCTAACCTAAGTTACAATTACACCTAACACTACACTATAATTAAATAAATTACCTAAACTACCTACAATTAATTACAATTAAATTCAATAAACTAAAGTACAAAAAAAAAACACTAAATTACAGAAAATAAAAAAAGAAATACAATAATTTTAAACTAATTACACCTAATCTAATCCCACTAATAAATTAAAAAAAGCCCCCAAAATAATAAAATTTCCTTACCCTATACTAAATTACAAATAGCCCATAAAAGGGCCTTTTGCGGGGCATTTTGCGGGGCATTGCCCCAAAGTAATCAGCTCTTTTACCTGAAAAAGAAAAATACAATACCCCCCCAACATTAACACCCACCACCCACACACCCCTACTCTAAAACCCACCCAATCCCCCCTTAAAAAAAAAACTAACTCTAACCCCCTGAAGATCTCCCTACCTTGAGCTGTCTTCACCCAGCCGGGCACAAGTGGTCCTCCATACGGCAGAAGTCTTCATCCGATCAGGGCAAAAGAGGTCCTCCAGACGGTAGAAGGCTTCATCCAGGCTGCATCTTCGATCTTCATCCTTCCGGAGCGGAGCCATCTTCTATCCAGCCGACGCGGAGTCATCCTCTTCAAACGACGTCCTAACGAAGAATGAAGGTTCCTTTAGATGACGTCATCCAAGATGGCGTCCCTTGAATTCCGATTGGCTGATAGGATTCTATCCGCCAATTGGAATTAAGGTAGGAAAAATCCTATTGCAATCAGTCAATAGGATTGAGGTTGCATTCTATTGGCTAATTGGAACAGCCAATAGAATGCAAGCTCAATCCTATTGGCTGATCCAATCAGTCAATAGGATTTTTCCTACCTTAATTCCGATTGGCTGATAGAATCCTATCAGCCAATCGGAATTCAAGGGACGCCATCTTGGATGACGTCCCTTAAAGGAACCTTCATTCTTCATTAGGACGTCGTTTGAAGAGGATGGCTCGGCGTCGGCTCGATAGAAGATGGCTCCGCTCCGGACGGATGAAGATAGAATATGCAGCCTGGATGAAGCCTTCTACCGTCTGGAGGACCTCTTCTGCCCCGATCAGATGAAGACTTCTGTCGTATAGAGGACCCACTTGTGCCCAGCTGGGTGAAGACGGCTCAAGGTAGGGAGATCTTTAAGGGGTTAGAGTTAGTTTTTTTTAAGGGGAGATTTGTGGGTTTTAGAGTAGGGGTGTGTGGGTGGTGGGTGTTAATGTTGGGGGGTATTGTATTTTTCTTTTTCAGGTAAAAGAGCTGATTACTTTGGGGCAATGCCCCGCAAAAAGCCCTTTTAAGGGCTATTTGTAATTTAGTATAGGGTAGGGAAATTCTATTATTTTGGGGGGCTTTTTTATTTTATTAGGGGGATTAGATTAGGTGTAATTAGTTTAAAATTATTATTTTAGTATTTCTTTTTTATTTTCTGGAATTTAGTGTTTGTTTGTTTGTTTTTTTGTACTTTAGTTTATTGAATTTAATTGTAATTAATTGTAGGTAGTTTAGGCAATTTATTTAATGATATGGTAGTGTTAGGTGTAATTGTAACTTAGGTTAGGATTTATTTTACAGGTAATTTTGTACTTATTTTATCTAGGTAGTTATTAAATAGTTAATAACTATTTAATAACTATTGTACCTAGTTAAAATAAATACAAAGTTGCCTGTAAAATAAATATAAATCCTAAGCTAGCTGCAATGTAATTATTAGTTATATTGTAGCTAGCTTAGTGTTTATTTTATAGGTAAGTATTTAGTTTTAAATAGGATTAATTTATTTAATTATGTAAAAAATTAATTTTGTTTAATTTAAATTATATTTAAGTTGGGGGGGTTAGACTTAGGGTTAGACTTAGGTTTAGGGGTTAATACATTTATACTGCAACAATTTCTGAGTGGTCAGTAATTTAATTATTTGAGGTTTATTAGAGCTGCTTCATGATATTATATCAAAAATTCACAATTCATTTTTCATCATGACAGTTTAAGTTAAATAAAGTCGATTATGTAAACCTACATGTTTTCCCCTGGTCGAGCTACTCATTAGTGATAGGTTAGAAAGTGTTCTTTAGTTTTTATTCAGGGGTACCTCTTAATCCTTTGATCTATTCGTGATTTACATGTGTTGAAGAGGGAAATAGGGTAATATAGACCCTAATGCTTATATTAGTAAACAAATTTGATAGACGTTACATTATTGATGTACATATAATTGTACTATGTTAGTTATTGCTACTATTGTATTGTTTTATTTCATGTTTGTATTGTCTAGTATATTATTTTTACCTTCTCCGAATAACTATGTCCTAGATTACAAATGGTGCGCTAAAGTTAGGGTGGGTCGCAATAAGCAATAACATCACTGCACTAACTTGCGCGTGTATTAGTAAGTTGAAAGTAAACGAGTGCACTCAAGCACAAAAAATTGTTGCATTCGTTGGGTTAGTGCAAGTGAACAGGGTAAATAAAATAGTGCACAAAATACAACATAAATACATTGAAATAAAGTGCAACACTCATATACACACTTTCTAATAAAACTATTCATATCAATATTAATTAAACAATTTTATAAGGGTTAAAGGGATATAGTATATAACAAGATGTTTGACTGGAAAGGGCTATAATGACAGTGGAGTGCCCTCTTGTGGGCCTGTAACAAAATTAAGGGATAGCTGACTTGAAGTCTGGAGTTTGCTATGTGTGTATTTGTTACTATGTTGCAACAGGAGGGGCGGAGAGTGTGCTTAGCTTTATAGGTCCATGTTGCAGAAGTTCCAGCCTCTTTGCCTGCTTCCAGACTTCAAGAGGATTTTTCTCCTGTGTTAAGGATTTTCTTGAAGGTCGCATGGATCGTTCTAGGAGAGCTTCTGTTCTGCCCAGGCGTTACAGGGATGAGATGGAGAGATCCACAGGAAGAAGAGGACCTATAAGGGAAAGCGTGGAAAGTTCAGATGGCAGTGAGGTTGTACCACCAACACCCCAATCCCGACCCCCCCCTGGGCAACACTTATCTAGGGCCAGTAAAAATGTTGGGAATAAGGGTGCTTCTAGTAAAAGGCCACATACAGTTATGGCTGCCTCCATTGATACAGGGGAGGTGGTTGCAAGGCCTAGTTCAGGCCTACAGGGCGCTATGGCACCTACGATCCAGTCTGGCCTTACACAGCCTTTAGCCCAGGTGGCTGTTGATCCCAATGCCCATGGCCCAACAGTCCCCCTAACATCCATAAATGCTACCGCACACAATCCAAACCCCGTTGCTGCACCCGGTGCTAAGCAGCTTTTCTCTGTTCTCCACTCTTCCACCAGCAACACAGGCTGCCTTTCTGGCTTTAGCACAGTCTCTCACTGCCGTGAATAATCCGGCAGAGGCTGTGGCTGGGTTGGGAGGCCCAGGGTGGGGTGAGGAGTTGTTGAGCCTGCTTGAGCCTGGTGCGACGACTGCAGTCTGCACTGCTATAGGCCACGCCTCCTCACGTGATGCGGCGTGCGCATCATCACCGTCAGACATTGAGAGCGGTGAGTATCACAGCCTTGTTCGTGGGAGGCGGAGGACCCGTTCTGGAGTGGGATCACCTCGTGGAGCCCCCAGGAAGTTGGGGAGACTCCAGGAGGACAGTGTCACTCCAGGGGGAATGCGGGCCGCAGGGAGACAGTGGTGGGCCTGCAGTCAGAGAACAGGCAAGTAGCCTAGGACAGGGTGTGGCACATGTGGGATCCAGGGAGATCAATGAGTCACATGCAGAGAACAGAGTTATGGGCAAAGATCAGTTAGTCAGCAATATTGGGACCAACATGCTGAGTGCTGGGAATGCATGGAATGCAAGTTTGAGTGGTAGAAATGTTATTGAATCTATGATGGCTGGGAACCATATGGGGGCTAGCATGAGCAGTGTGCAAGAGATAGATTCTCATAATGCAGGCCAGGCCTGTAGTATGGTGGTACCTAGCACTAGTGGAGATGGCAGTGTGACTGTTAACACTGGGATGCAAGGATCTAGGCCATTAGGTATTTGGGGCAGTCAGGTGCCGAGCATGAATGTTGGAAATGTTGATTGGCAGAGGGCTATGACTGCTACTTTGGGAATGAGCTGGGGATGGGGGCAGGGTCTTGCAGAGGGGGTGGGCCCCTCTGGAGTCCCTTCCTCTTTTCAGAGTACTCCCCATCTTTCTGTCCTTACACAGAGAGCTATGAATTCTTCAGCCAATACATCCAGGGCAGAGAAAAAACAACAAACAAGCAGTGTGGATCAGCAGACAGCAGGACCCTCAGCTACATCAGTGGGCAAGCCATCCACATCTGGAACAACAATGCAGGCATCAGCGAATGGTGAGTTCTTGATATCTTCACACACACATGCTGACATTAGCTCATCCTCCAGTGGGTTGGACTGAGAGAGTGGGAAGGAATTGGGCCTAGTAAGAAAAGGGCAGCAGCGTATGTTTAGGATGATCAAGAAGATGTTCACAGTGCAGGCACAAGCTAAAAAAGGGGGCACAGGCACAAGCTAAAAAAGGGGGCACAGGGGTCCCAGAGGTTAGTAATAATCTTCAGTTGGCAGTATATAGTGGTGCATGGGCTGGTTCCCAGAAAAGTGGCGGCACACGGGGATACCTATCCTTGTTTAGTGCATTCTTTCTATGGGCATTTAAAAACCTAGGTGATTAAAAAAATACAAGAAGGGAGATATGTCAACATCTTTGAACTGTCAGCAGAAGCTAACAGGAACAAATAGAGGGCAGAAGATGGCACTGGCCCCAAGAGGGTCCGACGGCCAAAGACATACGAAGAGTGTCAAAGATGCTTTAGAGTTTTGGCAACCTGTTATGTGGACAAATGGCTAATGCAGGGGCTTAACCTCTATAAATATGCAGATACAATTGATAGTATTTACAAGCATTTAAAAGAAGGCATGTGGCGGGAGTATGATATGGCTTTCCACAGAAAGATGGTGGGGAATTCGCTTCTCCATTTTGTCACAAAGGATATACATCTGTGGTCAAAACTGGGGTCGGAGCATTCCCCCTCTCCCCCCGCAGGAACAAAGCAAGGACCTTCACGCTCCTTTCCTCGCCAGAGGAGAAGGGGCAAGGAGTGTTGGAAGTACCAGGAGAAACAGTGAGAGAGAAGAGCGAATTGCTCCTTTCGTCACATCTGTAAATAATGTGGCGCGAAAAGGCAGGAACCTGGATCTGACAGTGCAGGAACAAGAGGTGGGCCTGGTAACAAAGGCCCCAATGCCTCTTAAGCCAAGCGCAATGATCCCGTGGCTGGCACGATACCCCGACAGGGAGGCTGTTTGGGTTCTCTAGGCCGTTTGCTTGAGGGTTTTAAAATACAGGTGCAACATTCAGTTTGGGGGTCATCAGTTCAGCGCAACCTCAAATCTGCATACTGTGGTACACGAGACAATTGGCAAGGAGGTGGCATTAGGGAGGGTAATAGGACCCTTTCAGGAACAACCATTGTCAGATTTGGTGGTTCCCCTGCTGGTAGTGGTGCCAAAAAAGGATGCTGGCAAATTCAGGTTGATACACCACCTGTCCTACCCAAAGGGCTCTTCGGTAAATGATGCAATAGATTTGGGTTTAAGCTCTGTACATTACCAGTCATTTGATGATGCAGTGGCCTTAGTGAAAATGGCGGGTAAAGGTGCTCTGTTGGCCAAGCTAGATATAGAATCGGCCTTCAGATTGCTTCCATTACACCCATTTGCTTTCAAACTCATGGGGTTGAAATTTGATGGGGGTACTATGTGGAAAGATGTTTACTGATGGGCTGTTTCCTATCTTGTGCACTATTTGAGTGCTTCAGCTCTTTCCTACATTGGGTTGTACAGGAGTCTTCAGAGGAGGGGGTAATGGCCCATTATTTAGATGACTTCCTGTTAATAGGAAGAGCAGGTACTTCAAAATGTGAAAAACTAATGGCGGTCATGAGAAATGTGACTTCAGAGTTCCCCTTGCAGAGGCCAAAAATCAGGGCCCCTGCACATGTCTTACTTTCTTGGGGATTTAGATAGACACAGTGGCATCAGAATGTTGTCTCCAGCGAGACAAGGTGCACAAACTCTTGACAACAGTCAGATCAGTGGCAGGTGCTTACAGTATTTCACTTAAGGAATTGCAGTCCTTATTAAGGATGTTAAATTTTGCAGGCAGGGCTATTCCTATGGGCCGCGTTTTTAATAGGAAGTTAGAGGAGCAGCTGAAAGGTCAAAGAGACAGCACCAGGAGATTCCTGGTGTCCGCAGAAATGAAAGAGGACCTCTTCATATGGGACAGATTTCTGACCCATTTCAATGGTGTCTGCCTGTGGTGGGCTGATCCGATTTTGAATCAGTCCTTGCATATATTCACTGATGCGGCAGGAGGCTTCGGATACGGGGCATACCTTGAAGGTGAATGGAGCACAGGAGGTGGGGTCTTCCTGAAAATATAGTATTACACCTTGGGGGAAATAATATGGGATCCCTCCCTGTGTTAGACTTTATAAGGCAAATAGTTTCTGATGTCAAATAGCTGTGTGCTTAGCTGCCAAATGTAAGAGTGGGGTGGTCTAATATGGTCGCATGACTGCATTGGAGGTACATGGTCTCACAAAGGGCGGCTTATAATGTAGGCAAAAAAGTGAACAGGGAGGTGGGAAGAGAGGTCATGGACTTGTCAGGATTTATCATTAGGCATGGTTGTATTACGTCTGAAAAAAAGCATTGTATCGCCCTGTCAGTGTTCACTTGGCCGACGAAGGGTTGTATATGTTTCTTGCTGATTTGAGAGGAGCACTGTTAGCTCAAGTTAAAAAAAAATAGTTTTGATAATTATTAAGTTATATAAGGTCCGTTAAAGTTGAGGGCAAGAGTATACTCAGTATTTCCTCTTGTGGCGGTCGGTCATGGCCCTGGAGTGAGCAGTCAGAATGAAGAGTGACGGCCTTGAAAATGGAGAGGGGTGATGCCCACTAGGTGCCCACCTAGAGGCTTCCCTCCTGGACAAATTGCTGGTCGAAAAATCTCTAAGCTAACATCCATCTCTCTCTCTGCATGAGCAACCCGTACCACGCTGCAGGTACAGAATGGGGCCTTGACCGACTGTTGGTAGGGGTTTGTTAGTTATTAAGTGCTGCCAAAGAATTTAGAACTTTTTCAAAGTTCAAATTATTGAAAAGTTGCCTATAACTATTAAATGTTTGATAAAGTTTTAATAATCCCCAAAACAAGTGTATGTGTTTTATTTATAGTGTTGGTTAAATTAGTAAACAAAATTATGTAATAGGAGGTTTATCCCTTATGACAGTGGAGGGCCCTTTAGTGGGTCTGTAAAAAAATTAAGGAATAGCTAACTTGAAGTCTGAAGTTTGCTATGTATGTGTTTGTTACTTTGTTGCAATTGGAGGGGCAGAGAGTGTGCTTACCTTTATAGGTCCATGTTGCAGTGGTTCCAGACTCTTTTCCTGCTTCCAGACTTCAAGAGGATTTTCCCCACCCACCCGTCCCCTTGGGAAGCAGATGTTGGCGTGAAGGTGTTACTGGTGCCTTTTTGGTTAGGTCTATCTCCTGGCATGAGTAGGTTTAGTTGAATCAGCTCTCTAAGCCCAGGTTTTAAATTAGACCTCCACCCTTGCTCAGCGGGTTCAATGGCACGTTGGTAAGGGTCACTCTAATGGGTTGGTGGTTTTGTACCCTAGCTTGGCAGTCGATCATGGCCCAGGAGTAAGCAGTCAGAATGAAAAGTGACGGCATTGAAAACGGGGAGGGGTTATGCCCACTAGGTGCCGGCCTAGGGGTTCCCCTCCTGGATGAATTGCTGGTCAAAAAATCTCTAAGCTAACATCCATCTCTCTCTACTATTGAGCGTGAGCAACCCATGTCACGCTGCAGGTACCGAATGGGGCCTTGATCGTCTGTCGGTAGGGGTTAGTTAGTTATTAAGTGCCGCCTTTTACAAAGTTAAATTTTTTTAAAAGTTTCCTAAAACTATTAAATAGTTGATAAAGTTTACGTTTTAATAAATGTGACCATGACCAGTCTTTTCTCCAAAACAAGTGTACGTGTTTTATTTAGAGTGTTGGTTAAGTTAGTAAACAAAATGACATATATATATTATTTTTATTGAGGTCATCCAGTCTTAGAACAATACAAATACAGGAAATGCAGATTACATATAACATAAAAGAAAAGAAATATAATATCTCTTTTTACAAATAATTTAAGCAGGAGAAGTTCCCCAAACTCAAGGAAGGCCACTCTTGGACCTTTATGAAATAAATAATAAATAATATAACACTAATGGGGTATCACATTTTAAGTATAAGTAAATAAAATGCTGAAGGTTTCATGGGTGAGGGAATCTAGGGTGCTACAATATGCCCTATCAATGAGAATAGATCTGAAACCCATGAAATATTATAATAATAATAAGCATTAGTTTATAAAAATAAAAAAAAAAGTCTACATTGTACGAAAAGGCTTCTCTTAAACCTACAAAATGTTAGCAAAATCCCCTCAACACCCTCTGGAGCTGACTCAACACCCAGGAAGCAATGTACCCTCCCTAAGCAGGGAATTCTGATTGTTCATTCTGCACTGCTCAGAAGGAAGTTTGAGACATTGAGGAGATGATCCAGCCTACAGAACATCAGCTGGGAGAGTGGGTACATTTGAGAACTTGTATTTGGTTCTTGCAGATAGGGGCACTTCCTTCACATCATTCTTAATATGTTGTTTGTAGTTGCATAGTATAGCCTTGAGTTCTCTAATAGTGCACAAAGATGTTTTTGCCATGTCTACCACTGTAGTAAGATTTGTAGAGCTTAGTAGATGAGAATAAGTGCAGCGTTCCCCAGGCCTTCTTGGGGGGGGGGAGGTATTGAGCAGAAAAATGAGGTTGCCACCTCTGAACTCAATAGCCAAGTCGGGATGATCCTGAGGTGTAGATTTAAAAAGTTGTATATCTTTCTAATTAGTAGACATTTGTACAGCAGTGTCTAGCTTCAGTAAAAGTGGATGCTGAACCATATCAAAGATAATTGGAGGATTATCTACAGCACTACAGGAAAGGCTTCTCATGGCTGCCTCCCGGACACCCCTAACTCAAAACTTTTTATATCATTAATCAATTTTTATATTTCCTAATGCGTTTACTATGTACTTAGGGCCAGAAATTCGCATTACATGGAATCTTTGCGTTTAATAGAGCGCACTTCCATAGGCTCCAATGGGAGCCTCGTTCTCATGCCATGAGACACGGCATGAGAACTAGTGAAGTGAAGAAGCTAAGTCATGCAGCGATGGGCAGCAATTTTAAATATCATGTATATGAATATATACTGTATATATATATTTATGTGTTAATATGTGTATATACACATATTAACAAATAAATATACTGTATATGTATATAAGCATATACATATATATTTACAGGGAACACACAGTTCCCATAGACCTTAATGTAACGGCTTTTCAGTGCCCTTTTATTTTTTTCTAAAACCCCACACTCGGCACTTTTAACCCTAAAAACTGCTTAGTGCAGTGGTTTTTATTAAAAAAAAAAAGGTACATTTTTTTCGTAAAAAACTAAAAGATCCATCTTAAACACTACTGGGAAACTATCAACACTCATATTAAATGGACTTAAAACAGGTTGATATCTGTACATATCCTAAAAAGGAGAATTAATTAAAAATAGTTTGCATAAAAAAAAATGTTTAAAAATTGCTGGCAAGCATTTTAAAATAATTTTCAAAAATAAGCAAAACGAATTATATAGCTAAGCTGCCTGGAGCAGCCAACTCCACCCCACCCCCTTATCAGTGTTTATACACAGGCATTGTAATTTAACTGAGTTAATAGCTTCTAGGCATGCTCCATCTGATAATCCCTTTGCATTTTTGCATTCTACCAAAACAACAATAGATAAAGATACAGCCATAGAAGGAAATATGTGGGGGGGAGTTAGAGCTGTACAATTCAGAAATTAAAAAGAAAGGGTTTATGGCGAGGCACTGCAGTATAAATTTGCAGAAAAGGTAACTAAAGTACATATTATTATATTTTGTCTCTATCTCAACTTGTTTTATGTCCCTTTAACTCCACTCTAGGTACCACTATAGACCTAAACCCCAAAATGATTCTCCTAAACGACCATCCAAAAATTCCCCGTCTCTACCAAATAAAATTACTCCAATGCATGATAAATTCAGCCAAGCGATGGATTCCCAGATTTTGGAATAAGCTACAAGTCCCCACACCCCAAATGTGGTTACTAGAGAAAATCCACTATAGTTTCTAGGGAAAATCAGACTTTATCCTGTACATTATTTTTATATGGGAACAGAGAACAATAAACCTAATAGATAATACCTGACCTCTCTAGTTGGGCACTCCTATTATTCAACCCATATTACTTTCTATTCTTCAACCTCTTTACCCTACTCCCTTCCCCTCTCCAGCCCCCCCCCTTCTCTCCCTTCTCTTACAATCCGTCTCTCTCAACAAGAAGCCACCAAATGATGTCCCTGCTTACGTTAAATTTCTTTAACACACTGAGAGACATTTGTTGTCCCATACAAGACTATTCTATTTCGTTTTCCAGAAAATACAGAAAATACATTACTCGCCTCAGCTCAGGGATGCTGGACTTCTTTTAAGAGACTTTTCAATTCCTAATTGTTAAACCACCATGTTTGTGTTTTAACGTCTTTATGTTGTAATCTTTGAAAATTCCATAAATACATTTAAATAGAAAAACAAACAAACTAAAAGAGCCTTTATTTTGGGGGCATTTGGGGCACTTTTAGAAAATTAACCAGAGATCTGATCTCAGGTTACTTTTCTGAGCGCTAATTGCTACTGCAAGCTTGCGGTAGCAATAACCAGCCACTTGTAATGGCTGGTTATTTATCACGCGCCCGCAAACGGGCAAATAAATTTGTGATAAATTAGTGCTCAATGGCCCTCAATGAAGATATTTTACATTCCAATGTTCTACACTTAGAAGAAAATGTTCTTGGTATTTTTAAATATATATTTATATATATATATATATATATATATATATATATATACATATATATATCCTCCGTGTGTGTCTGCACTCACAATGCTGTATGGTCATCCACCAGGGTGCAAAGTCAATCAAGTACACAGTCTATATCCAATAAGGGACTGCACTCGCTGGATTTGGTTTAAAAAACCTTTATATCTTTATTATGGTAACGTTTCGGGGTTCACAGACCCCTTCCTCAGACCAGATAACAGTGCAAGTGAACAAAATGTGCAATATATAGCACTAGCCCCACCCATCACAAACCTCAAAATTGCGCCAAAAATCACAATCACCATGGTGACACATAAACAAGGCCTAATGACCATACCACCAAATACCAGAAAAACAAAACAATCAAAAAAACAAAAAACTACATATGCAAACATCTTGCATTACCTCATAGCTGAATACTGATATATACATATATATGTGTATATATATACACATACACACACACACACAAGGTTGTAGATATGGGAGATAATAGGATTATAACAGTAAGTAGGTAATGGCATAGTCTCAGTATATTAACTTGTATTGTAACAAGCACTGATTGATAATACACTGATACACAATACAATATATACACACATAGGGAATCTCTTGTATCAACTTCATTATATCAAACCTTATTTACAGTTCAAAATCATATTTGCAGAAAGAATATTCACATGACACTTAAACCTTGATAAGCAGCAAATGCATTTAAACATCTTAAGAGTAAGAAACTAAAGTGTTCATACCAGGTCTGCTATTAGTGATATCAGTGTGCCCCTACAGCTCGCTCAAATATATCCTCTGGGGGTCATTATCAGTATACGATGTATCAGGGTTATTGCGTGATTACCAATGTTCAATACTAAGGCCTAGATTTAGAGTTCGGCGGTAGCCGTCAAAACCAGCGTTAGAGGCTCCTAATGCTGGTTTTGGGCGCCCGCTGGTATTTGGAGTCAGTGATTAAAGGGTCTAACGCTCACTTTTCAGCCGCGACTTTTCCATACCGCAGATCCCCCTACGCCATTTGCGTAGCCTATCTTTTCAATGGGATCTTTCTAACGCTGGTATTTAGAGTCGTTTCTGCAGTGAGCGTTAGAGCTCTAACGACAAGATTCCAGCCGCCTGAAAAAAGCAGGAGTTAAGAGCTTTCTGGCTAACGCCGGTTTATAAAGCTCTTAACTACTGTACCCTAAAGTACACTAACACCCATAAACTACCTATGTACCCCTAAACCGAGGTCCCCCCACATCGCCGCCACTCGATTAAAATTTTTAACCCCTAATCTGCCGACCGCCACCTACGTTATACTTATGTACCCCTAATCTGCTGCCCCTAACCCGCCGACCCCTATATTATATTTATTAACCCCTAACTTGCCCCCCACAACGTCGCCGCAAGCTACTTAAAATAATTAACCCCTAATCTTCCGACCGCAAATCGCCGCCACCTACGTTATCCCTATGTACCCCTAATCTGCTGCCCCTAACATCGCCGACCCCTATATTATATTTATTAACCCCTAATCTGCCCCCCACAACGTCGCCGACACCTACCTACACTTATTAACCCCTAATCTGCCGAGCGGACCTGAGCGCTACTATAATAAAGTTATTAACCCCTAATCCGCCTCACTAACCCTATCATAAATAGTATTAACCCCTAATCTGCCCTCCCTAACATCGCCGACACCTACCTTCAATTATTAACCCCTAATCTGCCGACCGGAGCTCACCGCTATTCTAATAAATGTATTAACCCCTAAAGCTAAGTCTAACCCTAACACTAACACCCCCCTAAGTTAAATATAATTTTTATCTAACGAAATAAATTAACTCTTATTAAATAAATGATTCCTATTTAAAGCTAAATACTTACCTGTAAAATAAATCCTAATATAGCTACAATATAAATTACATTTATATTATAGCTATTTTAGGATTAATATTTATTTTACAGGCAACTTTGTAATTATTTTAACCAGGTACAATAGCTATTAAATAGTTAAGAACTATTTAATAGTTACCTAGTTAAAATAATTAAAAATTTACCTGTAAAATAAATCCTAACCTAAGATATAATTAAACCTAACACTACCCTATCAATAAAATAATTAAATAAACTACCTACAATTACCTACAATTAACCTAACACTACACTATCAATAAATTAATTAAACACAATTGCTACAAATAAATACAATTAAATAAACTATCTAAAGTTCAAAAAATAAAAAAGAACTAAGTTACAGAAAATAAAAAAATATTTACAAACATAAGAAAAATATTACAACAATTTTAAACTAATTACACCTACTCTAAGCCCCCTAATAAAATAACAAAGACCCCCAAAATAAAAAATTCCCTACCCTATTCTAAAATACAAAAATTACAAGCTCTTTTACCTTACCAGCCCTGAACAGGGCCCTTTGCGGGGCATGCCCCAAGAATTGCAGCTCTTTTGCCTGTAAAAAAAAACATACAATACCCCCCCCCAACATTACAACCCACCACCCACATACCCCTAATCTAACCCAAACCCCCTTAAATAAACCTAACACTAATCCCCTGAAGATCTTCCTACCTTGTCTTCACCATCCAGGTATCACCGATCCGTCCTGGCTCCAAGATCTTCATCCAACCCAAGCGGGGGTTGGCGATCCATAATCCGGTGCTCCAAAGTCTTCCTCCTATCCGGCAAGAAGAGGACATCCGGACCGGCAAACATCTTCTCCAAGCGGCATCTTCTATGTTCTTCCATCCGATGACGACCGGCTCCATCTTGAAGACCTCCAGCGCGGATCCATCCTCTTCTTCCGACGACTAGACGACGAATGACGGTTCCTTTAAGGGACGTCATCCAAGATGGCGTCCCTCGAATTCCGATTGGCTGATAGGATTCTATCAGCCAATCGGAATTAAGGTAGGAATTTTCTGATTGGCTGATGGAATCAGCCAATCAGAATCAAGTTCAATCCGATTGGCTGATCCAATCAGCCAATCAGATTGAGCTCGCATTCTATTGGCTGATCGGAACAGCCAATAGAATGCAAGCTCAATCTGATTGGCTGATTGGATCAGCCAATCGGATTGAACTTGATTCTGATTGGCTGATTCCATCAGCCAATCAGAAAATTCCTACCTTAATTCCGATTGGCTGATAGAATCCTATCAGCCAATCGGAATTCGAGGGACGCCATCTTGGATGACGTCCCTTAAAGGAACCGTCATTCGTCGTCTAGTCGTCGGAAGAAGAGGATGGATCCGCGCTGGAGGTCTTCAAGATGGAGCCGGTCGTCATCGGATGGAAGAACATAGAAGATGCCGCTTGGAGAAGATGTTTGCCGGTCCGGATGTCCTCTTCTTGCCGGATAGGAGGAAGACTTTGGAGCACCGGATTATGGATCGCCAACCCCCGCTTGGGTTGGATGAAGATCTTGGAGCCAGGACGGATCGGTGATACCTGGATGGTGAAGACAAGGTAGGAAGATCTTCAGGGGATTAGTGTTAGGTTTATTTAAGGGGGTTTGGGTTAGATTAGGGGTATGTGGGTGGTGGGTTGTAATGTTGGGGGGGGGGGTATTGTATGTTTTTTTTTACAGGCAAAAGAGCTGCAATTCTTGGGGCATGCCCCGCAAAGGGCCCTGTTCAGGGCTGGTAAGGTAAAAGAGCTTGTAATTTTTGTATTTTAGAATAGGGTAGGGAATTTTTTATTTTGGGGGTCTTTGTTATTTTATTAGGGGGCTTAGAGTAGGTGTAATTAGTTTAAAATTGTTGTAATATTTTTCTTATGTTTGTAAATATTTTTTTATTTTCTGTAACTTAGTTCTTTTTTATTTTTTGTACTTTAGATAGTTTATTTAATTGTATTTATTTGTAGCAATTGTGTTTAATTAATTTATTGATAGTGTAGTGTTAGGTTAATTGTAGGTAATTGTAGGTAGTTTATTTAATTATTTTATTGATAGGGTAGTGTTAGGTTTAATTATATCTTAGGTTAGGATTTATTTTACAGGTAAATTTTTAATTATTTTAACTAGGTAACTATTAAATAGTTCTTAACTATTTAATAGCTATTGTACCTGGTTAAAATAATTACAAAGTTGCCTGTAAAATAAATATTAATCCTAAAATAGCTATAATATAAATGTAATTTATATTGTAGCTATATTAGGATTTATTTTACAGGTAAGTATTTAGCTTTAAATAGGAATAATTTATTTAATAAGAGTTAATTTATTTCGTTAGATGTAAATTATATTTAAGTTAGGGGGGTGTTAGTGTTAGGGTTAGACTTAGCTTTAGGGGTTAATACATTTATTAGAATAGCGGTGAGCTCCGGTCGGCAGATTAGGGGTTAATAATTGAAGGTAGGTGTCGGCGATGTTAGGGAGGGCAGATTAGGGGTTAATACTATTTATGATAGGGTTAGTGAGGCGGATTAGGGGTTAATAACTTTATTATAGTAGCGCTCAGGTCCGCTCGGCAGATTAGGGGTTAATAAGTGTAGGTAGGTGTCGGCGACGTTGTGGGGGGCAGATTAGGGGTTAATAAATATAACATAGGGGTCGGCGATGTTAGGGCAGCAGATTAGGGGTACATAGGGATAACGTAGGTGGCGGCGGTTTACGGAGCGGCAGATTAGGGGTTAAAAGTGTAATGCAGGGGTCAGCGATAGCGGGGGCGGCAGATTAGGGGTTAATAAGTGTAAGGTTAGGGGTGTTTAGACTCGGGGTACATGTTAGAGTGTTAGGTGCAGACGTAGGAAGTGTTTCCCCATAGGAAACAATGGGGCTGCGTTAGGAGCTGAACGCTGCTTTTTTGCAGGTGTTAGGTTTTTTTTCAGCTCAAACAGCCCCATTGTTTCCTATGGGAGAATCGTGCACGAGCACGTTTTTGAGGCCGGCCGCGTCCGTAAGCAACTCTGGTATCGAGAGTTGCATTTGCGGTAAATATGCTCTACGCTCCTTTTTTGGAGCCTAACGCAGCATTTGTTTTAACTCTCGATACCAGAGTTAAATTTATGGTGCGGCCAGAAAAAAACCCGCGGAGCGTTAACAGCCCTTTTACCGCCGAACTCTAAATCTAGGCCTAAGAGAATATGTGTCAGGTCTCCTGGGCACGTACAGACATGTATCATGTCTCATATCGCCAGTGTTCTATAAGGCCAGTGGTTCATGTTATAGAGATTTAAACATATCGTATCTAGTCAGTGTGTCACAGTCTAATCAAATGGAGCATAAAGTGTCTCTGTATTACCTGAGATTCATGCCCATTGTGGGCGATACAGTTTCCCAACGACCAGGCGCGGCTCAGCCCTGCAACGCGCAAGTGAAAAATCCTAACTGCGTGGCTAATTAGCATAGCCTATACGTCATCAGATGGGCGTTACTGAGACCCGGAGTGAGAAGTAAACAGATCGGGCACTGTAGCGTCGCTAGGATATGGGTCCCATCTAAGCCTCTAAGTGTTCCCATACGGGACAGACTATCCATGGTTAGCCTAAAAGTAATTTGTCTTCCCACCTAAGTGCCATATGTTCTAGTGTGATATAACGTATATCTTAGAATGTAAAAAAATGGAAAGAAATGCCTAACATATGCAGTGAGTTAAATGGGGAATCACGTCTACCACTGTGTGTTTAATTATCATTAGGCAAAGAGGGTTAAATAACTATGATAGAGCAGGAATGAAAACATCGATCAAACTTCAAATGTGTACAAGATAATAGAGGATAAAGTAGAGGCATTAAGCAATTATAGCTAACTAATTTCTATATGTAGATGGCCTGTTATACCTTAAATGGAGAAATTATTATATCATCCACAACAACAGTTTCAAAAACAGGGGGGGTAGTAGCTAAGTGCAGCCCCAGTGTGTCCTATATGGACCCAGGTGTTCCTAGTGTACAGTGTTATACCTTATTGTCTATTTAAAGGGATCACAATATATAGGATAAGATATATTATATGTTTCAAGTGTCTGCTATGCAATATATGAGAGGTCTAGCTGCTCTATATAAACTAACACATAAAGCATATATAATATACTTTCTTGTGCCCAAGAAAGTGACTCGTACAGAGGGATCTCAATAGGGATATCATTGATCCACTGTATACAACTGGCAATCAAGGTACATAAGGTTTAGTTACAGAACCCCAGTCAGAGGGGTCAAATTACGGATGGATATGTCCAAATAGTAGAGCAAAATCAGGAAGTTCAGGATATGGCCGCTGTGGTGCACTATATCACACCAATGGTAAAATTGCTCCTTAACATATACAGGCATATCTCATACTCTAAGAATTGTCAATATAAGTGTCTTATTGTATTCCTGAACATATATCACTGTCATCAATCAAGACTTCAGAGGAAACAGTGCCAATCATTTGACATGTTTAATCCTCTGGGGTGGATGGTATCCAGTCTATGAATCCATCTTGCCTCCATCTGCAAGAGGGTTCTGCCACGGTCACCCCCGCGCCTAAGGGGGGGGACGTGGTCAATTAAGATGAAGCGTAAATCAGTTACCTTATGCCCTGCTTGCACAAAATGTCTTGCCACCGGTTGGTCCGATTACTGTTATAATCCTATTATCTCCCATATCTACAACCTTGTGTGTGTGTGTGTGTGTGTATGTGTATATATATACACATATATATGTATATATCAGTATTCAGCTATGAGGTAATGCAAGATGTTTGCATATGCAGTTTTTTGTTTTTTTGATTGTTTTGTTTTTCTGGTATTTGGTGGTATGGTCATTAGGCCTTGTTTATGTGTCACCATGGTGATTGTGATTTTTGGCGCAATTTTGAGGTTTGTGATGGGTGGGGCTAGTGCTATATATTGCACATTTTGTTCACTTGCACTGTTATCTGGTCTGAGGAAGGGGTCTGTGAACCCCGAAACGTTACCATAATAAAGATATAAAGGTTTTTTAAACCAAATCCAGCGAGTGCAGTCCCTTATTGGATATAAACTATATACATATATATATATATATACCTATATTTTTATATAGATATATAGGTATAGATACGTATATTTTAGAAAAAACACACATATATATATATATATATATAAATAAAATAACATTTTCTTCTATATGAAGAACATTCGAATGTAAAATAACTTTTTACTTTCAACTTGTCATATGTGTGCTAACCTGACCAAGATAAAAGTTTACTGTGAGCACAGTTAGCGCATGAGCATAAAAATCCAATAGCGCACCATTTGTAATCTGGCCCTATATAAGATGGAAGGTCCATGAGTGACCCCATACTAAATTGAAGGTCTACTTACACTACTTGAAATTTTAATAAGATGTACAGGAAAGTGAGGTTGTATTTCATCATGGAGTACTCATATTTGTCCTTACTTGATTTCTTTGTTCGGTCTAAGGACCATATTACGAGAGGCACGCTAATAGTTACGCAAAAGCAATATCGGGTTTATTGCGGCTGTTTGCACCTGTCAGAAGAAGCATACATATTACAAGTTGAAAGTAAATGTGAACTCATGAGCACAAACTTGATTTACAGCTATAATGATTACCGTGAACTTAGAGCTTTGGGATAGCGCATCCTCAGAGCTCTCGCAATACAAAAAAAGTGTGACAAAACATATTGTAAATACATTAACAAGTACAGTTACACTCATAATAACACAATGTAATAAAAATATTTAAAAAAAATGCACAAAATAAGTTATAAGGGCTTTAACATAGAGATACATACTGTACATATTTAAGTGCATTGGAGCCCTTTGCAGGTAAGTTGCTGAAAACATGTAAAAAAAACATATTTATGCAATATTCATTTTTAATAAAGTGTTTGTGTTTATGTATTTTTAAAAATCTATACCAATATATAATCATACATACATATATATATATAGTATGAAGAAACAGCACTCTCTTGACTTGACAAAAGGGGAAATAATCCCTTTAATAACGAGTGACGTTTCAGGGAGTAAACCCCTTTATCAGACTGGTCAAATGTCACTGGTTAGTAAAGGGATTATTTCACCTTTTGTTAGGCCCAGATAGTGCTGTTTTCTTCATAATATATTTTCAAATTAATCAGCACCCTGGCATGTGAACTTTTTGTGAGAGTGCACCTACCTAGTATATATATACAGTATATATATATATATATATATATATATATATATATATATATATATATATGTAGAACATATTCTTCTATGTGAAGAACATTGAAATATAAAATATACATTTTTTTCATGTCGGGATAGTGCACTTGAGAAAATACAATCGGGTTTGTGTGCGAGTAGGTTTTTTTCTCCAGTCTTCGTATTCCATTGAAGTCTATAGGGAAATACGCTAACGTGGTTGCAATATTCGAAGTTTGGCTTTTTGGATGTGTCGAGTTAGCGCACAAGCAAATAATTTTCTTTCAACTTGTAATATAAGCACTACCTGACGCGGAGTTAACAGGCAAGTGGGAATGAAAAATTACGCTCCACTCGTAATGTAGCCATAAGTAGTTATCTTGTTTTTGCACTGCTTGATATTTATGTGGAATGATTACCTTATTTTTGAATTTTTAATAATTTGTACAGAGGTAATAAAGATTTAAAATATATTTGTAAGAAATGCTACTGATAAGTTAAATGAGTAATTTATCTCTGAACTCAGATATCAGAAAAAACTGAGAAAACATCTATTTTTTTATTTGTATTTTTTTTGGAAAACAGAAATATAATCCTACATTTTAGAAAGATAAATTGTTGTTAAGGTTGTAAATATGTATTCTACAGAAATGACAAAAATGATCACTTGTTTGCATTTTGTGTGTAGCTTTTAGCCAGTTGTCGGTTCTTCTGCCAATTCGTTTTTTATGGAGAACAAATACAATAAGTGCAAAAGGCTAAATACATTAAGGTCTCAACCCCCTATTCCATCTTACGACTTGCCATGTAACCTTATAACTATAAATAAACAGACCAGACACATAATTGGGAGAAAAACAAAGAGCAGTCACGGTCACGTTTATTTAACATAAACGCTTAACTTGTGCCTGCGATGATATTTATTACCATTGCAGGCACTCAAATAAATTAACTTTCCAAACTTGGCAACAAGTTCGTTACAACAATCCGTTGGCAGCATCTCACCCTAACCTAACCCCTACCAGCAGCTGGTCAAGGCCCCTTTCGGTGTTTGCAGCGTGACACCCGGCTGTTCACGCCCAATGGCACAAAAAGAGAGCTGTGAAAGTAAGAGATTTTCAGCCTGTAATCGCAAGGGAGAGGACCCCCTAAGCCGGCGCCTAGGCGGGCATAACCCCTCCCTTTTCTAGACCGTCACTCTTCTCCTTCTGTGCCCGCTCCCCCGGGCCTTGACCACCCGCCAGCTAGGGCATCTCCACCCAACCCAGTAAGGCACCCCCATCAAGCGAATCGTACAACCCTCCTGATGTGGGTGGGTGGCTATCTTAACAACCCAGGCTTACAAGAGGCTAGCTCAATTAAACCTACCCCTGCCGGGTTCACTCACCCTCATGCTGCCGCATCGTTGCCACCACTCTTCTTCCATGGGGCCGGCAGGGCGGGGAAAACTTTCTCCTCGAAGTCTGGAACAGAAAGAGGCTGGATACACTGCTGCAGGACCCTATAAAGGTAAGCACAAACACCGCCTCCAACCCTGCAACATTGTAACAAAACACACTCTAGCATTCTCCAGACTTCAAGTTGGTAATCCCTTAATGTTATTACAGGCCCACTAAAGGGCCCTCCACTCTCATTATTTGCACCGGGGTAAAAAGTACTCATACTGATATTGAAATTCAATACATGACTTAAAACCATCTATACAATTTGGTAAACAATAGCAACGGATATAATTGTGCCAGATACAAAAAAAATGTGGTATAATAACAGTATAGTAATAGTTTAACTCCTATACTATTTGAATTACAAACTAACCGTACTTTCTAATAAGACTAGATACCTAACACATTATTGAATGGCAAAACGAATACGGCTACAACACCCGTATTACATTTAAATTCTGCTAAAAATCATTTCCGGTATTGCGCTATTTTGAATGATATTGGATAACATAAATTCCACAGTGCACAGATACTCAAATGTGCTACTTAAGTTAAATAAATTAAGTCATAATAGTTTCAATACAATTAACTATGCTAATATCTAGTTGTTATTTTTTATACTTAAAAAACTTTATGTTGACACTCAAAAAAATTCTTTCAAGGAAGTTAAAATAATATCATACATGCTTAAGTACGAAATAATAGCTGCAACACAGCAGCTACAATATATCCAATCACGCTAATATTCTGGTGATATCTGGATATCCTAAAACTTCATTTTGATATCTTAAAACTTTATTAAGTAAGACAAAATAACACTATAAGTGTTCAAACACAATTTAACTCGATTCTAAATCAAGCAGAAAAAACAACACAGATCTGGGTCTCACAAACGCTATTAACTCCAAATACATGTTGTTACACATAACACAATTTTAACATAAAGTGTATAGATTTATATTCAAAAAAAGCGCCTGGTACTATACCCAATATATCTCAAACAAACAGTGTAACAAATTCCAAAAAAGTCAATTTATCCTCTAAGGTGGTACAAGTGATAAATAAATAATTTAAGGCTATATGTGGGAACTAACACACTTATTTAAATCACTTCTTCACATGTACAGAATACCTGTCTGGAAAAGCAATCCTTATCTGACACAGTTATTTACTAGTTAACCCTTGTGTTAAATTGGAATATATACACACATATAAATACCACAATTATCCACTAGAGCAGAGCTTTCCAAACTTTTTATGTTGGTGACACACTTTTTAGACCTACATCATTTCGCGACACAGTAATTCAGTTGTACTAGCAAAAAGGAGGTTAAACTAACTTGTTTTAAGAGATACGGACAAATACATGAATTATATAATAATGAAATATATTTACAAGTAACAGTAAGCATGTGCAAGAATTAAAAAAATGTTTAATAACACCAATAGCTACTTACTATTTTAATGGGAAGTATGAGGTTGATGGGATGAACACAATTTCTGAATATTTGGTGGAATATTAGATAAAGACACTGGCATTTCATCATCAAGCATTTCTTAAGCTTCCACTTCCTATCCATATATCAAGAGCAGGAGCAGCAATGCACTACTGGGAGCTACTTGAAAAAAAAAAACCACTGACTTCAGCTCAGCATTTAAGCTGCCGCCCTCAGAGCTCGGTGAGTCCGATTGACTACTGCCCGCGCTGCAAACACACTGCTGTCCCACTCACTGACTACACATGCAGTCATGAGCCAATTAAGGAAACTAAACGTGCAGTCAGGAGCCAATGTGCCGCCAATGGGAATAGTTTCAGTTCCCACTGAGCTGCGCCAATAGGTTAAGATGATCTGTGACCCACTAGATATCAATCACGTGTCAACCATGTGATATGCATAGCAGGCAGACGGAAAGTCAGAAACCAAAAAAAAAAAAATTGTGCTGAAGCAGGGACACACCTACACACTGCTGCCGACACACTAGTGTGTCCCGACACACAGTTTGGAAAGCACTGCACTAGAGCATGTTACTCTAACAACTCAATACCAAAGGCTAAAAAATGTTCTCGCATTATAAAAACCTATAAACTTTTATGGATCATTTGACCATACATATATGCAAAATAGTGCAATTCCTGATTTAGTCGGGGATATCCAGATATGCATATACATCCACTATATATACTCAAGCTATAGATCTCAACATTAAATTATCAAAGACTAGGAATGCTTTTGTTTATAAATTAAACAAAGATACTACAATATCATATTCTTAGGCATACTATAGACAACAGAAGTGATCTTGGTGTATACATAAAAGCTATTAACCTTTGTGGATGATCTATGCAACCTTTGTGGATGATCCTAGTTTATTACAATAAAATATCCAAGAGCGAGAAAACGCTCCTATATACAAATCCAACAAAGAATATCACAAATTGATATATGTGTCAACACTATATAACCCACTAACAAATTGATTTAGTGTGGATATATATTCCTTTAACGACTGTTCATAGGGGTTACTCTCACAACACACATTGACATTACCTGTCAGTTTAAGGTGTTCTAACTAATTTACCTGTGCACAAACCACAATAAGGTATTCTAATATAGTATCACCCATCAACTTTAGCGAGGACGCGAAAGTGTGTTTTTAAGAATTTTTCCTATTTTATTATATAACTAATAAAAGTTAAATTTTAAATCCATTCTACAAGCTCAAACATATGTCCTGATTAACCAAATTCAGTAAAACCCACCCAGAGTGCTAAAAGTGTATTCTTTTCAGAGTAAGGTCTTTCTTGCTCTTTTTGAATTGTAGCTGTTTCAATACACTAGCACCTAGATCTAAACCAACATTGTATTATACAGAAATAAATAGATCATAGGTGGCATCAACCAAGAAGTAGTGCCGTTGGTATCTCCTTGTTGTTAAAAAAAATTATATATATATATATATATATATATATATATATATATATATATGTAGAACATATTCTTCTATGTGAAGAACATTGAACTATAAAATATAATTTTTTTCATGTCGGGATAGTGCACTTGAGAAAATACAATCGGGTTTGTGTGTGAGTAGGTTTTTTTCTCCAGTCTTCGTATTCCATTGAAGTCTATAGGGAAATACGCTAACGTGGTTGCAATATTCGAAGTTTGGCTTTTTGGATGTGTCGAGTTAGCGCACAAGCAAATCATTTTCTTTCAACTTGTAATATAAGCACTACCTGACGCGGTGTTAAGGCAAGTGGGAATGAAAAATTATGCTCCACTCGTAATGTAGCCATAAGTAGTTATTTTGTTTGTGCACTGCTTGATATTTATGTGGAATGATTACCTTATTTGGGAATTTTTAATAATTTGTACAGAGGTTATAAAGATTTAAAATATATTTGTAAGAAATGCTACTGATAAGTTAAATGAGTAATTTATCTCTGAAATCAGATATCAGCTTGCAGAAAAAACTGAGAAAACATCTATTTTTTTATTTGTATTTTTTTTGGAAAACAGAAATATAATCCTACATTTTAGAAAGATAAATTGTGGTTAAGGTTGTAAATATGTATTCTACAGAAATGACAAAAATGATCACTTGTTTGCATTTTGTGTGTAGCTTTTAGCCAGTTGTTGGTTCTTCTGCCAATTTGTTTTTTATGGAGAACAAATACACTAAGTGCAAAAGGCTAAATACATTTATTTGCACCGGGGTAAAAAGTACTCATACTGCTACGCTTTTGTAACAGACAATGAAAACCAATTGCTTCTAACTGTATGAATATATCATAAAGGGTAATGTGAATATCCTAAGGAAATCAGTGCTTGTTTTGCTGAAACTTGATGAACTAATACAATACTATTTATAAAACATCTGAAAAATATTTATAAGCCTGTTCATACATTAGTGTTTATGTTGGTGTAAATACAAAAAGGTCATTTTTTTGAGTGTGGAGTGGACATTGTGTTACAGCTAAAATGTTTGCGGTATAGCTATACAGACACAACTCGTAATATGCGTTCTTGGCCATTCCAGCGTAATGGCCAATTTTTCAGCGTTAAAAGCCGTACCGCACCGTGACACAAAACTCGTAATCTAGCCGTATATTATTTATACAAAACACCATGCCTCCATGCCTTCTTATTAAATACAGTTTAGTTATAGTCCAAGTTATTTCGAGTAGAGGTTTAAATAAGAGTTTACTTTTACCTAATATTCAGTTCTAGAAGATTCCATAAGGTAATAACTTTACTACCATAAAGAGAACAATAAAACACCTAACATAGTACAGTAAAGATATACATTTTTTGTGGGATTTTCATAGCGCCGGTATTACAGGTTGTGCATTCAGGCTAAAATGCTTGCGTTACAGCCTAAGATGCTTGCGATCCATACCGCCATCTGAGAGCAGTAGTTATTGATTTTGTGTAATAAAAATGTTTCACAAAACTCATAGCTAAAGTGTTACAAAGTACACTAACACCCATAAACTACCTATTAATCCTTAAACTGCCACCCTCCCACATCGCAAACACTATATTAAACCTATTAACTCCTAATCTGCCGCCCACCCACATCGCGACTATTAAATAAAGTTATTAACTCCTAATCTGCCTCCCACCCACATCGCCAATACTATTTAAATATATTAACCCCTAAACCGCCGCTCCCGACATCGCCGACACTAATAAAAGTTGTTTGCCCCTAATCTGATGCTCTCCGACATCGCTGACACCAAAATAAACCTATTAACCCCGAAACCACCGGCCCCCACATCGCTTTTGATCTAAAAGCCCTATAAAAATAAAAAAGACCCCCAAAATAAATACACTCTCTAACCTACAATAAACTACCAACCCCCCAAAATAAAAAACCTAACTCTAAAAAATCCTAAACTACCCATTGGCCCTAAAGTGGCATTTGTATGGGCATTGCCCTTAAAAGGGCATTCAGCTCTTTTACAAGTGCCCATCCCTAATCTAAAAAAAAAAAGCACCCAAAAAAATAAAAATAAAAAATAACACTAACCCCATAAAATCTTCTCACGGTTCCTGAAGTCTGGACATCCATCTTCATCCAGGCAGCGAGAAGTCTTCATTGAGGTGGCGACACCTTCATCCATCTCAGGGACGTCTTCTATCTTTATCCTGGTTAAAGAGCTGTTTAATTTAGGACAATTTCCTACAAAAGGCCCTTTTAAGGGATATTGGTAGTTTATTGTAGGTTAGGGGGTGTTTTTATTTTTACAGGGCTATTAGATTAGATGTAATTATTTTTAATTTTTGTTAATTCAGTTTATTATTTTTTGTAATCTTAGTGTTTTTTATTTTTCGTAATTTAGTGTTTATTATTTTTTGTAATTTTAGGTTTTTTATTTTTTTTCGTAAATAGTTTTTTTTTTTTAATTTGTAATAGAATAGTTATGTTAGGTTAATTTATATTTTAAATTTAGGATTTTTTTTTCCACAGTTATTTTTTTTATTTTAAGATAGTTATATTGTAATTTTAATTTAAAGTTAGGGGTGTGTTAGGTTTAGGGGTTAATAGTTTAATTTAGTATTTTACGATGTGGGGGCTTGTGGTTTAGGGGTTAATAGGTTTATTTAGTGGCGTCGATATGGGGGGCTGGAGCAGAGGCGTAACTAGAAACCACAGGGCCCAGGTGCAAGAATCGAATAAGGGCACCCCCACCCAACCCAAAAATACATATTTTTTTTTTAACATTTAACACAGAAAAAAAAATGTGAATCAGATTACATGTCTGCAAAAGGAGGTACCCTGTGCCCACAGTCTGTGAGATGGTCTGACCCCCTATTACTGTATATAGTGACACTGTTTAACCCACCAGTACTGTATATAATGAGTTAGTGACACAGTCTGTAATCTGCCGGCGAGATGGCTGGCCTGACCCTACCCGCCCCAGTATTTTATAAAGTGACCACAATAGTTTGTGACATGGTCCAGCCCCCACGCCCTGTATATAGTGGTACTGTATAGTGACACTGTTTACCCCCGCCCCCCCAGGCTGTAGTAACAAGATCTATAATTTTTTTTGAAGCTGGGCCCCCACCTTCGGGGGCCCGGTCGCAGTTGCAGACTCTGCACCCCCTGTAGTTCTGGGAGGTTTAGGGGTTAATAATTTTATTTAGTGGCGACGATGTCAGGGAGCGACGGATTAGGGGTTAATAGTTTTTATTAGTGTCGGCAATGTCGGGAGCGGCAGATTAGGGGTGAATCATTTTATTTACTGTCGGCAATGTCGGGGGCGGCGGATTCAGGGTATTTAGACTTGGGGTTTATGTTAGGGTGTTAGGTTTAAACGTAACTCTTTTCCCCATAGACATCAATGGGGTTGCATTACGGAGATTTTTCATTCCGCACTTCAGGTGTCAGTTTTTTTCTAACATTCTCTCCCCATTGATGTCTACGGGGGAAAACGTGCACAAGCACATCAAATCAGCCCTTGGATTTTGTGCGATATGGCACTTAACACACCCTAACGCACAGGACAAGGAGGCTTTTCAGTAACTCGTAATGGCAGCGCTATGGAGTGTGAAATAACGCAACTTTTTTTTCACACCCTGTTTAGCGCAAAACTCATAATCTAGGCAATATTTAGGAACAGAGCCAGATTTCAAAGTTAAATGGACAAGACAAATGAGCCGAGATTAGGGCAGGGGTCAATAAACACAGAACTCTGAAATCTAAAATCAGGACTCTGAAACAGGAAAGCATGAATGTCCTGGAGTTGGGTCTTCGAAGACTATAGTATCAGAATTGTCAAAGTCAATAAGAAAGTATGAGAGGATCACACTATTACAAATGTCACAACTAATGACAAACGTTTGACCTGACCATGTCAAAAAACAGTAAAAATATCACTTCTACAAGCAACTACCTCGGTACACAAGCTCCACTAGGTGGAAGGAAGACACTCACTGACCTGAAGTACCATGTAGCATGTCAATAGTGAACAAGGTAGAAGACACAACAAAAAATGGGCCAGCTCCTAAGCTTTACATTCCTGCATTTCAAAAAAAGATAGCAAGAAATGAATACAAATTGATAATAGGAGTAAATTAGAAAGTTGCCTAAAATTGCATGCTCTGTCTGAATCATTAAAGATAAAAATTGGGTTCGAGTTTAGTGTGTCTTTATTAGACACTGGAATTCCAGGAAATAATAAATTAAATGGAGAGTAAATTTCATAATTCAATTTTAAATAACTTTCCAATTAACTGATATTATCTTGCTTTTTATTCCTATTAAAAATGTCTGCACTTTTTTTCAACAGAGCCTTGCAATCTAAACATCTATAACAGATTAACCCCTTAATGACCACAGCACTTTTCCATTTTCTGTCCGTTTGGGACCAAGGCTATTTTTACATTTTTGAGGTGTTTGTGTTTAGCTGCAATTTTCTTCTTACTCATTTACTGTACCCACACATATTATATACTGTTTTTCTCGCCACTAAATGGACGTTCTAAAGATACCATTATTTTCATCATATCTTATAATTTACTATAAAAAAAATTATAAAATATGAGGAAAAATGGAAAAAAACACACTTTTTCTAACTTTGACCCCCAAAATCTGTTACATATCTACAGCCACCAAAAAACACCCATGCTAAATAGTTTCTAAATTTTGTCCTGAGTTTAGAAATACCAAATGTTTACATGTTATTTGCTTTTTTTGCAAGTTATAGGGCCATAAATACAAGTAGCACTTTGCTATATCCAAACCACTTTTTTCCAAAATTAGCGCTAGTTACATTAGAACACTAATATCTTTCAGGAATCCCTGAATATCCTTTGACATGTATATATATTTTTTTAGTAGACATCCCAAAGTATTGATCTAGGCCAATTTTGGTATATTTCATACCACCATTTCACCGCCAAATGCGATCAAATACAAAAAATCGTTCACTTTTTCACAAATTTTTTCACTAACTTTCGGTTTCTCACTGAAATTATTTACAAACAACTTGTGCAATTATGGCATAAATGGTTGTAAATTCTTCTCTGGGATCCCCTTTGTTCAGAAATAGCAGACATATATGGCTTTGGCATTGCTTTTTGGTAATTAGAAGGCCACTAAATGCCACTGCGCACCACAAGTGTATTATGCCCAGCAGTTAAGGGGTTAATTAGGGAGCTTTTAGGGAGCTTGTAGGGTTAATTTTAGCTTTAGTGTAGTGTAGTAGACAACCCCAAGTATTGATCTAGGCACATTTTGGTATATTTCATGCCACCATTTCACCGCCAAATGCGATCAAATTGAAAAAAAAAGTTAAATTTTTCACAATTTTAGGTTTCTCACTGAAATAATTTACAAACAGCTTGTGCAATTATGGCACAAATGGTTGTAAATACTTGTCTGGGATCCCCTTTGTTCAGAAATAGCAGACATATATGACTTTGGCGTTGCTTTCTGGTAATTAGAAGGCCTCTAAATCTTGCTGCGCCTCACACGTGTATTATGGCTAGCAGTGAAGGGGTTAATTAGGGAGTTTGTAGGGAGCTTGCAGGGTTAATTTTAGCTTTAGTGTAGAGATCAGCCTCCCACCTGACACATCCCACCCCCTGATCCCTCCCAAACAGCTCCCTTCCCTCCCCCACCCCACAATTGTCCCCGCCATCTTAAGTACTGGCAGAAAGTCTGCCAGTACTAAAATAAAAGGGTTTTAAAAAAAAAATATACATTTTTTTTAGCATATTTACATATGCTACTGTGAAGGATCCCCCCTTAGCCCCCAACCTCCCTGATCCCCCCCAAAACCGCTCTCTAACCCTCCCCTCTGCCTCATTGGGGGCCATCTTGGGTACTGGCAGCTGTCTGCCAGTACCCAGTTTGCAAAAAAAAAGTGCTTTTTTTTTGTTTGTTTGGTTTTTTTCTGTAGTGTAGCTTCCCCCCACACACAGATAAACCCCCACCAGTTGCTGATCGTTTTTTTTTTAAACTTTTTAGCAATTTTTTTACATTTTTTAACATTTTTTATTATTGGATTTTCTGTAGCGTAGCGGTTCCCACCCGCTCCCTCCCCGTGCACGCGCCCGCCCCCGCCCTCCCGTGCACGCGCTCGCCCGTGCGCGCCCCCGGCCATCCCCGCCCTCAATCCCGCCCCCCCTCCACATCAGCAGGGCCATCGATGGCCGCCACCCGCCTCCCTGGTCCGGCTCCCACCCACCAACGCAGTGAGCCACCGATCTCCGGTGCAGAGAGGGCCACAGAGTGGCTCTCTCTGCACCGGATGGCTTAAAAAGGTTATTGCAGGATGCCTCCATATCGAGGCATCACTGCAATAACCGGAAAGCAGCTGGAAGCAAGCGGGATCGCTTCCAGCTGCTTTCCACACCGAGGACGTGCAGGGTACGTCCTCAGGCGTTAACTGCCTTTTTTTTGAGGACGTACCCTGCACGTCCTCGGTCGTTAAGGGGATAAATCTGCTGACTTTTTTTTAGCTTATTTTTAAAATCTATTATGATGTTTAAAGGATCCTGGTTTGTTAAAAACTGCATGAAACATATTTTCTTGTGTATAAAAAAACTTAAAGGGATACTGTACCCAATAATTTTCTTTTGTGATTCAGATTGAGCATGAAATTTTAAGCAACTTTCTAATTTACTCCTATTATCAAATTTTCTCTTGGTATCTTTATTTGAAATGCAAGAATGTAAGTTTAGATGCCGGCCCATTTTTGGTGAACAACCTGGGTTGTCCTTGCTGATTGGTGGATAAATTCATCCACCAATAAAAAAGTGCTGTCCAGAGTACTGAAACAAAAAAAAAAAGCTTAGATGCCTTCTTTTTCAAATAATGATAGCAAGAGAACGAAGACAAATTGATTATAGGAGTAAATTAGAACATTGCTTAAAATTGCATGCTCTTTCTGAATTACAAAAGAAAAAATTTGGGTTCAGTGTCCCTTTAAATATGTTACATATTTTAGTTAATTTTTTAAAAAAAATTTTTATTTTAGTTCATTTTTAATACTTTCAATTACTAATTCATTTTTACTGGATCTGAATTGGGCTGTAAGTTTTACGTGATTTGCTCTCTTTCTGAAACCCTGACAAGTAACTTATCTGTTTTCCGAATATTCGGCTGCCGTGCAGTTCAGTAATTCATTTAGTCTTAAACAAAACAAATACTATGGGGCATATTTATCAAGCTCCGTATGAAGCTTGATGCCCTGTGTTTCTGGCGAACCTTCAGGCTCGCCGGAAACAGAAGTTATGAAGCAGCGGTCTAAAGACTGCTGCTCCATAACCTGTCCGCCTGCTCTGAGGCGGCGGACAGAAATCAACCAGATCGAATACGATCGGGTTGATTGACACCTCCTGCTAGTGGCCAATCTGCAGGGGGCGGCATTGCACCAGCAGTTCATCAGAACTGCTGGTGCAATCATAAATGCTGATTGCGTATGCTGTCTGCATTTATCGATGTGCAGCGGACATGATCCGCAATATCGTATCATGTCCGCTCGCGCATTAATAAATAGGCCCCTATATATTAAGGGGACATTAACATTCTAAACCTCCTTTTCACGCGACCCTGGGCTCTATAAAGAAGGGTAGGGATTAGCGCAGCTCCCCACTGCGCTATAGGTAATTTAAAGAAAATGCTGAATACTGATGAATTTCATTAGTATTTCCTTTGTTTTCTTAAATTTGTAGGTGCATTTGTTTAGATGAATATCCGTGTTTAGTTAACAAAATAGCATTAGTAACTAAACAAATGCACATGTCTACTTCTTCCTATTGGCTGAGCTATTAATGTCAAATATGAAAACTCTGATGATTCAGGTAGAGCATACAGACACATTTAAAAAAACTAAAACTTTTCAATGGACTTTTGTTATCAATGGTTCTACTTTCTCTCTGTATTCTTAGATACTTTTCACAAAGGCATAATGAATTTGGCTGATGCCATTTGCTTGTAACAATGTTGTGCATATAGTACACAAATAAAGTGCATGCTCCAGAGGTCTACCTCAGTATGCTCTCTTGAAATTGGCCTAACTTTTAAAAAAGACACAATTGTGATGAAGTAAATTAGAAAATATAAAAATTGTACACTAGTCTATCTGAAGTTTAAAAATTAATTCCATATCCATTTAACCCTTCATACATGATGTATGCTCTCTGAATTATCCTACAAAAATAATTAATCATCTTATACAAAAAGATTAATGTTACAATAAAAGGTTAAGTTTACCAATGAAAAGTTTAAATATCAGAAACGAAATGTGAGTTTAACCTAAGGAAAATTTTCTTCAAAACAATTCCAGTGAGGCAGAAAGTTTGTGATTGTAATTACATATTACAATATAATAAATGAAAGCAGAGTTTACAGAGTCTATAATATGCTTACCTTATGAAAAGACTTGTTGCTTCAAATAATTATTTTCAATGATATATATATATATATATATATATATATATATATATATATATATATATATATATATATATATATATATATATATATAAAGAATGAACCATATAGATCTTTTCATGCCTATGGGACTTAACCCTGAAGGACATATTTGTAAATTCTGCTCCAGGGGAATAAATCATTCTTATCATGAAATGCTACTGTAAAAAAAATACAAGTGGGAAAAAAAAGAAACTTTAATTCAACCGTATTGAGCCAGAATGTTGTCAAGTCCAGATAAGAACCACAGAAGCAATCCGATTGTGCTCTTTTCTTTTTTTATATAATATTTTTTATTGTAGTATAAACAAAAATCTAACAATCAAAGTTTAAAACTCAACTGGTAAGTGGTGCTGAACGGTCTTGTCGGAATAGGAGAGAAAGAAGAGAGTGAGAGAAAAAACAAAAACAAAAGAAATAGAAAGGAGGAGTTATTGAAGAAGGGAAGAGAAAGGGTTTTCAAAGAAAGGTGGCACATTCATTCCTGCATGTCAGAGGTCCTTCAAATTTATTTAATCGATTCCCATTCTTTCCAAATCTGACAGTGCAGATTTAGTTTATTGTTATGAGTTAAGATTGCCACAGAGCCCTATATTTGTATAACGTAGGCGTCACACTGCCCCGGCCGCTGGAAGCAGTGCATCCTAACTAGAAGCTATATCAGGACTCGAATAATAAATATAATATATATAGGTATCATCTTTAAAACTAAGAAATAACTAGAGAGGTGATAGTCTAGCCCTACTTAATTAAACATGTGAGCATATATAGATAGTGTTAAATTTAAATTCCATTAATATCTCAATGGGTGCAAATAAAACAGCAAACAATTGCAACACAAGACTGAACCAAGTAAATAAAATAGAATGGCCTTACGTTAGAGAAATAGTCATATTTTTATCCAGCTCTAGAGTTCACAGGCATCATTATCACAGCAAAGGTTGTCCAATTATGAGACAGGCATTTTTAGCTAGTATGTATTAGAACCCGGCTCAGTGTGTTAACAAAATACTATAGTATTTACAATACAAAAACAAACAAGGAATTAGCATGTCCATGTCCGGATGTGATATAACATTTAAAGTAACCATATATAGATACTATTACATTAAAATTCCAGTAACATCCCAATAGGTGCAAATAAAACAGCAAACAATTTCAACACAGAACTGAACCATGTAAATAAAATAGGATGGCCCTGTGTTAGAGAAGCAGTCACATTTTTATCTTGCGCTAGAGTTCACATGCCTCGTTATCTCAGCAAAGGTTGTCCACTTAGGAGACAGGCATTTTTAGCTAGTATGTGTTAGAACAGAGCCAGTGTGCCCAATCCAACTATCTCAGACGGAAAATCAGTGTCCAGCTAAGGTGAGCCTCCAGGATCCCACTGAAGGGGTAACCAATCTGTACAAAAGACACCAGGAGGCTTGAAAATAGGGTAAGAGCAAGGAATTTGTGGCCATCTGTCACCCAAAATTTGAGCTAAGCTCCCCATATATTTCTCCTGGATCGCTATCATGCCTGGCCAATACTCTGTAGAAGTACGTGTGCTCTTCCATATTAAAGTCCCATTACTCACTGGAATGCTCCTCAAGCTTTCATTAGTAGCTGAGCCCTCTGATACCCCACACAATGTAGGGTTAAGTGACAAGCTAGAAGGGGTAGATGGAGAGCACTGGGTCCCCCAAGTGTGTCCACCAACACACTCTATAAGGGTAACTATAGGGATGGTTAGCTGTTGAACGGGTTGTGTATCAGTGTAGCAAAACGCTGCGTGCAGCTTGTCCTCTAGTGTGCTGTGATGGTCCTGAAACAGGCTTCGTAACTTGTCAAGGAAAGCAATAGTCCCCTCCATAATAGCACTGTTTGCTTTTAGTGCTTTCGAGATAGTGAGGGCCCTATGCTGAGTGTGCGCCCCAAACGGGTGACCTACTGTTGGGCTATTGCGCAGAGTAAAATAAAGGAAGTTAATGGTATCTCCCTACCTTGGGTACCTCCGTAACTCTATCCAGCTAATAAGGTAAGATGGGTCGCTGTGGGGATATGCACTGACCCATTTCAAGATGCTTGGGTTGGATTTTTAGTTCACTACAGTGATAAAGGAGTTGAAGCCGTTTCCATCCGTCAGCCAAGATGGCCGCCGGCTTCGCTGAGTCGCTCCGTGAGCCTCAAGTTCCACAGAGGTGTGCAGTTCCCCGCTGCTTCTAGGGCTAGATGTCCGAGCTAAGTCTAACTAACAGGCAGACTTAGGAAGTTTAGGCTGGTTTTGCTGCTTGTTATGGTAGGTGAGCGGTGTTAGATGAAAGTTTGGTCAGAGCTCACAGAGTATGCGACCGCTCACCTACCCAGCTGGCTCCGCCCCCCATAGCTCATTATTTTAGCTACATCGCTCCACTTAGGAGGTGTTGATTGTTTCCAGAGTCTAGCGATTGATAATTTAACTGCCATGAATAGGTAGACGCTGAGTAAATCTTTGGGGATGGAGGATGACTTTATATTCAAGTGAAATAGGATTGTTTGTGGTACACATTGTAGTAGGGGGTCTAAGCTGGTGCACTTACTTGAGAGCAAGTTCCAAAAAGGTTTAAGTACTGGGCATTCACACCAAATATGTGCTGGTGCTCCCACGTACCACACCCTCTCCAGCATAAAGGAGAGTTTGTGGGCAAGATTTTGAAAAGTCTTAGAGGTGTGAGATGCAACTGAGTGCATACTTTAAGGTACAGTTCCAATAGGGAAGTGCAATGAAGAGCTTGTCTGGTGCATGATATAGCTTTGGACCAGTCATCGAGGTCAGCATGAAACTGGAATGTTTGTTTCCAAGTTATGATGTAGGACGATTTATAGAAGATAGGGAGGTTGAGTATATCTCTGTATGAGACCGATAGTGACTTTGGGACTCTTTTCATGGTTACCCATCTTTTTTCCCAGTTAGTGGGTTCATGTAAAGGTTGATCAAGAAATCCCCAGGATTTTAATAGACTACGGAGTCTCTAAAACTTGAACCTCAGAAGTTGTGGTGGATTGTAGGAAGAGTTAAATTGTGTGAGAGTGATCAATCTACCATTAGGGAAGAGGTCAGCAATACAGTCAATGCCACAAGCATGCCATATAGATGGATGTGAGTCTTTGACAGCTTTAAGCAAAAAGAAAGTGAATGTATGGGTGAGGGATGGGGGGCAATCTGTGGCAGCGACTGGACTCTATCCCAGAAACATAGGGCAAATAAGATAATGGAGTTTTGAATATTGAAAGAGATAGTGAGTTGGGTAGAGTTGCCTTGTTCTAGGGCCCAACATTTGCTATTGGAAGAGTCAGAGTTCCAAGGGAGTGTCAGCCGTTTAGGAATCAGTCCGGGGTTTAACCCAACTGCTAGCGTGAAAAGTAAAACACACGCTAGCACACTGAGAAATAACAAGGACGTGACCCACTCAGGAAACAAATACGATAGGTATAAAAAATAATAATTGTTCCTTTAAGCAGAATGGCCACAAAAGAGATAGCGATCCATTTAGAAGAAGAATCAAACAAATGATAAAAGTTCACTTAGCAATTTGTAGAAGTAAACGTCCCTTTAAGCAGGTTTTGCAATATATAAAAGATAATGTTCTCTTTAAGCAGCTTGTAAAAGTAAATGTCCCTTTAATTAGGTTTGCAACAAACAAAAAGGCAAAGTTCTCTTTTGTAGCTTGTAAAAGTAAATGTCCCTTTAAACAGGTCTTCAACAAACAAAAAGACAAAGTTCTCTTTTGCAGCTTGAAAAAGTAAATGTCCCTTTAAACAGGTCTACAACAAACAAAAGATATAGCTTACTTAAGGCAAGGCTGTAGCAGGACAAGACTGAAGCTGACAGGCAAAGGCAATATATATCCAGAGATAGATAAAGGGACTAGGCAAAAGCAAGGTCAGGCAGGCAAGAGTCAGTATCCAGGCATCAGAAGTAGGGTAAGGCATAAGCTAGGTCAGGCAGGCAGTAGTCGGTATCCAGGCATCAGTAGTAGGGATAAGGCATAAGCTAGGTCAGGCAGGCAGTAGTCGGTATCCAGAATCAGAAGCAAAGTCAGACAGGTTCAAAAATAGTACTCACAACGCCAGAGTAATCAAACAAACGGGCCCCGAGTAAGATCTCCCGCCGTGGTTTAAAGGCAGGAGCGGCGACGTCATCAGAGGGAGTGTCAGAGGACGCGTCACGTTGCTAAGCAACGTGACGTCATTCACACTGAGAAGATCCGGGAGCCGCGGCGACACGGCGATGAAAGGGAGGATCATGACAGCACCCCCCTCCTCAAGGACCCCTCCGGGGGACAGGACCAGGCCTAGCAGGGTGAGACTTGTGGAAGGCCTTTATCAAGGTAGGAGCATTCACTTGATGAGCCGGCTCCCAGGATCGTTCCGTGACTGGATAACCTTTCCAATGAATGAGATAATACAATTTCTTGCCACGGAGTTTGGAATCTAGAATGTGGCTGACCTCAAACTCAGGGTGTCCATGAACAAAAAGAGGTGGAGGCTTGGAAATAGGTTTAGAATATCTGTTAGACAACATAGGTTTCAGAAGAGACACGTGGCATACAGGATGGACTTTGAGAGTCTTGGGTAAAGCCACCCGTTAAGCAGTGGAACACACTTGACCCAGTATTCGGAAAGGGCCCACATATTGTGGTCCCAGTTTGGTAGAAGGTTGTTTTAGGCGAAGATAACGGGAAGAAATCCAAACTTTGTCACCAGGACGGTACTTGGGAGCCTTCTTCCGTTGAAGATCTGAATAGAACTTGTAACGTTTGGAAGCCACAGAAAGAATATGATGTATTCTCCGCCAATGACGAGTTAATCTTCGGGCAGAAAGATCAGAAGCAGGATTTTCTGTGGAAGAAGTATGCAAAGGAAATGTTCTGGGTTGGTATCCGTAGGCCGCATGAAAAGGAGAGGTCTGAAGGGAGGAATTATACAGAGCGTTATGAGCCAATTCAGCTAATGGGAGATAAGAGGTCCAGTTAGAGTGAAAATGATCCACATAATGTCTAAGATATGTTTCAAGACACTGGTTTACCCTTTCAGTCTGGCCGTTAGACTGTGGATCATGTGAAGTAGACAGAGAAATTGTTGTTCCAAAGTGTTTACAAAGTGATCTCCAGAATCGGGAAACAAACTGTACCCCTCTATCTGAAACAATATAAAGAGGAAATATGCAAAATAAAAAGTTCAGAAAGTCTTTTGGCAGACGGTAAGCCGGATAAGGGAACAAAATGAGCAGTCTTAGTGAACCTGTCGACCACCACCCAAATAGTGTTGTTTCCAGCTGAAAAAGGAAGGTCGGTGATAAAGTCCATGGATACATGAGTCCAAGGCTGATGAGGTATGGGCAACGGTTGGAGCAAACCAGAAGGAAGTTGACGAGGAGACTTGTTAGTGGCACATTGTGTGCATACTGAGACATAATCTTTAACATCTTGAGAGAGAGTGGGCCACCAGACATGTTGTTTGAGATTTCGAGCGGTGTTACTAATGCCAGGATGTCCAGAGAGGGGACTATCATGAGCCCAAAATAGGATCTTGGAACGAAGGCGTTCAGGAACAAAGAGTAGACCATCAGGAGGTTTACAGGACAAAGGAAGATTCTTTTGAGCAGACTGTAAATCTTGTAACCAGGAAGTTGATAACTGGGCTATGACTTCATGAGGTTGGAGAATGGTACTAGACTCAGGAATTGAAGTATCTTGAAATTGTCTGGAAAGGGCGTCTGCTTTAATGTTTTTAGAACCGGGTATATAGGACAAATTGTAGTGAAACCGGGAGAAGAATAAAGAGCAACGTGCTTGTCTGGAATTCAATCGTTTGGCCGTTTGGAGATAAAGAAGGTTTTTATGATCTGTGAGTATGGTAAACGGCAAAGAGGTACCCTCCAGCCAATGCCTCCATTCGTCCAGGGCCATTTTAATGGCAAGCAACTCTTTATTGCCTACGTCATAGTTAAATTCAGAAGGAGTGAACTTTTTAGAGAAGAATCCAACAGGATGAATTTTTCCAGTATCAGGAATTCATTGGGAAAGAACAGCTCCAGCAGCAACAGAGGAAGCATCAACTTCCAGGATGAACTGAAAATCTGGATTCGGGTGATGGAGAGTAGGTGCAGAAGAAAAAGCTTCTTTGAGAGACTCAAAAGCTTCAATAGCCTCAGGAGGCCATTCTTTACAATTTTGCCCCTTTCTAGTGAGAGAAGTAAGAGGAGAAGTAATAGTAGCAAAATCTTTGATGAACTTCCTGTAATAGTTGGCGAAGCCCAGAAAACGTTGCAGAGCCTTCAGAGAATCAGGTCTAGGCCAATCCAAAATGGCAGAAAGTTTAGTAGGATCCATTTCAAATCCAGATGCAGATATTACATAACCCAGAAAGGGTATGGATTTTTGATGGAATGAACATTTCTCCAGCTTAGCAAACAGATGGTAATCTCTTAAACGTTGAAGTACTCTCCTGACGTGGTGCACATGATCTTGGTGGTTTTGAGAAAAAATCAGGATATCGTCAAGGTATATGATGACAAAGATATTAAAAAAATCACGAAAAATCTCGTTCACAAAATGTTGAAAAACTGCAGGAGCATTACATAGCCCAAAAGGCATAACCAGATACTCGTAATGCCCAAATCGAGTGTTAAAAGCAGTCTTCCATTCATCTCCCTTGCGTATACGGATAAGATTGTATGCCCCACGTAGATCAAGTTTGGTAAATATGGTGGATCCTTGAAGATAAGTAAACAGTTCAGGAATAAGGGGTAGAGGATAACTGTTCTTGATGGTAATTTGATTTAGTCCTCTGTAATCAATACAGGGTCGTAGTCCGCCATCCTTCTTTCCTACAAAAAAGAAACCAGCCCCTACAGGAGAAGAGGAGGGTCGAATAAATCCTCTAGCCAGATTGTCTTTAATATATTCTTCCAAAGCCACGTTTTCAGGTCTAGGAAGTGGATATGTCTTGCCTCGAGGGTAAGTAGCCCCAGGAAGAAGATCAATGGGGCAATCAAAAGGACGGTGAGGAGGAAGACGTTCAGCTTCCTTCTTGGAGAAAACATCCACAAAATCATGATAAGGCATAGGTAGAGAGTCTGGAGTTTCGATTGTGAGAGCGATAGTGAGTGGTAACTTAGTGATCTTTTGAAGACATTTAGTCTGGCATGTTGAGCCCCAAGAGGTAAGTTTGCCAAAAGTCCAAGAAAAAGTAGGATTATGTACTTGGAGCCAGGGAAGTCCCAAAATGATGGGAAATTGAGGAGTAGAAATGACGTCAAAACAAATCGTCTCAGAATGAAGTATTCCAACAGTAAGAAGTAAAGGTTTAGTAGCAAACTGAATGAATCCAGAACCCAAAGGATCTCCACTAACCGTAGAGACAGAAATAGAATACTTTTTCTTTAGTAAGGGTATAGCGTGAGTAGAGACAAATGTGGAGTCAATGAACACACCTCCTGCACCAGAGTCAACAAGAGCTTGGGTATGTATCTTACTATGTCCAACTTGAAGGGTTACTGGAACAAAGAGTTTCTTGTATAGGGAATGACTACTTTTTTGGCTTCACTCAGTTCCCTGGACAAAAGTTAAGCCCTGGCTTTTACTGGCCTGGTAGGACAATCCCTTAATAAATGCCCTTTAAGGCCACAGTACAAACACAGGCCAAGAGAACGTCTTCTCAAGCGTTCAGTCTCTGTTAATTTTATGCTTCCCACTTCCATAGGTTCAGCCTGATCAGGAGTAGGAGAGACAGGAGTGACTGGATTAGAAAAACGAGGAGCCAAACGAAAAGGAGTTCGAGTTGATGACCTCTGTGTTCTATCCCTTTCTTGTTGGCGTTCACGAAATCTGGCGTCGAGACTGATACAAAGATTTATTAAGGCTTCCAAGGATTCTGGAAGTTCCCGATACACCAATTCATCCTTGAGACGTTCAGAAAGTCCTTTACGAAAAGCGGCTCTAAGTGCTCCCTGATTCCAAGTAGTTTCAGAGGCAAGTGTGCGGAACTCAATAGCGTATTGAGAAACTGGTTGACTTCCTTGTCGTAAATCTAAGAGAGTCGCCTCAGCAGCGGAAGATGTTCCAGGTTTATCAAATACATTTGAAAATACAGAGAGAAATGCATCTACATCCAAAATTATAGGATCATTCTTTTCTAGCAAAGGTGATACCCAAGCCAAAGCTTTTCCTTTCATTAAGGAAATAAGGAATGCAATTCTCGAAGAGGGAGTAGCAAAGAGAGTAGGGCTATTTCGGAAATGGAGACGGCACTGATTCAGAAAACCCCTACAGTCTTCAGGATTCCCATCATACTTATCCGGAAGAGGTATCCTGGGACTCAGTTGTACTTGAGACTGGTTGTTTGGGATCAAAGGAGGTAATGCCTCATTAGGATTAGGATTGGGTGGTGCAGGAGGAACCAAACTTTGTAATAAAGCAGTTATTTGATCCAGCTTAGAATCCAGGGATTGCAAGTGGGTAGCATGAGATCCCAATAGTTGTCCCTGGTGAGCCACGGCGATGGATAATTCAGTGGGGTCCATTTATGGCCCGTTTGTAATGTCAGCCGTTTAGGAATCAGTCCGGGGTTTAACCCAACTGCTAGCGTGAAAAGTAAAACACACGCTAGCACACTGAGAAATAACCAGGACGTGACCCACTCAGGAAACAAATACGATAGGTACAAAAAATAATAATTGTTCCTTTAAGCAGAATGGCCACAAAAGAGATAGCGATCCATTTAGAAGAAGAATCAAACAAATGATAAAAGTTCACTTAGCAATTTGTAGAAGTAAACGTCCCTTTAAGCAGGTTTTGCAATATATAAAAGATAATGTTCTCTTTAAGCAGCTTGTAAAAGTAAATGTCCCTTTAATTAGGTTTGCAACAAACAAAAAGGCAAAGTTCTCTTTTGTAGCTTGTAAAAGTAAATGTCCCTTTAAACAGGTCTTCAACAAACAAAAAGACAAAGTTCTCTTTTGCAGCTTGAAAAAGTAAATGTCCCTTTAAACAGGTCTACAACAAACAAAAGATTAAGCTTACTTAAGGCAAGGCTGTAGCAGGACAAGACTGAAGCTGACAGGCAAAGGCAATATATATCCAGAGATAGATAAAGGGACTAGGCAAAAGCAAGGTCAGGCAGGCAAGAGTCAGTATCCAGGCATCAGTAGTAGGGATAAGGCATAAGCTAGGTCAGGCAGGCAGTAGTCGGTATCCAGAATCAGAAGCAAAGTCAGACAGGTTAAAAAATAGTACTCACAACGCCAGAATAATCAAACAAACGGGCCCCGAGTAAGATCTCCCGCCGTGGTTTAAAGGCAGGAGCGGCGACGTCATCAGAGGGAGTGTCAGAGGACGCGTCACGTTGCTAAGCAACGTGACGTCATTCACACTGAGAAGATCCGGGAACCACGGCGACACGGCGATGAACGGGAGGATCATGACAGGGAGTATGTGGGCTAGCCTTGAGGCTTTGTGGTATAAGGCTATGTTAAGGGGCACCAGCGCCCCCCACTTAGAAACGGTTGCTGCATAATTCTCGTGGCCACTCTTGGGTGTTTGTTCTTCCAAATAAAGTAAAACTTACTTGCTGGAATTTCCCTATAAGGAATTTAGGAATAGGAATGGGAAGGGTTCGCTAGAGGTAGGCTTGGGAAGAAGAGTTATCTTAAAGGGGGCTATTCTGCCTAGCCAGGAGATGCAGGGGACATTCCATCCCTCCGCACTGAAAATTGCTGTAGGAGTGGGTAAACGTTGGAATCAATTATGCTGGAGATATTGCAGGAAAGGAAGACTCCCAAATGCTTAATTCTCTGTTGTGACCAATTGAATGTGTACATTTTTTTAAGATCTATAAGGATCTCTGTCAGGGAGGCTAATGGTATAGGCATCTGTTTTGTTAACATTTAATTTATAGTAGCTGATTTGTCCAAATGAGTTTTGAAGCTTAAAGAGAGCAGGGAAAGAATGATAGGGGTCGCCTAGAAATATGGTCAAATCATCAGCAAAGAGTGTGTTGTATTCCAGAAATCTCCACTCCCATAATATCTATATTTGTTCTAATTGCTTCCGCTAGAGGCTCCATAACTAGTGTGAATATTAGTGGGGACAGGGGACACCCTTGTCTCATTCTATTGGTGATGGGGAAGAATGGGGAATGAAACCCCAGTCCTCTGATTGACACTGAGTGGAAGAGTAAAGTGCCTTAATGCATGTATAACATTGTGTAGGAAAGCCAAATTTAGTTAAGACCTCAAATAAATAGTTCCACTTAACTCAATCAAAGGCTTTTTCAGCATCGAGTGCTAGGGTTGAACAGGGAATTCCTTTTGTCTTGGCTTCAAAATAAATATTAAGGATACCCCTTTGTATTGTCAGGGCCCTCTCTCCCTGGTGTAAATCCAATGTGATCACAATCTATCAGTGAGGTGAGAATTTGATTGAGTCTGGCGGGCAACAATTTAGCCAGCAACTTCATGCCTGTGTTGATTAGGGATATGGGGTGAAAATGTTCACAAACATTAGGTGCTTTCCCTGGCTTCGGGATGTTTACAATTTTTGCCTCTAGGAATTCAGAAGGAAGAGTTCCTGTGTGTCTTTCCATTGAGAATACCCGGGTTAGTATAGGGGAGACGTATGAATGAATTATTTTTATAAAAGAGGGCAGTATAGCCATCCAGCCCTGGGGCTTTGTGGGATTTTAAAGATTTATTGGCAGAGGTCACTAAGTCTATGCTGAAAGGGGAATCTAGGAATTCTCGTTGGTCCTTCCTCTCTTAATGTTGGTAGAGAAAGTTGGTCTAGGAATTTTTTAATGTCTGTTATGGGTGGGGGAGGGGTGTCTAGAAATTTTTCTAAAATTGTATAGAGTGGAATAGTATTTGGTTAACGTTCTGCCAATATTGGCTGGTAAATGTACTATGCCATCTGGAGTTTTAATAAAAAGAATGTGGGCTTCTGTTGTGCGTTGCCATAATTTATTAGCTAGCAAGCAATCAGCTTTGTTTCCTTTGGCTAAAAGGTTTGTTTCAGTGTTTGCATCTGTTTGGACTATTTTGGTTTGTAAGAATTCAATTTGTGATTTAATTGTCTCAACTTGGATTGGTATGTTGGGGTCTAATGTATCTTTGTGTTTGGTGGTTAAGTTGCGGAGTTGTACATACAGTTGTGCTAGAGTTGTTCCTAGTTTTTTCCTATATTTGGTTTTGAGTTTGATAATTAAACCTATAGTGTATGCCATGAAAGTACCCCAGAGACAATAATTATTGACCGAGTTGTTATCGTTTATTGGTAGAAAGTGTTCAATTTCCTCTTGCAGGTGTTTAACATTGATTGGGGAGGTGAGAAGAAATTCAGGCAACTTCCAGTTGGACATGGAGGACATTGTATTAGGAGAACTAAGAGTCATCTGAACAGGAGAGTGGTCTGACCAGGTGCAGTTGGGCATGTGTATAGATTGTATGCAGTCTAGAAGAGTTGGTTCACAAAAAATATAATCGATTCTTGTGTAGGTTTTGTAAACCATTCAGAAATAAGAGTAATCTTTGGAGGTGGGATGGTAGGAGCGCCAGACATCAGAGAGGTTATATTGAGTCTGTAGGTTATTAAACTGCCAAACAATAAATTCACCAGCACCAGTGGCTATCGGTGTGCAAGCTGAAGGAGCCACTGCTCTTAACTCCAAACGATAAACAATCCACAAACTCAGCAGCACTACCAAGGTAATATACACTTCACTTTATTAGTACCAGGAAGCAACAACTCATTACATTTTGGGCTCAAATGCCCTTAATCATATGACCTTATTTTAGTATACACCTCTCTTTTCACACATCACCACAGGTGTAGCCATTTACCTCTCTGCCTGATTTCTTTAAAGAACATTTCAAATTTTTCACATTACAGGCAACACCTAGTGTCTTAGAAACAATGGTACATATCACAAATTTAAAAACAAATCATCAATCACACAATAATGGCTGCCTCTTATACAGATACATAATATATACACAAACGATATATACACAAACGATATATATATATATATATATATATATATATATATATATATATATATATATATATATACAGTATATACACAGAGGAATTGAAAAAAACATATTTAACAGCCTAATGTAAGTGGACAAGAAATCACAGGAAGATATTTGAATCCAAATCACGGTTTATACCTTTTGGATATATGAATAGTGATGTCGCGAACCTAAAATTTTCGGTTCGCGAACCGCGGACTCGAACTTCCGGTATTGTTCGCGAACGCGCGAACCGCGCGAAGCGCCATTGAATTCAATAGGCAGGCGAACTTTAAAACCTACAAGGACTCTTACTGGCCACAATAGTGATGGAAAAGTTGTTTCAAGGGTACTAACACCTGGACTGTTGCATGCTGGAGGGGGATCCCTGGCAAAACTCCCATGGAAAATTACATAGTTGATGCAGAGTCTGCTTTTAAGCCATAATGGGTCTAAATCAACTAACATTCCCAAAGTGGCTGTCTCAAAACATCCCGGACAGAAGATAGATTGATAGTGATAGATAGGATAGATAGATATACATAGATTGATAGTTAGATAGAATCGATAGAAGAGAAATAGATATATTTGTTAGATATATAATTACCCTAATAAATTCTAATAATCAAACATGCGTTCTTGGACCCAACTAGCTTGTGTCAATTAGTAGTTTTCTTAGCACTTTAATCCCTGTTTCCCCCCCCCCCATATCGTGGGAGTTCTATATGGCCTGCAAGATTACCCTGAAAAATTATAATAATAAGACATGTGGTCTGCTACCTATTTTAACAAGGTTGTGTTTTAAGTACTACCATTCTTAGCACTTTAATCTCTGTAACTCCCCCTATTTGGTGAGGTCTATATGGCCTGGATGATTACCCATACAAAATATAATAATAAGACATCTGCTCTTGGTCTGCGACCCATGGTAACTATGTTGTGTTAATTAGTAATGTCCTTCGCATTTTAATAGCTGTTACTCATACTCACCCTATCGGTGGAGGTCTATATGGCCTGCATGATTACCCTTACAAAATATATCAACCAAACATATGTTCTGGGACCCATGGTAAGTAGGTTGTGTTATGTAGTACTGTTTTTTTGCATTTTCATACCTGTTACAACACCAAATGGTGGCAGGTCTATCTGTCCTTCATGATTAGCTGCACCCAAACCCAAAAAAAAGCCGAGTGGTCTTAGACTAACACCCATGGCTAACTCGGTTGTTTCAATTAGTACTATTCTTAGCACTTTCATCCCTGTTACGGGCGGTCTACATGGCCATCATGATTAGCCAAACAAAATACTACAATCCAACCTTTGCTCAGTCTTCATAGGCCCTTCATTGTCTGTATTTTGCTAGTACTGTTCTTATTACTATGGTGGTCTACATGGCCATCATGATTAGCCTAACCAAATACTACAATCCAACCTTGGCTCAGTCTTCCTAAGGCCCTTCATTGGCTGTATTTTGGTAGTACTGTTCTTATTAGTTTAATAGCTGATATGACACCGAATATTGTCAGCTCTATATGGCCTGCATGAATAGCCGCACCCAAAGCCAAAAAAAGCCAAGCGGTTTTGCACTAACACCCATGGCTAACTCTGTTGTTTCAAGTTCTACTATTCTTAGCTCTTTCATCTCATCATCCCTGTTACTTCCAGGACTCTCGGTGGTGGTGGTCTACATGGCCATCATGATTAGCCTAACCAAATACTACAATCCAACCTTGGCCCAGTCTTCCTAAGGCCCTTCATTGGCTGTATTTTGGTAGTACTGTTCTTATTAGTTTAATAGCTGATACGACACCGAATGTTGTCAGCTCTATATGGCCTGCATGAATAACCGCACCCAAAGCCAAAAAAAAGCCAAGCGGTTTTGCACTAAAACCCATGGCTAACTCTGTTGTTTCAAGTTCTACTATTCTTAGCTCTTTCATCTCATCATCCCTGTTACTTCCAGGACTCTCGGTGGTGGTGGTCTACATGGCCATCATGATTAGTCTAACCAAATACTACAATCCAACCTTGGCTCAGTCTTCCTAAGGCCCTTCATTGGCTGTATTTTGGTAGTACTGTCATCCTTTTGAATAAAAGATTACAGTAAAGGTATTGATTTTAGAAACCCACAGATCATTATTTGCAACCGTGAATTTAGAAAAAAAAATTGATTACACAGCCGTGACACTTATTTATGCTCAGGCCTTTTTAATACGAGGGTCCCGGAGCCTCAAACGAAACAACAGCATTAAAGAGGAGATATGTCATCTTTTTGAATAAAAGATTACAGGAAAGGCATTGATTTTAGAAATCCACAGATCATTATTTGCAACAGTGAATTTAGAAAAAAAAATTGATTACACAGCCGTGACACTTATTTATGCTCAGGCCTTTTTAATACGAGGGTCCCGGAGCCTCAACCGAAACAACAGCATGAAAGAGGAGATATGTCATCCTTTTGAATAAAAGATTACAGGAAAGGCATTGATTTTAGAAAGCCACAGATCATTATTTGCAACCGTGAAATTAGACAAAAACATTGATTAGACAGCCGTGACACTTATTTATGCTCAGGCCTTTTTAATACGAGGGTCCCGGAGGCTCAACCGAAACAACAGCATGAAAGAGGAGATATGTCATCCTTTTGAATAAAAGATTACAGTAAAGGCATTGATTTTAGAAACCCACAGATCATTATTTGCAACCGTGAATTTAGAAAAAAAAATTGATTACACACCCGTCACACTTATTTATGCTCAGGCCTTTTTAATACGAGGGTCCCGGAACCTCAACCAAAACAACAGCATGAAAGAGGAGATATGTCATCCTTTTGAATAAAAGATTACAGGAAAGGCATTGATTTTAGAAACCCACAGATCATTATTTGCAACCGTGAATTTAGAAAAAAAAATTGATTACACAGCCATGACACTTATTTATGCTCAGGCCTTTTTAATACGAGGGTCCCGGAGCCTCAACCAAAACAACAGCATGAAAGAGGAGATATGTCATCCTTTTGAATAAAAGATTACAGGAAAGGCATTGATTTTAGAAAGCCACAGATCATTATTTGCAACCGTGAAATTAGACAAAAACATTGATTAGACAGCCGTGACACTTATTTATGCTCAGGCCTTTTTAATACGAGGGTCCCGGAGGCTCAACCGAAACAACACATGAAAGAGGAGATATGTCATCCTTTTGAATAAAAGATTACAGTAAAGGCATTGATTTTAGAAACCCACAGATCATTATTTGCAACCGTGAATTTAGAAAAAAAAATTGATTACACAGCCGTGACACTTATTTATGCTCAGGCATTTTTAATACGAGGGTCCCGGAGCCTCAACCGAAACAACAGCATGAAAGAGGAGATATGTCATCCTTTTGAATAAAAGATTACAGGAAAGGCATTGATTTTAGAAACCCACAGATCATTATTTGCAACCGTGAATTTAGAAAAAAAAATTGATTACACAGCCGTGACACTTATTTATGCTCAGGCCTTTTTAATACGAAGGTCCCGGAGCCTCAACCGAAACAACAGCATGAAAGAGGAGATATGTCATCCTTTTGAATAAAAGATTACAGGAAAGGCATTGATTTTAGAAAGCCACAGATCATTATTTCAACCGTGAAATTAGACAAAAACATTGATTAGACAGCCGTGACACTTATTTATGCTCAGGCCTTTTTAATACGAGGGTCCCGGAGGCTCAACCGAAACAACAGCATGAAAGAGGAGATATGTCATCCTTTTGAATAAGAGATTACAGTAAAGGCATTGATTTTAGAAACCCACAGATCATTATTTGCAACCGTGAATTTAGAAAAAAAAATTGATTACACACCCGTCACACTTATTTATGCTCAGGCCTTTTTAATACGAGGGTCCCGGAGCCTCAAACGAAACAACAGCATGAAAGAGGAGATATGTCATCCTTTTGAATAAAAGATTACAGGAAAGGCATTGATTTTAGAAAGCCACAGATCATTATTTGCAACCGTGAAATTAGACAAAAACATTGATTAGACAGCCGTGACACTTATTTATGCTCAGGCCTTTTTAATACGAGGGTCCCGGAGGCTCAACCGAAACAACAGCATGAAAGAGGAGATATGTCATCCTTTTGATTAAAAGATTACAGGAAAGGCATTGATTTTAGAAACCCACAGATCATTATTTGCAACCGTGAAATTAGACAAAAACATTGATTAGACAGCCGTGACACTTATTTATGCTCAGGCCTTTTTAATACGAGGGTCCCGGAGGCTCAACCGAAACAACAGCATGAAAGAGGAGATATGTCATACTTTTGAATAAAAGATTACAGGAAAGGCATTGATTTTAGAAACCCACAGATCATTATTTGCAACCGTGAAATTAGAAAAAAAAATTGATTACACACCCGTGACACTTATTTATGCTCAGGCCTTTTTAATACGAGGGTCCCGGAACCTCAACCGAAACAACAGCATGAAAGAGGAGATATGTCATCCTTTTGAATAAAAGATTACAGGAAAGGCATTGATTTTAGAAACCCACAGATCATTATTTGCAACCGTGAATTTAGAAAAAAAAATTGATTACACAGCCGTGACACTTATTTATGCTCAGGCCTTTTTAATACGAGGGTCCCGGAGCCCCAACCGAAACAACAGCATGAAAGAGGAGATATGTCATCCTTTTGAATAAAAGATTACAGGAAAGGCATTGATTTTAGAAAGCCACAGATCATTATTTGCAACCGTGAAATTAGACAAAAACATTGATTAGACAGCCGTGACACTTATTTATGCTCAGGCCTTTTTAATACGAGGGTCCCGGAGGCTCAACCGAAACAACACATGAAAGAGGAGATATGTCATCCTTTTGAATAAAAGATTACAGTAAAGGCATTTGTTTCTAATCAGCTCTACTAAGTTGCACAGAGAGATTGCCAAGTTTTACTTTGATCTCCAACGATACAGATCATTCTGTTAGTCACTACTAGTGACCGCAAAGATTTCCTCTAAGTCACCACTGTTAGTGACCGCAAAGACCACTTTTAAGTCACAATCTGTGACCGCAAAGATACAACCGCAAGTTAATACATGCAAGTCACAATCTGTGACTGCAAAGACCTTGCTGTATAACATCACTGATGTCCGCTAAAGATTCTACTCCTAGTCACCACTTGTGACCGCAAAGACCCCACCACTAGTCACCTCCGTGACCGCAAAGACCTAATTACAGTCACTACAAGTGACCGCCAAGTCCACTAAGCTAACACAGAAAGTGAGATACACATAGCCTAATGGTTAAGATCTCCCTCTCTTACCCTAAAGGTCACGAGTTCAATTCCCACCACTACAAGTGACCGCCAAGTCCACACTGCGAGGATTGCATTATAGTCACTGCACGTGACCGCAAAGTTTAACATCCAAGTCACTGAATGTGACCGCAAAGACCACATTAAAAGAGAAATCAGGTGTGCCAAGAGACCAGAGTAAGTTGCAATCTCCCCCAAGACTCCCTAATTACACACGGAATAGGGGAATACACCTTCTGATACACATACAGATTAAAGTTGAAAAAAATTGCAACATAATAAGCACTTGACAGAATATCAAGGATCACTGGTTACATTACAACTATATTGAAACAGCTACGATCACAAGTGTGACGTAGGAAAAGTCACATGACATATTTTTAAATACCAGTCTCTCACTAACGGACCGGTAACACACACCCGCCACAATAGCGGGGAGGTCATCTCGTTTGGATCTTTAAGTTTTTTTAATCCAATTTCTGGACATTATCATTTGTTACACTATATAACAGGTACCTGATTATCAAATAGCGGAAATATATACTACAGTTATTCAATTGTTTTCTCTGATGGAATCGATGTTATAAGGGAGACGTCCCTTTTTATTTTATGTATGCTTTTAACAAGTTATTAAATTTCTGTCTAATTATACAAATGTTTTATTAGTTTTTATATATATAGATAAGAAGTTCACATTAGACAACAAGTTTATATATATCAGTTGTATATACCTGTTTATATCTTTTTATTAACTGAATGTTGATAAATACTTAGGATTACCTACAATAAATATATAATAACAACATTGCAGTACATACATTAAACATTTATCCAATCACAAAATACAATATATTCGAATTATAGAATTTAACTAAATACTCTACCCGTGCTAATCTAGCGCTGGACTACATTCACTACATATCAACCACTGTTTTCTTAGAGGGGAATACATTAGTCTAGCAGGGTCAATTCTCCAGCGCCTCATCTTTCTCACTACCAGTTTAATCTCCTATCCTCTCAAGTGTTCCATTACACTAAAGTTTGAGGCAGCTTCAGAATGGAAGATGATATTTTTATGTGGAGGGATAAAACACTTAAAGAAATAACTGAAAAAGAAAGTCATAACACACACACTGAATATTATGACCTAAACACAATCATGGGTGAACTAGAAAAAAATTTAACTAGTGAACTAAAACAAAAGACTGAACTTAGTTTCCTAGAAAAATATATAAATATGAAAATAATACCGAGAGGTTTGAGACTAAAAAAGAATTGCACTTTTGAACTAAGGGATAGTCTAAGAAAAGAATGGGAGGGGGCACTTGAAACAGCATCACTCACTTTTTAAAATATTTTAAAAAAATCACGTGAGGAATCACTAGAATTAATTGAGAAAAATATTGCACTGTTAAAAAATAAATTGATTGATAAAAAAGAACACCAAGAATATAAAAATAGACAAAGGGAAATCATGGCTAAACTAATTAGTCTAAACAATGAATTACAAGAGGTAAAATGGAGAAAACTAAACAGGGATAAGGATGATTATTCAGACACAGAGCCAATACACATAGATGAGAACCCTAACACTGAAATACAAAACACAAGAGAGAATATAAAACCACAAGAAAATACAAAACTTAGAGAAAGGACAAATTATAGACCTAATCATCGGTCCAGAAATAGATATGATGATCAATATTCATCTAATATACACTATAATTCGAGAACATATAACAGACCCAATCAAATAAGATCACAATACAACCATACCAGAGACAGACAATTTGAACAAAATAGAAATATATCACAAAATGACCAATATTACAAACAAACCCAAGATAGATCTGAATATAGAAACTATAACAGATACAACTCTTGGGAACAATGGGATAGAAGATATAACGAAAGATCACATTCAGACAGACAAAGACAATATTATGATAGAAGAGATGATGAGTGGGAAAGACCTAGACACTATAACTCATATGATCAACAAAATAACGAATGGAGAATTAGAACATCAAATCGATTTGAACCATTAAATACAGATACATATAAAAATGAGAACCAGACAAATGAGAGTGATTTTTTAGAGTTACGCCATCCGACACCAGGGACTTCAAAAGATACAGAGTACAATATAGGCCCACCACAAAGGGAAAGAAAAAGAAACAGAGAGGGTCTAGAGGAGGGCGAAAGAGAAAGGGACACAAAGAGAGTCAAATAACACCTACTAATGGAATCTTTAATATAAGTAATAAAGTTTTAACAGAGGAAGAAAAAAGAGTCCTCAACTTAGGTTTAAGCTTTGCCCCCTCAGCTACAATGAACAAATTTAATACTCACATCAATGTGAGTCAATTTGTTAGAAAACTTACACTTAAGAGGTATTTCCTCAAGAATCCAATAGAAAGAAATTGGCAAACAAAATCTATCAATTCAACCCCAACATCAACCACATTTAAACACTCTAACTTAAAACCTAAGTCAACCTTTTATCCGGTGAATGAGAAAGGGAGAAACTTAGAAATGTTTGAGAGATTGGTACAAAGAGACATTAAAAAAGCAAATACAAAAAATATATCTAACAATTTAACATTCACAGAAAGAAAAACTTTAAAAAATTTACAGTCAGACCCTAACATAATCATAAAACCTGCAGACAAGGGGGGAGGAGTTGTAATAATGAACAGATCCCAATACACAGAAGAAGCACATCGACTATTGGGTGATACCAACACATATGAAATACTAAAACTTGATCCTACAAAGAAGTACTCACTTAAATTCATGAAATTAATCGATGAAGCTAAAGATAAAGATATACTAAATGATAAAGAATATTGCTTCCTGCTACCAAAAATAACTAAAATCCCTGTGTTCTATTACCTACCTAAGGTACATAAAAATTCCACCAATCCCCCAGGTAGACCAATAATATCAGGTATTGACTCCCTAACCTCTAACTTATCAAAATATATAGACGGATATCTCCAAACATATGTTAAAGAATTACCTTCATACCTCAAAGATACTACAGAAATACTTCAAATTTTAAATAATATTAAATGGGAACACAACTACACTCTTGTAACATGTGATGTGACCTCCTTATATACGATAATTAATCATGAATTGGGCATAGAATCTGTTAGAAAATATCTTGATAAAGATACCACTCTAAAGAAAGAACAACAAGAGTTCATATTAAATGGTATCAGATTTATACTTGAACAAAATTATTTCTCTTTTGAGGGCAAGTTCTATAGACAAAGGACTGGGACAGCTATGGGTACAAGATTTGCACCCAGCTATGCCAATCTCTTTATGGGATATTGGGAAGAATCCTTCTTCCCTAGGCATGAGCTGGGTGCAAATCTTGTACTCTACAAGAGGTACATAGACGATGTTATTTTTATATGGAAAGGGGAACTGTCAGAATTAGAAATGTTAATCAATGACATGAACAATAATGATATGAATATTAACTTTACATATACTTTCAGTAAACAAAAAATTGTCTTCCTAGATCTAGATATAGAAATTATTGATAACCAATTAAATACATCTACCCATTTCAAAGAAGTAGACGCTAATAATTTCATACACTACAAAAGCTGCCACCTAGAAAGGTGGAAAAATAACATACCCAAAGGTCAATATCTGCGTATTAAAAGGAATTGTTCAAAACAATTAGACTATGAAAGACAAATAACAATCTTAGAAAATAAATTTAAAGAAAGAGGGTATGAGGATAAAATAATACACCAAGCAAGGGAAGAGGTAGATAAAATAGACCGCAAAGATCTATTATCTTATAGAAATAAACAAAGTAGAGGCCATGGTGATACAAAGAATGAGGTAAATGTGTCATTTATTACGGATTACAACTGCAATAACAAATTAATAAACAAAATACTTAAAAAACACTGGCACATAGTACAGACGGATCCCATAATAGGGGATAAAGTAACACAATTTCCAAAAATCATATACAGAAGAGCAAAAAATTTAAAAAATAAACTAGCGCCAAGCGAATTGAAACCACTAAAAACAAGAAATCAAGATATAAGCTTAGAAGGAAATAAAATAAAAGGCTTCTTTCCATGCTTTGGATGCCGATCCTGTAAATACAGCAGCAAACTAAAAGAAATAGAAGTGAATAACTTTAAATACAGAATTGATGAAACAATCAGATGTCAAGACAAAGGAATTATATACATAATTGAATGTTCATGTAAAAAGTACTATATAGGTGAAACGACAAGAACCCTCCGCGATAGAATTAGGGAACATCTGTCATGCATTGATAGAGGCACTCTTGACACACATCTCTATTCTCATTTTAGGGACATTCACAATAACAATCTCAAACATTTTAAATTCTGGGGTCTAGCCAAGATAAAACTTAATTGGAGAGGGGGAAATTTAGAAAATCAATTATTGAAGTTAGAAGCAAAAATGATCTACAATATGGACACACTATTTCCAACTGGCTTAAATTCAGAGCTAGATATTTCCCCTTTCTTATAATAATTTTACATCATACTAATATATATAAATACCTCCATTCTATGCAAACACAGAAAGTGAGATACACATAGCCTAATGGTTAAGATCTCTCTCTCTAACCCTAAAGGTCATGAGTTCAATTCCCACCACATTCCTTTGTTGGTTCAGGTAAATGCTACTAAACATCCTTTACTACCACTAAAAACTATCTATATAGATTTTAGTCTCTTATGAATATCATCACTTCTTTCTCTATGGTCTTCATTTATACAAACAAAACCATATTGTAAATATAAATGTATATAAACATATATGTGTGTGTATATACATATACTTTCACTAATACATGTATTTCACTATATACAATGTTGAGGTAGATGTGGTTTAGTGGATAATACCCTCGGCTCAATTACCAAAAGGTCATGAGTTCAAACACAAAAGGGAATACTGAAAACAGTTTTAAAAAAATTTTATTATTATTTTTTTTTTGTTTTGTTTTTTTAAATTACTCACTAAGTCATAACTTTTTTATTTTAAAAAATCTTTACTTATAATTTCTATTTGTTTTATATATTTAAAAATTAACATATGCTCAATATTCGAGCAACTATAAGCACATCAAAATCAATACAAATACATACATTATACATTATATAGATATATTTAGAACTCTCTAAATAATGTTTATTGCATTCTTACAAGAACCTTTCTAGGATCTATTCATTCTCTTTCATTTATTACAACACAAAGAACAAAAACAAATGAACAACAATAAGCTTCTTGTAGACACACACAACTATATAATTCCACCTTTATATTGAATTTCCATATATCTATACTTTCCACCTTTAATTAAATTACATAGAATAGCCAATCCAAACCAGTTAAGCCCTATATATAGACTCAGGTGACACAGACAAACATGTCTTGATAAAGCCTAAGGGCGAAACGCGTTGACCTTGACACTGTTGTCACTCTGCACTTTATGTTTTTATTTTGATTGCTGTTATAATTGCCAAGAAAGGAAAGAAAACTACTACAAGACTTCCTTTGCTGATTACCTCCTGCAACATTGCAGCTGGACGTTGTTACAACCTGCATTTGTTTCTAATCAGCTCTACTAAGTTGCACAGAGAGATTGCCAAGTTTTACTTTGATCTCCAACGATACAGATCATTCTGTTAGTCACTACTAGTGACCGCAAAGATTTCCTCTAAGTCACCACTGTTAGTGACCGCAAAGACCACTTTTAAGTCACAATCTGTGACCGCAAAGATACAACCGCAAGTTAATACATGCAAGTCACAATCTGTGACTGCAAAGACCTTGCTGTATAACATCACTGATGTCCGCTAAAGATTCTACTCCTAGTCACCACTTGTGACCGCAAAGACCCCACCACTAGTCACCTCCGTGACCGCAAAGACCTAATTACAGTCACTACAAGTGACCGCCAAGTCCACTAAGCTAACACAGAAAGTGAGATACACATAGCCTAATGGTTAAGATCTCCCTCTCTTACCCTAAAGGTCACGAGTTCAATTCCCACCACTACAAGTGACCGCCAAGTCCACACTGCGAGGATTGCATTATAGTCACTGCACGTGACCGCAAAGTTTAACATCCAAGTCACTGAATGTGACCGCAAAGACCACATTAAAAGAGAAATCAGGTGTGCCAAGAGACCAGAGTAAGTTGCAATCTCCCCCAAGACTCCCTAATTACACACGGAATAGGGGAATACACCTTCTGATACACATACAGATTAAAGTTGAAAAAAATTGCAACATAATAAGCACTTGACAGAATATCAAGGATCACTGGTTACATTACAACTATATTGAAACAGCTACGATCACAAGTGTGACGTAGGAAAAGTCACATGACATATTTTTAAATACCAGTCTCTCACTAACGGACCGGTAACACACACCCGCCACAATAGCGGGGAGGTCATCTCGTTTGGATCTTTAAGTTTTTTTAATCCAATTTCTGGACATTATCATTTGTTACACTATATAACAGGTACCTGATTATCAAATAGCGGAAATATATACTACAGTTATTCAATTGTTTTCTCTGATGGAATCGATGTTATAAGGGAGACGTCCCTTTTTATTTTATGTATGCTTTTAACAAGTTATTAAATTTCTGTCTAATTATACAAATGTTTTATTAGTTTTTATATATATAGATAAGAAGTTCACATTAGACAACAAGTTTATATATATCAGTTGTATATACCTGTTTATATCTTTTTATTAACTGAATGTTGATAAATACTTAGGATTACCTACAATAAATATATAATAACAACATTGCAGTACATACATTAAACATTTATCCAATCACAAAATACAATATATTCGAATTATAGAATTTAACTAAATACTCTACCCGTGCTAATCTAGCGCTGGACTACATTCACTACATATCAACCACTGTTTTCTTAGAGGGGAATACATTAGTCTAGCAGGGTCAATTCTCCAGCGCCTCATCTTTCTCACTACCAGATTGATTTTAGAAAGCCACAGATCATTATTTGCAACCGTGAAATTAGACAAAAACATTGATTAGACAGACGTGACACTTATTTATGCTCAGGCCTTTTTAATACGAGGGTCCCGGAGCCTCAACCGAAACAACAGCATGAAAGAGGAGATATGTCATACTTTTGAATAAAAGATTACAGGAAAGGCATTGATTTTAGAAACCCACAGATCATTATTTATAGGATGGTAGGTAGGGCAGTAATTTAACACAGTATGCTGTGTAAGTGACAAAAACACAGGACTGATAGAAAATTAAGTTACATTACACTAGCAAAATATTTTAAAATTTTAGATTTTAATATTAAAATTATGTTAAGAAGTGCAATGCACATATGACTCTATGAGTGGTCGCACTGGCTGGCTGCTACTTAGGGCAGCAATTATAACAACAGTATGCTGTGTAAGTCAGATAGACAGTTAGACACAGGTCTGATAGAAAATACAATTAGATTACACTAGCATAATGATTTAAAGACTTTTTTTTGGAAATTTTAAGAAAAAGGTTAAGCACATACATATGAGTCGTGGCTGATAGCCTTGGAAGGGCAGCTATTAAAAACAGTAGGCTATGTATGTCGGATACACACACGCCTGATAGAAAATACTATTAGATTACACTTGAAAAATGATTGAAATTATTTTTTGGGGGGGGAAATTAAAAAAAGGTTAAACACATATGAGTCGTGGCTCATAGACTAGGGAGGGCAGCAAGTAAACACAGTAGGCTCTCTATGTCAGCAAAACACACAGGCCGGATAGAAAATTAGATTTGATTACACTAGCAAACAAATTTAAACTTTTTTTTTTATATTAAAATTAAGGTGAAAGAAAAATAGATATGAGTGCTGGGTGGCTGCCTGGCACAGACCAATTAACCAAAAGACTGAAAAAAAGAGGTATATTAATGCTGATTGAGCCTGACAGACACAGGCATGATAGTAAATGTAATTAGATTACACTAGAAAAATATTTTTTTTGTGTTTTTTTTTTAAATTAAAAATAATGTTATAAACGGATATTAACACTGCTGGCTGCTGGCTGGCACAGAGCAATGAACCAGAGTATATGCTGTGTGACACTGGCCTGATAGAAAATGAAAAAAAATTACACTAGAAAAATAATTATATTTTTGGGTTAGTTAAATTTAAACTAATGTTGTTAGGGAGATATCAGTGGTGGCAGTAGTCACAGCATATGCTGTGAGCCTTAAACACACAGCTGAAAGCCAGGCAAATGCTAATAAAAAAAAATAAAAAATAAAAAAAAAAAACGGCACGAAATATAGCCCTAAAAAGGGCTTTTTGGGGTGCTGTGCTTGCAGCAGAGATGAGTGGAGTCCTTCTGGACTGTAAATACACTAGCCTAGCTATGTTTTTCCTATTAATGTCAGGAGCAAAAACATAACACGTCCTATCATTAAAAAAGCAAGGTCGTTATGAGTCTAAAATGGCGGATTCCAAGTAGCTGGGAGTGTCTGTGAGGGAGTGTCTGATGTTGATTGGCTCTAATGTGTCAGGCGGCTGTGACATAAAGGGTCAAAGTTTCCACAATGATGACACATAGGGGCGGATCGAACATCGCCATGTGTTCGCCCACAAACGCGAACGCAAACAAGCTATGTTCGCTGTGAACCGTTCGCGGGCAAACAGTTCGGGACATCACTATATATGAAGCCAAGTTTATAGATCCACATCCATTCTCGTTTTTTAAGTATCAATTCCCTATCACTCCCCGCTGCGTGGGACAGGAATGTGGTCTATTATCTGAAGTTTGAATTGGGCAATAGTATGACCAAACATAAGAAAATGGTTAGAAACAGGGGTATTAGTGTCTTTACATCTTATATGCGGCTTACATTGTGTAATCCTGTCCCTTATTCTTTGGGTGGTCTGTCCGATATAGATCCACCCACACGGAAATTTAATTAGATTAATTGCGTAACAGGTGTTACATGTAAAAAAGCCATTTATTCTAAAAAAAAATCCTGTTAGAGGATTGGCAAAACCATATTATTAAAGTTAACACACCCCAAGCAGGGGTAACAACCCAAATTTTTCTCGGTTATGTAACTTTAGGTTATTAAACTGCTTAACAGTTTAATAGAAGGGGAATCACAAGGTTTATATTTGGGAGAGAGCCTATCTAGGGCAGTGTCTAGGAGCATAAAAGTAACATTTTTTATTTATGTGCTGATAGGAGTCGTAAGAATTTTCTGAGAGACTTGATTTGCCCTAAATTGGAGGGGACATTGTCTAGCTTGCAGTTCACAATTAGATACCTGCCATGGGTGTCTGTGTTTATGTCTATTTTTTTGTATAAGATGTTTTTGTGAATTAGTATCACATTCCCCATAAAAGAAGCTGTTTCTACTGCTGGGTAAGTTTTGGATTTCAGGGGTATAGGGGATCCTTCTATCCAATGTGTCTCTTTGAGAAATGCTTTCAGGATTTAGCGTGTGAGAGATATCTCATGAGCCTACTTCTTTTGTTAGTGGTATTAAGACCTCTGACATTGTGGGACGTGCACGTCAAGGTCATGATGTAGAAGGGGGGGAAAGAAAAAAAAAGAGAGAAGGTGTAGAGGGTTATATTGTCAACACTATTTTATAAATTAGGAGTTAAAGTTAAAAGGGTGGTTAGGGTTGTGGTATAGTCAAGATAAACTGCGTAGGTGGTCATCCTAACAAAGTTGGCTCTTTATGTAAGCGGGAAGTGGATGTAGGTAAATATATGTATAGACAAATCTGTCAGTTGGTATTTTTACGAGGGTAGATTTGGTTGCTTAGAAGAAGGGGAGGGGTAGGGTAGAGAAGAAGATGAGAATAAGTGTATTAGGATGACCGCTATGTCTGTCTAATAATAATGTGTTGTGAAGTGAATAGGTTGGTGTTGTTCAGTGTTCAAATGTAGAAGATATAAGGACTCTAGTCAGCAAGTAATTGCTTAACCTTTACAAGTAACATTAGCTTTGACCACAGTGGATTGAATTTAGAAAAGGTAAGAGTAATTGTAGTGATAAGAGAATTAGGTCAGCCTTAAGTAGTGGGGAAAAGAAGTGAAAACTGTTGAGTGTTCATCTGAAGTAATTGGTGTGGGTATGTTCAACAAAAACACATGTATTGCTCAAACATGAGGTAACAGTAATGAGGAAGGAATAGCCATAAAAGTTCCATCACAGTGAAAACGTACAATGTGAAGTATTTAACCAAAGAAACCCATAGGGTTTAGTGCAAATGTTCTATGTACTCTGGGTATACATTGTTGATTTTGCTTAGTGGGCTGAGGGCAGGGACGGATTGGGCCACTGGGATACCAGGAAAAATCCAGGTGGGCCAGCAGCTGGCAGTAGCTTACAGTGCTTGTAAGAGTACAAAGTACTGTGTGCCTCACAGTCACCAAGTCTATAGTACTTAACTTAACCCTCTGTGTGTACTAGAGGGACATGGTGCCCTCCTGCAAGCAGTACTACTGACAGACCAGCCAGCCCAAGGCTTTCTCCGCAGCCTGTGTGAGGGGGGAGTGGGAAGAAGAGCTGCCTGACATGCCCTGGAATAATTCAGCTTCCGCTGCCAGAGGACAGCCTTACATAGAAACATAGAATTTGACGGTAGATAAGAACCAAAAAGGCCCATCAAGTCTACCCATATTACATGTTACTTGTTCCTTAGGATAGCCTTATGCATGTCCCAGGCATTTTTAAATTCCTTTACAGTCTTTGTGTTTACCACCTCAAATGGAAGTTTATTCCATGAATCCACCACCCTTTCTGTAAAAAAATGCTTCCTCAAATTTCTCCTGAATCTGCTATACTCTAATTTTAGATTGTGACTCCTTGTTTTGGCATTTATTTTTTTGTGAAAAATGCTCTCAGTTTCTATTTTATTAAGTCCCTTCATATATTTGAAGGTTTCTATCATGTCACCTCTTTCCCTTCTATCCTCTAAACTATACATATTTAGATCATAGAGTCTTTCTCTGTACGTTTTATATTTTAGACCATGTACCATTTTAGTAGCCCTCCATTGGACAGCTTCTAGTTTATTTATATCTTTCTGAGTATTCCATATTTGGTCTAACTAATGATCTGTAAAGTGGCATAAGAACCCTGCTATTTCTGCTACTAAAACCTCTTCCAATGCAACCAAGCATTTGACTGGCCTTGCTGGCTGCACTGTGGCATTGTGTACCAAATTTTAAATCATCTGAAATAATAATTCCCAAATCCCTTTCTTCTTTAATTACAGTCAGTAATGTACCATTGAGACTATAATTGGCCTTTGGGTTTTTGGATCCTATATGCATAATTTTGCTCTTGGTAATATTAAATTTCAGATCCCATTTATTTGACCAGTCCTCTAGTTTATTAATATCACAGTTCATTTGATCAACTCCTCCTGGAACATCTACCCTGTTACAAATTTTTGTATCATCAGCAAACAAGCAAACCTTCCCCTTAAGCCCACATCCAATATCACTTATGAACATGTTAAACAAAACAGGCCCAAGAACTGACCCTTGGGGAACACCACTAGTAACTGATGCCTCATTTGAATTTACTCCATTAATTGAAACCCTCTGTCGTCTATCTTTAAGCCAGCATTCTACCCACTTAACTATCTTAGCATCTATCCCAAGGCAATCCCTGCATACTTTTCAAATCCCTATTCCAGCTATTGCTGCACCCACTGGCCATGGCAACTTCCCCCCAGAAATCCCCCTCTGCAGCCAAGGAAAGGAGTGGAGCAGATGACCGGTGAAGGAGCAGAGTGGTTGTCTTGCTTTTTTGACAGCTCAGATTTGAATGGGCCGCTCCATTGGGCAGTGAAGCAGTGGAGGCTATTACCTTTGGAAATCAGCAACAGGGAGGTGTCCTTACATTGCCGGAGGGGCTGGAGATTGGAGCAGAGGGGGCATTGCAACACTGGGGCGGGGCTGAGCCAGAGGCGGGGCTGACCCAGAGGGGGGTGCGTGTCTGGGCTGGTCTATACAAATTTCCAGGGCTGGTATGATTTCCCATTCCGGCCCTGGCTGAGGGGTCTTCCTGGGAGCCTAGAACATGTTTAGAGTACAGTTTGCATATTTGTAGTCTTGCCACATAAGCGTCTCTAATAGGTTTCTTGTGTGTGAAACAATAACAAAAGTACTAGTGATCAATTAAATTCTGTCACACAGAAACATACCTATAATATAAAAATCTTAAGGCATTGTAGTCTAAATCATTAACAAGGTATGGAATAATATTGTAAAAAATGTACTGCTCTAAGTTGTGAATTGTCTATAGAGACATAACCTCTACTATACACCTCTTAAGGTATTGTGAGTTTAGTAATAATAGAGCATTAGACAATATCAAAAAGAATGGTTGCTGACGTGTTTCTCACACACTCAGGAGTAGTCAGGGTAAGTTAATATAGAAAGTATGCTTTAACGTTATTTAGAAGGCAGGTGATATGCCCATCTCCATAAGTGCGTGATCCCTCTATCAGGCGAGAAAACCCAGTATCCAGGTTCATAGTTAGGTTCTCTCGAGGATGTGAGAATGCAAGATAAGCAAATGTAAGTAGTATAAAGGGTCTACAATGCAACAGAGTGGCAATATTGTACTTGAATAGATAACACTAAAACAGGAAAACCAACTGGAACCATTTAAACTTTAAACTATACAGAAAAATGATCACATTATAAACATCTTAGATGTTTCAAGTTCAAAATGAAACATAATGACAGTGATGACTAAAAGTATGGGATTGGTTTTTCTCAGTAGGCCGTGACCGTGAGGGCTACTTGGGAGTCTGGAACATTTTCAGAGTTCAGTTATAACATTTATATTCTTGTCATGAAGTCAACTCTTTTGAGTCTCTCAAATAGCAATTATCTGAACTCTAATTTATACATGACAGTGTATACATCTCAAATATTGTGAGTATAGGAATATAATCACAGTGAATATTTTTATAGGAGATGGACGTGTTATCAATTCACTTGTCTTCGGGAGGAGTCAAGGGTAATTCTATATACATTTGTATTAAAATATTGTTTAGAGGTAAATACTAAAATGTTCCCCATCAATTGAATTTTCAACTATCAATTGAATCAGATTCTGCGCTTTAATAATAAAATTCACATGAGTTAACCTTATGCAACTTGCAGAGATTCATGAATCAAACTTAACACATTTGTAACCATATAAACTATATTAACAGTTTTACAAAACTTACAGTTAATGGACCTGTCCCCAAAACAATAATTATGCAAAGTAAGCCCAACAGGCAAATGCCCGGTGGGCCACAGGTTACATTAGCCTTGCCCACCATAACACATAGTGCCTAAAAGCGGGTTATTATTATTATTGTGTTCAGTCATAGGGGGCTGTACTTAATTTACTGACTGCGAGGTTGGGCTGAGCTGACAGATAACACACGCTGTCTTCACTGCAGTCGGCAGGCTAGTATTATTAGCAGCAGGTCCAGGTCAAGTTACAGATTTACTGCTTACAAAAAATATAGTGAATAGACCCTAATGTATAGCTTAGCTCCCCCTAAAAAATGATTATCCCAAGCCTTTTTAAACAGAAAGTGCAAACAAAAGAGAGGGTGCACTTGCAAGGGTCTGCTATACCTATCACACAAAGATGCTCATATAATATGTCTTCCTAAAAAGTATTTAACAATTTCATTTAAAATCTAAGCAACCTAAAATATGTCAAAAAATAATAAATAACATTATATAAATGAACCACCGGTGGTATTGCAAAAAACATTTAAAATCTGATACTTCGAAATACAATATAAGATACTCTTTGTTTAAAAATCTAACATTCAACAATGTATAAAAGTGAAATAATCTTTACTTATAGATTGCCTTATAAGTAAAGATTATTGCACGTTTATACATTGTTAAATATTAGCTTTTAAACAAAGAGTATATTATATTGTATGTAGAAGTATCAGATTTTAAACGTTTATTGCAATACCACCGGTGGTTCGTTTATACATTTTTATTTATATATTCGTATTTTTTTACATATTTTAGGTTGTTTAGATTTTAAATAAAATTGTTAAATACTTTTTAATAAGACATATTGGCCTCTGTTTATCAACCTGTCAACTTACCTGCATTCGCCGGCACCATTACGCTCGCCTAAGATCGCCTAACATCGATGCCGCGGACCTGAATACATTCTCCAAAGTTACCAAAAAAGCTGTCAAAAAGCCACGCACCAAGTACGGTGCGATGAGCAGCGGACTGTTGTTAACTAACAGTCATTGATCTCGCTGCTCTTCGGCTTTTTTTCAGCTTTCTTGGTACCCTGTCACTAAACACCGCCACTATACTATACAGTTTACATCCTAAACCGCCGCACCCGGACACCGCTGCAACTCTAATAAATGTATTAATCTCTAAACCGCCACTCCCAGTGCCCACCGCAACTCTAATAAAGTGTTTAACCCCTAAACCGCCGCTCCCAGAGCCCACCACAACTCTAATAAAGTGTTTAACCCTTAAACCGCCGCTCCCGGACCCCGCCGCCACCTACATTATATTTTTTAACCGCTAGTCTGCCCCCCCTACACCGCCACCACCTACCTACATTTATTGACCCCTAATCTTCCGCCCCCAACGTCGCCAACACTATATTAAATTTATTAACCCCTAAACTTAAGTCTAACCCTAACCCTAACACCCCCTAACTTAAATATAATTTAAATAAATCTAAATAAATTATTCCTATTTAAAACCAAATACTTACCTATAAAAAAAAACTAACGCCTAGATTTAGAGTTTTGCGGTAGCCGTCAAAACCAGCGTTAGGGGTCCTAACGCTGGTTTTTACCGCCCGCTGGTATTTAGAGTCAGTCATTAAAGGGTCTAATGCTCACTTTGCAGCCGCGACTTTTCCATACCGCAGATCCCCCTACACCAATTGCGTATCCTATCTTTTCAATAGGATCTTCCTAACGCCGGTATTTAGAGTCTTGGCTGAAGTGAGCGTTAGAACTCTAATGACAAAACTCCAGCCGCAGAAAAAAAACAGGAGTTAAGAGCTTTCTGGGCTAACGCCGGTTCATAAAGCTCTTAACTACTGTGGTCTAAAGTACACTAACACCCATAAACTACCTATGCACCCCTAAACCGAGGTCCCCCCACATCGCCGCCACTATAATACATTTTTTTAACCCCTAATCTGCCGATCGCACACCGCCGCCACCTACTTTATACTTATGTACCCCTAATCTGCTGCCCCTAACACCGCCGACCCCTATATTATATTTATTAACCCCTAATATGCCCCCCTCAACGTCGCCAACACCTACCTACACTTATTAACCCCTAATCTGCCGACCGGACCTCGCCGCTACTATAATAAAGTTATTAACCCCTAATCCGCCTCACTCCTGCCTCAATAACCCTATAATAAATAGTATTAACCCCTAATCTGTCCTCCCTAACATCACCGACACCTAACCTCAATTATTAACCCCTAATCTGCCGACCAGACCTCACCGCTACTCTAATACATGTATTAACCCCTAAAGCTAAGTCTAACCCTAACACTAACACCCCCCTAAATTAAATATAATTTAAATCTAACGAAATAAATTAACTCTTATTAAATAAATTATTCCTATTTAAATCTAAATACTTACATGTAAAATAAATCCTAATATAGCTACAATATAACGAATAATTATATTGTAGCTATTTTAGGATTTATATTTATTTTACAGGCAACTTTGTATTTATTTTAACTAGGTACAATAGCTATTAAATAGTTAATAACTATTTAATAGTTACCTAGTTAAAATAATTACAAAATTACCTGTAAAATAAATCCTAACCTAAGTTACAATTAAACCTAACACTACACTATCAATAAATTAATTAAATAAATTAACTACAATTCCCTACAATTAAACCTAACACTTCACTATCAATAAATTAATTAAATACAATACCTACAAATAAATACAATTAAATAAACTAACTAACGTACAAAAAATAAAAAAGAACTAAGTTACAAAAAATAAAAAAATATTTACAAACATTAGAAAAATATTACAACAATTTTAAGCTAATTACCCCTAATCTAAGCCCCCTAATAAAATAACAAAGCCCCCCAAAATAAAAAAAATCCCTACCCTATTCTACATTAAAAAAGTTCAAAGCTCTTTTACCTTACCAGCCCTTAAAAGGGCCTTTTGTGGGGTATGCCCCAAAGAAAACTGCTCTTTTGCCTGTAAAAGAAAAATACAGCCCCCCCAATATTAAAACCCACCACCCACATACCCCTAATCTAACCCAACCCCCCCTTAAAATAACCTAACACTAATCCCCTGAAGATCATCCTACCTTGAGTCGTCTTCACTCAGCCGAGCCACCGATGGAACTGAAGAGGAGATCCGGAGCGGCAGAAGTGATCCTCCAAGGGACGCTGAAGAAGTCTTCCATCCAATGAAGTGATCCTCCAGGCGACGCTGAAGAAGTCTTCCATCCGGGCGATGTCATCTTCCAAGCGGCGCTGAAGAAGTCTTCTATCCGGGCGATGTCATCTTCCAAGCGGGGTCTTCAATCTTCTTTCTTCAGGATCCATCTTCATCCCGCCAACGCGGAACATCCTTCTTTCCCGACGGACTACCGACGAATGAAGGTTCCTTTAAGGGACGTCATCCAAGATGGCGTCCCTCAAATTCCGATTGGCTGATAGGATTCTATCAGCCAATCGGAATTAAGGTAGGAAAATTCTGATTGGCTGATGGAATCAGCCAATCAGTTTCAAGTTCAATCCGATTGGCTGATCCAATCAGCCAATCAGATTGAGCTTGCATTCTATTGGCTGATCGGAACCCACCCAATCCTCCCTTAATAAAACCTAACACTAACCCCTTGAAGATCACCCTACCTTGAGAAGTCTTCACCCAACCGGGCCGAAGTCCTCCACAAAGTCGGAAGAAGTGGTCCTCCAGACGGGCAGAAGTCTTCATCCAAGCCGAGCAGAAGAGGTCCTCCAGACGGGCAGAAGTCTTCATCCAGGCGGCATCTTCTATCTTCATCCATCCGGCGCGGAGCGGGTCCATCTTCAAGACATCCGACGCGGAGCATCCTCTTCTAACGACATCCAACGACTGAATGAATGTTCCTTTAAATGATGTCATCCAAGATGGCGTCCCTTCAATTCCAATTGGCTGATAGAATTCTATCAGCCAATCGGAATTAAGGTAGGAAAAATCCTATTGGCTGATGCAATGATATTCAAAGCAGACATCCCCTGAAGATCATCCTACCTTGAGTCGTCTTCACTCAGCCGAGCAGCTATGGAACCGAAGTGGACATCCGGAGCGGAAGAAGTTATCCTCCAAGCGGCGCTGAAGAAATCTTCCATCCGATGAAGTGATCCTCCAAGCGGTGCTGAAGAAGTCTTCGATCCGGGCGATGTCATCTTCCAAGAGGCGCTGAAGAAGTCTTCTATCCGGGCGATGTCATCTTCCAAGCCGGGTCTTCAATCTTCATCCCGCCGACGCGGAACATCCTTCTTTACCGACGGACTACCGACGAATGAAGGCTCCTTTAAGGGACGTCATCCAAGATGGCGTCCCTTCAATTCCGATTGGCTGATAGGATACTATCAGCCAATCGGAATTAAGGTAGGAAAAATCTGATTGGCTGATGGAATCAGCCAATCAGATTCAAGTTCAATCCGATTGGCTGATCCAATCAGCCAATCAGATTGAGCTCGCATTCTATTGGCTGTTCCGATCAGCCAATAGAATGCAAGCTCAATCTGATTGGCTTCATTCGTTGGTAGTCCGTCGGTAAAGAAGGATGTTCCGCGTCGGCGGGATGAAGATTGAAGACCCGGCTTGGAAGATGACATCGCCCGGATAGAAGACTTCTTCAGCGCCTCTTGGAAGATGACATCGCCCGGATCGAAGACTTCTTCAGCGCTGCTTGGAGGATCACTTCATCGGATGGAAGATTTCTTCAGCGTCGCTTGGAGGATAACTTTAGGGGATTAGTGATAGGTTATTTTAAGGGGGGTTTGGGTTAGATTAGGGGTATGTGGGTGGTGGGTTTTAATGTTGGGGGGGTTGTATTTTTCTTTTACAGGCAAAAGAGCTGAATTCTTTGGGGCATGCCCCCACAAAAGGCCCTTTTAAGGGCTGGTAAGGTAAAAGAGCTTTGAACTTTTGTAATTTAGAATAGGTTAGGGCATTTTTTTATTTTGGGGGGGTTTGTTATTTTATTAGGGGGCTTAGATTAGGTGTAATTAGCTTAAAATTGTTGTAATATTTTTTAAATGTTTGTAACTTATTTTTTGTAACTTAGCTTTTTTTATTTTTTGTACTTTAGTTAGTTTATGTAATTGTATTTAATTGTAGTTATTTGTAGTTAATTTATTTAATTAATTTAATGATAGTGTAGTGTTAGGTTTAATTGTAACTTAGGTTAGGATTTATTTTACAGGTAATTTTGTATTTCTTTTAGCTACGTAGTTATTAAATAGTTAATAACTATTTAATAACTATTCTAACTAGCTAAAATAAATACAAAGTTACCTGTAAAATAAATAAAATTCCTAAAATAGCTACAATGTAATTGTTAATTATATTGTAGCTATCTTAGGGTTTATTTTACAGGTAAGTATTTAGTTTTAAATAGGAATAATTTATTAAAGTATAGTGTAGTGTTAGGTGTAATTGTAACTTAGGTTAGTTTTTATTTTACAGGTACATTTCTCTTTATTTTAGCTAGGTAAGCTATTAAATAGTTAATAACTATTTAATAGCTATTGTACCTAGTTAAAATAAATTGAAAGTTGCCTGTAAAATAAAAATAAATCCTAAGATAGCTACAATAAAATTATTATTTATATTGTAGCTATATTAGGGTTTATTTTAAAGGTAAGTATTTAGTTTTAAATAGGATTAACTTAGTTAATAATAGAAATATTATTTAGATTTATTTAATTAATATTTAAGTTAGGGGGGTGTTAGGGTTAGTGTTAGACTTAGGTTTAGGGGTTAATAAATTTATTACAGTGGCGGCGGTTTAGTGGGGGGCAGGATAGGGGTTAATAAATTTATTATAGGTGGCGACGGTGTAGGGGGGGCAGATTAGGGGTTAATAAATTTAATATAGGTTGCGGCAGGGTAAGGGAGCGGTGGTTTAGGGGTTAAACTATTTATTTAGTTGCGGCGAGGTGCGGGATAGGGGTTAATAACTTTATTACAGAGGGCGGCGGTATAGGGGGGGCAGGATAGGGGTTACTAGGTATAATGTAGGTGGCGGTGGGCTCCGGGAGCGGCGGTTTAGGGGTTAAGACATTTATTATAGTTGCAGTGGGCTCCAGGAGCGGCGGTTTAGGGGTTAATACATTTATTATAGTTGCGGTGGGCTCCGGGAGCGGCGGTTTAGGGGTTAATAGGTATAGAGTAGCTTGCGGTGGGCTCCGGGAGCGGCGGTTTAGGGGGTAATACATTTATTTAGTTGCGGCGGTGTAGGAGGGACAGATTAGGGGTGTTTAGACTCTCGGGGTACATGTTAGGGTGTTAGGTGTAGACATTACCATAGGAATCAATGGGATGTCTGTCAGCAGCAAACTTGTACTTTCGCTATGGTCAGACTCCCATTGATTCCTATGGGATCCGCCGCCTCCAGGGTGGCGGTTTGAAAACCAGGTACGCTGGGCCGTAAAAGTGCCGAGCGTACCTGCTAGTTTTTTGATAACTAGCAAAAGTAGTCAGATTGTGCCGCACTTGTGTGCGGAACATCTGGAGTGACGTAAGAATCGATCTGTGTCGGACTGAGTCCGGCGGATCGAAGTTTACGTCACAAAATTCTACTTTTGCCGGTCTTTAGCCTTTGATAACTAAGGCGAATCAGCCTCGCCACAAATACGCTGCGGAATTCCAGAGTATTTGAGGTTGACGGCTTGATAACTACCCCCCAATGTGTTTTTTAAAAAAAAAAAAAAAATGGTCACAAACTATTTAATGGTTTGATTTTTTTATATAATAATAGCCTGAAAGATTAATAAGAAATCTATCTGTGCCTTAAAAAATGCATTTAGTCATAACATCCAAATGTCAATACAATCCACAGCCTATACTGTAAATAATAAGAGCCAGTTATACTGCACTGTAAATCCCATATTTTATTATATGTGAGGTCTTAGCGTGAGGTCTGTGTGTGAGGTCTGTGTGTGTGTGTGTGTGAGGTCTGTATAAGGTCTGTGTGTGTGTGTGAGGTTTGTGTGTGTGTGGTGTATGTGTGTGTGGTGTATGTGTGTGTCTCTGGAGTATGTGTGTGTGGTGTATGTGTGTGTGTGTATGTGTGTGGTGTGGTGTGTGTGTATGTATGTGTGTGTTGTGTGTGTGCACAGTTAAATAAGAAGTGGTGAGCAGAGGGGGGGGGGGGCCTCTATGACCCAAAATGCCCGGGTCTTTTTTTGGTCCCAGTCCGGCCCTGAAGCCCAACTTGCAGAATTATCACCTGAGAGAAAGAGAGGGAAAAAAAGGGGGGAATTGCCGGAACAGAGGGAAGGAAATAGGTAAATAAATAAATAATTATCTTAAATCCCTTACTACCTCTGAAAGGTTAATTGAACAGTCAAAGATCCCATAATAGTCAGCACCATGGAAGTGAAGCTCTTTCTATTAAGGGGGGCAGTTGTGCAATTAGCAGCCGCCCTTATTTCTTACATAAGTTTGTGAATTTCTATCCTGGCCTCTTTTAAATAATAATTTCTCTTATGGCAAATAAAACATAACAAATACAAATATGAGACTCCAATATCTAATATACATTTTGAAAAAGTGACTGAAAACTCAGTCTTCAAAGAGTAGTAAGATAAAGCTATCAACTACATCATCCAAAAAAGTAAATAGAATAGAGGAGTATACATTCGACCAGATGATCAGCAGCACACCAGGTGAATAACAATATGTTAAGTAGAAAAAAGAACATCAATTAGTTGCAATCCTAAAAAAACACAAAAGTCACAAGGCTAATTTCTAACTGACGAAATAATAAAAAAAGAAACAGATCTAAACATGTAACTCATGCTGAGTACTGCTCTTGCGCCTTGAAGGCAAAAAAAGGCTAGGTCTATGAATATATTCTGATATAGACGCAAAAAACTGTTCAGAAGAGTTCACACTTATCTTGAAGTGTCAGCTACTTTGCTATATGAAGCAGTGAAGGATGAGACAGGTTTCTTCTGCTGCTTTTGTCTCTTTGGAAGTAGGTGCCATTCAGGTGCATTTATCCTGAGCATAGGGACAGAGTTATAGCTGGGTTGGACCTGATTGTCTCCCTGTTGCAGAATGTCCCATTTAACTAGGAGTACATAAGCTTGTTGCAGGAAGAAAGCTATATGCTGTTGTCCATCTTTCATAATGATTAATTTCATCAGGTAACCCCTCCTGTATTTCAGTCCAGATGGTCTATTTATTATTGTGCGGATGGACATGATACAATGTACCGTATCATGTCCGACGCACATTGATAAATGCCGACATCATACGCTATCGGCATTTATCATTGCACCAGCAGTTCTTGTGAACTGCTGGTGCAATGCTGCCCCCTGCAAATTTGCGGCCAATCGTCCGCTAGCAGGGGGTGTCAATCAGCCCAATCGTATTCGATCGGGTTGATTTCTGTCCGCGGCCTCAGAGCAGGCGGTCAAGTTATGGAGCAGCGGTCTTTAGAAACAAGGGGCATCAAGCTCCATACGGAGCTTGATAAATTGACCCCTCACTCTTAAGTTCTTAGGTACATTCTCTAAAAAGTCTCCTAACTGACAAGGTATGTGGAGAAAGATCTGGGAAAATCTGCAGTGGTTCGAATTTTCCAGACGGAGCTGCGTCTCTAGCCAGGGTTTTTTGAGAGTTCTTGAAACTAAAATAATGTAGGCATGACAACACATTGCGAGGTCTGTCATGTGACAGTGATCTTGGCCATTTAGCTCTATGGACTCTATCAACTCTGCTGTCATAGCCCATGATGTTACATAGAATGTTTTGAAATAATTCTTGAAGATATTTCTCAAGGTCAACTTGAAGCACTGTTTTTAGAATTCCACAGATACTAATATTGTTCCTTTGTGAGTGGTTTTTTAAGGTTAGCTAATTTGGATCCTATCTGCTAGATTACGAGTCTTGCGTTAGGGTTAAAAAGTAGCGTTGAGAGGTCCCAACGCTGCTTTTTAACGCCCGCTGGTATTACGAGTCTTGCAGGTACAGGTGTACCGCTCACTTTTTTTTCGCGACTCGAAAATACCACAAATCCACTTACGTCAATTGTGTATCCTATATTTTTAATGGGATTTTCCTAACGCCGGTATTACGAGTCTTCCTCAAAGTGAGCGGTACACCCTCTACCTCCAAGATCCCTAAGGCATTTGAAAGTCAGTAGTTAAGAGTTTTGTGGGCTAACGCCGTAGTATAAAACTCTTAGCTAAAGTGCTAAAAAGTACACTAACACCCATAAACTACCTATTAACCCCTAAACCGAGGCCCCCCACATCGCAAACACTTAAATAAAAATTGTAACCCCTATTCTACCGAACCGGACATCGCCGCCACTTTAATAAATATATTAACCCCTAAACCGCCGCACTCCCACCTCGCAAACACTAGTTAAATATGATTAACCCCTAATCTGCCGTCCCTAACATCGCCGACACCTACCTACATTTATTAACCCCTAATCTGCCGCCCCCAACATCGCCGCCACTATATTAAATGTATTAACTCTTAAACCTAAGTCTATCCCTAACCCTAACACCCCCCTAACTTAAATATAATTTAAATAAATCTAAATAAAATTACTACAATTAACTAAATTATTCCTATTTAAAACTAAATACTTACCTATAAAATAAACCCTAAGATAGCTACACTATAAATAATAGTTACATTGTAGCTATCTCAGGGTTTATTTTTATTTTACAGCCAACTTTGTATTTATTTTAACTAGGTAGAATAGTTATTAAATAGTTATTAAGTATTTAATAGCTACCTAGTTAAAATAAAGACAAATTTACCTGTAAAATAAAACCTAACCTAAGTTACAATTACACCTAACACTACACTATAATTAAATAAATTAAATAAACTAAATACAATTAATTTCAATTAAATAAAATTATCTAAAGTACAGAAAAAAACACTAAATTACAGAAAATAATAAAATAATTACAAGTTTGTTAAACTAATTACACCTAATCTAATCCCCCTAATAAAATAAAAAAACTCCCAAAATAATAAAAAGCCCTACCCTATACTAAATTACAAATAGCCCTTAAAAGGGCTTTTTGCAGGGCTGTCATATCTACATCTTTGGTTAGGTAATGACTGTACCTTTAAGGAGAGCTTTCTCTAATTGCTCACCTGTATAAAACCCCCACCCACAATGGATTCATTGCTTGGTAATTTTCTCCAGATATCCCCTTCTGAATTTTACTTGGCGATTACTAGTTACAAGCCTTGAGAACTCTGTTCTGAATTATCTTGTGATTAAATATTATATATATTACTTATTGCTAAATTTTACCAGCTTAGCTGTCCATAGAAGTTCATTCTACTCGGATCTCTGTGTGTCAGAGCTATATGATCTCAGCTTTATTCCTCCGTTCACTAACTTCATTGGAAGCCAGAGTCTAGCGGTGACATCACACGCCATCTCAGCTGATTCACCCGCCTCAGAGACCAGCCACTGCAACTGAACTGCTCAATACTTTCTTCATACCTCCGGAATCTCCCTTCATTACAAGGTCTGATTGTCCTTATCCTTCCTATGTAATACTAAGCTATGTTCTTTGTAAATGATCATAAGTATAATTCCTACTTAAGTTGTCATACGTATGTTTCTCTAAACCTTCTTATTATCGGTAAATCATGTTACATATATCCCGGCCATATAATGCTGCCACCTTATGGCCATAGGTTTATATAACATAAGACTTAGCTGATATTAAGGGTAGAAATGTTGTTTCTTAAGAATGATTCCTAATATCATTTATTTAACCCCTGGTTCCTGAAACAACATCTCTCCCACAATATAAACTTTTACTATATACTATTACATAGAAGTTATACCTATTTCCTCTTCCTGAATCTACAGTTGGGTTCACAACTCAAACAAAACATTTCTCTTCACAGGGATTAATAAAGGTCATAAAAGACTTGACAGGTACATTGCCCCAAAGTAATCAGCTCTTTTACCTGTAAAAAAAAAGTACAATATCCCCCCCAACATTAAAACCCACCACCCACACACCCAACCCTACTCTAAAACCCACCCAATCCCCCCTTAATAAAACACTAACCCCTTGAAGATTACCCTATCTTGAGAAGTCTTCACCCAACCGGGCCGAAGTCCTCAACAAAGCTGGGCAGAAGTGGTCCTCCAGACGGGCAGAAGTCTTCATCCAAGCTGGGAAGAAGACGTCCTCCAGACGGGCAGAAGTCTTCATCCAGACGGCATCTTTTATCTTCATCCATCCAGAGCGGAGCGGGTCCATCTTCAAGCAATCCGACGCGGAGCATCCTCTTCATCCGGAGTCTTCTTACTAAATGACGGTACCTTTAAGTGACGTCAATCAGCCAATCGGAATTGAAGGGACGCCATCTTGGATCACGTCACTTAAAGGTACCGTCATTTAGTAAGAAGACTCCGGATGAAGAGGATGGATGAAGATAGAAGATGCCGTCTAGATTAAGACTTCTGCCCGTCTGGAGGACCTCTTCTTCCCGGCTTGGATGAAGACTTCTGCCCGTCTGGAGGACCATTTCGCCCGGCTTCGTTGAGGAATTCGGCCCGGTTGGGTGAAAACGTCTCAAGGTAGGGTGATCTTCAAGGGGTTAGTGTTAGATATAATTAAGGGGGGATTGGGTGGGTTTTAGAGTAGGGTTGGTTGTGTGGGTGGTGGGTTTTAATGTTGAGGGGTATTGTACTTTTTTTACAGATAAAAGAGCTGATTACTTTGGGGCAATGCCCCGCAAAAAGCCCTTTTAAGGGCTATTTGTAATTTAGTATAGGGTAGGGCTTTTTATTATTTTTGGGGGCTTTTTATTTTATTAGGGGGATTAGATTAGGTGTAATTAGTTAAACAAACTTGTAATTATTTTATTATTTTCTGTAATTTAGTGTTTGGGTTTTTTCGTACTTTAGATAATTTTATTTAATTGTAATTAATTGTATTTAGTTTATTTAATTTATTTAATTATAGTGTAGTGTTAGGTGTAATTGTAACTTAGGTTAGGTTTTTTTACAGGTAAATTTGTCTTTATTTTAACTAGGTAGCTATTAAATACTTAATAACTATTTAATAACTATTCTACCTAGTTAAAATAAATACAAAGTTGCCTGTAAAATAAAAATAAATCCTAAGCTAGCTACAATGTAACTATTAGTTATATTGTAGCTATCATAGGCCTAGATTTGGAGTTCGGCGGTAGCCGTCAAAACCAGCGTTAGAGGCTCCTAAATCTGGTTTTGGCCGCCCGCTGGTATTTGGAGTCAGTGATTAAAGGGTCTAACTCTCACTTTTCAGCCGCGACTTTTCCATACCGCAGATCCCCCTACGCCATTTGCGTATCCTATCTTTTCAATGGGATCTTCCTAACGCCGGTATTTAGAGTCGTTTCTGAAGTGAGCGGTAGAGCTCTAACGACAAAACTCCAGCCGCCTGAAAATAGCAGGAGTTAAGAGCTTTCTGGGCTAACGCCGGTTCATAAAGCTCTTAACTACTGTACCCTAAAGTACACTAACACCCATAAACTACCTATGTACCCCTAAACCGAGCTCCCCCCACATCGCCGCCACTCGATTAAAATTTTTTAACCCCTAATCTGCCGACCGCCACCTACGTTATACTTATGTACCCCTAATCTGCTGCCCCTAACCCCGCCGACCCCTGTATTACATTTATTAACCCCTAACCTGCCCCCCACAACGTCGCCGCCAGCTACTTAAAATAATTAACCCCTAATCTTCCGACCGCAAAGCGCCGCCACCTACGTTATCCCTATGTACCCCTAATCTGCTGCCCCTAACACCGCCGACCCCTATATTATATTTATTAACCCCTAATAATGCCCCCCTCAACGTCGCCGACACCTGCCTACACTTATTAACCCCTAATCTGCCGAGTGGACCGCACCGCTACTATAATAAAGTTATTAACCCCTAACCCGCCTCACTAACCCTATCATAAATAGTATTAACCCCTAATCTGCCCTCCCTAACATCGCCGACACCTACCTTCAATTATTAACCCCTAATCTGACGACCGGAGCTCATCGCTACTATAATAAATGGATTAACCCCTAAAGCTAAGTCTAACCCTAACACTAACACCCCCCTAACTTAAATATAATTTACATCTAACGAAATAAATTAACTCTTATTAAATAACTTATTCCTATTTAAAGCTAAATACTTACCTGTAAAATAAATGCTAATATAGCTACAATATAAATTATAATTATATTATAGCTATTTTAGGATTAATATTTATTTTACAGGCAACTTTGTAATTATTTTAACCAGGTACAATAGCTATTAAATAGTTAAGAACCATTTAATAGTTACCTAGTTAAAATAATAACAAATTTACCTGTAAAATAAATCCTAACCTAAGATATAATTAAACCTAACACTACCCTATCAACAAATTAATTAATTAAACTACCTACAATTACCTACAATTAACCTAACACTACACTATCAATAAATTAATTAAACACAATTCCTACAAATAAATACAATTAAATAAACTAGCTAAAGTACAAAAAATAAAAAAGAACTAAGTTACAAAAAATAAAAAAATATTTACAAACATAAGAAAAATATTACAACAATTTTAAACTAATTACACCTACTCTAAGCCCCCTAATAAAATAACAAAGCCCCCCAAAATAAAAAATTCCCTACCCTATTCTAAATTAAAAAAGTTACAAGCTCTTTTACCTTACCAGCCCTGAACAGGGCCCTTTGCGGGGCATGCCCCAAGAATTTCAGCTCTTTTGCCTGTAAAAAAAAACATACCATACCCCCCCCAACATTACAACCCACCACCCACATACCCCTAATCTAACCCAAACCCCCCTTAAATAAACCTAACACTAAGCCCCTGAAGATCTTCCTACCTTGTCTTCACCATCCAGGTATCACCGATCCGTCCTGGCTCCAACATCTTCATCCAACCCAAGCGGGGGTTGGCGATCCATCATCCGGTGGCTGAAGAGGTCCAGAAGAGGCTCCAAAGTCTTCCTCCTATCTGGCAAGAAGAGGACATCCGGACCGGCAAACATCTTCTCCAAGCGGCATCTTCGATCTTCTTCCATCCGTTGCGGAGCGGGTCCATCTTGAAGCAGGCGACGCGGATCCATCCTCTTCTTCCGTTGTCTCCCGACGAATGACGGTTCCTTTAAGGGACGTCATCCAAGATGGCGTCCCTCGAATTCCGATTGGCTGATAGGATTCTATCAGCCAATCGGAATTAAGGTAGGAATTTTCTGATTGGCTGATGGAATCAGCCAATCAGAATCAAGTTCAATCCGATTGGCTGATCCAATCAGCCAATCAGATTGAGCTCGCATTCTATTGGCTGATCGGAACAGCCAATAGAATGCGAGCTCAATCTGATTGGCTGATTGGATCAGCCAATCGGATTGAACTTGATTCTGATTGGCTGGTTCCATCAGCCAATCAGAAAATTCCTACCTTAATTCCGATTGGCTGATAGAATCCTATCAGCCAATCAGAATTCGAGGGACGCCATCTTGGATGACGTCCCTTAAAGGAACCGTCATTCGTCAGGAGACAACGGAAGAAGAGGATGGATCCGCGTCGCCTGCTTCAAGATGGACCCGCTCCGCACCGGATGGAAGAAGATCGAAGATGTCGCTTGGAGAAGATGTTTGCCGGTCCGGATGTCCTCTTCTTGCCAGATAGGAGGAAGACTTTGGAGCCTCTTCTGGACCTCTTCAGCCACCGGATGATGGATCACCAACCCCCGCTTGGGTTGGATGAAGATGTTGGAGCCAGGACGGATCGGTGATACCTGGATGGTGAAGACAAGGTAGGAAGATCTTCAGGGGCTTAGTGTTAGGTTTCTTTAAGGGGGGTTTGGGTTAGATTAGGGGTATGTGGGTGGTGGGTTGTAATGTTGGGGGGGGGGTATGGTATGTTTTTTTTTACAGGCAAAAGAGCTGAAATTCTTGGGGCATGCCCCGCAAAGGGCCCTGTTCAGGGCTGGTAAGGTAAAAGAGCTTGTAACTTTTTTAATTTAGAATAGGGTAGGGAATTTTTTATTTTGGGGGGCTTTGTTATTTTATTAGGGGGCTTAGAGTAGGTGTAATTAGTTTAAAATTGTTGTAATATTTTTCTTATGTTTGTAAATATTTTTTTATTTTTTGTAACTTAGTTCTTTTTTATTTTTTGTACTTTAGCTAGTTTATTTAATTGTATTTATTTGTAGGAATTGTGTTTATTTAATTTATTGATAGTGTAGTGTTAGGTTAATTGTAGGTAATTGTAGGTAGTTTATTTAATTAATTTATTGATAGGGTAGTGTTAGGTTTAATTATATCTTAGGTTAGGATTTATTTTACAGGTAAATTTGTTATTATTTTAACTAGGTAACTATTAAATGGTTCTTAACTATTTAATAGCTATTGTACCTGGTTAAAATAATTACAAAGTTGCCTGTAAAATAAATATTAATCCTAAAATAGCTATAATATAATTATAATTTATATTGTAGCTATATTAGCATTTATTTTACAGGTAAGTATTTAGCTTTAAATAGGAATAAGTTATTTAATAAGAGTTAATTTATTTCGTTAGATGTAAATTATATTTAAGTTAGGGGGCTGTTAGTGTTAGGGTTAGACTTAGCTTTAGGGGTTAATACATTTATTAGAATAGCGGTGAGCTCCGGTCGGCAGATTAGGGGTTAATAATTGAAGTTAGGTGTCGGCGATGTTAGGGAGGGCAGATTAGGGGTTAATACTATTTATGATAGGGTTAGTGAGGCGGATTAGGGGTTAATAACTTTATTATAGTAGCGGTGCGGTCCGCTCGGCAGATTAGGGGTTAATAAGTGTAGGTAGCTGGCGGCGACGTTGTGGGGGGCAGATTAGGGGTTAATAAATATAATATAGGGGTCGGCGATGTTAGGGCAGCAGATTAGGGGTACATAGGGATAACGTAGGTTGCGGCGGTTTACGGAGCGGCAGATTAGGGGTTAAAAAAAATATGCAGGGGTCAGCGATAGCGGGGGCGACAGATTAGAGGTTAATAAGTGTAAGGTTAGGGGTGTTTAGACTCGGGGTTCATGTTAGAGTGTTAGGTGCAGACGTAGGAAGTGTTTCCCCATAGAAAACAATGGGGCTGCGTTAGGAGCTGAACGCTGCTTTTTTGCAGGTGTTAGGTTTTTTTTTCAGCTCAAACAGCCCCATTGTTTTCTATGGGAGAATCGTGCACGAGCACGTTTTTGAGGCTGGCCGCGTCCGTAAGCAACTCTGGTATCGAGAGTTGCATTTGCGGTAAAAATGCTCTACGCTCCTTTTTTGGAGCCTAACGCAGCATTTGTTTGAACTCTCGATACCAGAGTTAAATTGATGGTGCGGCCAGAAAAAAGCCAGCGGAGCGTTAACAGCCCTTCTACCGCCGAACTCCAAATCTAGGCCTTAGGGTTTATTTTATAGGTAAGTATTTATTTTTAAATAGGAATTATTTAGTTAATTGTAGTTATTTTATTTAGATTTATTTAAATTATATTTAAGTTAGGGGGGTGTTAAGGTTAGACTTAGGTTTTAACAACTTTAATATAGTGGCGGCGACTAAGGCGGCAGATTAAGGGTTAATAATTGTAGTTAGGTTGCGGCGACATTGGTGGTGGCAGATTAGGGGTTAATAAATATAATGTAGGTGTCGGCGATGTTGGGGCCAGCAGATTAGAGGTTCATAAGTATAATGTAGGTGGTGGCGGTGTCCGTAGCGGCAGATTAGGGGTTAATAATATAATGCAGGTGTCTGCGATGTCGGGGGCGGCAGATTAGGGGTTAATAAGTGTAAGATTACCTTAATCAGCGCTGGTATTGAGGTGAGATGTGGAGTAAAATTTTACTCTCCACTCACTTTTCTGCGGCTAACGCCGGGTTTAAAAAAACCTGTAATACCAGCGTTGTCTGTAGGTGAGCGGTGAGCAGAAACTGCTTGTTAGCCCCGCACACCATTACCGACAAAAACTCGTAATCTAGCCGTAAGTTTGTTATTTGGTCAGCTAATTTTGCTAAAAGAAAAGATGACTCCAGCCTTGGTTGAATTTAAAAAAGGACCTTTATTTTACTTACATGGTCTGAAGTACAAAACAAAAAGACAATGTCTCGGGTCTATACTAGGTCCTTAGTCATGTCTAGTATAAGCCCAAAATGTTGTCTTTTTGTTTTGTACTTTGGACCATGTAAGTAAAATATAAGAATATATAAGAAATAAAAATAAAGGTCTCTTTGTGAGAACTGAAGTGTTTTTTAAAGACATGGCAGAACAAGTTAGAGTACTCTTTATATTTAAGAAAATAATCATACTCTGCAAGCAATATCTGAGAGCTATCCTACTGTAAAAGGAACATTTTTAAGTACTGTCACTCAGCATGATACATAAAAGGTCATCTTTATCCCACATTTAAATAGTACTGGAACATGTTGTGAATCAATACAGATGCATTCCCAAGAAAAGTAGTGTGTTTGCTTATTTATATAACTGATGATGACAGAGACAGGTTGCTTTTCTACAATAACTTTATTACATGACTGACTGCAATGCAACTCCAAACTAGACTGCTAGTACTATTCCTGTTTCCTACCCTGCCCCTTGAACTCACTTCCTGTAGCAATGATATAATGAAAGTTTATTGCAAACTATACTCAACACATCTTCCCCTTTTTAGAAACAAAAAAACAAACAAATAATAAACAATATAAATATAACAGCAAACATGACAACAACAAATATATAACAATCAAACCTAACTGACAAGTTTACTTCTCAACATTTCTCAATGAGTCTTTCTGGTATTCTGATTGCTCTGCCACTAGATGTATATTTGTTAACAATTGGTGATTCTGGCAGAAACGCTTCAGTGTCATTAAGTTCATTGTTAATGCTCTCTGCTCTGTCAAGTTCTTCCACATCAGCTTCATGAAATGGCAATATGTCATGTCCTAATGCTCCATTTTTCTCAGGTAGTGTCCTTTCATCTTCAGCCCCCAATAATCCATCTGTATCACTAAACAATTCCATGTCAGTTTGCAGTTTTTGGACCCTGCACATTTTGGTATCTTCAGTAAATGTCTACGATTTTGTCTAAGAACTAAACCTTCTGTGGTTTTCACTTCAAATTACCATTCTGCCACTTAATGCAGCACAACAGCTTCATTGTCCCATTTTTGCCCTGTCCAGACTTTCACAACATCCCCAACATGCAGCTCCATGTGATCTTTTGCACCCCTGTCATAATTTCTCTTCTGACATTCTCTTATGTTCTCTTTCCTCTTCCAATACATTTTGTGTAATTTGCTGTTTGCATGGTACTGGGTAGCCAACTGAGATAATTTAGTTTTTATCTGCCTGCCAAAAAACAGTTCTGCTGGAGACTTTCCTCCTTCCAGTGGTGTAGCGTGATAATTAAGTAAAGCTGTTAGTGGATTCTCTTCTGAGTGACTAGCCTTTGCAAGCAACCTCTTATGACAGTGGAGGGCCCTCTAGTGGGCCAGTAACAGCATTAAGGGATTACCAACTTGAAGTCTGGAGTAATGCTCAGTTGTGTTTGTTACAATGTTGCAAGTGGGGAGGAGGTGTTTATGCTTACCTTTATAGGGTCCTGCAGCAGTGAATTCAGCCTCTTTCGGTTTCCAGACTTCAAGGAGAAGGTTTTTTGAGGTTTTGCTGTAATTCCAAAAGTGTAGCATGGAGAGATCCAGGAGAAAATCTGTGCCTCCCAAACGATACAGGGAGGTGGTGGAGATGACTGCAAGGAAGAAAGGACCTGCAAAAGAGAGACAGGAGCCTGAGTCAGAGGATCTGGTACCCCCCACACCCCAGAAATCACCCCCTACTAGGCGGTTTAATAAGGGAAAGGGCAAGGCAGGGGGAAAGTCAAGTGAAGTGGGCCCTGGTTTTGAGGCTCAGGCCGGTGTTGCGTTGGAGATAGCCCCCAATTTGGGCCAGCAGGCTGGGGGGGCTGTGAGCGGGAGTAATGTGGGGTCTGTTTGTGGCCCTGAGGCCTCGCAGGGTGTGACGGCCCCAGCTGAAGCTGGGGCTGCTTTCATGGGGCAATTTGCGGCCTTGCCTCCGGCGGCCATGGCGGCGGTCCTGGCCCTTGCGCAGTCACTGGCATGTGTGACGGCCCCTGGGGGCCTGGCGCAGGGCTCGGTTGCCGTTGGGGCGGCTGGAGGTGGGGAGGCAGAGATTAGGCCCAGCGATGCTGCAGAGTGCGCAGCGGAGTTTGCCGCCTCCGATGGCGGGTTGCGCGAGATCTTCTCCTCCTCCGAGAACTCGGAGGGGGAGGAGGACCGCGGCCGCCATTTTGGAGTCGGATTGCTGCAGGGGAGTGCAGCCTCTCGCGACCGGAGTCCCACAGGTAACTTGGGGAGGCTACTGGTCGCGGGAGGGGCATCGGAGGGGCAGGCAGTGACTGAGAGAGGGAACTTACCCCTTGGTAGCGTGTCGGTTGGGCATGATGCGGGTCAGCGTGTGTGTGGCGCAGGAGAATTGCGGGCGGGTAGGCCTGTTACAAGTGCGCATGCGCGCCCAGGCTTAGATCACGGTCAGCCACGTGGGACTTCAGGCGATGTGGAGAGAGACGGTGGAGCATCTGGAGGGCCAGGGGAGCAACCTTGCACTAGTGCACAGGCGCGCGCTCATGACCAGTATAGGGTGGAGCAGAGGCCCGCGACTGCAGTGCGGAGAGTGTGTGGAACAGCGGATGGTCTCACAGGTAGAATGGGCATAACAGCTCAAGCTGGCATGAGTGCGGATGATGGCAGGACGAATTGGCACACGAATACTGTAGTAGATGGCAGGCTGTATGATAGGCAAAGTCATTTTGGGGCACGATCAATGTACAATCCACATAGAGGGTGGGACCATGCGGGGATAACGCATGGTTATGACAGGTCAGATCAGTTTGTGTCTGGGGGCCATTTGAGACAAGGTGACAGGTTGTGTGAGGAGCAGTATGATAGGTTTCGGACCCAGAGGGGTGTGAATGAGGAGATGATTAGGAGGGCAGTAGAGGCAGCGCTGCGTGACGTTAATACTGCGGGGCCCCACTCTGGGTTTAGTGATCACGCCCGGGAGGGGACATCACAGGAGGATGTTATCAGAGGGGCTGTTGCAAACGTTTTTGGTATGGCTGCTGTGGGGAGACAAGGGGGTGAGAGGGAGGGGGCTTCTGTTGATGCACCTCCTGTAGACCGGAGTACTCCCCAAGTTGTTTAATCCCAACAGGTTCCTGGAAGGTCGCTGGCAGAGATGGTATCAGTTTCCACAGGTGCCTTGGTGGTGGCTGGGTTCAGCAGTAGTCAGAGTACGGCAGCAATGACAGTTCCTTCAGGAGCAGAGGCACAAGGAGATGGTGAGTGCCATGCACCAGACACTATGCACACTGACACTGGGTCTTCCACAAGTCGGTCAGGTTCTGATAGTGGGGAGGACCTTGGTTTAGTGGGTAAGGGTCAGCGCAAAATGTTTAGGTGGATAAAGAAGATGGCGGCGGCTCAGGCGAAGGACAGGGCGGGCATTAGGGCTCAGGCTATCGAGGGACAGGGGCCACAAGTTTTAGGCGACGCGGCCCCTGTGGGACCAGTGCCGCGCAAAGTGGCGGCGCAAGGGGACACATATCCCTGTTTGGTACACTCACTTTACGGCCATCTTAAATTGAAGGTCGTTAAGAAGATTCAGGAGGGCAAATACGTTAATGTATTCGACCTTTCCCTGGATGCTTATAGGGCGAAGGAAAGGGCTGCTGATGGTTCAGGCCAGAAGAAAGTGCGCAGACCAGAGACATACGAAGAATGGCTGAAATGCTTTTGGGTCCTGGCCGCGTGCTATGTGGACAGGTGGCCTTTGCAGGGGCACAACCTGTTTAAATACCAGGATACCATTGAGGATATCCATACTAGGTTTAAGGAAGGCGCATGGCGGGAATATGACATGGCCTTTAGAAGAAAGATGGTGGGTAACCCTCTGTTGCATTTTGGGACACAAGATATGCATTTGTGGTCCAAACTGTGTTTGGAGGGAGGTACACCCTCCCCCGCGGCGACGTGCTCGGCACCATCACCTCAGGGGGTGCGGCTTGGCAGGCGAGGGAGGGAGTGTTGGAAGTTCCAGGATAAGCAGTGTGACAGGGGGAGCAGCTGCTCCTTTCGTCACATCTGCAAATTCTGTGCAGGGCCCCACCCAGGATCGGAGTGCGGTAAGCGGAAGGAGCAGGCCCAGAGTAGACTCACTCCTAAATCAGGAGTTACTATCAAGGGCACCAACTCCACTTAGGTTGCCGGCCATGTTGATATGGCTGGCTAACTATCCCGACAGGAGGGCAGCTGAGCTGCTCAGATCGGGGTTGGAATGGGGGTTTTGTATCCCAACCACTGAGAAAGTGGTAGGGTCACCGGTGCATCGCAATTTGAAAACAGCCTACGAATTCCCACACGTGGTGAGGGAAAAGTTGGCCAAGGAGGTGGCACTGGGCAGGGTGTCCGGCCCTTTCTTATCACGCCTGATGGAGGATCTGGTGATCTCACCTTTGGGTGTGGTGCCTAAAAAGGAGGAAGGGAAGTTCAGGTTGATACATCACCTGTCCTTCCCAAAAGGGGGATCGGTGAATGACGCCATTGATCCAGAACTTAGTTCCGTGCACTATCAATCATTTGATAGGGCATTAGACACTGTCAGGGCATGTGGCCCGGGTGCGCAGTTAGCGAAGCTAGACATTGAGTCGGCTTTTAGGCTACTGCCGTTGCATCCGTCGGCATTCCGGTTGATGGGAATGAAGTTTGAAGGGGCGTATTACGTGGACAGGTGCTTGCCGATGGGATGCTCGCTGTCCTGTTCGCTGTTCGAGTGTTTCAGCTCGTTCCTTCATTGGGTGGTAAATAAGGCTTCAGGTGGAGGAGCTATGGCTCACTACCTGGACGATTTTCTTTTGGTAGGGAGAGGTGGTTCCGCGGAGTGCGAACAACTCATGGGCGCCATGCAGGATATGATGGTGCGTTTTGGGGTTCCGCTGGCGGACGATAAGACTCAGGGTCCATGCACGTGCCTCACTTTCCTGGGGATAGAAATAGACACGGTGCAAGCAGAATGTAGGTTGCCTATGGATAAGGTGACCCGGATGTTGGAGGCGGTACAAAAGCTTAAGGGTGGGGACAAGGTGCCCATCCGGGAGGTGCAGTCGTTGTTGGGGCTGCTGAATTTCGCGGGGCGAGTTATCCCTATGGGAAGGGTTTTTAACCGTCGGTTGGAGGGTTTTTTAAAAGGCCCTGTAGGCCATGTGAGATGGGCCCGCATAACATCTGAGGTCAGGGAGGACCTGGCAGTCTGGGAGAATTTCCTGGTGAATTTTAACGGGGTCTGCCTGTGGAGGGGCGATCCGGTGACGAACCGGGCCCTGAACCTGTTCACGGACGCAGCCGGTGGATATGGTTATGGGGCATACCTTGATTGTGAGTGGAGCACAGCTCCATGACCACGGGAGTGGGTTGCTGGGGGTTGGACGAGGAACCTAACTCTGTTGGAACTATTCCCAATAGTGGTGGCCATCGAAATTTGGGGAGACAGGTTGGCTAACCGCTCGGTGGTATTCTGGACGGACAACCTGAGTGTGGTGTACGCCATTAACAGGCTTTCCGCGGCTTCACCTGCCGTCGTGTGTTACTTGAGGCACTTGAGCGCAACATCCATTTCACCACCAAACACGTCCCGGGAGTGCAGAACGTTATTGCTGATGCACTCTCTCGATTTAAATGGGGGCAGTTTAGGGAAGCAGCACCCATGGCGGTGGAGGAGGGTCTAACATGCCCTTCTTCTCTTTGGCAGTTGTTGAAGATTGGGTGAGCATCCTACCCTTGGTCAGGGCATCCTTGGCGCCGAGGACATGGTCAGCGTACAGGAGTCACTGGAACAGCTGGGAGGCTTCCTGTCAACACAGGGGTGTGCAGGTACAGAGGGCTACTAGGGTGCAGGTGTTAGATTGGTTAGCTCAGCTGCAGCGCGAAGGGGTCAGTTTAGGTTGATTAAGTGCCTAAGGGTGATTAGAATAACGCTTAGGCACTAGTTTAAAGCGTTTATTTAATAAACTCGAACCGTGACCGGTTCTTTCTCCCAAACAGTTGTGTGTTGTCTTATTTATTATAGATAAGGTTCTAGACAGTAAGGAGGACGGAATAGATGGTTTATACCTTATGACAGTGGAGGGCCCTCTAGTGGGCCAGTAACAGCATTAAGGGATTACCAACTTGAAGTCTGGAGTAATGCTAAGTTGTGTTTGTTACAATGTTGCAAGTGGGGAGGAGGTGTTTATGCTTACCTTTATAGGGTCCTGCAGCAGTGAATTCAACCTCTTTCGGTTTCCAGACTTCAAGGAGAAGGTTTTCCCGCCCACCTGTCCCCTGGAAGAAGTGAATGGCGGCAACGATGCGGCTGGTAGGGTGAGTTGACTTGGCTGGGGTAGGTTTAATTGAGCTAGCCCTCAGTAAGACCGAGTCTTTAATGTAGCCATCCACCCCTGACAGTCGGGTTGCACGATTCGGCTGACAGGGGTCACCTTACCGGGTTGGTTGGATATGCCTCAGCAGGCGGGTGGTCAAGGCCCTGGGGAGCGGGCACAAAGAGAGAAGAGTGACGGTCCTGATAAAGGGAGGGGTTATGCCAGCCAGGCGCCGGCCTGGGGGTCCTCTCCCTAGCGATTGGACCAAAGATCTCTCAACATCACAGCTCTCTCTGCGTGCCATGGGGCGTGACAGCCGGGTGTCACGCTGCAGGTATCGGAAGGGGCCTTGACCATCTGCTAGTAGGGGCTAGGTTAGGGTGAGATGCCGCCAACGTTTATGATGAGTACGAACTTGTTGCCAAGTTTAGTGGTTAGGTTAATTAAGTGCCTAAGGGTGATTAGAATAACGCTTAGGCACTAGTTTAAAGCGTTTATTTAATAAACGTGAACCGTGACCGGTTCTTTCTCCCAAACAGTTGTGTGTTGTCTTATTTATTGTAGATAAGGTTCTAGACAGTAAGGAGGACGGAATAGATGGTTTATACCTTAATAATTTTGACTCCAGCCTCTGCTAATCTATTACTCTGGGGATACCTGGGACTAGATGTTATATGTGTAAATCCAAATTCCTCAGAAAATGCTTGAAAATGTTTACATGAAAACTGGGGGCCCTTGTCTGACTTTAAGACATTTGGAATGCCATACCTTAATACCACTGCTCGTTATTTCTCGCACACCTGTTCTGAAGAAGTATTTCTCAGTTTGGTAACTTCAGGATAGGTGGAGTAAGCATCTAATATGGCTATGTAATCCTGGCCATTCAGTGAAAAGAGATCCACACCTACTGTATGGCATGGAATTCTCACCATTTCTTCCTGCATGAGAGTTTCTTTGGGGAGAGCAGATTGAAAGGACTGACAAGTTGGGCATGCAGAGATGAAGGTTGTGATTTCAGTCATCATTTTTGGCCAGAAAAGAACTTTCCTAGCTCTCCTTCTGCATTTTTGTATTCCTAAATGCCCTGCATGTATTTTAGTTAACATTTCTCTTCTCATTGATACAGGAATTGCCAATCTATTGCCTTTCAGAAGAACACCATCAAACACTGAAAGCTCTTCCCTATGTGGCAAATACTGCATGGGCATGTATACCTTTTTACTTGCAAAATTGATGGCTTGTATTACATTTTGAAGAGTTTCATCTACTCCAGTTGCCTTTTGTAATTTCTGCCACATACTTGATGAAATGGCTCCAGACATTTTAACACTATTGACATGCACCTCTATATCTGAGTCAGTTCCATCATCGGGTGATCTGTGAAATTCGAGATAAAATATCTGCAATTAATAAATGTCTTCCTGGGGTGTATTCCAATATATAATCATATTTCTGTAACTTCAAAAGTAACCTCTGAGTTCTTGGTGGTGCTTTCCACAATTCTTTGTGTGAAATAGTTTATGATCAGTTTCAACTGTAAATGGGATGCCATAAACAAAATTATGAAAACCTTCACAGCCAAATGCAATACCCAATGTCTCTTTTTCTATTTGAGCATACTTGTATTCAGTGTCAGCAAAATCTCTGGCAGCATACACAATAGGCCTCCAGCCCTTGCCATCATGTTGTAGTAGGACTGCTCCTAGGCCATCTTTAGATCTGTGGAAATCTTAGTTTTTCGTGAGACATCAAAATAATGCAAAGTAGGTGCTGTGCTGAGCAGTTTTTTAAGCAATACAAATTCTGCTTCATGTTCTTTTTCCCAGTACCATTTAGCATCCTTCAACAATAAATGTCTCATATGTTTAGTTTTTTTTTTATAGATTAGCTATAAATTTGCCCAAGTAAGTCACCATCCCTAGAAATCTCTGTAAATCTTTCTTGCTAGCAGGGGATTCCATTTTCTCAATAGCCTGTACTTTAGCTGGATCAGGTCTGACACCTTTGTATGAGATGATTTATCCCAAGTAGAGAATTTCAGATTTAAACACCTGGGCACCTACCATCTCTCCTAGAATTTCATTTCTTGTTGGTATCTGGTAATGCTCTCTTTTAATGTTTGCATTTATCTCTTTTGGATCTAAACACAGCCTTAATGAACCATCCTTTTTTGACACAATAGCTAAAGAGTGAACCCATTATGTTGGCTCATGTACACGTTCTATGATATTTAATTTAAGGAGGCGGTGTAGCTCCTTTTTAAGCTTATCTCTTAAAGCTACAGGTACTTTGCGTGCTGCATGAACTACTGGTGCTGCTCCAGGTTTTAAAGCTATTTTATATTCCATAGGGAGCTTACCAAGCCCAACAAATACATCCTTGTAGTCCTCTAGCAAGGTAGTAGTGCTCTTATGTTTAATTTCTGTAATTGCAAACAGTTTGTTGACCAGCTCTAGCTGTTGTATAGACTGTAAACCAAGTATAGGAACTCTTTCTCCAGGAACTACAACAAATCCGTGTCTTGTTTTTGTGTTATTGTGATGTAGGGACAAAGTGCATTGTCCCACAGTAGCGATTTCAAGTCCATTATATGCTCTCATTATTTTATTTTGTCTCTGCAGTTTTGATATAGGCTTTAGTCTTGCCCATAGTTTCTCAGGAATCACATTAGTATCTGCTCCAGTATCGACTTTGAATGGTATTAGTGTACCATGAGTTGCCACTTTTACATACCATTCTTTATCAGGCATTGACACCTGCTGCACCATATCTACAAAAAGATCCTCCTCACCAGAGGTATTTGTCTCCACTGCATGCAGATGTGTACCTTGCTTACACTGTGAGGCAAAATTATTATATTTCTTGCAAAGTTTACATTTCTGCCCATATGCTGGATATTTACGAAAATCATGGACTTTGCCGCATTTCCAGCATGATCTCTCTGTATTACCTCTATATTTGCTATATGATTTACTCTGTCTCCTGACTAATAGAGGTGTAACTTGCCTTCCTTTTGTCTCTGCTGACTGGCATTTCCTTACTTCATTCACCACTTCCTGAGTGCTGTCTTTATGCATTATATTTAGCTGTTTTCTGGTCTGTTCAGCAGACTGACATATTGTGATAGCTTGTTGCAGTGTCAGGTCACAATCCCTGAGAAGCCTCTCACGTGTTTTGTTGTTGTTGCAGCCTATAACAAGTCAGTCTCTAATCAGTGATTCTTGGAAAACACCAAAATAACAAGACCTGCTTTTTAATCTGAGGTCAGTGACAAATTCTTCTACTGTTCATGTGGGCTATACCCTTGAGTTAAACACAAAACGTTCATAAGTTTCATTTTTCTTAGGAGTGCAGTATGTTGTAAATTTCTCAATAAAACAACAAAAGAAAAAAAGGCGCCACATGTGTAGATCAATCACTTCAATCGATGACAAACAAATGGAGACACAGGGTACTGTGCCAATAGGTGCAGGCTGGTTCTTTCACAGCAAACCAGCTAGCTGAGCTCAGACAAATCTGGGAATCACCAGGACACACAGGTACTGGAACACTGGAACAACGGATCTGCAGCAAGTGGTGTGGAGGAGTAGGGAAAATCAGCCCCTTGGTAGTGTATAAGGCTGCAATAAACACTGTGTGCTAGGAGTGTAACTTAAAAATTATTTTATTAAAAGGTATATATAGCAATACCATAGATAAAAGCAACTCCTGCTAAATGTTTAAATCTCTAGATGAGATTAATAGCAATAATGTGACGCATTTCTCTGGATAAACCCGTTTCCTCAGGCATATAATAATCATGTCAAACAATGCCCTTTATATATGGCTACACTACCAAACAATCAAATAGACCCTCCCCTTCCACTTACAATAATGACCAATAGAACCCATCATCTCAAACACACCCCATTGTCACCCCTAATAATCCTTAATCGGATTATGTTGAATTTTAAGATTCCAATTATAATACCCCAATATTAAATAAAAAAAAAAGAAAATAAAAAGTACTAGAAAAAAGCCCTCTTGTCTCAAACCTCAGATAAAGAAAAACAATGGCCATATATTGCTATGACCATCCATACTGATGGAGTAAAACATCAACACACATGATACTAGTGTCAAAATGATTGGTTTATTGCACTATAAAATAAAATAAATAGTGCATGTGAACTTACATACAATAAATTATATAAATATATAACAGTGAACTTAGGAATTAAACAAAGAGAACCCTGTAAATAATAATGTGTTCCAAATAAAATATCCATAAACAGTTTACCACACTGAAGTGTTGTTTTCCGGAATGTTGTTTTGATAAGTCCCAAGAGCAACAAAAAGTCTTTTGTTAATGTCCTTTTATCCCAGTTGTGATAAATGAAATAAATAGTGACAAAAACAATTGTAATCCTGGTATCGTTCCTGCTTGTAATTAAGCACTGCTAAATATTCACTCTTTATGGGCATAAACAAACAGGTCTAGATTTAAACCATGTTCACAATCCATTAAGCAAGGAGAGAGGTGGTAAAGTAAGGTTCTTCTACTTACGCTGAAAAGCTAGCAATATACAACCGCCAAACTGAACAGCTGAGCTGCCAGAGTGCTTCTGGAACACCAACACTAAACTGCCAATACTACCAAGCAAAAAACAGACCCAATAAAGCTGGTAACTAGAACCTGATATCCACACAGCTTACTTTGAGTCAGCAACAGTTGTGTCCCAGTTCAGTGATGATTTGAGCAAAGATTCTTTCGGCTAGATTTAGAGTTTGGCATTAGCCGTCAAAAGCAGCGTTAAGGAGTCCTAACGCTGCTTTTGGCCGCCCGCTGGTATTTAGAGTCAGGCAGGAAAGGGTCTAACGCTCACTTCCCTACCGCGATTCCAGGCTACCGCAGATCCCCTTACGCCAATTGCGTATCCTATCTTTTCAATGGGATCTGCCTAACACTGGTATTTGGAGTCTTGGGAGAAGTGAGCGGTAGAGCCTCTACCGACAAGACTCCTAACGCCAAAAAAAGTCAGTAGTTAACAGCTTTATGGGCTAACGCCGGAATATAAACCTCTTAACTACTGTGCTCTAAAGTACACTAACACCCATAAACTACCTATGTACCCCTAAACCGAGGCCCCCCCACATCGCCATCACAATAATACATTTTTTTAACCCCTAATCTGCCGACCGGACATCGCCGCCACCTACGTTATACTTATGAACCCCTAATCTGCTGCCCCTAACATCGCCGACCCCTATATTATATTTATTAACCCCTAATCTGCCCCCCCAACGTCGCCGCTACCTAACTACACTTATTAACCCCTAATTTGCCGACCGGACCTCGCCGCCACTATAATAAATGTATTAACCCCTAAACCGCCGCACTCCCGCCTCGCCAACACTAGAATAAATTGTATTAACCCCTAATCTGCCCTCCCTAACATCGCCGCCACCTACCTACAATTATTAACCCCTAATCTCCCACACGCACCGTCGCCGCTACTATAATAAAGTTATTAACCCCTAAACATAACTCTAAACCTAACCTTAACACCCCCTAACATAAATATAATTTATATTAAACGAAATAATATTCCTAAAATTAACTAAATTATTCCTATTTAAAACTAAATACTTACCTATAAAATAAACCCAAATATAGCTACAATATAATTAATAATTACATTGTAGCTATTTTAGGATTTATATTTATTTTACAGACAACTTTGTATTTATTTTAACTAGGTACAAAAGCTTTAAATAGTTAATTACTATTTAATAGCTACCTAGTTAAAATAAATACAAAATTACATGTAAAACAAATCCTAACCTAAGTTACAATTAAACCTAACACTACACTATCATTAAATTAATTAAATAAATTACCTACAATTACCTACAATTAAATACAATTAAATAAACTATTCTATAATACAAAAACAAACACTAAATTACAAAACATAAAAAAAAGAATTACAAGCAGTTTAAACTAATAACACCTAATCTAAGCCCCCTAATAAAATTAAAAAGCCCCCCAAAATAAAAAATCCCCTACCCTATTCTAAAATACAAAAGTAATCAGCTCTTTTACCAGCCCTTAAAAGGGCTTTTTGCGGGGCCTTGCCCCAAAGTAATCAGCTCTTTTGCCTGAAAAAACAAATACAATACCCCCCTCAACATTACAACCCACCACCTACATACCCCTACTCTAACCCACCCAAACCCCCCTTAAAAAAAACTATCACTAACCCCCTGAATTCTTCATCCAAGCGGAGCAAGAAGATGTCCTCCATCCGGTAGAAGTCTTGATCCAAGCGGCAAAGAAGAGGTCCTCCATCCGGGCAAAGTCTTGATCCAAGCGGCAAAGAAGAGGTCTTCCATCCGGGCAATGTCTTCTTCCAAGCGGCATCTTCTATCTTCTTTCTTCCGGATCTATCTTCATCCTGCCGACGCGGAACATCCTTCTTCCCCGACGGACTAACGACAAATGAAGGTTTCTTTAAGGGACATCATCCAAGATGGCGTCCCTTCAATTCCGATTGGCTGATAGAATTCTATCAGCCAATCGGAATTAAGGTAGAAAAAATCTGATTGGATGATGCAACCAGCCGATCAGATTGAAATTCAATCCGATTGGCTGATCCAATCAGCCAATCGTATTGAACTCGCATTCTATTGGCTGATCGGAACAGCCAATAGAATGTGAGCTCCATACGATTGGCTGATTGGATCAGCCAATCGGATTGAACTTCATTCGTCGTTAGTCCGTCGGGGAAGAAGGATATTCCGCGTCAGCGGGATGAAGATGGATCCGGAAGAAAGAAGATAGAAGATGCCGCTTGGAAGAAGACATCGCCGGATGGAAAGACCTCTTCTTTGCCGCTTGGATCAAGACTTCGCCCGGATAGAGGACCTCTTCTTTGCCGCTTGGATCAAGACTTCTACCGGATGGAGGACATCTTCTTGCTCCACTTGGATGAAGAATTCGGATCGGCTGGGTGAAGACGACTCAAAGTAGGGAGATCTTCAGGGGGTTAGTGATAGGTTTTTTTAAGGGGCGTTTGGGTGGGTTAGAGTAGGGGTATGTGGGTGGTGGGTTGTAATGTTGGGGGGGTATTGTATTTTTATTTTCAGGCAAAAGAGCTGATTACTTTGGGGCAAGGCCCCGCAAAAAGCCCTTTTAAGGGCTGGTAAAAGAGCTGATTACTTTTGTATTTTAGAATAGGATAGGGGATTTTTTATTTTGGGGGGCTTTTTTATTTTATTAGGGGGCTTAGATTAGGTGTAATTAGTTTAAACTGCTTGTAATTCTTTTTTATTTTTTGTAATTTAGTGGGGGGGGTTTGTATTATAGAATAGTTTATTTAATTGTATTTAATTGTAGGTAATTGTAGGTAATTTATTTAATTAATTTAATGATAGTGTAGTGTTAGGTTTAATTTTAACTTAGGTTAGGATTTATTTTACATGTAATTTTGTATTTATTTTAACTAGGTAGCTATTAAATAGTTATTAACTATTTAATAGCTTTTGTACCTAGTTAAAATAAATACAAAGTTGCCTGTAAAATAAATATAAATCCTAAAATAGCTACAATGTAATTATTAATTATATTGTAGCTATATTAGGGTTTATTTTATAGGTAAGTATTTAGTTTTAAATATGAATCATTTAGTTTTAACTTTATTATAGTAGCGGGCGCGGCGACGGTGCAGGTGGGAGATTAGGGGTTAATAATTGTAGGTAGCTGGCGGGGATGTTAGGGAGGGCAGATTAGGGGTTAATACTATTTATTCTAGTGTTTGCGAGGCGGGAGTGCGGCGGTTTAGGGGTTAATAACTTTATTATAGTGGCGGCGAGGTCCGGTCGGCAGATTAGGGGTTAATAAGTGTAGATAAGGTAGCGGCGACGTTGGGGGGGGGGCAGATTAGGGGTTAATAAATATAATATAGGGGTCGACGGTGTTAGGGGCAGCAGATTAGGGGTTCATAGGGATAATGTAGGTTGCGGCGGTGTCCGGAGCGGAAGATTAGGGATTAATAATAATATGCAGGTGTCAGCGATAGCGGGGGCGGCAGATTAGGGGTTAATAAGTGTAATGTTAGGGGTGTTTAGACTCGGGGTTCATGTTAGGGTGTTAGGTGCAGACTTATCAATGGGGCTGCGTTAGGAGCTGAACGCTGCTTTTTTGCAGGTGTTAGGTTTTTTTTCAGCCAGCTCAGCCCCATTGTTTCCTATGGGGATATCGTGCACAAGCATGTTTTCCAAGCTTACCGCTACCGTAAGCAACGCTGGTATTGAGAGTTGAAGTGGAGCTAAGTTAGGCTCAACGCACCCTTTTTTGAGCCTAACGCAGCCCCTCAGACAACTCTAAATACCAGCGTTGTTGGAAGGGTGCGTTGGGAAAAAAAGCTGCGTTAGCTACGCGGGTCTTTACCAACAAAACTCTAAATCTAGCTGTTTGTTCTCCAGTAAAGGTAAAAGGATAACACTTGCTCCAGAGATCTTGAAAGGAAATTGGCAAATTACAAGCAGGAACGATACCAGGATTACAATTGTTTTTTGTCACTATTTATTTCCTTTATCACAACTGGGAAAAAGGACATTAACAAAATACTTTTTGTTTCTCTTGGGACTTATCAACACAGCATTCAGGAAAACGACACTTCAGTGTGGTAAACTGTTTATGGACATTTTATTTGGAACACATATTATTTACAGGTTTCTCCTTTTCTAATTCCTAAGTTCACTGCTATATATTTAATTTATTGTATGTAAGTTCATATGCACTATTTATTTTATTTTGTGCAATAAACCAATCATTTTGATTCTAGTATCATGTGTTAATGAATTACTCCACCAGTATGGATGGTCATAGCAATACATGGCCATTGTTTTTCTTTATCTGAGGTTTGAGGCAAGAGTGCTTTTTTCTAGTACTTTTTCTTTTTTTTATTTAATATTTTATAAATGTACTAGAGCACTGGTCATTTATGACTTTTTGCCTGCCTACACTATACATGTACCCGGTTATTTTGTTATTTACTATAATACCCCAATAGTAGGTTGTGAATAATAGAAATGTGATCATGTAAATGTATAATTGTGAAAATGTATTAAAACGCCTAATATGAGTACTCATCTCCCAAAATAAGACCTATAAATGTTTCCACAATCACATCCACAAACCATAATTACTATAGTTTAGGATCGATAGTGCAATCCCCTTAACATTGTAACAAATATATTATTACAAGGCTTTCTTACAGTAACTTCAGCGCTACTGACGAAACAGGTTTATGTATTTTTTTGTAAGCGCCAAACCAGGAAGCTAAAAAGGTGCGGAATCAGGCTTAGTACTGGATATGATTGAATGAATGAAATCAAAAGCTGGTTGGCCCACAACCGGTGACGTATCTGTACCTGATGTCAACATAATATCAATGGGCATACGCAGTTACTATTCAATAGAAACAGTTGTTGTATCACGTGAGCGCCTAACCGACACGCCCAGAGAAAACATGACTGCATGTAATTGGACAACTATGATCGTAAACCGGTTAACTCAAAACCAATTGGTGTATCCCTACCTAAAACTCGACTATAAAAACCAGTGCCATATCAATAGGATATAAGTCCTTGTAAATAAATAAATCAACAAATAAAAGAGCACTATATAATTGGCTCCCAAGGATATACAAAATAGAATAAAGATAGGGTGCTTCTATAAAAACTCTATGCACAGCAGTGCATTGTGCAAAAACCCTAATAGAGATAAAAAAAATAATTATGAGAACATATGAAAAAATTATGGGCCAATGACAAATGATGATGATAATATTAATAGCCGCGGGAAAGTAAAATATAGATTACTCTAGAGTGATAAATGTAATACTGTGGTGCCAGAGCATATATATATATATATATATATATATATATATATATATATATATGAAACACAGGAATGGACTGCACAAACAGACTGGACTGGGTACACATCCTAAGCCACAGAAAACTCCACAGCCCTGAACACTGACAGACAGCTGCAAAGTTCCCAGCAACCCAGGCAGTTAACCCCAGAGCAGCCTGGGTGACAGGTCCTCAGGGAAGCATTACACACATTATCAACACAACACACAGAAAACCTAGCACTCACCAGCAGATTCACAGTAATGTTTAAAAGCAAAACTAGGGGAAGTCAGTTACATTTGGCGCCAAAGGATCAAGCCCAGGACCACGACAAGGTCTCCCCCTTCCTGGGACCCTAAACCAGCACCCACACAATGCATACTTTCAAACAAACCAACTAGGAACCTCCCAGGGTGACACAGGCTTTTGTAACCTCCCCTATGTAAATACAAAACACAGGAATGGACCACACTCACAGACTGGACTGGGTACACATCCTAAACCACAGCAAACTCCACAGCCCTGAACACTGACAGACAGCTGCAAAGTTCCCAGCAACCCAGGAAGTTAACCCCAGAGCAGCCTGGGTGACAGGTCCTCAGGGAAGCATTACAAACATTATCAACACAACACACAGAAAACCTAGCACTCACCAGCAGATTCACAGTAATGTTTAAAAGCAAAACTGGGGGAAGTCAGTTACATTTGGTGCCAAAGGATCAAGCCCAGGACCACGACAAGGTCTCCCTCTTTCTGGGACCCTAAACCAGCACCCACACAATGCATACTTCCAAACAAACCAACTAGGAATCTTCAGGGTGACACAGGCTTTTGTAACCTCCCCTATGTAAATACAAAACACAGGAATGGACCTCACTCACAGACTGGACTGGGTACACATCCTAAGCCACAGCAAACTCCACAGCCCTGAACACTGACAGACAGCGGCAAAGTTCCCAGCAACCCAGGCAGTTAACCCCAGAGCAGCCTGGGTGACAGGTCCTCAGGGAAGCATTACAAACATTATCAACACAACACACAGAAAACCTAGCAATCGCCAGCAGATTCACAGTAATGTTTAGAAGCAAAACTGGGGGAAGTCAGTTACATTTGGCGCCAAAGGATCAAGCCCAGGACCACGACAAGGTCTCCCCCTTTCTGGGACCCTAAACCAGCACCCACACAATGCATACTTTCAAACAAACCAACTGGGAACCTCCCAGGGTGACACAGGCTTTTGTAACTTCACCTATGTAAATACAAAACACAGGAATGGACCGCACTCACAGACTGGACTGGGTACACATCCTAAACCACAGCCTGGGTGACAGGTCCTCAGGGAAGCATTACAAACATTATCAACACAACACACAGAAAACCTAGCACTCGCCAGCAGATTCATAGTAATGTGTAAAAGCAAAACTGGGGGAAGTCAGTTACATTTGGCACCTAAGGATCAAGCCCAGGACCACAACAAGGTCTCCCCCTTCCTGGGACCCTAAACCAGCACACACACAATGCATACTTCCAAACAAACCAACTGAATTTCTCCCATAGATTTATCATTTGATGACGTACATGACTATATGTCTCTTTTGGAATTAGAATTGGAAACTAGTAGGACACATTTAGGAGTTATAAGTACACATGCAGGTTTCAGGCCCCCCTCCATCTTCTATCCTACCAAAAACAGGGGTAATGTTTTGGAGTTTTTCCATAAGAAGGTAGAGGCGGATTTGAATAGCCTGCATGACAGTTTGAACACCTCTAAGAGGTCTCAAAACTTGTCCTTAATGCAGAAACAAGCTCTTAAGTCCCTACAAGATAACCCAAACATTATAATAAAGCAAGCAGACAAGGGAGGAAATGTGGTGGTGCTTAATAGAGATGACTACATTGATGATACCTATCGCCAGCTCAATGATACCAATGTTTATGTGAGATTGGGAAAGAACCCTACTTCTGACTACCAGAGACTTGTGTATGACCTTTTGGATGATGGAAGGGAAGCTGGATTTTTTGATGATGACACACAGGATTATCTTTATGTGAAGAATCCTATTGTCCCGATCTTTCACCACCTTCCAAAGGTGCACAAGTCTCTGGAATTCATTAAGGGTAGGCCCATAGTCTCGGGCATTGGTTCCCTTTTGGAGAGATTATCAGCTTGGGTAGACAGTATCCTTCAATCTAAGATACTAAACACCTTTTGAATCTGCTGGATAAGGAAAACTGGTCCCAGGATTTTGTATGGCTAACAGTGGATGTAGTCGGGCTTTACTCGGCCATCCCACATAGTTTAGGCCTCCAAGCTGTAAGATATTTCTTGGACAGGTTCAGTAACTATTCAGCAGATTTTAAGGTTTATATAATAAATGTGATAGAGTTTTTACTCAATCACAATTATTTTTTGTTCGAAAATGAGTTTTTCCTCCAGAAACGTGGAACGTTTATGGACAGGAAAACTCTTTTCGTCAATGCATCAAATTTTACAGATGCTATATTGACGATTTGCTCTTTATGTGGCATGGTACATCTCAGGAAGCAGATGAGTTTGTTGCATTCCTCAATGACAACAGATGTGGTTTGAGTTTCACATATACTTGTGATCCTATCAAGATGTTTTATCTTGATTTGACATTGACAGGTGATCCTTGCAACAGCATCATCACTACTGAGCTTTACACTAAGCCAATGAAGTCCAATGCCCTATTGCATGCGAGAAGTTTGCATCCAAAAAGTACGGGGTTTGGCATGATAAAGGGTGAATTTATCAGGTTAAAGCGTAACTGCTCTAACAATGAAACTTTTCTGTTGGAGAGTGTTATATTAACACAGAAATTCATTGAACGAGGGTATACAATGCCCATGATTGATAGAGCTTTAACACAGGTACAAACTTTGGACAGGTCGGTTCTTTTGAGGGACAAATCTAGATCTAGGTCTAGTAGTATTGAAAAACAAGATGATAAAATCATCTTTAGTACTAGATATAGTAGACAATATGATTTGATCATCAAGATCATTAAACAGAATTTGCCTATTCTTATGGGAGACGCACTTTTGAATCCCATTGTTAAAAAAGGGTTTCGTTTCGTCTCGCGACGAAACTTAACTTTAGGAAATTGTTTGTCACCAAGCATGATTCACGATCATTCACAAAAAGGCAATTGGTTGACTACTAAAGGCCACTTTAAGTGTGGAAACATTAGCTGTAAAGCTTGCGGTCATGCTATGGTTACTAAACAATTTCAGTCCTGTGTCACCCAAAGAATTTACAATTTGAAATCCTTTCCAAAAGAGAAGCCTTTTGGTTCTTTACATTGCGAACCAGAGTACCGTCTGGTTTTAACATTGATTCAGACATTATCAATGTCTGGCAATAGTTTTTTAGATCACATAGATAACACATAGTGAATTATACTTTGGTATAACATCTTTATCCATGAGGGTATATTTAAAGCAGTTATCATAAGGTTAATAATCCAACATCTTTGTATTTCTCTGATCATCCATATTCCTATTTTGGGACTATGGATCATCAATCTTTTTTAGTTATGGTGAGGATAAAATGAGGGGGGCCTACATGATTCCAGATTTTGGTTCTGTGTATGCACCCTGTTAATAGTGCTGTTGGCGCAATGTAATTAATCAATTTTTCCTCTTTTTTCCAACCCATTTCTTGTTTTAAAGAGATTAGCAGTATAACAATATGATGGATCCAATATTGGTTTTCAAGTGAGAGTTCACATTGATGTTTCCACCATTACACAACAAGCATTAGGTACTGGGTTTTAGGAAAATAATATTTAAGCATATCTATTATGACAATGCATCAGTATCTTTATTCTTTTTCTTTTTTTTTCTTTGTTTTTTATATGGCAAATTTCTTGGGACATAGTAAATTCAATGTTTATAAAACAGTGATGTGAACCTTGATATTTAGTAATAATGATTGTTCTTGATGCATATGGACATTAACAAGTCTATAAATGCATAAGCAGTAATGTGGACACTGTTTATATGCATCCTCTTTGTTAGCTATTACAAGTGTTCACACTGAGAGCCTAGGCATATATATATTCTTCAATTATATTTGTCATATGAAAACATTAGTTTACTTAGAAATTTTACTGCTGCTTTGTTTTGCATTTTTTTGCATTTTTTTGCATATTCTTTTGTTTATACATATATTTTTGCTTATTCCTTTGTTTATCTTCTTGCTTGTTTTGTGTAATATCTTTAATTCATTATTTATTTATTTATTTATTTATCTTTTATTATTCTTTTACTGCATTGTATTTAATTATGATGTTTAACCATTCTTACAAAGTGTTTGTGTCTAGGGGTTAAATATCCAGAGGGTGTTTTCTACAGCACAGCTAGTCAATTGTTCTATACACTAATTAACCAATAGGAATTGTTCTTAGGGTATATACATGTCTAGCAGTGTATAATACATAGGTCACAGATGAAGGCGTGAGCCGAAACGCGTCTGACCATCTTTTGTCTACATGTAGTTTCTTTTAAAATTTCAACTTTTTACTTTCCATTATCTTGCTCACAATAAAGGTGCTTTTTTCCACCTTCCGCTCGAGACCCGTTTTTCTGTGTTTGCAACCTTCAGGATGACACAGGCTTTTATAATCTCCCCTATGTAAATACAAAACACAGGAATGGACCGCACTCACAGACTGGACTGGGTACACATCCTAAGCCACAGCAAACTCCACAGCCCTGAACACTGACAGACAGCTGCAAAGTTCCCAGCAACCCCGGCAGTTAACCCCAGAACAGCCTGGGTGACAGGTCCTCAGGGAAGCATTACAAACATTATCAACACAACACACAGAAAACTTAGCACTCGCCAGCCGATTCACAGTAATGTTTAAAAGCAAAACTGGGGGAAGGCAGTTACATTTGGCGCCAAAGGATCAAGCCCAGGACCACAACAAGGTCTCCTCCTTCCTGGGACCCTAAACCAGCACCCACACAATGCATACAAACAAACAAACCAACTGGGAACCTCCCAGTGTGACACAGGTTTATATATGCACTCACATGTGAATGTGGGTTGCAGTATATTGGTAGAATGTGCACGAAAGTTAGAGTTAGATGAAGTGAGCACCTCAGAAATGTTAAATCTAAATCTTTGAAACACAGTGTGTCTAGACACATTTGCTATCAGCACAATTCGGGGAGATGTAACATCAAAATGACTCCTCTGGAAAGTATTTCCCCTAGCCGCCAGTTTAATAGGTTTACTAAGCTCAGACAGAGAGAAACTTACTGGATCTATAAATTCCATACCTTGTTTCCATTAGGTCTCAATGAAGTAATAGATTCAGCAATGGAGGGACTTCCGGTTGGGCGGAGCTAGCGGTTGGAAGCAGGTACACGGAACTCCGTGTTCAAACTACAGCAAAGCCTGCAAAAACACTTTCCAGCCTGCTTTTTCCCCACGCCAATACCTTACTGGACATCTACGGACGGACCAGCTGGTTACAGCAGCATGAAGGGCATTTACAATGCCCTGCCCAGGGAATCCAACTGAGTTTGCGGCATAGCTGCTCTGAGCGGCATCTTGGAGCCATGGTTGCCTGCGGACCCCACTTGAAAGCCAACACATCTGAGGTAATAGCCGAACAACACATCAGTGCTCAACACAGTGATATTTGTGGTGTTGGGGACACATACTGGTTGATAAAGGGACATTTTATACAGGACCTGACACACGGAAAGAGCGCCACGTGGCTGGAGGGCGTCTGGCTCATAATCAGCTAGTATATACCTGGCCATCATTTTGACACAGGGCTGCCTTTTGTATTATGGTTTTTGGCCCTGGAAGCCTTAAATACTAACATTGAACTTTATTTGTACAAGCACAAGACAGATATATTTTGCCCTTACTCCCCTGGGATATAACTTGGCAGGCTGCGGTAATGACATAGATACAATCCTTATCTATCCTCACTAGCATTTCACAGAGAACGAAGTGTAGCTCCTGCAGAGAGAGACATAATTGTTTTACACTGGAATAGGGAGTGCAAGGAACTACTGCAAGTGTAAGATTTCAGAACAAACCATAACTATTAAACCTCTTGCAATTATCAAGACAGAGTTCTCTGGGGTACCTGTGTAAATGTAAAGCTGTTGCTAACACTGGACATTTGAATCTGAATACTGTTTGTCTGTTGCACCTTACTTTTTGCCAGAAGGAGTCTAAACCTTATGTGAAAGGTACATGCTGGAACTTTCTAAATTCCTGTTAGAAAACACAGCTTAGCTGCCATAATACAGTGCTATAGCACCATCTGGTGACACATTCTGCAATTTAAAATCCTATAACAGGGAGTGAAACAATTAATACCCTATGAAAGTAGATACATATTTCCAGAGACTGTCACCTCCAAAATCAGATATCATGAGTGGCTAGTCTTAAGGCTCTGAAAGAAAAATGTGACAGGCAGACGACACACAGTCTGCTACCCAGCACCACTCTGACACTGAGGCAATGTCTGTGGGTGATAGCTCAAATTTGTTTCAGGAACTCAAGGCGTTCTTTTTGCCGAAAATGGATACTATACAGGCTGGCGTAGATACTCTAACGAGTGAAGACAGTTCTCTACCAGGCTCACATCTGCTGAAAGCAGGATTTCTGAAGTGGAGGATAAGCAGCACAAATCAGAGGGCTCCTTGAAATACATATTAAAGCAAAACCAACTTCTCCAGGACCACCTGGAGGATCTAGAAAATCGCAGCAGGCAGAACAACCTGCGCATTGTGGGGGTACCGGAGTCTATTAAGGACAAGTATCTGCTGGAATTCACGGCACTAATATTCCCAAGGCTGCTTGGCATCTCCTTAGACCGTCTACCACTGGACATAGAGAGAGCACACCGCCTAGGTCCTGAAAGGCAATTAGACAACTAAAAAGCGATACCCCGCCAGGTGATCCTGAATTGCCTCAATTATCAGGAAAAGCTAGCTGTGGTGAGAGCATATAGGGCAAAAAAAAGAAATCAAATTTGAAGAACACCGCCTTCTCTTATTCCAAGACTTCTCCGCTGAGGTAACAAAGAAAAGAAAATAATTCTCCCCGCTTTGTTCCCATTTACATGAGCAGGTCCGTCAGGTAGCTTTAATCTACCCAGCCAAACTAAGACTGCAAACCCCATCTGGTCCCAGATTTTTCACCACACCAGCTGCATTACAAGCCTTTATAGCATCGGAGAGGGAGCATGAATATGGGTGAATTACAACAGCAAGAACTTTAAACCTTTAAGTATTTCCTTGTTCTGGTTTGTCTTTTATAGGCAAAATGTTTACTTTTACTTATTTAATGTTTCTGATTGTTGTTGTTTGCTATACTCGGGGCTGGGCAAAGTTCTCTACCCTGGCCCAAAAAGAATGACAGACTGACTTATAATCAAAGTTATAGTTCCCAGCTCCCTGCCATGACGAGATTTCTAGAGATTACAGACCTTAACATCATAGACCGTCAGCAGACACATGACGGGAGATACTTGAATATCATTATACCTAGACAGATATGTGAGTGGAAGACGCTGCAGTTGGTGACTAGCTATCCTTCAACCACTAATAGACCTTCTAATACATTACAATATGCTGCCGAGTCTGAAGACACCAAGAACCCGCAGTTGAGTACTGACGACTGTTTTATTAAATGCCCCTGAGCTCAGGTTGCATTAAGGGAGACAAGAGAAATGTACTCACCACCTGACGCTAACGCCACTATCCGTACAAGCTCCAAATGGTGGAGCAAGTGCCACAGACAAGTTACACCCTCTAGTACTATCCTTCTACTTCTCTCTCACTTCAGACTGCCAGGGGTGTCCTACACAAAATCACGGGACTTGTTTTCTTACCTTCCTGACATTAATGAGACCTATCAGGACTTGGCTGCTTTGCTGGTCTATGGGGGGGGCAGGTCATCTCAAAAATAATATAGTTGATGTAACCTTGAATTATTACTGTTGTATGATCTGTGATGCAATTTCCTTTGCAGAATATTGAGCACTTAGTTTGAGGGGCTCTGGGGGGTCATTTATGTTTGTGGGTTACTCAAAATTGATGTTGATGATTGTTTTCATTTCCTTAGGACAGACCCGGGGGGCCCACAGACTTATCGGCCATGAATACCTGCACAGCCTGATACTACATATAGTAAGTCCCTCCTGTGGTTTTTTCCTCACACCCACCACCAGTGAAACAAAGATACACATATTTAACACTCTGAGAGGCTCACACATTTCTAAACATGGCTCATTCAAATGGCTATGAGCTATAAGATAACTTCTTGGAACATTGGAGGTATAACCTCCCCTGTGAAAAGAAGTATGATATCACAACATCTTAATACACAGCGAACAGACAAAGCCTTGCTTCAGGAGACTAGGTTGTCAGCTGCAGAACATGAAAAACTCAAATCATGGTGGGTAGGCCAAATTATCTATACACCGACAGAGGTTAGAAAGCGGGGGGTAGCAATACTAGTCAGAAAGGGAGTACCAATTTATTTTACTGACACAGTGGTCGACATTAAGGGCAGATACATCATTACAACAATGCATGTGCACACATATGTCTTGTGTAATGTATACGGCCCCAACACATACTGCCCTAGTTTCTGGCCCACCTTGCTGGCAAAACTGGCCACATATGATAACTCATCCCTGATCATTGGATGAGATTTCAATTTGGCACAAACCCTACCACTGGATAAGTTTAGGGACCCTTCTAAGAGCCATATTATTACACTAAACACCTCAAGACAAAAAAGGGAAACACAACTAATGAGCACTTTTAAGGAAACTTTGGGCTTGACTGATGCCTGAAGAACACTAAATCCAGACCAGAGAGATTATACTTGCGTTTCTAAGTCACATAACACTTTATCACGTATTGCCTACTTTCTGACTTCTGTCGATCTCACACCCCAGATTCAGTCACCCATAATTGCTCAAGTAACAATCTCGGACCATGCCCTGATACACTTGAGGCTTCAACCTATAGTGAAGTGTCAGACAACCAAGTCCTGGAGATTTCCCTCCTATTTATATAACAACGTAGAGTTAAAAAAATGCTTTACACAAGCTTGGACATAATACTCGACTGACAATGAACAACATTTGGAAGATAAGGATTTGTTCTGGCCCGCTTCTAAGGCAGTTATGAGAGGACATATCACATACTTTACGTCCCACTATAACAAATTGTGAAAAAAAATAGATGGACAATTTTTGTCCCAATTAACAGAAGCCTATAATAGATATCTCTCTGCTCCCTCTCGCTTAACAAGACAAGCTTACTATGACCTAAAAACAACCAGAGACACTTTTTTAGCTCAGCAAGACTACAAATACAATAATCATAGACAAGGACACTTTTACAGGCATGGAAACAAAGCAGGCAAATTGCTAGCTAATTTGGTTAGGGCTCATAATCCTAGGACATATATAGCATCATTAATGACACAGTCAGGCATGACCACACAGACGAAAGAGATTATGGATGAATTTATCACATATTATCAGTCACTGTACTCCCAACAATATATAGACACAGAGAGACGGCTTCTGGAACGATGTTGTGGTTCCTGCTTTGACAGATGACCAGAGAGAAAAACTAAATGCCCCAATAAATACTCAGGAAATATCTAAAGCAATTAAACATCTCAAACTGGGAAAGGCGGCAGGCCCAGATGGGCTGCCGGCAGAATACTATAAACTCCTGGGGGAGGAAGTTTGCCCCATATTAGCATCCCTATACTCAAACTACTTAACAAACAGGTCACAGCCTAATATACAGTTTACAGAGGCTAATATCTGTATCCTACCCAAGCCGTATAGAAACCCCACACTTACCTCCTCGTTCAGACCGATATCGCTGCTTAACAGCGACCACAAGTTACTGACTAAAATATTGGCAGATAGATTAGCACAGGTCCTCCCTTTGCTGGTCCACCCTGACCAGACCGGATTTGTCATGGGACGTTCATCTGTGGTAAATATAAGAAAAACTCTAGCTATATCTTCATACTATTGGTACAAAACCCATTCCGGTACACAATCAGATCTACAAGATGCATGTCTTTTGGCACTTGACGCCGAAAAAGCCTTTGATAGGATAGAATGGGACCATCTATACACATCCATGACCCGTTTCGGAATCACTGGCACTTTTTTTAACCTTATCTAAAAACTATATTCAGCACCTACAGCGTCAATAATTATAAATGATGGCTTGTCCACATCCTTCGGTCTACAAAGGAGGACCCGGCAGGGCAGCCCCCTATACCCACACAATGCTATTCATAGAAGACCCAATGTTCAATGTACCAAAACTCCTAGACATTATTGACACATTCGGAACTTTCTCTGGATACAAAATTAACAAAGACAAATCTGCAGCCACATGGCTGAAAAACACTAAGCATCACACCCTCAACAGTACTGGCCTTCATACGACGGAGGGTACATTTAATTATCTAGGCATTCAAATCCACATAGATCCCAATAAACTATATACATTAAACATAAGTAAGACGGTCACAAACATAAGGGAACTGTTGCGAGGATGGGATAAACTTCCCCTGTCTTTGACGGATCGAATACATCTGTTTAAAATGATAGCTTTGCCCAAGATACTCTATCCATTACAAATGCTTGCCTTACTGCTATCACAAAAAGACGCCAAGGCAATACACTCTGCTCTGGGCAACATTATCTGGAAAGGAAACAAGCAAAGGATTAGCAGGATTGGTTTGGCCATGCCATTTGGTAGAGGGGGATTGCGCCTCCCGAACGTCCTATGGTACAACTGGGCGACACTGACTAAGACTGTACTAGACTGGCTAGTGGGAAATGGACAGTATTCGATTCCTACTTTGGAGACAGGTCTTACATATCCACTACACCTAGCTTTCTTGCCTCACGCAAAGTTGAATTCCTTGCCCCAAGGAATTAAGCATCATGTATTATTTAGGGATCCCCTGAGAGCCTGGGCCAAATTGTGTAAATTATGGGCTATACAGTTTACTACTAGTGGGTTTCTTCCTATACAGGGTAACCTCTCCTTTTTACCTCGATACACTACGGAAGTGTTTAAAGTATGTCAGGAGAAAAACCTCACTCAAATCAGACAACTTTTTAATCCACTAACCCTTGACATTCACCCTTTTCAGGAGTTACAAAACACTTATCAACTTCCAAACACACATAGATTTGCGTATCTTCAATGCCGACATTACGTTACGACATTAAAAACGGAGGGCCTTCTAAACACTGAAAATAATGATATCACTGCACTGTGCTCACTGGCCAAAAAGGGCTCATTTAAGCTGGCGAACACGTATGATCTCATACTCAAGCATCATGACACTTTGGCCATTCAAAAAATATCAGTAAAATGGTCTAGGTGTAGAGCTATGGAGATTGATGGTGAGAAACTTACAGATAGTTTCACAAAGGTGAGGGACACAACATTATCCGCAAACCTGAGAGAAACACATACTAAAATCCTTCAACAGGCATATATCACCCCAGCCATCAGGGCCAAGTGGGTTGCTGGAGCAAGGGATGTTTGTATTAAATATAAACAGGGGAATCCTGACTGAATTCACTTATTCTGGGACTGTCCCAAGTTAAAGTGCTTCTGGGGCAAGATAATATACTGGCTGACTAGAGTGACCAAAAAGCAGATATCCATATCAGCGCAACAGGTTTTGTTTTTACTTCTGGAACATAGAATGCACACACAGGACACCTTGACTAATATGGCCATTTTGGTGGCCAGACAACTGATACTACATAAATGGGTGGATAATACATTCCCACCATTTAAAAAAATTCTTGCTAACATACATACCCAAATCTTTTTAGAGCAGGCAGATGTCAAGGGAAATAGTGAACAAAGGATACCATGTTTCATAAAGAAATGGGAGCTATACCTACTACACTTACCAAAGACGGTTAGAGAAAAAGTCTTATACCCATTTAAACACTGAATTTATATTAAAAGAGAATATCAGAGGAAACTGGTGCTTCTCTGGCACTGCAACATAAAACGCCCAATTTTCAAACATAATTCTCTCACACTTGCATTACTTCAGGGGACTAGCAGGTGGCTGGTGGCCTGGGGTGCTCCAGGTAAGTAAGTAGGATTTGCACCACAGTCCACTGGTGCATGTTATTATTTTATTTTATTTTATGTTGTTAATTGTTATTATTGAAGAGAAAATGGAAAATGAGGGGTAAAAAGCATGACCAATGACTCTTGCAGGCCCATTTATCAAGCTCCGTACAGAGCTTGAAGGGCCATGTTTCTGGCGAGTCTTCAGACTCGCCAGAAACACAACTTATGAAGCAGCGGTCACAAAGACCGCTGCTCCATAACCCTGTCCGCCTGCTCTGAGCAGGCGGACAGGAATCACCGGAAATCAACCTGATCGAATACGATAGGGTTGATTGACACCTCCCTGCTGGCCGCGAGTCAGCAGGGGGCGGCGTTGCACCAGCAGCTCTTGTGAGCTGCTGGTGCAATGTTAAATGCGGAGAGCGTATTGCTCTCCGCATTTAGCGAGGTCTTGCGGACCTGATCCGCAGTGTCGGATCAGGTCCGCAAGCCCTTTGATAAATGGGCCTGCATGGCTATACTAATGAAGGACTATTATGAAACTTCTCATTGGACAGCAATATCATCAAGGCCTTGTATTGGTAGTGATGTAAAACCTTTTCTATGTATGTAAGGAGACCTATCAATGTCCTTGGTTTATGTGAATACCTCTATGGTTGAATAAATAAAGTTTTTTAAAAAAAAAATAGATTCAGCAGTATTTGTCTAAATACATCTTTTTAATTTCCTTGATGTGTTAGTAACCAACCATTCCACTTATATTTTTATTTATTTTGATTATTGGTTTGTATTTTTAGCATTTTTTATTATATATTTGAATGTATCTGTATATATTAGTTCACATTAGGTCATCATATTTATTCTTTTATTTCCATTTACGTACAACGAAATCTCCACATCACATTGTCACTATATTGTATTTCATGCAATCATACATCAATATATATTTATAACTTACGTCATGGGCCATGTATGTTCTGGACAAGTCCTGTCTTATTTTGTTTATCTTTTATAGTTCACAGTTCTATATTTAGTGTATCTCCCTAGACACACATCATGCATTCCATGTGTTTACATCAATATATTACTTGCACTTAGATAGGTTAGCGTTATTATTATTAGTGTCTCTATTATTTATACATATCTGTGTATGCATTGGTTTATACACATTTTGACACTTTAGTTACACATCAACACATCACTAATTATTAATTACATTTTCCTGATGTCGACAATATTATTGTAGTTGGTTCATCTATTTGTATTATCTTATTTTTCCTTTGTTATGGTTATTGTGCTATGCGCTACTGCGCATTTAGTACTTAGTAGCGTTTGGTCTGGTTGTTATGTATCTCACCACTTATCATTTGGGAGATTGGTACTTAGTACATTTTATTTATTTAGCATTAAGGGTTATTTCCTTTTGATTTTTGGTCTTCACAGTTACAAGTTGTGGTCCACTTATGGGTGGTATATGTCTTGTCCCGCCAATACGAGTCTATATCAAATTCATTTTATTAGATACATGTTATTTAATACATGCTATCTTTATATCACACCACTTGGGCTTAGATAGGCTATTGTTAGTGTCATTATTAGCAGGATCATCATATTACTTTGGCTAATACACTGGTGTGTATATATATATATATATATATAGGCAAAAAGAGTCAGTTGCACTCTCACAAACAGTTCTCCAAGGGCCAGGGTGCTAGAGTAGTTGAAATGTAGCAAAACAGGAAACAGCACTCTCTGGACTTAAGTAAAAAACAAGTAGTTTATTCAGTAACGTTTCGGGGAATGCTCCCCTTCATCAGACCAACAACATACAAGTGAAGCAAACATTTAAGCATACACAAACCCCTCCCCCTAGTGCAAAAAACCGCCAAAAATGGTTGCCATAGCAACCAAACAACCAGTTCAAAGTAAATACATTTACCAATGCAACAATGACATCAAAGAAACCAGATCATTATGGTTAATTAGCATCAGGTCAATTAGCAAATCAACACATCATCCTACCACATAATACACCTGCTGTATATTAGTACTTCTAATACCCCAGTGGCAGTGTGTCCTTTTAAAGAGACATATCACAATATTATTAGCTAAGTACAGGAAAACAAGAATGTGTAGAAAAAAGGGGTTGAAAAAACGTTTAGTTAAACATCGGCACCTCATCATATTGAAATGCAATTCACGTAATGCACTTATAGTTAATGCCTAACTCATAATACCCGTACTACATAGTCAAGGGTCATGTGTACCATTAATGCTATATAGACGCCAATAACAGCAAACTCGTTATTCAGATACCTCAAACGATGTGACCGTATTACATGCACAAAGTGTAGCACGACCTATGTAGTCACCCTGTTCAGCATCGGACCAACCTCGCGCTGAATCTAGCACAGTTACTAGCGGAACAACAAGGGTTATGCGCATGCGTGTAAACCCGGCGCAGTCCGGCCCCCAATGCTCCAGCTAGGTACCCAATAGGATAGAGAGGACAAGCCCCCACACCGGACAAACAGAGTTATTAAAATGGCATGGTAAGAGGGTGGGCCCCAAGGTACTACTAAGGGAAGGAAGGGTCCGGGTCATGAACGTAATAAATGCAGCAGGATATGCAGTAGAAGGTAGTACAACACACCTAATACCCAGATATCAGGAGTCACCCACTTAGGTGTAGTAACCCAGCTAGTTCAGTCTGACATACACGATGAGATGGGTATATGCGTCTGTCTTTTCTAACCTGTCAGCACCGGTCTTGCGGTCAAGACACCTATTGTCCCTGCATAGGCAATTTTACAGGGTCACATAAAGGTTGTCTATAAGTGTGCGCATGCGTGTCAGCCATGCCCAGTCAATTATTATTGGTATAAGGCAAGGTCCCTGATAGGCCGTATGGGACAAGCCCCTATCCCTGTGTGAGTAACAGTTTTGCTAAGAGATAGGGGGGCAGGGGTCCAAAGTCAAAAGATATGTCGGTCACAGTATGTTTCAGGCTGATGCTATGATTACAGGTTTGCTAGAGTCCGGTGGCCCAGAATTATAAGGATCGCTATAAAGGAAAAGAGACCCCTAAACTAATGTGAATAAATACATAGTACAGGCAGGTCCCATCCCCCTAGGTACAGAAAATACTAGTGCTAACAGGGTTCCGTAGTGCAAGGTTAATAGCACCAGCACTCAGTGATGTGTCAACACTGCGGTGTGCATCAAAAGTAACATCCACTAGTGTACATAACAGAAACAACCTAAATAAGGGTACACCCATTGGGCACCCCTCCTGGAGGGTAAATATGGGCAGAGCCTACAGCCAATCAGCAACCAGACTTCATGAACCCACTGTGGATAAAAGAATGCATACATAGTATCAGATACTGTACAAACTATATTAATCCCCTTAGAAAGATACAACCAGATACATTAGAAGCGTAAACAGCTCAGTTCATAAAAAACAATGCCAGTCTATCCCCATGTTCAAACCTCTGGGGTGTATAGTGTCCAGTTTGAAAATCCACTCGGCCTCCTTCTGTAGGAGACGGGTGTCCCTGTCACCTCCCCTAGGCATTGGGGGTACATGATCGATGAGTTTAAATCTCAGGTCCGCCACAGAGTGACCCTTCTCCATAAAATGTCTGGCCACCGGTTGGTCACTCTTGCCTTTCTCAATTGCCGTCCGGATGGCACTCCTGTGATTAGCCATCCTTTTCTTAATGTCATCTGACGTCTTACCTATATAGAATAGGCCACAGTTGCAATTCAGCATGTACACCACAAATTTTGTGGTACACGTAAGGAAATGCTTGATCTTGTAGCTTGTGTTATTGTGTGGATGTTTGAACTGCTTGCATTGCAGCATGGCGTTACACGTTACACAACTCGGGCACTTGTAGGAGCCCCTTTTGGTGTTTGTCTTGACCTTGCTGTAGCTATCAGTTGGATCAGTGTTCATTAAGATGTCTTTTAGGTTTCTTCCCCTCTTATATCCAATTCTGGGTGGTCCATAGTCGTGGTATGGTAATGATGGATCAGTCTGGACAATATCCCATTTCTCTTTTAAAGTAACTCCTAGTGTTCTCGTGCTAGGGGTGTATGCAGTGACAAAATTCATCCTCTTCTGTTGGTCTCTTTTTGGCATTTTCATGCTCAACTGGGTCCTTGCTTCCTTTATAGTGTTACCATTGTATCCTCTGCTGTAAAACCGTGATTCCATTTCTTTCAGTTGTACCTCACGGTTTTCCTCTGATGTGTTATTGCGGATGACTCTCAGCAGCTGTGCCTTAGGGATGGCTTTTATGAGTGATCTTGGATGGTAACTAGAAGCATGTAGCAGTGTGTTTCTGTCGGTAGACTTTTTAAATAAGGTGGTACCCAATCTGTTGTTTATCTTATAAATTCTTAGATCCAGGAAATCCACTTCATTGTAGCTGGACACTTCCTTCAATTGAACCTGTCCCCCTATTGTGTTCAGGGATTTGACCCACTCGCCAAAGGACTCAATCGTGCCTCTCCAGACTACAACGATATCATCAATGTAGCGCTTGTAAAAGCGTACTTGTTGATTGTCATATACCTTGAACACCTTTTCCTCCACATGTTCCATGAATAAGTTTGCAAAAGCAGGTGCCATATTCGAGCCCATGGCCGTTCCCATGAGCTGAAGATAAAATCTCCTTTCGAATTTAAAGTAGTTCAGCTTAAGACATAGAGATAGAAGTTCAATAATAAAGCTGGTAGGGGGACCCACATATGGGCATCTTTCAAGGCAGTTGGTAATTATCTCCATCCCCATTTCGTGCAGTATAATAGTATAGAGGCTTGTGACGTCAAGACTGGCAAGCACGTCTCCTGGCTCTATGTCAGATATGTCAGTGAGATATGCAATGAGTGTGGTGGAGTCTCTTAAGTATGAGCGCATGTTTACAACCAGTGGTTGTAGCATAGAGTCAACATATTTAGCCAGGGGTTGTAGGAGTGACCCCCGTGCTGAGACAATGGGGCGTCCAGGTGGATGTACCAATTGTTTGTGTATCTTGGGGAGTGTATAGAGAATAGGCCTGACTGGGTTGTTAGTGGTTAGCCATTCCTTGGTGGTTGGGTCTATCCAGTTCATTTGTGCTGCATGTTCAATAACTGAGTCAATCCGTGCTTTATAGGTAATCGTGGGGTCACAAGGTAGGGCTTTGTAGGTTGAGACATCCGCCAGTTGTTTATCTATTTCAGTTTTATAATCTTGATAATCCTGCAGGACAACCGCACCACCCTTGTCCGCTGGGCGTATGACAATGGTAGAGTCATTTCTAAGGGATTGAACAGCTTCCCAGTCAGTTGTTGTCATATTATTTCTAGTTAGGCCTTGCTCCCTCTGTCTCAATCTTTGTTGGATAAGGCGAGTATAAGTTCTAATACTTGGATTCGTCGTGGGTGGTTCAAATGTACTTGGTTTCTTAAAGGGGTGTCTGTTTTCTTCCAATCCCTTTCCCTGGAAAAAGTCACCCAATTTCAGCTGCCTCTGGAAACGCATACTGTCAATATAAGTAGTGAAGTCATCAGCCTTAGTTGTGGGTACAAAGGAGAGGCCCTTCATAAGTACCCGCCTTTCGTTGTCATTCAGGACATGCTGGCTAAGATTGACCGTTACATCCTCCTCCTCCTGCGGGGTAGTGGGGGTCTTCTTCCAAAATCCGCCCCTGCGTGTATGCGGTCTTCGCCCCTTCCCCTGGAGCGGGTGGTAATGCCTAAAAAAGGCTGAGTGCTGTGCTGGTTCTCATTCTCCTGTGGCCGGTCACCCGAGTAATCCGTGTCGGAGCCAGAACTTGAATCCACCGTGTTCAGTTGTCGGTGTGCATATGTTCTAAACCTTCTTTGTCTTCTTGGCTGGTACTGGGCTCTTTCAACCGGTCCAAGTGTCCATCGGTAAACCTTTTTATCCTTATAATCCTCCATAACATAACCAAGTTTTTTGTTTTTGAAGGCAATTAAGGCATTGTTGTATTCCCGTAGTTGTGTGTTAATCTTGTCCATCCAGTTCTCTGATTTGTCCTGCATCAGGATCTGGCCTTTTTTTATGAACTGAGCTGTTTACGCTTCTAATGTATCTGGTTGTATCTTTCTAAGGGGATTAATATAGTTTGTACAGTATCTGATACTATGTATGCATTCTTTTATCCACAGTGGGTTCATGAAGTCTGGTTGCTGATTGGCTGTAGGCTCTGCCCATATTTACCCTCCAGGAGGGGTGCCCAATGGGTGTACCCTTATTTAGGTTGTTTCTGTTATGTACACTAGTGGATGTTACTTTTGATGCACACCGCAGTGTTGACACATCACTGAGTGCTGGTGCTATTAACCTTGCACTACGGAACCCTGTTAGCACTAGTATTTTCTGTACCTAGGGGGATGGGACCTGCCTGTACTATGTATTTATTCACATTAGTTTAGGGGTCTCTTTTCCTTTATAGCGATCCTTATAATTCTGGGCCACCGGACTCTAGCAAACCTGTAATCATAGCATCAGCCTGAAACATACTGTGACCGACATATCTTTTGACTTTGGACCCCTGCCCCCCTATCTCTTAGCAAAACTGTTACTCACACAGGGATAGGGGCTTGTCCCATACGGCCTATCAGGGACCTTGCCTTATACCAATAATAATTGACTGGGCATGGCTGACACGCATGCGCACACTTATAGACAACCTTTATGTGACCCTGTAAAATTGCCTATGCAGGGACAATAGGTGTCTTGACCGCAAGACCGGTGCTGACAGGTTAGAAAAGACAGACGCATATACCCATCTCATCGTGTATGTCAGACTGAACTAGCTGGGTTACTACACCTAAGTGGGTGACTCCTGATATCTGGGTATTAGGTGTGTTGTACTACCTTCTACTGCATATCCTGCTGCATTTATTACGTTCATGACCCGGACCCTTCCTTCCCTTAGTAGTACCTTGGGGCCCACCCTCTTACCATGCCATTTTAATAACTCTGTTTGTCCGGTGTGGGGGCTTGTCCTCTCTATCCTATTGGGTACCTAGCTGGAGCATTGGGGGCCGGACTGCGCCGGGTTTACACGCATGCGCATAACCCTTGTTGTTCCGCTAGTAACTGTGCTAGATTCAGCGCGAGGTTGGTCCGATGCTGAACAGGGTGACTACATAGGTCGTGCTACACTTTGTGCATGTAATACGGTCACATCGTTTGAGGTATCTGAATAACGAGTTTGCTGTTATTGGCGTCTATATAGCATTAATGGTACACATGACCCTTGACTATGTAGTACGGGTATTATGAGTTAGGCATTAACTATAAGTGCATTACGTGAATTGCATTTCAATATGATGAGGTGCCGATGTTTAACTAAACGTTTTTTCAACCCCTTTTTTCTACACATTCTTGTTTTCCTGTACTTAGCTAATAATATTGTGATATGTCTCTTTAAAAGGACACACTGCCACTGGGGTATTAGAAGTACTAATATACAGCAGGTGTATTATGTGGTAGGATGATGTGTTGATTTGCTAATTGACCTGATGCTAATTAACCATAATGATCTGGTTTCCTTGATGTCATTGTTGCATTGGTAAATGTATTTACTTTGAACTGGTTGTTTGGTTGCTATGGCAACCATTTTTGGCGGTTTTTTGCACTAGGGGGAGGGGTTTGTGTATGCTTAAATGTTTGCTTCACTTGTATGTTGTTGGTCTGATGAAGGGGAGCATTCCCCGAAACGTTACTGAATAAACTACTTGTTTTTTACTTAAGTCCAGAGAGTGCTGTTTCCTGTTTTGCTATATATATATATATATATATATACTCTGCAACCACAGTATTACGTTTATCACTCTAGAGTAATATATGTTTCATTTTCCTGCGGCTATTGATATTATCATCATCATTTGTCATTGGCACATAATTTTTTTATATGTTCTCTTTATTATTTTTTTATCTCTGTTAGGGTTGTTGCGCGATGCCCTGTCTGGTGGTCCTATTTTATTCTATTTTGTATATCCTTGGGAGTCAATTATATAGTGCTCTTTTATTTGTTGAATTATTTATTTATAAGGACTTATATCCTATTGATATGGCACTGGTTTTTATAGTCGAGATTTAGGTAGGGATACACCAATTGGTTTTGGGTTAACCGGTTTACGATCATAGTTGTCCAACTACATGCAGTCCTGTTTTCTCTGGGCGTGTCGGTTAGGCGCTCATGTGATACGACTGTTTCTATTGAATAGTAATGGCGTATACGCCCATTGATATTATGTTGACATCAGGTACAGATACGTCACCGGTTGTGGGCCAACCAGCTTTTGATTTCATTCATTCAATCATATCCAGTACTAAGCATGATTCCGCCCCTTTTTGGCTTCCCGGTTTGGCGCTTACGAAAAAATACATAAACCTGTTTCGTCAGTAGCGCTGAATCTACACATGTGGCGCCTATTTCTCTTTTGTTGTTTTACTGCAGAGTTGTATCATCAAGTTTGGTGAAGTTAGAGTGCTGCCTGGTTCATTCTTCCTAATAGAAGATTTATATATCCTGGATTAAGGACTTGATTACACCTGTGGGGACTACATGTTCCACCTCACATGCTGTATCACTTTATGTGTTGTTGCTATTAACAATTTATATATTTAATCTGTTATATATTACCCTTGTTACTGCTTACCAGTGAGTCTATCTAGAATATAGGCTGATTGACTTATGTGGTTAGTAAGTATATTTGGTATAGTTGCTTAAGAGCGCCTCCTATAGGAGTGAGTATTACATAGGTGGTTGCATTTACCTGTGTATACCATTTAGACTCCTAGTTTTCCAAATTTCTCCATAACAAGCTCATAATTATCACCATCAGTTTCTGATAATTGAAAACTGTTATAAATGTCTAGGGCCTCTGGCCCAGCAACAGTTAAAAGCACAGCTACTTTCTGATCATCTGAGAGTGAAGAGGTGTTTGTGGCTTTCATATAAAGTGTAAACCTTTGTTTAAATGTTCCCCACACTTCTTCAAATTCCCGACAAACCTGAGCTCTGGTGGTGGTTTGAGGCTGGCAACACTGTGAAAATGTATATGCTCTTGTTCTGGATGATGTTGTCTTGTAACTGCTCCATGCTGTGTATCCATTTTTATTTCTTGTATTATTGTTGTAGTTCAATTCCTGGAGAAACATTCACTTCTGGTACCATGTGTTGTCTGTTTATTTATATAACTGATGGTGACAGAGACAGGCTGCTTTTCTACAATAACTTTATTACATGACTGACTGCAATGCAACTCTAATCTAGACTGCTAGAACCCTTCCTGTTTCCTGTGTGCCCTGCCCCTTGAACTCACTTCCTGTAGAAATAATATAATGAAAGTTCATTGCAAACTATACTCAACACAAGTAGCAGTAGTAAATATTGTTATATATCAACAACTTAGGGGGAATGAGATCCAAAATGCTCTTAGATCTCACAAAACAATTTTTGCAATTTTGTTTCAAACACAACATCTCTGTGAAGGCAGAATACCTTCCAGGACAATTGAATGTCACAGTAGATTGTTTTTCCTGATTTTGGAGGGATGCCATTGATTGGAGACTAGATAGGAGGATTTTATCTTCATCTGGTCAGCTTTCTGGGTCCATTTACTGTGGATATTTTCCCTTCAAAACAAATCATCAGCTTCCAGATTATTTCAGTTTGATTCTGTATCCAGAAGCTGTGGATGCTTTCCTGCAAACTTGCCCATTGAAGGTAGCTTATGCTTTTCCTTCCTTTCCAATGATTTCCAGGGTTAATCTACAGACCTGCAGGCAGAAGATAAGTTTAGTTATAATAACCCCTTTTTAGGCATTGTACAATGAGTGTATTTAGGTCTGCCGTTGCTGCAGGACATATTCCTATTAATGGAATTTCCATTGGTAAAGATCCTTTGGTTTGTTGCTTATTACAAGGTATTAAGCTAAGAATTCCTCCTAAAGCCAAATATTCCCAGATTTGGGCTGTATCTATCATATTTTCCTTTATCAGAGTCTGGTCTTCTAATGAACTTCTTTCATTGAAGAAATTATCAGACAAATTAGCAATTCTCCTATGTCTTATTTAGTTTCAGAGAATTTTGGACATCTGTGCTTTAGATGTAGAGGCCTTCATTTTGTTCTTTAGGGAGTTCATTTTTCTGTACATCATTGTACTAAGGCTTGTACCTCTTCTATCACTTACCCTTATTTTGATAAGAATCCTCATCCTTGTCTGAAAGTGTATGTGGAGAGAACGAGACCTTTACACAGTGCTAATGTAGGTCCTCTTCTGGTTTCTTATGTGAAACCTTATAAATCGGTTTCTTCCCTTATGCTGGTGAGATGGGTTAGATGGATTATGTCTCTTGCTGAAATTACAAAGTCCTTTAGGGCCCATTCTACGTGGGGAGTTTCGGCATTGTGTGCTTTTCTTCAGAGCTGCTCACTGCATGACCTAATGGCAGCAGATTATAGTAGACTTGGTGACCTTATAGTCACAATTTTATTAAAGATAGGAGGTGAGTATTTTGCCCTCCCTCCCATACCCATGTATATCTGACATTTTGATTTTATGTTTTAAAGAATTAATTTTCTCAAGTATGCTGTTAATATTTGAAAATTGATGTTTATATTCTTCTAGAAACTGTTATCTCTCGTTTCAGCTTAACAGATTCCTCAGGACTTTTCTTCACTCTGAAATGACTGGTAGGGATTCCTAGAAGTCAACAATTCAGAAGTCATGGTTCTTCTTATGTATTTGATTGGTTCAATAGTTTATATCTGTTGGTTTACTTGGCACTATTCAGAATATTTGTTATTCAGTTTGGACTGTTCCAGATTCATGTAAAGAGAGAGGAAGCAGTTTATTGGGAAGGATCTCTTATTACTTCTGCTTGATTTTTATTGGTTCATATTACTTTTACTGTTGCTATATACTGCTGGAGAGATTATAGTAAAGAATTAGTCAAAGCAAAATACTTGCCTCCTGTCTTTAAAAAAATTGTGACTATAAGATCAACAAGGCTACTATAATCTCAATTCTAATGCAGCCTTAGCTAAGTAAAGCTGACCCTATGTCTAATCTCATGACACAGTTAATGGAAGGAACTTGGTTGCAAGTAGAAACAATGCAATTTTACAGGACTACCTGTAAAACACACAGGGGCACTTCACATAACTTTTTATCCTGTTCTATCGGCAGCATAGACAAATGTCACATGACCACAGGGGGATTAGCAAGAAGAGAGTGTTTTATTTTTTTTATTTTGCAATAGTAAGTTGTAGCAGTTCAGCCTTACTCAGTAATACAATTTGTAGTTCACATTTGCCCTAGTGCTCCTTTTGGAATTCCTTGAGATAATATCAGCCTTACAGTAACACCTTGCCTCCCCCCCCCCCTCGTCCTCCCGTCCTCCCCTGCTAATTATAGCATAAACTCACACAGCTGCAACATATAGGTCTAACTTGGATCCTGTGCAGTCTGTGTGGAGTGCAATGAATGGCATAAAAGTAAAACGTCCAGGAAAGCAACAATTGTCTCAGCCCTATTTAACCTCTGTGAAGCTGACTTGGGGGGCTATTGCCATAAGCTCCATGCTCTGTGATTTAGTTGCTGTTTAAATGCTGCCTGTCATGATGATAGGCAGCGTTCAGCACACATACAATGATTTAACACCCTCAATACTGCCTGTAACACATATAATACAAAATGTAGTGTCACTTGTTTTTGGGTAACAAGTAACTAAGGGGACTTACAAAGATATTGGACACTTAAATGTCCAGTTTTTTTTTTTTTTTTTTTTTTATATATTTATTTATATCCAGCAGAGTGTACAAGTAAATGATTTCAATCTCCCTGCACCTCGCAGGGCCAGGTAAGATTTACTATATTACACAGTAAGTACCTTTAGAACAACAAATTTCATTTTCTCTTATTAATCATTGTGTTCATTATGCAACAAAAAAAAAAAAAAAAAAAAAAAAAAAAAGAGAGAAAGAGAGAAAAAAAATAAAAAAAATATTTATATATATATATTGGTACACCAAGCTGGGATTTTCCTATTTTCAATACATAGAATGCATCCTTAAGAATTCACTTTAATTTAAACAATAACACACATAGGGGGGTAGTTATCAAGCCGTCAACCTCAAATACGCAGCGTATTCCGCAGCGTATTTGTGGCGAGGCTGATACGCCTTAGTTATCAAAGGCTCGAGACCGGCAAAAGTAGAATTTTGTGACGTAAGCTTCGATCCGCCGGACTCAGTCCGACACAGATCGATTCTTACGTCACTCCAGATGTTCCGCACACAAGTGCGGCACATTCTCACTACTTTTGCTAGCTATCAAAAAACTAGCAGGTACGCTCGGCACTTTTACGGCCCAGCGTACCTGGTTTTCAAAGCGCCAGCCTGGAGGCGGCAGATCCCATAGGAATCAATGGGAGTCTGACCATAGCGAAAGTACAAGTTCGCTGCTGACAGACATCCCATTGATTTCTATGGGAGCTGTCTACACCTAACACCCTAACATGTACCCCGAGTCTAAACACCACTAATCTGACCCCCCCTACACCGCCGCAAATAAATAAAGTTATTACCCCCTAAACCGCCGCTCCCGGAGCCCACCGCAAGCTACTCTATACATATTAACCCCTAAACCGCCGCTCCCGGAGCCCACCGCAACTATAATAAATGTATTAACCCCTAAACCGCCGCTCCCTGAACCCGCCGCAACCTATATTAAATGTATTAACCCCTATCCTGCCCCCCCTACACCGTCGCCACCTATAATACATTTATTAACCCCTAATCTGCCCCCCCTACACCGTCGCCACCTATAATAAATTTATTAACCCCTATCCTGCCCCCCACTACGCCGCCGCCACTGTAATAAAATGATTAACCCCTAAACCTAACCCTAACCCTAACGCCCCCTAACTTAAATATTAATTAAATAAATCTAAATAAATTAACTCTTATTAACTAAATGAATCCTATTTAAAACTAAATACTTACCTTTAAAATAAACCCTAATATAGCTACAATATAAATAATAATTATATTCTAGCTATTTTAGGATTTATTTTTATTTTACAGGTACCTTTCAATTTATTTTAACCAGGTACAATAACTATTAAATAGTTATTAACTATTTAATAGCTTATCTAGCTAAAATAAAGAGAAATGTACCTGTGAAATAAATCCTAACCTAAGTTACAATTACACCTAACACTACACTATACTTTAATAAATTATTCCTATTTAAAAATAAATACTTACCTGTAAAATAAACCCTAAGATAGCTACAATGTAATTAATAATTATATTATAGCTATCTTAGGATTTATATTTATTTTACAGGTAACTTTGTATTTATTTTAGCTAGTTAGAATAGTTATTAAATAGTTATTAACTATTTAATAACTACCTAGCTAAAAGAAATACAAAATTACCTGTAAAATAAATCCTAACTTAAGTTACAATTAAACCTAATACTACACTATCATTAAATTAACTAAATAAACTACCTACAAAGAACTACAATGAAATACAATTACATAAACTAACTAAAGTACAAAAAATAAAAAAAGCTAAGTTACAAAAAATAAAAAAATTAAGTTACAAACATGTTAAAAATATTACAACAATTTTAAGCTACTTACACCTAATCTAAGCCCCCTAATAAAATAACAAACCCCCCCAAAATAAAAAAAATCCCTACCCTATTCTAAATTACATAAATTTCAAAGCTCTTTTACCTTACCAGCCCTTAAAAGGGCCATTTGTGGGGGCATGCCCCAAAAAGTTCAGCTCTTTTGCCTGTAAAAGAAAAATACAACCCCCCCCCCAACATTAAAACCCACCACCCACATACCCCTAATCTAACCCAAACCCCCCTTACAAAAACCTAACACTAATCCCCTGAAGATCATCCTACCTTGAGTCGTCTTCACTCAGCCGAGCCACCGATGGAACTGAAGAGGACATCCGGAGCGGAAGAAGTTAATCCTCCAAGCGGCGCTGAAGAAATCTTCCATCCGATGAAGTCATCATCCAGGCGGCGCTGAAGAAAAGTCTTCGATCCGGCCGATGTCATCTTCAAAGAGGCGCTGAAGAGGTCTTCTATCCGGGCGAAGTCATCTTCCAAGCCGGGTCTTGAATCTTCCTTCCGCCGACGCGGAACCACCTTCTTCACCAACGGACTACGACGAATGACGGCTCCTTTAAGGGACGTCATCCAAGATGGCGTCCCCTCAATTACGATTGGCTGATAGGATTCTATCAGCCAATCGGAATTAAGGTAGGAAAATCTGATTGGCTGATGGAATCAGCCAATCAGATTGAGCTCGCATTCTATTGGCTGTTCCGATCAGCCAATAGAATGCGAGCTCAATCTGATTGGCTGATTGGATCAGCCAATCGGATTGAACTTGAATCTGATTGGCTGATTCCATCAGCCAATCAGATTTTCCTACCTTAATTCTGATTGGCTGATAGAATCCTATCAGCCAATCGGAATTGAGGGGACGCCATCTTGGATGACGTCCCTTAAAGGAGCCGTCATTCGTCGTAGTCCGTCGGTGAAGAAGGTGGTTCCGCGTCGGCGGAAGGAAGATTCAAGAACCGGCTTGGAAGATGACTTCGCCCGGATAGAAGACCTCTTCAGCGCCGCCTGGATGATGACTTCATCGGATGGAAGATTTCTTCAGCGCCGCTTGGAGGATTAACTTCTTCCGCTCCGGATGTCCTCTTCAGTTCCATCGGTGGCTCGGCTGAGTGAAGACGACTCAAGGTAGGATGATCTTCAGGGGATTAGTGTTAGGTTTTTGTAAGGGGGGTTTGGGTTAGATTAGGGGTATGTGGGTGGTGGGTTTTAATGTTGGGGGGGGGGTTGTATTTTTATTTTACAGGCAAAAGAGCTGAACTTTTTGGGGCATGCCCCCACAAATGGCCCTTTTAAGGGCTGGTAAGGTAAAAGAGCTTTGAAATTTATGTAATTTAGAATAGGGTAGGGATTTTTTTTATTTTGGGGGGGTTTGTTATTTTATTAGGGGGCTTAGATTAGGTGTAAGTAGCTTAAAATTGTTGTAATATTTTTAACATGTTTGTAACTTAATTTTTTATTTTTTGTAACTTAGCTTTTTTTATTTTTTGTACTTTAGTTAGTTTATGTAATTGTATTTAATTGTAGTTATTTGTAGGTAGTTTATTTAATTAATTTAATGATAGTGTAGTATTAGGTTTAATTGTAACTTAAGTTAGGATTTATTTTACAGGTAATTTTGTATTTCTTTTAGCTAGGTAGTTATTAAATAGTTAATAACTATTTAATAACTATTCTAACTAGCTAAAATAAATACAAAGTTACCTGTAAAATAAATATAAATCCTAAAATAGCTATAATATAATTATTAATTACATTGTAGCTATCTTAGGGTTTATTTTACAGGTAAGTATTTAGTTTTAAATAGGAATAATTTATTAAAGTATAGTGTAGTGTTAGGTGTAATTGTAACTTAGGTTAGGATTTATTTCACAGGTACATTTCTCTTTATTTTAGCTAGGTAAGCTATTAAATAGTTAATAACTATTTAATAGTTATTGTACATGGTTAAAATAAATAGAAAGGTACCTGTAAAATAAAAATAAATCCTAAGATAGCTAGAATATAATTATTATTTATATTGTAGCTATATTAGGGTTTATTTTAAAGGTAAGTATTTAGTTTTAAATAGGATTCATTTAGTTAATAAGAGTTAATTTATTTAGATTTATTTAATTAATATTTAAGTTAGGGGGCGTTATGGTTAGGGTTAGACTTAGGTTTAGGGGTTAATCATTTTATTACAGTGGCGGCGGTGTAGTGGGGGGCAGGATAGGGGTTAATAAATTTATTATAGGTTGCGGCGGGTTCATGGAGCGGCGGTTTAGGGGTTAAACTATTTATTTAGTTGCGGAGAGGTGCGGGATCAGCAGGATAGGGGTTAATAATTTTATAATAGAGGGCGACGGTATAGGGGGGGCAGGATAGGGGTTACTAGGTATAATGTAGGTGGCAGCGGTGTCCGGGAGCGGCGGTTTAGGGGTTAATACTTTTATAAGAGTTGCGGCAGGGTCTAGGAGCGGCAGTTTAGGGGTTAATACATTTATAAGAGTTGCGGCGGGGTCTAGGAGCGGCGGTTTAGGGGTTAATACATTTATAAGAGTTGCGGCGGGGTCTAGGAGCGGCGGTTTAGGGGTTAATACATTTATAAGAGTTGCGGAGGTGTCTAGGAGCGGCGGTTTCGGGGGTAGTAACTTTATTTAGTTGCGGGGGGCTCCGGGGGCGCCGGTATAGGGATAGAACAGTGCAGTTTAGTGTGAGTGCTTAGTGACAGGCTAGCAATAAAGCTGGGAAAAAGCCGAAGGGCAGCGAGATCGGATGAGTGATAACTGTCACAGTCCGCTGCTCATCGCCCCGCGGCTTTTTGACAGCTTTATTTGATAACTTAGGCGTATTTTTTTCAGGTCCGCGGCGGCGAAGGTAGGCGAGCTTAGGCGGACGTATTGGGCCGGCGAAGCCAGAAAAGTAGACGGCTTGATAACTAGCCCCCATAATGCACTTTTGTGTAATAATACTGCATCATCGATATTAGTGTAACACTAAAAAAAAAAGAAAGACCAAAATCTAAATTACTATCTTTATAAGAGTCCTCTTATTTAACTTACAATTCTAATAAGCGAAAACCTGTGTGTCTTCTGCAGTTCATATTCCCTAATATAATTCTTGAAACAGAACGAAGCAGATCCAAACAATGAATAGCCACAAACATATCAAAACGGAAAAAAAAAAAAAAAAAAAGATGAAGAAAAATAATAATAATATCTCTCCTCCTCCCGATCCCCCCCCCACTCCCTCCTGATATCACCAATTATCTAGTAAAACTATTTCCGAGTTTCTGAACGGAAAGATCATATGATCAATTTCTGAAGGTGTAAATATTTTAATAAATTTTGCCCATTTCCTGAAAAAAGTTACTATTTCTTGTTCTGAGTTCAAATCTGTAGCTAGTTGTTCAAATAAGAATTGTTTCTTGAGATAATTCCTTACTTCTGCAATTGAGGGTACAAATCTAGTTTTCCATTTTTTAAAGATTAAGTTTCTGACTGCCAAGATAGTTACATTTACCATCCTGGCATCAGAAAAATTCCTATTATTGGATATCAGGAAGATAATTATGGGGAATGTAAGCATAAAAGATGTAATTTTCATCACTCTAAGCAACCAGAATTCAATCTTTTTCCAGAATTGATTGAGTCTGGGGCAGTTCCAAATCATATGAGCTAAATCTGCTGCTGGTAAATTGCATCTTGGACATTTGTTAAATTTATTATACCATTTATATCCTTTATCCGGGGTGAAATAGGACTGATACAATAGTTTTATATGGGGCTCTCTCCAGGTTTCAGCTATGGAAGACTCAAAAAGTAATCTCAGAGATCTGACCACATATGTATCGTCTAGTACATCTATCTCTAGGAGATTTGTCCATTTTGAAGCTATTTTCTCCATGTTTAAATTTCCTTTGATTGAAACAAGATGCCTGTACCATGGGGCAATAGAGAAATGCCCTGTTTTGCACAAGATTATCCAATTATCCAGCTTACCCCAAGACCATTTCCAGCTAAATTTACTAATGAGATGAGATGCATAATGTCTGGTTTGTAGATAAACAAAGAAATCTTTATTATTAAGTTTAAACTCCTGTTTTAAATCTTCAAAGGATTTGATGTTTCCTGTCTCTGAAAAAATTTGGGATACCCAATGAAAACCTTGGTTATACCAGTGTTGTAATTTCGCAGACTGTGCTCCTTCCTGAAATTCGGGGTTCCCCAAAAAACTTTGAAATCTAGGAATGTTGGTATCTACTTCAGCGCGAGCTCCTATCTTCCCCCAAGCTAAAATTATTGAATATATAGTTGTGAGATTTTTCACTTGTTTAGGAATGCTTTTAGGCGGGAGATGAAGCAGTGCTATAGGCTGCAATGGATGGATCATATTTGTTTCAAGCTCATAATCTGAAAAATGATTTGACTCCGCAATCCAGTCTGCTGCTATGCGTCCTAAGAAAATTAAATTATATAAATATATGTCAGGTAATGCTAGACCAGCCATTTGCTTGGGTAAATTTAGTCTCTGTAAAGAAATTCTAGGTTTTCTTGAATGCCAGATAAAATATCGGAGTGCGGTGTTAAATTTTTTAATATCATATCTTTTCAGGATAATAGGAAGATTTTGAAACATGTAGCAAAGCTTCGGGAGTAGTACCATTTTAAACAGCGCAATGCGACCAGATAGGGATATAGGCAAATTCTGCCAGCTCCTCATATAGTTGATAGATTGTGAAAGGGATGGAATACCAATCTTGTGGGTCCGCGGATATCAAGATGCCCAAATATCTAAAAGATTTAGAAACCAACTTGAAAGGATATTCTTTCAGGGAATTTTCTGTTTTTCTTAGCCACAGAAGTTCTGATTTTGATTTATTCATTCTATAGCCTGAACAGGAACCATACAGATCAATTATATCTAGAAGTGATGGGATATTCTTACGAGTATTTGATATATATAATAGTAGGTCGTCTGCATATAATGCCACCTTAACTTCTTTTTTTGAGATTCTTATGCCTTCAACTAATTGTCTAATTTTATTAGCTAGTGGTTCAATTGCGAGATTGAATAATAACGGAGATAGTGGGCAACCTTGCCGTGTACCTTTTCCTAGTCTAATTTTTTCCGATAATATTCCATGTATAACTATAGACGTGGAAGACTGTAAGCATATATTTTTAACTAGGTTGAGGAAATTATTCCTCAATCCAAATCGCTCTAATGTATCTAATAAATACTCATGACTAACCCTATCGAACGCTTTCTCTGCGTCAATTGCGAGTATTGCTGCGTCTGAAAAATCTGCAGGGATCCTATCTTCTGAATTTTTAAAATAGTCTATGATCATTAAAAGTTGTCTGATTTTGGCGGCAGAGCTTCGTTTGGTTAAGAACCCCACTTGATCTTTATGGATAATCTCGTTTAACCCCTTTTGAAGTCTTTTAGCTATAATAGTAGTTAAAATCTTATAGTCTGTGTTTAATAATGCGATCGGTCTATATGATTCTCTATTATGTGGATCCTTTCCTGGTTTAAGAATGAGTATAGTATGGGATTCCACAAAGTAGGGGGATAACTGAGCATTTTCCTGATAGTAAAAATTATAAAGTTTAGTCAAATGGGGGGTTATTAAAGATTCCGAAGTCCTGTAAAATTCGTTTGGTATTGCATCAGGACCAGGAGATTTCTCAGGCTTCAGTGCCTGGATAGTTTGAGAGACTTCTAATTCGGTAATCGGGGCATTTAACGCAACGTTAAAGTCCTCGCTAGCTCTTATAATAGGTAAATTTTCCCAAAATCTAACCTGAGCTGCTTTCTCAATCAGAGAAGATGAGTAGATAGATTTATAGTACTCAAAGAAGGATTCTGAGATTTCTTCCGATGTATTGAGCCGCTTCTTCTCAACCTGTAAGAATTCGATTGTATTAGATTGTTTAGAGTTCTTCACCAGTTTGGAAAGCAGTTTACCAGACTTATTGCCATATTTATAGAGTTTAGATTGGTATTTCAACTCTGTCTGTATTGTATGAGTGGTCATAAAGGTATCTCATTCCTGTTTTGCTTTGATATATTTTTTCCAATTTTCCTCAGTCGGGGATATCAGGTATCTATTATATGAATTTGTTACCATAGCTGTTATCTGCCTTTCCTTTGCTCGGGAGTCACGCTTAATTTTTGTTGTATAAGCAATAATATCCCCTCTTAAAACGGCTTTTGCTGCCTCCCAGAGAGTCGAGGGATTAGATACTGAGCCCTCATTTAGTTTAAAAATTCCATCAATTTGTTATTGAGCCAGTTTATGTATTTTAAGTTTTTACTTAAATATTTTGGATAGAAGAAGCGAGCCCCATTTGGATTAGAGTTCTGAATTGGGATATCTAACATTATAGGGGCGTGATCTGAAATGCAGATTTCTGCAATCGCCGCCTTGGCCCCAGTATGATATAAGCTATCATTGATTAGAAAGAGATCAATTCTTGATAAAGATTTGGTAGCTTTTGAGTAACAAGTATAGTTCTTAGTATCCGGGTTCTGAGCCCTCCACACGTCCCTAACTGCCAGGTTTAGATATATGTTATTATAAAGTTTTGTTTCTAGATTATCCTTTTTGGTCTTCCTTTGTGGGTCCCCACGTCTAAGTCTATCCATAAGGAACCGAGGAGACATATTAAAGTCCCCAGCTAGGATCACATGCCCCTCTGCTACCTGAAGATTTTAGTCTGGAGAGAGTCCCAAAACCTATTGTCAATTATATTGGGTGCATATAGATTACAAATAGTATATTTTGAGTTTAATATTTTAATTTTTAATATTATATATCTGCTTTCCGGGTCTATTATTGTTAACAGTTTATCATATATCAGTTTTTTCCCAAGAAGAATAGCTACACCTTTTTTCCTATTTAATGAGGGGGTGAATATAGCTTCTGCCACCCATGCTGATTTTAATTTTAGTGATTCCTCAGTGTTTAAGTGCGTTTCCTGTAATAATGCAATAGAGGTGTTCAATCTCTGAAGGTGTGATAGAATTGTCTTCCGCTTAATGGGGGAGGTTATACCTCCTATATTCCAAGATGAAATTCTAAGCTTATTTTTCATAAGTTTTTACCTTAAACATATGTTGACGTTCTGGGGAGATAGAGAGATCCGGAGGAAGGGGGGAGAGAGAGAGAGAGAAAAAAAAAAAAAAGTATATTTTTCCTTAAAACATTTTTTAATAATTAGTTTTAAAACAAGAAAAAGCAAAGTGAACTTAATCAAAAAACAGCAACTAGTATAATAACATGAAAATAAAATGCTATAATTATCCATTGCAGCCATGTTCTGCTAATTTTTTTTCTGCCTCTGCTGCTGAGTTATAAAAGAAAGTCTGACCTTGCAGAAACAATCTGAGTCTAGCAGGATATATAACTGTAGCCTGCCACCCTGCTTTTATCATTTTGCCACAGACTGGGGAGAGTTCCCTCCTCTTCCTGGAGGTCTCAATAGAGAAGTCCTGGAACAGGAGGATTTTATTGCCTTCATATAGAATGGGTTGGTTTTTGCGATAATATTGAAGGAATCGCATTTTATCCTGAAAATTCAGGAATTTAGCTATGATTGGTCTTGGATTGGTTAGATTAGCGGAGCTCTCTGTTACTCTCCCCAGTCTGTGGACTCTTTCAATTAGGGCAGGAGATTGAGTTTCTGGCATTTTTAACATTAAGGGTAAGGTATGAGTCATAACCTTCATAAGGTCTTCTTGTTTAGAGGAATCTGGGAATCCAATGATTCTCAGATTGTTCCTCCTTGACCTGTTCTCTAAATCATCTATCTTTGCCTGTAATTTAGAAATCTCGCTCTGGTTGTTCTCTATTTGAGGTATATATGTATTTGTTGTATCTTCTAACTCTGAGATGCGTTCCTCCACTTCCTGAAGTCTTTTAGCAAATTGTCTGATCTCTACCGTTAGTGAAGTGATTTCTTGCTTGATTTCATTCTTTAAGGTGTCAAATTTGGGTGATATGGCCTCTAAAATGCTATTTACTAAAGCTTGATTATCTTGAAGGGTTATAGATTTTTGACTTTTTGATGGAGTAATTTCTTCAGAGATTTCGGGTGAAGGTTCAGAAAGATTCTTATTTCTGCGTTCCCTATTTTTCGACGTCATGCCTGGATTGTGTTTAGAAGTGACAGAAGGAGATGTGACGTATTTATCCATAAAAAGAATACTCTCGTGCTCCGTGTGTTATTAAGAATTGAAGTGGGGTGCGTAACAGTTCTCACTAGGGGTGAGGGGGAAAGAGGAAAAGAAAGAAGAAAAAAAAAAAAAAAAAAAAAAAGTGAAGGTGGGAGTGATATTCTCTAAAAATCAGAAAGTGAAGTGTGCAATGTGAATCACCATATTGTGAGTGTGGGAAAAAAAAAAAACTATAATCAAGGATTAAAAGTGGTAATAAGACCAGAAGATGGCGGCGAAATAAGGGTATCCAATACCTATACATTTATTCCGATTTCTCTTCAACCTACAGCTAACGCTTCGTCTTTCTGTACTGTTAATAGTTAAATTATAGTACTTTTTGTAGTATAACCTTTAATCACCTTTATTTTTTATTTATCTAAATTATTTCATCTAGATTTAGCTAGAGGAGTATCCACTTATTTTATACACGCCCACTCTGAGTTAAAAGAGCTTATCCAATATTGTTTATACAAGGTAAGTAAGTTATTACCTAACCCTTTGCTTTAATTCTTTAGGCTTTTCTTTTCTCTTTCTCTTTTCCTCTCCCTTTGGGACTATAAATCTATTAATCTAGAGTTCTAAAAAACCATGATATGCAATTTTCACTTTAAGAGTGTTCTCTTCCTTTCTGCCACTATTCTCAGGATATATGTAGGTATTGCAAAGTATTATATGTATATTTTTGATAATAGTAAATTCCTTAGCTTGTGTCGCCACTATTACTTAGCTTGTGCTTAATATCTGACAATTTCCTGGGAAATGGTTGATAACCACTTCCAGGGATGATTTACCCTTGCTGGGTTATAAATTTTATCCTTTAGCTCCTTTAAGATTCATCAGTATATTTAATATTTACTTTGCTGGTTCTAGTAATCTATATACTGCGTTGGCTTTGTATATTATTTGTCATCCCTCTATGGTGAGTGATCTAATTTATGACAGGGAAGTTTTTCTTCCCTTTTTACTCTCTTCTCCCCCTTCCTCCCCTCCCTTCCTCTTGAAGCAAGAGATGTTACAAAGCCTCTCAAAAACAGTGGATTATCATATTATTGATAACATAACCCCACAACTGAACCACTCCAAGACAGCAAAACCATACCCTATCAGGGTTTTACATGTAAAGTCCTTAAACTTTTTCTCCCTTTTTTTTTTTTTTCTTATATACAATAATTAGCAGTTCAGTCTTTGGTGAGTTAGACTTATATAGGTACAAGGGCTTCAGAATTCTGGTTTTATGGCAGTCTCAGAAAATTTATATAGGTTTCCCTTGCCTGATGCTGAAGCTTTTTATTTTTTCAGCGATTTCCACTGAAAAACACAACTACCCCTGGATATGGGATATAACCTGTAACTTTTACTCCTCGGTATTGTGACTTTATTGTGACTTTAATAGTCCTCAGTGACCAGCCGCTGCCCTTGTCAGCTTTCCATTTTTAACCATAATTACTCCGAACCTGGCCAAATGTATAGGACAAACTTAAACAGTCCGTATCAAGGGAAATCAAGTTTACCCCGCACTCACCCCTGCTGCGGCGAAGGACTTCTCTCAATCCTTGTTTTTGGGATTTACAACACAGAACTGAGCCCAGCGGTCCACGGTGTCTCTTTTCCTTCCTTTTGCCCAGACTCCTTACACGTCCTGCTGCATTCCGGTTCTCGCACTATCCTTGCGATCGCACCTGGGCTGGATTATTGCTCTCTGCAGCCGGGTCCTATGGAGATCCTTAGCTGTAGGGGAGGGACCGACACAACCTTGTAAACTAAGCCGCGAACCCTGCTGACTCCCCACATGCAGCACCGGTGGGTGAGGAGGGCAGTTTTGAGTCCAGGTCACAAACAACAAACCCTCAGGTAAGCGGACCCCCAGAGGGAATACAGGTGTTACTCGGTCGGCTCTAAGTTCCCTCCTACAGGTAACGGAGTACTCCTGCAGCGAGAAATATAGTTACTCCAAGCGGATCTCAGGCTGTCAGCATCTCCCCACTCGCAACATCGGTGGTTAGGGAGAGAAAAGATTACGAAACACCTTTCAATTGTAGCGCTGATTCTCCTGCACACTATGCTCTCCTCCGGTGTCTATGGGCATTAGGGTGAGTGCGGGCTGTATATATTTTTCCACAGATATCTTGGTGCAATAAAATGAAGGCAAAGCTTGGCTGTCCACCCCTCTCTCCTTTACAGAACAGAAAAAGGAGAGGAGGGGTAAGTAGTTGTATTTTACCGTAAGGGAGCTTGGTCTTACCGCCAACTGAGACCAGCTCCAGGTAACATAGTTCTTTATCAGCGTAGCTGGAAACACACGCTGTAGAGGGAAACACCAGGGTGAAAATCTAACTGGCTGCAGGGTTTGAAAGGACAGGTGAGACAAGTCCTTCTCTCCTACACCTCAAGGTGAGCTCCTGGCGCGAACATCCGCCTCTGAAGCACCTGCAGGGGAATGAATCCTGCTCATGCACTGACTCCTCCTCTTCCCTCAGAGCATGCCCAGTATTTTTAATAGAGTTTACTGGACAGCGTGCTAAATTAATGGGCTATCCAGTTAACTACCAGATACTTTTTAACCGAAAGCACAAATTATATTTGTAATATTCAAACACCCAAAAATGTATAAAAAAATATATGAGTATGCCTTGATCAAGCTTATGCTAACATTCTATTTTTTGGTATTTTCAACACTACAGTTGTAGCTGTATTTTAGTAAAGAAATCATTTCCCCATATTTATCTTTTCTGACTGCTTTATTCTAATTTAACCAACTATGCGCCATATTACAAGTGGCGAGCTTAATAACCTTTTTGCTGCTCTAATAATAAAAAAAGATTTTGGCCTGTTAGCACGTGTATTATAAGTTGAAAGTTAAAAGCTTGTTAGTGAAAGACCATTGCACGCTAACTTCAGGACTTCAGATAGAGCAACCACACTAATTTATTCTCCCCATAGACTTTTATGGGGAGTGTTGTAAAAACCCACTAGCATTTATCGCTCGCATGGTAACTCGAATCCCTGCGTTAGACCAACTGTGTTATAGTGAGTTAGAAATACTTTAAATTCCCATGTTATTCACATAGAAGACAATGTTGTTCTTATATATATATATATATATATATATATATATATATATATATATATATACACTCACCGGTAACTTTATTAGGTACACCTGTTCTATTAGTTGGTAACACAATTTGCTAATCAGCCAATCACATGGCAGCGACTCAATACATATAGGCATTTAGACGTGGTGAAGACGACTTGCTGAAGTTCAAACCGAGCTTCAGAATGGGAATTTAAGTGATTTTGAAAGTGGCATGGTTGTTGGTGCCAGACGGGCTGGTCTGAGTATCTCAACAACTGCTGATATATAGGGATTTTCACGCAAAACCATCTCTAGGGTTTACAGAGAATGCAGGTGTCCATTCAATCCTTTAATCCACTATTCATAGGAGTCTTCTTTATAAGAAACGGTGCCACTCCATTCTTGTATTTAAGCCGTTTAGTATCTGTCATATCTCATTGTGTTTTACTTCACAGTTACCTTTCCTGACAGTTCGTTCTACTATGCTACAACTTGTTAAGCTGTATTTACAACCTTAAGGATTGTCACGCTCCCAGGCATCTGTATAAAAACACTATCCGCCCTCACTACCTTGCTTGGTAATTCTTCCTTTCCAGGAACTCCCAGCCTAACCTGTACTTGCTCATTGACTGGAAGGTTGCTTCTCATCGATTTCCACAGGATCGTCTCACCTACAGTTTTACACACTGCTTCCTGTTCTGATGCGGTGACGTCACAGCCAACGCAGCTCGGACCGACAGAGACTTCAGTTTTCTTGCTACCCTTATCTTGCTTGTTGTTTGCCTCAGTTCTCATTTCTAATCCGGATCTTCACCCTCAAAGTTACTATTTTACTTGTTAGAGCTGCATCTTAACCAGTGTGTATTTGTCTGGAGGTTATTCCACCTCACTAGAAGCAGAGTTTAGCCAATGAATGCATACCCGATATTTAGGCCTCTGCCATTCTGCAACATATTATCAACTTTACACTAACATTGCAACATATGTTTCAATAGATCTTTTTATGTACTTCTGATCCTCATACACTTATGATGTCTAGCTGAATTCTCAGTAGAATCTGCTTAATGCTATTTAGTATATTTTCAAACTTTTGGTAACTGTACCTAGTATCTTAAGCTAGTTCAGTTCTTCTTACGTGATTTCCTTATTTCTCTCTCATGAGATTAGGTAAGGTGATCACTAACACACTGTTAGGTAACCATTTTTGCTTAAAAAGATATGTGTGTCAGTTTACCCTATACCTTAGACTAACTGTTTGTCTCCCTGATTATACAGAGACCTGTTTAAACCCTGCGTGTTGCCTAACCATCCATTCCTCTGTAACTCAGGGAAACATTCAAACAACCTTTATAACAACATTACATATTTATGCTACAGTTGTGGTTCATAAAAAATTAAAACAAGAACTATTCCTTCCTTCTAGGAATTTTGATCTTGACAGTATCAGGGTCTCCAATTCATAGATCCACTTACACTCTTTTTGTAGCAGAATCCTATTATTATCTCCTCCTCTCCGCTGTGCAGGGACATGATCAATAATAGTATAGCATAAATCTGTAACATTTTGTCCCTGTCGCTGGAAATGACGAGCCACCAGTTGTTCAGATTCTCCTTAATAGCTGACAAATATAACTTCTGTGATTGGCCATTCTAATGGGCAAATTATCACTCATTTTACCTATGTAAAATAAACAACAGGAAAGTGTAGTAAATAAGTCACATGCATCGTGGTAGATGTCACCCGATGCATCAAAAAATAATTCTTCTTTTGTCTGGAATGGTGGCAATTTTTTCCCACTATCTTCCCATTACAGGTAGTCCATCCACTTAATTTGAAGCAACCAGGCTATTGTACATCTTGCCATTTTCTCTTTTCATAGCACCCTACCGGGTCTATTTTTTGTAATAAGTCTTGAAATGGTAAATGGTAGTGACTCGTCCAATTGTAGAATATGCCAGCCTTGATGTAAAACTTTACAGAATTTATTCTGGTCAGCTGCATAAGTTGTGATGAAGGTCATGCTCTCCTCCTTCATGGCAATCGTTTTCTTATTTTCTTCCATAGTAGGGTATTCTGATAACCCCTACTCTGAAATCTTATCTTTATTTTATTTAATAGTATATCTGCTTCGTCTTTCATGGTTTTGTTCCTCAGTATTTAAATGAACTGTGACCTTGGGAGTGACTTTTTTAAAGCAGGCGGATGACAACTTGAATCAAATAAAAGTGAATTTTTATCCGCAGATTTTCTATACAGAGTTGTTTCAAGTTTTCCCCCACTGATTTTCAGGTCATTCATTTTACGTAGGTAAATTGAGTGATAATTTGCTCAAATGTCCAATCACAGAAGTTCTATTCATCAAGCTATTAAACAAGGAGAATCCGAGCAACCGGTGGCTCGTCATTTCCAGCAACAGGGACATAATGTTACAGATTTATGCTATACTATTATTGATGTCCCTGCACAGTGGAGAGGACAAGATAGAAATAGGATTCTGCTACAAAGAGAGTTTAAATGGATCTATGAATGGGAGACCTTGATACCAAAAGGCTCAAATACAAGAATGGAGTGACACTGTTTCTTATAAAGAAGGATTCTACGAAGGGTAGATTGAAGAAAATGAACTTATAAGATTCTGTTCCTGTTTGGATGGACACCTGCTTCTCTTTTTCTTTCTTCTCTTTTTTCTTTCTTCTTTTCTTTCTTTTTCTCTTTCTTTATTTCTTTCCTTTTTCCTTTTATTTCTCTCTTTTCCTGTTTCTATTTATTTTTTATTTCTTTTCTTCTTTTTCTTCTTTTCTTTTCTCTTTCTTATTCTAAATCTTTTCTTATTCTAAATCTTTCCTTATCCTTTCTATAACCTGTTTTCAGGGCTGCCACTAGGAATTTCGGGGCCCCTGACTCATCCATTGATCAGCCCCCCCCCCCCCCCCTTTGACATGTGCAATTTTTGACCAAGTGACTAAAACGTATATGCACTTTATTCTTAATTGTCTATTTAAACTTGGAAATGTTGTAAAGGTAGTAACATACACAGACACACTCATACACTGAAACATACACACACTCACACATAAGGATTCACATATAGACACTCTAACAGACATGCAAAGAAACACACTCAGACACAGACACCCAAACAGACACTTAGCACTTGTTTACATTGACCTGACAAGTAATGAGGTAAACTATAGTTTTGTAAAAAAAAAAAAAAGGAGATTTAGAAAACAAAATATGGAGTTCTGATTATTTTTTTGTAAAGGAAGATGACAACTAAATTATGACAACAGCATGCAGTGGCTGAAAGGAAGGGCCCTGAACTGCCTAAACAATAATTTAAAGGTTAAATGGTGGATTGGTTACTTCCGGAAAGGTCTTGTTAGTCTCAAAGTCTGTAGAAAGATGTGAATAATTAGTAGTAAGGTCAAAATGTCCTAAAAAGGAACAGACAATGGACACACACACACAAACTCAAACTTGCACATACACCCAAGGAAACACCAACAGAGACAGCCTCAGAAAACACACAAAGACATACACCCACACACAGAGACACCCACAGAAAACACAGAAAGACATACACACACAGAGAGACAACCACATAAAAAACACAGAAATACATACATACACACACTCTCACTGAGACATCCACAGAAAACACACAAAGACATACACACACCCTCACAGAGACACCCAAATAAAACACACACCCTCACAGAGACATCCACAGAAAACACAGACATACATACATACATACCCACACACACCCTCACAGAGACATCCACAGAAAACACAGACATACACACCCACCCTCACAGAGGCATCCAGAGAAAATACACAAAGACAAACATACACACACCCTCACAGAGACACCCACAGAAAAAGCTCAAATAGATATGCACACATCCTCACAGACATCCACAGAAAATGCACAAAGACATACACACCCACCCCCACAGAGAGACCCACAGATAAAAAAAAACATACACACTCATAGAGACACAAACCAAAGCACAAAGACATAAACACAGACACCCACAGAAACACTCACAGGAGGAAACATTTATGCACCTTGCATCACCTAAATCAACAGTGTGTGACATGCATGATAAAAACTTTTTTAGAAATTAAGAGATCACTTTTTAAAGAATCATATTTGTAAATGTGCAAACAAAAATAATTCTGGGAATTAAAAATTGTACATTAATGAGCTGGGTAGATGGATAGATGAAGAAAAGTACCTTTAAAAGGTTGACATATGTTTGTTTGTTTGTTTTGTCCCCATTTTCCCCAACCAAGAGCACCACTTCAAATATAGTGTACAAATTTTCCCAGCTGTCAGCTGTACTTATGGATTTTGAAAAAGCTGTACTCTATATGGTCTTGGTGGGACCATAAGCTGTGGTACTCATACCATTAGATCTGGTTAAATGCAGGATTTAGGCTTGTTGGTATGTATTTCAAACTTAAGTAATCTGTAGTGTAAACTGAACAGTTTTAAGTTAACCTGTCTCATTTCAAACACTGAGCAATCTTAGTCTAAGAGTATAACATTTTATGCAGATGTAAAAATCTTAGATAAAATGCCTCCTTGCATCTGGAAAGTCCTTGCATAAAGGGGCAGTAAACTGGAATGTAATATATATATATATATATATATATATATATATATATATATATATATATATATATATATATAATGCATATCTGCCAAAAGGGCATCTACCATTTGTGTATTGAGGAGGAAACATTTCTGCATGGTTTTAAATATAGAATTTCTACAACATTGTCAAATAATCATAAATACACTGCTGCTAAAAAATGTGTTTTTATGGACCCCTAGCTCCACTAAACAACTACTACCACACTGAAGTTACAATCCAAAATTGCACAAAGAAATAAAAAACATTTGCTAAGTAAGTCCTACCTCCTCTGCAAATGAAAGTGATCTGCCGTCTGACTCAGGCACACACTGTACAAAGTGCCAAGTCTGTCTCACACTGCACATAGTGGTTTAGTGCACACTAAGAAATCCTCTCAAATGCTAATACTTTACTCCTTGTAATAACATTTCCCATGCTCAATTAGCACTCTGCTGTAGTACCCACTGGTGGCTGCCAAAATGTAAAAAAAAAAATATATATATATATATATATATTTTTTTTTTTTTAAGTTCTTGCCTCATGGGGCCCCCCTGGCTCATTGGGCCCCTGACAGTAGTCACCCCTGTCACCCCCTGATGGTGGCCCTGCCTCTTTTAACAATTATCCGCATCATGCTGAGATTTTTACAGCCAACGTGAGGTGGAAATTAGAGATTATCAGTAATATCTGCAGTATCTAGCCCTAGTATTGATTAATAGCCTCTCATGTTGAAAAGTGAGATTATAACCGTCAAGATAATGATGGACAGTTATAAAGAATGTAGGCATTAGCAATCCAATACAGTTGGCAGATTGGTATTATGTATTTCATGTATTAGGCTGATCAATTAGATTAAAAGTCAAGTGTTTATTCACAGTGGTGATTCTAGGAAGCATGGATGTCACCATGGTAATGGGTCGCGCCTAGTGATGACACGTATACCATGATGCCACTGAGCCGTCGAGCACAGGTATGTTTGGTGAGAACGATGGAGTAAAATGTAACTACATGTAGTTATATAAAAGGGTTGTTAGTACGCAGTTTATTAATTTATGTGATTTGAAGACAGGGGTGATACCCCAAAATGTCATTGAATAAAGACAGGGGTGATACCCCAAAATGTCATTGAATAAATCTGTTATCTAAGTCCGGTAAGTGCTATCCTTTGAACTTCTATACTATTTACTTGACGAGAACCCTGAGAGGCATATATACTATCGTGACTGCTGGGCCTTGGTGAAAATGTTATATATATATATATATATAAAGCAAAGAATGGGTTTGTGATATCAGCGCAAATTAGGTGTAAATCTCGGAAAATTCCTATTAAGGAATACTAATAAAACACTATGCAGCCCCAAATTACCTATTAGGATCGTGGGAACACATCTGAGGTTGTACTGTGTGAGTAAGATTCTTAAAGTTTGATTGTGCACAGTACTTTTCATTTTAACAGGGTTGCACTATTACTGTTGTCTCTCTTCTCATTTATATATGTGAGCGGAGGTGCCGGGAGACATTTCCAAGCCGGTGGACACCTGATACCACGAAGGAGCTCATTCTACTTACCCTGTGCGACACTTACCTCATATTGATTGAGGTTAAGGAGAGTAAGTTGAATCCCCTGAGGGGAAAGTGTGCCACACAGCTTTGGGACTCTCACCACTTCTACTTAGTATCATCTAAGGACTGTCATTTTATCACTATTTGTGCGTCTAACACTTGTACTTTGCGCATTTCATTTGTATTTTTGTCACTTGGGGTCTTTTGCACAATTGATTATCTATGAGTGTTTATTGTTTATGGTTTAATATTGTGTGCTCTATATTTGAATCGTAGCCTAATATTGTATATTGTAACAATTTATAGCGACTACAATTAGACCCCTCCGACCTTCAATCATTTGGTTATTACCAACTGTGGGAACATTTTCTATACCACTTGACACATTGTTCCCACTTTCACTTGTTCATATTGCGACTATTGATAATATTCTCGGCTGAGTTCATACCACCCAGTTTCTGTTAACATACACTCTTCTTCTCACTGAGCGCCCCTCATATTTTACTTCGTCTTGGCTCAATATATATATATATATATATATATATATACACAATGTATAAAAGTTCTAGCGCTGCTGACAGATTAACACCAAGAAGCATGAGCCACATAGGTTAAAACTTAAGCGAAATTCTTTAAATGGCAGTCCTGTTGTCAAGTTCATTCAGAAACTTTGTGTTGCTGATAGTTATAAAGTCTCTATCAGCTAGATTACGAGTTGTGCGTTATGAGTGAAAAAGCAGCGTTATGGCTCTTTTTTACTACTGCTGGTATTACAGGTGTTGTAGATATAGCTGTACCGCACACCTTTTTGGCCGTAACGCAACGTAACTACCGCACCTTTCAAAAAGTCCTTTTTCAATGGGACTTCCATAGTGCCTGTGTTACGAGTTTGCCTGTCTGGCCAAAAAGTGAGCGGTACAGCCTATAACTACAAGATCTGTACCGCCACCTGAAAGTCAGTAGTTATGAGTTTTACGCTACAAAGCTGTACCATAAAACTCATAACTAAAGTGTTACAAAGTACACTAAAACCCATAAACTACCTATTAAACCCTAAACCGAGGCCTTCTGCATCGCAAACACTAAAATAAAATGATTAACCCCTAATCTGCCTCTCCGGACATCGCCCCCACTATAATAAACATATTAACCCATAAACCGCCGCACACCCGCGTCGCAAACACTAGTTAAATATTATTAACCCCTAATCTGCTGCCCCAATGTCGTCGCCACCTACATACACTTATTAACCCCTAATCTGCTGTCCCCAACATTGCCGCACCTACATTACTGTTATTAACTCCTAATCTGCTGCCCCCAAAATCGCCGCCACCTAACTACACTTATTAACACCTAATCTGCTGCCCCAATGTCGTTACCACCTACATACACTTATTAACCCCTAATCTGCTGTCCCTAACATCGCCGCAACCTACGTTACTGTTATTAACCCCATAATCTGCTGCTCCTGAAATCGTTGCCACCTAACTATATTTATTAACCCCTAATCTGCTGCCCCCAATGTCATCGCCACCTACATACACTTATTAACCCCTAATCTGCTGTCCCTAACATCGCCGCAACCTACATTAATGTTATTAACCCCTAATCTGCTGCCCCCAAAATCACTGCCACCTAACTACACTTATTAACCCCTAATCTGCTGCCCCTAATGTTGTCGCCACCTACATACACTTATTAACCCCTAATCTGCTGTCCCTAAAATCGCAGCAACATACATTACTGTTATTAACCCCTAATCTGCTGCCCCCAAATTTGCCGCCACCTAACTACACTTATTAACCCCTAATCTTCTGCCCCCAATGTCGCCGCCACTATACTAAAGTTATTAACCCCTAAACCTAACCCTAAATCTAACCCTAACCCTAACGTAACCCTAACCCTAACACCCACTAACTTTAACCTAATTAAAATAATTCCAAATAAAAATTACAATTAATACCTAAATTATTCCTATTTAAAACTAAATACATGCTTACCTGTAAAATAAAACCTAAGCTAGCTACAATATAACTAACAGTTACATTGTAGCTATCTTAGGTTTTATTTTTATTTCACAGGTAAGTTTGTATTTATTTTAACTAGGTAGACAAGTTAGTACATGGTTATTAACTATTTACTAGCTACCTAGTTAAAATAAATTCAAATTTACCTGTAAAATAAAACCTAACCTGCCTCACACTAACACCTAGATGTAACTATTAGTTATATTTTAGCTAGCTTAGGGTTTATTTTAAAGGTAAGTTTTTATTTTTAAATAGGAATTATTTAGTTATTAATAGTAAGTTTTATTTAGAATTATTTGAATTATATTAAAGTTATGGGTGTTAGGGTTAGGGTTACGTTAGGGTTAGGGTTAGGTTTAGGGGTTAATATATTTATTTAGTGTTAGTGATGTGGGAGGCCAGAGGTTAATAACTTTAGTATAGTGGCGGCGGCAACGTTGGGGGTGGCAGATTAGGGGTTAATAAATTTATGTAGGTGGCGGCGACGTTGGGGGCGGCAGATTAGGGGTTAAAAATTGTAATGTAGGTGTCGGCGATGTCGGGGCCGGCAGATTAGGGGTGTTTAGACTCGGGTTTATGTTAGGGTGTTAGGTGTAAACATACATTTTCTTTCCCCGTAGACATCAATGGGGCTGCGTTACGGAGCTTTACGCTTCGTCATTGAAGGTGTTAGGCTTTTTTGTTAGCTGGCTCTCCCCATTGATGTCTATAGGGAAATCGTGCACGAGCATGTCAGAACAGCTCAAAGCAGCCCTGGTATTTGTGTGCGATATGGAGCTCAATGCTGCCATATCGCCCGCAAACGCCAGGTTTTTGCAAACCTGTAATAGCAGCACTATTAAAGGTGAGCTGTGACAATAACTTGCAAGTTATTAGCGATCCCCTCATAACGCAAAACTCGTAATCTGGCCATATGTTTGCAGAAAACTAAATGTGCAAATAACAAACAGTTTGCAAATAGAAAAATCTAGTGTACAATGTCCCTTTAAATACAAATGCTTAAAGGGTTATATTGTGACACAAAAAACAGATGTTCCATTTTATCTTTAATTTTCTTGCCCCCCTTAAGTATTGACTCTCTAGTTATTTCATTAACTTCCTTCATTTATTGCTGTATTAAAGACTCCGGATAATTTCTCTCCAAAAACAAATGACCCATAACTTATTAAGACATGAACGCACTCAGGCTCTTTAGTTAAGATCCTTCCTAAGAGTCAATTACTTAGAGCAAAGAAAATAGTATCTGATAGAGAGGTAGCAACTAAGAGAATGGAAGAAATGGGTCATTTCTAGAGAGTCAATACTTAAGGGGGGGGGCAAGAAAAATAAATATAAAATGGAATGTTTGTTTTTTGTGTCACAATATAACCCTTTAAGCAAGAAAATAATGAAAATTATACACAAACATTGGGATATATTGAGGTATCTAAATCCACATATAAAAGAATTTGGTGAAGTACCTATGACTGCCTACACAATGAGTAAGAACATAGAAGATGTCATTGTGAGGGCTGATATTGGCCCTGGAAAGGAAAGTAGGCCCTTGTTTGGGATGCTGTAACTGTAATAATATGATCAAAGGGGAATCATTCTTTCATCCACAAACTGGTAGAACATTTAGAATTGCTGTTTTTCTATACCTGCAATATAGATTTTGCTGTATATTTTATTAAATGTTCTTGTTCTAAAATCTATATTGGGGAATCTACACGTATAATAAGAGATAGGATGAATGAACACAAGTCTAATATTCAGAATAGAGACACTTCTGCCCCTGTTGCTAATCATTTTGTGTAGGCCGGACATGACATAAAATATCTCAACTTAGATTCCAAATATTTGATCATATTAAGAGACCAAGAGAGGTAGAGATAGAGTTTAATGACTTAAAAGTAGGTAAACATTCTTGATTTAAAAATTACCGAGTTTATATACATTAGGGATGAAAAGGGAAATAGATTGGAACTTTTGAATGAGATTAATTTATTGCCCCCAGTGTATTGAGAAATGTCACAAATTAAGAGATAGATGTACGTTGGTTGACTGTATATATATTTTTATTGATTTTATATATTGTTGTATGATTTGTAATATGTAGTAAGGTGTTTCATATTAACACATTGCTACATATTAAACATTAGAGGGAGCTGTTTATATACAGACTAGTCCTAAAGCCCGTTCACACGGGCCATTTTTTTGCAGTACAGCGGTCCCACCCCTTGCTCTCTCTCTCTCCCCTATCTCTTTTGCGCTCTCTCTCACCTTCTCTTTTGAGCTCCCTCTCTCCCCCATCTCTTTTGCGCTCTCTCTCCCCCCTCTCTTTTGAGCTCTCTCTCTCCCCCATCTCTTTTGCGCTCTCTCTCCCCCTTTCTTTTGAGCTCTCTCTCTCCCCCCCTCTTTCTCTCCCTCCCTCTCCTCTCTCTCTCCCCTCTTCTCTCTTTCCCTTCCTCTCTCTCTCTCCCCTCTCTCTCTCCCCCCTCTCTTTTGTGCTCTCTCTCTCTCCCCCTCTTTTGCTCTCTCTCTCTCTCCTCCCTCTCTTTTGCGCTCTCTCGCTCCCCCTCTCTTTTGCGCTCTCTCTCTCCCCCTCTCTTTTGCGGTCTCTCTCCTCCTCTCTTTTGCGCTCTCTCCCCCCTCTCTTTTGCGCACTCTTCCCCTCTCTTTCACTCTCTCTCCCCCCTCTCTTTTGTGCTCTCTCTCTCCCCCCTCTTTTGCTCTCTCTCTCTCCCTCTCTTTTGCACTCTCTCCCCCTCTCTTTTGCGCTCTCCCCTCTCTTTTGCGCTCTCTCTCTCCCCCTCTCTCTCTCCCCCTCTCTTTTGCGCTCTCTCTCCCCCTCTCTTCGCACTCTCTCTCCCCCTCTCTTCGCACTCTCTCCACCCTCTCTTTTGCTCTCTCTCTCCCCCCCATCTCTTTTGCGCTCTTTCTCCCCCATCTCTTTTGCGCTCTCTCTCCCCCTCTCTTTTGAGCTCTCTCTCTCCCCCATCTCTTTTGCGCTCTCTCTCCCCCTCTATTTTGAGCTCTCCTTCTCCCCTCTCTCTCTCCCCCCCTCTCTCCCTCCCCTCTCTCCCCCCCACCTCTCTCTCTCCCTCCCGTCTCTCTCTCCCTCCCCTCTTCTCTCTCTCTCCCTCCCCTCTCTCCCCCCTCGTCTCTCTCTCCCCCCTCGTCTCTCTCTCCCCCCTCCTCTCTCTCTCCCCCATCTCCTCTCTCTCTCTCCCCCACCTCCTCTCTCTCTCTCCCCCCTCCTCTCTCTCTCTCTCTCTCTCTCTCCCCCTCCTCTCTCTCCCCCCCTCCTCTCTCTCTCTCCCCCCCCTCTCTCTCTCTCTCTCCCCCCCTCCTCTCTCTCTCTCCCCCCATCCTCTCTCTCTCTCCCACCCTCCTCTCTCTCTCCCCCCCTCTCTCTCTCTCCCCCTCCTCTCTCCCCCTCTCTCTCTCCCTCCTCCTCTCTCTCTCCCCCACCTCCCCTCTCTCTCTCCCCCACCACCTCTCTCTCCCCCCCACCTCCTCTCTCTCCCCCCCTCCTCTCTCTCTCCCCCCTCCTCTCTCTCTCCCCCTCCTCTCTCTCTCCCCCCTCTCTCTCTACCCCCTCCTCTCTCTCTACCCCCTCCTCTCTCTCTACCCCCCTCCTCTCTCTCTTTTGCCCCCTCCTCTCTCTCTCTCTCTCTCTCCCCTCCTCTCTCTCCCCCCTCCTCTCTCTCTCCCCCCTCCTCTCTCCCCCCCTCTCTCTCTCCCCCTCCTCCCTCTCTCTCTCTCCCCCTCATCTCTCTCACCCCCTCCTCTCTCTCTCTCCCCCCCTCTTCTCTCTCTCTCCCCCCTTCTCTCTCTCTCCCCCCTCCTCTCTCTCCCCCCTCTTCTCTCTCTCTCCCCCCTCCTCTCTCTCTCTCTCTCCCCCCTCCTCTCTCTCCCCCCTCTCTCTCTCCCCCCTACTCTCTCTCCCCCCTCCCCTCTCTCTCTCCCCTCCTCTCTCTCTCTCCCCTCCTCTCTCTCCCCCCTCCCCTCTCTCTCTCCCCTCCTCTCTCTCTCTCCCCTCCTCTCTCTCCCCCCCTCTCTCTCTCCCCCCTCCTCTCTCTCCCCCCTCCTCTCTCTCCCCCTCCTCTCTCCCCATCTCTTTTGCGCTCTCTATCCCCCTCTCTTTTGAGCTCTCTCCCCTATCTCTTTTGCGCTCTCTCCCCCCCCTCCTCTCTTTCTCCCCCCCCTCTCCTCTCTCTCTCTCCCCCCTCTCCTCTCTCTCTCCCCCCCTCTCCTCTCTCTCTCCCCCCCTCTCCTCTCTCTCCCCCCCTCTCTCCTCTCTCTCCCCCCCTCTCCTCTCTCTCCCCCCTCTCCTCTCTCCCCCCTCTCCCCTCCTCTCTCTCCCCTCTCTCTATCTCCCGACCTCGCCCGGCCACGCCCCCTTCACGTATGACCACGCCCCATAACGGCCATTCCCAGCCGGCCATGCCCCCTTCATGTCAGCCACGACCCGCTCACGCCCCGGCCATGCCCACTTCTGCCGCAGGCGGCAGATCAGCTAGGTAGGGAGCAGGACTCAAAGGCCAGGTGTGTTTGTCCTTGTGCTGTCTCTACTGCGCATGACAGCTTCGGACAAACACACTTGGCCTTTTATATAATAGGATTGATGCAGGAATGCAAAAGTTAATACTCACCTAAGTTTTAGATTAGCTCCCCCCCTCCTCTCTCTCTGCCCCCCCCTCCTCTCTCTCCCCCCCTCTCTCTCTCCCCCCTCTGCTCTCTCTCTCCCCCCCTCCTCTCTCTCTCTCCCCCCCCTCTATTTTGAGCTCTCTCTCCCCCCTCTCTCTCTCCCCCCTACTCTCTCTCCCCCCTCCCCTCTCTCTCTCCCCTCCTCTCTCTCTCTCCCCTCCTCTCTCCCCCCTCCCCTCTCTCTCTCTCTCCCCTCCTCTCTCTCTCTACCCTCCTCTCTCTCTCTCCCCCCTCCTCTCCCTCCCCCCTCCTCTCTCTCCCCCCCCTCCTCTCTCTCCCGCTCCTCTCTCCCCATCTCTTTTGCGCTCTCTATCCCCCTCTCTTTTGAGCTCTCTCCCCCATCTCTTTTGCGCTCTCTCCCCCCCTCCTCTCTCTCTCCCCCCCCTCTCCTCTCTCTCTCCCCCCTCTCCTCTCTCTCTCCCCCCCTCTCCTCTCTCTCCCCCCTCTCTCCTCTCTCTCCCCCCCTCTCCTCTCTCTCCCCCCTCTCCTCTCTCTCCCCCCTCTCCTCTCTCCCCCCTCTCCCCTCCTCTCTCTCCCCTCTCTCTATCTCCCGACCGCGCCCGACCACGCCCCCTTCACATATGACCACGCCCCATCACGGCCATTCCCGCCCGGCCATGCCCCCTTCATGTCAGCCACGACCCGCTCATGCCCCGGCCATGCCCACTTCTGCCGCAGGCGGCAGATCAGCTAGGTAGGGAGCAAGACTCAAAGGCCAGGTGTGTTTGTCCTTGTGCTGTCTCTACTGCGCATGACAGCTTCGGACAAACACACTTGGCCTTTTATATAATAGGATTGATGCAGGAATGCAAAAGTTAATACTTACCTAAGTTTTAGATTAGCTCCACCCAGATTGGGTATAAAAGGTGTGTTATTTGTATCTTGTGTATGCATTATGATTAAGGTCATTTAGACCGAAACTTTGTGCTGATGTCCTTCATAATGATAATGTCTTTCATAATGATGGAGTCAACCCATTTTTTTGAGAATCTTGGTGATGCTGTTGGGACTTTTCTTGATTCTCTTGGGGTGAGTACAGAACCCCTCAGCGCGCATCTTTTGCAGGAGTGCTGGACACCTTCTAGAATACACTGGTAACAAACATGTTGTGCTGTATATTTCTACTGATTATCCATAAACTAGTAATTAACAGTTTGTGCTGTTCGTTAACAGATAAATAGCATGCTGTGCTACATAATTTTGATGAACACAGTTGGCTGTATAATAATTTATTGTAACTGTACAGTAATACTGCTCTGCATGCTTATTATATTTGTGCAGAAAAATAAAACAAGCACCTTAGCGAGCCTACACCAATTCACTCCCCCTCCTCTTTTGTACATACAGGACCAACATTATGGCAAAAATCTCAGCACACTTGGGTACTATGGCCAACTGTCATGGCAGCCACAGCACCATTACAAAATATGTGCTCCTAAGGATTAAATAGGAATTACTTTAACATATATAGATATATTTGTTTGTGTATTTATATAAATAAAAATAAATATCATAAAAATAACAATAAAAATACTTTATTTTTAACCAAATACAGTAGTTCTGCCAATCGAATAGAGAGAATCATGCGCAAATACTGGCATGTGTTAAAGGAAGATCCAATTCTTAATGGTATCTTAGAAGAAAAGCCTAAAGTAATATTCAAGAAAAATAAATCTTTAAAGAATTTAGTGGCTCCTAGCACCTTGAGCAACATTAAAATGAAGAATACCTGGTTAACTGAGCGACAAAAAGGCTTCTTTAAATGTAAAAGAAAGAACTGCAGTGTGTGTGAGTTTACAGATCCCAATAATAAACAAATAACATCAAATACTAATAATAGCAGTTTCCCTATAAAATCATACATTAATTGTCAATCTACATATGTTGTATACCTTCTGGAATGCCAGTGTGGGAAACAGTATTTGGGAAGAACAAAACGCACTCTAAAAAGAAGAATTAATGAACATATTAATAATATCACATCTGGAGAAGTAGTACATGGGGTGTATGATCATTTCAGGGAGGTCCACAATAGGGATACAACAGGCCTCAAGTTCAAAGCAATAGAACAAATAGTATTAGATCAAAGGAGAGGCAATAGATTATTACAATTACGTAAATGTGAGACCTACTGGATACACACATTAGGCACCTTAGAGCCATTTGGTCTTAATAGAGAAGTGGACATACAAGCCTTTTTAATTGAATGAATAATATATTTTAATTTAGGTTTATGAATATGAATATTAATAGGCTAGATAGGTTTACATTTCATAATATCTATCAATATTATCAAACACCAAGATAGAATGTTTTTGAAAACATATATTTAATAGTCACAAGAAATGCATTTATATCATGTAATATCACTTTACATATACTTTTAAATATATACTGCTAGAATATAGGGTTTTCTATTACTATGAAAAACATTTTTTTAAATGGTTTTAATATAAATTAATCATTTGTGCAAATATATACTTTTAAATATTCATAATAAATTAAGTTCTTAATATAATGTATTAACTAAAAATGAATTGTTCTTTTTATTTAAAGTTATTTGATATATTTAGAATTCATTGTCAGAAAATGATATGTGTTTAATGAAATTGTTTTATAATGGAAACATTGGTTGTATATATATTAATTATAATTATGATGTGGCCACAGGATCATATGAAATACGGCTGTATAAGGGGCCTTACTTTGAAATATGTATATAATTTACGATCCTTAACCAGTTTAATCAGCTGCAAGGAGGTTCCCTTTATGACGCTGAGGTGGGCGGCTTACAATGAACCTTGATCACATATATAGGATCATCAGAGTGGGCGTGGATATACCTCTGTCGAAGTGGTGATGATACCACGAAATGTGTAAGGCCATGCCCACCTTGCGTCTTGACATCAGCATACAGCTGATTGTGTAGCTCCGAACGAGCGTTTTTTTCAAAACAACATTAGCCGCTGTTATAGCGTTTTGTTCCGGATACCTTTGAACTTTGCCTACACCTAGTGAGGACAGCAATACCTACATATCCTCTATAATATCCATTGAGGATTTGGGACTCACACTTATAGAAGGGACGTGGGACTGGACATCAATATTATTGCTGGTGAGCATTTATTCCTGTGGAGCCTGTACATACCTCATTTTGTTTGAGGGCAACTCTTGTGAGTAGAAACCCTGAGGGGGCTCACATTTTAATTGTTTGTATGTGTTTTTTAAAAAATATAAATTGATTTGCACTATGTAGGTGCTTTTGTGCGCTTTTCTGTTTTTATCTTTGCCTTAGATGTATTTTCTATCCGTGGGATAACGGATCAACCTGTGATTATAGCAGCCAGCACCTACTTAGATCTCTCAACACTGTATGGGACCATCATTTATCCTTTTTACCAATATTTACTTATTTTCTACTATAATATTTCAAAATTTCTCCAAATTATATATACATCATATAATTTATATTGGATTTAAAGTATTTGTAAGAACAATATTGTATTCTGTATAGTTACTAACTTTTTATTTTCGAATTTTCTGGTGAGTTATTTAACTTGTGGAGAGCGCAGTTTTTTGGGTATTGCATCACTCTGAGTAGTGACATATACTTTATTTCTTTGTTCTTTATATATATATATGTATATATATATATATATATATATATATGTGTGTGTGTGTAACATATAGAACACTATAACGGAGTTAATGCTCGTGACTATCAATCCCTCCAGTAACTGAAGTTTTTATTAACATATGAATCAATTATATAATTACCCGGCACTAGCAAAATACAAAATGTAAAACAAGCAAACAGATGCAAAAAAGTGTAATATTTTATATGCAAAAAGGTGTAATATTTTATTCAGTCACACACGTGAATTAGAATGCATAATTAAAAACACATCCCCAGTCATAATAAAAATAAGAGGTCAGACCGCCTAACAAGAGGTCTCATAAAGCAAAGTTCAAGATATATTAGCAGCAAGTAAATTAAAATAAATATATGCTCTCTCTTGTTATTTTGCAAAGCTTGGTAGGATCCAATATCTTGCATTATGTTTTATATCGCTCAGTCTTAATAAACACAGCCGTTTTCAGATAACGCTTAAGCATAATAAAGCAATCAAGTTAGTTGTAGGTAGTTAATAATCAAGCATCAGCAGAGTTGAAGTACAATATAGTGAAACATGATCAGAATATGAAGTCAAACCGTCATATAATCCCACACTGCACTAAATGAACAAAATAAGCGCTTCCTCTATCAGAGCGGTCTCGCCCAAGTCTCGGTCAGCTCATGAGCAGGGAGAAATCCTCTTCACTCAGACACATATATTTATAAATACCTAGAACATATTCCATTATGTGCAGACAATTGGAATGTGAAATATTTACAGTAGATACATAAACACTTTATTAAATATGAATATTGTTTAAAAATGCTTTTGTATGTTTTCAGCTACTTAACTACAAAGGGCTCCAATGCACTTGTATATATGTCTATCTCTCTCTCACTCTCTCTCTCTCTCTTTTTCTCTCTCTCTCTCTATATATATATATATATATATATTTGTATGTGTTTATATGTCCATATATGTCTGTAAATACATAAATACATATATACACACATATATATGGTATCTCTAGTATTTATATATTTATATAGTATATGTCTAAATTCTATTTGTTTTTATTCAATTTTTTGTATATATCTTCTGTTAGCTGGTCTTTGTATTGTATTTTTTTGAGGCCCCGTTTAGTGCAATATGAGAATTTCACATGCACGTCACTACTGTTGATGGTTCTGCCGTGCATGTGCTTTCTGACACTTTGGTTATTCTTGACAGCTGTCAGGAGTAGCATGTGAGCGTCTATACGAAATAAGGCAGTGACCGACACTTAGTGATGATGTCATTATGACGCTGCCGGCCCACAATACGCTCCGTGGAGCACAGATCGCGCCAGAGTTCACCAGCTGGAGAGGATGTTTTGTAAATCACATACAGGTATATAAGGCAAGTGTTAGGTAGGTGGTATTAGGTAAGATTGTTTGGGAATGTGTCTGCATTTGACAAAGGGACCTATGTGGTTCCGAAACGTTAGGCACTGTTTTTAAATTGTGAACATTAAATGTGAAGTTTTATTGGAAAAGTCCACTGAGTGCTTATTTCTGTTACGATATATATATATATATATATATATATTTTTATATATATATATATATATATATATATATATATATATATATATATATACTGTGTATATATATATATATATATATATATATATATATATATATATATATATACTAGGCGATAAGCCTGCCCAGAGGGCAGTTTAATTAAAATTACTGAAAAAAATAAATGAAATTATCTAAAATAAAAAATTAAACCTAATCTAGTAACCCTATAATAATAACCCCCCAAAAAATAAAAACACCCCTAATCTAAACTGAACTGCCAATAGCCCTTAAAAGGGGCTTTTGTAGGGCATTGCCATAAGTTAAACAGCTCTTTTACCTAAAAAGATTACCAATTACCCCCTATAAGTAAAACCCCCCACCCAACCAACCCCCCAAAATAAAAAAACCTAAGTCTAAAACAACCTAAGCTACCTATTGCCCCTAAAGGGGCATTTGTATGGGCATTGTTTCTGTGAGTGCACTTCTCTCTGTAGTTCCTGTGAGTGCACTTCTCTCTGTATGTATTTAGTCTCCCTATGGGAAAAAGGGGCAACCAGATTTGGACTCCTTGCTCAGTGTGCTTAGAGGAATATGGCTACACCTCACTGACGAAGCCCAAAGAAGGCTGAAACGATCGTCTGGGGTTGCTGTGTTCCATGTTCAGAGTGGAATTGCCTGGTATTTTGGCGCTGGACTGACCGTAATAGGCGGGATCAAACTGATATACTACAGGAAAGTTCTACTCTGTGAAAAGCATTACTGTGTTAAAAAGCAGCACCCAGGTGGTAAATCTCCATAGAACAGGCTACAAATTGTTTTGAGCCAGTTGTTCGTTCCTGTGAGTTCACTTCTCTCTGTATGCATTGCCCTAAAAAGGGCAATCAGCTCTTTTACAAACCGCTCTTTTGTGCCCATAAAAAAAATCCCTAATCTAAAAAAACACCCCAAAAAATAAAAAAAAACCTAAGCCTAACCTCCAAAATAGGTACTCAAAGTTCCTGAAGTCCGGTGGCGAAGGTCTTCATCCAGTGCGGGGACATCTTCTATCTTCATCCGGAGTGAAGGCAGCACAGAGTGGAGTTGATTTCTGAGTGGAGGTGACTGCGTTGCAGAACCGGCCATCACGGAGCAGGACCAGTGTGGAGGATCCTCTTCCTGCGGTTGCCGCCACATACTGAATATTGAATGCAAGGTAGGCTTGCAAGGTAGGTACGTTGCATTCCTATTGGCTGAAATTTTTAAATCAGCCAATAGGATGGAAGCTACTGAAATCCTATTGGCTGTTCAAATCAGCCAATAGTATTTCAGTAGCTCACATCCTATTGGCTGATTTGAACATTTCAGCCAATAGGAATGCAAGGTACCCCAAATATAAATTGGTACATTGCATTCAATCTTCAGTGTGCGGCGGTGATCATACGAAGAGGATCTCCACACTGTATGGCTCCACGGTCGCCAGTCCTATGAGGGGGTCACCTCCGTTCCACGTCAACTTGGTCCTGGATGAAGATAGGAGAGGTCGCCGCCTGGAAGAAGATCATCACCGCCTGGAAGAAGACCTTCTTTGCCGGACTTCAGGAACAGTGAGTACCTATTTGGGGCTTAGACTTAGGGTTTTTCTTTATTTTTTGGGATGGCATTTGTTTAGATTAGGGTTTTTTTGGCTTTAAAAAGCTGATTGCCCTTTTAAGGGCAATGCCCATACAAATGTCCCTTTAGGGGCAATGGGTAGCTTAGGTTTTTTAGACTTAGGTTTTTTTTTATTTTGGGGGGTTGGTTGAGTGGGGGGTTTTACTGTTAGGGGGAATTGGTAATTTTTTTTGGTAAAAGAGCTGTTTAACTTAGAGCAATGCCCTACAAAAGGCCATTTTAATGGCTAGTGGTAGTTTAGTTTAGATTAGGGGTTGTTTTTATTTTGGAGGCTTTTTTATTTTTATAGGGGTATTAGATTAGGTTTAATTTTTTTATTTTTGATAATTTTGTTTATTTTTTCTGTAATTTTAGACTTTTTTATTTTTTGTAATTTTAGATTTATTTAATTTAATCTTAGGTTGTTTTTTTAAGTAGTGTTTTTTTATGGTAACAGAATTTTATGTAATTTGGGTTAATTTAGGGGATGTTAGGTTAGGGGGCTAAGTAATTAAATTAGTTATTTGCGTTGTGGGGGGTTGGCGGTTTAGGAGTTAATAGGTTAATTAGGTTTATTGAGATACGGGGGGTTGGTGGTTTAGGGGTTAATAGGTTAATTAGGTTTATTGCGATGTGGGGCTTTTCGCAGTTTAGGGGTTAATAGGTTAATTAGGTTTATTGTAATGTGGGGGGTTGGCGGTTTAGGGGTTAATATTTTAATTATGTTATTTGTGTTGTTTAATTTGCAGATTAGGGGTTAATTACTTTATTATTTTGCAAAGGAGGATGGCAGTTTTTTTATATTTCTTGCAGGCGCTTAGGTGTTTTTTTGTTAATACTTCATACGGGCGCTGAGGTGTTTTTTGTTAATACTTTGTACGGGTGGTTAGGTTTTCTTTTTGTTAATACTTCGTGCAAGCAGTTAGTTTTTTGTTAATATTTTGTGCGGGCGGTTAGGTGTTTTTTTTCTTAATATTTCGTGTGGGAGCTTAGGTGTTTTTTTATTAATGCTTCTTTTGGCTATGCTGCATCCAGGTAGATTCCGAAAATGGCAGGGTGGTAAAAAAATCCACCTGCTGCGCATGCGCAGCCAACATTCTTTTGGCTGCGTGCACAACTGACGACGGCAACGGACGCATTTCAAACGCGATTATTGTATAGATACGTACATATTTAGACATGTGTATGTATTTGTCTGTATGTTAAAGCCCTATGCAGCCTTTTTTAACACCTGAGACCTCAGTTTTTCCCGCTTTTTATTTGAGTTTTTCCCACTTTTTATTTGAGCGCCACAGTTAACCATAGCTCTGAATTTGTGTTATCCCAATGCACTTTAAATTCAATTGCGCTCAAGCAAACACATTTTGTTTGCAACTTGTAATACGCGCACACACAACAATTAGCATGCCATTCGCAATCTAGCCCTATATAAGGTTGCTAAAAGGGGTTTAGAACACTGTTTATTACCATGTGCTGATAGTAGATATAAACAGCCGAACCAGCAGCTGAGGGAGCAATATAACATTAGTATGTGCAAGTCACAGTGTCTTTTATGTGAACCTACATGTGTCTAAGTCCTAGACTGCATTACAAGCTATCTGTATCACTTATATTAAGAGATAGGGGAATATCTATAAAGCTCAGAATGGAGCTTGATGCCCCGTGATTCTGGCGAGCCTGCAGGCTCGCCAGAAACAGCAGTTATGAAGCAGCGGTCACAAAGACCGCTGCTTCATAACCCTGTCGACCTGCTCTGAGCAGGTGGACAGACATCACTGGAAATCAACCCGATTGAGTACGATCGGGTTGATTGACACCCCCCTGCTGGAGGCCCCAATGCTGAATATGGCGAGCGTATTGCTTGCCGTATTCAGGGCCATAGTATCAATAAACCAACGATCAGAAAGCTGTTTGGGTGGCAGTGAAGTAAGAGCCGCCATCTTAAGATCACATCTACTATGCATAGCCACTTACAGGATACAGCAAATTGCTCCATATACTTTGGCTTCGGATGCATCTACACAAGCAAGCAACTACAGCTACTACCTACTTACAATGCTCACCAGCACGCAACTCACTCAGCACAGCTTTACCTACAAAGATGGAGAAGCAAATCATCCAACTACTATGCAATCTACTAACGTCACTGGATAGCCACCAACGGAATTTCATCCGGGAGCTGAGAGCAGCCACTGACCCAGTACAGAAAATGCCATTATGTAAAGAGCTGGAGAATTCGGGAAGTCACTGTTCCCCTGATGCACGGAAGTGGAGGGGAAATGCGGCCCAGAACGATGTGACCATCACCACCAAGGCCCAACATGAGAAGAGTGAACACTACAGCAGGTCTATGCCTATAGATACATGGCAAGTCCCAGACATACCAGCCACGGAGGACTTTCAACTCTGGCCTGATCTTTTATATGGCTTGATTGACAATACAGCTCTCATTGTGCTCTCCTTCTGTGGATCAACTTCATCAGATTCCACAGAGTATATTTGTGCGGACAAGGCTTCATCCCTCACAGGTTGGACAATTGGGCCGCTTGAACAAGCAAGCATACACGGCTCTTTTGTTTTGTGCGGCATAGGATGAGAAGAGGATGCAATGCTTCCTCTGTTCGTTTCCCTTAAAATGGTAGAGGAACTTTATACACCTCCTGTTGCGCTTTCAGTTAGTCTCTAAATTCTACAGACCAACATTAATGGCGACATGTTTAAAATGTTTGATGTGATGTTCGTCCAACACAAGTTATGTTTACACATTGTTCCTGGGGGCAGATTACAGTAGTAATATCTAAAGGAAATAGCATGATCTCTCACATTTAGTTAGGGACTCACACCTGCAGGGTAATGGAGACTCATACTACTGAACTTATGATCACAGACGTTTATCATCTATGTCATTGATGTGTTAGTTTTTCATGATAACTCTACTGTATGATTTGTTAGATTCTGACACCTGTTTCATGTGATAAATGCACTAGAGGTTTCTGAAGCTGGCTATATACATATTACCTATGTTTTGTACTCATCCAAACTTATATACTGCTCAGTACACCTTAGATATTCCTAGAGGACTTCTTTGCACATCTGAGACCTTTACAACAGCCTAATATAAAGATACCACTCTTTACGGTTATCTAACTCCCCAATCTGTAGTAAATCACAGCTTTACTCAGAGGTGGGCCAGATCTCTTGTTATGCCTGTTATACATGAAACCAATATTTATCCTCTTTTTACAAAAAAAAACCAACACAAAAACGTCTAGGCTTTACAGTGGCAGGACTTATACTAACTCTCTTCTCCTCATGCCCAAACTGCATAGTCTGATAGAAGTTTCCATTTAAGATTACGACATCTCTGATAATATAGGGTTAAGACACTAGTTGCGCAACATATCAGGTTGTAAAGTACACCATATATATGACGGGCTATAGTCCTGAGAGATAATCATGCCATAGGTGTTTCATAGGACAGCACTGTCCTGCATACTTTTTCCCTTTACCGGGTTACTGGCAACAAAACGCTGATACTAGCTGATGGTTATTCTGCCACATCTCTTATAACATTACTGTACGCATAGAGATCATTTGCCATTAACTCCTTATTTTAAGATATTTACAGACATTTTAATTTAGATACAACTCCATTTACATTGCTGACGCCCTGCTGTTTTAGTTTAGAATGGAATTTTTATTCAATTTTTTAGCGTAAAGCCTCAGGTGGTGCTTACCCACTGAAGGACATTCCCTATTGTGCATTAATAAACCCAAGAGGGTCTTAAACTGGACTAACTAGGTTTACCAGTGTTACCTAAATCAATTGGTCCAAAAGTGACCAGCTCATTAGTCCTACAAAAGCTATTTAAAAAAAACTAAATGGAAAATGGAGGTTTCAGATGCTCACATTCTAGCATTCATTTTGTATTTTTTTTTTTTAATATACCAATGTAATATGCTTCATGAAAAAGTTGTTACACATGTTATAGCATTGGTTATGTATTTTTGTGTTTGTGAAAAACCTCAATAAAAAAAAACTTATAAATAAAATTAAAAGAAATAAGCATTAAGTTTAGACTAGAATAGTTAACGTGGTAGATTATACTTAAGAAAAACTTAAATGAGTAATAACAGAAATGTTCCAATTTAAAAGAACATGCTATGTATGTTTAATATTAGTATGAATTGAGGTAAAAAATAGCACCACACATGCCAGTTGACTATTATTGTTTGGAAGTAATTATCTAAATTTACCCACAAATTACTCCTTTTTAAAGAACATTTGAGAAAAATGCTTATCTTAATCTTTACAGACATAAATATTTTTTCTAGAGTGATCCTTGCAATGCCACCAAGGGCTTTTGTTTCTGGCATTCCAATCCATTAGAAGCACCACTGCTTAAATTAGATCCTATTCATGGTTTAGAAATGTTTACTTACTGGAAAATCTATTTTATGATTGAGTAAACACTCAAAAACCCATAAAAACAGGATTTTCGAAAAAGTTTGTTAGGGGCTATTCCCTATCAATGGAGAGGCAAAATATATTCATTAATGTAGGATAAACCAAGAAGGCTAATGGGTTAGAATAGATCTTTGTATAAATAATGTAATTTGTAAGTGCCAAGGCAATTTGTAAGTGAAGGGGAAGATTTACTTAAAACCTATTGCATTGTTATTAAACCATACAAAGGAAATTTTGCAAACAGAAATAAGCTATATGGTCATCATAACACAAATTAAGCAAGATAAAAATATTTAACGTAGTGTTCAAATGTAAGACAGCATAGTCATCCGATGGGTTCATTTTTCTTAGGGCTATGCAGTGGACACAAAATGTTCCAGTGATCTGGGGCAAGTTAGAGCTTATGCTTGCAGAAGATTATAAAATTGTGCATACTCATTTTTGTGCTACGATATAATTCTGATGTAAATCTGTTTGAAGTATTGTGGGGAATTTTTCCAGACTAAAGTACTGTTAATGCTCCCCAAACCTGGATATCTAATAAAATGAGATTGAAAAATAACCTAGTTTTCCTTTATCACTGAGTAATGTTAGTAAATGTTTATGATTATGCAATTCTAATCAGATTTTTAATTTCATATACATGTAAGGTTTTTAATGGAACCTGTATGTCATAATTCCATTAAATCTTTTTTCTACAGCTTTGAATCCAACTTCAGACTCACAGATTTGCAAACCATTTTACAAGCTTTAAATCCAACATCAGATTCACAGATTTGCAAACCAGCTTATAAACTTTAAATCCAACACCAGACTCACAGATTAGCAAACCATCTTAAAAAGGTAATTCATCTGAATGGCCTCTCCAATCAAGATACTGAATGCAATTATTTCTTATTTCTGTTGGGCTATTATGGAATTGTTTTTAACTCTCTTTATAATATTCCAATATTTTACATCCCCCTCTGCTGTGTTTTAAACCACTCCCCCTATACTTTATTACCAGGAATGTTTACCTTTCCTTTTTCTTTTCTACAGCTTTAAAGCCAACATCAGACTCACAGATTTGCATGCACTAGCCCTTCATTCCTCCCACCACCACCCACCCTAGTGTTTACCCAAATATATAATCACCTTCTAACAGTAGTTATGTGCATCTGTCACTAATAATCCAGGATAGAGAAACCACTTCAGACTCACAGCCTTTGTATCACATTTTTCTACACTTTTCCAACCTTCACTTGCTCAGTCACCACACAGCCTTTTTTTGTTTCCCTGTGTAATCACTCACTCTCAGTTCATTCTGCCTTATATCAGACTTACTTCCCTTCTCCCTTGCCATCTGTGTCCATTCCCTCTACTTTACATTGTAAGCTTGAGAGCCTTTCTACCTGTAGGCCGCTTTGTATTTAAGTGAACTACTACTGATTGTGCTCAAGGGCAGGGCCTTCCTATCCTTCTGTATAACTCAATTATTGCACCTACAACTGTTATTTACCCCTACTGTACTTGTCTGTGTATTACTGTTTCCCTGTAATGTTTTTATTCTTTGTATAGAGCTGTTTTATCTGCTGGTGCTTTATAAATAACTGATAATAAATCCAATCATATACTAGTTCATCAGACCTATGGATTTAACCACAATTACATCCTGTTGCCATCCTCTCAAACCAACTCATATACTTCTCAGTTATTCCTATTTTTAGACACCATTCAACAAAGCATTTTGGTAATCTTTCTTTCAAGAAATTGACATCCGCATTTCATAATAATGTTTCACTGATTAATATGTGCATTTTAACCTGTGTTCCATAATATGTTTAGACAGCCCTTAACAGCATTAAATGCAGTAAAGTCTTGAAATACAACTCAGTTGAGCACTCTTTCTAAACAACATTTTCTTCAGTGTTAAGAAAAAATCAGTACAGCAATTCACTGGAGCTTTGTGGGGTTTTGTTTTTTGTAAATTTAGAAACACTTTTTAAATATAAGGATTGAATGCTCTATTGTTTTCTATATAAAATGAGAATCACATCGTTATCTGTTACATTACTAAAATTGTTTTCAATCTCTGAAGACTCTAATGTGTATGACTATGCCTGGAAATATAAGACAAACCTACTAACATTTAGAAAATGTATACTAAACCTGAAAATTGACTGCACTCACAGACAGGTGCCATGTCAACTTTAAAATCCTCTTATGCTGGTATCTAACACAAGTGTCATGTTCTGTCTCAGGATATTTTGTGAGAGCCTCATTGTCTGGAACAGTTGCTTTAAATGAAGATTAGTAGAAGCCATATAGATTGAAAAGATATCAGATTTATTTAAATAACAAAATACTTTGATAAAGCAAATACTTGCAGGGTATTTTTAATATATACTATTCAGGTATGTTATGTCCACATACGCCAGGAGTGGAAAGGAACAAACAAGTAAGCACAGATGCAGATTCAAAAGGAAAGTCTTTCTCCTGGTAATAACTGAAGTGCAAGATTTTCACAAAGCAGGAAACAATCTTGAAAACAGGTAACAGGTTTCAAGGTAAAGTCTTTCTCCTGGTCATAACTGAAGTGCAGGAATTGCACAAAGCAGGAAACAACCTTGTAAACAGGTAGCAGGTTTAAAGGTAAAGTCTTTGTCCTAGTAATAACTGAAGTGCAGGATTTGCACAAAGGAGGAAACAACCTTGTAAACAGGTAGCAGGTTTAAAGGTAAAGTCTTTGTCCTGGTAATAAATGAAGTGCAGGATTTGCACAAAGCAGGAAACAAACTTGTAAACAGGTGCAAAGGTGAATTCTTCCTCCAAAAATGTACTGAACTACTGGAAACAGGTTCTGGTTTGTGACAAAACAGAAACAATGTCAAGACAATATGCAGCCTAACAGCCAGCCTTAAATAGGGATGTTTTGTACAGGATTGGTTCTGAGTAAATCCAAAATTGAGAGCACCTGTGTTTTGCACAGGTGTACTTACAAGTAAGACAAGTACTCATTTCACAGATCTTTTAAGTTGCATTTGAAACTTCTAAAAACTGCTAGAAGTTGAAATAGCCATCTAACTTTCTACAGGTAGCCTTCTGGAAAACAGCTTCCCTCCCACCCTACCCCTCACCCCACCCACCCCAAGCTCATTTCCTCATTTATAGATAGTCTCCCACACAACTTTAACTCTCCTAAAATGACAGGTGCAAACACTGATCAGCACATCCTTCCATTCCCTTAACCCCATAGAATACACAGTACTTTTATTATATTATGTTTCACATACCTTTTTGTTCCCTTATGCAATTGTTACAGCAATTCTGTGTCTTATATTTTTAACTGGTTCCCAATTCTGTAAAAATGATCAACATAATTATATTCCTTTTTGCTACCCTTTGTCTCTATAACAAACTACACTATTCAATTACTCCTTCTCCCTCTCCACCTGCACTGTTCATTAGCCCATCTCTCTTAAACTCACCTTACTTTTCTACTCATGAACTTTACCTACTCCTAAACACTCTCTCTACCCCCTGCAGCTCATCTCAAAAGCAGTCTCACTACTGCAAATCTGTATCTCATCTCATGTCACTCTCCCTCTTGCTTCTACTTACTGCTGGTGACATCTCCCCTAATCCTGGTCCCCAACCACTGACAAGCCGTGCACATCCATGTGTACCATCCCATAGACTCAGAAAACAAAACTCTGCTCACCTTACTCACATTCCTCTTGCATCTAAAGCCACTACCCCTTTCACCTGTGCACTCTGGAACTCTCGCTCTGTTTGCAACAAACTCACTTCTATACATGACCTCTTCATCTCCCGCTCCCTAAACCTTCTGGCCCTAACAGAAACCTGGCTCTCTCCCCTAGACACAGCATCCACTGCTGCTCTGTCACATGGGGGTCTCCACTTCAGCCACACTCCTAGGTCTGGTAATAGACAAGGAGGTGGTGTAGGTATTTTACTTTCCTCTCGTTGCACCTTCCAACAAATACACCCTATCTCTTCCCTCACTTTTCCCTCATTCGAAACCCACATGATTCGCTTATTCTCCCCTCTCTCTGTACATGTTGCAGTCATATACCGACCCCCTGGCTCCGCAACTCAATTTCTAGATCACTTGGCTGCCTGGCTACCCTACTTCTTTTCCTCAGACACCCCTGCCCTCATTCTTGGCGACTTCAACATCCCCCTTAACAATCCCACTGCCTCATCTGCTAAACAACTTCTGCAACTCACTTCCTCTTTCGGTCTGTCACAGTGGACTGATTCTCACACTCACAAAGACGGTCACTCCCTTGACCTGATCTTTAGCTATCGATGCACTCTCTCAAACTTCTCCAACTCCCCTTTTCCTCTTTCTGACCACCATCTCCTTACCTGCAACATATCATCCCTTCCTACAACTCTCCCACCTTCTACTCCTCACACCAAACTTCACAGAAGTATTAGGTCTTTAGATCAGCAACAACTTGCTAATTCCCTTCAACCACTCCTCTCATCCTTCTCCACCTTTTCCTGCCCTGAACAATCTATCTGCCACTATAATTCCACCCTTATATCCGTCCTTGACAATCTCGCCCCTCTTACCACTGCTAGGAAATCACACACTCATCCCCAGCCCTGGCATACTCCTCTGACACGGTACCTACGCAGATGTTCCCGTACTGCAGAATGGCATTGGAGAAAATCACGGAGTTCAGCTGATTTTCTTCATTACAAATTCATCTTGAAATCCTACTACTCTGCCCTTAATCTCCACAAGCAACACTACTTCTCTACTCTTATCTCTAATCTTTCTTCAAACCCAAAACGTCTGTTCGCCACTTTCAATACTCTCCTCCGCCCTCCCCCACTTCCTAATACAACTTCTCTGTCAGCTCAAGACTTTGCCAGTCACTTCATTAACAAAATTGACTCCATCAGACATGAAATCAGCTCTCAACACAATTCCATTCTCTCCCCCCCTCAAATACTCTCACTCAACCACAACCCTCATAACCTGAAACTTAGTTCATTCTCCCCTGTTACTGAAGATGAAGTTTCAGCACTTATACTGCGCTCTCACCTCACTACCTGTCCCCTTGACCCTATCCCCTCACAGCTGCTCCCCTCTCTCTCTGCTACCCTTACCCCTATGCTAACACACATTTCCAACCTCTCCCTCAGCACTGGTACATTTCCCTCATCGATGAAACATGCGCTGGTCACACCTATCCTCAAAAAACCTTCCCTTGATCCTACTTCCCCATCAAACTACCGCCCAATTTCCCTCCTCCCTCTTGCTTCAAAGCTTCTCGAAAAACTAGTATATGCACGCCTATCCCATTTCCTTACGTTAAACTCCCTTCTTGACCCGCTGCAATCTGGATTTCGTCCCTATCACTCCACAGAGACAGCTATTGTTAAGGTCACCAACGACCTACTTACAGCTAAATCAAAAGGCCACTTCTCTCTGCTTATCCTCCTTGATCTGTCCGCAGCCTTTGACACTGTCGACCACCCTCTTTTGCTCCAAATCCTCCAATCCTTCGGCATCTGTGACACAGCCCTTTTGTGGCTCTCTTCCTACCTGTCAAACTGTACCTTCAGTGTAGCCTTCTCTGGGGCCTCCTCTGCCCCATCACCACTTTCTGTCGGAGTACCGCAAGGCTCTGTCCTCGGTCCCCTTCTCTTCTCAATCTATACGTCATCACTAGGTTCCCTAATTAAGTCCCACGGTTTTCATTTGTATGCCGATGACACCCAAATCTACTTCTCTGCACCAGAACTATCTCCTTCCTTACTAACCAGTGTCACTAACTGTCTTTCTCACATCTCTTCCTGGATGTCCTCTCACTACCTCAAGCTAAATCTCTCCAAAACTGAGCTCCTCATTTTCCCCCCTTCTTCCAAAATCTCCACCCCCAATATCTCTATAACTGTCGACAACTCCATCATTACCCCTACCCTGCATGCCCAATGTCTCGGGGTCACATTTGACTCAGATCTTTCCTTCACTCCTCACATTCAGTCCTTGGCTACAGCCTGCCGCTTCCACCTTAAAAACATCTCTAAAATTAGACACTTCCTTACACAAGACACAACTAAGATTTTAATCCACTCTCTCATTCTTTCCTGCCTTGATTACTGCAACTCTGTCCTCTCTGGTCTCCCCACCTGCCGCCTAGCTCCTTTACAATCCATAATGAATGCCTCTGCCAGACTCGTCTTCCTTACACGTCGCTCTTCATCTGCTGTGCCTCTCTGCCAATCCCTTCACTGGCTTCCTCTTGCCTCTAGGATCAAACACAAAACTCTCACTCTGACATACAAAGCCCTCAACTGCACTGCTCCCCCCTACATCTCAGACCTTGTCTCCAGATACTCTCCCTCCCGTCCCCTTCGCTCTGCTCATGACCTCCTACTCTCCACCTCTCTTGTCACCTCATCACACTCCCATTTACAGGACTTCTCCAGACTGGCTCCCATCTTATGGAACTCTCTGCCTCGCTCCACAAGACTCTCTTCTAGTTTTAAAAGCTTCAAGTGCTCCCTAAAGACTCTACTGTTCAGGGACGCATACAACCTACGCTAACCTTTCCTAATACCAGTTCCTCTCCTCCACTGCAATCCCCTGAACCCTCTTAGCATGTAAGCCTAAAAGTCCAGCTGTTTGCAGATCACCTTCTTAAGAGCTGACTACAACAGTGCAACTCTTGGCAGGGCCCTCTACCCTGTAATTGTTTTGTTGTACTCCCCCTTTGTTTATAGCGCTGTGGAATCTGTTGGCGCTCTACAAATAACCGATAATAATAATAATAATAATAATAAGTGGCTGTGGCTCAACATACAAGTAAACTGAGTAGTAAACACAGAGCCACAGGTTCAAATCCCAGCACAGCCTTTTCGAGCAGAATGCCTCCCAGACCTATTCTTTTTCTTTTTAGTTTGGATGCTTGGTTCATGACAACAAGTGAGACTCAAAAAAATCTAACCCGCCATTTTTCCACTTTGTTGGAGAGGCTGTGATGTTCATAGCGATATGGTCAGTTTGTGGTGGCTCTGCAACAAATTAACTCTCTTTTGGAAGTCTATATTGAAAACATTTTGTGTGCTACTGGGAACAGAATTTGTCCTATCCCCTACCTTGGTACTACTAAATGACCACGCATTATGCAGATGTAAAATTATGTCCACATTACTGCAAATAAGCTTAAATAGTGCCAAACTACGTATCCCACATATTTTGAAAATCACCTCAGTTACCAACATTAGACTGATGGTTACAAAAAACAGATGAGCTAATACACCTAGAGGAATTTTGATTTTATAAAATAAATAAGATATCACTGTTAGCGGACCTCAAGTTTTATTTGGAGACTATAAGTCATCCCTCACCTTCCTCCAATACTACCATATCACAACACATGCTACCCCCCCCCCTCGCCCACTCTCATGATTTAATTATTTAACTTCTTTCCCCTGTTCACCTTCTATCCACTCTATACATTGTGCAACAAATGTGATATTCTTTAGAAACAAAAAAAAAGGTAGCAGACAAAAATTTTTTTTTTTTTTTTATTCTTAAAACATAATTCAGTGGACTCAGATAAGGTCATTATAAACTGGACTTCTAATTTGCCTCTGGATACTATACTTTCTTTTGTAACTTCACCTACTTGTTCAGCATTTGCCTTGTATCAATGTCTGTATTTAAAAATGAATCAATAAAGAAAACAAATCTACAAAGATTTCCAAAAATGTATCAACCAAACACTCTACAAAAATAACCTGGACTTCAGTAATCCTTAACCCCACACATATTTATTTCATCACATTTCCAAAACCTTAAAAAAAAATATATACACAATATTTTGTGGGAATCAATTTTACATATGAATTACTAGTAATTAGAACAAGAGATTTACCTCTTTGTGGGCAAAACTTTATACCAAAAATCTACTTGCCTCATGGCCAGTAAAATGTCTTTGTTCCTTAAACTGTATACTAATGGGTTACAGACTGGAACTATAGTTACAAATAAAACCGCAAAATACTTGTCTAGTTCTTGAGAATATGTCATGTACAAGCAAAAGGCTGACCCATAATATAAAATTACAATAGTAAGATGGGAAGAACAACTTAAAAAAGCTTTTAATCTTCCCACCGATATCTTGATCTTAAAGATAGTAGAAAATATACATGAATAAGATGTTAAAATGAGTAGAAGTGGAATAGCTCCAATACATGCGCCCTCTACAAAGATGAAATGTCTTAAAAAGGAAGTGTCAATGCATGAAATGAAGATCAAGGCTTTCAAATCACAAAATAAATTATTAATTTCATTTAAACCACGGAATGCTAAACCAGTTGCAAACAAAGTAAGAATCAATCCATTCACGGCCCCCATTACCCATGCAGGAACAGCCAACAATGCACATGTTGATTTGTTCATGATCATAGAATAGTGCAGTGGATAACAAATGGCAATATAGCGATCAAAAGCCATGGAAGTCAGTAAAAAACTTTCAGTATCAGCAAGAAACAGAAACCCATATAACTGAGTTATACATGCTGGATAACTTGTTGTGTTGTCCCCTGTATAAGAAATGTACAATAATCTGGGTAAAGTGTTAGTAACATATAAGATGTCTAAGATGGCAAGATTGCATAGGAACAAGTACATAGGTGTTTGAAGATGGCAAAATAGTCTCACAAGTGTGATAATAATGATGTTTCCGGTAACAGCCATCAAATAAACAGTTAAAAACCCAACGAAATTAAGAATTCTCCCTTCAACTGAGCTTGAGAATGCCAGGATGTGAAATTCTATCAGTGTTTTATTTAATAAATATGCATACATTTTCCTTAGCTGAAGAATAACTTTTGAGAGAAGTGACTTCTACTTTAGATGCTCAAAGTCTACAAATGGTGCAAAAGAAGAGCGTTACAGCAGCTGTAGGGCCATATTCAAAAAGTGGGGCAGGTTACTATAAAGGTAAAAGCAGAACCTGATAATTACTGTTAAAATGGGAAGAATACAGCCAATATATAAATCTTTAGCAAAACAGGTGAAAAATTATAATCTTACCATTTCAAAAATTTTTCAAAATCTGAGAAAGGGGAGCACCCCAAAAAAAAAAAGATGTCGATGAGTAAAAAACTTAGTGCATTACTTTAAAAGCAATTTAACAATAGAGAATAAATGGTGCTGCAATTAAGTCTACTTCAAAGAAAATAACCCAATTAAATCTAATTATTATTTTAAAAAACTGTCAGATGTGGTGTTTATTAAAATACTTCAAGGATTTACCTTTCAAAGTGCTTTGCATACTTTTCATTTCAATTTGATATAGCATATATATTGCATTTTTGCAATATACTTACATTAAATGCTTCTAGTAAAGTTATTACTGTTTTTCTGCGGCATACGCACATATCCTGGCAGGGCCAATCCACCACACCTTCTCAGAGAGGTGGCAGTGGTGTGTATTGCTTCTGAAGACGTAATTTATGTCATACAAGCTACTTCTGACCCTCTGAGAAGGTGTTAGTGTTTGAATACTGGTGCACAGGCCCTCACAGGATATGTGTGTATGTCACAGAAAAACAGTAATAAATTTTACTAGAAGCATTGATGCTGGAGCGTAAACTTTGCTAGACGTTATCTTTTAGAGCGCACCAGATAGTGCCCGTATTACAAGTTAAAAGTAAAAAGTTTGTGCGCAAGCAAAACCTGATGCACACAAACTTTAATACTTCAGATATCGCAACCATGCTAACTTTTTCTCCCCATAGACTTTAATAGAGAGCGCAGGAAAAAAAACTAACAATTATCGCTTACATGCTAACCCGTCCAGTTATTAATAATTCACATTCCAATATTCTTCACTCACAGAAATGTTTTATTTTTATTGTAAATACATATATATATATATAAATATATAGTATATAGTATATATATATGTTCAAATAGGATATTTTTAATCCTTGATAGTGACGTTTCGGAGTTTCATCTCCGTCTTCAGGTGAAACTCTGAAACGTCCCTATCAAGGATTAAAAATATCCTATATGATTTCTTTGAACTTGTGTTTAGTTTGCTGCAGCATTCTGGTCTTTAGATTGAGAGTGCTATACCATAACGGATGATATATATATATAAAAAGTTCCAAGGTAATTTTGAACTCCAATAAACAACTCATGCAGCTGCCAGGGTGCAAAGTCAAAAGTAATGCAGTTTCCCAGGAATAGACTGCACTCACTGGGCTTGTTTAAAAAATAGCTTTTATTTAACACAGGTTAACATAGGGAATAGAGCATGACGTTTCAATGCCCTACTGGAATCTTTATCAAATGTCCCCAAATAGTTAGAATAGCAACATGACCAGAAGTATAGGTATAGATATATATTTTACATTAACATTATCACATATATATATATATATATATATATATATATATATATATATATATATATATATATATATAAATACATTTACATAGAAATGTAAAATATGCGTAACACGCTTCGGTTTTCAGAATGTAGGTTTAATGTGTCTACTTAGCGCACATGACAAATTAGGTATCTTAAATAGTGATGTCGCGAACTTTAAAATTTCGGTTCGCGAACGGCGGACTCGAACCATTGACTTCAATAGGCAGGCGAACTTTAAAACCCACAAGGACTCTTTCTGGCCACAATAGTCTGGTTTTAAGCCATAAAGGGCCTTAATCACCTAACATTCCTAATTTTTTTTTTTAATAACGTGCTTTAAAACATCAGGTATGATGTTGTATCGATCAGGTAGTGTAAGGGTTACGCCCGCTTCACAGTAACACACCAAACTCCCCGTGTAACGCACCGCAAACAACTGCAAACAGTCCTTTTGCACAACCACGAGTTAGATAGATTTGATAGTTAGATACATACATTTCATAGATCAATAGATGCAATATACATATGATAGAAACAAATTACATAGATCAATAGATGCAATATAAATTTGATGATAGATACGAATTACATAGATCAATCGATGCAGTATACATTTGATAGATACGAATTACATAGATCAAAAGATGCAATATACATTTGATAGATACGAATTACATAGATCAATAGATGCAATATATATTTGATAGATACGATTGATAGTTAGATAGATTTGATAGATAAATAGATAGATTTGATAGATATATGATTTCCCTGACAGAGTATAACAATACGACATGCGGTCTGGGACCCATGGTGTGTTAAGTAGTATTATTCTTAGCAGTTTACTACCTGTTACTCCCCCTATCGGGGGAGGTCTGTATGGCCTGCATTTTTGGAACCGGGAGATGGAAGAAGATGATTGGTCTGTCCTCCTACTTCAAATTTGTCCTAAACACAAGTTGCTGTCTCAAATCAGTCCGGCCACGAGATAGATAGATTTGATAGATAGATATACATAGATTGATAGTTAGATAGAATCGATAGAAGATAAATAGATCGATTTGATAGATATATAATTACCCTGACAAAGTATAATAATAAAACATGCGGTCTGGGACCCATGGTAACTAGGTTGTGTTAAGTAGTACTATTCTTAGCACTTTAATCCCTGTAACTCCCCCTATCGGGGGAGGTCTATATGGCCTGCATGATTACCCTGACAAATTATAACAACAAGACATGCGGTCTGGGACCCATGGTAACTAGGTTGTGTTTATATTAGTACTATTCTTAGCACTTTAATCCATGTTACTCCCCCTATCTGTGTAGGTCTATATGGCCTGCATGATTACCCTGGGAAAGTATAACAACAAGACATGCGGTCTGGGACTTATGGTAATTAGGTTGTGTTTAGAAGTACTATTCTTAGCACTTTAATCCCTTTTACTCCCCCTATTGGGGGAGGTCTATATGGCCTGCCTGATTACCCTGACAAAATATAACAATAAGACATGCGGTCTGGGAGCCATGGTAACTAGGTTGTATTAAGTAGTAGTATTCTTAGCACTTTAATCCCTTTTACTCCCCCTATCGGGAGAGGTCTATATGGCCTGCCTGATTACCCTGACAAAGTATCACAACAAGACATGTGGTCTGGGACCCATGGTAACTAGGTTGTGTTAAGTAGTACTGTTCTTAGCAGTTTAATACCTGTTACTCCCAATATCGGGGGAGGTCTATATGGCATGCATGATTACCCTGACAAAGTATAATAATAAAACATGCGGTCTGGGACCCATCATAATTAGGTTGTGTTTAGTAGTACTATTCTTAGCACTTTAATCCCTTTTACTCCCCCTATCGGGCGAGGTCTATATGGGCTGCATGATTACCCTGAGAAAATATAACAACAAGACATGCGGTCTGGTACCCATGGTAACTAGGTTGTGTTAAGTAGTACTATTCTTAGCACTTTAATACCTGTTACTCCCCCTATCTGGGGAGGTGTATATAGACTGCATGATTACCCTGACAAAGTATCACAACAAGACATGCGGTCTGGGACCCATGGTAACTAGGTTGTGTAAAGTAGTACTGTTCTTAGCAGTTTAATACCTGTTACTCCCCATATCAGGGGAGGTCTATATGGCCTGCATGATTACCCTGACAAAGTATAATAATAAAACATGCGGTCTGGTACCCATGGTAACTAGGTTGTGTTAAGTAGTACTATTCTTAGCACTTTAATACCTGTTACTCCCCCTAATGGGGGAGGTCTATATGGCCTGCATGATTACCCTGACAAAGCATTACAACAAGACATGCGGTCTGGGACCCATGGTAACTAGGTTGTGTTAAGTAGTACTGTTCTTAGCACTTTAATACCTGTTAGTCCCGATATCGGGGGAGGTCTATATGGCCTGCATGATTACCCTGACAAAGTATTATAGTAAAACATGCGGTCTGGGAGCCATGGTAACTAGGTTGTGTTAAGTAGTACTATTCTTAGCACTTTAATCCCTGTAACTCCCCCCTATCAGGTGAGGTCTATATGGCCTGCCTGATTACCCTGACAAAATATAACAATGAGACATGCGGTCTGGGAGCCATGGTAACTAGGTTGTGTTAAGTAATACTATTCTTAGCACTTTAATACGTGTTACTCCACCTATCCGGGGAGTTCTATATGGCCTGCCTGAGTACCCTGACAAAATATAACAATAAGACATGCGGTCTCGGAGCCATGGTAACTAGGTTGTGTTAAGTATTACTATTCTTAGCACTTTAATACGTGTTACTCCACCTATCGGGTGAGGTCTATATGGCCTGCCCGATTACCCTGACAAAATATAACAACAAGACATGCGGTCTTGGACCCATGGTAAGGTTACTTCCTTTTGCACAATAGAGTAAAGGTATGGCATCGATTTTTGGAACCCGGAGATAATTTTTAGGAACCGGGAGATGGAAAAAAATGCTTGGACACCCAGTACAGGTCGTTCTCCTTCAGCCTTTTTATACGAGGATCCAGGACCCTCAACAGAAACAACAGCATGAAACACCACATATGCCATCCTTTTTAACAATAGAGTACAGGTATGGCATCGATTTTAGGAACCCGGAGATAATTTTTAGGAACCGGGAGATGGAAAACATGCTTGGACACCCAGTACAGGTCGTTCTCCTTCAGCCTTTTTAGACGAGGGTCCCGGACCCTCAACAGAAACAACAGCATGAAACACCACATGTGCCATCCTTTTGAACAATCCAGTACAGGTATGGCATCCATTTTAGGAACCCAGAGATAATTTTTAGGAACCAGGAGATGGAAAAAGATGCTTGGACAACCAGTACACTTCGTTCTCCTTCAGCCTTTTTATACGAGGGTCCAGGACCCTTAACAGAAACAACAGCATGAACCACCACATATGCCATCCTTTTGAACAATAGAGTACAGGTATGGCATCGATTTTAGAAACCCGGAGATAAATTTTAGGAACCAGGAAATTGAACAAAAAACATGCTTGGACACCCAGTACACTTCGTTCTCCTTCAGCCTTTTTATACGAGGGTCCTGGACCCTCAACAGTAACAACAGCATGAAACACCACATATGCCATCCTTTTAAATAATCCAGTACAGGTATGGCATCAATTTTAGGAACCCAGAGATAATTTTTAGGAACTGGGAGATGGAAAAAGATGCTTGGACAACCAGTACACTTTGTTCTCCTTCAGCCTTTTTATACGAGGGTCCAGGACCCTCAACAGAAACAACAGCATGAAACACCACATATGCCATCCTTTTGAACAATAGAGTACATAGTATATATATATATGTTCAAATAGGATATTTTTAATCCTTGATAGTGACGTTTCGGAGTTTCATCTCCGTCTTCAGGTGAAACTCTGAAACGTCCCTATCAAGGATTAAAAATATCCTATATGATTTCTTTGAACTTGTGTTTAGTTTGCTGCAGCATCCCGGTCTTTAGATTGAGAGTGCTATACCATAACGGATGATATATATATATAAAAAGTTCCAAGGTAATTTTGAACTCCAATAAACAACTCATGCAGCTGCCAGGGTGCAAAGTCAAAAGTAATGCAGTTTCCCAGGAATAGACTGCACTCACTGGGCTTGTTTAAAAAATAGCTTTTATTTAACACAGGTTAAAATAGGGAATAGAGCATGACGTTTCAATGCCCTACTGGAATCTTTATCAAATGTCCCCAAATAGTTAGAATAGCAACATGACCAGAAGTATAGGTATAGATATATATTTTACATTAACATTATCACATATATATATATATATATATATATATATATATATATATAAATACATTTACATAGAAATGTAAAATATCCGTAACATGCTTCGGTTTTCAGAATGTAGGTTTAATGTGTCTACTTAGCTCACATGACAAATTAGGTATCTTAAATAGTGATGTCGCGAACTTTAAAATTTCGGTTCGCGAACGGCGGACTCGAACCATTGACTTCAATAGGCAGGCGAACTTTAAAACCCACAAGGACTCTTTCTGGCCACAATAGTGATGGAAAAGTTGTTTCAAGGGGACTAACACCTGGACTGTGACATGCCGGAGGGGGATCCATGGCAAAACTCTCAAGGAAAATTACATAGTTGATGCAGAGTCTGGTTTTAAGCCATAAAGGGCCTTAATCACCTAACATTCCTAATTTTTTTTTTAATAACGTGCTTTAAAACATCAGGTATGATGTTGTATCGATCAGGTAGTGTAAGGGTTATGCCCGCTTCACAGTGACACACCAAACTCCCCGTGTAACGCACCGCAAACAACTGCAAACAGTCCTTTTGCACAACCATGAGTTAGATAGATTTGATAGTTAGATACATACATTTCATAGATCAATAGATGCAATATACATATGATAGAAACAAATTACATAGATCAATAGATGCAATATACATTTGATGATAGATACGAATTACATAGATCAATTGATGCAGTATACATTTGATAGATACGAATTACATAGATCAAAAGATGCAATATACATTTGATAGATACGAATTACATAGATCAATAGATGCAATATATATTTGATAGCTACGATTGATAGTTAGATAGATTTGATAGATAAATAGATAGATTTGATAGATATATGATTTCCCTGACAGAGTATAACAATAAGACATGCGGTCTGGGACCCATGGTGTGTTAAGTAGTATTATTCTTAGCAGTTTACTACCTTTTACTCCCCCTATCGGGGGAGGTCTGTATGGCCTGCATTTTTGGAACAGGGAGATGAAAGAAGATGATTGGTCTGTCCTCCTACTTCAAATTTGTCCTAAACACAAGTGGCTGTCTCAAATCAGTCTGGCCACGAGATAGATAGATTTGATAGATAGATATACATAGATTGATAGTTAGATAGAATCGATAGAAGATAAATAGATCGATTTGATAGATATATAATTACCCTGACAAAGTATAATAATAAAACATGCGGTCTGGGACCCATGGTAACTAGGTTGTGTTAAGTAGTACTATTCTTAGCACTTTAATCCCTGTAACTCCCCCTATCGGGGGAGGTCTATATGGCCTGCATGATTACCCTGACAAATTATAACAACAAGACATGCGGTCTGGGACCCATGGTAACTAGGTTGTGTTTATATTAGTACTATTCTTAGCACTTTAATCCATGTTACTCCCCCTATCTGTGTAGGTCTATATGGCCTGCATGATTACCCTGGGAAAGTATAACAACAAGACATGCGGTCTGGGACCCATGGTAATTAGGTTGTGTTTAGAAGTACTATTCTTAGCACTTTAATCCCTTTTACTCCCCCTATCGGGGGAGGTCTATATGGCCTGCCTGATTACCCTGACAAAATATAACAATAAGACATGCGGTCTGGGAGCCATGGTAACTAGGTTGTATTAAGTAATAGTATTCTTAGCACTTTAATCCCTTTTACTCCCCCTATCGGGAGAGGTCTATATGGCCTGCCTGATTACCCTGACAAAGTATCACAACAAGACATGTGGTCTGGGACCCATGGTAACTAGGTTGTGTTAAGTAGTACTGTTCTTAGCAGTTTAATACCTGTTACTCCCAATATCGGGGGAGGTCTATATGGCATGCATGATTACCCTGACAAAGTATAATAATAAAACATGCGGTCTGGGACCCATCATAATTAGGTTGTGTTTAGTAGTACTATTCTTAGCACTTTAATCCCTTTTACTCCCCCTATCTGGGGAGGTCTATATAGACTGCATGATTACCCTGACAAAGTATCACAACAAGACATGCGGTCTGGGACCCATGGTAACTAGGTTGTGTAAAGTAGTACTGTTCTTAGCAGTTTAATACCTGTTACTCCCCATATCAGGGGAGGTCTATATGGCCTGCATGATTACCCTGACAAAGTATAATAATAAAACATGCGGTCTGGGACCCATCATAATTAGGTTGTGTTTAGTAGTACTATTCTTAGCACTTTAATCACTTTTACTCCCCCTAACAGGGGAGGTCTATATGGCCTGCATGATTACCCTGACAAAGCATTACAACAAGACATGCGGTCTGGGACCCATGGTAACTAGGTTGTGTTAAGTAGTACTGTTCTTAGCACTTTAATACCTGTTAGTCCCGATATCGGGGGAGGTCTATATGGCCTGCATGATTACCCTGACAAAGTATTATAATAAGACATGCGGTCTGGGAGCCATGGTAACTAGGTTGTGTTAAGTAGTACTATTCTTAGCACTTTAATCCCTGTAACTCCCCCCTATCAGGTGAGGTCTATATGGCCTGCCTGATTACCCTGACAAAATATAACAATGAGACATGCGGTCTGGGAGCCATGGTAACTAGGTTGTGTTAAGTAATACTATTCTTAGCACTTTAATACGTGTTACTCCACCTATCCGGGGAGTTCTATATGGCCTGCCTGAGTACCCTGACAAAATATAACAATAAGACATGCGGTCTGGGAGCCATGGTAACTAGGTTGTGTTAAGTATTACTATTCTTAGCACTTTAATACGTGTTACTCCACCTATCGGGTGAGGTCTATATGGCCTGCCCGATTACCCTGACAAAATATAACAACAAGACATGCAGTCTTGGACCCATGGTAAGGTTACTTCCTTTTGCACAATAGAGTACAGGTATGGCATCAATTTTAGGAACTCTGAGATAATTTTTAGGAACTGGGAGATGGAAAAAGATGCTTGGACAACCAGTACACTTCGTTCTCCTTCAGCCTTTTTATACGAGGGTCCAGGACCCTCAACAGAAACAACAGCATGAAACACCACATATGCCATCCTTTTGAACAATAGAGTACAGGTATGGCATCGATTTTAGGAACCCGGAGATAATTTTTAGGAACCGGGAGATGGAAAACATGCTTGGACACCCAGTACAGGTCGTTCTCCTTCAGCCTTTTTAGACGAGGGTCCCGGACCCTCAACAGAAACAACAGCATGAAACACCACATGTGCCATCCTTTTGAACAATCCAGTACAGGTATGGCATCCATTTTAGAAACCCAGAGATAATTTTTAGGAACCAGGAGATGGAAAAAGATGCTTGGACAACCAGTACACTTCGTTCTCCTTCAGCCTTTTTATACGAGGGTCCAGGACCCTCAACAGAAACAACAGCATGAAACACCACATATCCCATCCTTTTGAACAATCGAGTACAGGTATGGCATCGATTTTAGAAACCCGGAGATAAATTTTAGGAACCGGGAAATTGAACAAAAAACATGCTTGGACACCCAGTACACTTCGTTCTCCTTCAGCCTTTTTATACGAGGGTCCTGGACCCTCAACAGTAACAACAGCATGAAACACCACATATGCCATCCTTTTAAATAATCCAGTACAGGTATGGCATCAATTTTAGGAACCCAGAGATAAAAGAGATGGAAAAAGATGCTTGGACAACCAGTACACTTCGTTCTCCTTCAGCCTTTTTATACGAGGGTCCAGGACCCTCAACAGAAACAACAGCATGAAACACCACATATGCCATCCTTTTGAACAATAGAGTACATAGTATATATATATATATATGTTCAAATAGGATATTTTTAATCCTTGATAGTGACGTTTCGGAGTTTCATCTCCGTCTTCAGGTGAAACTCTGAAACATCCCTATCAAGCATTAAAAATATCCTATATGATTTCTTTGAACTTGTATTTAGTTTGCTGCAGCATCCCGGTCTTTAGATTGAGAGTGCTATACCATAAAGGATGATATATATATATATATAAAAAGTTCCAAGGTAATTTTGAACTCCAATAAACAACTCATGCAGCTGCCAGGGTGCAAAGTCAAAAGTAATGCAGTTTCCCAGGAATAGACTGCACTCATTGGGCTTGTTTAAAAAAATAGCTTTTATTTAACACAGGTTAAAATAGGGAATAGAGCATGACGTTTCAATGCCCTACTGGAATCTTTATCAAATGTCCCCAAATAGTTAGAATAGCAACATGACCAGAAGTATAGGTATAGATATATATTTTGAATTAACATTATCACATATATATATATATATATATATATATATATATATATATATAAATACAGTTACATAGAAATGTAAAATATGCGTAACACGCTTCGGTTTTCAGAATGTAGGTTTAATGTGTCTACTTAGCGCACATGACAAATTAGGTATCTTAAATAGTGATGTCGCGAACTTTAAAATTTCGGTTCGCGAACGGCGGACTCGAACCATTGACTTCAATAGGCAGGCGAACTTTAAAACCCACAAGGACTCTTTCTGGCCACAATAGTGATGGAAAAGTTGTTTCAACGGGACTAACACCTGGACTGTGACATGCCGGAGGGGGATCCATGGCAAAACTCCCAAGGAAAATTACATAGTTGATGCAGAGTCTGGTTTTAAGCCATAAAGGGCCTTAATCACCTAACATTCCTAATTTTTTTTTTAATAACGTGCTTTAAAACATCAGGTATGATGTTGTATCGATCAGGTAGTGTAAGGGTTATGACCGCTTCACAGTGACACACCAAACTCCCCGTGTAACGCACCGCAAACAACTGCAAACATTTGATGATAGATACGAATTACATAGAACAATTGATGCAGTATACATTTGATAGATACGAATTACATAGATCAAAAGATGCAATATACATTTGATAGATACGAATTACATAGATCAATAGATGCAATATATATTTGATACATACGATTGATAGTTAGATAGATTTGATAGATAAATAGATAGATTTGATAGATATATGATTTCCCTGACAGAGTATAACAATAAGACATGCGGTCTGGGACCCATGGTGTGTTAAGTAGTATTATTCTTCTAGTATTATTCAATATATATTTGATAGATACGATTGATAGTTAGATAGATTTGATAGATAAATAGATAGATTTGATAGATATATGATTTCCCTGACAGAGTATAATAATAAAACATGCGGTCTGGGACCCATGGTAACTAGGTTGTGTTAAGTAGTACTATTCTTAGCACTTTAATCCCTGTAACTCCCCCTATCGGGGGAGGTCTATATGGCCTGCATGATTACCCTGACAAATTATAACAACAAGACATGCGGTCTGGGACCCATGGTAACTAAGTTGTGTTTATATTAGTACTATTCTTAGCACTTTAATCCATGTTACTCCCCCTATCTGTGTAGGTCTATATGGCCTGCATGATTACCCTGGGAAAGTATAACAACAAGACATGCGGTCTGGGACCCATGGTAATTAGGTTGTGTTTAGAAGTACTATTCTTAGCACTTTAATCCCTTTTACTCCCCCTATCGGGGGAGGTCTATATGGCCTGCCTGATTACCCTGACAAAATATAACAATAAGACATGTGGTCTGGGAGCCATGGTCACTAGGTTTTATTAAGTAATAGTATTCTTAGCACTTTAATCCCTTTTACTCCCCCTATCGGGAGAGGTCTATATGGCCTGCCTGATTACCTTGACAAAGTATCACAACAAGACATGTGGTCTGGGACCCATGGTAACTAGGTTGTGTTAAGTAGTACTGTTCTTAGCAGTTTAATACCTGTTACTCCCAATATCGGGGGAGGTCTATATGGCATGCATGATTACCCTGACAAAGTATAATAATAAAACATGCGGTCTGGGACCCATCATAATTAGGTTGTGTTTAGTAGTACTATTCCTAGCACTTTAATCCCTTTTACTCCCCCTATCGGGCGAGGTCTATATGGCCTGCATGATTACCCTGAGAAAATATAACAACAAGACATGCGGTCTGGTACCCATGGTAACTAGGTTGTGTTAAGTAGTACTATTCTTAGCACTTTAATACCTATTACTCCCCCTATCTGGGGAGGTCTATATAGACTGCATGATTACCCTGACAAAGTATCACAACAAGACATGCGGTCTGGTACCCATGGTAACTAGGTTGTGTAAAGTAGTACTGTTCTTAGCAGTTTAATACCTATTACTCCCCATATCAGGGGAGGTCTATATGGCCTGCATGATTACCCTGACAAAGTATAATAATAAAACATGCGGTCTAGGACTTATCATAATTAGGTTGTGTTTAGTAGTACTATTCTTAGCACTTTAATCACTTTTACTCCCCCTAACGGGGGAGGTCTATATGGCCTGCATGATTACCCTGACAAAGCATTACAACAAGACATGCGGTCTGGGACCCATGGTAACTAGGTTGTGTTAAGTAGTACTGTTCTTAGCACTTTAATACCTGTTAGTCCCGATACCGGGGGAGGTCTATATGGCCTGCATGATTACCCTGACAAAGTATTATAATAAAACATGCGGTCTGGGAGCCATGGTAACTAGGTTGTGTTAAGTAGTACTATTCTTAGCACTTTAATCCCTGTAACTTCCCCCTATCAGGTGAGGTCTATATGGCCTGCCTGATTACCCTGACAAAATATAACAATGAGACATGCGGTCTGGGAGCCATGGTAACTAGGTTGTGTTAAGTAATACTATTCTTAGCACTTTAATACGTGTTACTCCACCTATCCGGGGAGTTCTATATTGCCTGCCTGAGTACCCTGACAAAATATAACAATAAGACATGCGGTCTCGGAGCCATGGTAACTAGGTTGTGTTAAGTATTACTATTCTTAGCACTTTAATACGTGTTACTCCACCTATCGGGTGAGGTCTATATGGCCTGCCCGATTACCCTGACAAAATATAACAACAAGACATGCGGTCTTGGACCCATGGTAAGGTTACTTCCTTTTGCACAATAGAGTACAGGTATGGCATCGATTTTAGGAACCCGGAGATAATTTTTAGGAACCGGGAGATGGAAAAAAATGCTTGGACACCCAGTACAGGTCGTTCTCCTTCAGCCTTTTTATACGAGGATCCAGGACCCTCAACAGAAACAACAGCATGAAACACCACATATGCCATCCCTTTGAACAATCCAGTACAGGTATGGCATCCATTTTAGGAACCCGGAGATAATTTTTAGGAACCGGGAGATGGAAAAAGATGCTTGGACACCCAGTACAGGTCGTTCTCCTTCAGCCTTTTTATACGAGGGTCCAGGACCCTCAACAGAAACAACAGCATGAAACACCACATATGTCATCCTTTTGAACAATAGAGTGCAGGTATGGCATCGATTTTAGAAACCCGGAGATAATTTTTAGGAACCGGGAAATTGAACAAAAACATGCTTGGACACTCAGTACACTTCGTTTTCCTTCAGCCTTTTTATACGAGGGTCCCGGACCCTCAACAGAAACAACAGCATGAAACACCACATATGCCATCCTTTTGAATAATCCAGTACAGGTATGGCATTAATTTTAGGAACCCGGAGATCATTTTTAGGAACCGGGAGATGGAAAAAGATGCTTGGACAACCAGTACACTTCGTTCTCCTTCAGCCTTTTTATACGAGGAGGGTCCAGGCCCTCAACAGAAACAACAGCATAAAACACCACATATGCCATCCTTTTGAACAATAGAGTACAGGTATGGCATTGATTTTAGAAACCCAGAGATAATTTTTAGGAACCGGGAGATGGAAAAAGATGCTTGGACACCCAGTACAGGTCGTTCTCCTTCAGCCTTTTTATACGAGGGTCCCGGACCCTCAACAGAAACAACAGCATGAAACACCACATATGCCATCCTTTTGAATAATCCAGCACAGGTATGGCATCGATATTAGGAACCCGGAGATAATTTTTAGGAACCGGGAGATGGAAAAAGATGCTTGGACACCCAGTACAGGTCGTTCTCCTTCAGCCTTTTTATACGAGGGTCCACAACCCTTAACAGGCACAACAGCATGAAACACCACATATGCCATCCTTTTGCACAATAGAGTACAGGTATGGCATCAATTTTAGGAACCAGGAGATAATTTTTAGGAACCGGGAAATTGAACAAAAAACGTGCTTGGACACCCAGTACAGGTCAGTCTCCTTCAGACTTTTTATACGATGGTCCACGACCCTCAACAGGCACAACAGCATGAAACACCACATATGCCATCCTTTTGCACAATAGAGTACAGGTATGGCATCGATTTTAGGAACCCGGAGATAATTTTTAGGAACCCAGGAAATTGAACAAAAAATGTGCTTGGACACCCAGTACAGGTCGTTCTCCTTCAGCCTTTTTATACGATGGTCCACGACCCTCAACAGGCACAACAGCATGAAACACTACATATGCCATCTTTTTGCACATAAGAGTACAGGTATGGCATCGATTTTAGGAACCCGGAGATCATTTTTAGGAACCGGGAATTTGAACAAAAAATATGCTTGGACACCCAGTACAGGTCGTTCTCCTTCAGCCTTTTTATACGATGGTCCACGACCCTTAACAGGCACAACAGCATGAAACACCACATATGACATCCTTTTGCTTAATCGAGTACAGGTATGGCATCGTTTTTAGGAACCCATAGATAATTTTTCGGAACCGTGAGATGGAAAAAGTTGCTTGGTCGGTCCTCCTACTTCAAATTTGGGGCACTGCGCGTGCAATCTACTGTGCCACCAGATATGAGTGGTGTGTTAATGAGTACTATTCTTAACAGTTTCATCACTGTTATGTGCCTTTTTTTTGGTTTGGGTTTTGTAGCCACAGTGCAGCACCAGAGGCCAGAAAAATTAGGCATGTCCAAATGCCTGAAAAATGAGGTATTGTTGCAGCTGCTGCTGTAGCAGCGGCCAGAAAAATTGATGTTTGTAAAATAGTTAAAAAGTGCCCTAAAACCTTGCGGCTTGAACACTAGTTGTTGGCGGATAAGTCACACAAGTCATCCGGCATTCTAAGAAAAAATACGACAGCGTGTGTACCATTTGTAGCCCAAGGCAGCTCATCTCATCATCAGGCCTTTTTTACTCAAATGTATCGCCCAATGTCAGTCCCTTCGGGATCCATCCCTAATTCATTTTAATAAAGGTGAGATAATTAATACATTTTTGACCTAGGCGACTTCTCTTCTCAGTGACAAAACCTCCTGCTGCACTGAAGGTCCTTTCTGACAGGACACTTGAAGCGGGGCAGGCCAGAAGTTCGATTGCAAATTGGGATAGCTCAGGCCACAGGTCAAGCCTGCACACCCAGTAGTCAAGGGGTCCATCGTTCCTCAGAGTGTCGAGATCCGCAGTTAATGCTACGTAGTCTGCTACCTGTCGGTTGAGTCTTTCTCTGAGGCTGGATCCCGAAAGGCTCTGGCGATGCATAGGAGTTAAAAAGGTCCGCATGTCCTCCATCAACAACACATCAGCAAAGCATCCTGTCCTTGCCACCGTGGTCGTGGGAGGAGGATTACTTTCATCTCTTCCCCTGTTAGATTCCCGTTGTGCTGTGACATCACCCTTATATGCTGTGTAAAGCATAGTTTTTAATTTATTTTGGAACTACTCCATCCTTTCCGACTTGCGAGAATTTGGTAACATTTCAGTCACTTAATGCTTATACCGGGGGTCTAGTAGCGTGGACACCCAGTACAGGTCGTTCTCCTTCAGCTTTTTTATACGAGGGTCCCTTAATAGGCACGACAGCATGAAAGACCCCATTTGCACAAGGTTGGATGCCGAGCTAATCATGTCCCGTTCCTCATCCTCACTGATGTCACTGAAGGTATCTTCTTCCCCCCAGCCACGTACAACACCACGGGTAGCAGATAGGTGACAACAACGAGCACCCTGGGATGCCTGTTGTGCTTGGTCTTCCTCCTCCTCCTCAAAGCCACATTCCTCCTCTGACTCCTCTTCCTCACAATCCTCTTCCTGCGTTGCCGCAGGTCCAGCAAGCGATGCTGATAAGGCGGTTTCTGGTGGTGATGGACGCCACAACTCTTCCTCTTCACGCTCATCTACAGCCTGATCCAGCACTCTTCACAGGGCATGCTCCAGGAAGAAAACAAATGGTATGATGTCGCTGATGGTGCCTTCGGTGCGACTGACAAGGTTTGTCACCTCCTCAAAAGGACGCATGAGTTTACAGGCATTGCGCATGAGCGTCCAGTAATTTGGCAAAAAAATCCCCAGCTCCCCAGAGGCTGTCCTAGCACCCCGGTCATACAAATACTTGTTAACAGCGAGTCGGGCTGTCGCAAATCAAGCGCCTTACTGGCAGGTTGTTTCGATGCTGGATATCGGACAAGTGCGCCATGGCCATGTAGGAACCCCTGAAATGGCCACACACCTTCCTGGCCTGCTTCAGGACGTCCTGTAAGCCTGGGTATTTATGCACAAAGCATTGTACAATCAGATTACACACATGTGCCATGCACAGCACATGTGTCAACTTGCCCAATTTCAATGCCGCCACCAAATTACTTCCATTGTCAGAAACAACCTTGCCAATCTCCAGTTGGTGTGGAGTCAGCCACTGATCCACCTGTGCGTTCAGGACGGGCAGGAGTGCTGGTGCGGTGTGACTCTCGGCTTTCAGGCAAGTCAACCGCAAGATGGCGTGACACTGCCATATCCGGGATGTTGAATAGTACCTGGGGAGCTGGGGGGGGTGCCGTTGATGTGGAGCAAGTTGCAGCAGCAGAAGAGGACTCAGCCGAGGAAGAGGTTATGGAAGAGGATGGAGTAGGAGGAGTAGTGGAGGTAGCAGCAGGCCTGCCTGAAAGTCGTGGCGGTGTCACCAACTCCTCTGCAGAGCCAGGCATTCCATGCTTGTCAGCCATCAGCAGGTTTACCCAATGCGCAGTGTAGGTGATATACCTGCCCTGACCATGCTTTGCAGACCAGCTATCAGTGGTCATATGGACCCTTGCCCCAACGCTTTGTGCCCGACATGCCATTACTTCCTTTCGCACAATCGAGTACAGGTTTGGGATTGCTTTTTGTGAAAATAAATTTCGGCCAGGTACCTTCCACTGCGGTGTCCCAATAGATACAAATTTTTTGAAAGCCTCAGACTCCACTAGCTTGTATGGTAAAAGCTGGTGGGCTAAGAGTTCAGACAAGCCAGCTGTCAGACGCCGGGCAAGGGGGTGACTTTGGGAAATTGGCTTCTTACGCTCAAACATGTCCTTGACAGACACCTGACTGTGGGCAGATGACCAGGAACTGATACGTAAGAGAGACTGAGTGGAGGATGGTTGAGAGGGGGCAAGGAGGACAGCAGTGTTTGACGTGGCTGAAGATGCTGGACCAGGAGGAGGAGGGCGGCTTTGAGTTTGTGTGCTGTTTCTACTCATGTGTTCTTCCAATCTGCGTTTGTGATGTGAGACCATGTGCCTTCGCAAAGCAGTATTACCTAGGTGGGTGTTGGACTTCCCACAACTCAGTTTCTTTTGGCACAGGTTGCAAATGGCATCGCTGTTGTCAGAGGCAGACACACAAAAAAATTGCCACACTGCTGAGCTCTGCGATGATGGCATTCTGGTGGTGTCAACAGCATGCGTTGATTGGCGTGCTGTCTGGCTGACCCCGGGTGCCGATGCATGCTTTCTGACGGTGCCACTAGCTCCTTGCAACGACCTCCCCCTGCTTCCAACTCATCTCCTCCTCCTCCTCCTCTCTGTCTCCCCATCTGAACTTTCCCCCTCTTCTTCTTCTCTTCTAGCGGGCACCCACGTGACATCCACGGACACATCATCATCAACCGCTTCACTTGTATCTGACACATCAACAAAGGAAGCAGCAGCGGGTACAACATCATCATCATCATCATCATCATCATCATCATCATCACACCGTACGTCCATGTCTGTAATGCTGCCTGACTGAGACATATCACTGTTATCCACATCCTCTGTCAATGATAGTTGCGCATCACTCATTTCTTCCAACTGATGTGTCAATAACTCCTCTGACAGATCAAGTGAAGCGGCTGTGGTGCTAGTGTTGGTGGTGGCGACAGGCGGGCGAGTGGCACTGGTCACTTGAGAGGTGCCCAAGAACAGCTGGAGGTGGATGGTGCATCAAGGTTAGGACTAGGAGCGGAAGCTGTAGAAGATTGGGTGTCCTGTGTTAGCCATTCAACTAGGTCCTCGTCAGAACTTTCCGTGTCCCTGGCAACTGGCCTCTGAACACTGTGCATAGTTGTAGGGTCTAAGGGAATCACAGCACCACGACCACGATGGCACCTGTGGGGTGGCCTTCCTCTGCCTGTCATTTTTTTTAAAATGTACACTTACAATACTATTAAACAAATTATGAGTGGTGGCACTGGGCAAGTGGGCACAGTATACGCTGTGAGCCTGACACAAAAAAGCAGACTGATGTTTCAAAGTCAAAAATGTTTATTTTTTAAATATTAAAATTACTGTGACAACAAATAACTAACTTGGCAAGTGGCCCTGGCACACACGATGGCAGACAGGCAACTTCAATTCAATTGAACTAGCAGACTGATGATTCACAGTCAAAAAAGGTTTTATTTTAAATATTTTCAAAACTGTTATAACAAATATGATTGGTGGCAATAGTTGGCAAGTGGGCCTGGTACACACGCTGGTAGGCAGGCAACTTCAATTAGATTACACTAGCAGACTGATGTTTCACGGTCAAATTTTTTTTTTTTTTTTTAAATTTACACTACTGTTATAACAAATATGATTGGTGGCACTAGTTGGCAAGTGGGCCTGGCACACACGCTGGGAGGAAGGCAACTGCAATTAGATTACTCTAGCTGACTGATGTTTCACAGTCAAAAAAGTTTTTATTTTAAATATTTACATTACTGTTATAACAAATATGATTGGTGGCACTAGTTGGCAAGTGAGCCTGGCACACACGCTGGGAGGAAGGCAACTGCAATTAGATTACTCTAGCTGACTGATGTTTCACAGTCAAAAAAGTTTTTATTTTAAATATTTACAATACTGTTATAACAAATATGATTGGTGGCACTAGTTGGCAAGTGGGCCTGGCACAAATGCTGGCAGGCAGGCAACTGCAATTCAATTGAACAAGCAGACTGATGATTCACAGTCAAAAAAGTTTTTATTTTAAATATTTACAATACTGTTATAACAAATATGATTGGTGGCACTAGTTGGCTAGTAGGCCTTGCACACACGCTGGCAGGCAGGAAACTGCAATTCAATTGCACTAGCAGACTGATGATTCCCAGTCAAAAAAGTTTTTATTTTAAATATTTACACTACTGTTATAACAAATATGATTGGTGGCACTAGTTGGCAAGTGGGCCTGGCACACACGCTGGCAGGCAGGCAACTGCAATTCAATTGCACTAGCAGACTGATGATTCACAGTCAAAAAAGTTTTATTTTAAATATTTTCAAAACTGTTATAACAAATATGATTGGTGGCAATAGTTGGCAAGTGGGCCTGGCACACAATCTGGCAGGCAGGCAACTTCAATTAGATTACACTAGCAGACTGATGTTTCACAGTCAAAAAAGATTTTTTTTAAAATATTTACACTACTGTTATAACAAAGATGATTGGTGGCAATAGTTGGCAAGTGGGCCTGGCACACAAGCTGGGAGGTAGGCAACTGCAATTAGATTACACTAGCTGACTGATGTTTCACAGTCAAAAAAGTTTTTATTTTAAATATTTACAATACTGTTATAACAAATATGATTGGTGGCACTAGTTGGCTAGTGGGCCTGGCACACACGCTGGCAGGCAGGAAAATGCAATTCAATTGCATTAGCAGACTGATGATTCACAGTCAAAAAAGTTTTTATTTTAAATATTTACAATACTGTTATAACAAATATGATTGGTGGCACTAGTTGGCAAGTGGGCCTGGCACACATGCTGGCAGGCAGGCAACTGCAATTCAATTGCACTAGCAGACTGATGATTCACAGACAAAAAAGTTTATATTTTAAATATTTTCAAAACTGTTATAACAAATATGATTGGTGGCAATAGTTGGCAAGTGGGCCTGGCACACACGCTGGCAGGCAGGCAACTTCAATTAGATTACACTTACAGACTGATGTTTCACAGTCAAAAAATATTGTTTTTTAAATATTTACACTACTGTTATAACAAATATGATTGGTGGCACTAGTTGGCAAGTGGGCCTGGCACACACGCTGGGAGGAAGGCAACTGCAATTCAATTGCACTAGCAGACTGATGATTCACAGTCAAAAAAGTTTTTATTTTAAATATTTTCAAAACTGTTATAACAAATATGATTGGTGGCAATAGTTGGCAAGTGGGTCTGGCACACATGCTGGCAGGCAGGCAACTGCAATTCAATTGCACTAGCAGACTGATGATTCACAGTCAAAAAAGTTTTTATTTTAAATATTTTCAAAACTGTTATAACAAATATGATTGGTGGCAATAGTTGGCAAGTGGGCCTGGCACACACGCTGGCAGGCAGGCAACTTCAATTAGATTACACTTGCAGACTGATGTTTCACAGTCAAAAAATATTGTTTTATAAATATTTACACTACTGTTATAACAAATATGATTGGTGGCACTAGTTGGCTAGTGGGCCTGGCACACACGCTGGCAGGCAGGAAACTGCAATTAAATTGCACTAGCAGACTGATGATTCCCAGTCAAAAAAGGTTTTATTTTAAATATTTAAACTACTGTTCTAACAAATATGATTGGTGGCACTAGTTGGCAAGTGGGCCTGGCACACACGCTAGCAGGCAGGCAACTGCAATTCAATTGCACTAGCAGACTGATGATTCACAGTCAAAAAAGTTTTTATTTTAAATATTTTCAAAACTGTTATAACAAATATGATTGGTGGCAATAGTTTGCAAGTGGGCCTGGCACACACGCTGGCAGGCAGGCAACTTCAATTAGATTACACTAGCATTCTGATGTTTCACAGTCAAAAAAGATTTTTTTAAAATATTTACACTACTGTTATAACAAAGATGATTGGTGGCAATAGTTGGCAAGTGGGCCTGGCACACACGCTGGGAGGAAGGCAACTGCAATTAGATTACACTAGATGACTGATGTTTCACAGTCAAAAAAGTTTTTATTTTAAATATTTACAATACTGTTATAACAAATATGATTGGTGGCACTAGTTGGCAAGTGGGCCTGGCACACACGCTGGCAGGCAACTGCAATTCAATTGCACTAGCAGACTTATGATTCACAGTCAAAAAAGTTTTTATTTTAAATATTTTGAAAACTGTTATAACAATATGATTGGTGGCAATAGTTGGCAAGTGGGCCTGGCACACACGCTGGCAGGCAGGCAACTTCTATTAGATTACACTTGCAGACTGATGTTTCACAGTCAAAAAATGTTGGCGTAGATTTAGAGTTGGGCGGTAGCCGTGAAAACCAGCGTTAGAGGCTCCTAACGCTGGTTTTAACCGCCCTCTGGTATTTGGAGTCAGTCAGGAAAGGGTCTAACGCTCACTTTCAAGCCGCGACTTTTCCATACCGCAGATCCCCCTACGCCATTTGCGTATCCTATCTTTTCAATGGGATCTTTCTAACGCCGGTATTTAGAGTCGTGGCTGAAGTGAGCGTTAGAAATCTAACGACAAGACTCCAGCCGCAAAAAAAAGTCAGTAGTTAAGAGCTTTCTGGGCTAACGCCGGTTTATAAAGCTCTTAACTACTGTACTCTAAAGTACACTAACACCCATAAACTACCTATGTACCCCTAAACCGAGGCCCCCCCACATCGCCGCCACTCGATTACATTTTTTAACCCCTAATCTGCCGCTCCGTATACCGCCGCCATCTACGTTATCCCTATGAACCCCTAATCTGCTGCCCCTAACACCGCCAACCCCTATATTATATTTATTAACCCCTAATCTGCCCCCCACAACGTCGCCGCCACCTACCTACAATTATTAACCCCTAATCTGCCGATCGCACCTCACCGCTACTCTAATAAATGGATTAACCCCTAAAGCTAAGTCTAACCCTAACACTAACACCCCCCTAAGTTAAATATAATTTAAATCTAACGAAAAAAATTAACTCTTATTAAATAAATTATTCCTATTTAAAGCTAAATACTTACCTATAAAATAAACCCTAATATAGCTACAATATAATGAATAATTATATTGTAGCTATTTTAGGATTAATATTTATTTTACAGGCAACTTTGTATTTATTTTAACCAGGTACAATAGCTATTAAATAGTTAAGAACTATTTAATAGCTAAAATAGTTAAAATAATTACAAAATTACCTGTAAAATAAATCCTAACCTAAGTTACAATTAAACCTAACACTACACTATCAATAAATTAATTAAATACAATACCTACAAATAACTACAATTAAATAAACTAACTTAAGTACAAAAAATAAAAAAGAACTAAGTTACAAAAAATAAAAAAATATTTACAAACATTAGAAAAATATTACAACAATTTTAAACTAATTACACCTACTCTAAGCCCCCTAATAAAATAACAAAGACCCCCAAAATAAAAAAATGCCCTACCCTATTCTAAATTTAAAAAGTTCAAAGCTCTTTTACCTTACCAGCCCTGAAAAGGGCCATTTGCGGGGCATGCCCCAAATAATTCAGCTCTTTTGCCTGTAAAAAAAAACATACAATACCCCGCCAACATTACAACCCACCACCCACATACCCCTAATCTAACCCAAACCCCCCTTAAATAAACCTAACACTAAGCCCCTGAAGATCTTCCTACCTTATCTTCACCATACCAGGTTCACCGATCCGTCCTCTGAAGTCTTCATCCAAGCCTCCGAAATCTTCATCCAAGCCCAAGCGGGGGCTGGCGATCCATAATCCGGCTGAAGTCTTCTATCAAGCGGCAGCTGAAGAGGTCCAGAAGAGGCTCCAAAGTCTTCATCCTATCCGGGAAGAAGAGTAGATCCGGACCGGCAACCATCTTGATCCAAGCGGCATCTTCTATCTTCATCCAATGACGAACGGCTCCATCTTGAAGACCTCCAGCGCGGATCCATCCTCTTCTTGCGACGTCCAACTGAAGAATGAAGGTTCCTTTAAGGGACGTCATCCAAGATGGCATCCCTCGAATTCCCATTGGCTGATAGGATTCTATCAGCCAATCGGAATAAAGGTAGGAAAAATCTGATTGGCTGATGGAATCAGCCAATCAGATTCAAGTTCAATCCGATTGGCTGATTGGATCAGCCAATCAGATTGAGCTCGCATTCTATTGGCTGATCGGATTAGATTAGGGGTATGTGGGTGGTGGGTTGTAATGTTGGGGGGGGGTATTGTATTTTTTTTTACAGGCAAAAGAGCTGAATTATTTGGGGCATGCCCCGCAAATGGCCCTTTTCAGGGCTGGTAAGGTAAAAGAGCTTTGAACTTTTTTAATTTAGAATAGGGTAGGGCATTTTTTTATTTTGAGGGTCTTTGTTATTTTATTAGGGGGCTTAGAGTAGGTGTAATTAGTTTAAAATTGTTGTAATATTTTTCTAATGTTTGTAAATATTTTTTTATTTTTTGTAACTTAGTTCTTTTTTATTTTTTGTACTTAAGTTAGTTTATTTAATTGTAGTTATTTGTAGGTATTGTATTTAATTTATTTATTGATAGTGTAGTGTTAGGTTTAATTGTAGATAATTGTAGGTAGTTTATTTAATTTATTTATTGATAGTGTAGTGTTAGGTTTAATTGTAACTTAGGTTAGGATTTATTTTACAGGTAATTTGTAATTATTTTAACTAGGTAACTATTAAATAGTTCTTAACTATTTAATAGCTATTGTACCTGGTTAAAATAAATACAAAGTTGCCTGTAAAATAAATATTAATCCTAAAATAGCTACAATATAATTATAATTTATATTGTAGCTATATTAGGGTTTATTTTACAGGTAAGTATTTAGATTTAAATAGGATTAATTTATTTAATAAGAGTTAATTTATTTCGTTAGAATAAAATTATATTTAATTTAGGGGGGTGTTAGGGTTAGGGTTAGAATTAGCTTTAGGGGTTAAAAAATTTATTATAGTAGCGGTGAGCTCTGGTCGGCAGATTAGGGGTTAATAATTGAAGTTAGGTGTCAGCGATGTTAGGGAGGGCAGATTAGGGGTTAATACTATTTATTATAGGGTTATTGAGGCGGGAGTGAGGCGGATTAGGGGTTAATACATTTATTATAGTAGCTGTGAGATGCGGTCGGAAGATTAGGGGTTAATTATTGTAGGTAGCTGGCGGCAACGTTGTGGGGGGCAGATTAGGGGTTAATAAATATAATATAGGGGTCGGCGGTGTTAGGGGCAGCAGATTAGGGGTACATAGGGATAATGTAGGTGGAGGGGGTGTACGGAGCGGCAGATTAGGGGTTAATAAGTGTAAGGTTAGGGGTGTTTAGACTCGGGGTACATGTTAGGGTGTTAGGTGCAGACTTAGGAAGTGTTTCCCCGTAGGAAACAATGGGGCCGCGTTAGGAGCTGAACTCTGCTTTTTTCCAGGTGTTAGGTTTTTTTTTAAGCTCAAACTGCCCCATTGTTTCCTATGGGGGAATCGTGCACGAGCACGTTTTTGAAGCTGGCCGTGTCCGTAAGCACCGCTGGTATCAAGAGTTGCAGTTGCGGTAAATATGCTATACGCTCCTTTTTTGGAGCCTAACGCAGCCATTCTGTGAACTCTAAATACCAGCAGTATTTAAAAGGTGCGGCCAGAAAAAAAGCATGCGTAGCTAATGCACCGCTTTGGCCGCAAAACTCTAAATCTAGGCGTGAGTTTTTTAAATATTTACACTACTGTTATAACAAATATGATTGGTGGCACTAGTTGGCAAGTGGGCCTGGCACACACGCTGGGAGGAAGGCCACTGCAATTCAATTGCACAAGCAGACTGATGATTCACAGTCAACAGTTTTTATTTTAAATATTTTCAAAACTGTTATAACAAATATGATTGGTGGCACTAGTTGGCAGGTGGGCCTGGCACACACGCTGGGAGGAAGGCAACTGCAATTAGATTACACTAGATGACTGATGTTTCACAGTCAAAAAAGTTTTTATTTTAAATATTTACAATACTGTTGTAACAAATATGATTGGTGGCACTAGTTGGCAAGTGGGCCTGGCACACATGCTGGCAGGCAGGCAACTGCAATTCAATTGCACTAGCAGACTGATGATTCAAAGTCAAAAAAGTTTTTATTTTAAAGATTTACACTACTGTTATAACAAATATGATTCGTGGCACTAGTTGGAAAGTCGGCCTGGCACACACGCTGGCAGACAGGCAACTGCAATTAAATAACACTAGCAGAATGATGTAAAAGTTTTTTATTTTAAAAAAGTTACACTAATGTTACAACAGATAGGAGTGGTGGCACTGAGGATAGAAGTAGGCACAGTATGTGCTGGCAGCCTGACACACAGGCTGGCACTAGTGGCAGGCTGGCCTGGCAACTAAAATTAAATAACACTAGAAGGGGACTGATGTAATTTTTTTTTTGTTTTTTTTAATTTACACTAATGTTACACCAGATATAAGTGGTGGAAAACAGAGCTATTAATCACAGTATATAATGTGGGCCTGACACACAGGCCTGATGGAAAATGAAATTAGATTACACTAGCAAAATGATGTAAAAGTTTTTTTTTTAAAATTTACACTAATGTTAAGCAGATATCAGTGGTGGCACAGAGCAATTAACCACAGTATATGCTGTGAGCCTGACACACAGGCCTTATAGAAAATTAAATTAGATTACACTAGCAAAATTATGTAAAAGTTTTTTTTTTTTAATTTTACACTAATGTTACACCAGATATCAGTGGTGGCACAGAGCAATTAACCACAGTATATGCTGTGTGAGCCTGACACACAGGCCTGATAGAAAATGAAATTAGATTACACTACGAAAATGATTTAATTTTTTTTGTTTTTTTTTAAATTTACACTAATGTTACACCAAATATCAGTGGTGGCACAGAGCAATTAACCACAGTATATGCTGTGTGAGCCTGACTCACAGGCCTGATAGAAAATGAAATTAGATTACACTAGCAAAATGATTTAAATTTTTTTTTTTTTTTAAATGTACACTAATGTTAAGCAGTTATCAGTGGTGGCACTAATCACAGTATATGCTGTGAGCCTCACACACAGGCTGACAGCCAGGCAAATGCAAATAAAATTACAAATAATAAAAAAAAAAAACGACTGAAGTTCTAGCCCTAAAAAGGGCTTTTTGGGCTGAAGTTCTAGCCCTAAAAAGGGCTTTTTGGGGTGCTGTCCTTACAGCAAAGATTAGATGAGTCCTTCAGGACTGTAGTGGACACTAAATACACTAGCCTAGCTATCTATTTCCCTATAATATCAGCAGCAGCACTAAACCTCCTCTCACTAACAATGCAAGATCGTAATGAATCTAAAATGGCTGCTGCACAGGAGCTAGGAGGGTCTGTGAGGGAGTGTCTGCTGCTGATTGGCTCAAATGTGTCTGCAGGCTGTGAGATACAGGGTCAAAGTTTCCTCAATGATGACGAATAGGGGGCGGATCGAACATCGCATATGTTCGCCCGCTGTGGCGAATGCGAACAAGCTAAGATCGCCGGGAACTGTTCTCTGGCGAACAGTTTGCGACATCACTAATCTTAAAGCAAGTTATTGAAATATTAAATATTAAAAAATATTAATAATAATTATATTTAATTATTATAGACACTGTAAAATATTCTAAATAATTTTACAGTATCTATAATTGACCAGGTTTTAAAACCAATGGTGCCCTGTTTGCGGTCATATGTGAAGGACACAATACACATCTTGGAATTGACAAAAGATGTAGAATGGCACCAGGACTTTATCTGGGTGACCATGGATGTCAGTTCCTTGTACACTTCTATTCCACATTTGTTGGGAATTACAGCAGTAAAATATTTTGCTAGGAAAAGTGGTTATATCAATGAGATGCAGATGGAATTTTTGGAGAAGGCCATGTTGTTTATTTTAACTAAGAATTACTTTATGTTTGAAAACAAATACTTCCTCCAAATTAGAGGTACCGCAATGGGTACAAAATTTGCTCCCACCTTTGCGAATCTTTATATGGGGTGGTGGGAGGACTTATTTGTTTTCAATCAAGATAATCCATTTAAAAACAATATAAAACAATGGTATCGTTATATAGACGATGTGCTTATGGTTTGGTATGGTTCATTTGAGGAATTGAAGAGATTCTTAGAATATGCAAACAAAAATCTCTTCAATTTGAAGTTTACAATGGAATGGAATAAAGAGAAAATAAACTTTTTAGACCTTGAGATCATACAGGAACAAGGCAAAGTTTATACAAACCTATATAGGAAACCAACAGACACAAACGGCTACCTGCATGCCAATAGTGGCCATCACGAAAAATGGATAAGGAATATCCCTCTAGGCCAGTTCCAAAGAGCGAGACGCAACTGCACAAAGGATGGTGACTATCAAGCAGCAGCAAGTGTTATTACAAATAGATTTTTAGCAAAGGGATATGACATTAAAGATCTAAGAGAGATTCAGGAAAGAGTTGGAACAATGGATAGGGATAAACTGATTAAGGGCACCAAACAAAAGAAAAAGAGTAGGGATAATAAAAGAAAGATACAATTGGTAACAAAATTTAATAGAGCTTCAAGGGAAATTGAAAAAGCAATGAAGAAGTATTGGCCAATCATAATGCAAGATCCGATCCTGAGAGATGTCTTGAACGATAAAGGACAGGTCATTTTTAAGAGGAACTCAAGTGTTAAGAATAGGATTAGCCCAAGTATGCTTAAATCTGGGAATCATGCGAATTGGCTAAATAAGAACACAGAGGGATTCTTTAAGTGTAGTAGGAAGAACTGTAGTTGTTGTGCACATATGGAGAAAAACAAATGTGCCTTTGGTAAGAGAAAAGGGGAAACTACTTTTAGAGTAAAAGGATTGATGAACTGCAGGACCTGCTACGTTGTGTATCTTCTCAGGTGCTCATGTGACAAAATCTATGTAGGCCGCACGAAGCGACCTGTGAAAACACGATTCAATGAGCACCTGAGAAACATAGACAATGGGTTAGATAACCATGGTGTGCCAGCACATTTTCTTGAAGCACACGGAAAAGATAGCACAGGTCTTAGCATTTTAGCAATAGAACATGTGAAAAATCCTATTAGGGGAGGAGATAGATTACTCCTCCTCAGACAGCGCGAAACCTATTGGATTCATAAGCTGGAAGCGTTGGGTCCAGAGGGTATGAATCGCGACATTGATCTAGCAGCCTTTTTAGATGTGTAATATGGTGTTTTTATATATATATGGGTTTATAGGAAGTATCTGTATTACGTTTTAGCCTAAGTTATTAAAATCAAATTTTACGGATCCTTTTACCATATATCTATGTCTATTGTCCGCAAACATAGTGTTCCCAATGTATTTATGTCATCAGTTCCCAAAATATACCGTTCTCAATACATGGAACATTATTTAGAGATCACAGTGTGTGTTTTAAATATGTCTTTTATTGCTATTTGCATTATAGGTTTGTGCAATATATTTCGTGCAATATCCTTCTTTATAATTAAGTTATTATTTATTAATTATTAATTATTATTTTTTAACAAAAGATAGATGCAGTGATTGTGTATGGAATATATATATATATATATTTTGTTTTAGGATGCTATGTTCTTTTATTATTATGTATGAAGTATTTAAATATGGAATGTTTTTGGACTATGTATTCTTTTATGTGCAAACAAGATTTTTTATGTGTATTGTTATTTTTATTATTGAACCTTTTGTTCAATTATTGAAGAAAATAATATGGACCTTTTGCGGCTCTTTAAACCACAAGGTATGTCAACCTATAACAGGGAAGAAGCAATAGTGGGAATGATTTAAAAAGGACTTGGATGAGCAATGTGGGCATTGCCTCTGACGAAGCGAGGAGGAGCCTCGCGAAACGCGTAAGGCCACGCCCACTTGATGATACGCTTGGACGTACTCTGACGCAATAGACAGCCTCTGCACTGGAGCCGGCATTTTCAGAGCAGTGTGTGTCAAAACGGAACAGAGAGGGTCCTAAAGATCTATACAGAGACTTACCTGCTGGCTATCGAATATTCCTTGGAGGAAGAGAGGAGGAGACCAGTAAAGGGGAATCTTTATATTTTTACCGCATGCACATACCTCATATGTTTGAGGGTATCGATGTGAGTGTTTGATTCGATGTTTTAAATCTGCTGTGTGATGTTTACCAAATAAATTATTTTTAATCTACACTTAGATCTTCCGTGTACTGTTTGGTGCACGGAGTTGCGCTCCTGTCTTTTCTTGTTTTTAACAGGTATTTGTCTTTGCTTTTGTTACCACGGAATATACACCAGTGGATCTTAAAGGAGCAGCAGAGAGGTGTGGATTAAGACTGTACAATTCTTATACGTATGGACTGAAGTGATTAATTACTAGTACCTAGTACTGAGACTGTAAAATTGTGTATGGTAAGAACGAACCTTTTTATTGTTTTATCCTGCATTTTAGGAGTTTTTTATGTGACCAGTTCTATTGTTGGAATACATTGTTTACCCATTAAGTTCTTATAGAATTGTGCTCACTTTTTGAATCTCATATATCATTTATATATATATTGGTTTGGGTGGCGCTTTGGGATTTTGCTTTGTGTTTTGAATTAAAGGTGCAGTAGCTGTGTGGTCAGGTTTTACTGATCATCCCGCTGGTGTACCTATTTTGGTGTTGTTAACCAAATCAGCAGCCCCCTGAGAGTGTGTTTTTTACTGTGATTTCTAAGGTTTTTTAGTCTATTAGTAGATCTTAGATATATACAGATTTATTTGAAATGGAAACGCCCACTTTGGAAAACACACACAGTTTTGGGAAATACTTTGATCCCTCCACTAGAAGTAGATTACTCTCCACCACTGGAGATGGGGAGGAGGAAGAGAGGGACCCTAAACTACTTTTTAGAAGGTTAGAAAAACTAAGTAGATCCCAGATTAATTGCTGGTACGATCTGATTACCTTGGAAAACTTTGAAAAATATGGGATTATCCCTAAAGGGTTGAAATTATATAAAAAATCTATATTTGAATTGGATGAGGTCGAATTTATAAGCGAATGGGAGGAAGCAATGGATATTTGCTCTAGAAAATTTATATCCATTTTAAAAAGGTATAGAGATAAAAAAGTTGAAAAACTGAGTAATGAGATATTACAGATTGAGACGGTTTTAAATGAGTACAAGGATGATGTCCTCTATAAGGAATTAGACATGAGGAATAGAACAGCTCTAAGATCATTTGAATCTGAGGTGATTAAAAACAAAAAGAGGAAATTACACAATGCACTGTATGGGAACAAGGACAAAGAATTAGGAGAAGATGACAATAACATTGGGGACAATGTTGAGGAAACACCAAGAGGTAACAGGAGAGGGGATGGAAGCCCTGAAATAAAGGGTTATAATAATAGAAGGTTCCACATAAATGGACAGCCAAAACAAAAAGTAAAAAGTAATGGCAGTAATTTTAAGGGGAATAAAATTAAAAATGGAAACGGAGGTAACCACCCGAATTTTAATATTAGAGATAAGGACCTATATCAGGAAGGTTACCAATCCGAACATATGGAAGACAATAGGATGCACAAAGAAAAGAGGAGATTTAGTGTAAATGAGCAGTATTCCTTATATCCCCAAAAGAATCAGGGACACTATCAGGATTGGAGTTTAGGAGCAAGACCAAAAGCAAATCAGCAGAGAAATCAGTCTGGCTATAAGAAAAATATAGAGAATGGAAAACAGACCAATACTAATAAAAATGGTCAAAAGGGTGGATATTATGATAAAGAACAGAAAAATATAGGGGGATATTTCCCGTTTAGAAAAGAACAAGTACAGGATCGTTTTTTAGGACACCCTTCAGAGAATCTACCCCGGGTAGGAAATCGAAACCCAAAAAGAGGGATAGAATACGAAGACGAGGATGTAGAGGAGGGGTGGTACATAGAGCCAAAAAACAAAAAAGGGAAAAGGAAGCACTTTTGAGACCCTTTGGACAGGAGATTTTTAATATTTCAAAGAAATTATTGACTAAAGATGAAGAAAATCTCCTTCGGAGGGGTCTCTCTTTTGCACCTGCTTCAGCCCCTAATGAATTTGAACTGTATATTGATACAAAGAAGCTCATTAGGAAACTGACCCTCGCAAGACATTTTAACATGAACAAAAGTATAGAAGAAGGTAATGTTATTGCAACACAAGGGGATGAGTCAGTAGTTGCCCTTGAGACCTTGGAAGCTGAAAGCAATTTGGCAGACTATGAAATAGGCTTAATAAATATTTTAGAGGACCTGGAAGCAGAAGCAGGGAATATCCCCATAAACCACAGCCACCTGAAAAAGAACTCAACGTTCTATCCTATTTATTCGAAAGGGAATTTTATTCCTGTCTTTGAGAAATTCTTAGAGAAGGAATTAAAAGAGATATGTTTGAGGGATAGAAGGAGGAAAAGGAAGAAAAATAATCTTAGTAGGAATGAACAAAAGGCACTCATGAAGTTAAGTGAGGAGATGGACATAGTGGTCAGAAGTGCCGACAAGGGTGGGGGTGTGGTTATCCAGGGCAGGGAAGACTACATTAGAGAGGCCAAACGTCTATTAAGTGACTCTGAAACCTACAAAGTCCTAGAGAAAAACCCTACTAAAGATTTTCTTTTTGAATATGAGGAGCTCATTAGAACAGGTAAAAACGAATTGGTTCTAAGTAATAGTGAGTTTCAATATTTGGTGGTGGGGAACCCAGTCTTGCCGATATTCTATCATCTCCCCAAAATTCACAAAGATATTAATAATCCTCCGGGGAGACCGATAGTTTCGGGGATTGGGGGCCTCACCACCAAATTATCGGAGTATGTTGACCAGGTTTTAAAACCAATGGTGCCCTGTTTGCGGTCATATGTGAAGGACACAATACACATCTTGGAATTGACAAAAGATGTAGAATGGCACCAGGACTTTATCTGGGTGACCATGGATGTCAGTTCCTTGTACACTTCTATTCCACATTTGTTGGGAATTACAGCAGTAAAATATTTTGCTAGGAAAAGTGGTTATATCAATGAGATGCAGATGGAATTTTTGGAGAAGGCCATGTTGTTTATTTTAACTAAGAATTACTTTATGTTTGAAAACAAATACTTCCTCCAAATTAGAGGTACCGCAATGGGTACAAAATTTGCTCCCACCTTTGCGAATCTTTATATGGGGTGGTGGGAGGACTTATTTGTTTTCAATCAAGATAATCCATTTAAAAACAATATAAAACAATGGTATCGTTATATAGACGATGTGCTTATGGTTTGGTATGGTTCATTTGAGGAATTGAAGAGATTCTTAGAATATGCAAACAAAAATCTCTTCAATTTGAAGTTTACAATGGAATGGAATAAAGAGAAAATAAACTTTTTAGACCTTGAGATCATACAGGAACAAGGCAAAGTTTATACAAACCTATATAGGAAACCAACAGACACAAACGGCTACCTGCATGCCAATAGTGGCCATCACGAAAAATGGATAAGGAATATCCCTCTAGGCCAGTTCCAAAGAGCGAGACGCAACTGCACAAAGGATGGTGACTATCAAGCAGCAGCAAGTGTTATTACAAATAGATTTTTAGCAAAGGGATATGACATTAAAGATCTAAGAGAGATTCAGGAAAGAGTTGGAACAATGGATAGGGATAAACTGATTAAGGGCACCAAACAAAAGAAAAAGAGTAGGGATAATAAAAGAAAGATACAATTGGTAACAAAATTTAATAGAGCTTCAAGGGAAATTGAAAAAGCAATGAAGAAGTATTGGCCAATCATAATGCAAGATCCGATCCTGAGAGATGTCTTGAACGATAAAGGACAGGTCATTTTTAAGAGGAACTCAAGTGTTAAGAATAGGATTAGCCCAAGTATGCTTAAATCTGGGAATCATGCGAATTGGCTAAATAAGAACACAGAGGGATTCTTTAAGTGTAGTAGGAAGAACTGTAGTTGTTGTGCACATATGGAGAAAAACAAATGTGCCTTTGGTAAGAGAAAAGGGGAAACTACTTTTAGAGTAAAAGGATTGATGAACTGCAGGACCTGCTACGTTGTGTATCTTCTCAGGTGCTCATGTGACAAAATCTATGTAGGCCGCACGAAGCGACCTGTGAAAACACGATTCAATGAGCACCTGAGAAACATAGACAATGGGTTAGATAACCATGGTGTGCCAGCACATTTTCTTGAAGCACACGGAAAAGATAGCACAGGTCTTAGCATTTTAGCAATAGAACATGTGAAAAATCCTATTAGGGGAGGAGATAGATTACTCCTCCTCAGACAGCGCGAAACCTATTGGATTCATAAGCTGGAAGCGTTGGGTCCAGAGGGTATGAATCGCGACATTGATCTAGCAGCCTTTTTAGATGTGTAATATGGTGTTTTTATATATATATGGGTTTATAGGAAGTATCTGTATTACGTTTTAGCCTAAGTTATTAAAATCAAATTTTACGGATCCTTTTACCATATATCTATGTCTATTGTCCGCAAACATAGTGTTCCCAATGTATTTATGTCATCAGTTCCCAAAATATACCGTTCTCAATACATGGAACATTATTTAGAGATCACAGTGTGTGTTTTAAATATGTCTTTTATTGCTATTTGCATTATAGGTTTGTGCAATATATTTCGTGCAATATCCTTCTTTATAATTAAGTTATTATTTATTAATTATTAATTATTATTTTTTAACAAAAGATAGATGCAGTGATTGTGTATGGAATATATATATATATATTTTTTGTTTTAGGATGCTATGTTCTTTTATTATTATGTATGAAGTATTTAAATATGGAATGTTTTTGGACTATGTATTCTTTTATGTGCAAACAAGATTTTTTATGTGTATTGTTATTTTTATTATTGAACCTTTTGTTCAATTATTGAAGAAAATAATATGGACCTTTTGCGGCTCTTTAAACCACAAGGTATGTCAACCTATAACAGGGAAGAAGCAATAGTGGGAATGATTTAAAAAGGGCTTGGATGAGCAATGTGGGCATTGCCTCTGACGAAGCGAGGAGGAGCCTCGCGAAACGCGTAAGGCCACGCCCACTTGATGATACGCTTGGACGTACTCTGACGCAATAGACAGCCTCTGCACTGGAGCCGGCATTTTCAGAGCAGTGTGTGTCAAAACGGAACAGAGAGGGTCCTAAAGATCTATACAGAGACTTACCTGCTGGCTATCGAATATTCCTTGGAGGAAGAGAGGAGGAGACCAGTAAAGGGGAATCTTTATATTTTTACCGCATGCACATACCTCATATGTTTGAGGGTATCGATGTGAGTGTTTGATTCGATGTTTTAAATCTGCTGTGTGATGTTTACCAAATAAATTATTTTTAATCTACACTTAGATCTTCCGTGTACTGTTTGGTGCACGGAGTTGCGCTCCTGTCTTTTCTTGTTTTTAACAGGGATTTGTCTTTGCTTTTGTTACCACGTAATATACACCAGTGGATCTTAAAGGAGCAGCAGAGAGGTGTGGATTAAGACTGTACAATTCTTATACGTATGGACTGAAGTGATTAATTACTAGTACCTAGTACTGAGACTGTAAAATTGTGTATGGTAAGAACGAACCTTTTTATTGTTTTATCCTGCATTTTAGGAGTTTTTTATGTGACCAGTTCTATTGTTGGAATACATTGTTTACCCATTAAGTTCTTATAGAATTGTGCTCACTTTTTGAATCTCATATATCATTTATATATATATTGGTTTGGGTGGCGCTTTGGGATTTTGCTTTGTGATCTATAATAATTTTATGTCATTATTAATAATATATTTTAATATTTAATAGTTTATTTTTCAATAATGCACCTTAAGGATTACTAATTCTTCACGTGAGCTAAACCATCACCGCGTAAACCTAAATGGTGAAACCCAAAACGCTTTACACATTTTATAATCCTATTTTCTTCACATAGAAAAACTAAAACAAAAAGGTATTAATAAATATTTATTTCTTTAAATATGTGATCATTTTAATATAAAATATATATCTATAACTATATATTTATAGCATTAGATATAAAGGTAAAGGTATATATAGTACAGATATATATAATATTTTTTATTTACAAAAAGAAGAACATTTTCCTTTACGTGAACAATATCGGAATGTTAAATATTACAATAAATACACATTATTAAATATTAATATTGAATAAACATTATTCCTGTTTTCAGGTTTTGGATTGTTAAGGACTCCAATGTGTGTGTGTATGTATGTATATATATATATATATATATATAAAGGAAGAGAAAGGAAGGCACTAATGTATTTATTACTGAAGATACCTATTAGGGTCTTATAGTAGGAATATATATATGTCCTTAAAAAAAGGGGAATCCAATTGAATAAAATGAAATAAAATAAAGAGGCTTTCAATAAGTTAAGAATCCAATTCAGATCTGTGCAATGTGAATATAAAAAAATGTGAACTGTGAAGGAAACAATTCATATAGTGCTAAATCAATGTAAGTTCACCTTCGGTGTGCATAAATAATAGCAATATACACCATAACAACTGAAAAAAATACTAATAATGTTCATAAATCATATATATACCTATATAATCATATAGCTATATAGGGATGGATATATATTTTACCAAAAAATCATTTATATATACTGTATATATATATATATATATATATATATATATATATATATATATATATATATATAAATATATATGTATATATATACGTTGATTGGAGTAGCCGTGTTAGTCCAGAGATTTACATATCAAAATAACAAGAGTATTGCATTGAGCAATGATACTTTTTTTATTGGACTAACTATACATTTATAAGTTGACAAGCTTTCAGAAAAGTTCCTTCCTTTATCAAGTCTAAAGCAATGTCAGTATTGCTTTAGACTTGATAAAGGAAGGAACTCTTCCGAAAGCTTGTCAACTTATAAATGTATAGTTAGTCCAATAAAAAAAAGTATCATTGCTCAATGTTATTTTGATATCTATATATATATATATATATATATATCTATATCTATCTATCAATCTATCTATCTATCTATCTATCTATCTATCTATCTATCTATCTATCTATCTATATATATATATATATATATATATATATATATATATATATATATATATATAAATAGAACATATCCTGCTATGTGAATGGGAAATATTCATATTTCATGTCAGGTTAGTACACTTGATTAAACGCAGTCGGGTTTGCTCGACTTGTTGGGTGGTTTTTTTCCACTTTTCAAGCTCCATTGAAGTCTATAGGAGAATACTTTAACACGGTCACAATATTCTAAAATAAAGAGGCTTTCAATAAGTTAAGAATCCAATTCAGATCCGTGCAATGTGAATATAAAAAAAGCTGTGAACTGTGAAGGAAACAATTCATATAGTGCTAAATCAATGTTAGTTCACCTTTGGTGTGCATTAATAATTGCAATACACCATAACAACTGAATAAAATACTAATAATTAGTGATGTCGCGAACAGTTCGCCAGAGAACAGTTGCCGGCGAACATAGCTTGTTCGCATTCGCCGCTGCGGGCGAACATATGCGATGTTTGATTCGCCCCCTATTCTTTATCATTGAGTAAACTTTGACCTTGTATCTCACAGCCTGATGACACATTTCAGCCAATCAGCAGCAGACACTCCCTCACAGACCCTCCCAGCTTCTGGGCAGCAGCCATTTTAGATTCATTACGATCTTGCTTTCTTAGTGAGAGGAGGTTTAGTGTTGCTGCTGTGACATTATAGGGAAATAGATAGCTAGGCTAGTATATTTAGTGTCCAGTACAGTCCTGAAGGACTCATCTAATCTCTGCTGTAAGGACAGCACCCCAAAAAGCCCTTTTTAGGGCTAGAACTTCAGTTTTTTTCAGTCTTTTGGTTAATTGCTCTGTGCCAGCCACCACTCATATCTGCTTAACGACAAAACTTTTAAATAATTTTGCTAGTGTAATCTAATTTCATTTTCTATCAGGCCTGTGTGTCAGGTTTACACAGCATATACAGTGGTTAATTGCTCTGTGCCAGCAGCCACCACTCATATCTGCTTAACATTATTGTAATTTTTTTTAAAAAAAACTTTGAAATCATTTTGCTACTGTAATCTAATTTCATTTTCTATCAGGCCTGTGTCTCAGGCTCACACAGCATATACTTTGGTTAATTGCTCAGCCACCACTCATATGTGCTTAACATTAGTGTAAATTTAAACCAAAAAAACTTTTAATTCATTTTGCTAGTGTAATCTAATTTCATTTTCTATCAGGCCTGTGTGTCAGGCTCACACAGCATAGACTGTGGTTAATTGCTCTGTGCCACCACTGATATCTGCTTAACATTCATTAGTGTACATTTAAAAAAAAAAAAACTTTAAAATAATTTTGCTAGTGTAATCTAATTTCATTTTCTATCAGGCCTGTGTGTCAGTCTCACACAGCATATACTGTGCTTAATTGCTGTGCCAGCCACCACTCATATCTGCTTAACATTATTGTAAATTTAAAAAAAAAAAACTTTTAAATCATTTTGCTAGTGTAATCTAATTTCATTTTCCACCAGGCCTGTGTGTCAGGCCCACATCATATAGTGTGATTGCTAGCTCTTTTTTCCACCACTTATAACATTAGTGTAAAATTTTTATATTTTTTTTTTTTACATAAGTCCTCTTCTAGTGTTATTTAATGTTAGTTTCCAGGCCAGCCTGGCTGCCATTAGTGCCAGCTTGTGTGTCAGGCTGCTATCATATACTGTGCCTACTTCCATCCTCAGTGCCAGTCCACCACTCCTATCTGGTGTAACATTATTTTAAATTTTGTAAAAAAAATTATTTTACATCAGTCTTCTAGTGTTATTTAATTTTAGTTGCCAGGCCAGCCTGCCACTAGTGCCAGCCTGTGTGTCAGGCTGCCAGCACATACTATGCCTACTTCTATCCTGAGTGCCATCACTCTTATCTGTTGTAACATTTTTTTTTTTTTACATCAGTCTTCTATTGTTATTGAATTGCAGTTGCCTGTCTGCCAGCGTTTGTGCCAGGCCCACTTTCCAACTAGTGCCACCAATCATATTTGTTATTACAGTAGTGTAAATATTTAAAAAAAACATTTTTTGACTGTGAATCATCAGTCTGCTAGTGCAATTGAATTGCAGTTGCCTGCCTGCCAGCGTGTGTGCCAGGCCCACTTGCCAACTAGTGCCACCAATCATATTTGTTATTACAGTAGTGTTAATATTTAAAATTAAAACTTTTTTGACTGTGAATCATCAGTCTGCTAGTGCAATTGAATTGCAGTTTCCTGCCTGCCAGCGTGTGTGCCAGGCCCACTTGCCGAGTGCCACCAATCATATTTGTTATAACAGTATTTTAAATAGTTAAAAAAAAACTTTTTTGACTGTGAAACATCAGTCTGCTAGTGTAATCTAATTGCAGTTGCCTTCCTCCCAGCGTGTGTGCCAGGCCCACTTGCCAACTATTGCCACCAATCATATTTGTTATAACAGTAGTGTAAAAATTACAAAAAAAATATTTTTTGACTGTGAAAGATCAGTCTGCTAGTGTAATCTAATTGAAGTTTCCTGCCTGCCAGCGTGTGTGCCAGGCCCACTTGCTGCCAACTATTGCCACCAATCATATTTGTTATAACAGTTTGGAAAATATTTAAAATCAAAACTTTTTTGACTGTGAATCATCAGTCTGCTAGTGCAATTGGATTGCAGTTGCCTGCCTGCCAGCGTGTGTGCCAGGCCCACTTTCCAACTAGTGCCACCAATCATATTTGATATAACAGTAGTGTAAATATTTAAAAAAAAAATTGAAATTTTCTGTCTGTTAGTGTAATCTAATTGAAGTTGCCTGCCTGCCAGCGTGTGCCAGGCCCACTTGCCAAGTTAGTGGCACCACTCATAACCCACGTTATTCCAAACAATTTAGGAATGTTAGGTGATTTAGGCCCTTTATGACTTAAAACCAGACTCTGCATCAACTATGTAATTTCTCGTGGGAGTTTTGCCATGGATCCCCCTCCGGCATGCCAGAGTCCAGGTGTTAGTCCCCTTGAAAAAACGTTTCCATCACTATTGTGGCCAGAAAGAGTCCCTGTGGGATTTAAAATTCGCCTGCCCATTGAAGTCAATGGCGGTTCGCCCGGTTCGCGAACATTTGCGGAAGTTCGCGTTCGCCATTCGCGAACGCAAAATTTTAGGTTCACGACATCACTACTAATAATGTCCATAAATCAGGATTTATATAAAAGTCATTCAAATCCGCTCCAATGTAAACACTCAGCTGGACATACGGATAGAGATAATACTGGTGATGCTTTTAAATGGAAGTATCTGAAAACAGTGCAGAAAAAAACAAAGTCCCTGCAATATACATACATATACATATTTAGACATGTATATGTATGTATGTATGTATATATAGTTAAAGCCTTTTGCAGCCTTTCATTTCTAACAGAAACTTCATATCTTTGAGCACTTATTATGACTTTATATTGCAGGTTTTTTTTAAAAATAATTTTTATTAGTGTTATTATGAGTGTAACTAAACTGTTCAATGTATTTTTATGTGTTTTGCACAACTTTTTAATTGATTGTAACAGTTAAAGGGACTGTTAATTTTTATTCTTTAAAAAGATGGAAAATCACTTTTTTACCCATTCCCCAGTTTTGCCCATCCAACATGATTATATTAATAATCTGTTAACCTCTGTGATTACCTTGTAGCTAAGCCTCTTTTGACAACCCCCTGATCACATGGCTATTTATTTATTATCTATTGACTTGCATTTTAGCCAATTAGTGCAGTGTCAGCCACAACTTCAAGGGAGAAAGCACAATGTTATCTATATGGCCACATGGATTAGCAGTCTTTTCTAAAGTGTTAAACCCATATATACAGTTTCTGATAAATTTGTGATAAATATTAATAATTAATTAATATTTTTTTTTTATAAGGGTTTAAAGGTACATGGTATATGATAAGGTATTTGACCGGAAAGGGTTATAATGTGTGTATATATATATATATATATATATATATATATATATATATATATATATATATATATATATATTTCTAAATATGTGTATAGGTATATATATTTATGTATATATGTATGTATTTTATGTGTTTATATGTGTATATATGTATTTAGAAAAACGTCAAAGACTTTTAGACCGTATAACTAGTGGCTTGTTGATATTGTTGTATTGTTTTTGCAATCACAATGAAGTTCTTAATTTTCTTATAATAAATATAATATTTGTTTTAAATATCAGTTTCTGTTTTCTGTCTCAATGAAAGTTCCTCTGATACATCTTATACAAGACTTTGGGCTCCATGTACAAAGCAGCATAAGCTGTTCTGGAGTCCTTGCAGGGCAGATTCAGACATGTGAGCCGGCTTTCCGCAATGTAAGCAGCAGCGATCATAAGAAAAGCTTCTCAATGCCTCCAGATTGACGCAACTGCACTCTACATTTAAACCGATGCTCCATCTTTACAGAAGCATTTCACTGCTTTTTGTCCCGTGCGTTGAACTGCCGCTACATGCACACTGTGCATGCAAATGTGCAATGGCACTCTGACAGGCCTGACTGATATTCCTTATGTGTGGAGTGGCGGGTCTGTCAGACTGCACAGTGGGGCATGTCAGGTCATGGCCCACCAGAAGGGTTGTCACACCTGGTACCAGGCCGTGGCCCTACTGCTGAGAACCCGGGCACTAGATAACTTTTGAACTTAAAGAGTTTTAGTGTATTTTACTATTTTCTTCTAATACAAGTTTTTATTTAACTGTTTTCTTCTGAATTAAACTGAACACTATAATAATAATAATAATAATAATAATAATAAAGGGCTTTCTAAAAAAAGGGACTCTTTGAAGTAATCTTAAAAAAAACCAAAAAAAATGGACTCATATCAAAGCAACCTAGTTACATGAAAGTCTACCTACATTTTTGTTAACTGTAATCTATATTATGGGGACATGGATGAGAACCTAAACATTTGATTGAAATTTCTGAAAAACTTTAATAAAGTCAGTCTCAGATTCCCCCACCTGTGCTGATTTTGTATTTCTACACATGCAACAATAGTTTTGAGTTTTGCCGGTCAATTTATTAAAGTGCGGATGGACATGATAAGCTATGTCGTATCATGTCCTCCGCACATCGATAAATGCCAACAGCATACACTGTCAACATTTATCATTGCACCAGCAGTTCTGGTGTAATGTGTGCAGAACGATGAAGGATTGGGTGGGTACAGTGTGGTCTAGATCATGAAACCTATTGGAAATCTTCTCAATTGTGGTGTCAAGCTCTGGGCAGGACGTGTTGCTTAGGAAGGAAGTAATCTTTTTTGGTATGATAATGTGAGCATTGTTCACATTGTTAACCACCTGTCTGCCTCTGAACCACATCATAATATCATTTTACTGCCAAAGATGTACCATAATCAACTGCAGTTGCATTATATCACATTTCTCTGGGAGGAATTTTACAGTTGGAAACCACTGCAGACCTGCTGGTCTATGTTTGCTCTCCTTATCTTTAGCAGGTGGCTTATCAAAGTGTAGTGTAGTTGAGGTTCTTTACAAAAGAGTGACCCTAGCAATATGCCCCTCTTACTCATAACACTGGGTGGATTGGTATTAGTTCTTCAGTATGTTGACAGTCAGTGCCCTTGTTGTGCAGTTAAGTACTATGCTCAGGAAACAATTAACCATTCAACTCTTGAGAGCCATAGCACAGGCTTTGAAAGCAATCTGTACATTTGTAATTGAGAGCTTAATGTTTTGCTTCCAGTTTTAATTTGCAGTTGTGGTGCTTTGCGAGTAAGGGTATGGTGGTTCAAAGCAAAGTTTGCAATATTAATACATTACATAGAAACATATAATTTGACGGTAGATAAGAACCAAAAAGGCCCATCAAGTCTACTCATATTACTTGTTACTTTTTTCTTAGGATAGCCTTATGCATTTCCCAGGCATTTTTCAATTTGTTTAAAGTCTTTGGCCTCTAGTTATCAAGCCGTCAACCGCAAATACGCTGGAATTCTGCAGCGTATTTGTGGTGAGGCTGATTCGCCGTAGTTATCAAGCCCTACAGCCCGGCAAAAGTAGAATATAGTGACGTAACATACTATCCGCCGGACTCAGTCCGACACAGATCGATGGTTACATCACTACAGATGTTCCGAACGCAAGTTCGGCACAATCTAACTACTTTTGGTAGTTATCAAATACCTACCAGGTACGCTCGCCACTATTCCGGGCCAGCATACCTGGTTTTCAATCCGCCGCCCCATAGGTATCAATGGGAGTCTTACAGCAGCGAGAGCTCATGTTCGCTGCTGCCCGATATCCCATTGATTCCTATGGGAAGTGTCTGCACCTAACACCCTAACATGTACCCCAAGTCTAAACACCCCTAATCTGCCCCCCGGACCCCACGGCACCTAAATAAACTTATTACCCCCTAAACCGCCACTCCCAGACCCCGCCGCAACTATAATAAACTTATTAACCCCTAAACCTCCGCTCACGGACCACGCCGTCACCTACATTATACCTATTAACCCCTAATCTGCCACCCCCTATATCGCCGCCACCTACATAAAGTTATTAACCCCTATCCTGCCGATCCTGGATCCCGCCACAAATAAATTAATTGTTTAACCCCTAAACCACCGCACCCGGAGCCCTCCGCCACCTACATTACATTTATTAACGCCTAATCTACCCCCCTACACCGCTGCCACTAAATTAAATGAATTAACCCCAAAACCTAAGTCTAACCCTAACACCCCCCTAACTTAAATATTATTTAAATTTATCCATAAAAAATATTCCTATCATGAAATAAATTAATCCTATTTAAAACTAAATACTTACCTACAAAATAAACCCTAAGATAGCTACAATATAATTAATATTTACATTGTACATTGTAACTTAGGTTAGGATTTATTTTACAGGCAAGTTTGTATTTATTTTAACTAGGTACAATAGCTATTAAATAGTTAATAACTATTTAATAGCTACCTAGTTAAAATAATTACAAAATTACCTGTAAAATAAATCCTAACCTAAGTTACAAATACACCTAAAACTAAACTATCAATAAATTAATTAAATTAATAAACTACAATGATCTAAAATAAAATACAATTAAATAAACTAAACTATATTACAAAAAAACAAACACTAAATTATAAAAAATATTACAAGAATTTTAATCTAATTACACCTAATCTAAGCCCCCTAATAAAATAAAAAAGCCCCCCAAAATAATAAAATTCCCTACCCTAAACTAAATTACAAAAGTAATCAGCTCTTTTACCAGCCTTAAAAGGGCTTTTTGCGGGGCATTGCCCCAAAGTAATCAGCTCTTTTACCTGTAAAAAAAAAAGCAATACAATACCACCCCAACATAAGAACCCACCACCCACACACCCCTACTCTGAAACCCACCCGATCCCCCCTTAAAAAAAACTAACACTACCCCATTGAAGATCACCCTACCTTGAGCCGTGTTCACCCAGCCGGGCACCACTGGTCATCCGATGGGGCAGAAGAGGACATCCGGACCAGCAGAAGTCTTCATCCGATCGGGGCAGAAGCGGTCCTCCAAGCGGCAGATGTCTTCATCCAAGCGGCATCTTCTATCTTCAATCAACCGGAGTGGAGCGGAGCCATCTTGAATCCAGCCGACACAGAGCTATCCTCTTCTTCCGATGTCCTAACAGCGAATGAAGGTTCCTTTAAATGACGTCATCCAAGATGCCAAATGGAATTAAGGTAGGAAAAATCCGATTGGCTGATGTAATCAGCCAATCGGATTGAAGTTCATCAGCCAATCAGATTTTTCCTACCTTAATTCCGATTGGCTGATAGAATCCTATCAGCCAATCGGAATTCGAGGGAAGCCATCTTGGATGACTTCATTTAAATGACATCGGAAGAAGAGGATGGCTCCGCTTCTGCTGGATTCAAGATGGCTCCGCTCCGCTCCGGTTGATTGAAGATAGAAGATGCCGCTTGGATAAAGACATCTGCCGCTTGGAGGACCTCTTCTGCCCCGATCGGATGAAGACTTCTGCCGGTCCGGATGTCCTCTTCTGCTTCATCGGATGACCAGTGGTGCCCGGCTGGGTGAACACGGCTCAAGGTAGGGTGATCTTCAATGGGGTAGTGTTAGTTTTTTTAAAGGGGGGATCGGGTGGGTTTTAGAGTAGGGGTGCGTGGGTGGTGGGTTGTAATGTTGGGGGGGTATTGTATTGCTTTTTTTTTACAGGTAAAAGAGCTGATTACGTTTGGGCAATGCCCCGCAAAAAGCCCTTTTAAGGGCTGGTGAAAGAGCTGATTACTTTTGTAGAATTTAGTTTAGGGTAGGGAATTTTATTATTTTGGGGGGCTTTTTTATTTTATTAGGGGGCTTAGTTTAGGTGTAATAAGATTAAAATTCTTGTAATTTTTTTTATTTTTTGTAATTTAGTGTTTGTTTTTTTTGTAATATAGTTTAGTTTATTTAATTATATTTTATTTTAGATCATTGTAGTTTATTAATTTAATTAATTTATTGATAGTGTAGTGTTAGGTGTATTTGTAACTTAGGTTAGGATTTATTTTACAGGTAATTTTGTAATTATTTTAACTAGGTAGCTATTAAATAGTTATTAACTATTTAATAGCTATTGTACCTAGTTAAAATAAATACAAACTTGCCTGTAAATAAAAATAAAACCTAAAATAGCTACAATGTAATTATTAATTATATTGTAACTATCTTAGGGTTTATTTTATAGGTAAGTATTTAGTTTTAAATAAAAATAATTTATTTAATTATAGGAAAATTTATTTAGATTAATTTAAATAATATTTAAGTTAGGGGGGTGTTAGGGTTAGACAGGTTTTGGGGTTAATTAATTTTATATAGTGGCGGCAGTGTAGGGGGGGTAGATTAGGCATTAATAAATGTACTGTAGGTGACGGCGGTGTGGGGGGGCAGGATAGGGGTTAATAAATGTAATGTAGGTGGCGGAGGGCTCCGGGTGCGGCGGTTTAGGGGTTAAACAATTAATTTATTTGCAGCGGGGTCCGGGATCGGCAGGATAGGGGTTAATAACTTTATGTAGGTGGCGGCGGTATAGGGGGCGGCAGATTAGGGGTTAATAGGTATAATGTAGGTGGCTACGGGGTCCGGGAGCAGCGGTTTAGGGGTTCATATATTTATTATAGCGGCGGCAGGGTCCGGGAGTGGCAGTTTAGGGGTTAATAACTTTATTATAGTTGTGGCGGGGTCCGGGAGTGGCGGTTTAGGGGTTAATAAGTTTATTTAGGTGCGGGGGGCTCCGGGAGCGGTGGTTTAGGGGGGAAAACAGTATAGTATAGTGTGGGTGCTTAGTGACAGGCTAGCAAGAAAGCTGTGACAAAGCCGATGAGCAGCGAGATCGATGACTGTCAGTTAACAACAGTCCACTGCTCATCGCTCCGTACTTGGTACGCGGCTTCTTGACAGCTTTCTTGATAACTTTGGCGAATGTATTCAGGTCCGCGGCGGCGATGTAAGGTATTGGGCCGGCGAATGCAGGTAAGTAGACAGCTTGATAACTAGAGCCCTTTGTGTTTACCACCTCAATTGTAAGTTTATTCCACAAATCCACCACCCTTTCTGTTAACAAAATGCTTCATAAAATTTCTCTTGAATCTTCTATCCTCTAACGTAAAGGGACATGAAACCCAAATTTAATTTTTCATGATTAAGAAAGAGCATGCAATTTTAAACAACTTTTTAATTTACTTCTTACTCTTAATATGCTTTGCTGAAAAGCATATCTAGATAGGCTCAGTCAGTGGCGGCTCATGGGTTATTTAAATGGGGGTTCACAATACATACATTTTGGGAAATTAAATTTACATTTACGACTAAAAAGTAAAGTGTAATATTATGCAGGTTTCCTGCCTATCTGCAGCAGTTAAATATAGGAGTCAGGGTCAGGGATAAAATAAAAAGTAAAATGTAATAATATGCAGCACTGCCACTTACCATGCAGTAATAAAATATTGCAGTGTCACCTACTGTCCAGTGTCCTAATCAGACAGAAGAGTCATTGACCATCCTGGGTGCTAAATGCAGTACCTACAGCCAAGTCAACTTACATTATCATATAATGGACCTGCAGGGATAACCAGCCTGAGAGTGTGAAAGCTGTGCCAGCAATGCAGTAGCCATGACGTTCCTAGTGATAGTGCAGTGTTAGGCTTATTCTGTGAGTTCATATCTAAGACGTGTGGAGATCCATGTGCAGAAACACTAACACACAGACAGACACAGACTTACACTAACACAAAGACACACAATGGCATACACACACATACAGACACACACTGGCATACACACACACACACTGGCATACACACACACGCAGACCCACACTGGCATACACACACACACAGACCCACACTGGCATACACACACACACAGAACCACACAGGCAGACACACATACAGACACACACTGGTATACACACATACAGACACACACTGGTATACACACATACAGACACACACAGAGAGACACTTGCACACAGTCACACACAGGCATACATAGACAGACAGACTAACACACACAGGCATACACACACAGAGACTCACTAACACACACAAAGACACACACAGGCATACATGCACTTACACACAGTCATACACACAGGCACAGACAGACAGAGAGACACTAACACATACAAAGACACTAAAACACAGAGACACACACAGGCATACACACATACATACAGACAGACGCTAACACACAGACAGACACTAACACACAGACAGACGCTAACATACACAGGCATACACACACAGGCAAACACTAACACACACAGAGACACACACAGGCATACACACACCTACAGACACACATAAACATACAGACACACACTAACACAAAGGCATACACACACACAATCTAACAGAAAAAAAGTTCTGCTGCACTGCAAATATTTAAATCACAACAAAAAGAGTATGCAGTAAGATAGCAGACAGAACCAGGCCAGCATTGCATGCATTTAACCAATATGACTAGTTTGCAGATGTTTAAGGGAAGCCAATAACAAAACCCACAATACAGTGTAACCCCAAATTTTTAATACATTTGGCAAATACCATATAAACACACAAGGAGAAGGAGCTCTTTTAAAAGTTGCCTTCTAGGGCTTAGTACTTAATTTTTTAGACCCCCTTACACGCAAAAGTAAGAGAAATGGTTTGGGGGGAAGATTGAAGAAGTAATACTGTTCAGTTAACATTATCTGAAATACCAGCAAAGATGGAAATTAACATTTCCCTTCAGCTGCCATCTACAAACACCTGCAATGAAATGTAGCTGCTTGGTGCACATAAACAAAATGTGTTTTTTTGTAGGATAGTGAGCACCATTCTTAACAAGCATTTATGTGACAGTCAATGCTATAGGCATTTTAAGGCAAACTCAGCCAGTAAATTACATACAGATTTTATTTAGTAAGACTGATCAGGTCTGATCCAGATGTGCTTTTGTAATAGAACAGGGCCTATTTGTGCATATTGCATAAGGGTTTTATAGTTTTTTTTAATTTTAAATAAAAATAAGGGATTCAGATTTAGGGTAATAGATATGCTGTTAACAGGATACAGGTTTATCTGTAACATATATATATATATACACACGCATACTTATAAAGCACAACTAAATACCCTGTCATATATTCCCTTTAGATGAGGCTGTAAGTTTGCTCCCTAAGCTCATATGAGACTAGTATTCTGTGTAATGGAGAGGTTTGTAGGGAATGCAGGGCTCTGAGCTGGCATGAAAAAAGGATTACCCAATAAGTCATGTAGGCACTCACTTTAAACATGTTTCTTATGGCTCTCTGATGCATGATCTGAAGCTATGATTGTTGTGCTTTGTTAAAGGGTAACCAAGGCTGGTATGAATGATATATAGGGGCAGTTCCCAGTGGTGTATTTATTATTTAAAATTCTAAAACTTTTTAGCTATATTATTTTTGGACCAGGGTGTAATATTTTTTATTTTTAATGTTATGACCTGCATTTCAAACTAGTTTAAAGACAGCTAAAACAACTAAAGAATGCTCTGAAAATAAAAATAAATCACAGCAACAGCCACTGATTTTATACATACTGCACACCCTTTTGAACTTCCATTTGGTGAGGCGTTTGAGATGCATCTGAAGCTGATGTTGATAAACACTAGAGCAGCCATCCCAATATTCTATTATCAAGCAGACTGCCTGAAACACACTGCCTGTCAGGATTTGTGAGGAGAAAGAAGTCAGACTCAGAAGATAAAAACACACTGCAAAAGGGGGAGGGGCTTAAGATCGTCAGCCCAAAGCAAACATCTCACATGCTGAACTCGTGAATGCAATGTAGAAAACCCTGCCCCCTCTGCAGATCCAGCACCGAGCTGCCTTAGATTCCTACAGTCAGTGTTTGGCTCAGCCCTGTGCTAATACAACACCTCCACTGAGCCGTGCCCTTACTTGATTGAAGAGGTTGAGAGCCAATCATTTTTTTTTACAGTTTTGGGTGGAGCATCAGCGGAGCTTCTGTTAATCAGATATTTTTAGACCAAGTTAAATTAATAAGATCGCACCTTTCTTAAATATGGGAAATATAGTTGAGCAAAGCATCTCAAAATGAACAGTGGAGTATTGCAAGCGGGTTTGGGCTATACATTTAGAAAGGAAATGGATGTATAAGAACTATTTATCTGAATGAATGAATTTTGTCCTGCTGTGCTGTATATACAGCTATGGTAAAAATAGTATACCACATATGGTGAATTAAGTAAATTGTGTCACAAAGACCTGATAAATGCCACAGTCGCATTTGCCAGGTAAAATAAAAAGTGCTAAATAAACCCACTATGGAAAAATTGCATAGAAAATATTCTGTCATGAAATAAGTCAAGTGAAGTAAAGTGTTCCATGCCACAATGTTAGTCTTCATAGTTGTAATCCAGTGCGGTCCGCACCCCCCTAGTGACGCCACTGCCTCCTCCGACACACACACAGCTCTTAGTGTGCGAGTGTCACGTGACAGCTGGCTCCTGCACACTAAGAGCTGTGCTCTTAAGAAGGCTATGGGCTGGCCTGTAGGTGGCGCTGCAGTCAATGCAGTTTTAAAGTTGAAAGTGCTTTTGCCTATAATTCTATCTATCGCACTGCACAGCATGTGCGATAGATAGAAGTATTAGGCAAAAGACCATTCCACTTTCAGCCTAAAAAATAAAAAACTGCAATTTTAAATGTTTTTATTCAAAACTGCAGTGGAGGCTGGAGGATTTTTAAATTTAAATCAGCCAATAAGGTTTAAAAATGTATTTTTATTTTTTATTTCTCAATCTTTTTTTTTTATTTTTATCAGGGGTCATGGTGTTCATCAGGGGTCAGGGGGTTCGTCAGGGGGTTCACGTGCTCAAGTGCTCCTATAGAGGAGCCTCCACTGGGCTCAGTAGTTACTGATTGATTGATGCGCATAGATGTGATTGGCTCATCCATGTGCATTGCAATTTCTTCATCGAAGAATATCTAAAAAATTAACCACATTAGATAATAGAAGAAAATTGAAATGTTGCTTAAAATTGTATTCTCTACCTGAACAAAAAATTTTGTGTTTAGTGTCCCTTTAATATTGTGACCCCTTGTTTTGGCATACTTTTTTGTGGAAAATACTTTCAGCTTCCACTTTATTAACTCCATTCAAATATTTAAAAGTTTCTATCTTGTTACCTCTTTCTCTTCATTCCTCTAAACTATGCATATTTAGGTCATAGAGCCTTTCTTTGTACTTTTTATATTTTAGACTGTGTACCCTTATAGTAGCCCTTCTTTGGAAATGTTCTACTTTATTTATATCTTTCTGAAGATATCATCTCCAGAACTATACACAGTATTCCAGATGAGGCCTAACTAATGATCTGTAAAGTGGCATAAGAACCTTGATATTGCTGCTGCTATTACATTTCAAAATGCAACCAAGTATTCAACTGGCCTTATTGGCTGCATTGTGTACTAAATTATAAATCATGTGAAATAATAATTTCAGTTACACTCAATAATGTGCCATTGAGACTATAATTGGCCCTTGGGTTTTTGGATCCTATATGCATAATTTTGCTCTTGGTAATATTACATTTTAGATATCATTTATTTGCCCAGTCCTCCAGTTTTTTAATATCACTGTTCATTTGAACAACCACCCCTGGAACATCAACTCTGTTATACATTTTTGTATAATCAGCAAGCAAACCTTCCCCTGAAGCCCACTTCCAGTATCACTTATGAATTTGTTAAACAAAACAGACCCTTGGGGAACAGTACTAATAACTGACCCCTTATTTGAATGTACTCCATTAATTGAAGCCCTCTGCCTTCTATCCTTAAGCCAGCATTCTACCCACTTAACAATCTAAGCATCTACTCCAAGGCAATACATTTTGTGAATAAGTTTGATGTGTGGGACAGTGTCTAATGCTTTACTAAAGTCTAGATATGCTACATCTATGGCTCCTCCCTAGTCTATTAATTTATTTATATGGCAAAATAAATCAATTAGATGAATCAAAAACAATATATAAACATGTCTAAATCACAAACAAATAAAATCCAATACTCAAAACGATGTGATAAAAGGATATGAAATATATAATAGCTGTGCAAATTAGTCCCAAATAATACATTAAATTGCTTAAAGATTCCAAGGATTGTACCTCCAAGAAAAAAGAAACTGCAATGGTGCAGTCCTGTGGTGCACTATGGCATGAAATATTTATATGTAATGCACTCACATGCTCCAGAGCTTAATATCAAGCTCTAGATTTAAAGGCTCATTGAGATTCCTAACAGGAACATTGACTATGTTAAAATATTTATTATAACAAGTGTGAAACCACCCGGATTAAAAAGAGATCAGAACCACAGCAAGAACACCTGCTAACACGGACTGAAAATATAAACAATGTCTCTAAGTTGCAGTTTTACAGCTCAGAAGGTAAGTCTCTACCCTTACAGTGATGTCACAAACTCTGCTCTGACGTACATTTCACAATTAATGTTTGGCTTTGTCAAGGGCAGAGACTTACCTTCTGAGCCGTAATACCACAACTTAGAGACATTGTTTATATTAACGGTCCTTGTTAGTAGGGGTTCTTGCTGTGGTTTTGATTTTCCAGCAGTGAAACCATGCTGTCGTTTGTCTTCTAAGTTTTTGGTCTGAAGGGTAAGACACAACTATTTCCTTTTAAAAAAGTTTCCATTGATTTCCCTGCAATTGAGATCAAACTGACTGACCTATAGTTATCTGAATCTACCTTTTTTATGAAGAGGGACTACATTGGCAGTTTTCCAGTCTTTTGAAACAACTCCTGTTAATAGTGACTGATTAAATAAATCAGCTAATGGAGTAGCTATCATGGATCAAAGTTCTCTTAGAACCCTTGGATGAATATTACCTGGACTTACAGACTTTTTTACTTTTATTTTTTATAAAGTCATTGAAGCTTCTTCCTCTGTAAAAAAAAAAAAAAAATTAGTACTTACATTATCATTTAAAGTAAAATCCCTTAATAGAATCTCACTATCTTTACAATCTGTTGTAAATACTGAACAAAAGTAATAATTTAGTTTGCTAATTTTATATCTCCTTCCACTACTCTATCATCAGTCTTGATTCTTACGTTAGTTTTTCTCTTTTCACTAATATAGCTAAAAAGGTTTTCCCACCATTTTTTTTACAGATTGTGCTAATTTCTCTTCTGCATCGGCTTTAGCCTTTCTCATTAACTACTTTGTCACCTTTTGTTGGGTTCTCCATTTTTCTTTATCCTCTTCTGAGTCAGGGAGTTTGAATTTGTTATCTTAACTTCTTTGTCTTCACTGCGTGTGCTACTTCTCTTGAAAACCATATTGGTTTTCTTTAACTTTTACAAACACGCCTAATACAGTGTTAAGTTGCATCTAGAATAACATTTTTAAAATATTCTTGTACTCCTGTAATCTGTGCCATCCATTTTAGAGATTCATTTAGGTATTAAAAAACAGTTGTTCTAATTTATAAAACTTTTGTTTTACTGTGATTGCACCGTACCTTTGCCTGCATATTAAATCATACAGACTGATTACCGCTAGAGCCTAAATTCTCACCCACAGACACTTCAGATACTATATCACTGTTTGTAAGTACTACATCTAATACAGTTCCTTTACACATTGGTTCTTTACTAGTTATTCATGAGATTCCCTTTGTAAAGATTCTAGAATATACTTACTTCTAGTTGATTTAGCAACATGTATTTCCCAGTCTATATCAGGCATATTTAAGTCCTTTTTTTAGGCAAAAAAACCCCCAGAAAATAAATAAATGCAGGACTAGAATCTTACCAACAGAAAGACAGGGATTTCAGCATACTTATCAAGTACTTTTAATCATTGCAAAAAAAAGGTTCAATCAAATACAAACAGGAGGACAGACTATAACACTTGAGGGGAAGCCACTCGCTGGTGGAGGTGTTGCAAGGGATTTTATTAAAAGCTTTTCTCTGTATATATATTCTGCATATAATATGGTTTTACTGGGGGGCGGAGCTAGCCAGCCTAGGAGATGGCTGCTTTTCTGTAGAGCTCCTGAGCCCTTTCTGTGTGAGGACGATTTTGGCATATGCCAGTTAACTCTCTGAAGCCAAAAAAGTTAAGAGATATTGAGGAAATCAGTCCTACTACATTTGTAGCTCTATTTTGAATTTTGAAAGCAGCACCCTCTACACCGGATGGTCAGCGAACTTCCACAGACTTCCACCGACCACATGGCCTACGGAGTTGCGAGAGTGTGGCTCTAAAACAAGAGACAAATTCCTCAGGGAGCCTACATAAGAACCGGATCCCTACAACCCACACAACCATCTAGATGGCCGCATAGAGACCATCAAACAGTACCGGAGGGGGATGCGAACGCCGCAATAGGCCGCAGCCTGAACTAAAGTTCCTCACGTAACGATCGTGTGGTGAAGAAGCCGAGACTTACCGCCTGAGGAGGAGATCTCTGTTCCGATGAGAGGTTAGTCTGTTTGGAGTGAGACCGCATATACCTCCAACCCATAAGCAGTCTTTTTGTTAACCGCAACCAGAAGCTATATAAACACTGGTATAGTGCGCCTCCATTAGCATGAGTCAGCAACACAGTGCTGACGGCGCGATCTGAGAACTGTTAGCACTAGTATCCAGACCCAGGGGTTCAGACCAGCCACGACATACCTCACAAATGGAATAATACCATTAGAAAGATAATTTTAAAAATAAATGGAATTTACAAGCTATACTTAAAATGGCCAAATGTCTCACTTATACAAGCATAAATAATGCTAACTAGGCCCATCACTGTGTATGGATGTGCTGTGTTATAAATAAGGTCATAATCTATAGTCTCTCCTAATAAGCAACAGCACTTTTCATCACATAAATGCATTGCTTGTCAGCCTTATAGTGCAGCCGGTTGTGTCCATGCTGATTTCAGCCTCAAAGCAGATGAAAAATTGCTTATAGCACTTGAAGGACTTACATACTGCTGCATGAAAGATTTCAAAATCCTCTAAATCTTCTCTGGCAGCAACCAAGATTATTGATCAGGGAGGTTGATGAGAGAAACAAATTTAAAAACATAAGGGCATACTCATCAAGCAACACAATCACATAAAGTTTTTACTTAACAATCAATCTCTACTCGCCTCTCATAAAACCCCAGACCCATTGAAACTCCCACCCCACATTGGGGCACCTAAAGCAGAGATACAGAGTTCCTATGAGTGCAAAGATGTCATCCAAGAAGATTAATAAAGCTGGAAAACAACACAAGAAACTAAAAGATCCACCACCTTCAGTAAATAATTTTTTCAAATCCTTGGAGCCCAGAACCCCAGGCAAAACAGCAGCAGATCAAGTAGAGGATGCATCATACCAAAGTACTTCAGATTCTGAGGTGGAACAAACCACAGAGACTATAACTATCCCTACAGCACTGTTTGAAACAATTCCATCAAAAAAAGACTTCTCCTCAATGATCTCTCAGGTCAAGCAGTGCATAAGAGAGGAAATAGCAGACATCAAAAAGGAGATTGCGGACATGGGTCACAGAGTTGAAACTCTTGAAAACAACCAGGATTCACACACATCTGCTATATCCGACCTACACACCCTTATTCAAAAACAAAACTCCACAATCTCTGAGCTAGAAGATAAAGTGGATGACACCGAAAACAGGAACAGGAGGCATAACATCCGCCTCAGAGGAATACCAGAGACCATCCTGCCTTCAGAATTAGAGCAATACCTCCAGGATTTCTTTAGTGCCCTAAGAAAAGAGGACTCTCCAACCAAAATTGAAATTGACAGAGCGCACAGGGCTCTCCGCCCTAAACCCCCAGAAGGGCAACCTCCTAGGGACGTGATAACCCGTATTACAAGTTTCCAGGTAAAAGAGGAACTAATGAAATTGGCGAGAGAGCAACAACCTATTAAATACGAAAATACTGACATTCAAATGTTCACTGATCTATCACAGAGGACTCTGCTGAAAAGAAAGGAACTTAAGCCCTTAACAACTCTCTTTCGAAGTAAGAACATTCCATATAGATGGGGGTTTCCCTTCCATCTGCTCATCATCTGGAAAGGCAGACGCCTTATATGCTCATCGCCTAAAGATATCATATCTATCTGCAAAGACCTGGACTTACAACCCCCTAGGTGGGAGGAGGAGCAGTCCAGCACAAATGCTGGGTCAGGTCCTCTCAGCACCCTAGCTCTGCCTCAGAGGAAGGAATGGATGACCTCTCAAAATAAGAAAGCTAGAAAACAACCACAGACCCCCCATAGTGGGGCGACAGGAAAAGGATGAGATGCCCCGAGCCATTATGAAACTTATCGAGCCTATTACTGCTCCAAATTCATTTTGTAGTTATTCGACACGTGAGGATGCCTTGTTAAGGTTTTGGTACTTGTACCAATCTATTAACCTCAATAAATCTAATTTCAAAAAAAAAAAAAAAAAGAGGAGGAGAGAGAACCTCCAATGCAGATTGTTACACATATTATTTAGTCATTATAAGATAAAATACTGTTTGATCCAGAGGTTTTGGTATTTAATTAATTACTTCTTACTAGTTCTCACACAGTTGGGAATAGACTTTCCCTATTTACTGTAAAATGTATGATATATATTGTTTGAAAAACCTGTTTTACGACCTTTTTTTCTTCCTTCTTAGCATATTTTCACTCTTTCTTTCTTACTCTGGCAACGCTACTCCACATAAAGAACTGAGTTACATGCGGGAGCCATATGCTGGTTACACAATCTGGATGACACCCTTAAATGAGTAAGTACAACTCTCAAAATATCACAATTTTCACACAAAACACAAAAGGTCTGAATTGTCCTCATAAAAGGAGACTAGCCATATCAGACCTCCGAAAGAGAGGAGGCCTTATTTTAATGCTGCAAGAAACTCATTTTAAATCTAATACAGTCCCAAAATTCTTCTCCACATACTATCCACAACATTACCATTGCACTAATCCCCACAAAAAGATCAACGGAGTCAGCATTCTGATCCATAAGTCACTACCATTCACTAAAACCCATTTAACCTCAGATAAGGAAGGGAGATTTCTCTGTTTAAGGGGCATACTCTACGGCAAGCCAGTCACCCTGGTAAACCTGTATGCACCTAACAAACATCAGGATGTTTTTATATCATCAGTCTCTAACTCAATAATAAAAGAAGCTCAGGGATCTTTGATAATAGCCGGAGACTTAAACATTACCTTAAACCCCTCCATTGACTGCACTAACCCTGACACTAGAACCAAAACACCTCACCTAAATAGCATATGGCAAAATCTTAAGCTGATGGGGGTACATGATGTATGGAGATTCCTCAACCCAGAAAAGCTAGATTTCACCTTCTTCTCAAACCCCAAGAGAAATTACTCTAGACTAGATTACATTCTATTAGACCACCTCGCCCTCTCACATGTCCAACAATCAAATATAAAACATACCACATGGTCAGACCACTCCTTGGTAACTTGCACGATTCACTGGCCGTCTGCCCCACTTAAACCTTACCAGTGGAGACTGGATGAATCCCTGCTCCTCGATAAAAAACGGATAAAGATCCTTGCTAGACACATAGACTCATATTTCTGCACGAACAAGACCCCAGATGTAAACACCCCCACTATTTGGGAAGCACATAAAAGCACAATTAGGGGAGAATTTATCAAGTTAAAAGCACAAATTACAAAACAAAATAGGGAGGAAACTGAAGCACTAGCCAAAGACATTGCAGAACTAGACTTTCTACATAAATCCCACCCAGAGGACTCCATACTCCGGGCCCAACTTGATGAGAAAAGGAGCAGATTGTGTAAGATCTTGCAAATTAAATCTCAAAGACAGCTATTATACTTACAACAAAACTTCTATAGCGAAGGGAACAAATCGGGGAAGCTTTTAGCAAAAGCACTTAGACAACAACAACAAAAAACATATGTACACTCAATTAACTCTTCTAAAGGGGGTAGTTTGGAAGACTCAAAAAGCATAGCCGTAGAGTTTAAAGAATTCTACCACAAATTGTACAATCTCTTCCCGAATAGACAATCCAGCCTTCATAGGCAGACATGCCAGCAATATTTAAAAGACTCCCCAGTTCCACAGTTAACTTTAGATCAGTACAACTCCTTAGAACAGCCAATTCAAACCTCAGAGGTAATAAAGGCAATAAAGCAACTAAAACAGAATAAAGCTCCAGGGCCAGATGGCTTCTCAGGCCTCTACTATAAAACATTTGCTAAGCAGTTAGCCCCTCATCTAACAGAACTTTTTAACTCCATCTCAGACAGCCTTCCCTTCCCAGAATCCATGTTACAAGCTCATATCACAGTATTAGCAAAACCAGGCAAACCACCCAACTCCCCAGCAAATTTCAGACCGATATCTCTCCTAAACGTGGACTTAAAATTATATGCAAAAATACTAGCAACCCGTTTGAATTATATTCTACCCTCAATCATACATCAGGACCAAGTAGGCTTTGTTCCCAATAGAGAAGCAAAGGACAATACGACCAAAATACTCAACCTATTAGACCATGTCACGACTAACAAGATCCCGACGATATTTCTTTCTACTGACGCTGAAAAAGCATTCGACAGATTAGACTGGACATACCTACATGAGACGCTAAGACACTTCAACTTCCCCGACTCTTTTATCAAAAAAATCCTGACACTATATTCAAATCCCACTGCCCAAATCAGAGTTAACGGTATCCTATCAGATAGTTTTGAAATAAGGAATGGGTCTAGGCAGGGATGCCCTCTTTCTCCTGTTCATTTTATCCTTAGAACCTTTAGCAGTCAGAATTAGATCAAATAGACACATCCAAGGAATATCTCTCGACAAACAAACCCACAAACTGGCAATCTTCGCTGATGATTTACTACTAACACTCACTAATCCCAAAACCTCTCTTAAAAACGCACTTACCGAACTATCACACTTTAGCGTAGTTTCTAACTTCTCAATTAACCTTACCAAATCAGAATATTTACCCTTAAATTTATCACAACAAATGTTAGAGGATATTAAACAGACCAATGATATCAAAATACAAACTAAATTTCTTAAATATCTGGGGATATGTATCACTCCTGACAAATCAGAGCTCCGCAAACTTAACTATGGGTCTTTAATTTCGGAGTGTCAAAGACTAGTCTCGACATGGCTTCCCAAACCTATATCTTGGTTGGGAAGAATACAAGCTGCCAAAATGGTACTCTTACCTAAGGTATTATACATTCTTCAGACAGTCCCAATCCCAGGCATTCTAAGAGAGCTAGATTCCTTGCAGAGAATCATAAACGACTATATCTGGCATAGACGCCCACCCCGTATTAATAAAAACACAATATATAAATTGCCCAAAGATGGAGGTCTGGGAGTACCGCACCTCCGCTCATATAAGCTAGCAATATCATTACAAAGAATAGCAGACTGGTGTAGAGCTGACGGATCAAATTCCAAATGCTGGATTCAAATAGAGTCAGCCATGGCTAATACCACAAATCTATGTGGAGCATGCTGGAACCCCTCCTCATATAATAAACAGACAATTTCGGCCTCTTTTATCTCTAACGAAACCTGGTTAGACTGGAAACAGTTTTGCAAAATCTCCCAATGCCATACACCCAATTTTTCCCCCCTTACCACCCTACTCCATAATAAAGACTTTCCACCAGGCCTTCAAACAAAGAGTGGGAACCCTCTAAGATTACAAGATCTCTTACCCATTTACCTCCTATTGGATGGAAATAAAATTAAAAATGCTCGACAACTATCCGAGCTAAACCATGACTTCTTTACATCATGGTTTAGAATACAGCAGGCCAAACACTTTATTTCAACACACAGAAACAAGGCAAATCTTTCAAGGCCACTTACAACCTTCGAACAGCTATGCATCTCACCAACTCCTGTTTCCAGAACTATCTCTATCCTATATAAATCAATATTAGACAATAATTTTCCTCAGTTACCTTCTTACACACAGAAATGGGACATAGAGACTGGTAGCACCACTACACAACAAACATGGAAAATGAGGTTCAAACACATGTCACACTCAAGCCACTCATCACAGGCAAAAGAAACAAATATAAAAATGATGATGAGATGGTATCTCACCCCGGGAAAAATAAAATACATATATAAAAAATCTACGGGATTATGCTGGAGGGGATGCCAGCTAGAAGGTCATTTATCGCATATATGGTGGGAATGTAAATTTATTAAACCCTTCTGGTCCAGTATTTTCACAAACATCAACAAAACTTTAGGAACCCAGATTTCCCCAACACCTGACCTAATACTACTCAGCCATCCTACAGGTATCTCATGTAAAATACGTAAACATCTCTACCAAATCATGTTGAATACAGCCAACCAGTTAATTCCGAGATTCTGGAAGAAAGCACAAACTCCCTCCACAAGTGAGTGGGCTGAATTAGTTAATAAAAACCTCATGCTAGAGAGGTTCCACTATCTAAAATTGGGGCAATTATCCCTTTTCCATGACATTCAGTTCTTATGGGACACCTTCCTTCAGGGTAATACCCGAACCTGAAGTTTAGTATCAAATTGTGTGAACCATGACTACATGTACAATCACTTTTCCTCTTGAGACAGATTAGAAGAACAAACAACCGTATTATACACAAACCAAAAGGAGTACGTTGCCTATTCTCCTTACTTTCCTCCCCATTTCTTTCTTTCTTTCTTTCTTTCTCTCTTTCTTTCTTTCTTTCTAAACTTTACCCCTTCCTTATTCTACTTAGTTTTCTATATATAGGCATAGTTGTATGTTTAAGCCGTTTCTATACTGACATAATGTATGCTTCCTATCAACAAAGAATATTACTGTAATTAAAGCATCTTTAATTATCTACGATATAGATAAGTATGGACACCTTCATAAAATGATAATACGGTAGTCACTGTTATTGGACCATTATTATTACGCAATTAGCGTATACAAAGACTGCCTTTCATAAGCTAATATGAAAAGAACTACTCCACAGAAGTGTGTCTTGTTTTTTCTCTTAGATATATGCAAAGCTGTACCGAATATTGTCATTATGTCACGCTATAACGTTATGATCTAAGGACATTATGCCTCATGACCAATTATTATTTGTTGCTATTCTGTTTATATGTAACTTTTGACTGTTATACTCTCTTTATTCAATTCAATAAAAAAGAATATATATAAAAAAAATAATATGGTTTTACTAATGTTGAGCTGGCAATGCTCTGCTTTCCTTTCAATATTTATTTTCTTTCCTTTATTGTGTTGGTCTGTCCTACTGTTTGTATTTGATTAAACCTTTTTTTGCAATGATTAAAAGTACTTAATCAGTATGCTGAAGTCCCTGATTCTAATTCTGCATTTCTTTCCTGTTTATGTTTTGCCTAAAATATGTTTCTAAAGGGTCTACATACGATACTAAATTAAGTATATCCTTTTAAGAACTCCCCAATTAATCCATACTCTCATATTAAAGTCCTCCTTTCTTTTTAAAAACAAAATGGAACCACATATGAATATTTTGTGAGAGTCATTGTACCATGCCTCTGTTATAGCTACTAAATCCAACTTATCTTGAATCATTATTGCAGTAAGTTTAGGTTATTATTTATCATTATTATTATCAGTTATTTGTAGAGCGTCAACAGATTCTGCAGCACTATAAACATAGGCAGAATATAAGGAAACATTTATAGAGATTAGACAGGTAGAGGGCCCTGCCAAGAGTCGCAGTGTTGTAGTCAGCTCTAAAGAGGGTGATCTACAAACAGCATGGCTCTTAGGCGTACATGCTAAGGGGTTTCAAGGGGATAGCAATGGAGGAGAGAAAACGGTATAAAGAAAGGTTAGTGTAGGTTGTATGTATCCCTGAACAGTAGAGTCTTTAGTGAGCCCTTGAAGTTTTCAAAACTAGGGGAGAGTCTTCCGGAGCGAGGAAGAGAGTTCCACAAGATAAGAGCCAGTCTGGAGAAGTCCTGTAAGTGGGAGTATGAGGACGTAACAAGAGAGGAGGAGAGGAGGAGATCATGAGCAGAGCAAAGGGGACGGGAGGGCATGTGGGGTAGGGGTAATGATGGAGTTGTTGACAGTTATAGAGAGATTAGGGGGGAGATTTTGGAAGAAGGGGGAAAATAAGGAGCTCAGTTTAGGAAAGATTTAGCTTGAAGTAGTCAGAGGACATCCAGAAAGAGATGTTAGAAAGACAGTTAGTGACACGGTTTAACAAGGAAGGAGATAGGTCAGGTGCAGAGAAGTAGATTTGGATCTCGTCAGCATACAAATGATATTGGTACCCATGGAATTTTATTAGGCAACCTAATGATGACCTGTAGATTGAGAGGAGAAGGGGACTGAGGACAGAGCCTTGTGGTACCCCAGCAGAAAGTGGTGACGGGGCAGAGGAGGCCCCAGAGAAGGCTACACTAAAGGTACAATTTGACAGGTAGGAAGAGAACCATGAGACGAGAGAGCTGTGTCACAAATGCAAAAGGATTGGAGGGTTTGGAGCAAAAAAAGGGTGGTCAACAGTATCAAAGTCTGTGGACAGATCAAGGAGAATAAGCAGAGAGAAGTTGCCTTTTTATTGTGCTGTAAGTAGGTCATTGGTTACCTTAACGATTGCTGTCTCTGTGGAGTGATGGAGAAGAAATCCAGATTACAGTGGGTCGAGGAGAGAGTTTAATGTAAGGAAATGGAATAGGCATGCATATACTAGCTTTTTGAGAAGCTTTGAGACAAGAGGGAGTAGGGAAATAGGGCGGTAGTTGGATGGGGCGGTTGGATCAAGAGAAGGTTTTTTGAGGATAGGTGTTTACTAATTTATTTTCTAAACTGAGATGCATTTGTGCACATTGCGCAAAGAACATTTCTAGGATTTTCAAATCCTTTTGCATGGTCAATACATCCCCTGATCCCCTGCTTACATTATTCAGTCGTACTCCTAAAAGTAGTGTTTTTTTCATTAAATAAACTAGAATGTAAACTTTGGTTAACTGTTTTGTCATGCTCTGGGGGGCAGGTGGGTGTGTTAACACTGTTCCCATTCAATAGTTTAAATTGCTACTAATAAAGTCTTTAAATTCTTTACTCAGAATGTCTGTCCCTTTAATACCCAGATGCAAACCATCCCACTTATACAAGCTACTATCATGCAAACAGGGCTTTGATGGCTAACAAAACCATATCTTCTCACCTTCTGTTAAACGCTGCATTCTTCCTACTTCCTGTCCATACACAGGTAAAACAGCAGAAAAACACACAGATGCAGCCACATGATCTAAAGAATTTCCTAGTTTAAAAAACTGCTTTTGTAAAGCAGCAACATCATTGGTAGCCAGATCATTTTTACCTAGGTGAACAATAACCTCTAACTCCCTGTCTTTTCTAGCTGCCCTAACAATTCTTGAAATACGATTTAAAACTCTATGAGCAGTAGAACCTGGAAGACATCTAGGGTTAGATCTATCATACCCCACAACGAATCCTGACTGCCCTGCATCGTTAAATGCTGACAACATACGCTGTCGGCATTTTACATTGCACAAGCAGTTCTGGTGAACTGCTTGTGCAATGCCGCCCCCTGCAGATTATGTTCTCTGATTTATCCCAAAAAATAATTAATCATCTTATACAAAATGATTAATGTTACAATACAAGGTTAAGTTTACCAATGAAAAGTTTATATATCAGAAACAAAATGTGATTTTAACCTAAGGAAATTTTTCTTCAAAACAATTCCAATGAGGCAGAAAGTTTGTGATTGTAATTACATATTACAATATAACATATAAAATAAATTAAAGCAGAGTTTACAGAGTCTATAAGATGCTTACCTTATGGAAAGACTTGTTGCTTCAAATAATTATTTTCAATGACATATATATATAGATATAAATAATTAACCATATATTAAGCTCTTTTCATGCCTATGGGACTTAACCCCGAAGGACATATTTGTAAATTCTGTTCCAGAGGAATCAATCATTCTTATCACGAAATGCTACTGTAAAAAAAAAATACAAGTGAGAAAAAAAGGTAACTTTAAAAAAAAAAAAAAAGTTTTTTATTGAGTTTGCATAGAAAACAATACAGACAAATCGATGAAACCTCAAGCAACTTGTACATAATCAATAAGAATTAGTTAACAAAAAAATAAACAATGACGTGTTGCAGATCTCATGAGCAATTATGTTAAACCTTGAAACATGAATTTATCTGATATATCTGATATAACTTTCATGCCCTCCATCACCTTACGACACATGTCAGCTGTTAGATCAAGGCCAAAAACTTAAAGGAGAAGTGTGCAGGAAGGGGTAGGCCTAGTGGACAGATATCTAAAGGCGAAGGGCTCTCTATATTCCGGGTACTTTGGGGAGTACCAAAAGAACTTGCATTCACTCTTGAATGAGCGTGTATGATAAACAAACAAGAATATATGTGTGTCTAGGAGTGCACTATCTGTCTGATTAAGTATGATGATGAACAAATTGGAACAGCATTCTACCCGAGTAGGGCTAATGAGAATAGGGTTCAGTTTAAGGGGAGGGACACAGATGAGGAAGAGGGTAGAGGGAAGATGGAGTAAAAAAAAAAAAAAAATGAATTAGCGGAGAGAAATTTGTCATTCTCCCGGCAAGTCTACATAGAGGGGTCTAGGAAAGAAGTCTCCACTGAACAGTCTCAAGTACATAGTCCCGAGTTGGCAAAAGATTGCTTTTGCCTTTTACTGGTATGTAGTCCAATCCAACCATGTCTCCCAATATGCCTCAATCTTATTGGTTTCGCCAGCAACGAAATCTTTCCATTTTCGCAAAGGGGTTCACCAGGTCGCATACTCCATTCAGGGTCAGGGGATCTGGTTGCCTCCAAGCTCGAGCAATACACAATTTAGTTGCTGCCAGAATGTAGATAAGTAGTCGTCTGGTGGATATGGGAACAATGCGTGGGAAAATGTGAAATAGCACCATTTGGGGAGTCAGGCTTATATCTATATTTAGGGACCTGAGGAGCAGCTCAACATCAGACCACAAAGTCACAATCTTCGGACAAGACCACCAGATATGTTTGTCCGAACCCAGCTGATCGCAATTCCTCCAGCATTGCGGACTGTTGGTTTTATATATCTTAGCCAGTCTCACTTGAGTCCTATGCCATTTCAATATTACCTTTATATATGTCTCTAAGACTGTCACACAATGGAGGGTGTTTTTTGTTGTTGAGATCACTGAGGAGAATTAGCTATCCAGGATTGTAACATCTAATTCTCTGCACCAGGCCTTTAGCTGCCATGGGAGATTTGTCGCATGATCTGTCAAGAGAGCTGCATAATGAAAGGACAACGGTCTGTACGTGACTTTGCCTTGGGCCCACCTCATTTCCCATTTGTTTTTTTCTCTCAAGGCTAATTTGGGAAAGCCTCTAGATCTAACAAGGCTCAGTACTCGAAAGCTTTCTCCCTTTCTCATGCCAGAAATCCATATGGATAGTTGGAGCATTCCATAGTAGGCCTCCCAAACCATGAATGGGAGATGGATGTGGGGAGATCCGAGGCAGGAGGCGCCCACCAAAGGCACGAGGTATGTACTAGAAGCCCGAGACCAGAGGAAAGCTCATACACTTATTCATCATATTGATACCTACATTTGTTTGTATTTGTTTGTATTTAAAGTTGAGGTGTTTACATGAGTATTGAATTATAGTTATGGTATGATGAGTGGATAATGAAACAATTTTTCATCTTGAGCCCATTTCATAATTATTTTCTGGCCCTACTTTTGGTAATCTGCCTTGTTTAACGGAGAATGTGGATGGAAGGAGGAAGAGGTGAAGGGCTTTCTGCCCGACCTCACTTTCATAGTGGCGTCAGGTAGAACGCCCATAATCTAATTCGGCATATTGGGAGCCCAAATTTTGGGATAAAAAAAGAGAGGCAGAGTACTGAAAAGTAGGTTCTGTGAACGTGCCCTTAAATGCAAACTGGCACTGAATGTATATCTTATATTATGGCCATACAGAAATGTTTGTATTTAACGTTGAGGTGTTTACATGAGTACTGAAATAGTATGAAGATGGTAGCGAACAGTGTGAAGTAGTTATATAAAGTGTTAGATAGTTTGAAGAATTATTTGTGGATGAATGTGTGTCACAATCAGATGAGCAGATTCAGGGGTATGGAGCATATGCAAAGTGGTGGCAGGCTAAGGAGTGTCTGGAATACTGAAAGGGGCCAACGGTATGTGCTGCTTTCTGGAATTACCCCTATTAGGCATGCTTAAGTAACAGACAAGCAAAGTTAGTTTATTACAGTGGAACAGGAAATTTGGAGGCTGGAAGCAGGATAGGTAAGCAGGTGTAACCACACCAGGATTGGCGTCTGAGGAACTGCCCACGGTAGGACCAGGAACAGGAGTGCAAACTTAGGCTGAAATCAGGAGGCGCCCACCGGAGGCCCAGGGCCGTAAGTGCCCACCGGAGGCCCAAGACCGGAGTCGCCCACCAGAGGCCTGAGGCAGGAGCCAACTAGAGGCCAGAGATCAGAGGCGCCCACCAGAGGCCCAAAGCAGGGAGTGCCCACCAGAGACCAGAAGCAGGAGGCACACACCAGAGGCCTGTGGCAGGAGGTGCCCAACAGAGGCCCAAGGCTCCCACCAAAGGTCCCAGGCAGGGGGTGCCCAACAGAGGCACGAAGCGCCCATCAGAGGCAGGAGGCACTCACCAGAGGCCGGAGACCGGAGGCGTCCACCAAAGTTCAGAGACTGGAGGCACCCACCAGAGGCCCACACCCAGAGGTGCCCACCAGATGCCCGAGAATGAAGGTGCCCACTAGAAGCTCGAGGCAGGAGGCACCCACTAGAGGTCAGAGCCCAGAGGTGCCCGACAGAGGCCCATGACTGGAGGTGCCTACCAGAGACCCGAGACCAGAAGTGCCTGCCACAGGCCAGAGACTAGAGGCACCCAACAGAGGCTCAAGTCAGGAGGTGACCACCAGAGGCCTGAGACCGGACACCCCCAACAGAGGCCTGATACAGGAGGCACCAAACAGAAGTCAGACACCGGAGGCGCTCAACAGAGGCAGGAGGCACCCAACAGAAGTCGGACACCAGAGGCGCCCAACAGTAGTCAGACACCGGAGGCGCCCACCAGAGGCCGAAACTGGAAGCATCCACCAGAGGCCCAAGATCAGAGGTGCCCACCAGAGGCCCAAAACCGGAGTTGCCCACCAGAGGCCCGAGCCTGGAGGTGCCAGACAGAGGCATGTGACTGGAGGTGCCATCCAAAGGCCTTAACTGGATGTGCCCACCAGAGGCACAAGACCAGAGGCACCCACCAGAGGTCCGAGGCAGGAGGCACCCACTAGAGGCCCATGGTAGGTATAGGAACAGGAGGGCAAACTTAGGCTGAAGACAGGAGGCAACCACTGGAGTCATGGGGCCGTAAGCTCCCACCAGAAGCCTGAGGCAGGAGGCACCCACCAGAGGCCCGAGGTCAGAGGTGCCCACCAGAAGCCCAAGGCTTGAGGCAGCCACTAGAGGTCTGAAGTAGGAGGTGCCCACCAGAGGCCCGAGACCGGACTTGCCCAACAGAGGCCCGAGGCACGAGGCGCCCACCAGAAGTTGGACACCGGAGGAGTCCACCAGAGGCCCAAACCAAAGGCGCCCACCAGAGGCCTGAGACCAGAGGTGCCCACCAGAGGCCCAAGACCAGAGGCGCCCACCAGAGGCCCGTGCCCAGAAGCGCCACACAGAGGCCCGAAGGTGCCTGCCAGAGACCAGAGACCGGAGGCACCCACCAGAAGCCCGAGCCCAGATATTCCAGACAGAGGTTCGTAACTGGAGGTGCCTACTAGAGGCCAGAGACAGGAGGTGCCTTCCAGATGCCCGAGACCGGAGGAGCCCACCAGAGGTCCAAGACTGGAGGCACCTACCAGAGGTCCAAAGCAGGAGGCACCAACCATAGACCTGAGACTGGATGTGCCCAACAAAAGCCTGAGTTTCCCACCAGAGGCCTGAGCCCAGAGGTGCCTGACAGAGGTCTATGACCGGAGGTGCCTACTAGAGGCGAGAGACCGGAGGTGCCTACCAGTGGCCCGAGACTGGAGGAGCCCACCAGAGGCCCAAGGGCAGAGGCACGCACCAGAGGCCTGAGGCAGGAGGAACCAACCAGAGACCTGAGACTGGAGGCACCCACCAGACACCCGAGACCAGAGGCGCCCACCAGAGGTCCGAGACCAGAGGAACCCACCAGAGGTCTGCGGTAGGTATAGGAACAGGAGTGCAAACTTAGGCTGAAGACACGAGGCACCCACTGGAGGCCCGTGGCCGTAAGCGCCCACCGGAGTCCCGAGACCAGAGATGCCTTCCAGAGGCCTGAGGCTGGAGATGCCAATCAGAGGCTTGAGATCGGAGGCTCCCACAAGAGGCCCAAGGCAGGAGGCACCCACCAGAGGTTGGAGGCCAGAGGTGCCCACCAGAGGCCCGAGGTGCCCACCAGAGTTTGGAGGCCCACCAGAGACCAGAAGCAGGAGGCACACACCAGAGGCCCATGGCTCCCATCAAAGGTCCGAGGCAGGGGGTGCCCAACAGAGGCATGACGCGCCCATCAGAGGCAGGAGGCACTCACCAGAGGCCGGAGACCGGAGGCGCCTGCTAGAGTTCAGAGACTGGAGGCACCCACCAGAGGCCCACGCCCAGAGGTGCCCGCCAGATGCCCGAGAATGAAGGTGCCCACCAGAAGCTCGAGGCAGGAGGCACCCACTAGAGGCCCGAGCCCAGAGGTGCCTGACAGAGGCCCGTGACTGGAGGTGCCTACCAGAGGCCCAAGACCAGAGGTGCCTGCCACAGGCCAGAGACCAGAGGCACCTACCAGAGGCTCAAGTCAGGAGGTGGCCACCAGAGGCCTGAGACCGGACGTGCCCAACAGAGGCTTGATGCAGGAGGCACCCAACAGAAGTCAGACACCGGAGGTGCTCAACAGAGGCAGGGGACACCCAACAGAAGTCGGACACCGGAGGCCCCCACCAGAGGCTGAAACTGGAAGAATCCACCAGAGGCCCAGGATCGAAGGAGCCCACCAAAGGCCCAAAACCGGAGTTGCCTACCAGAGGCCCGAGCCTGGAGGTGCCTGACAGAGGCATGTGACTGGAGGTGCCTACCAAAGGCCTTAACTGGATGTGCCCACAAGAGGCACAAGACCAGAGGCACCCACCAGAGGTCCAAGGCAGGAGGCACCCACCAGAGGCCCATGGTAGGTATAGGAACAGGAGGGCAAACTTAGGCTGAAGACAGGAGGCAACCACTGGAGTCATGGAGCCGTAAACGCCCACCAGAGGCCCGAGGCAGGAGGCGCCCACCAGAGGCCTGAGGTCGGAGGTGCCCACCAGAAGCACAAGACCCGAGGCACCCACTAGAGGTCCGAAGTAGGAGGTGATCACCAGAGGCCCAAGACCGGACTCGCCCAACAGAGGCCCGAGGCACGAGGCGCCAACCAGAAGTTGGAAACCGGAGGAGCCCACCAGAGGCCCAAGACCAGAGGCCCACGCCCAGAAGCGCCACACAGAGGCCCGAAGGTGCCTGCCAGAGATCGAGACTGGAGGCACCCACCAGAGGCCCAAGCCCAGATATTCCCGACAGAGGTTTGTAACTGGAGGTGCATACTAGAGGCCAGAGACAGGAGGTGCCTACCAGATGTCCGAGACTGGAGGAGCCCACCAGAGGTCCAAGACCGGAGGCACCTACCAGAGGTCCAAAGCAGGAGGCACCAACCAGAGACCTGAGACTGGACATGCCCAACAAAAGCCTGAGTTGCCCACCAGAGGCCTGAGCCCAGAGGTGCCTGACAGAGGTCCATGACCGGAGGTGCCTACTAGAGGCGAGAGACTGGAGGTGCCTACCAGAGGCCGAGACTGGAGGAGACCACCAGAGGCCCAAGGCCAGAGGCATGCACCAGAGGCCTGAGGCAGGAGGTGCCAACCAGAGACCTGAGACTGGAGGCACCCACCAGACACCAGAGACCAGAGGCGCCCACCAGAGGTCCGAGACCAGAGGCACCCACCAGAGGCCCAGGGCTGTAAGTGCCCACCGGAGACCAGAGATGCCTTCCAGAGGCCTGAGGCTGGAGATGCCATTCAGAGGCTTGAGATCGGAGGCTCCCACAAGAGGCCCAAGACAGGAGGCACCCACCAGAGGTTGGAGGCCGGAGGTGCCCACCAGAGGCCCGAGGCGCCCACCAGAGTTTGGAGGCCCGAGGCGCCCACCAGAGGCCCTAGGCACCCACCAGATGTTGGAGGCCGGAGGTGCCCACCAGAGGCCAAAGGCCAAAGGTGCCCCACACAGGCCCAAGTCCCGAGGTGCCCACCAGAGGCCCGAGACCGGATGCGCCCAACAGAGGCCTGAGACCGAAGGTGCCCACCAGAGGCCCAAGACGGGAGGCACCCACCAGAGGCCCTTGCCCAGAGGCACCACTTAGATGCCAAAAGGTGCCTGCCAGAGACCGGAGGCGCCCACCAGAGGCCCGAGCCCAGAGGTGCCTGATAGAGGTCCGTAATCAGAGGTGCCTACTAGAGGCCTGAGATTGGAGGTGCCTACCCGAAGCCCAAGACTGGAGGTGCCTACCAGAGGCCCAAGACTGGAGGAGCCCACCAGAGGCCCGAGACCGGAGGCACCCACCAGAGGCCTTAGGCAGGAGGTGCCCAACAGAGGCCCAAGGCGCCAACCAAAGACCGGAGGTGCCCACCAGAGGTCAGAGACTGGAGGCGCCAACCAGAGGCCCAAGACCAGAGGCCCATACCCAGAGGTGTCCACCAGAGGCCCGAGACTGAAAGTGCCCACCAGAAGCTTGAGGCAGGAGACACCAACTAGAGGCCCGAGCCCAGAGGTGCCTGACAGAGGCCCATGACTGGAGGTGCCTACCAGAGTCCCAAGACCAGAGGTGCCTGCCACAGGCCAAAGACCAGAGGTGCCACCAGAGACCTGAGCCTGGAGGTGCCCACCAGAGGCCCAAGACCGGAGGCGCCCACCAGAGGCCCGGGACCGGAGGCACCCACCAGAGGCTCAAGGCAGGAGGTGCCCACCAGAGGCCCGAGACTCGAGGTGCCCACCAGAGGCACGAGACTTGAGGTGCCCACCAGAGGCCTAAGGCAGGAGGTGCCCAACAGCATCCCGAGGCACCCACAGAGGTCCGAGGCAGGAGGCACCCACCAGAGGCCAGAGAGCAGACGCGCCAAAAAGAGGCCAGAGGCACAAGGCGCCCACCAGAAGTTGGACACCGGAGGAGCCCACCAGAGGCCCAAACCGAAGGCGCCCACCAGAAGCATGAGACCAGAGGTGCCCACCAGCCAAAGTCCCGAGGTGCCCAGCCCAAGACTGGACACGCCCAACAGAGGCCCGAGACCAGAGGTGTTAACTAGAGGCCCAAGACTGGAGGCGCCCACCAGAGGCCCTTGCCCAGAGGTGCCACTTAGATGCCCAAAGGTGCCTGCCAGAGACCGGAGGCGCCCACCAGGGGCCCGAGCCCAGAGGTACCTGACAGAGGTCTGTAACCGGAAGTGCCTACTAGAGGCCCGAGACCGGAGGTGCCTACCTGAAGCCCGAGACCGGAGGTGCCTACCAGAGGCCCGAGACTGCAGGCACCCACCAGAGGATCAAGGCAGGAGGTGCCAGCTAGAGGCCTAAGAATGGAGGCGCCCACCAGAGGCCCAAGACTGGAGGCACCCACCAGAGGCCTTGAGAGGTCCAAGGCAGGAGGCACCCACCAGAAGCTCACAGTAGGTATAGGAACAGGAGTGCAAACTTAGGCTGAAGATAAGAGGCACCCACTGGAGACCAGGGCTGTAAGCACCCACCGGAGCTGAGACCGGAAATGCCCACCAGAGGCCGAGACCGGAAATGCCTACCAGAGGCCTGAGGCTGGATACGCCAACATGAGGTTTAAGACCTGAGGTGCCCACAAGAGGCCCAAGGCAGGATGTGCCCACCAGAGGCCGAGGCACCCACCAGAGGCCCGAGGCTGGAGGTGCCTACCAGAGGCCTGAGATCCGAGGCACTCACCAGAGGCCCAAGTCAGGAGGTGCCCAACAGAGGCCCGAGGCGCCCACCAAATGTCCGAGGTAGGAGGCGCCCACCAGAAGCCAGAGGCCAGAGGTGCCCACAAGAGGCCCGAGACTGGAGGCACCCACCAGAGGTCTGAGGTAGGGGGCGCCCACCAGAGGCCAGAGACCGGATGCGCCCAACAGAGGCCCGAGGCAAGAATCGCCCACCAAAGGTCGGACACTGGAGATGCCCACCAGAGGCCCAAACCGGAGGCACCCACCAGAGGCCCGAGACTGGAGATGCCCACCAGAGACCCAATACCGGAGGCACCCACAAGAGGCCTGTAAGTGCCCACCAGAGCCCGAGGCCGGAGGTACCCAACAGAGGACCGAGGTGCCCACCAGATGGTCTGAGGTAGGAGGCAAATACCAGAGGCCCAAGACCAGATGCGCCCAACAGAGTCCAGAGGCAGGAGTCGCCCACCAGAGGTCGGACACCGGAGACGCCCACCAGAGGCCAAAACCAGAGGCGTTCACCAGAGGCCTGAGACCAGAGGCATCCACCAGAGGCCTGAGACCAGAGGCACCCACCAGAGGCCCAATGCCGGAGGCACCCACCAGAGGCCCGGGGCACCCACCAGGGGCCCGAGGCCAAAGTTGCCCACCAGAGGCCCGAGACCCAAGGCACCCACCAGAGGCCCAAGGCAGGAGGTGCCCAACAGAGAGCTGAGGTGTCCACCAGAGGTCCAAGGCAGGAGGTGCCCACCAGAGCCCCGAGGTGCCCACCAGAGGCCTGAGACAGGAGGTGCCCACCAGATGCCCAAGACTGGACATGCCCAACAAAAGCCTGAGGTGCCCAACAGAGGCACGAGGCAGGAGGCAACCACCAGAGGCCCGATGTGCCCACCAGAGGCCCGAGGCAGGAGGTGCCCATCAGAGACCCAAGGCAGGAGGCGCTCACCAGAGTCCCAAGGCCGGAGGCGCCCACCAGAGGCCTGAGGCCAGAGGAGACCAAGAGAGGCCCGAGCCCGGAGGTGCCCACCAAAGGCACAAGACTGGAGGTGCCCACCAGAGGTCCGAGGCGCCCACCAGAGGCCTGAGACAGGAGGTTCCAACCAGAAGCCCATGCCAAGAGGTGCTGACTAGAGGCCCGAGGCAGGAGGCACCCACCAGAGGCCCAAGCCTGGAGGTGCCAGACAGAGGCCCGAGACCAGAGGTGCCCACCAGAAGCCCAAGACCAGAGACACCCACCAGAGGCCTAAGGCAGGAGGCACCCACCAGAGATCCGAGGCAGGAGGTGTCAACCAGAGGCCCGAGACTGGACATGCTGAACAAAAGCCTGAGGCACCCAACAGAAGCCCAAGGCAGGAGGCACCCAACAGAGGCCCGAGGTGCCCACCAGAGGCCCTTGGCAGGAGGTTCCTACCAGAGGACCGAAGTGCCCACCAGAAGGTCTGAGGTAGGAGGCGACCACTAGAGGCCCAAGACTGGATGCGCCCAACAGAGGCCCGAGACCAGAGGTGTTCACCAGAGGCCCAAGACTGGAGGCGCCCACCAGAGGCCCATGCCCAGAGGCGCCACTTAGATGCCCAAAGATGCCTGCCAGAGACCGGAGGCGCCCACCAGGGGCCCGAGCCCAGAGGTGCCTGACAGAGGTCCGTAACTGGAGGTGCCTACTAGAAACCCGAGACCGGAGGTGCCTACCCGAAGCCCAAGACCGGAGGTGCTTACCAGAGGCCCGAGACCAGAGGAGCCCAAAAGAGGCCCGAGACCAGAGGAGCCAACCAGAGGCCCAAGACTGGAAGCACCCACAAGAGGATCAAGGCAGGAGGTGCAAGCTAGAGGCCTAAGAATGGAGGCGCCCACCAGAAGCCCGAGACTGGAGGCGCCCACCAGAGGCCTCAAGAGGTCCAAGGCAGGAGGCACCCATCAGAAGCCCACAGTAAGTATAGGAACAGGAGTGCAAACTTAGACTGGAAATGCCCACCAGAGGCCTGAGGCTGGATACGCCAACCAGAGGTTTGAGACCTGAGGCGCCCACAAGAGGCCCGAGGCAGGATGTGCCGAGGCAGGAGGTGCCCACCAGAGACCGGAGGTGCCCACCAGAAGCCAGAGGCTGGAGGTGCCCACCAGAGGCCTGAGATCCGAGGCACCCACCAGAGGCCCGAGTCAGGAGGTGCCCAACAGAGGCCCGAGGTGCCCACCAAATGTCCGAGGTAGGAGGTGACCACCAGAAGCCAGAGGCCAGAGGTGCCCACCAGAGGCCCGAGACCGGAGGCACCCACCAGAGGTCTGAGGTAGGGGGCCCCACCAGAAGCCAGAGACCGGACGCGCCCAACAGAGGCCTGAGGCAAGAATTGCCCACCAAAGATCGGACACTGGAGAGACCCACCAGAGGCCCAAACCAGAGGCACCCACCAGAGGCCCGAGACCGGAGATGCCCACCAGAGACCCAATACCGGAGGCACGCACCAGAGGCCTGTAAGTGCCCACCAGAGGCCCGAGGCTGGAGGTGCCCAACAGAGGACCGAGGCACTCACCAGAAGGTCTGAGGTAGGAGGCGACTACCAGAGGCCTAAGACCAGACGCGCCCAACAGAGTCCAGAGGCAGGAGTCGCCCACCAGAGGTCGGACACCGGAGATGCCCACCAGAGGTCGGACACCGGAGATGCCCACCAGAGGCCAAAACCAGAGGCGTTCACCAGAGGCCTGAGACCGGAGGCACCCACCAGAGGCCTGAAACCAGAGGCACCCACCAGAGGTACAAAAATGGTTATATATGTGAGCGCCAATATGTGTAAAACACAAATCGCAATAGATCCTTTTAGTAATGGCTTCTATATGAATATCTATTTTAGTTTAATTGATTTTCTTTTAATTTTAATTAATTTTTATTCTGAAGAGAACGGTCCATAAAGTGCTGGTAATATGAGATACACAATATGATATAAAAGATATTTTGAGATACAAAATTTAAATAATCATTAAATTTATTATTAAAATTTAATTATGAATTCATAAAAAGAAAATGGAGCATAAAAAAACAGTGATAGTAATAATAATTCTCCCTATTGGTACCAATCTAAAAGCTAAATTAATAATAATGCTTCTAGTTAAAATACATTAAACAGTCTAAAGGATTATATAAACATTCTAAAAAATGTTTTTATATAAACATTCTAAAAGAAACCTTTGGAGAAGGTTACCTAAAGCAGTTTAACCTAAATAAAGGTTCAACAGTGGATATGCTTGCAGTCTGGCTTAAGCATATATTAGGATATCCCTTTTTATTTAAAGTGATCCTCGCTCATTAAATTTAAAGTCTGAGTAAGTAGTGTGATCAGCTGGTTCAAATAGTGAGCCAGCAAATGAAGGAAAAGATATTACTTGGAGCTCCAGTTATCCGTATGGAAGACTTTCTGCAAAAATAACTTTTTAGTCTATTTGTTCGTAAGTCGTGCTTATGTTAAAAAAACAGTTTCAAAGCCAAAACTGGTACCTCATTACAATCCGCTGTCAATGCTCGTCAGTTCGGGGGTAGCGCCAAACACAGAGTCCCGTGTCGATCCTTAAACACGCCCACAAGTACGGGAAGTGACGTTGGCGGTTTGGATCCTGACTTTCCTTGATAGCGTCCTTAGCAACGTCCTCAGCAGTGTCCTCAGTGTATCATCCGTGTATTGGTAACGCGTTTCAGCTCCTTGGAGCCTTTGTCAAACCATACCGGATGATACTGTTGGGTCTTTTTATACCATGGTGTCAATATTGATTTGGTGCATTATTAATTTATAAACTTGTGTATTTTATGCTGGCTAAACGATATCCTTTGCTCTCTTAGTTTCATGTTTGTTATGCATAAGATAATATTTGTATTAGATTAACTTTCCTACTTAAATAATATGTTTCTAAAAGAAGAAATACTTAAAAGGATTATAAAACTGAGATAGTTTATAGAAATAAGTTAACAGAAGTGCATAGTTTTGAATGAATTAATAATTAATTAATAAATCCCCGGAAAGAATTTATTATGAAAGAAATGATAAATAATGTGTGATCTCAAAAATTAAAAGTTCTTTGATATATTATTAATAATTAATAATAATTAGTATAAAAGATTAAAAAACATATTACCAATTCATAATGGACCTAAAAAAAAATGTGGTGTTATAATTAAAACTATTTTATAAGGGTACTTAAGAGGATATACAAATAAAGGAATTTAGGGATCAGGATATCTAATAGATTTAAAATATTTAAAATATTTAATAGATTAAGAAATATATTATAATTTTTTTTAAAACTAAATTTATACTAAGGTGGGAAAAATACACTATAATTTTTTATTTTATTTTTAAAAACAAATTTTTTATATAAAAGTTTTCATTTAAAAAAGCTCCCTAGTTCAATTTCTAAGTTAAGGCCTTGAGGGTGTAATGTATCCAGATTAAAAATCCATTTACTCTCTAACTGCAACAGCTTATTATGTAAATCCCCTCCTCTTGTTTGTTTGGGCAGTTTAGCTATCCCCATATATTGGAAACATTTTAAATTACCTCCATTACATTGTTTAAAATGTTTAGGGACCGGTAAATCTTTATTTCTTTCTTTATCCATGTTTTCGATAGATAGAATGTGTTCTCTGATTCTTTCCCGTAGGGAACAGTATCATACAGTATGGTTTGACAAAGGCTCCAAGGAGCTGAAACGCGTTACCAATACACGGATGATATGCTGAGGACGTTGCTAAGGACGCTATCAAGGAAAGTCAGGATCCAAACTGCCAACGTCACTTCCCGCACTTGTGGGCGTGTCTAAGGATCGACACGGGACTCTGTGTTTGGCGCTACCCCCGAACTGACGAGCATTGACAGCGGATTGTAATGAGGTACCAGTTTTGGCTTTGAAACTGTTTTTTGAACATAAGCACGACTTACGAACAAATAGACTTAAAAGTTATTTTTGCAGAAAGTCTTCCATACGGATAACCGGAGCTCCAAGTAATATCTTTTCCTACATTTGCTGGCTCACTATTTGAACCAGCTGATCACACTACTTACTCAGACTTTAACCTTTAACGAGAGAGGATCACTTTAAATAAAAAGGGATATCCTAATATATGCTTAAGCCAGACTGCAAGCATATCCACTGTTGAACCTTTATTTAGGTTAAACTGCTTTAGGTAACCTTCTCCAAAGGTTTCTTTTAGAATGTTTATATAAAAACATTTTTTAGAATGTTTATATAATCCTTTAGACTGTTTAATGTATTTTAACTAGAAGCATTATTATTAATTTAGCTATTAGATTGGTACCAATAGGGAGAATTATTATTACTATCAATGTTTTTTAATGCTCCATTTTCTTTTTATGAATTGATAATTACATTTTAATAATAAATTTAATGATTATTTAAATTTTGTATCTCAAAATATCTTTTATATCATATTAAAAGAGTACCTAGAGGTCTCAGAATAAAAAGGAATGCTCTTTTAAAGTTGAAGATGAGGAATTTAAAAGAAAATGGTGGGAAATTTTGGAGGATGCCTCCATGAAACTAATGAAACTAATTAAAGAACATAGGGGTGACATCCTAATAAGTCTAGGGAATGAAATAAATGAGATAGAATCAAAACTAAGTGAATTTAAAGACTCACTAGAGTATAAAAACAGTGAGAGAAAAAATTAAAGATAATATGGAAGAGTTAAAAAGTTACCTCCTGAAAATAAAAATGGACAAATTTGAAAGAGACGATCAGGATTACAAACATTTTGAGGAAGGGAACTATGCTGATACCTATACAACACACAGGTGGCATCATAATTGATTTAGGAATAATATACAACACCTACAAGAAAATACTGAGATAAGTACAAATGAAAATAGAAAAGTAGTACAACAAGAGTAAAGACCAGCCATAATAATTATAGACCTGAATGGAATGGTGTTAGATATAACTATCAAAGAAACCAATACAATGAAACCCCCAACAACAGAGAGAATAGACCACCCTTCCAAAATGTAAGAAGGGAATATTATGCAGGAAATAGACAAAATTTCTATAACCCACAAAGAGAGGGTGACAATAGGCGGAATAATGAAAATAGAAATTTGCATGAAAATTGGAATTATGTTAGGAACTATGATAGAGATTGTGATTGGAGAAATCGTAATATGGAGGGATCAGAGAGAATAAGAGGAAATAATGTTCCCTTATATAATAGATTTGCTCCTTTGGAAAGAGAACAAGAGATGGTAGATAGCCATGGCTCACAGATAGAAAGACACACACAAAGTCATGCCAATTCCTCAACAGCTACTAATCATCATTTTTTTAGAGAGAGGACAGAACACATACAACCAACTGGTGTTAGAACCAAAGGAACAAAGATCAGGTCAAAGAAAGAGAAACCACTCAGGAGGAGAGGAAAACGGGGAAGAGGCTTACAGAAAGCCAACAGACAAAAGAAAGAAGTGAGTAACAATAAGGAAAATGGCATCTACAATTTAAGTAATAATATTCTAAAAGATGAAGAAGAAAGTGTCCTATTAAAAGGCCTTTCTTTTGCCCCCACTGCAAAAATCAATAAGTTTAATACATACATAGATGCTAACAAATTCATTAGATCTTTAACCTTGAAGAGATACTTTGCAAAAAGTGCTCTAGAGAGGGAAGTACAGCAACCTAGAAATTTCATACCTAATACTAATGGCTTCATACATTCCGGTTTAAAGAACAAATCCTCTTTTTACCCCAAACATGAAAAGGGGCCAATATTAGAGACTTTTGAGAAATTAATTATAAATGATATAAAAAATATACTCGAAAAGAAAATTAATAAAGTAAAACATAATTTGTCAAAGAAACAAGAAAATTTAATTAGAGAACTAGAAAATAATAACGAAATAATTTTCAAAAGTGCAGATAAGGGTGGCGGAATTGTAATTTTAGATAAAGTACATTACACGAGAATATGTGACAACTTACTCAAAGATGAAAATACCTACAAAAAGAGTAAAATTAACCCCACTACGTTTTATACTTGGGAATTAAAATCACTATTAAACAAATATAAAATTTTAGAAGTAATAAATGAAAAAGAATATGACTATATTTTTAAAAAAACACCAAGAATCCCTGTTTTCTATATCTTACCTAAGATACATAAGTCCCTTACGGACCCACCTGGTAGGCCAATAATATCTGGCATAGATTCAGTTACTGCCAACCTTTCACAATATGTGGATAGATATCTGCAAAAATATGTAGTTTCTCTTGACTCATATTTAAAAGATTCAACAGAAGTAATTAAACTTTTGGAAGATGTAACCTGGACAGAGGAAATGTGGTTAGTAAGCTGTGATGTAACATCACTCTATACTATAATTGAACACTCAAAAGGCTTAGAGGCAGTAAAATATTTCTTAAATAATGACTCCACAATTAAAAAAGAACAGGGAGATTTTATTTTGGATAGCATAGATTTTATCTTGAACCATAATTATTTCCAATTTGATGATTCTTATTATTTACAAATATGTGGGACTGCTATGGGGACTAGGTTCGCACCCAGTTACGCGAACCTTTTTATGGGTCTTTGGGAACAACAATTTTTAGCTACCCAGGAACTGGGTGCGAGCCTAGTCCTCTTTAAAAGATACATAGATGATGTAATCATCATTTGGAAAGGGACATCAGAATCTTTAGAAAATTTCTTTATTAATATGAATAATAATAATCATAACATCAGATTTACTAAGGAAATAAGTAAGGAATATTTGAATTTTTTAGACTTACAAATTTATGTAGAGCAGGGAAAACTGAATACAAGAACATATTTTAAACCGGTTGACAGCAATAACTTTATACACTCAACTAGCTGTCACCATTATTTATGGAAAAACAATATCCCTAAAGGTCAAATGATGAGGGTTAGAAAAAATTGTAACAAAAAGGAAGATTATCTAACTCAGTCACTCATTTTAAAAGAAAAATTTATCGAAAGAGGGTATAAAGATAATGTTGTGGAAGAAATAAGACAAGATATAGAAAAAATAGATAGAAGATCCCTATTAACAAAGAAACAAAAAGAACCAGATAATGCACAAACCAATACAATCAAAGTACCATTTATCACAGAATATAATGCCAATCATAAAATAACAGAGAAAATTATGCAGAAACACTGGCATATTTTAAAACAAGACTAAATATTAGGACCTCTAATTAATGAAAGACCCCATTTTGTTTATAGAAGAGCAAACAACCTGAAAAATAAGTTGGCACCCACCACTATAAAGAAAAAACGGAACAATGATAGGGACCTAAAAGGAAACAAAATAAAAGGCTTCTTTCCCTGTTTTATCTGCAAATCTTGCAGACACTCACAGAAAAGAAAAACAATTGTTTCTAATACAAATAAAAAGGAATTTAAAATCCATGATTGTATTTGATGTACAGATAGTAATACGGTATATGTAATTCAATGTAAATGTGGTCAACAATACGTAGGAGAGTCGGAAAGACCCCTACGGGAAAGAATCAGAGAACACATTCTATCTATCGCAAAGATAGATAAAGAAAGAAATAAAGATTTACCGGTCCCTAAACATTTTAAACAATGTAATGGAGGTAATTTAAAATGTTTCCAATATATGGGGGTAGCTAAACTGCCCAAACAAACAAGAGGAGGGGATTTACATAATAAGCTGTTGCAGTTAGAGAGTAAATGGATTTTTAATCTGGATACATTACACCCTCAAGGCCTTAACTTAGAAATTGAACTAGGGAGCTTTTTTAAATGAAAACTTTTATATAAAAAATTTGTTTTTAAAAATAAAATAAAAAATTATAGTGTATTTTTTCCCACCTTAGTATAAATTTAGTTTAAAAAAAAATTATAATATATTTCTTAATCTATTAAATATTTTAAATCTATTAGATATCCTGATCCCTAAATTCCTTTATTTGTATATCCTCTTAAGTACCCTTATAAAATAGTTTTAATTATAACACCACATTTTTTTAGGTCCATTATGAATTGGTAATATGTTTTTTAATCTTTTATACTAATTATTATTAATTATTAATAATATATCAAAGAACTTTTAATTTTTGAGATCACACATTATTTATCATTTCTTTCATAATAAATTCTTTCCGGGGATTTATTAATTAATTATTAATCCATTCAAAACTATGCACTTTCTGTTAACTTATTTCTATAAACTATCTCAGTTTTATAATCCTTTTAAGTATTTCTTCTTTTAGAAACATATTATTTAAGTAGGAAAGTTAATTTAATGCAAATATTATCTTATGCATAACAAACATGAAACTAAGAGAGCAAAGGATATCGTTTAGCCAGCATAAAATACACAAGTGTATAAATTAATAATGCACCAAATCAATATTGACACCATGGTATAAAAAGACCCAACAGTATCATCCGGTATGGTTTGACAAAGGCTCCAAGGAGCTGAAACGCGTTACCAATACACGGATGATACACTGAGGACGCTGCTGAGGACGTTGCTAAGGATGCTATCAAGGAAAGTCAGGATCCAAACCGCCAACGTCACTTCCCGCACTTGTGGGCGTGTCTAAGGATCGACACGGGACTCAGTGTTTGGCGCTACCCCTAAACTAACGAGCATTGACAGCGGATTGTAAGTTTCGGCTTTGAAACTGTTTTTTGAACATAAGCACGACTTACGAACAAATAGACTAAAAAGTTATTTTTGCAGAAAGTCTTCCATACGGATAACTAGAGCTCCAAGTAATATCTTTTCCTTCATTTGCTGGCTCACTATTTGAACCAGCTGATCGCACTACTTACTCAGACTTTAACCTTTAACGAGAGAGGATCACTTTAAATAAAAAGGGATATCCTAATATATGCTTAAGCCAGACTGCAAGCATATCCACTGTTGAACCTTTATTTAGGTTAAACTGCTTTAGGTAACCTTCTCCAAAGGTTTCTTTTAGAATGTTTATATAAAAATAATTTTTAGAATGTTTATATAATCCTTTAGACTGTTTAATGTATTTTAACTAGAAGCATTATTGTTAATTTAGCTATTAGATTGGTACCAATAGGGAGAATTATTATTACTATCACTGTTTTTTTATGCTCCATTTTCTTTTTATGAATTCATAATTAAATTTTAATAATAAATTTAATGATTATTTAAATTTTGTATCTCAAAATATCTTTTATATCATATTGTGTATCTCATATTACCAGCACTTTATGGACCATTCTCTTCAGAATTAAAATTAATTAAAATGAAAAGAAAATCAATTAAACTAAAATAGATATTCATATAGAAGCCATTACTAAAAGGATCTATTGCCATTTGTGATTTACACATATTGGCGCTCACATATATACCCATTTTTGTAACTTTGATTGTTTTCAGGCTTAGGGATTGCCTGTTTTTTATGTGTAGCTCAGGTTCTATCTAGCACATTGTTTCTCTCACATAATTCCCCTTAAAGGCACTCACCAGAGGCCCAATGCCGGAGGCACCCACCAGAGGCCCGGGGCGGTAAGTGCCCACCCGAGGCACCCACCAGGGGCCCGAGGCCAAAGTTGCCCACCAGAGGCCCGAGACCCAAGGCACCAACCAGAGGCCCAAGGCAGGAGGTGCCCAACAGAGACCTGAGGTGCCCACCAGAGGTCCAAGGCAGGAGGTGCCCACCAGAGCCCCGAGGTGCCCACTAGTGCCCCGAGGTGCCCACCAGAGGCCTGAGAGATGAGGTGCCCACCAGATACCCAAGACTGGACATGCCCAACAAAAGCCTTAGGCACCCTACAGAGGCACGAGGCAGGAGGCAACCACCAAAGGCCCGATGTGCCCACCAGAGGCCTGAGGCAGGAGGTGCCCATCAGAGACCCAAGGCAGGAGGCGCTCACCAGAGTCCTGAGGCCGGAGGCGCCCACCAGAGGCCCGAGGCCAGAGGAGACCAAGAGAGGCCCGAGCCCGGAGGTGCCCACCAAAGGCACAAGACCAGAGGTGCCCACCAGAGGTCCGAGGCACCCACCAGAGGCCCGAGGCAGGAGGCAACCACCAGATGCCTGAGGTGCCCAACAGAGGCCTGAGACAGGAGGTTCCAACCAGAAGCCCATGCCAAGAGGTGCTGACTAGAGGCCCGAGGCAGGAGGCACCCACCAGAGGCCCAAGCCTGGAGGTGCCAGACAGAGGCCCGAGACCGGAGGTGCCCACCAGAAGCCCAAGACCGGAGACACCCACCAGAGGCCTAAGGCAGGAGGCACCCACCAGAGATCCGAGGCAGAAGGCGTCAACCAGAGGCCCAAGACTGGACATGCTGAACAAAAGCCTGAGGCACCCAACAGAAGCCCAAGTCAGGAGGCACCCACCAGAGGCCCGAGGTGCCCACCAGAGGCCCTTGGCAGGAGGTTCCTACCAGAGAACCAAGGTGCCCACCAGAAGGTCTGAGGTAGGAGGCGACCACCAGAGGCCCAAGACCAGATGTGCAAAACAGAGTCCAGAGGCAGGAGTTGCCCACCAGAGGTCGGACACTGGAGATGCCCACCAGAGGCCCAAACTGAAGGCGTTCACCAGAGGCCCGAGACCGGAGGCACCCATCAGAGGCCTGAGAACAGAGGTGCCCACCAGAGGCCCAATGCCAGAGGCACCCACCAGAGGCCCGGGGCCGTAAGTGCCCACCTGAGTCACCCACCAGGGGCCCGAGGCCGAAGTTGCCCACCAGAGGCCCGAGACCCGAGGCACCCACCAGAGGCCCAAGGCAGGAGGTGCCCAACAGAGACCTGAGGTGCCCACCAGAGGTCCAAGGCAGGAGGTGCCCATCAAAGCCCCGAGGTGCCCACCAGAGGCCTGAGGCAGGAGGTGCCCACCAGATGCCCAAGACTGGACATGCCCAGCAAAAGCCTTAGGCGCCCAACAGAGGCACGAGGCAGGAGGCACCCACCAGAGGCCCGAGACCAGAGGCGCTCACCACCAGAGGCCCAATGCCAGAGGCACCCACCAGAGGCCCGGGGCCATAAGTGCACACCCGGGGCACCCACCAGGGGCCCGAGGCCGAAGTTGCCCACCAGAGGCCCAAGACCCGAGGCACCCACCAGAGACCCAAGACAGGAGGTGCCCAACAGAGACCTGAGGCGACCACCAGAGGTCCAAGGCAGGAGGTGCCCATCAAAGCCTCGAGGTGCCCACCAGAGGCCTGAGGCAGGAGGTGCCCACCAGATGCTCGAGACTGGACATGCCCAACAAAAGCCTTAGGCGCCCAACAGAGGCACGAGGCAGGAGGCAACCACCAGAGGCCCTATGTGCCCACCATAGGCCCGAGGTGCCCACCAGAGGCAGGAGGTGCCCATCAGAGACCCGAGGCAGGAGGTGCTCACCAGAGTCCCAAGGCCAGAGGCACCCACCAGAGGCCCGAGGCCAGAGGAGACCACGAGAGGCCCGATCCCGGAGGTGCCCACCAAAGGCACAAGACCGGAGGTGCCCACCAGAGGTCCGAGGCGCCCACCAGAGGCCCGAGGCAGGAGGCACCCACCAGAGGCCCGAGGTGCCCACCAGAGGCCTGAGACAGGAGGTTCCAACCAGAGGCCCGAGCCCGGAGGTGCCAGACAGAGGCCCGAGACCAGAGGCGCCCACCAGAAGCCCAAGACCAAAGACACCCACCAGAGGCCTAAGGCAGGAAGGCCCCCACCAGAGATCCGAGGCAGGAGGTGCCAACCAGAGGCCCGATACTGGATATGCTGATCAAAAGCCTGAGGCGCCCAACAGAAGCCAGAGGAAGGAGGCACCCACCAGAGGCCCGAGGTGCCCACCTGAGGCCCGAGGCAGGAGGTTCCCACCAGAGGTCCAAGGCAGGAGGTGCCTACTAGAGGCCTGAGAACAGAGGCACTCACCGGAGGCCCAAAACCAGAGGTGCCCACCAGAGGCCCAAGATCAGAGGCGCCCAACAGAGACCCAAGATTAGAAGCGCCCAACAGAGGCCCGAGGCACCCACCAGAGGCCCAAGGTAGGGCTAGGAACAGGAGTAACATAATAACATAGTAACATAGTAGATAAGGTTGACAAAAGTCCGAAGTCCATCGAGTTCAACCTATACAAATCTAAAATACTTACAAAAAGCTTCAGTTAAGCTTAAATAACCCCACTAAAAGGTGGCCTATTTAATACTAGCAATCATATCCATGAATTTTGTTTATATACAAAAATGTATCCAGACTCTTTTTAAATGTATCTAGGGTATTGGCATTCACTACCTCCTTTGGTAATGAGTTCCACAATTTTATTGCTCTTACAGTGAAAAAACGTTTCTGTTGCAGGAGATTAAATCTCCTTTCCTCCAACCATAAATTGTGACATCTTGTCAGAAACAATTTTCTTTAAATAAACAGAGCTTCTGCCAGCTCTGTATATGGGCCTTGAATATATTTATATAAAGTAATCATGTCAACTCTAAAGCGCTTTTTTTCCAAAGAAAACAGACCCAGTTTGGTTAGCCTCTCCTCATAGGTTAAATTCTCCAATCCCCTTATTAGCTTTGTGGCCCTTCTCTGAACTTTTTATAGTTCTGCAATATCTTTTTTTGTGATCGGTCCCCAGAACTGCACTTCATACTCAAGGGGAGGTCTTACCAGGGCTTTATATAGTGACCGAATTATGCTTTCCTCCCTTGAATCAATGCATCTTTTAATACATGCTAGTATCTTATTAGCCTTTGATGCCACTGCCCTACATTGTGCACCCATCTTTAGCTTGTTACTACTCCCAAATCCCTTTCCTCCTCTGTTTGGCTAAGTCTTGTCCCATTTAAAAAATATGTTGCCTGCTTATTTTTCCTTCCTAAATGTAGAACCTTGCATTTTCCTGTATTAAATCTCATTTTCCATTTACTTGCCCATACTTCTAATTTTTGCAGATCCATTTGTAATGAAAGTTCATCCTGCTCTGACCTAATGACATTACTTAACTTAGTATCATCTGCAAAAATAGAGCTGTCTCTATTTATTTCTTGCTCCAAGTCATTTATAAAAAAATTAAGAATAACAGGGCCCAGTACTGACCCATGGGGGACTCCACTGATTACCTTTGTCCAACCTGAGTATGATCCATTTACTACTACTCGTTGCACCCTATCTTTTATCCGGATGTCGATGGAAGGTGAAGGAGCTTTATGCCAGATCTTACTTTTATAGAGGCGTCAGGTAGAAAGCCCATAATCTAATTCGGCATATTGGTAGCCTAAATTTGGGATAAAATAAGAGAGGCAGAGTACTGAAAAGAAGGTTCCATGAACCTGCCCTTAAATGCAAACTCGCACTGAATGTATATCTTATATTATGGCCATACAGAAGTGTTTGTATTTAAAGTTGAGGTGTTTACATGAGTACTGAATTATAGTGATAGTATGAAGATGGTAGCGAAAGTGGTAGATAGTTTGAAGAATTATTTGTGGATGAATGTGTGTCACACTCGGTTGAGCGGGTTCAGGGGTATGGAGCTTATGCAAGGTGGTGGCAGGCTAAGGACTGTCTGGAATACTGAAAGGGACAAGCGGTATGTGCTGCTTTCTGGAATTACCCCTATTAGGCATGCTTAAGTAACAGACAAGCAAGTTAGTTTATTGCACTGGAACAGGAAACTTGGAGGCTGGAAGCAGTATAGGTAAGCAGGTGTGAACACACCAGAACTGGCGTCTGAGGTAATGCCCACGGTAGGACCAGGAACAGGAGTTCAAACTTAGGCTGAATGCAGGAGGCGCCCACCGGAGGCCCGAGACCGGCCCACCAGAGGCCCAAGGCAGGAGGTGCCCAACAGAGGTCCAAGACACCCACCAGAGGTCCGAGGCAGGAGTCGCCCAACAGAGGCCTGAGGTGCCTACCAAAGCCCTGAGGTGCCCACCAGAGGCCCAAGACCAGAGGTGCCCACCAGAGGCCCGCACCTAGAGGTGCCCACCAGAGGCCCGAGACCGAAGGTTCTCACCAGAGGATCGAGGCAGGAGGCACCCACCAGAGGCCCACGGTAGGTATAGGAACAGGAGTGCAAACTTAGACTTAAGACAGGAGATACCCACCAGAGGCCCAGGGCCATAAGTGCCCACCAGAGGCTTGAGACCGGGATGCCCACCAGAGGCTTGAGATCGGAGGTACCCACCAGAGGCCGAAGGCCGGAGGTACCCACCAGAGGCAGAAGACCGGGGTTGCCCACCAGTGGCCAAAGGCTGGAGGAGCCCACCAGAGGCCCCAGGCCAGAGGTGCCCAGCAGAGGCCCGAGACTCGAGGCACCCACCAGAGGCCTGAGACTCGAGGCGCCCACCAGAGGCCCAAGGCAGGAGGTGCCCAACAGAGGCTCAAGGCGCCCACAAATGTCCGAGGCAGGAGGCACCCAATAGAGGCCCGAGGCACCCACAAAAGTCTGAGGCAGGCCCATGACCAGGTGCCCGACAGAGGCCCATGACCAGAGATGCCTGCCAGGAGGCACCCAATAGAGGCCCGAGGCACCCACAAAAGTCCGAGGCAGGCCCATGACCAGGTGCCCGACAGAGGCCCATGACCAGAGGTGCCTGCCAGAGGCCCGAGACCGGAGGTGCCCGAAAGAGGCCCAAGGCCAGAGGTGCCCACCAGAGGCCCGAGGCAGGAGGCTCCTACTAGAGACTTGAGACTCGAGGTGCCCACCAGAGGCCCGATCCTCGAGGCACCCACCAGAGGCCCGATTCTCAAGGCGCCCACCAGAGGCCCGAGGCAGGAGGTGCCCAACAGAGGCCTGAGACCAGATGCGCCAAAGAGAGGCTCGAGGCAGGAGGCGCCCACCTGAGGTCGGACACCGGAGACGCCCACTAGAGTCCTGAGACCGGAGGTGCCCAAGAGAGGTCCAAGGCAGGAAATGCCCACCAGAGGCCCAAGGCAGGAGGCTCCTACTAGAGGCTCGAGAACGGAGGCACCCACCAGAGGCCCGAGGCCAGAGGTGCCCACCAGAGGCACAAGACCCGAGGCGCCCACAAGAGGCCCAAGACTCGAAGCGCCCACCAGAGGCTCGAGGCAGGAGGTACCCAACAGCGGCCTGAGGCGACCACAGAGATCCAAGGCAAGAGGCGCTTACCAGAGGCCCAAGACTAGGCATGCCAAACAGAGGCTCGAGGCAAGAGGCCCGAGCCCGGAGGTGCCTGACAGAGGCCCGTGACTAGAGGTGCATAGCAGAGGCCTGAGACCGGAGGTGCCCACCAGAAGCCCGAGGCAGGAGGTGACCACCAGAGGCCCAAGGCACCCACCAAAGGCCAGAGACAGGAGGCGCCCACCAGAGGTCCGAGACCAAAGGTTCCCACCAGAGGATCGAGGCAGGAGGCACCCACCAGAGGCCCACAGTAGGTATAGTAACAGGAGTGCAAACTTAGACTGAAGACACGAGACACCCACCGGAGGCCCGGGGCTATAAGCGCCCACCGGAGCCCTGAGACAGGGATGCCCACCAGAAACCTGAAATAGTTTGAATGATCCAAGGATCTCTCGTGATTAAAAGCCAGTTTTTTAAATAAAGAGCTAGTCTGCCTCCAATTTTTTTGTGGGGAAAAAAGAGTGTTAGAAAAGGTGAGAAAACTTACCAATGAATGGTCTGAGAGTTGGACGGTTTCTGAACAGTCTTGCTGTCTATTGTCTTCCTCTTGAGGGGAAAAAAGTTAGTGTGGGAGGTTGTTGGTGTTGCAAAATTTTGGAATTGAGACCTAGTAACTACCTGGAAGCGGCCGGAAAAGTGGCCTAAGCTACACAATCACACCTCAATGTTGGAATACAAAATAACCACAATAAGAGACTTATCAAAAAATCAGAGTTTTCCCATTCTCTTTGTAACCTATTGTATGCTATTTAATCTGATTAATAAAGAAAAATTAAATTAAATAAACACTAACTCCATTTAATCAGTGCTTAGACATTGCTGCACTTAGTTTCTGTGTTATTTTTCAATCTGTGTTTTCTTAAAGCCTATTTTTTTCTGAATTCTGGACTCCTGGCTTTGCTATCTGGACTGCTCTATTGACTTACCCTTACCTGCTGTGTTTGCTGATCAGACTGATTACTGGTATTGACCCTTGGCTTGGCTATCTCAAATGCTTAATTGGCTTGTTCTTAACTGCTTTCTTTGCTGATCAGACTGATTACTGGTATTGGTATACCTTGCTATTTGGACTGCTATGACTGGCTCTACCTCTGCACACCGGGTCCCAGCATAACCGGAACAATAGGTACGTTTACCTTTGACAATGAGACCCCTTATTTGACAGATGTTAAACCCCTCTTCCATATGACAGGTGTTCTGTCCTTAGGGGACAGGGTGTCATCCCCTTTGTGTTTTAGTCAGAGTTGTATTATATCTCTGGTGTCTAGCTAGGGTAGGTGATAATGACCATTAACATTAGAGAAACATTTAACCACATACAAAAGAGGGTAATCCCAGGGGGGCGGAGCAAAGAGCTGAACCGGCAAGACGCATGTTAGGGAAGCTCCTGATCCTCATATAGATTTTATCAATTTTCTGCAGTTTTTACTAGATATTTACAAAACTCAAGTTGACATTTGTATAAGTAGCTTTAGAGGATCACGGAAAAACCTTCCCAGAGTGTGTCGTTTGCCTTTGGTGTTCAGCTAACTCCGAGATCACTGTTTGGATCCCACATACTCAGAGACAGACAACCGGATTTAATTCAGTTACATATACAGCAAGGAGCCCTTTTTTTAAAATGCATATGCTAGAAGATGTGGTCAATACAATATTTGAAGACTTTCTATCTGAGCTTAAAACACTAGCTGCACATGGTTTTCAAATCTCGCAGGCACCTCGTGGATTCCAAGATGGCGATCAACGCCAGGAAGCCGTTAAGGATTACTGTGAATTGGAAGATAGTCCTCCTAACGACACGGCTACTATGGAATCCAACCTAGCGGCTATATCAACAGCCACATATAGCCCGGTGATGATGAGCAAAGTGCTACCTATTTGTTGGAGACAGGCTACGGGGATCTGTGGCGATGTATCAGGAGGTGACCGAAATAGGTTTTGTCAGCTGGACTCATCCTATCAAACTGCTAAAGCAGAAACTCTATTTACCCCTAGCTGTGCCATCATGGTGCCTACAATTGTCACTGAACTGGGAACTGTACCTAAAGGCCCAATGGAGACTGCAGTGGAGCGGCACACGTGGACATTATTACTGGCGCAGATTGATCCAGCTAGATAAGGGAAAGCAGCCCTTTTATTTTCCATGCAACTGCCCAGCGAAGACATAGATGTTTGGCCCTGTATAACTTTGGCGGACATAACTTGTTTAATGGGGTTACCTGAGAGGGCGGATAGCGGATCCGGAGACTCTTCGAAGCCACAGAACACTGATGTCTATAAATGGAAATTGTACTGTAACAGCAAAAGCCGACTGGACGAGTCATACCATAGCAGGGTGAGAGAGACAATCTCTATCAAGACACATACTGGATCCACTATTTGGAACTTAGAACAGGACAGGTTAATACAGTTAACATCCAGCCTAACTTGGCATGCGGCTGGGATCGGATAGATACTCCTGTAACTTCCCATAAGTGTTTGTGTGATTCTAAACTATACCAGTCACACAATTCAGTGTATAATTATAAGGTTTATTTGTTGCTCTAGTCATACATCTAGCTTCACGGATTTCATGCATACTACATGTACTAGTGCTTGTTCTGTGCAAGTGTTTGGGTCCTTCTATATGTACATTTTATCACAGGGTTTATCCTATCAGTTCAGTTTATAATACATACCCTAGGTTGCTATATCTATATCATTTTACTCTTGACAGAGGCATATCGCTATGAGATGTGGTATTTGTTCAGATTAGTTCATACATTTATGTTATTGAATATGCAGACCCTGTGTGCCTGTTTCTTTATTAGAGCTTTGCTGTTACTTACGCAATGCCATCACACTTATCTTATACCCCTGCTAGGGGGGCAATAGTGTTGTTTCACACATTATGTTATTATGCCTACACTTAGTTATAGGATTTATACTATTTTTATATGCCTAGGTTGCTTTGTGTCCAATGTGAAACTATTTAGTCACAGTAAGGGTTATATTGTTTTTATGTGCCTAAATCGTTCCCCAATCACTGTGATTAACATGGATATCCATATACTCTATGTACTGTAGGGGTTGCTTTATTTTATATAAGGGGCTTTGGGAAAATTTTGATTAATGAAGTATGTTTTACTATGCAGATACTGTGGGAAAGTACTCTCTAGTTACAGTGACAATATGCAGAGAGCATGTTATTTATTTAAACTTTGTTAATGTGAGCTATCAATATGATGGTGTTATCGTTTATAACGACTTTAAATTATTCTTAAGGGTCACAGACAAGCTGCTTTAGTCAAACCTTGACTTTTATCATTCATATTTGCTCTCCACTACACTGTCAGCGGCCGGGGCAGTGTGACTTTTCAGCTAAGTCAAGGCTTATACTGGTAGTTGTCGCATGAGACAACCATATCTGAAAGTGCTTTTATCCTAGATAATTGACTCTCCTACCATCTTGACATAATAATAGTGCTCTATTTCACAGGCTAGCTGTGCTTTCCCGGTTACCCCTGCTCCCTCCCTCCCTCCCTTTTTTTTTATTTTTTTTATATAGTAGTTGTACTTGGCATAATTCGCCTATTAACTTAACCCGCACCCCACTAGTCTCACTACTACCCCTAGCTAGTTTTCTGTTGTGAGCGATATTTTCAAAACTGAATATGATTCTAGGTTTCCATTGTTTATATTATGTATTCTATGTATCACATTTTATTTTCTAAGTACATAAGCAGGCCATATAGAATTTAAATGCTGGTGAAGATACGAATAGAAGTTTCCTTACATTTTAGTAAAGTGTTGCAGGCGGCCATAGTCTACTAAGCATTCTACAATTAATTATGGTATTCCCACTAATAAGCTCCTCTAAATCTGTCTCCGCCCCCCCTAAATGTTTGTTTATTTAATAGACAAAGGAACACAGATTCCAACGATTCTTTCCCTTTAACCTTAAAATGTCATGTTTTATTATTAAGAAGCAAGTACTCATATTGCTCATTCTGAGTGGATAGAGATCTTACGTTATGTGAAAAATTCAATGAACAGTTTAGATATTTTACCCTAAATATTGAGATTGCGCAAAGTATGTGTGTAAAAACAGTATGGTTCCTACTTTAGATTAATACGCTGCCATAAGTCTATATTCAGTATGCACCATGCAGGATTTTTCTCTTGCTTATTATAAGTGAGGAACCGGAGACAGTTGTTCTTTTATATATTCCTCTGTCACCAGATTCTTTTATATCTAATTTGGTATTAAGCTTCTCTAACTAATATTACCCCTTCCCCTATTGGTGATTATACATATGGACAATTATAGACACAAGGGCTTAATACATGGCCCTATAAGTTAATCTGAAAATTTGAGGATGGTTTTATTGTTTCTACCAGCCACAATACCTGCTATTTTTCTGGTTCTTAGTTTTTGTTTTATTTAATTATTGAAGTGCAAGATTCCATGATTGTTGCATATTCTCGTGGTAATGCTTGGATTATGAACAGTACTATATACTTCTATTATTTACCCTCACGGGCTGAGGGCTTATGTAAATGTTTATTCTGTACTGTTATCTCTTTTTTCTCCTCAATAAAAATATTAAAAAAAAAAAAAAAAAAAAAAAAAAGAAGGTAATCTTTCACTCAAAAGAGTAGTTGTCCTAGACCCAAATTTTTTTTGTGGGGTGAGGGTGTAAAGGCTATCAGGAGAAAAAAAGCAAGCTGTGAGATTTTATATATAAGTCAAGTAGAGATATGGATGTTCCCTGGTCAAAATCATGATGGTGGGGACACAATGTCATGGCAGAACCAGGCAGTATGTAAGCAGATTTTAACATTCTGTGAATAAAGTCAAGTAGCCTAGAGGCATTACTGGGAAGTCAACATGTTGTATGAGAAACAACAGCCAGAACATATAGGGAAATATCTTTCTCGTGACAACAGCCTATGCTACTCCATGTTTAATGAGGGTACAACATAAAGGAATGGAGTGCTTTGCACCCTCAGCTTTCTCTGTAGAAAATCTCCCTAGTAGCCAGTGGGGCAAGTGATCACCATATCTCAGTGGGAAAGTGACTCCTCATTTGAAAAATAAACCTCTCTGGGTAAAGCAGCAGGAGGCAGGGGCTCTTTAGTGCCCCCTTAAATTAAAGTCCAGTTTAGTCTAATGTCCATATGAGTGGTGCAGGGAGTGAGATATGTGCTGTGTAAGAGCCTCCCTCCTACAACATTAGAATGAAGAAGTGCATCTTCCTCTGGATTTTTACTTAGTGCCTATGACCTCATTAGTTGTAGGTAAACAAAGCAGACAGGGAGCATAACAAACTGTGTTATATTACTATTATATGTAATGGCAATCAAGGGGTGAAATCACTTCCATTATGCAGCAGTGGATTAACCTTTAATTATCCTTGTGTATTTCTAGCAATTAGGGATATAAAGGAACATTGAAAACTTTTTGCTTTTGTGTAAAAAACTGGTGTTTGTACAGGGGCCAAAAATCAACTTGTGTAACCAAGGTTTTCAAAATAAAGGAAAAAAAGAAGATTAACCCCTTCATGCCAGGGCTAAGTGTTTGATAAACACATGCTTTAAAATGAAATCATGTGATCATTGATACGATCACGTGATTTCAAAGATGGGATTGGATCATGGGGGACTTCCTACAATGCTAGGCACGCCCCCATTCCGAGTTCCGACTCTTAAAGCAGAGGTGGCTCCCGGAGGCCATACCAAATAGGATGTTCTAAGCCGTCCTAACATCGTTAAAGCCCAGCATTGTTAGATTGGCATGGAACATCCTAATGGTGTTAATGGGTTAAACAATAATGCTACAACTAATGTGCATTGTTAAGTAAACTGGACTGTTATCTCATTCATATACAATTCACTTCACTCGTATGCACATACAAATATAGATGGGATCTAAAATGCAAATGATAGCAGAACATTTAAATAAGGGACACTCACTAGTAACCAATAACCTTTGGAGTAGGCATGGAGCTTCCAAGGTGGGGGTAAAGTCACCCGCTAGTTCCCACTTCTTAGTATTTCCTAAAGATATTTGTTCCACAAGTTTGTCTGTTTTTGTTATCAGCAGTAATCAAGGTATATATGTTCCAACAAATATGTCACAATAAAAACAGAGATAGCAATACTATATAGTGCAGTATTTATAGTAAAAGGTGTGTAAAATAAACAGTAGCTAAAAAACTTACAATCATATGATGTGTGATAGCGGGTGGTAAAGCCTATTGCGTTCCATTTGTCTACCCAGTTGTTAGTAATTCTGTACACTAGTTCACCTGACTGCATACCTTATAATGCAAGTACTATGGATTTAAAAAAATATTATCCCTAGCATAGAGTCAAAATGAAACAATCCCAAAAACCTAACCATTTTAAAGTGTAGAGACCTCTTCATAAAAGAAAGACTTATGAGGTACTAAGAAGTGGGAACTAAAGGGGGAAACAACCCCATCTCAGAAGCGCCATACTTCTCCTTCTGACTGAGAACAGAATCTCCATCAGGAGATAGGAAAAGACAATTCTTTGGAGCAGACATTTTGCTACAAAAGGCACTTACAAAGGAGAACCATTGTATAACACAGCTGTCTCCCTATAGCTTAATAGTTATATAGAGCTAGATTATGAGAGGCAAGCAAACTGTTGCGCACAAACTAAAAGGGCTTTATCCCGACTCTTTGAGTGTGTCAGAAGAAGCGCAAGTCTTACAGGTTGAAAGCAAATGTATTTACTAGAGGGCAATTGAATTTAATGCACGTTGGTATGGCGCAACTTCAGAGCTCTTGCTAAAGGGACAGTATGCTCCAGAATTGTTATTGTTTAAAAAGATAGATAATCCCTTTATTACCCATTCCCCAGTTGTGCATAACCAACATGGTTAAATTAATATACTTTTTACCTCTGTGATTAACTTGTATCTAAGTCTCTACAGACTGCCCCCTTATTTCAGTTCTTTTAAGAGACTTGCAATTTAGCCAATCAGTGCTGACATAAATAACTCCACGGGAGTGAGCACAATGTTATCTATATGGCACACATGAACTAGTGCTGTTTAGCTGTTCAAAACTGTCAGAAATTACTGAGATAAGCGGCGGCCTTCAAAGGCTTAGAAATTAGCATATGAACCTACCTAGGTTTAGATTTTAACAAATAATACCAAGGGAACAAAGCAAATATGATGATAACAGTAAATTGGAAAGTTGTTTAAAATTGCATGCCCTATCTGAATCATGAAAGTTGAATTTTGACTAGACTGTCCCTTTAACCCTTTACTAAAAAGTTGCAGAATATGCATCAAAATTACATTTGTAATAGCACTGTCTAATAAAAATTATTAAAAATATGAGGTCTCAGGTGTATATATATATAAATACAAACAAGTAAATACATTTGTAGTATACATATAGAAATATATCTATAAGTGCATTGCAGCCCTTTGCAGTCAAGTAGCTGAAAACATGTAAAAACATATTTATGCAATATTCATATTTAATAAAGTTTTTATGTATTTACTTTAAATCTTTCATATTCCAATGTTCTTCACATAGGGGAATATGTTCTAAGTATTTTTAGAATATATTCTGTGTCATAGATCCAGAGTTGCAAGATAGGGATTCCTAGGGGTAAATTTAACATGATACAATGTAGCGTATCATGTCCGCTGCACATCGATAAATGCTGACAGCATAGGCTGTCGGCATTTATCATTACACCAGCAGTTCTTGTGAACTGCTGGTGCAATACCGCCCCTTGCAGATTTGCTAGCAGGGGGTGTCAATCAACACAATCATATTCGATCGGGATAATTTCTGTCCACCGCCTCAGAGCAGGCGGACAAGTTATGGAGCAGCAATCTTTAGACGGAGCTTGATAAATTGACCCCCTAATGTTTGGTTGGGAGTTTTGCAGGTCTTATTCAGCAGGAAGTCAAGGGGTTAAGGGAGGAGTATTTGATGGGAAATTATTTTTAATGTTAGTTGGACGTTGATTTGCTAATGATGGGAAACTGTTTTTACAGTTAGTTGTTCGTTGAATTGCTAATGTCTCCTGACTGGTTTAAAAAAAACTCTGCCTGGCTGCAATAAAAGTTTATGTGGTATAAGGTGGCGAAACTGAACTTGCTATTCCCAAAATGTATAATTTCCAAAACTATGATTGCTTGGATGTTACGGGTCAATTGTACATACCAGTATCTGTATGCTCCTATTAATAAATATATATACACACAATGATAAAAATAAAGTACAATTTATTATTATATGGTTAAAAAAATAAAATATGCAGGATCGTCAAAACATTACATATATATGTATAATATAAAACTGGACACCGGTGTCAGCTAAAATAAATGTTAATAAAAGCTCTAACGTTCTTAAAATATATCCAAAATTATTAAACAAGTTATGTTACTAAGGCCTAGATTTAGAGTTTGGCGGTAGCCGTGAAAACCAGCGTTAGAGGCTCCTAACGCTGGTTTTAGGCTACCGCCGGTATTTGGAGTCACTCAAAATAGGGTCTAACGCTCACTTTCCAGCCGCGACTTTTCCATACCGCAGATCCCCTTAGGTAAATTACGTATCCTATCTTTTCAATGGGATCTTTCTAACTCCGGTATTTAGAGTCGTGTCTGAAGTTAGCTTTAGAGCTCTAAAGACAAAACTCCAGCCGCAGAAAAAAACCAGGAGTTAAGAGCTTTCTGGGCTAACGCCGGTTCAGAAAGCTCTTAACTACTTTACTCTAAAGTACACTAACACCCATAAACTACCTATGTACCCCTAAACCGAGGTCCCCCCACATCGCCGCCACTCGATTAAATTTTTTTAACCCCTAATCTGCCGACCGCCACCTACGTTATACTTATGTACCCCTAATCTGCTGCCCCTAACACCGCCGACCCCTATATTATATTTATTAACCCCTAACCTGCCCCCCACAGCGTCGCCGCCAGATACCTACAATAATTAACCCCTAATCTGCCGACCGCAAAGCGCCACCACCTACATTATAGCTATGTACCCCTAATCTGCTGCCCCTAACACCGCCGACCCCTATATTATATTTATTAACCCCTAATCTGCCCCCCTCAACGTCGCCTCCACCTGCCTACACTTATTAACCCCTAATCTGCCGAGCGGACCGCACCGCTACTATAATAAAGTTATTAACCCCTAATCCGCCTCACTAACCCTATAATAAATAGTATTAACCCCTAATCTGCCCTCCCTAACATTGCCGACACCTAACTTCAATTATTAACCCCTAATCTGCCGACTGGAGCTCACCGCTATTCTAATAAATGTATTAACCCCTAAAGCTAAGTCTAACCCTAACACTAACACCCCCCTAAGTTAAATATAATTTAAATCTAACTAAATAAATTAACTCTTATTAAATAAATTATTCCCATTTAAAGCTAAATACTTACCTGTAAAATAAATCCTAATATAGCTACAATATAAATTATAATTACATTGTAGCTATTTTAGGATTAATATTTATTTTACAGGCAACTTTGTAATTATTTTAACCAGGTACAATAGCTATTAAATAGTTAAGAACTATTTAATAGTTACCTAGTTAAAATAATTACAAAATTACCTGTAAAATAAATCCTAACCTAAGTTATAATTAAACCTAACACTATACTATCATTAAATTAATTAAATAAAATACCTACAATTACCTACAATTAAACCTAACACTACACTATCAATACATTAATTAAATACAATACCTACAAATAACTACAATGAAATAAACTAACTAAAGTACAAAAAATAAAAAAAGAACTAAGTTACAAAAAATAAAAAAATATTTACAAACATAAGAAAAATATTACAACAATTTTAAACTAATTACACCTACTCAAAGCCCCCTAATAAAATAACAAAGACTGCAACAACAAAAGTCCAGCGCACCCGGCAGCAATGAGACTCAACAAGTTGATATGCCTTGATATATACCTTTAATTCTGTTAGATGTTGATCACAGGGCTATACAAAGCCAAATATGCCTGATGGCCAGACAGTCCAACACGCTAAAAGTAAGACAGCATATGACAGGCAGCAGTTAGGGAAAAGAAATAATGGTCAGACGCGTTTCCTTATGTTGTTACATAGCAATCCTCAGTGACCTTACCTGTTACCCACAATTCATTGCCTTTTATACACACCTGTGGTGCAATCATTAGCACTTTGAAAAAACCTAATTAGTGAGTAGCCAATAAAAAAGGAGGAAAATAGAAATGTGGGAAAAGGAGATCACTGTGGTAACAGTGCAACAAACATTTACAAGTGTATTGTCCAAAATGTCTAATACTTAAATAAATATACAGCAAAACAAAACAAAACAAAACACTACTCCTATCTGCAAAATAAGTCTAATAAATTTAAAAGTGTAATAACTTATACTGGTGTGTAAGCATCTGATTTTGCAGAGAATGTATATATTTATTAAATAGAGCAGTGTCCCATTAATTAGTGAAATAATAAAAATAATAATAAAGTGTATAAATTAAAGCAAAAAAACTGGATTTAGTGAATCGAGGATATTATAAAAATAATAAAAGTGAATAAAAATTAAAAGTCAATAGGTACTAAGAACTCATTAATCTACAAAAAGTCTTACATCCCAATCAAAATTTAACCCTGTTGGCACTCTGGTGCCCAGCTGAAAAATCCAATAAACTTCTCTTTTGCTGAGAATAGTACCTCTATTCCCACCTCTTGGGTGTCTAGGGATTAATTGAATAGCTTGGAATGTTAACAATGAACTGTCTGAGTTGTGATATCGTTTGAAATGTAATGAAATGGGGGTGGTTGACTCTGGATCCTCAATTGAGCGTAAATGCTCAAGAAAACGATCCTTTAGCGCACGTGTCGTTTGTCCCACGTACTGCCTATGACACCCCCTGCAGGTCAAAAGATATATGACATAGCACGAGTTACATGTCATGTGCTCACGAATTTCAAAAATCTTGTGGCTATTGCTTGATTCAAAGCTTGTGCCAAAAGTAGCATAGGCACATGACTTGCATCTCGTACTGCCACATTTAAAGAAACCAGGTTTAATAGAAAGCCAATTCCTGTGGGACTGTTGCCTAGGCAACATAGAAGGAGACAATATGCTCCCTAAGGTTTGGGCCCTACGAGATACAAAACATACACCCTCTTTGACTATATCCACCAGGGTGTCGTCTGTGGTCAAAATTGGGAGTGCCTTTCTGATTATATCGCAGATTTTGCCATATTCCATGCTGTATGAAGTAATGAATTTTAATTGTTTAGACCTATCTGTATTCTTAGATCTACCAGACACAAGAAGATCTTTTCTATCAAGTAAATCAATATCCCGTTTTGTTTGTTGTAAATGATTAGGAGAATACCCTCTCTGGGCTAACCTTTCAGTTAATTCATCAGAGTGTTTTTCATAACTCAATTGATTGGTACAATTACGCTTCACCCTTAGGTACTGGCTCTTGGGAATAGATTGTATGGTATGCTTTGGATGACATGATTTTGCATTCAGAATGGTATTTCCAGATGTGGATTTACGGAACAATTCGATGTCGATACATAAAGTCTGTAGATTCGAATGCAACTCAATGTCCAAAAAGGAAATTGAGTGTGCATTACTTTCCATGGTGAACCTTAAATTCAGATCATTGTTCTGTAAATACGCAAGAAAAGATTCAAGTAGGTCTGCTGGACCCTTCCAAATTAACAAAATGTCGTCTATGTAACGACCAAAATAATGTATAAACTTTCTGTAGGGATTCCCATCTCCATAGACATGTGACAACTCCCACCAACCCAAATAAAGGTTGGCATAGGAAGGGGCAAACTTTGCCCCCATTGCTGTCCCACGCCTCTGGAGATAGAAATCCCCCTCAAAAAGAAAATAATTGTGGGTCAACAAATATTCAATGGAGACCTCAATGAATCGTTTCAAAGCAACATCATATGTGGAAAATGTGTCCAAAAAGAACCGAATTGCCTGGCTGCCCTTGTCATGAGGTATACAAGTATACAAAGAGACAACGTCGATAGTTACAAAAATGAAACCATCTTGCCAAACTAGGCTTTCAATTTGAGTGATTACATCAGACGTGTCTCTAATGTAGCTCATAAGACTCAAGACCAAGGGCTGCAAGTAACCATCAATCAGTTGGGAAAGAGGCTCATTTAAAGAGCCTATCCCTGCCACAATGGGTCTGCCAGGTGGGCGTGTAGGATGCTTGTGGACTTTTGGAAGATAGTGAAAAATGGCAGATACCGGGTGCTCAGTGTATAGAAAATCAAAATTTGCCTGTTGAATAATACCATCTTTTAATGCCCGCTCCAAAATAGTCTTAAGAGCCGCTTTGTAATAGAACACAGGGTTATTTTTGAGTTTCTCATACACGGAGTCATCCAATAGCTGTCTATAAGCCTCATCCAAGTAATCCCGGCGATTGAGGACCACTACCTTACCACCTTTGTCCGAGTTGCGAATAACAAGCTCCTGATTATTTTTTAATTCCTGAATAGATAGAAATTGAGCCTTAGATAGATTATCCCTGTGATGTCTTTTTTCAAATTCACATAAACTGAGTTTTTTCAATTCCATTTCTACTGTTTTCTGAAAGACCTCTATGGAATTGGATCTAGATTTTACTGGATAAAATTTAGATTTACATTTTAATTTAGTGATATCCTGAGTACCCCCAATATCAAGTGGGTTACATTCCTGATTATCTCTATCCAAATCCATAAGGTCTAAAACAGAACAAACCTCTGAAAAATCAAAACCACTTCGAATGGGTGCTGGCTTCCCCCTGACCACTTCATCCTGTGCAGTGTTAGTCACTCCCAAGAAATGTTTCTGAGAACAAGCAACCTCACAAATTTATTAAGATCAACAACAGTGTTGAAAAGATTGAAATGTGTGGTGGGGGAGAAACCAAGACCCAAAGACAAAACCTCAATTTGTGTCCTAGATAGAGAAAAAGAAGACAGGTTAATAACATTCTCAATGTTCATGCATATTTCTGGAATAGTGTTGCTCTCCTCCTCTGAGGGTAACGCCTGGGCTTGGGTACTTGGTCCTGGCTTGGGCTTATACGATTTTCCTCTTCCCCCTCTGCGTATTTTTTTCGGCGTACAGTGGATTGTGGATGGCCCTTCCCGTTTTTTGACTGTGACACTGTATGAGAATCAAGTGCAAAAGATGTAACTTCCTCTGTGCCTGGGGCAATCTCACCAGATGTTTCAATGTCAGAGGAATCATAGTCATATTCAGTGTCAGTGTCAGCAAATCTCACTTTTTTATTTTCAGACCCTCGACCTCTATAGGTGCTTCTATATCTCCGTCTAGTATTGGTTACAGTCCATTTATATACTTTGTTTTCCTCATAATCCTGTTTGTCTCTCATAATCTTTTGTTTCTTGAAATTCCAAAGATTATTTTTAAACTCAGTGATAACTTTCTGCAATTTAGTATCATACTTGGCAAAGTCTGGGTTATCACTGAGAGGACGTAAGAAAGATTGTAATTTCTGTTTTTCATTACCTAGTTCTTGACGTAAAGATTTCTTGTACTCAATCAGTAGATCAATAAGTGCTAAAGAGCATTCTGTGAGAATAAGGTTCCATTTATCAATGAAAGACTGATCTGATACCTGGAAGGAGGGAAATTTTCTAATACGTAGGCCACGTGGAATACGCTGAGCCTTCTTGTACATTTGAAAACTTTTGATATCCATCTCAATTCTTGTATCGTTTTTTAGCAAAGTATCCATTTTAAAAAAAAGGATATCTAAGTTAGAATTAGCCTCCTGTTCCATAGTATCAGAACTGAAAAGATCCTCAGTATCACTAACATCTTCAGCAAATTGCTGTAAGACATAACCCCCTGCTGCCATATCAAGCTGAAAAAATCTTTAATTTGAAAGAAAAGGTATATAGTGGCTTAGTACGATGCTGCAAGCAATATAAATCTTTATTGTGGTGTGTATTGCTTTAATTATATAACATACATGTATGGTTACAAATGTCTCTGATAGTAGTTTACATCCACAACACGATTCAAGTTTAATACCTCTTCAGGGTGTACTACGACTTATATTATCTCTCAAATAACACTCAGATGTTCATCAACCATGTAGATATAATGTGACACACAGAATGATCCGTGCAGCTTACCCAAAAGATGATGGAGAATCAAACACTCGCAACCAGGGAAGCGCTCAGACACAGCAGCGTGTCAAATCCGATCACGTGACACTCTTCACGTAGTAAACACACCCACTTTCTTGCTAGACGTCCTGATGACGTATGTACGTTCGCTCATCTGCTCCGGTGCGAAGGAAAAAGGAGCGCTCCATCCACGCCCACCAAAGTAACACTGCAACAATCTTTGGAATTTCAAGAAACAAAAGATTATGAGAGACAAACAGGATTATGAGGAAAACAAAGTATATAAATGGACTGTAACCAATACTAGACGGAGATATAGAAGCACCTATAGAGGTCGAGGGTCTGAAAATAAAAAAGTGAGATTTGCTGACACTGACACTGAATATGACTATGATTCCTCTGACATTGAAACATCTGGTGAGATTGCCCCAGGCACAGAGGAAGTTACATCTTTTGCACTTGATTCTCATACAGTGTCACAGTCAAAAAACGGGAAGGGCCATCCACAATCCACTGTACGCCGAAAAAAATACGCAGAGGGGGAAGAGGAAAATCGTATAAGCCCAAGCCAGGACCAAGTACCCAAGCCCAGGCGTTACCCTCAGAGGAGGAGAGCAACACTATTCCAGAAATATGCATGAACATTGAGAATGTTATTAACCTGTCTTCTTTTTCTCTATCTAGGACACAAATTGAGGTTTTGTCTTTGGGTCTTGGTTTCTCCCCCACCACACATTTCAATCTTTTCAACACTGTTGTTGATCTTAATAAATTTGTGAGGTTGCTTGTTCTCAAGAAACATTTCTTGGGAGTGACTAACACTGCACAGGATGAAGTGGTCAGGGGGAAGCCAGCACCCATTCGAAGTGGTTTTGATTTTTCAGAGGTTTGTTCTGTTTTAGACCTTATGGATTTGGATAGAGATAATCAGGAATGTAACCCACTTGATATTGGGGGTACTCAGGATATCACTAAATTAAAATGTAAATCTAAATTTTATCCAGTAAAATCTAGATCCAATTCCATAGAGGTCTTTCAGAAAACAGTAGAAATGGAATTGAAAAAACTCAGTTTATGTGAATTTGAAAAAAGACATCACAGGGATAATCTATCTAAGGCTCAATTTCTATCTATTCAGGAATTAAAAAATAATCAGGAGCTTGTTATTCGCAACTCGGACAAAGGTGGTAAGGTAGTGGTCCTCAATCGCCGGGATTACTTGGATGAGGCTTATAGACAGCTATTGGATGACTCCGTGTATGAGAAACTCAAAAATAACCCTGTGTTCTATTACAAAGCGGCTCTTAAGACTATTTTGGAGCGGGCATTAAAAGATGGTATTATTCAACAGGCAAATTTTGATTTTCTATACACTGAGCACCCGGTATCTGCCATTTTTCACTATCTTCCAAAAGTCCACAAGCATCCTACACGCCCACCTGGCAGACCCATTGTGGCAGGGATAGGCTCTTTAAATGAGCCTCTTTCCCAACTGATTGATGGTTACTTGCAGCCCTTGGTCTTGAGTCTTATGAGCTACATTAGAGACACGTCTGATGTAATCACTCAAATTGAAAGCCTAGTTTGGCAAGATGGTTTCATTTTTGTAACTATCGACGTTGTCTCTTTGTATACTTGTATACCTCATGACAAGGGCAGCCAGGCAATTCGGTTCTTTTTGGACACATTTTCCACATATGATGTTGCTTTGAAACGATTCATTGAGGTCTCCATTGAATATTTGTTGACCCACAATTATTTTCTTTTTGAGGGGGATTTCTATCTCCAGAGGCGTGGGACAGCAATGGGGGCAAAGTTTGCCCCTTCCTATGCCAACCTTTATTTGGGTTGGTGGGAGTTGTCACATGTCTATGGAGATGGGAATCCCTACAGAAAGTTTATACATTATTTTGGTCGTTACATAGACGACATTTTGTTAATTTGGAAGGGTCCAGCAGACCTACTTGAATCTTTTCTTGCGTATTTACAGAACAATGATCTGAATTTAAGGTTCACCATGGAAAGTAATGCACACTCAATTTCCTTTTTGGACATTGAGTTGCATTCGAATCTACAGACTTTATGTATCGACATCGAATTGTTCCGTAAATCCACATCTGGAAATACCATTCTGAATGCAAAATCATGTCATCCAAAGCATACCATACAATCTATTCCCAAGAGCCAGTACCTAAGGGTGAAGCGTAATTGTACCAATCAATTGAGTTATGAAAAACACTCTGATGAATTAACTGAAAGGTTAGCCCAGAGAGGGTATTCTCCTAATCATTTACAACAAACAAAACGGGATATTGATTTACTTGATAGAAAAGATCTTCTTGTGTCTGGTAGATCTAAGAATACAGATAGGTCTAAACAATTAAAATTCATTACTTCATACAGCATGGAATATGGCAAAATCTGCGATATAATCAGAAAGGCACTCCCAATTTTGACCACAGACGACACCCTGGTGGATATAGTCAAAGAGGGTGTATGTTTTGTATCTCGTAGGGCCCAAACCTTAGGGAGCATATTGTCTCCTTCTATGTTGCCTAGGCAACAGTCCCACAGGAATTGGCTTTCTATTAAACCTGGTTTCTTTAAATGTGGCAGTACGAGATGCAAGTCATGTGCCTATGCTACTTTTGGCACAAGCTTTGAATCAAGCAATAGCCACAAGATTTTTGAAATTCGTGAGCACATGACATGTAACTCGTGCTATGTCATATATCTTTTGACCTGCAGGGGGTGTCATAGGCAGTACGTGGGACAAACGACACGTGCGCTAAAGGATCGTTTTCTTGAGCATTTACGCTCAATTGAGGATCCAGAGTCAACCACCCCCATTTCATTACATTTCAAACGATATCACAACTCAGACAGTTCATTGTTAACATTCCAAGCTATTCAATTAATCCCTAGACACCCAAGAGGTGGGAATAGAGGTACTATTCTCAGCAAAAGAGAAGTTTATTGGATTTTTCAGCTGGGCACCAGAGTGCCAACAGGGTTAAATTTTGATTGGGATGTAAGACTTTTTGTAGATTAATGAGTTCTTAGTACCTATTGACTTTTAATTTTTATTCACTTTTATTATTTTTATAATATCCTCGATTCACTAAATCCAGTTTTTTTGCTTTAATTTATACACTTTATTATTATTTTTATTATTTCACTAATTAATGGGACACTGCTCTATTTAATAAATATATACATTCTCTGCAAAATCAGATGCTTACACACCAGTATAAGTTATTACACTTTTAAATTTATTAGACTTATTTTGCAGATAGGAGTAGTGTTTTGTTTTGTTTTGTTTTGCTGTATATTTATTTAAGTATTAGACATTTTGGACAATACACTTGTAAATGTTTGTTGCACTGTTACCACAGTGATCTCCTTTTCCCACATTTCTATTTTCCTCCTTTTTTATTGGCTACTCACTAATTAGGTTTTTTCAAAGTGCTAATGATTGCACCACAGGTGTGTATAAAAGGCAATGAATTGTGGGTAACAGGTATGGTCACTGAGGATTGCTATGTAACAACATAAGGAAACGCGTCTGACCATTATTTCTTTTCCCTAACTGCTGCCTGTCATATGCTGTCTTACTTTTAGCGTGTTGGACTGTCTGGCCATCAGGCATATTTGGCTTTGTCTAGCCCTGTGATCAACATCTAACAGAATTAAAGGTATATATCAAGGCATATCAACTTGTTGAGTCTCATTGCTGCCGGGTGCGCTGGACTTTTGTTGTTGCAGTGTTACTTTGGTGGGCGTGGATGGAGCGCTCCTTTTTCCTTAGCACCGGAGCAGATGAGCGAACGTACATACGTCATCAGGACGTCTAGCAAGAAAGTGGGTGTGTTTACTACGTGAAGAGTGTCACGTGATCGGATTTGACACGCTGCTGTGTCTGAGCGCTTCCCTGGTTGCGAGTGTAAAATAACAAAGACCCCCAAAATAAAAAATGCCCTACCCTATTCTAAATTACTAAAGTTAAAAGCTCTTTTACCTTACCAGCCCTGAACAGGGCCCTTTGCGGGGCATGCCCCAAGAAGTTCAGCTCTTTTGCCTGTAAAAAAAACATACAATACCCCCCCCCAACATTACAACCCACCACCCACATACCCCTAATCTAACCCAAACCCCCCTTAAATAAACCTAACACTTAGCCCCTGAAGATCTTCCTACCTTGTGTTCACCTCGCCGGGTTCACCGATCGGACCAGAGTCTTGATCCAAGCCCAAGCGGGGGGCTGAAGAGTGATGTCCATCCTCGGGCTGAAGTCTGGATCCAAGCGGCGGCTGAAGAAATCCATCATCGGGCTGAAGTCGGAAGTCCATCATCGGGATGAAGTCTTCTATCAAGCCGCATCTTCAATCTTCTTTCTTCTGGAGCGGAGCAGAGCCATCTTCTTCCAAGCCGACGCGGAACATCCTCTTCTCCCGACGACTAGACGACGAATGACGGTTCCTTTAAGGGACGTCATCCAAGATGGCGTCCCTCGAATTCCGATTGGCTGATAGGATTCTATCAGCCAATCGGAATTAAGGTAGGAATATTCTGATTGGCTGATGGAATCAGCCAATCAGAATCAAGTTCAATCCGATTGGCTGATTCGATCAGCCAATCAGATTGAGCTCGCATTCTATTGGCTGTTCCGATCAGCCAATAGAATGCGAGCTCAATCTGATTGGCTGATCGAATCAGCCAATCGGATTGAACTTGATTCTGATTGGCTGATTCCATCAGCCAATCAGAATATTCCTTGATCCGCTTGGATCCAGACTTCAGCCCGAGGATGGACATCACTCTTCAGCCCCCCGCTTGGGCTTGGATAAAGACTCTGGACCGATCGGTGAACCTGGCGAGGTGAACACAAGGTAGGAAGATCTTCAGGGGCTTAGTGTTAGGTTTATTTAAGGGGGGTTTGGGTTAGATTAGGGGTATGTGGGTGGTGGGTTGTAATGTTGGGGGGGGGTATTGTATGTTTTTTTACAGGCAAAAGAGCTGAAATTCTTGGGGCATGCCCCGCAAAGGGCCCTGTTCAGGGCTGGTAAGGTAAAAGAGCTTTTAACTTTATTAATTTAGAATAGGGTAGGGCATTTTTTATTTTGGGGGTCTTTGTTATTTTATTAGGGGGCTTAAAGTAGGTGTAATTAGTTTAAAATTGTTGTAATATTTTTCTTATGTTTGTAAATATTTTTTTATTTTTTGTAACTTAGTTCTTTTTTATTTTTTGTACTTTAGTTAGTTTATTTCATTGTAGTTATTTGTAGGTATTGTATTTAATTAATGTATTGATAGTGTAGTGTTAGGTTTAATTGTAGGTAATTGTAGGTATTTTATTTAATTAATTTAATGATAGTATAGTGTTAGGTTTAATTGTAACTTAGGTTAGGATTTATTTTACAGGTAATTTTGTAATTATTTTAACTAGGTAACTATTAAATAGTTCTTAACTATTTAATAGCTATTGTACCTGGTTAAAATAATTACAAAGTAGCCTGTAAAATAAATATTAATCCTAAAATAGCTACAATTTAATGATAATTTATATTGTAGCTATATTAGGATTTATTTTACAGGTAAGTATTTAGCTTTAAATAGGAATAATTTATTTAATAAGAGTTAATTTATTTCGTTAGATTTAAATTATATTTAACTTAAGGGGGTGTTAGTGTTAGGGTTAGACTTAGCTTTAGGGGTTAATACATTTATTATAGTAGCAGTGAGCTCCGGTCGGCAGATTAGGGGTTAATGTTTGAAGTTAGGTGTTGGCAATGTAAGGGAGGACAGATTAGGGGTTAATACTATTTATTATAGGGTTAGTGATGCGGATTAGGGGTTAATAACTTTATTCTAATAGCGGTGCGGTCCGCTCTGCAGATTAGGGGTTAATAAGTGTAGGTAGGTAGCGGCGACGTTGTGGGGGGCAGATTAGGGGTTAATAAATATAATATAGGGGTCGGCGATGTTAGGGCAGCAGATTAGGGGTACATAGGGATAATGTAAGTAGCGGCGGTTTACGGAGCGGCAGATTAGGGGTTAAAAATAATATACAGGGGTCAGCGATAGCGGGGGAGGCAGATTAGGGGTTAATAAGTGTAAGGTTAGGGGTGTTTAGACTCGGGGTACATGTTAGAGTGTTAGGTGCAGACGTAGGAAGTGTTTCCCCATAGGAAACAATGGGGCTGCGTTAGGAGCTGAACGCGGCTTTTTTGCAGGTGTTAGGTTTTTTTCCGGCTCAAACAGCCCCATTGTTTCCTATGGGGGAATCGTGCATGAGCACGTTTTTGAGGCTGGCCGCTTGCGTAAGCAACTCTGGTATCGAGAGTTGAAGTTGCGTTAAAAATGCTCTACGCTCCTATTTTGGAGCCTAACACAGCCTTTTTGTGGACTCTCAATACCAGAGTTATTTTTATGGTGCGGCCAGAAAAAAGCCGGCGTTAGCTACGCCGGTCCATACCGACAAAACTCTAAATCTAGCCGTATGTGAGTCCAACAATGTATCTAACCAAAATTGGAAAATTGCCTGCTCAAAGAAAATCAGATCTATTGTGGTAAATGAAACTCATATGTAGGTCACAATATTGTTGATGATAGTTACAACTGAATAGTCTTATTCCAGTAGTCAAAATACTTTTGGGGTATGGTATTACGATCTGGCAAATAACTGTGAATAAAATGAGTAGAAAATGTTAGGCAAATTTGCCCGATAGTACCTTATAGTGTTTCTGTGTGAATACACTATTTGTTGGTGTGACCGGGATGAAAGGTTTTCCCAAAATACTCTGATGAGAACTTAGCTTTAAATTCCGGTGAGTAGTATACTCCGTTCTGTGCTAAGTTATTCTTTGCCGGTCCTTGATTTTATAGTGGTGATTGCTATTGAGTGCCCGCTTCCTCGATGATGTCCTCTGACTTCTTGCGGTCCGTTAATAACCGCTTCCTACAGATTGGTGTCGACTTGTTCCTTGCTAAACCCCTCAGGTGCTGGGGTGATGTTTACTTCACCTTAATGCTGTCTGGTTCCTTGCCTCTTGCTGGGGTGGTCTTTACTTATCTTTGATGGGGTCTCAGATGTAACTATGTGCTAGCTTCTTGGGTGGTATCCTCCGGTTTCTTTTTGCGTTCTGTTATTAACCGCTTCCTGTAGGTTAGTATCGGCTTCTACTTGTTGGACCCCTAAAGTGCTGGGGTGACCTATTTCTTTCCTTGATGCGGTCCGATTCTTTGCCGCTTGTTAGATGAGGGTAGCGGTTTGGCTTACCGGGCCCCTTGGAGATTGTAGATATATCCAGGGGATATGTTCAGGACCCGTAATTCACCTAAACCTTGCTCACTGGACTATTGTCTCTCTGCCAGTTCTCATCGGAGTATTTTGGGAAAACCTTTCATCCCGGTCACACCAACAAATAGTGTATTCACACAGAAACACTATAAGGTACTATCGGGCAAATTTGCCTAACATTTTCTACTCATTTTATTCACAGTTATTTGCCAGATCGCAATACCATACCCCAAAAGTATTTTGACTACTGGAATAAGACTATTCAGTTGCAACTATCATCAACAATATTGTGACCTACATATGAGTTTCATTTACCACAATAGATCTGATTTTCTTTGAGCAGGCAATTTTCCAATTTTGGTTAGATACATTGTTGGACTCACATAGTAACATAACTTGTTTAATAATTTTGGATATATTTTAAGAACGTTAGAGCTTTTATTAACTTTTATTTTAGCTGACACCGGTGTCCAGTTTTATATTATACATATATATGTAATGTTTTGATGATCCTGCATATTTTATTTTTTAACCATATAATAATAAATTGTACTTTATTTTTATCATTGTGTGTATATATATTTATTAATAATAGCATACAGATACTGGTATGTACAATTGACCCGTAACGTCCAATCAAACATAGTTTTGGAAATTATACATTTTGGGAATAGCAAGTTCAGTTGCGCCACCTTATACCACATTTACTTTGAAACTTTTGGGATAAACATTTTAAAGGTGAACTACATTCCCTACCAATCCCACAGTCTAATCCTTTTGCATACTTTGATGCAATAAAAGTTTGCTATGATTTTGACCTCTACATGTAGTCTCGAATTATGGTGTGAGACAACTATAATTCAAATTTGTGTGCTGATCGGATGGACTGAGGAGGGTATCTCAGGTTTTGAGTATTTCAACTAGGTGCAGTGAAAATGAATGGTTTGAAAATAGCAGAGAAAGCCGAAAGGTAACGGAGGTGCTCAACCGGAGTACCAGGAGTCTGTTACATTCTGCTTTGTAAAAACAATTGGAATGTGAATGAATATTTCATGTCGGGTTTGTGCACTTGAGAAAATGTGATCAGGCTTGAGTAACTTTTTTGGGTGTAGTTGCCCCCCACTTTTAACACTCCATTGAAGTCTGTGGGGGAATACATTAACACACTCTGGATATTCTAACTTTGGGTTAGTGCACAAGTGAAAACGTTTTCCTTTTAACTTATAATAAGTGCGCACAAAAAAATGTGTGAGTGCAAACTACTGCGCCACTCGTAATCTAGCCCTAAATTCCGATTACCCTAATAAAATGACAGAATAATCTAGATTTTATTAAAGAAACAGAGATGAGTATTTTGCACTACTTTTCCTTTTACTGCTCAAATAGCATTTTTAAAGTTAAACAAAAAAAACAGAAAAACTTTAACATAAATAATAACATGTAAATAACATATAGTCAGTTAGTAGATATCCAATCAGATCATGACATAGCCCATAAAGAACACAGAAAACCGTTATTAGTCCTCCTTTCTATTTGCTGAAAGGAAAAAAATCAGCATGGTGAAATACATACAAAATATATTAAATAACTTAAAATAATAGACAATTAAACCTTTTCAAAACAAAAAAAATTAAATAAGGGAGGGATATTGATATGAGGAGGGAAAATACTCGTCTCTGTCTCTTTAATAAAATCTAGATAATTCCGTCATTTTATTAGGATAATCGGAATTTTATTACAAGGACAGAGACTTATATTTTGCTAGTTTAAAGCAAATAAATTAAGATGCCAGATGGTGTGGAATAGAGGAAATTGGTTTAAAATAAAACTGACAAAAATGGAGTCAGAAGACCAATCTGCAGCATTTAAAATATCTTGTAATGAGACCAACTTGTAAAAAGCTTTAGAAGCAGACGCTCTTCTAATAGAATGAGAAGAAAAAACAGGATCCACACCAGCTTGCAACATTATCCATTTAACCTATCACTAATAGTAGAGGAAGTAACAGGTAAATGAGGAGGAGAAAAAGAAATTAACAGTTGTTTAGAAACAGAAGATCTCAAACAAACACCTAGATTACGAGTCTTGCGTTAGCCTTAAAAAGCAGCGCTGAGAGGTCCCAATGCTGCTTTTTAATGCCCGCTGGTATTACGAGTCTTGCAGGTACAGGTGTACCGCTCACTTTTTTCCGCGACTCGAGCATACCGCAAATCCCCTTACGTCAATTGCGTATCCTATCTTTTCTATGGGATTTTCCTAACGCCGGTATTACAAGTCTTGGAAAAAGTGAGCGGTACACCCTCTCCTGTCAAGACTCCTACCGCATTTAAAAGTCAGTAGTTAAGAGTTTTATGGGCTAACGCCGTAACATTAGACTCTTAACTAAAGTGCTAAAAAGCACACTAACACCCATAAACTACCTATTAACCCCTAAACCAAGCCCCCCCCACATCCTAAACACTTAACAAAAGTTTTTATTAACCCCTAATCTGCCGTCCATAACATTGCTGACACCTACCTACATTTATTAACCCCTAATCTGTTGCCCACAACGTCGCCGCCACTATATTAAATGTATTAACCCCTAAACCTAAGTCTAACCCTAACACCCCTAACTTAAATATAATTTAAATAAAATGAAATAAAATTACTACAATTAAAACAAAAATCCTATTTAAAACTAAATAAACCATAAGATAGCTACAATATAACTAATAGTTACATTATATCTAGCTTAGGGTTTATTTTTATAACTATATATATATATATATATATATAACTAATATAACTATTTAATAACTACCTAGCTAAAATAAAGACAAATTTACCTGTAAAATAAACCCTAACCTAAGTTACAATTACACCTAACACTACAATATAATTAAATTAATTACCTAAACTAACTACAATTAATTACAATTAAATAAAATAAACTAAAGTATGAAAAACAACAAAAACAGGAGAAAATGACAGCGCTACACTGAATCAGGTGGGGCACCAGTAGAACTTCCCCTTTAAAAAAATAATCAAAAAGTAAAAACGGGGTGTATCTAATATCTGTTTCTCAGAAGACACACAACCACTCCCCTATAGTATAAACATATGGGACATAAATACAATCACCGACGTACACAACAGATATGTGAAAATACAACAGTCCCAAAACCGTAGCTGGTTTAAGTCACACAAAAAGCATATAGACTGATTGTAGCAGGATTGGTGTGTTAACTTAGCTGAACCAGATGGAGGCAAAGTTTGTTCAGTAAATGTGCATACACGGCAAATCCGACGCGGTAATGTCCAGTTGGTCTGATGGAATATATGCTGAAGGATCCTTACAGGAGCAGCTGATGAATCACGGAACTCCAGCTATGTGTATCCCGTTGCAGCAAGTTGTATAAGAAATGACAAGAAGAAAACAGCGCATCCACGAATCACAGCAGCGTTTATTCAGGTAAATGACACACACAGAAAATTGCACACTTACAAGATGACAGTAATGTATGAGCGGTAATGCCCTCTGGCTAGTTGTCTTTCGCCTGTAGCAAATCTCAGCGGGAACACCTCAGACGCCGACCAGCAGCACCAAGAGACCCGCTTCCTGTCACATACGGCAGGTGCCAAAGAGAAACTCAAAAGAGCAGCAGTCCTAAACACTTTGATGGTAGGAGTTAGTTACCCTACGCGTTTCCTCTGCACACGGGCAGACTTCTTCAGGGGTATATGAAAATACAAGCTCACTAAATTACAAAAAATAATAAAATAATTACAAGAATTTTAAACTAATTACACCTAATCTAATCCCCCTAATAAAATAAAAAAGTCCCCCAAAATAAAAAAATCCCTACCCTATACTAAATTACAAATAGCCCTTAAAAGGGCCTTTTGCGGGGCATTGCCCCAAAGTAATCAGCTCTTTTACCTGTAAAAAAAAATACAATACCCCCCAACATTAAAACCCACCACCCACACACCCAACCCTACTCTAAAACCCACCCAATCCCCCCTTAATAAAACCTAACACTAACCCCCTGAAGATCACCCTACGCAAGCTGACGCAGAGCATCCTCTTCTTCCGACGACTCCCGACGAATGAAGGTTCCTTTAAATGACATCATCCAAGATGGCGTCCCTTGAATTCCGATTGGCTGATAGGATTCTATTAGCCAATTTTAATTAAGGTAGGAAAATCCTATTAGCTGATGCAATCAGCCAATAGAATTGAGCTTGCATTCTATTGGCTGATTGGATCAGCCAATAGGATTGAACTTCAATTCTATTGGCTGATTGGATCAGCCAATAGGATTTTTCCTACCTTAATTCCAATTGGCTAATAGAATCCTATCAGCCAATCGGAATTCAAGGGACGCCATCTTGGATGACATCATTTAAAGGAACCGTCATTTATCGGGAAGTCATCGGTCTGGATGGATGCTCAGCCAATAGAATGCAAGCTCAATTCTATTGGCTGATTGCATCAGCCAATAGGATTTTTCCTACCTTAATTCCAATTGGCTAATAGAATCCTATCAGCCAATCGGAATTCAAGGGACGCCATCTTGGATGACGTCATTTAAAGGAACCGTCATTCATCGGGAAGTCATTGGTCTGGATGGATGCTCCGCGTCGGCTGGCTTCAAGATGGACCCACTCCGCTCCGAACGGATGAAGATAGAAGATGCTGCATGGATGAAGACTTCTGCCCGTCTGGATGTCCTCTTCTGCCCGGATCGGATGAAGACTTCTGCCCCTATGGAGGACCACTTCTGCCCTGCTGGGTGAAGACGTCTCAAGGTAGGGTGATCTTCAAGGGGTTAGTGTTAGGTTTTATTAAGGGGGGATTGGGTGAATTTTAGAGTAGGGTTGGGTGTGTGGGTGGTGGGTTTTAATGTTGGGGGGGTATTGTATTTTTTTTTACAGGTAAAAGAGCTGATTACTTTGGGGCAATGCCCCGCAAAAGGCCCTTTTAAGGGCTATTTGTAATTTAGTATAGGGTAAGGAATTTTTTTATTTTGGGGGGCTTTTTTATTTTATTAGGGGGATTAGATTAGGTGTAATTAGTTTAAAATTCTTGCAATTATTTTATTATTTTTTGTAATTTAGTGTTTTTTTTGTACTTTAGTTTATTTAATTTAATTGTAATTAATTGTAGTTAGTTTAGGTAATTAATTTAATTATAGTGTAGTGTTAGGTGCAATTGTAACTTAGGTTAGGGTTTATTTTACAGGTAAATTTGTACTTATTTTAGCTAGGTAGTTATTAAATAGTTAATAATTATTTAATAACTATTGTACCTAGTTAAAATAAATACAAACTTGCCTGTAAAATAACAATAAATCCTAAGCTAGCTACAATGTAACTATTAGTTATATTGTAGCTATCTTATGGTTTATTTTATAGGTAAGTATTTAGTTTTAAATAGGAATAATTTATTTAATTGTAGTTATTTTATTTAGATTATTTAAAATTATATTTAAGTTAGGGGGGTTATTGTTAGACTTAGGGTTAATGGTTAATAAATGTATTATAGTGGCGGTGAGGTTGGGGGCAGCAGATTAGGGGTTAATAAGTATAATGTAGGTGGCAGCGGTGTCCGGAGCGGCAGATTAGGGGTTAATAATTAGTGATGTCGCGAACAGTTCGCCGTAGAACAGTTCCCGGCAAACATAGCTTGTTCGCGTTCGCCGCTGCGGGCGAACATATGCGATGTTCGATCCGCCCCCTATTCATCATCATTGAGGAAACTTTGACCCTGTATCTCACAGCCTTCAGACACATTTGAGCCAATCAGCAACACACACTCCCTCACAGACCCTCCCAGCTCCTGGGCAGCAGCCATTTTAGATTCATTATGATCTTGCTTTCTTTGTGAGAGGAGGTTTAGTGTTGCTGCTGCTGACATTATAGGGAAATAGATAGCTAGGCTAGTGTATTTAGTGTCCACTACAGTCCTGAAGGACTCATCTAATCTCTGCTGTAAGGACAGCACCCCAAAAAGCCCTTTTTAGGGCTAGAACTTCAGTCATTTTTTTTTATTATTATTTGTAATTTTATTTGCATTTGCCTGGCTTTCAGCCTGTGTGTGAGGCTCACAGCATATACTGTGATTAGTGCCACCACTGATATCTGCTTAACATTAGTGTAAATTTAAACAACAAAACTTTTAAATAATTTTGCTAGTGTAATCTAATTTCATTTTCTATCAGGCCTGTGTCTCAGGCTCACACAGCATATACTGTGGTTAATTGCTCTGTGCCAGCCAGGCAGCCACCACTCATATCTGCTTAACATTAGTGTAAATTTAAACAACAAAACTTTTAAATCATTTTGCTAGTGTAATCTAATTTAATTTTCTATCAGGCCTGTGTGTCAGGCTTACACAGCATAGACTGTGGTTAATTGCTGTGCCAGCAGCCACCACACATATCTGCTTAACATTATTGTAAATTTTAAAAAAAAAAAATTAAATCATTTTTCTAGTGTAATCTAATTTCATTTTCTATCAGGCCTGTGTCTCAGGCTCACACAGCATATACTGTGGTTAATTGCTCTGTGCCAGCCAGGCAGCCACCACTCATATCTGCTTAACATTAGTGTAAATTTAAACAACAAAACTTTTAAATCATTTTGCTAGTGTAATCTAATTTCATTTTCTATCAGGCCTGTGTGTCAGGCTTACACAGCATATACTGTGGTTAATTGCTGTGCCAGCCACCACTCATATCTGCTTAACATTATTGTAAATAAAATAAAAACCTTTAAATCATTTTGCTAGTGTAATCTAATTTCATTTTCTATCAGGCCTGTGTCTCAGGCTCACACAGCATATACTGTGGTTATTTGCTCTGTGCCAGCCAGGCAGCCACCACTCATATCTGCTTAACATTAGTGTAAATTTAAACAAAAACACTTTTAAATCATTTTGCTAGTGTAATCTAATTTCATTTTCTATCAGGCCTGTGTGTCAGGCTTACACAGCATATACTGTGGTTAATTGCTGTGCCAGCCACCACTCATATCTGCTTAACATTATTGTAAATTTTAAAAAAAAACTTTTAAATCATTTTGCTAGTGTAATCTAATTTCATTTTCTATCAGGCCTGTGTGTCAGGCTCACAAAGCATATACTGTGGTTAATTGCTCTGTGCCAGCCACCACTGATATCTGCTTAACATTAGTGTAAATTTAAACAAAAAAACTTTTAAATCATTTTGCTAGTGTAATCTAATTTCATTTTCTATCAGGCCTGTGTGTCAGGCTTACACAGCATATTCTGTGGTTAATTGCTGTGCCAGCCACCACTCATATCTGCTTAACATTATTGTAAATTTTTAAAAAAAACTTTTAAATCATTTTGCTAGTGTAATCTAATTTCATTTTCTATCAGGCCTGTGTCTCAGGCTCACACAGCATATACTGTGGTTAATAACTCTGTGCCAGCCACCACTCATATCTGCTTAACATTAGTGTAAATTTAAACAACAAAACTTTTAAATCATTTTGCTAGTGTAATCTAATTTCATTTTCTATCAGGCCTGTGTGTCAGGCTTACACAGCATATAGGAAAACAAAAGGAGGCGCCACAATGGTGTGAGTACGTCAGGTACCAATGCTCATGCACACATCTAGATGTCACTTACTAGATGTCAGGCACTTGAGAAGTGCCACAAGTGCAGGCTGGACTATTAAAAGGTGCCCAGTGAGCTTTCCTCACGAGCAGTGATCCAACATATTCAGAGTGTGACAGGAACCGGACGGAGTCAGTCAGTTGCTTTCAAAATAAAGTGCTTTCAAACTCTCACGCAACATCCAAATAGGATAGATAAAAAAGAAAGCAGTGTGATGCCGCAGGGTAAAATCAAATGTGCAGTTTATTAAAACCCAATACACTACGCATTTCCCGGTATTAACAACCGTTTCCTCAGGTGTATATTTCTCAAACGACATCACAACTTATAAAACAAAATTCAGCGTCTACAGCTGATCAATGCGCCTGCGCGCTAGAAAAATGGGTCAATAGTAACCTCAGTCTGAGCCGGCAAACAACTGATAGGTTGGATGTAAAGGTGTGTGAACCCAGCCTCCTAGTTTTAGATATGTGGCCAATAGGAGTAATAAAAAATCGGCGTTTAGACGGAACTTAGAAAATACAGAACTCGAAGTAAAAACAAATGACAACCGAGTCTATATATAAAAAATACAGCTCTGTAAAAAGATTAATATATATCAATACACTTATAGGGTCCTAGCCTACAGTGAAAAAATACCTAAAAAATATATATAAAAAATACAAACATATATAATAAAAAATGCATGTTCACGGCTGACAGCAAAACTTTTAATATATAAATCCTCATGAAAGAGACATAGTATAACGGAACGTGCATAAAAGATAAAACAATAAATCTCAAGTCACGCGATCTGACAAATTATCATGAGACACATATGATGTGACAGAGTATAATAAAGTATATCAGATGCAACACTATGTATAGTGCAAAACCTATCGGTACACTTAAAGGGTCCTAACCCACAGTGAAAAGTGTACTATAATGGAGTGGCCTATAATTGCAGGAATAACAAATCCGCAAATGAAATGGGAGATATAGTACATGTATCAGATATAGAACCCATATAATAAAGGAGTATAGCAAAAATGTGGCATTGTATTAATATAGGCTTCAATAGGATTTGGGAAAGTATATCAATGAATACAACAGGAAATAACATAATCAATTTCCCATTGTGTATTGTACGTGAATAATCCCCAATGACAACATCAAATAGAGCCGGCTCAGAGGGACACTGTTGGCGCATAATTCTGTCCAATAACAAAGTACATACATATACATCTATTTCACACAGGTATACTAGATATTATTTCATATACAACTGACAAAAAAATGCCCACATATGCTGTTGCAGTAACAAAGTAGCTTAATTAAAAGCAGCCATGTCTATATTTTTGTTAAGACCATGGGGTTTAAGTGTTTTTAATTTCCAAATCCAAAAGGTTTCCCTTTGTCGTAAATGTATGAACCTATTTCTGCCCCATTTGGGTGGTATATATTCTTTTTGAAAAATACTAAATGTATCGGTTTCTCCTGCATGATATTTCTTATTATGAGGTGTGACACTATGATTAACAGGTACATTTCTAAAATTTTTCACATTTCTCATGTGTTCCCCCATCTTTTCTTTATAGGTCTAGACGTTCTCCCAATATACTGTACCCCACATTAGCACTGTAATAAATAAATAACAAAAGCTGAATCGCAAGTGAAACAAGATGTAATATTGAATTTCTCCTTGGTGGAATGGGAGATAAATTCAGTTGTATTTCCAACAGTGTAACTACATAAACCACAATTAGCTCTCCTACATTTGAAAAAACCATTAGTACTCTTTAGAAAGGTTTTCTTACTCTGCCCATTGGTAATATTATTGATAGGTTTTCTCATTAAAATTTTGCTTGGTGCTAGTTTCTTTTTTAGAGTTTGTGCTCTCCTGAAAGTACAAGTGGGAGTATCATCTAGTAGTTCTTTTAATATTGGGTCATTTTTCAAAATGTACCAATATTTATGTAGAGTATTTTTAATTAAATAATGGTTATTATTGTATCTGGTGATAAAACGAAGATTACTATTTTTCCTTGATTTATCTAGTATTTTATCCTTTCGCAAAGATTCAGTGGAATTAAAAAACTACATTCTCTCCTTGTTTCTAGCCCTTTGATAACTATTTTCTACTAGTTTAGATGGATAATTTCTTTCCAAAAATCTTTCTTTAAGAATTTTTGATTGTTCATCAAAAACTAAAATGTCTGTTCAATTTCTGCGTATTGTGCAGAACTGGTTATAGGGAATATTTTCTTTCCACGGTTTATAGTGGTTGCTTTTGTAATTTAAATAACTATTAGTATCTACAGTTTTAAAGAAAGTTTTAGTTAGAATAGACCCCCCATGATCCCAATATAATATGAGATCTAAAAATTCAATCTGTTCTTTTGAAATATTGGATGTGAAAGTCAAACCCATATTATTTTTATTTAAGGACTCAACAAATTCTACAGCAGGAAGTTCAGTTCCACTCCAAATAAAAAGCAGATCATCAATGAAACGGCCATAGTAGACCAGGTTCGCCCTAGCTGGGGAGTTGTATATAAATCTTTCTTCAAAGATCCCCATAAAAAGATTGGCGAAGCTAGGAGCGAACCTGGTCCCCATGGCCGTTCCCTTGATCTGCAAAAAAAACTGCTCTTGAAACACAAAATAATTGTGCTTCAACACAAATGAAATAGCATTCAATAAAAAAGTTCTTTGTTGTTCCGGAAGGTAAATATCTCTAATCAGATATTTATTCATGTGCTAATCAGATATTTATTCATGTGCTATGTTTGAATAAAGAGCTGATACATCTCATGTCAGCCATAAAAGATTCTTTGTATCCAGATTATTCAATTTAGATAATTTATTTATAAGATCTGGGGTGTCTTTTATATATGATGGTAAACATTTAACTTCTTTTTTTAGAAATAAATCTATATACATATATATATAAATATATATATATATATATATATATATATATTAAACTGCTAAGAATAGTACTACTTAAGAAAACCTAGTTATACCAGTACCACCATGGGTCCCAGACCGCATGTTTGGTTGTTATACTTTGTCAGGGTAATCATGCAGGCCATATAGACCTCCCCCGATAGGGGGAGTAACAGGGATTAAAGTGCTAAGAATAGTACTACTTAACACAACCTAGTTACCATGGGTCCCAGACCGCATGTTTGGTTGTTATACTTTGTCAGGGTAATCATACACGCCATATAAACCTCCCCCAATAGGGAGAGTAACAGGGATTAAAGTGCTAAGAATAGTACTACTTAACACAACCTGGTTACCATGGGTCCCAGACCGCATGTAATTATTATACTTTGTCAGGGTAGTTATATATCTAACAAATCTATCTATTTATCTTCTATCAATTCTATCTAACTATCAATCTATGTATATCTATCTATCCTATCTATCTTCTGTCCGGACTGTTTTGAGACAGCCACTTGTGTTTTTGACAAATTTGAAGTAGGAGGACAGACCAATCACAGGGATTAAAATGCTAAGAATAGTAATACTTAAGAAAACCTAGTTATATCAGAACCACCATGGGTCCCAGACCACATGTTTGGTTGTTATACTTTGTCAGGGTAATCATGCAGGAAATATAGACCTCCCTTGATAGGGGGAGTAACAGGGATTAAAGTGCTAAGAATAGTACAACTTAACACAACCTAGTTAACACTAGTTCCCAGACCGCATGTCTTATTGTTATATTTTGGTAAGGTAATCATGCAGGCCATATAGACCTCCCCCGATAGGAGGAGTAACAGGGATTAAAGTGCTTAGAAAAGTACTACTTAACACAACCTAGTTACCATGGGTCCCAGACCGCGTGTCTTGTTATACTTTGTCATGGTAATCATGCAGGCCATATAGACCTCCCCCGATAGGAGGAGTTACAGGGATGAAAGTGCTAAGAATAGTACTACTTTACACAACCTAGTTACCATGGGTCCCAGACCGCATGTTTAATTATTATACTTTGTCAGGGTAGTTATATATCTAACAAATCTATCTATTTATCTTCTATCAATTCTATCTAACTATCAATCTATGTATATCTATCTATCCTATCTATCTATCTATCTATCTATCTTCTGTCTGGACTGTTTTGAGACAGCCACTTGTGTTTTTGACAAATTTGAAGTAGGAGGACAGACCAATCACAGGGATTAATCTGCGAAGAATAGTAATACTTAAGAAAACCTAGTTATACCAGTACCACCATGGGTCCCAGACCGCATGTTTTGTTGTTATACTTTGTCAGGGTAATCATGCAGGCCAAATAGACCTCCCCCGATAGGGGGAGTTACAGGGATGAAAATGCTAAGAATAGTACTACTTAACACATCATAGTTACCATGGGTCCCAGAACGCATGTTTTGTTGTTATACTTTGTCAGGTTAATCATGCAGGCCATATAGACCTCCCTTGATAGGGGGAGTAACAGGGATTAACGTGCTAAGAATAGTACAATTTAACACAACCTAGTTAACATTAACAGTGGTTCCCAGACCGCATGTCTTGTTGTTATATTTTGTCAGGATAATCAGGCAGGCCATATAGACCTCCCCCGATAGGGGGATTAACAGGGATTAAAGTGCTAAGAATAGTAAAACTTAACACAACCTAGTTAACAGTGGTTCCCAGACCCCATGTCTTGTTGTTATATTTTGTCAGGATAATCAGGCAGGCCATATAGACCTCCCCCGATAGGGGGAGTTACAGGGATGAAAATGCTAAGAATAGTACTACTTAACACATCATAGTTACCATGGGTCCCAGAACGCATGTTTTGTTGTTATACTTTGTCAGGGTAATCATGCAGGCCATATAGACCTCCCTTGATAGGGGGAGTAATAGAGATTAAAGTTCTAAGAATAGTACTACTTAACACAACCTAGTTACCATGGGTCCCACACCGCATGTTTTGTTGTTATACTTTGTCAGGGTAATCATGCAGGCCATATAGACCTCCACCGAAAGGGGGAGTAAGAGGGATTAAACTGCTAAGAAAAGTTTTACTTAACACAACCTAGTTACCATGGGTCCCAGACAGCATGTCTTGTTATTATATTTTGTCAGGGTATTCATGCAGGCCATATAGACCTCCCCCGATAGGAGGAGTTACAGGGATTAAAGTGCTAAGAATAGTACTACTTAACACAACCTAGTTACCATGGGTCCCAGACCGCATGTTTTGTTATTATACTTTGTCAGGGTAATCATGCAGGCCATATAGACCTCCCTTCATAGGGGCAGTAACAGGGATTAAAGTTCTAAGAATAGTACTACTTAACACAACCTAGTTACCATGGGTCCCACACCGCATGTTTTGTTGTTATACTTTGTCAGGGTAATCATGCAGGCCAATTGTCCAACCTGTGAGGGATGAAGCCTTGCCCGCACAAATATACTCTGTGGAATCTGATGAAGTTGATCCACAGAAGGAGAGCACAATGAGAGCTGTATTGTCAATCAAGCCATATAAAAGATTAGGCCAGAGTTGAAAGTCCTCCGTGGCTGGTATGTCTGGGACTTGCCGTGTATCTATAGGCATAGACCTGCTGTAGTGTTCACTCTTCTCATGTTGGGCCTTGGTGGTGATGGTCACATCGTTCTTGGCCGCATTTCCCCTCCACTTCCATGCATCAGGGGAACAGTGACTTCCCGAATTCTCCAGCTCTTTACATACTGGCATTTTCTGTACTGGGTCAGTGGCTGCTCTCAGCTCCCAGATGAAATTCCGTTGGTGGCTATCCAGTGACGTTAGTAGATTGCATAGTAGGTGGATGATTTGCTTCTCCATCTTTGTAGGTAAAGCTGTGCTGAGTGATTTGCTGGTGAGCATTGTAAGGCGGTAGTAGTTGCAGTTGCTTGCTTGTGTAGATGCATCCGAAGCCAAAGTGTATGGAGCAATTTGCTGTATCCTGTAAGTGGCTATGCATAGTAAATGTGATCTTAAGATGGCGGCTCTTACTTCACTGCCACCGAAACAGCTTTCTGATCATTGGTTTATTGATACTATGGCCCCTATTTATCAAGTTCTGGCGGACCTGATCTGACAGTGCGGATCAGGTCCGCCAGACCTCGCTTAATACGGCGAGCAATACGCTCGCCATATGCAGCATTGCACCAGCAGCTCACAAGAGCTGCTGGTTCAACGCCGCCCCCTGCAGACTCGCAGCCAATGGGCCTCTAGCAGGGGGGTGTCAATCAACCCGATCGGGTTATACTTTGTCAGGGTAATCTTGCAGGAAATATAGACCTCCCTTGATAGGGGGAGTAACAGGGATTAAAGTGCTAAGAATAGTACAACTTAACACAACCTAGTTAACACTAGTTCCCAGACCGCATGTCTTATTGTTATATTTTGGTAAGGTAATAATGCAGGCCATATAGACCTCCCCCGATAGGAGGAGTAACAGGGATTAAAGTGCTTAGAAAAGTACTACTTAACACAACCTAGTTACCATGGGTCCCAGACCGCGTGTCTTGTTATACTTTGTCATGGTAATCATGCAGGCCATATAGACCTCCCCCGATAGGAGGAGTTACAGGGATGAAAGTGCTAAGAATAGTACTACTTTACACAACCTAGTTACCATGGGTCCCAGACCGCATGTTTAATTATTATACTTTGTCAGGGTAGTTATATATCTAACAAATCTATCTATTTATCTTCTATCAATTCTATCTAACTATCAATCTATGTATATCTATCTATCCTATCTATCTATCTATCTATCTTCTGTCCGGACTGTTTTGAGACAGCCACTTGTGTTTTTGACAAATTTGAAGTAGGAGGACAGACCAATCACAGGGATTAATCTGCGAAGAATAGTAATACTTAAGAAAACCTAGTTATACCAGTACCACCATGGGTCCCAGACCGCATGTTTTGTTGATATACTTTGTCAGGGTAATCATGCAGGCCAAATAGACCTCCCCCGATAGGGGGAGTTACAGGGATGAAAATGCTAAGAATAGTACTACTTAACACAACATAGTTACCATGGGTCCCAGAACGCATGTTTTGTTGTTATACTTTGTCAGGTTAATCATGCAGGCCATATAGACCTCCCTTGATAGGGGGAGTAACAGGGATTAACGTGCTAAGAATAGTACAACTTAACACAACCTAGTTAACATTAACAGTGGTTCCCAGACCGCATGTCTTGTTGTTATATTTTGTCAGGATAATCAGGCAGGCCATATAGACCTCCCCCGATAGGGGGAGTAACAGGGATTAAAGTGCTAAGAATAGTAAAACTTAACACAACCTAGTTAACAGTGGTTCCCAGACCCCATGTCTTGTTGTTATATTTTGCCAGGATAATCAGGCACGCCATATAGACCTCCCCCGATAGGGGGAGTAACAGGGATGAAAATGTTAAGAATAGTACTACTTAACACAACCTAGTTACCATGGGTCCCAGACCGCATGTTTTGTTATTATACTTTGTCAGGGTAATCATGCAGGCCATATAGACCTCCCTTGATAGGGGGAGTAACAGAGATTAAAGTTCTAAGAATAGTACTACTTAACACAACCTAGTTACCATGTCAGGGTAATCATGCAGGCCAAATAGACCTCCCCCGATAGGGGGAGTTACAGGGATGAAAATGCTAAGAATAGTACTACTTAACACAACATAGTTACCATGGGTCCCAGAACGCATGTTTTGTTGTTATACTTTGTCAGGTTAATCATGCAGGCCATATAGACCTCCCTTGATAGGGGGAGTAACAGGGATTAACGTGCTAAGAATAGTACAACTTAACACAACCTAGTTAACATTAACAGTGGTTCCCAGACCGCATGTCTTGTTGTTATATTTTGTCAGGATAATCAGGCAGGCCATATAGACCTCCCCCGATAGGGGGAGTAACAGGGATTAAAGTGCTAAGAATAGTAAAACTTAACACAACCTAGTTAACAGTGGTTCCCAGACCCCATGTCTTGTTGTTATATTTTGCCAGGATAATCAGGCACGCCATATAGACCTCCCCCGATAGGGGGAGTAACAGGGATGAAAGTGCTAAGAATAGTACTACTTAACACAACCTAGTTACCATGGGTCCCAGACCGCATGTTTTGTTATTATACTTTGTCAGGGTAATCATGCAGGCCATATAGACCTCCCTTGATAGGGGGAGTAACAGGGATTAAAGTTCTAAGAATAGTACTACTTAACACAACCTAGTTACCATGGGTCCCAGACCGCATGTTTTGTTATTATACTTTGTCAGGGTAATCATGCAGGCCATATAGACCTCCCTTGATAGGGGGAGTAACAGAGATTAAAGTTCTAAGAATAGTACTACTTAACACAACCTAGTTACCATGGGTCCCACACCGCATGTTTTGTTGTTATACTTTGTCAGGGTAATCATGCAGGCCATATAGACCTCCACCGAAAGGGGGAGTAAGAGGGATTAAACTGCTAAGAAAAGTTTTACTTAACACAACCTAGTTACCATGGGTCCCAGACAGCATGTCTTGTTGTTATATTTTGTCAGGGTAATCATGCAGGCCATATAGACCTCCCCCAATAGGAGGAGTTACAGGGATTAAAGTGCTAAGAATAGTACTACTTAACACAACCTAGTTACCATGGGTCCCAGACCGCATGTTTTGTTATTATACTTTGTCAGGGTAATCATGCAGGCCATATAGACCTCCCTTCATAGGGGCAGTAACAGGGATTAAAGTTCTAAGAATAGTACTACTTAACACAACCTAGTTACCATGGGTCCCACACCGCATGTTTTGTTGTTATACTTTGTCAGGGTAATCATGCAGGCCATATAGACCTCCACCGAAAGGAGGAGTAAGAGGGATTAAACTGCTAAGAAAAGTTTTACTTAACACAACCTAGTTACCATGGGTCCCAGACCGCGTGTTTTGTTGTTATACGTTGTCATGGTAATCATGCAGGCCATATAGACCTCCCCCGATAGGAGGAGTTACAGGGATGAAAGTGCTAAGAATAGTACTACTTAACACAACCTAGTTACCATGGGTGCCAGAACGCATGTTTAATTATTATACTTTGTCAGGGTAATTATATATCTAACAAATCTATCTATTTATCTTCTATCGATTCTATCTAACTATCAATCTATGTATATCTATCTATCCTATCTATCTATCTATCTCGTGTCCGGACTGTTTTGAGACAGCCACTTGTGTTTTTGACAAATTTGAAGTAGGAGGACAGACCAATCATCTTCTTCCATCTCCCTGTTAGAAAAATGCAGGCCATATAGACCTCCCCCGATAGGGGGAGTAACAGGAAGTAGTAGACTGCTAAGAATAGTACTACTTAACACACCACGGGTCCCAGACCGCATGTCTTATTGTTATACTCTGTCAGGGAAATTATATATCTTTAAAATCTATCTATTTATCTATCAAATCGATCTATCAAACGTATCTATCAAATGAATATTGCATCTATTGATCAATGTAATTCGTATCTATAGAATGTATATTACATCTTTTGATTGATGTAATTCATATCTATCAAATGTATATTCCATCTTTGGATCGATAACATTCGTATCTATCAAATGGATATTGCATCTATTGATCTATGTAATTTGTATCAATCATATGTATATTGCATCGATTGAGCTATGTAATCTATGTATCTATCTATCTATCTATCTATCTATCTATCTATCAAATCTATCTATCTCGTGGTTGTGCAAATGGACTGTTTGCGGTTGTTTGCGGTGCATTACACTTGGAGTTTGGTCTGTCACTGTGAAGCGGGTGTAACCCTTACACTACCTGATCGATACGACATCATAACTGATGTTTTAAAGCACGTTATTGCAAACAATTTAGGAATGTTAGGTGATTTAGGCCCTTTATGGGTTAAAAGCAGACTCTGCATCAACTATGTAATTTTCCATGGGAGTTTTGACATGGACCCCCCTCCAGCATGCCACAGTCCAGGTGTTAGTACCCTTGAAACAACTTTTCCATCACTATTGTGGCCAGAAAGAGTCCTTGTGGGTTTTAAAGTTCGCCTGCCTATTGAAGTCAATGGCGGTTCGCGAACAATACCGGAAGTTCGAGTCCGCCGTTCGCGAACCCAAATTTTTAAGTTTGCGACATCACTAGTCTGCATTTGACAAAGGGACCTATGTGGTTCCGAAACGTTATGCACTGTTTTTAAATTGAGAACATTAAATGTGAAGTTTTATTGGAAAAGTCCACTGAGTGCTTATTTCTGTTAGGATATATATATATATATATATATATATATATATATATATACTGTATATATATATATATATATATATATATATATACTAGGCGATAAGCCTGCCCAGAGGGCAGTTTAATTAAAATGACTGAAAAAAATAAATGAAATTATCAAAAATAAAAAATTAAACCTAATCTAGTAACCCTATAATAATAAACCCCCCAAAAATAAAAACACCCCTAATCTAAACTGAACTGCCAATAGCCCTTAAAAGGGGCTTTTGTAGGGCATTGCCATAAGTTAAACAGCTCTTTTACCTAAAAAAAATGACCAATTGCACCCTAACAGTAAAACCCCCACCCAACCAACCCCCCCCAAAAAAAAAAACCTAAGTCTAAAAAAACCTAAGCTGCCTATTGCCCCTAAAGGGGCATTTGTATGGGCATTGTTCCTGTGAGTGCACTTCTCTCTGTAGTTCCTGTGAGTGCACTTCTCTCTGTATGTATTTAGTCTCACTATGGGAAAAAGGGGCAACCAGATGTGGACTCCTTGCTCAGTGTGCTTAGAGGAATATGGCTACACCTCACTGACGAGGCCCAAAGAAGGCTGAAACGATCGTCTGGGGTTGCTGTGTTCCATGTTCAGAGTGGAATTGCCTGGTATTTCAGTACTGGTCTGACCGTAATAGGCGGGATCAGACTGATATACTACAGGAAAGTTCTACTCTGTGAAAAGCATTACTGGGTTAAAAAGCTGCACCCAGCTGGTAAATCTCCATAAAACAGGCTAACAATGGTATTGAGCCAGTTGTTCTTTCTTGTGAGTTCACTTCTCTCTGTATGCATTGCCCTAAAAAGGTCAATCAGCTCTTTTAAAAACCGCTCTTTTGTGCCCATAAAAAAATCCCTAATCTAAAAAAACACCCCAAAAAATAAAAAAAACCTAAGCCTAACCTCCGAAATAGGTACTCAAAGTTCCTGAAGTCCAATGGTGAAGGTCTTCATCCAGCGCGGGGACATCTTCTATCTTCATCCGGAGTGAAGGCAGCACAGAGTGGAATTGATTCCTGAGTGGAGGTGACCGCGTTGCAGAACCGGCCGTCATGGAGCAGGACCAGCGTGGAGGATCCTCTTCCTGCGGTCGCCGCCACATACTGAATATTGAATGCAAGGTAGGCTTGCAAGGCAGGTACGTTGCATTCCTATTGACTGAAATTTTGAAATCAGCCAATAGGATGGAAGCTACTGAAATCCTATTGGCTGTTCAAATCAGCCAATAGTATTTCAGTAGCTCACATCCTATTGGCTGATTTGAAGATTTCAGCCAATAGGAATGCAAGGTAACCCAAATATAAAATGGTACATTGCATTCAATCTTCAGTGTGCGCCGGTGATCGCACGAAGAGGATCTCCACACTGTATGGCTCGACGGTCGCTGGTCCTATTAGGGGGTCACCTCCGTTCCACGTCACCTTGGTCCTAGATGAAGATAGAAGAGGTCGCCGCCTGGAAGAAGATAATCAGCGCTTGGAAGACCTTCTCTGCCGGACTTCAGTAACGGTGAGTACCTATTTGGGGCTTAGACTTAGGGTTTTTTTATTTTTTGGGGTGGCTTTTTTTTAGTTTAGGGTTTTTTTGGCTTTAAAAGAGCTGATTGCCCTTTTAAGGGCAATGCCCATACAAATGCCCCTTTAGGGGCAATGGGTATCTTAGATTTTTTAGACTTATGTTTATTTTATTTTGGTGGGTTGTTTGGGTGGGGGTTTTACTGTTAGGGGGAATTGGTAATTTTTTTAGGTAAAAGAGCTGTTTAACTAAGAGCAATGCCCTACAAAAGGCCATTTTAAGGGCTAGTGGTAGTTTAGATTAGGGGTTGTTTTTATTTTGGGGGCTTTTTTATTTTCATAGGGGTATTAGATTAGGTTTAATTTATTTATTTTTTTGATAATTTTGTTTATTTTTTTTCTGTAATTTTAGACTTTTTTATTTTTTGTAATTTTAGATTTATTTAATTTAATCTTAAATTGTTGTTTTTTTAAGTAGTGTTTTTTTTATGGTAACAGAATTTTATGTAATTTGGGTTAATTTAGGGGGTGTTAGGTTAGGGGGCTTAGTAATTAAATTAGTTATTTGCGTTGTGGGGGGTTGGCAGTTTAGGAGTTAATAGGTTAATTAGGTTTATTGAGATTTGGGGGGTTGGTGGTTTAGGGGTTAATAGGTTAATTAGGTTTATTGCGATGTGGGGGTTTGGCGGTTTAGGGGTTTATAGGTTAATTAGGTTTATTGTGATGTGGGGGGTTAGCGGTTTAGAGGTTAATATTTTAATTATGTTATTTGCGTTGTTTAATTTGCGGATTAGGGGTTAATTACTTTATTATTTTGCAAAGGGGGGATGGCAGTTTTTTTATATTTCTTGCGGGCGCTTAGGTGTTTTTTTGTTAATACTTCATACAGGCGCTTAGGTGTTTTTTGGTAATACTTTGTGCGGGTGGTTAGGTTTTCTTTTTGTTAATACTTTGTGTGGGCGGTGAGTTATTTTTTTTTGTTAATACTTCGTGCGGGCGGTTAGGTGTTTTTTTCTTAATATTTTGTGCGGGAGCTTAGGTGTTTTTTTCTTAATGCTTCTTTTGGCTGTGTGCTGTGTGCACAAACTGACGACGGCAACAGACGCATTTCAAACGCGATTAATGTATAGATACGTACATATTTAGACATGTGTATGTATGTATCTCTATGTTAAAGCCCTATGCAGCCTTTTTTAACACCTGAGACTTCAGTTTTTCCCACTTTTTATTTGAGTTTTTCCCAGTTAACCATAGCTCTGAATTTGCGTTATCCCAATGCACTTTAAATTCAATTGCGCTCAAGCAAACACATTTCGTTTGCAACTTGTAATACGCGCACACACAACAATTAGCATGCCATTCGAAATCTAGCCCTATATAAGGTTGCTAAAAGGGGTATTGAACACTGTTTATTACCATGTGCTGATAGTAGATATAAACAGCCGAACCAGCAGCCGAGGGAGCAATATAACACTAGTATGTGCAAGTCACAGTGTCTTTTATGTGAACCTACATGTGTCTAAGTCCTAGACTGCATTACAAGCTATCTGTATCACTTATATGAAGAGATAGGGGCATATCTATCAAGCTCAGAATGGAGCTTGATGCCCCTTGTTTCTGGCGAGCCTGCAGGCTCGCCAGAAACAACAGTTATGAAGCAGCGGTCACAAAGACCGCTGCTCCATAACCCTGTCCGCCTGCTCTGAGCAGGTGGACAGACATCGCCGGAAATCAACACGATTGAGTACGATCGGGTTGATTGACACCCCCCTGCTGGAGGCCCATTGGCTGCGAGTCTGCAGGGGGCGGCGTTGAACCAGCAGCTCTTGTGAGCTGCTGGTGCAATGCTGCATATGGCGAGCGTATTGCTCGCCGTATTCAGCGAGGTCTGGCGGACCTGATCCGCACTGTCAGATCAGGTCCGCCAGATCTTGATAAATAGGGGCCATAGTATCAATAAACCAATGATCAGAAAGCTGTTTCGGTGGCAGTGAAGTAAGAGCCGCCATCTTAAGATCACATTTACTATGCATAGCCACTTACAGGATACAGCAAATTGCTCCATACACTTTGGCTTCAGATGCATCTACACAAGCAAGCAACTACAACTACTACTGCCTTACAATGCTCACCAGCAACTCACTCAGCACAGCTTTACCTACAAAGATGGAGAAGCAAATCATCCACCTACTATGCAATCTACTAACGTCACTGGATAGCCACCAACGGAATTTCATCTGGGAGCTGAGAGCAGCCACTGACCCAGTACAGAAAATGCCATTATGTAAAGAGCTGGAGAATTCGGGAAGTCACTGTTCCCCTGATGCACGGAAGTGGAGGGGAAATGCGGCCCAGAACGATGTGACCATCACCACCAAGGCCCAACATGAGAAGAGTGAACACTACAGCAGGTCTATGCCTATAGATACACGGCAAGTCCCAGACATACCAGCCACGGAGGACTTTCAACTCTGGCCTGATCTTTTATATGGCTTGATTGACAATACAGCTCTCATTGTGCTCTCCTTCTGTGGATCAACTTCATCAGATTCCACAGAGTATATTTGTGCGGGCAAGGCTTCATCCCTCACAGGTTGGACAATTGGGCCGCTTGAACAAGCAAGCATACACGGCTCTTTTGTTTTGTGCGGCATAGGATGAGAAGAGGATGCAATGCTTCCTCTGTTCGTTTCCCTTATAACGGTAGAGGAACTTTATACACCTCCTGTTGCGCTTTCAGTTAGTCTCTAAATTCTACAGACCAACATTAATAGCGACATGTTTAAAATGTTTGATGTGATGTTCGTCCAACACGAGTTATGTTTACACATTGTTCCTGGGGGCAGATTACAGTAGTAATATCTAAAGGAAATAGCATGATCTCTCACATTTAGTTAGGGACTCACACCTGCAGGGTAATGGAGACTCATACTACTGAACTTATGATCACAGACATTTATCATCTATGTCATTGACGTGTTAGTTTTTCATGATAACTCTACTATGTGATTTGTTAGATTCTGACACCTGTTTCATGTGATAAATGCACTAGAGGTTTCTGAAGCTGGCTATATATATATTACCTATGTTTTGTACTCATCCAAACTTATATACTGCTCAGTACACCTTAGATATTCCTAGAGGACTTCTTTGCACATCTGAGACCTTTACAACAGCCTAATATAAAGATACCACTCTTTACGGTTATCTAACCCCCCAATCTGTAGTAAATCACAGCTTTACTCAGAGGTGGGCCAGATCTCTTGTTATTCCTGTTATACATGAAACCAATATTTATCCTCTTTTTACAAAAAAAAAAGCACAAAAACGTCTAGGCTTTACAGTGGCAGGACTTATACTAACTCTCTTCTCCTCATGCCCAAACTGCATAGTCTGATAGAAGTTTCCATTTAAGATTACGACATCTCTGATAATATAGGGTTAAGACACTAGTTGCGCAACATATCAGGTTGTAAAGTACACCATATATATGACGGGCTATAGTCCTGAGATAATCATGCCATAGGTGTTTCATAGGACAGCTCTGTCCTGCATACTTTTTCCCTTTACCGGGATACTGGCAACAAAACGCTGATACTAGCTAATGGTTATTCTGCCACATATCTTATAACATTACTGTACGCATGGAGATCATTTGCCATTAACTCCTTATTTTAAGATATTTACAGACATTTTAATTTAGATACAACTCCATTTACATTGCTGACGCCCTGCGATTTTGTTTTAGTTTAGAATGGAAAAACCTGAATGACTGTTATTACTAATTTCAAACTGTTATAATTATTGTATATCTCCTTATATTATTAACCCCTCCCCCCCATACGCTAACATGAGCCCCCCAGTGGGCTACATCCAGCTTAGAACTTGAATGTTCCTTTTACTTTAACTGCTTTTTATTCAATTTTTTGGCGTAAAGCCTCAAGTGGTGCTTACCCGCTGAAGGACTTTCCCTATTCTCCATTAATAGACCCAAGAGGGTCATAAACTGGACTAACTAGGTTTACCAGTGTTACCTAAATCAATTGGTCCAAAAGTGACCAGCTCATTAGTCCTACAAAAGCTATTTAAAAAAACTAAATGGAAAATGGAGGTTTCAGATGCTCACATTCTAGCATTCATTTTGTATTTTTTTTTAATATACCAATGTAATATGCTTCATGAAAAAGTTATTACACATCTTATAGCATTTGTTATGTATTTTTGTGTTTGTGAAAAACCTCAATAAAAAAACAGAAATGTTCCAATTTAAAAGAACATGCTATGTATGTTTAATATTAGTATAAATTGAGGTCAAAAATAGCACCACACATGCCAGTTGACTATTATTGATTGGAAGTAATTATCTAAATTTAATTTTACCCACAAATTACTCTTTTTTAAAGAACATTTGAGAAAAATGCTTATCTTAATCTTTACAGACATACATCTTTTTCTAGAGTGATCCTTGCAATGCCACCAAGGGCTTTTGTTTCTGGCATTCCAATCCATTAAAAGCACCACTGCTTAAATTAGATCATATTCATGGTTTAGAAATGTTTACTTACTGGAAAATCTATTTTATGATTGAGTAAACACTCAAAAACCCATAAAAACAGGATTTTCTAAAACGTTTGTTGGGGGCTATTCCCTATCAACGGAGAGCTAAAATATATACATTAATGTAGGATAAACCAAGAAGGCTAATGGGTTAGAATAGATCTTTGTATAAATAATGTAATTTGTAAGTGCCAAGGCAATTTGTAAGTGAAGGGGAAGATTTATTTAAAACCTATTGCATTGTTATTAAACCATACAAAGGAAATTTTACATGCAAACAGTTATAAGCTATATGGTCATCATAACACAAATGAAGCAAGATAAAAATATTTAACGTGGTGTTCAAATGTAAGACAGCATAGTCATCCAATGGGTTCATTTTTCTTAGGGCTATGTAACAGGAAATGCAGTGGACACAAAATGTTCCAGTGATCTGGGGCAAGGTAGAGCTTATGCTTGCAGAAGATTATAAAATTGTGCATACTCATTTTTGTGCTATGATATAATTCTGATGTAAATCTGTTTGAAGTATTGTGGGGAATGTTTCCAGGCTAAAGTACTGTTAATGCTCCCCAAACCTGGATATCTAATAAAATGAGATTGAAAAATAACCTGGTTTTCCTTTATCACTGAGTAATGTTAGTAAATGTTTATGATTATGAAATTCTAATCAGATTGTTAATTTCATATACATGTAAGGTTTTTAATGGAACCCGTATGTCATAATTCCATTAAATCTTTTTTCTACAGCTTTGAATCCAACTTCAGACTCACAGATTTGCAAACCATTTTACAAGCTTTAAATCCAACATCAGACTCACAGATTTGCAAACCAGTTTATAAGCTTTAAATCCAACACCAGACTCACAGATTAGCAAACCATCTTAAAAAAGTAATTCATCTGAATGGCCTCTCCAATCAAGATACTGAATGCAATTATTTCTTATTTATGGACTATTATGGAATTGTTTTTAACTCTCTTTATAATATTCCAATATTTTACATCCCCCTCTGCTGTTAAACCACTCCCCCTATACTTTATTACCAGGAATGTTTACCTTTCCTTTTTCTTTTCTACAGCTTTAAAGCCAACATCAGACCTTCATTTGCTCAGTCACCACACACCCTTTTTTGTTTCCCTATGTAATCACTCACTCTCAGTTCATTCTGCCTTATATCATACTTAGAGAAAATTGATTTTACTTGTAGCGCTTGTGTATAGGGTGACCTGTGGCTCCTGTCTAAAGCGGATCCCCAAAAGTATGCTGTATGCGGTGTATGCTGTAGTGTAAATAGACAATAGGATAGGAGCGCCAAAAGAGGCAAGGCCAAAGGTTAAGGGAATAGATGGTATAATGTAGTCAGAATTAGGATTGGAGTTAGGATTAGAATCAATCCTCTATGATGGTGGACCACAAAGGTTGTATTAGTCCTACCTAATGTCTTAATAAATTCGTTAAAAGCGTGAAGTCCAAGCGTTTGGCGCTTTGGATTGGGGGTTAGGGTCACGTGTACTGTGAAGGCATATGTAGGTGCAGGTCAAATTATATTACAGTGGAGAATTGCTATATATGGGAATACTAAATGACACAGAACATACGTCTTCCAAATAAAATATCACAGTTTAATACAATTTCATGCAATTCGATACAAGTTACACAAGAAAATATGGATCCATAACAGTGTTAAAAAGGTTTAAAAACAATATGGCGGTAAAATCCGAAAATTCTAAAACAATTAGAAATGGGTGAAGTTTATCTAACAAGATCTCCACGTATGTGAGGGGGAGGGCAAAAAGAGGAACAGCTGTACAGCATATATTACATATTCTAATAGAATAACAATATAAATATGTCGGTTAAAGAAAATAATGATAAAGTTTTCCAAAGTGTATAATCCTTTTTGAAAAAACGTGATGTCTCAAAAAGATGATAGAAAAATATCCAAAAATATAAAAATATATAAATGTGACTGGTATGTGCACAAACTAGTGAACGTGATCACTGAAAAACCAAAAATTGTTTAAACTTCAAAAAGCCTGTGGTTCTTGGTAGAGTGCACAAAAATATAAAGATCAAAAATGTAATGCAAAAATTAGAACAAAAATTAGAAAAAATATATAGAAAAGAACTTGGGGAATCCTCAAAACCTGTAAACAAAAGATAACAACATAGTGTGATATTGTTATAAATAAGCAATAGTAAGAAGGGATAATGCTCACCATATACTTGTCAACGCGTTTCGGCCTGCAGTAGAGGCCTTTCTCAAGACTAACATATGGTGTGGGTGAGCACCAACCTTTATACCTTTTTTCTATCCAATCGTGATCTTCCAAAATTGCGCCAAAATTTTTGCGCCAAAATTTTTGCGCCAAATAATTGTTCTTCCGGGATTGTAACCCGGTAGTGTTACCCCGGAAGTGTCTAGTGGACCTTACTTTTGTTGTTTGTCCAAATAGAGTAATATAGTAATGAAGGCCTATTTGGTGCTTTTAAAGCTCTTATGTGTGACCATTATTGTTTCCATTATATCGGTGTAACCCCTTTTCGTATAAAAGTCTAAACCGCTTCCTATTGGTGGGTGTGTTTGCACCGGATCCGGTATTACGTAAAACCGGAAGTCGGGGAATCGTACACTTCCGGTTCGGTCGTTAGACCTTTTGTTGTTGTGTTTAGACCTTGGTCATGTTGCATTAAAGTGGAAGTAAAGATTTATATACTTCCGTTTAGGTCGTTAGACCTTTACTGTTAATTTCTTCCGGGTAATAATAAGTTTTGTATTTTATTTTATGTTCTGAGACTTTGATTGGTTAGAAAATAGAAAATAGATTATAGATTAGAGTGCCATTATGTGGCTAAATCTAACCTTGGCTCCATAATTGGAGAGAAGAATTTTTTGGAAGGCTGTTCTGTTTTTCTATGGCGTTCAAAATTCCTTTGGACTTATAGGAATTCTGCCTGCACCTATATGCCTTAAAAAGTCACATATTTAAAATAATATGTTTGATCATAAAAAGTCACATATTTAAAATAATATGTTTGATCATAAAATACTGTGGTATGTAGTATTTGGGTTTAGTTTAAGCATAAGCCCAACCTATGTAGTAGAAGGTGGAGCGAGAAGTTGTTAGATGGTGGAAAATTAGGTCGTTATGTGTACTGGGTGAGGATTGGAGGATTGGGTTGTGTGTTATTAAACACATGATGAGGTGTCTAGTAGATATTTTGATCTAAAGATTGTGATTCTGTGTGTGGAGGTCTACCATACTATTCCTATGTGAGACTTTCTGATATTCCTGGAGCTATGCAGTAAGTGTAGGTGTGTTGAACTGGACAATAATGTGGCCTGTGTTACTATAGGCTAACAGCATAGTATCACATGTCCTGTGTGTAATAGTTATCTAAAAATTGTTGCGGAAACAGTAGAGTAAGTTCTCTGATTGGGTCCTTCATGTTTGTGTCGCTTGCTTTTTTAGAGGGGGACTTCCATCAGACCTTGGGGGGATGTCTTTTTCTCTTTGTGTTGTTATTGCTTTAGACTTAGTAGTAGCTTTTTTAGTTCTTCCGCCTGGCTTTCCCAAAGGTTGTGGTCTGAACAGTTTTTCTTAAGTCGTAGTAGCTGCCCCTTGGGGATATTTTCCTTCCATCTGGCATGGTGACAACTCTCATTGTGGATGTAGTTGTTGCAATCTACTGGTTTAAAATATGTTGAGGTCTTGAGTTCCCCATTCTCGACTGTTATTTTGAGGTCTAAGAAGGTGATTTCAGTGTCACTAATCTCATGTGTAAATTTCAGGTTGTTGATGTTCTTATTCATGACATTTAAGGTGTGTTCCAGATCGTCTCTGGAACCTCTCCATATCATGAGGATGTCATCTATGTACCTGTGATAGGAGACCAGGTCCGCGCCGGCTGGGCAAGAGTCCCAGAAAATTTGTTCCCATTTGCCCATATATAAGTTGGCATAACTCGGCGCGAACCTGGTCCCCATCGCTGTACCGCACAACTGTTTGTAAAATTTTCCATCATGGGAGAAGTAGTTGTGTGTCAGAATGTAGCTTATCCCTGCTAGGATAAACTCTTTCTGTAGATCGGGTACTGACTGATCTTTTCTTAGAAAGTGTTCTACGGCGTCTCGTCCTCCCTCGTGGGGTATGCTGGTATAAAGGGAGGTTACGTCGCACGTAACTAGTAGATAACCATCCTTCCATTCTGTTTCCTCCAAGATATTCAGAATCTGTGTGGAGTCTTTCACATAGGATGGTAAATGTGTCACATACTTCTGGAGATTTCTGTCTAGGTATTCGGAGCGATTGCTGGATATGGACCCTATACCTGAGATAATTGGTCTTCCCGGAGGGTTGTGGAGTCTTTTGTGGATCTTAGGGAGGTAATAGAAGACTGGAGTTATTGGATGTTCCACGCTGATGTATCTGAATTCCTTGTGGTTGAGGATCTCTTGTCTATGGGCTTCGTCTAGAAGTCTCTCTAGTTCTTTTTTGTATTCTCCTATCGGGTTGTTCCTCATGACTTCATAGGTATCTTTATCTGATAGTATTCTTTTGCACTCTGTGTCGTAGTCTTCTTTGTTTAGTATTACGATGCCGCCCCCCTTGTCGGCCGGTTTGATGACTATGTTGCGATTGTTTTCTAATGTTTTGATTGTTTGCATCTGACCCCTCGATAGGTTGTGCTTGTGTCTGATTAGCTGTTTCTGGCTGATATTCCTCAGATCGCTACAAACCATTGTCTCAAAAGTTTCAATAGCGTTACCCTTACTGGATATAGGGTAAAAGGATGAGGTGGGCTTCAGGTCTGAATGTTGGTAAGGATCTGTGCTGCGCCGGGTATCTTGTCTTGCTTCGATTTCCAAAGGGGATTTCATGAAGTGACGTTTTAAAGTCATGAATAAGAACATCAACAACCTGAAATTTACACATGAGATTAGTGACACTGAAATCACCTTCTTAGACCTCAAAATAACAGTCGAGAATGGGGAACTCAAGACCTCAACATATTTTAAACCAGTAGATTGCAACAACTACATCCACAATGAGAGTTGTCACCATGCCAGATGGAAGGAAAATATCCCCAAGGGGCAGCTACTACGACTTAAGAAAAACTGTTCAGACCACAACCTTTGGGAAAGCCAGGCAGAAGAACTAAAAAAACGTTTCCTGGATAGAGGATATGATGAAGAGAAACTCAATAAGGATATTGAGGAAGTGAGAAGTAGAGACCGCAAGGAGCTCCTCAGATATAGAGATAAGAGGAAGGAAACTAACATCAACACCAACTCTATAGATGTCGCTTTCATCACCCAATACAGCGAGAATAGGCGAACCATCGAAAGAATACTGGAGAAACACTGGCACCTATTGAAAAATGACGACATCATAGGAGAAACACTGTCCAGCAGACCCAGATTCATATACAGGAAATCGGACAACCTTAAGAACATAATATCTCCCAGCATCCCCCGTCCACAAACAGCCCAAGTAAAGGACGTTCTAGGGAGAAACATCAAAGGATTCTTCCCTTGCCCTAGCTGCAAGGCGTGCAAAAGGGGACTGAAGACAAAGAACTTCCTCTCTCACAATTCCAATAACAAATACGAGATCAAGAACTTGATAAGATGCAGTACTAAAGGTGTGATCTACATAATACAATGTAGCTGTGGCCTCCAGTATGTCGGTCAGACCTCGAGATGCCTAAAAGACAGAATACGAGAACATATATTACAGATCGAACATGGCAACACCGACACTACCCTATACAACCATTTTTCCATCCACCATAGAGGGAACATCAAGGACCTCAGATACTACGGAATACAGATAATAAAACCCAACTTGAGGGGAGGCAATTATGAAAGAAAACTCTTGATTGCCGAATCAAGATGGATCTTTGACTTAGACTGTCTTCATCCAAAGGGTCTAAACAACAAAGAAGACCTTTGCCATCTACTAAGTCTAAAGCAATAACAACACAAAGAGAAAAAGACATCCCCCCAAGGTCTGATGGAAGTCCCCCTCTAAAAAAGCAAGCGACACAAACATGAAGGACCCAATCAGAGAACTTACTCTACTGTTTCCGCAACAATTTTTAGATAACCATTACACACAGGACATGTGATACTATGCTGTTAGCCTATAGTAACACAGGCCACATTATTGTCCAGTTCAACACACCTACACTTACTGCATAGCTCCAGGAATATCAGAAAGTCTCACATAGGAATAGTATGGTAGACCTCCACACACAGAATCACAATCTTTAGATCGAAATATCTACTAGACACCTCATCATGTGTTTAATAACACACAACCCAATCCTCCAATCCTCACCCAGTACACATAACAACCTAATTTTCCACCATCTAACAACTTCTCGCTCCACCTTCTACTACATAGGTTGGGCTTATGCTTAAACTAAACCCAAATACTACATACCACAGTATTTTATGATCAAACATATTATTTTAAATATGTGACTTTTTATGATCAAACATATTATTTTAAATATGTGACTTTTTAAGGCATATAGGTGCAAAGGAATTTTGAACGCCATAGAAAAACAGAACAACCTTCCAAAAAATTCTTCTCTCCAATTATGGAGCCAAGGTTAGATTTAGCCACATAATGGCACTCTAATCTATAATCTATTTTCTATTTTCTAACCAATCAAAGTCTCAGAACATAAAATAAAATACAAAACTTATTATTACCCGGAAGAAAGTAACAGTAAAGGTCTAACGACCTAAACGGAAGTATATAAATCTTTACTTCCGCTTTAATGCAACATGACCAAGGTCTAAACACAACAACAAAAGGTCTAACGACCGAACCGGAAGTGTACGATTCCCCGACTTCCGGTTTTACGTAATACCGCATCCGGTGCAAACACACCCACCAATAGGAAGCAGTTTAGACTTTTATACGAAAAGGGGTAACACCGATATAATGGAAACAATAATGGTCACACATAAGAGCTTTAAAAGCACCAAATAGGCCTTCATTACTATATTACTCTATTTGGACAAACAACAAAAGTAAGGTCCACTAGACACTTCCGGGGTAACACTACCGGGTTACAATCCCGGAAGAACAATTATTTGGCGCAAAAATTTTGGCGCAAAAATTTTGGCGCAATTTTGGAAGATCACGATTGGATAGAAAAAAGGTATAAAGGTTGGTGCTCACCCACACCATATGTTAGTCTTGAGAAAGGCCTCTACTGCAGGCTGAAACGCGTTGACAAGTATATGGTGAGCATTATCCCTTCTTACTATTGCTTATTTATAACAATATCACACTATGTTGTTATCTTTTGTTTACAGGTTTTGAGGATTCCCCAAGTTCTTTTGTATATATTTTTTCTAATTTTTGTTCTAATTTTTGCATTACATTTTTGATCTTTATATTTTTGTGCACTCTACCAAGAACCACAGGCTTTTTGAAGTTTAAACAATTTTTGGTTTTTCAGTGATCACGTTCACTAGTTTGTGCACACACCAGTCACATTTATATATTTTTATATTTTTTGATATTTTTCTATCATCTTTTTGAGACATCAAGTTTTTTCAAAAAAGGATTATACACTTTGGAAAACTTTTTTGTGAACTTTATTCTAAATAACCATTGAACTTTTTTGTGCTCTTTTACGGATTGAACCACTTTTTCACTAATTTGGACTGCCTTCACATCTGTCTAGAGATCACACTTCTTCTAACTACATATTTGTTCATTTGTATATCATCATCATTATTTTCTTTTACCGACATATTTATATTGTTAAAAAGGGGGAGTGAACCAGGAGCGCTACAGCTAAAGGTGCTAAAAAATAAGACAATATGTTTGATACTTGGAAACAGTTTAACTTAAGAAGTTGGCGGCAACTTAAGAAGTTTTTACTTACGGAGACGTCCGTTTTTACTTGTTATTATTTTTGTCAATTAAATTGTGTCTCATTTTAGATACGTTATTGTCCTTGTCATATTTCCAAGTATCAAACATATTGTCTTATTTTTTAGCACCTTTAGCTGTAGCGCTCCTGGTTCACTCCCCCTTTTTAGTCATTTCACTTACCTATTTTGGGAAAACATAGGTATTCTCAGGAGTTTGGTGTTGTTCACCCTGCGCTCACTGGTTTTAATATCTTTTGTCTTATATTTATATTGTTATTCTATTAGAATATGTAATATATGCTGTACAGCTGTTCCTCTTTTTGCCCTCCCCCTCACATACGTGGAGATCTTGTTAGATAAACTTCACCCATCTCTAATTGTTTTAGAATTTTAGGATTTTACCGCCATATTGTTTTTAAACCTTTTTAACACTGTTATGGATCCATATTTTCTTGTGTAACTTGTATCGAATTGCATGAAATTGTATTAAACTGTGATATTTTATTTGGAAGACGTATGTTCTGTGTCATTTAGTATTCCCATATATAGCAATTCTCCACTGTAATATAATTTGACCTGCACCTACATATGCCTTCACAGTACATGTGACCCTAACCCCCAATCCAAAGCGCCAAACGCTTGGACTTCACGCTTTTAACGAATTTATTAAGACATTAGGTAGGACTAATACAACCTTTGTGGTCCACCATCATAGAGGATTGATTCTAATCCTAACTCCAATCCTAATTCTGACTACATTATATCATACTTACTTCCCTCTCCCTTGCCATCTGTGTTCATTCCCTCTACTTTACATTGTAAGCTTGAGAACCTTTCTACCTGTAGGCCACTTTGTATTTAAGTGAACTACTACTGATTGTGCTCAAGGGCAGGGCCTTCCTATCCTTCTGTATAACTCAATTATTGCACCTACAACTGTTATTTACCCCTACTGTACTTGTCTGTGTATTACTGTTTTCCTGTAATGTTTTTATTCTTTGTATAGAGCTGTTTTATCTGCTGGTGCTTTATAAATAACTGATAATAAATCCAATCATATACTAGTTCATCAGACCTATGTATTTAACCACAATTACATTCTGTTGCCATCCTCTCAAACCAACTCATATACTTCTCAGTTATTCCTATTTTTAGACACCATTCAACAAAGCATTTTGGTAATCTTTCTTTCAAGAAATTACCATCCACATTTCATAATAATGTTTCACTGATTAATATGTGCATTTTAACCCGTGTTCCATAATATGTTTAGACAGCCCTTAACAGCATTAAATGCAGTAAAGTCTTGAAATACAACTAAGTTGAGCACTCTTTCTAAACAACATTTTCTTCAGTGTTAAGAAAAAATCAGCAATTCACTGGAGCTTTGTGGGGTTTTGTTTTTTGTAAATTTAGAAACACTTTTTAAATATAGGGATTGAATGCTCTATTGTTTTCTATATAAAATGAGAATCACATCGTTATCTGTTATATTACTAAAATTGTTTTCAATCTCTGAAGACTCTAATGTGTATGACTATGGCTGGAAATATAAGATAAACCTACTAAAATTTAGAAAATGTATACTAAACCTGAATTTGACTGCACTCACAGACAGGTGCCATGTCAACTTTAAAATCCTCTTATGCTGGTATCTAACACAAGTGTCATGTTCTGTCTCAGGATATTTTGTGAGAGCATCATTGTCTGGAACAGTTGCTTTAAATGAAGATTAGTAGAAGCCATATAGATTGAAAATATATCAGATTTATTTAAATAACAAAATACTTTGATTAAGAAAATACTTGTATTTTTAATATATACTATTCAGGTATGTTATGTCCACATACGCCAGGAGTGGAAAGGAACAAACAAGTAAGCACAGATGCAGATTCAAAAGGAGAGTCTTTCTCCTGGTAATAATTGAAGTGCAAGATTTTCACAAAGCAGGAAACAACCTTGTAAACAGGTAACAGGTTTCAAGGTAAAGTCTTTCTCCTGGTCATAACTGAAGTGCAGGAATTGCACAAAGCAGGAAACAACCTTGTAAACAGGTAGCAGGTTTAAAGGTAAAGTCTTTGCCCTAGTAATAACTGAAGTGCAGGATTTGCACAAAGCAGGAAACAACCTTGTAAACAGGTAGCAGGTTTAAAGGTAAAGTCTTTGTCCTGGTAATAACTGAAGTGCAGGATTTGCACAAAGCAGGAAACAAACTTGTAAACAGGTGCAAACGTGAATTCTTCCTCCAAAAATGTACTGAACTACTGGAAACAGGTTCTGGCTTGTGACAAAACAGAAACAATGTCAAGACAATATGCAGCCTAACAGCCAGCCTTAAATAGGGAGGTTTTGTACAGGATTGGTTCTGAGTAAATCCAAAATTGAGAGCACCTGTGTTTTGCACAGGTGTAATTACAAGTAAGACAAGTACTCATTTCACAGATCTTTTAAGTTGCATTTGAAACTTCTAAAAACTGCTAGAAGTGGCTGTGGCTCAACATACAAGTAAACTAAGTAGTAAACACAGAGCCACAGGTTCAAATCCCAGCACAGCCTTTTCGAGCAGAATGCCTCCCAGACCTTTTCTTTTTCTTTTTAGTTTGGATGCTTGGTTCATAACAACAAGTGAGACTCAAAAGAATCTAACCCGCCATTTTTCCACTTTGTTGGAGAGGCTGTGATGTTCATAGCGATATGGTCCATTTGTGGTGGCTCTGCAACAAATTAACTCTCTTTTGGAAGTCTATATTGAAAACATTTTGTATGCTACTTGGATCAGAATTTGTCCTATCCTCTACCTTGGTACTACTAAATGACCACGCATTATGCAGATGTAAAATTATGTCCACATTACTGCAAATAAGCTTAAATAGTGCCAAACTACGTATCCCTCATATTTTGAAAATCACCTCAGTTACCGACAGTAGACTTATGGTTACAAAAAACAGATGAGCTAATACACCTAGAGGAATTTGGATTTTATAAAATAAATAAGATATCACTGTTAGCGGACCTCAAGTTTTATTTGGAGACTATAAGTTATCCCTCTCCTTCCTCCAATACTACCATATCACAACACATGCTACCCCCCCCCCTCGCCCACCCTCATGATTTAATTATAAGCTTCTTTCCCCTGTTCACCTTCTATCCACTCTATACATTGTGCAACAAATGTGATATTCTTTAGAAACAAAAAAAAGGTAGCAGACAAAAATTGTATTTTATTTTTTTTTATTCTTAAAACATAATTCAGTGGACTCAGATAAGGTCATTATAAACTGGACTTCTAATTTGCCTCTGGATACTATACTTTCTTTTGTAACTTCACATACTTGTTCAGCATTTGCCTTGTATCAATGTCTGTATTTAAAAATGAATCAATAATGAAAAAAAATCTACAAAGATTTCAAAAAATGTATCAACCAAACACTCTACAAAAATAATCTAGATTTCAGTAATCCTTAACCCCACACATATTTTTTTCATCACATTTCCAAAACCTTAAAAAATATATACACATTATTTTGTGGGAATCAATTTTACATATGAATTACTAGTAATTAGAAAAAGAAATTTACCTCTTTGTGGGCAAAACTTTATTCCAAAAAACTACTTGCCTCATGGCCAGTAAAATGTCTTTGTTCCTTAAACTGTATACTAATGGGTTACAGACTGGAACTATAGTTACAAATAAAACCGCAAAATACTTGTCTAGTTCTTGAGAAAATGTCATGTACAAGCAAAAGGCTGACCCATAATATAAAATTACAATAGTAAGATGGGAAGAACAACTTAAAAAAGCTTTTAATCTTCCCACCGATGTCTTGATCTTAAAGATAGTAGAAAATATACATGAATACGATGTTAAAATGAGTAGAAGTGGAATAGCTCCAATACATGCGCCCTCTACAAAGATGAAATGTCTTAAAAAGGAAGTGTCAGTGCATGAAATGAAGATCAAGGCTTTCAAATCACAAAAGAAATTATTAATTTCATTCAAACCACAGAATGCTAAACCAGTTACAACAAACAAAGTAAGAATCAATCCATTCACGGCCCCCATTACCCATGCAGGAACAGCCAACAACGCACATGTTGATTTGATCATGATCATAGAATAGTGCAGTGGATAACAAATGGCAATATAGCGATCAAAAGCCATGGAAGTCAGTAAAAAACTTTCAGCATCAGCAAGAAACATAAATAAATATAACTGAGTAATACATGCTGTATAACTTGTTGTGTTGTCCCCTGTATAAGAAATGTACAATAATCTGGGTAAAGTGGTAGTAACATATAAGATGTCTAAGATGGCAAGATTGCATAGGAACAAGTACATAGTTGTTTGAAGATGGCAAAATAGACTCACAAGTGTGACAATAATGATGTTTCCGATAACAGCCATCAAATAAACAGTTAAAAACCCAACAAAATTAAGAATTCTCCCTTCAACTGAGCTTGAGAATGCCAGGATGTGAAATTCTATCAGTGTTTTATTTAATAAATATGCATACATTTTTCATAGCTGAAGAATAACTTTGGAGAGAAGAGACTTCTACTTTAGATGCTCAAAGTCTACAAATGGTGCAAAAGAAGAGCGTTACAGTAGCTGTAGGGCCATATTCAAAAAGTGGGGCAGGTTACTATAAAGCTAAAAGCAGAACCTGATAATTACTGTTACAATGGGAAATAATACAGCCAATATATATAAATCTTTAGCAAAACAGGTGAAAAATTATAATCTTACCATTTAAAAAAATTTTCAAAATCTGAGAAAGCCAAAAAAAAAAAGATGTTGATGAGTAAAAAACTTAGTGCATTACTTTAAAAGCAATTAACAATAGAGAATAAATGGTGCTGCAATTAAGTCTACTTCAAAGAAAATAACCCAATTAAATCTAATTATTAATTTAAAAAACTGTCAGATGTGGTGTCTATTAAAATACTTCAAGGATTTACCTTTCAAAGTGCTTTGCATACTTTTCATTTCAATTTGATATAGCATATATATTGCATTTTTGCAATATACTTACATTAAATGCTTCTAGTAAAGTTATTACTGTTTTTCTGCGGCATATGCACATATCCTGGCAGGGCCAATCCACCACACCTTCTCAGAGAGGTGGCAGTGGTGTGTATTGCTTCTGAAGACGTAATTTATGTCATACAAGCAACTTCTGACCCTCTGAGAAGGTGTTAGTGTTTGAATACTGGTGCACAGACCCTCACAGGATATGTGTGTATGTCACAGAAAAACAGTAATAACTTTTACTAGAAGCATTGTTGCTGGAGTGTAAACTTTGCTAGACGTTATCTTTTAGAGCGCACCAGATAGTGCCCGTATTACAAGTTGAAAATAAAAAGTTTGTGCGCAAGCAAAACCTGATGCACACAAACTTTAAGACTTCAGATATCGCGACCATGCTAACTTTTCCTCCCCATAGACTTCAATAGAGAGCGCAGAAAAAAAAACTTACAATTATCGCTTACACGCTAACCCGTCCAGTTATTAATAATTCACATTCCAATGTTCTTCACTCACAGAAATTTTTTATTTTATTGTAAATACATATATATATATATATATATATATATATATATATATATATATATATATACGTATATATATATATATATATATATATACAGGTAGCCCTCAGTTTACGCCGGGGTTAGGTTCCAGAAGGAATGGTTGTAAATCAAAACCGTTGTAAATTGAAACCCAGTTTATAATGTAAGTCAATGGGAAGTGATAGAGAGAGGTTCCAGGCCCCTCTCAAAATTGTCATAAGTAACACCTAATACATTATTTTAAAAGCTTTGAAATGAAGACTTTAAATGCTAGGCAGCATTATAAACCTAATAAAATAATCACACAACACAGAATATATAATTAAACTAAGTTAAATGAATAAAAACATTTACTAAACAGCATTATAAACCTAATAAAATAATCACACAACACAGACTTCACTTGCATTTTTCTGCAAACAGTTCTTTCTATGCATTCTAATCTGGACTGAGTTATAGACAGGAAGATCTTGTTCCTTTGAAATCTGCTCGATAGCTCAGGTCTGGTTAAACTGATTAATTTCAGCTTGCTTGGCTTTGCTGCAACACAAGCGGACAGCTCCACCCACTGGCTATTTTAATAAATGCACTGCTTCTCAATGCTTTTCAATAGCAGTCACGTGACTGGAAAAAAAGGTTGTTATTCTGAAACAGTGTAAATTGAACCGTTGTAAAACGAGGGCCACCTATATATATATATATATATATACAAAAAAGAAGAAAAGTCCGGACTGATGCTCAAAGCAAAAAAGCACTTTATTATACAAATAGACTTAAAACAGCAACGCTATATATGCTAAAGAATATATGCATATAAGCAAGGAGTGTAGCTATGGCCTGATGTTGTGTGGGCTGTTAGGAGCTCATGTGAGAGGCCTGTCTTACGCGTTTCAGCTCTCCCTGAGCCTTATTCATAGACTGCATACTGCCCTGCTCTATTTGCATATTGATATAGGCTGACCTAACTATTGATTGGATGAAACGCCCTCAATGTGCTGTCTAGTGGTTAAAGGGAAGGAACGTGCTCTTGTGAATGGAGGTAAGAACTTTATCAGCTCACTCTAAAAGAACTGCTACCCAATTTACAAAACCATTGGTTACTTATTAAATATTGTTACAGAACCAACTTGATTATTTCACTATCAACTCTGAAATAGAATAGAAAAAATTTATCTGGGGAGAAAGATACAAGGACAATAGATATTACAATATAATATAATATAATATATTATATGGGTCCGGACTATTTAAAAAACAGACCTAATTGGCGTTCAGGTGCTCCCCCAAAAAAATACCATTCTAAATGAATGTGTATATAACTATATTTAGTCATTTCATATCTCTACTGACTAATTGTTGACTAAAGATAATGATAATAATAATAAAAAAAGGGAGCAACCTCTATGCTATCTAAATCTGATACAGCCACGAATAATTGACCCAAAATAACAATCACAATTCATTGTCCTAATCTATTTAGACCTATACTTATGAAGTAGACAAACTTGAAATGAGTGTGTGTGTGGTATACACTAGGGATTTTCCAAACCCATGTGAGTCTGTAATTGGAGATCAAAGAAGTCCAAGCGATATTTAGGCAAAAAGGCACTTACTTGGCGCTTGAGGACCTAAAAACTTGAACAGACAGACAACATTAAAGATCACCAATGATTGATCAGGTCTGTTTCAATATTCAGACCTATTGGTTGCCTGGTCCCTAAGGTGAAGATCCAGAATACCTCTCTTTTCAAGAGGTCCCTGGATCTGTCACCCCCTCTTGGCTTTTTAGGAATATAATCGATGACCGTCCATGCAAAGCTTTTAAGATTACCTTGGTGAACCTCTATAAAATGTTTTGAAGCCCCAGTGGTGAGAATGCCACGTTCAATTTCATTAAGATGGGCACGTACCCTTTCCCTTGCCTCCCTGGAGGTGCAACCAACATACTGTTTATCACAGATTTCACATGTTATCATATAAATAATAAATGTAGATCTACAGTTTGTGCAGTATGCATGATTAAATACTCTCTGGGTCGCTTTTGATTGAAAAGTTTTACCTGTAGTAACAAAACCACATGCCTTGCATGAACTTGTTCCACGTTTAAAATGTCCCTTTTGGAGTAACCAACTACTTTTAGATTTTGGTTTCTTAAGTAGTGATGGAGAAACTTGGTTCCCAATGGTTAGGTTACGTTTAGGGACACAAAGGCATCCATTTTTAATTTCATCTTTCAGGCTATCATCTGAAAACAAAATAGGTACATTATTCCTGAGAATTCTGCACACTGCATAATACTGTGAACTGTATGTGGTCACGAAAGTGGGCTTGTGCCTTTTGGACCTCAATTTTGGAGTGTCCTCCAAGAGGGATAATCTATCCCGTTTTGAGACATCATTATAGGCTCTTGATACAACATTTTTGTTGTTTTTTGTGTAAGGATTCTACTTTCACGGAAGAATCTATCATCCTCTGAACAGTTCCGGCGCAATCTTAGGAACTGTCCCTTCGCGATTCCATAACTAGTATGATTGGGATGGCAGCTGCTTGCATGCAAGAAGGTATTAGATGATATTGGTTTGACATAGAGGGAAGTACTCACCCTAATTTCCGCTGGCAAACCTGTCAACGTGACATCAAGATATGGAGTACTGATTTTATCAGAGCTGAAGGTAAAGCTCAAACCCACTTCGTTGTCATTAAGATAATCACAGAAGTCCTTGATTTCCTCCTGTTTGCCAGACCATACAAACAGGAGGTCATCTATGTAACGTTTGTAACTAGTGATGGATGTTAGAAAAGAATTTAAATCAGTATACAGGTGCGTCAACTCCCACCAGCCCATGAAAATATTGGCATATGCTGCTGCAAATTTCGCACCCATGGCCGTTCCTCGCTTCTGCAAATAAAAAGTACCAGAAAACTCAAAATTATTATGTGTTAGTAGAAAATCTAACACTCGCATAATGTAATCTTTGAGGTTCTCATAGTAGGTACTGAATTTATCAAGCATGTACCTGGTGGCCACCATCCCTTTGGAGGGGGGAATAGCCGAATATAGTCCAACCACATTTACCGTAAGCCAAACCATGTTTTCATTCCAGATATGTTGTTGCATCAACCTTAACAGGTGTTTGGTATCCCTCTAATAAGAAGGCAACCCAAACACCAAGGGTTGCAGTAAAGACTCTAGCCAATTCGATAGGTTCTCAAAAAGAGAACTTATTCCAGAGACAATAGGACATCCTTTCACCTCCACCAAGGACTTATGGACCTTGGGGAGGTGATGGAATATGGGGACCACAAGATGTTTCACATTGAGATATTCAAATGTCTCATCATCAATCAGTCCCATGTACCTACCGTCATCAAGCAAATCTAGCAGGAGGACTCCAAATTGGCGGGTTGGATCCCCAGATATTATGGAATAGACCTCTTTGTCCAATAGTTGTCTCTCTGCTTCCATAATGTAATAAGTCTTATCCAACACCACAATGGAGCCCCCCTTATCGGACTGCTTGATGACGATATTGTCTCATTGTTGAAGAGTTTTGAGAGCCAATTTTTGCTCACGTGTGAGATTACCCTTATCTCCAATCAAAGATTCAGACTCCTGTCTTTCCAATTTAAGGAGATCCTCCTCCATCCTTTTGTGAAAGGATTCTAATACTTGTCCTCTATGTTGTGTGGGATAGAAGATGGACTTAGGCTTGACGCCCTTATGGCTTCCTACCAAGTTTCTATCAGAGCTTTCCAATTCTAACTCACATAAATTAAAAAAATCCCTTGCCTCTATGGGACAGAGAAAATCGTGTTGTGCTGCTGTATCCAAACTTACAAATTCTTTATTTACTGGGGGATTAAGCGTGTAGAATTTTTTCAGGGTAAGGCCTCGTATAAATCTGTTGATGTCAATTAATGTATCAAACACGCTAAATCTTGTTGTAGGTACAAAATTGAGGCCCAAACTTTAAATCTCCAATTCTGATTTTGTAAGAGTGGCACTTGACAAGTTTAAAATGTTGGATCCCTGTATTTGTTGGCGCGCCTGCCTCTCCTCAGATGGTACTGGGGCCTCAGTGTCTCCTCTCTTGTGGACATTCTTCCTCCTCCTCCTTCTCCCTGTCCCTGAACTAACTGAGAAACCTGCTGTCCTATTAGGCCCTCTGCTCCCTGTACTTCCTGGGCTTTTCTATATATTTATTGCCTCTTGGGGGCTTGGGGGCTTCTGTTTTTTTCAGAATTGCTGTCAAGGCTACCCTCTCACTAGATAGATTCGATTCAGTACTATCTATACTAGGTGTACTTGATGGTGCAGAGTCAGGAAAAGAGGACAATGTGGATGTGAGGTGCACATTTGACAAAGTGGGTCCAGAACCCCTAGCAGACACAACTTCATCTTCTCCAGAGGATTGCCCACTCAACATAAAGTCCACAAAATCTTGGAGATTCATTAGATTCTGGATCTGTGTCAGAAAAGGATACTTTTTTTTGGTGATCTTTCTTCACTTCTTTGGGTTGTGAATTCTTTCTATTGTTGGACTTCTTATTTCTAATGTTCCTCTTGGTACTCCAATTGTCATCCAGGTCACGTGAATATTTCTTGAATTTAATAATGTCCAATTCTCCATCCAATTTGGAATAATCCTTATGCTCCATGAAAGTATTGAGATCCTTTTGGACTTGTTCAATTTTGTCCCTGGCTTCCATCAGCTTCGCCTCTTTGTGCTTGATAATGAGTGTTATTAATCTCAAGGAGCACTCTGATAATACTGTATTCCATTCAAAGATGAATTTTTAATCTGTAGTAATAAATGCTGGCAATTTCTTAATACGGAGGCCTCTTGGAACCATACTTATAGATATATATTTCTCCAAGGTGCGTTTGTCCCACCAAAGTTTGTACTCTTCAATGAGTGCCCTCTCCATATCCATAAAAACATCTGAGATCTAAAACAAATTCACTTTATTGTCAAAGGCATCCTCCAAACTAGATCTGTTCCCCTCCATATGTGCCACAGATTGCATTGAGTAAAATTGTTGGGCCATGCTACCTCTGCTGTTATTTTGCTATTTGTTAAACAAAAGAAAACTAATGTAAAGATCCCAATAGATGAGACCAGAGTCTCTAATGCTGCGGTATAGCTGCAGGGGAGCAACGATATGTATAAGTGTAGCTGGTATTAGCGGTGAGTAGGGAGGCTGTAGGCAGTCATTAATAATAATGTAAGCAGAACAAAGGATTTTACAGCCTCTACCTATTACCACTTGCTCGAAGGAGATGTTGTCAAACAGGAGCTTGTATAATGTAGTATGACAAGCCTTCTAAATCAGTTACTGTATTAGCTTAATGCTCGAATCCATTATAGAGCAGTATTAAGTTGTCTCACCACCATATATTCTCACAGATAAGCAATACACTTAGCATCTTTTAAAGATTCACATGTCTGGTAATAGATGAATAAACATTCCTCTTACCCTAGTGACAGTACTTCTTCTGATGTCCACCAAAAAGCCGTGCTGTTGGGGATGTCCGTTGCTATATCGTGTTCGGCGTATTCACTGAGACTCTAACACCGATGTCCGCGCCCTATGACGTCATTCAAGTCCGTACGGCAACGTCTGTTGGCGTTGCCGAATTGAGCACCAGAGCTTCCGTTGGTCCTCCTAAGCAGTGTCGGGCAGAAATGACAACGTGCAAACAACTGAGCCAGGTCCGTAAAGGCAATCTCCACCACTGGGTAAGTTCATACAAAAAGAAGAAAAGTCCGGACCGATGCTCAAAGCAAAAAAACACTTTATTATACAAATAGACTTAAAACAGCAACGCTATATATGCTAAAGAATATATGCATATAAGCAAGTAGTGTAGCTATGGACTGATGTTGTGTGGGCTGTTAGGAGCTCATGTGAGGGGCCTGTCTTATGCGTTTCGGCTCTCTCTGAGACTTATTCATAGACTGCATACTGCCCTGCTCTATTTGCATATTGATATAGGCTGACCTAACTATTGATTGGATGAAACGCCCTCAATGTGCTGTCTAGTGGTTAAAGGGAAGGAACGTGCTCTTGTGAATGGAGGTAAGAACTTTATCAGCTCACTCTAAAAGAACTGCTACCCAATTTACAAAACCAATTGGTTACTTATTAAATATTGTTACAGAACCACTTGATTATTTCACTATCTACTCTGAAATAGAATAGAAAAAATGTATCTGGGGAGAAAGATACAAGGACAATAGATATTACAATATAATATAATATATTATATAGGTCCGGACTATTTAAAAAAAATATAAACTATATTTAGTCATTTCATGGCCTCTAGTTATCAACGTGTCTACTTACCTGCCATCGCCGACCCCAATACACCCGCCTAAGCTCGCCTACCATCGCCGCCGGGAACCTGAATAATCTCGCCAAAGTTATCAATAAAGCTGTCAAAAAGCCACGCACCAAGTACCAAGTTATCACTCATCCGATCTCGCTGCTCTTCGGCTTTTTTACAGCTTTATTGCTAGCCTGTCACTAAGCACCCACACTAAACTATACTGTTCAACCCCCTATACCGGCGCCCCAGGAACCCCCCGCAACTAAATAAAGTTATTAACCCCTAAACCGCCGCTCACGGACACCGCTGCAACTATAATAAATGTATTAACCCCTAAACCACCGCTCCCGGAGCCCACCGCCACCTACATTATACCTAGTAACCCCTATCCTGCCCCCCCCTACACCGCCGCCACCTATAATAAATGTATTAACCCCTAGTAACCCCTAGTATTATTTAATGATAGTGTAGTGTTAGGTGTAGTTGTAACTTAGTTTTTATTTTACAGGTAAATTTCTCTTTATTTTAACTAGGTAGCTATTAAATAGTTAATAACTATTTAATAGCTATTGTACCTAGTTAAAATAAATTGAAAGTTGCCTGTAAAATAAAAATAAATCCTAAAATAGATACAATATAATTATTATTTATATTGTAGCTATATTAGGGTTTATTTTAAAGGTAAGTATTTAGTTTTAAATAGGATTAATTTAGTTAATAAGAGTTATAATATTTAGATGTATTTAATTAATATTTAAGTTAGGGGGTGTTAGGGTTAGGGTTAGACTTAGGTTTAGGGGTTGATCATTTTATTATAGTTACGGCAGTGTAGGGGGGGCAGGATAGGGGTTAATAAATTTATTATAGTGGCGGCGGTGTAGGGGGGCAGGATAAGGGTTAATAAATCAGCCAATCAAATTGATATCACATTCTATTGGCTGATCGGAACAGACAATAGAATGCGAGCTCAATCTGATTGGCTGATTGGATCAGCCAATCCGATTGAACTTCAATCTGATTGGCTGATTTAATCAGCCAATCAGATTTTTCCTACCTTAATTCCGATTGGCTGATAGAATCCTATCAGCCAATCGGAATTCAAGGGACGCCATCTTGGATGATGTCACTTAAAGGAACCGTCATTCGTCGTTCAGTCGTCGGTGGAAGAAGATGGCTCCACGTCGGCTCGTCTGAAGATGGCTCTGCTCCGCTCCGGATGGATGAAGATTGAAGACGCCGCCTGGATGATGACTTCAATCGGATGGAAGACTTCTTCAGCGCCGCCTGGATGTTGACTTTAATCGAATGGAAGACTTCTTCAGTACCCCTTGGATGATGACTTCTGCCGCTCCGGATGTCTTCTTCTGTTCCATCGGTGGTCGGCTGGCTGAAGACGGCTAAAGGTAGGATGATCTTCAGGGGGGTAGTGTTGTGGTGGGTTTTAATGTTGGGGGTGTTGTATTTTATTTTTACAGGCAAAAGAGCTGAATTCTTTGGGGCATGCCCCGCAAAAGGCCCTTTTAAGGGCTGGTAAGGTAATAGAGCTTTTTTTTATTTTTTGTACTTTAGTTAGTTTATTTAATTGTATTTAATTGTAGTTATGTGTAGGTAATTTATTTAATTAATTTAATGATAGTGTAGTGTTAGGTTTAATTGTAACTTAGGTTAGGATTTATTTTACAGGTAATTTTGTATTTCTTTTAGCTAGGTAGTTATTAAATAGTTAATAACTATTTAATAACTATTCTAACTAGCTAAAATAAATACAAAGTTACCTGTAAAATAAATTTAAATCCTAAAATAGCTACAATGTAATTATTAATTACATTGTAGCTATCTTAGGGTTTAATTTACAGGTAAGTATTTAGTTTTAAATAGGAATAATTTATTTAATGATAGTGTAGTGTTAGGTGTAATTGTAACTTAGGTTAGTTTTTATTTTACAGGTAAATTTCTCTTTATTTTAACTAGGTAGCTATTAAATAGTTAATAACTATTTAATAGCTATTGTACCTAGTTAAAATAAATTGAAAGTTGCCTGTAAAATAAAAATAAATCCTAAAATAGATACAATATAATTATTATTTATATTGTAGCTATATTAGGGTTTATTTTAAAGGTAAGTATTTAGTTTTAAATAGGATTAATTTAGTTAATAAGAGTTATAATATTTAGATGTATTTAATTAATATTTAAGTTAGGGGGGTGTTAGGGTTAGACTTAGGTTTAGGGGTTGATAATTTTATTATAGTTACGGCGGTGTAGGGGGGGCAGGATAGGGGTTAATAAATTTATTATAGTGGCTGCGGTGTAGGGGGGCAGGATAGGGGTTAATAAATGTATTATAATGGCGGCGGTGTAGGGGGGCAGGATAGGGGTTAATAGGTATTATGTAGGTGGCGACGGGGTCCAGGAGTGGCGGTTTAGGGGTTAACATATTTATTATAGTGGCGGCGGGGTCCGTGAGCGGCGGTTTAGGGGTTAATCAGTTTATTATAGTGGCTGCGGGGTCCGGGAGCGGCAGTTTAGGGGTTAATCAGTTTATTAGAGTGGCGGTGGGCTCCGGGAGCGGCGGTTTAGGGGGTAATACATTTATTTAGTTGCGGCGGTGTAGGGGGGGACAAATTAGGGGTGTTTAGACTCGGGGTACATGTTAGGGTGTTAGGTGCAGACAGCTCCCATAGAAATCAATGGGATATCGGGCAGCAGCGAACATGAACTTTCGCTATGGTCAGACTCCCATTGATTCCTATGGGATCCGTCGCCTACAGGGCGGCGGATTGAAAACCAGGTACACTGGGCCGGAAAAGTGCCGAGCGTACCTGCTAGTTTTTTGATAACTAGCAAAAGTAGTCAGATTGTGCCGAACTTGTGTGCGGAAAATCTGGAGTGACATAAGAATCGATCTGTGTCGGACTGAGTCCGGCGGATCGAAGCTTACGTCACTAAATTCTACTTTTGCCGGTGTGTAGGGCTTGATAACTAAGGCGAATCAGCCTTGCCAAAAATACGCTGCAGAATTCCAGCGTATTTGAGGTTGACGGCTTGATAACTAGAGGCCCATGTCTCTACTGACTAATTGTTGATTAAAGATAATGATAATAATAATAAAGGGAGCAACCTCTATGCTATCTAAATCTGATATAGCCACAAATAATGGACCCAAAATAACAATCACAATATATATGTTCAAAGAAAAGCAGGCACTCGCCGGAATTTTTCAAATAGGATATTTTTAATCCTTGATAGTGACATTTCGGAGTTTCATCTCCGTCTTCAGGTGAAACTCCGATATGTCACTATCAAGGATTAAAAATATCCTATTTGATTTCTTTGAACTTGTGTTTAGTTTGCTGCAGTACCCCGGTCTTTAGATTGAGAGTGCTATACAATAACGGATGATATATATATATATATATATATATATATATATATATATATATATATATTATATATTATATATATAAAGTTCCAAGGTAATTTTGAACTCCAATAAACAACTCATGCATCTGCCAGGGTGCAAAGTCAAAAGTAATGCAGTTTTCCAGGAAAAGATTGCACTCACTGGTCTTGTATAAAAAATAGCTTTTATTTAACACAGGTTAACATAGGGAATAGAGCATGACGTTTCAATGCCCTACTGGCATCTTTATCAAATGTCCCCAAATAGTTAGAATAGCAACATCACCAGCATGATGTGTGTGCATACCTCTACCTGTATATCAATTTCTATAGAAGTATAGGTATAGATATATATTTTACATTAACATTATCACATATATATATATATATATATATATATATATATATATATATATATAAAAAAAAAAAATACATTTACACAGAAATGTAAAATATGCGTAACACGCTTCGGTTTTCAGAATGTAGGTTTAATGTGTCTACTTAGCGCACATGACGAATTAGGTATCTTAAAGCAAGTTATTGAAATATTAAATATTAAAAAATAATAATAATTATATATAATTATTATAGACACTGTAAAATATTCTAAATCATTTTACAGTTTCTATAATAATTTTAGATCATTATTAATAATATATTTAATATTTAATAGTTTATTTTTCAATAATGCACCTTAAGGATTACTAATTCTTCACGTGAGCTAAACCATTGGTGAAACCCGAGACGCTTTATACATATTTTATAATCGTATTTTCTTCACATAGAAAAAATAAAACAAAAAGGTATTAATAAATATTTATTTCTTTAAATATGTGATCATTTTAATATAAAATATATATCTATACCTATATATTTATAGCATTAGATATAAAGGTAAAGGTATATACAGTACAGATATATATATAATATTTTTTATTTACAAAAAGAAGAACATTTTCCTTTACGTGAACAATATTGGAATGCTAAATATTACAGTAAATACACATTATTAAATATTAAAGGGACATAATACTCATATGCTAAATCACTTGAAACTGATGCAGTATAACTGTAAAAAGCTGACAGGAAAATATCACCTGAGCATCTCTATGTAAAAAAGGAAGATATTTTACCTCACAATTTCCTCAGCTCAGCAGAGTAACTTCTGTGTAAAAAGTTATACTCAGCTGTTCCCAGCTGCAGGTAAAAATAAAAAAAAAATGAAGAAATGAACAGCAGCCAATCAGCAGTGCTGAGGTCATGAACTCTTACTGTGATCTCATGAGATTTGACTTAACTCTCATGAGATTTCATAGTAAGCTTCCTTTACCTGATTGGTGAAATAATATGAGAGTTCACGAGGCTCATCCCCTAAGCTGTCCCAGGACAGACACACTAAAATGCTGCTTAGAAATCCTTTACAATGGGAGGTGGCTACTGAGGACATTTTGAGGTAAAATATCTTTCTTTTTTACATAAAGATGTTCAGGAGATATTTTCTAGTCAGCTTTTTACAGCTATGCTGCATCACTTTCAAGTGTTTAAACATTTGGGTATTATGGCCCTTTAATATTGAATAAACATTATTCCTGTTTTCAGGTTTTGGATTGCTAAGGACTCCAATGTGTATGTATGTATGCATGGACACACATATATATATATATATATATATATATATATATATATATATATATATATATATATATATTTATTCCTACTATAAGACCCTAATAGGGATCTTCAGTAATAAATACATTAGTGCCTTCCTTTCTCTTCCTTTATATATATATATATATATATATATATATATATATATATATATATATATATATATATATATATATATATAAAGGAAGAGAAATGAAGGCAGTAATGTATTTATTATTGAAGATCCCTATTAGGGTCTTATAGTAGGAATAAATATTTTTATATATATATATATATATATATATATATATATATATATATATATATATATATATATATATATGTGTGTGTGTGTCCTTAAAAAAGGGAATCCAGTTGAATAAAATGAAATAAAATGTGAATATAAAAAACTGTGAACTGTGAAGGAAACAATTCATATAGTGCTAAATCAATGTAAGTTCACCTTCGGTGTGCATAAATAATAGCAATATACACCATAACAACTGAAAAAAATACTAATAATGTTCATAAATCATATATATACACCTATATATAATCATATAGCTATATAGGGATGGATATATATATTTTACCAAAAAATCATATATATATATATATATATATATATATTAATAAATAGAGCATATCCTGCTATGTGAATGGGAAATATTTATATTTCATGTCAGGTTAGTACACTTGATTAAGCGCTGTCGGGTTTGCTCGACTTGTTGGGTGTTTTTTTTTTCCACTTTTCAAGCTCAATTGAAGTCTATAGGAGAATACTTTAACACGGTCACAATATTCTAAAATAAAAAGGCTTTCAATAAGTTAAGAATCCAATTCAGATCTGTGCAATGTGAATATAAAAAAGCTGTGACCTGTGAAGGAAACAATTCATATAGTGCTAAATCAATGTTAGTTCACCTTTGGTGTGCATTAATAATTGCAATACACCATAACAACTGAATAAAATACTAATAATGTCCATAAATCAGGATTTATATAAAAGTCATTCAAATCCGCTCCAATGTAAACACTCAGCTGGACATACGGATAGAGATAATACAGGTGAGGCTCCTTAATGGAAGTATCTGAAAACAGTGCAGAAAAAAACAAAGTCCCTGCAATATACATACATATACATATTTAGACATGTATATGAATGTATGTATGTATATAAAGTTAAAGCCTTTTGCAGCCTTTCATTTCGAACAGAAACTTCATATCTTTGAGCACTTATGAATTTATATTGCAGTTTTAAAAAAAAATTAAAAAAAAATATTAGTGTTATTATGAGTGTAACTAAACTGTTCAATGTATTTTTTATGTGTTTTGCACAACTTTTTAATTGGTTGTAACAGTTAAAGGGACTGTTAATTTTTATTCTTTAAAAAGATAGAAAATCACTTTTTTACCCATTCCCCAGTTTTGCCCATCCAACATGATTATATTAATAATCTGTTAACCTCTGTGATTACCTTGTAGCTAAGCCTTTTTTGACAACCCCCTGATCACATGGCTATTTATGTATAATCTATTGACTTGCATTTTAGCCAATTAGTGCAGTGTCAGCCACAACTTCAAGGGAGAAAGCACAATTTTATCTATATGGCCACATGGATTAGCAGTCTTTTCTATATAAATATATATATTTCTAAATATGTGTATAGGTATATATATTTATGTATATATGTATGTATTTTATGTGTTTATTTGTGTATATATGTATTTAGAAAAACGTCAAAGACTTTTAGACCGTATAACTAGTGGCTTGTTGATATTGTTGTATTGGTTTTGCAATAACAATGAAGTTCTTAATTTTCAGGTATTTATAAATATAATAATTGTTTTAAATATCAGTTTCTGTTTTCTGTCTCAATGAAAGTTCCTCTGATACATCTTATACAAGACTTTGGGCTCCATGTACAAAGCAGCGTAAGCTGTTCTGGAGTCCTTGCAGGGCAGGTTCTCACATGTGAGCCGGCTTTCCGCAATGTAAGCAGCAGCGATCATAAGAAAAGCTTCTCAATGCCTCCAGATTGCACTCTACATTTAAACCGATGCTCCATCTTTACAGAAGCATTTCACTGCTTTTTGTCCTGTGCGTTGAACTGCCGCTACATGCACACTGTGCACGCAAATGTGCAATGGCACTCTGACAGGCCTGACTGATATTCCTTATGTGTGGAGTGGCGGGCCTGTCAGACTGCACAGTGGGGCATGTCAGGTCATGGCCCACCAGAAGGGTTGTCACACCTGGTACCAGGCCGTGGCCCTACTGCTGAGAAACCAGGCACTAGATGACTTTTAAACTTAAAGAGTTTTAGTGTATTTTACTATTTTCTTCTAGTACAAGTTTTTATTTAACTGTTTTCTTCTGAATTAAACTGGACACTATAATAATAATAATAATAATAAAGGGCTTTTTTAAAAAAAAGGGACTCTTTGAAGTAATCTAAAAAAAACCCCCAAAAAACTGGACTCATATCAAAGCAACCTAGTTACATGAAAGTCTACCTACATTTTTGTTAACTGTAATCTATATTATGGGGACATGGATGAGAACCTAAACATTTGATTGAAATTTCTGAAAAACTTTAATAAGGTCAGTCTCAGATTCCCCCACCTGTGCTGATTTTGTATTTCCTCACATGCAACAATAGTTTTGAGTTTTGCCGGTCAATTTATTAAAGTGCGGATGGACTTCCGCTTCAGGCAGAACTGAAGTGGAGTGGGTCAGAAGCAGCATCCACTCCTTGATAAATCGCCCCCATTGAGTGATTCTTGTAGTGTAATGGAGTGCAGAACGATGAAGGATTGGGTGGGTACAGTGTGGTCTAGATCATGAAACCTATTGGAAATCTTCTCAATTGTGGTGTCAAGCTCTGGGCAGGACGTGTTGCTTAGGAAGGAAGTAATCTTTTTTGGTATGATAATGTGAGCATTGTTCACATTGTTAACCACCTGTCTGCCTCTGAACCACATCATAATATCATTTTACTGCCAAAGATGTACCATAATCAACTGCAGTTGCATTATATCACATTTCTCTGGGAGGAATTTTACAGTTGGAAACCACTGCAGACCTGCTGGTCTATGTTTGCTCTCCTTATCTTTAGCAGGTGGCTTATCAAAGTGTAGTGTAGTTGAGGTGCTTTACAAATGAGTTAACCTAGCAATATGCCCCTCTTACTTATAACACTGGGTGGACTGGTATTAGTTCTTCAGTATGTTGACAGTCAGTGCCCTTGTTGTGCAGTTAAGTACTATGGTCAGGAAACAATTAACCATTCAACTCTTGAGAGCCATAGCACAGGCTTTGAAAGCAATCTGTAAATTTTTAATTGAGAGCTTAATGTTTTGCTTCAAGTTTTATTTTGCAGTTGTGGTGCTTTGCGAGTAAGGGTATGGTGGTTCAAAGCAAAGTTTGCAATATTAATACATTACATAGAAACATATAATTTGATGGTAGATAAGAACCAAAAAGGCCCATCAAGTCTACTCATATTACTTGTTACTTTTTTCTTAGGATAGCCTTAGGCATTTTCCAGGCATTTTTCAATTTGTTTAAAGTCTTTGGCCTCTAGTTATCAAGCCGTCAACCGCAAATATGCTGGAATTCTGCAGCGTATTTTTGGCGAGGCTGATTCGCTGTAGTTATCAAGCCCTACAGCCCGGCAAAAGTCGAACATAGTGACGTAACATTCTATCTACCGGACTCAGTCCGACACAGATCGATTGTTACATCACTACAGATGTTCCGAACGCAAGTTCGGCACAATCTGACTACTTTTGGTAGTTATCAAATACCTACCAGGTACGCTCGCCACTATTCCGGGCCAGCATACCTGGTTTTCAATCCGCCGCCCCATAGGTATCAATGGGAGTCTGACAGCAGCGAGAGCTCATGTTCGCTGCTGCCCGATATCCCATTGATTCCTATGGGAAGTGTCTGCACCTAACACCCTAACATGTACCCCAAGTCTAAACACCCCTAATCTGCCCCCCGGACCCCACGGCACCTAAATAAACTTATTACCCCCTAAACCGCCACTCCCAGACCCCGCCGCAACTATAATAATCTTATTAACCCCTAAACCTCCGCTCACGGACCACGCCGTCACCTACATTATACCTATTAACACCTAATCTGCTGCCCCCTATACCGCCGCCACCTACATAAAGTTATTAACCCCTATCCTGCCGATCCCAGACCCCGCCACAAATAAATTAATTGTTTAACCCCTAAACCACCGCACCCGGAGCCCTCCGCCACCTACATTACATTTATTAACTCCTAATCTACCCCCCTACACCACCGCCACTATATTAAATTAATTAACCCCAAAACCTAAGTCTAACCCTAACACCCCCCTAACTTAAATATTATTTAAATTTATCTATAAAAATATTCCTATCATTAAATAAATTAATCCTATTTAAAACTTACCTATAAAATAAACCCTAAGATAGCTACAATATAATTAATAATTACATTGTACATTGTAACTTAGGTTAGGATTTATTTTACAGGCAAGTTTGTATTTATTTTAACTAGGTACAATAGCTATTAAATAGTTAATAACTATTTAATAGCTACCTAGTTAAAATAATTACAAAATTACCTGTAAAATAAATCCTAACCTAAATTACAAATACACCTAAAACTACACTATCAATAAATTAATTAAATTAATAAACTACAATGATCTAAAATAAAATACAATTAAATAAACTAAACTATATTACAAAAAAAACAAACACTAAATTATAAAAAATATTACAATAATTTTAATCTAATTACACCTAATCTAAGCCCCCTAATAAAATAAAAAAGCCCCCCAAAATAATAAAATTCCCTACCCTAAACTAAATTACAAAAGTAATCAGCTCTTTTACCAGCCTTAAAAGGGCTTTTTGCGGGGCATTGCCCCAAAGTAATCAGCTCTTTTACCTGTAAAAAAAAAGCAATACAATACCACCCCAACATAAGAACCCACCACCCACACACCCCTACTCTAAAACCCACCCGATCCCCCCTTAAAAAAAACTAACACTACCCCATTGAAGATCACCCTACCTTGAGCCGTGTTCACCCAGCCGGGCACCACTGGTCATCCGATGGGGCAGAAGAGGACATCCGGACCAGCAGAAGTCTTCATCCGATCGGGGCAGAAGAGATCCTCCAAGCGGCAGATGTCTTCATCCAAGCGGCATCTTCTATCTTCAATCAACCGGAGTGGAGCAGAGCCATCTTGAATCCAGCCGACACGGAGCCATCCTCTTCTTCCGATGTCCTAACAGAGAATGAAGGTTCCTTTAAATGACGTCATCCAAGATGGCGTCCCTCGAGTTCCGATTGGCTGATAGGATTCTATCAACCAAATGGAATTAAGGTAGGAAAAATCCGATTGGCTGATAGAATCCTATCAGCCAATCAGAATTCGAGGGATGCCATCTTGTATGACGTTATTTAAATGAACCTTCATTCGCTGTTAGGACATCGGAAGAAGAGGATGGCTCCGCGTCGGCTGGATTCAAGATGGCTCCGCTCCGCTCCGGTTGATTGAAGATAGAAGATGCCGCTTGGATAAAGACATCTGCCGCTTGGAGGACATCTTCTGCCCCGATCGGATGAAGACTTCTGCCAGTCCGGATGTCCTCTTCTGCTTCATCGGATGACCAGTGGTGCCCGGCTGGGTGAACACGGCTCAAGGTAGGGTGATCTTCAATGGGGTAGTGTTAGTTTTTTTTAAGGGGGGATCGGGTGGGTTTTAGAGTAGGGGTGCGTGGGTGGTGGTTTGTAATGTTGGGGGGGTATTGTATTGCTTTTTTTTTACAGGTAAAAGAGCTGATTACTTTGGGGCAATGCCCCGCAAAAAGCCCTTTTAAGGGCTGGTGAAAGAGCTGATTACTTTTGTAGAATTTAGTTTAGGGTAGGGAATTTTATTATTTTGGGGGGCTTTTTTATTTTATTAGGGGGCTTAGATTAGGTGTAATTAGATTAAAATTCTTGTATTTTTTTTATAATTTAGTGTTTGTTTTTTTTGTAATATAGTTTAGTTTATTTAATTGTATTTTATTTTAGATCATTGTAGTTTATTAATTTAATTAATTTATTGAGAGTGTAGTGTTAGGTGTATTTGTAACTTAGGTTAGGATTTATTTTACAGGTAATTTTGTAATTATTTTAACTAGGTAGCTATTAAATAGTTATTAACTATTTAATAGCTATTGTACCTAGTTAAAATAAATACAAACTTGCCTGTAAATAAAAATAAAACCTAAAATAGCTACAATGTAATTATTAATTATATTGTAACTATCTTAGGGTTTATTTTATAGGTAAGTATTTAGTTTTAAATAGGAATAATTTATTTAATTATAGGGATATTTATTTAGATTAATTTAAATAATATTTAAGTTAGGGGGGTGTTAGACTTAGGTTTTGGGGTTAATTAATTTAATATAGTGGCGGCGGTGTAGGGGGGGTAGATTAGGGGTTAATAAATGTACTGTATGTGACGGCGGTGTGGGGGAGCAGGATAGGGGTTAATAAATGTAATGTAGGTGGCGGAGGGCTCCGGGTGCGGCGGTTTAGGGGTTAAACAATTAATTTATTTGCAGCGGAGTCCGGGATCGGCAGGATAGGGGTTAATAACTTTATGTAGGTGGCGGCGGTATAGGGGGTGGCAGATTAGGGGTTAACAGGTATAATGTAGGTGGCTACGGGGTCCGGGTGCGGCGGTTTAGGGGTTCATATATTTATTATAGCGGCGGCAGGGTCCGGGAGCGGCAGTTTAGGGGTTAATAACTTTATTATAGTTGTGGCAGGGTCCGGGAGTGGCGGTTTAGGGGTTAATAAGTTTATTTAGGTGCAGGGGGCTCCGGGAGTGGCGGTTTAGGGGGAAAAACAGTATAGTATAGTGTGGGTGCTTAGTGACAGGCTAGCAAGAAAGCTGTGACGAAGCCGATGAGCAGCGAGATCGATGACTGTCAGTTAACAACAGTCCACTGCTATTCGCCCCATACTTGGTGTGTGGCTTCTTGACAGCTTTCTTGATAACTTTGGCGAACGTATTCAGGTCCGTGGCGGCGATGTAAGGTATTGGGCCGGCGAATGCAGGTAAGTAGACAGCTTGATAACTAGAGCCCTTTGTGTTTACCACCTCAATTGTAAGTTTATTCTACAAATCCACCACCCTTTCTGTTAACAAAATGCTTCATAAAATTTCTCCTGAATCTTCTATCCTCTAACGTAAAGGGACATGAAACCCAAATTTTATTTTTCATGATTAAGAAAGAGCATGCAATTTTAAACAACTTTTTAATTTACTTCTCACTCTTAATATACTTTGCTACAAAGCATATGTAGATTGGCTCAGTAGCTACTGATTGATTTATGCGCATAGATGTGAGTGGCTCATCCATGTGCATTGCTATTTCTTCAACAAAGAATATCTAAAAAATTAACCACATTAGATAATAGAAGAAAATTTAAATGTTGCTTAAAATTGTATTCTCTACCTGAACAAAAATGTTTGGGTTTAGTGTCCCTTTAAGATTGTGACCCCTTGTTTTGGCATACTTTTTTTGTGGAAAATACTTGCAGCTTCCACTTTATTAACTCCCTTCACATATTTAAATTTTCTATCTTGTTACCTCTTTCCCTTCATTCCTCTAAACTATGCATATTTAGTTCATTGAGCCTTTCTTTGTACTTTTTATATTTTAGATTGTGTACCCTTACAGTAGCCCTTCTTTGGAAATGTTCTACTTTATTTATATCTTTCTGAAGATATCATCTCCAGAACTATACACAGTATTCCAGATGAGGCCTAACTAATGATCTGTAAAGTGGCATAAGAACCTTGATATTGCTGCTACTATTACATTTCAAAATGCAACCAAGTATTCAACTGGCCTTATTGGCTGCACTGCTGCATTGTGTACTAAATAATAAATCATGTGAAATAATAATTTCAGTTACAATCAATAATGTGCAATTGAGACTATAATTGGCCCTTGGGTTTTTGGATCCTATATGCATAATTTTGCTCTTGGTAATATTACATTTTAGATATCATTTATTTGCCCAGTCCTCCAGTTTTTTAATATCACTTTTCATTTGAACAACCACCCCTGGAACATCAACTCTGTTATACATTTTTGTATAATCAGCAAGCAAACCTTCCCCTGAAGCCCACTTCCAATATCACTTATGAATTTGTTAAACAAAACAGACCCTTGGGGAACACTACTAATAACTGACCCCTTATTTGAATGTACTCCATTAATTGAAGCCCTCTGCCTTCTATCCTTAAGCCAGAATTCTACCCACTTAACAATCTAAGCATCTACTCCAAGGCAATACATTTTGTGAATAAGTTTGATGTGTGGGACAGTGTCTAATGCTTTACTAAAGTCTAGATATGCTACATCTATGGCTCCTCCCTAGTCTATTAATTTATTTATATGGGCAAATAAATAAATTAGATTAATCAAAAACAATATATAAACATGTCTAAATCACAAACAAATAAAATCCAATACTCAAAACAATGTGATTGTGCATAAAATGATATGAAATATATAATAGCTGTGCAAATAAGTCCCAAATAATACATTAAATTGCTTGAAGATTCCAAGGATTGTACCTCCAAGAAAGAAACTGCAATGGTGCAGTCCTGTGGTGCACTATGGCATGAAATATTTATATGTAATGTACTCACATGCTCCAGAGCTTAATATCAAGCTCTAGATTTAAAGGCTCATTGAGATTCCTAACAGAAACATTGACTATGTTAAAATATTTATTATAACAAGTGTGAAACCACCCGGATTAAAAAGAGATCAAGAACACAGCAAGAACACCTGCTAACACGGACTGAAAATATAAACAATGTCTCTAAGTTGCGGTTTTACAGCTCAGAAGGTAAGTCTCTACCCTTACAGTGATGTCACAAACTCTACTCTGACGTACATTTCGCCAATTAATGTTTGGCTTTGTCAAGGGCAGAGACTTACCTTCTGAGCCGTAATACCGCAACTTAGAGACATTGTTTATATTAACGGTCCGTGTTAGCAGGGGTTCTTGCTGTGGTTTTGATCTTCCAGCAGTGAAACCATGCTGTCGTTTGTCTTCTAAGTTGTTTGTCTGAAGGGTAAGACACAAGTATTTCCTTTAAAAGAGTTTCCATTGATTTCCCTGCAATTGAGATCAAACTGACTGACCTATAGTTATCTGAATCTACCTTTTTTATGAAGAGGGACTACATTGGCAGTTTTCCAGTCTTTTGAAACAACTCCTGTTAATAGTGACTGATTAAATAAATCAGCTAATGGAGTAGCTATCATGGATCAAAGTTCTCTTAGAACCCTTGGATGAATATTATCTGGACTTACAGACTTTTTTACTTTTATTTTTTATAAAGTCATTGAAGCTTCTTCCTCTGTAAAAAAATAAATAAAAAAAATAGTACTTACATTATCATTTAAAGTAAAATCCCTTAATAGAATCTCACTGGCCTAGATTTGGAGTTCGGCGGTAGCCGTCAAAACCAGCGTTAGAGGCTCCTAACGCTGGTTTTGGCCGCCCGCTGGTATTTGGAGTCAGTGATTAAAGGGTCTAACGCTCACTTTTCAGCCGCGACTTTTCCATACCGCAGATCCCCCTACGCCATTTGCGTAGCCTATCTTTTCAATGGGATCTTTCTAACGCCGGTATTTAGAGTCGTTTCCGAAGTGAGCGTTAGAGCTCTAACGACAAGATTCCAGCCGCCTGAAAATAGCAGGAGTTAAGAGCTTTCTGGGCTAACGCCGGTTCATAAAGCTCTTAACTACTGTACCCTAAAGTACACTAACACCCATAAACTACCTATGTACCCCTAAACCGAGGTCCCCCCACACCGCCGCCACTCGATTAAAATGTTTAACCCCTAATCTGCCGACCGCCACCTACGTTATATTTATGTACCCCTAATCTGCTGCCCCTAACCCCGCCGACCCCTGTATTACATTTATTAACCCCTAACTTGCCCCCCACAACGTCGCCGCCAGCTACTTAAAATAATTAACCCCTAATCTTCCGACCGCAAATCGCCGCCACCTACGTTATCCCTATGTACCCCTAATCTGCTGCCCCTAACATCGCCGACCCCTATATTATATTTATTAACCCCTAATCTGCCCCCCTCAACGTCGCCGACACCTGCCTACACTTATTAGCCCCTAATCTGCCGAGCGGACCTGAGCGCTACTATAATAAATGTATTAACCCCTAATCCGCCTCACTAACCCTATCATAAATAGTATTAACCCCTAATCTGCCCTCCCTAACATCGCCGACACCTAACTTCAATTATTAACCCCTAATCTGCCGACCGGAGCTCACCGCTATTCTAATAAATGTATTAACCCCTAAAGCTAAGTCTAACCCTAACACTAACACCCCCCTAAGTTAAATATAATTTAAATCTAACGAAATAAATTAACTCTTATTAAATAAATTATTCCTATTTAAAGCTAAATACTTACCTGTAAAATAAATCCTAATATAGCTACAATATAAATTATAATTATATTATAGCTATTTTAGGATTAATATTTATTTTACAGGCAACTTTGTAATTATTTTAACCAGGTACAATAGCTATTAAATAGTTAAGAACTATTTAATAGTTACCTAGTTAAAATAATAACATATTTACCTGTAAAATAAATCCTAACCTAAGTTATAATTAAACCTAACACTACCCTATCAATAAAATAATTAAATAAACTACCTACAATTACCTACAATTAACCTAACACTACACTATCAATAAATTAATTAAACACAATTCCTACAAATAAATACAATTAAATAAACTAGCTAAAGTACAAAAAATAAAAAAGAACTAAGTTACAGAAAATAAAAAAATATTTACAAACATAAGAAAAATATTACAACAATTTTAAACTAATTACACCTACTCTAAGCCCCCTAATAAAATAACAAAGCCCCCCAAAATAAAAAATTCCCTACCCTATTCTAAATTAAAAAAGTTACAAGCTCTTTTACCTTACCAGCCCTGAACAGGGCCCTTTGCGGGGCATGCCCCAAGAAATTCAGCTCTTTTGCCTGTAAAAAAAAACATACAATACCCCCCCCCAACATTACAACCCACCACCCACATACCCCTAATCTAACCCAAACCCCCTTAAAGAAACCTAACACTAAGCCCCTGAAGATCTTCCTACCTTGTCTTCACCATACCAGGTTCACCGATCCGTCCTGGCTCCAACATCTTCATCCAACCCAAGCGGGGGTTGGCGATCCATAATCCGGTCCAGAAGAGGCTCCAAAGTCTTCCTCCTATCCGGCAAGAAGAGGACATCCGGACCGGCAAACATCTTCTCCAAGCGGCATCTTCGATCTACTTCCATCCGGAGCGAAGCGGCAGGATCCTGAAGACATCCAGCGCGGAACATCCATCCGGACCGACGACTGAACGACGAATGACTGTTCCTTTAAGGGACGTCATCCAAGATGGCGTCCCTCGAATTCCGATTGGCTGATAGGATTCTATCAGCCAATCGGAATTAAGGTAGGAATTTTCTGATTGGCTGATGGAATCAGCCAATCAGAATCTAGTTCAATCCGATTGGCTGATCCAATCAGCCAATCAGATTGAGCTCGCATTCTATTGGCTGTTCCGATCAGCCAATAGAATGCGAGCTCAATCTGATTGGCTGATTGGATCGGCCAATCGGATTGAACTAGATTCTGATTGGCTGATTCCATCAGCCAATCAGAAAATTCCTACCTTAATTCCGATTGGCTGATAGAATCCTATCAGCCAATCGGAATTCGAGGGACGCCATCTTGGATGACGTCCCTTAAAGGAACAGTCATTCGTCGTTCAGTCGTCGGTCCGGATGGATGTTCCGCGCTGGATGTCTTCAGGATCCTGCCGCTTCGCTCCGGATGGAAGAAGATCGAAGATGCCGCTTGGAGAAGATGTTTGCCGGTCCGGATGTCCTCTTCTTGCCGGATAGGAGGAAGACTTTGGAGCCTCTTCTGGACCGGATTATGGATCGCCAACCCCCGCTTGGGTTGGATGAAGATGTTGGAGCCAGGACGGATCGGTGAACCTGGTATGGTGAAGACAAGGTAGGAAGATCTTCAGGGGCTTAGTGTTAGGTTTCTTTAAGGGGGTTTGGGTTAGATTAGGGGTATGTGGGTGGTGGGTTGTAATGTTGGGGGGGGGTATTGTATGTTTTTTTTTACAGGCAAAAGAGCTGAAATTCTTGGGGCATGCCCCGCAAAGGGCCCTGTTCAGGGCTGGTAAGGTAAAAGAGCTTGTAACTTTTTTAATTTAGAATAGGGTAGGGAATTTTTTATTTTGGGGGGCTTTGTTATTTTATTAGGGGGCTTAGAGTAGGTGTAATTAGTTTAAAATTGTTGTAATATTTTTCTTATGTTTGTAAATATTTTTTTATTTTCTGTAACTTAGTTCTTTTTTATTTTTTGTACTTTAGCTAGTTTATTTAATTGTATTTATTTGTAGGAATTGTGTTTAATTAATTTATTGATAGTGTAGTGTTAGGTTAATTGTAGGTAATTGTAGGTAGTTTATTTAATTATTTTATTGATAGGGTAGTGTTAGGTTTAATTATAACTTAGGTTAGGATTTATTTTACAGGTAAATTTGTTATTATTTTAACTAGGTAACTATTAAATAGTTCTTAACTATTTAATAGCTATTGTACCTGGTTAAAATAATTACAAAGTTGCCTGTAAAATAAATATTAATCCTAAAATAGCTATAATATAATTATAATTTATATTGTAGCTATATTAGGATTTATTTTACAGGTAAGTATTTAGCTTTAAATAGGAATAATTTATTTAATAAGAGTTAATTTATTTCGTTAGATTTAAATTATATTTAACTTAGGGGGGTGTTAGTGTTAGGGTTAGACTTAGCTTTAGGGGTTAATACATTTATTAGAATAGCGGTGAGCTCCGGTCGGCAGATTAGGGGTTAATAAGTGTAGGCAGGTGTCGGCGACGTTGTGGGGGGCAGGTTAGGGGTTAATAAATATAATATAGGGGTCGGCGGTGTTAGGGGTAGCAGATTAGGGGTACATAGGGATAACGTAGGTGGCGGCGGTTTACGGAGCAGCAGATTAGGGGTTTAAAAAAATATGCAGGGGTCAGCGATAGCGGGGGCGGCAGATTAGGGGTTAATAAGTGTAAGGTTAGGGGTGTTTAGACTCGGGGTACATGTTAGAGTGTTAGGTGCAGACGTAGGAAGTGTTTCCCCATAGGAAACAATGGGGCTGCGTTAGGAGCTGAACGCTGCTTTTTTGCAGGTGTTAGGTTTTTTTTCAGCTCAAACAGCCCCATTGTTTCCTATGGGGGAATCGTGCACGAGCACGTTTTTGAGGCCGGCCGCGTCCGTAAGCAACTCTGGTATCGAGAGTTGCATTTGCGGTAAAAATGCTCTACGCTCCTTTTTTGGAGCCTAACGCAGCATTTGTTTGAACTCTCGATACCAGAGTTAATTTTATGGTGCGGCCAGAAAAAAGCCCGCGGAGCGTTAACAGCCCTTTTACCGCCGAACTCCAAATCTAGGCCACTATCCTTACAATCTGTTGTAAATACTGAACAAAAGTAATAATTTAGTTTGCTAATTTTTTTTTTTTTTATTTTTTTTTATATTTTTTATTGAGGTGAAAGATAAAGTAATACATAGTAACCACAAACATAGGCCTCCAACCAGTGGGGCGGTTTAGAAAAGTATACATTACTATTTATACACAGAGCGTTACATCAGAAATGGGAGGCGTACAAATATTTCTAACAATAAGAAACTAATAACCATGAGCAATTCCAAGAAATGTAATGTAATCTATGTGGTTAATAAACCTGTGAATCGACCTCAAATTTTAAAGTTTATGGTATATAGGACCTCTTTTTAGGTCCTCACATCTGTATCTTCTTATTAAATTCAATAACATATAGGGTCAAAGATAATCCCTTGTAGCTAGAGTGGTCCAAAGATAAGTGAATAGAGTATGGGTGGAGGGATTATTATATAGGGCCCTTTTAGGGTCCTCCAGGCTATAGACATATACCTATATCATAGAAAAGTTTATCAACCACAACTATAATGAAGGACTCTTCTGTATTTTTTTTTAGGGGGTCTTCGATGGGATCTGTGTCCCTTAGCTTAATAAATAAGCTCCAAAAGGGGGGGGGGCGGAGCCTAGTAATATAGAATATAGGTAAAATAAAAGAAGCTGATGTCATCACCCGTATCCAGGCATGATCTAAAATCTGGTATATAATTCTTGCAACATAGAATTTACAATTGAAACTGCAGCTGCAGCTCAGGCATCTATTTAGGAAACTAATATCAAGAACCCATATATAACTACAGATGGGCATGTTTAGGTGGCAGTTGGGCTAAACATTGCAATAATGGCTGAACAGTAAACCAGCTCTAATGATCTCTTTGTAGGAGACATGAGGGCCAACATGACTGCCTCTCAAATGTTTGTATATACAGTAGTAATTTTTAACAATCAGCATTTAGGACATCATCTGATAGGGTCTATCAGTTACTAACAAACATAACAACAAGAATCTATATATGAGTGCAACTTAAAGTGTTAAGTGGGTGTAGGTGCCTTAATAAATTGTAGCATAAGGTAGCTAAGAACTCATATTAACTTTGAGTAGTGGATGTTCTGATTGTCATGTAGTTTTGTAGGAGGGAATAAGTGATATCCATTAGTTATATAATATGGTGGTACAAATAGGCATCTATCAGTTCCTATAGCATGTGGAAGTGAAATGCTCTCTAGACAGAGCATATCTTATCTTAAACGAGAATACAACTCTGCTGTCAATAGTAATAATAGCCTTTGTTAGTGTGCCCCAATATTATAGTGTTCAACCAGTCTGCACAAATTAAGTTAATTCAAAATGCAGATTGCTAATTTGAGCTAGCTGATGTGGAGGTGGTACAGGGCGAAATTAGATCTAAATGAGGAGAACTATAGGATAGTGTATAAAACAACAGCATGTGTGAAAACTAACCATGGTACACGCTGCAACCAGCTTTAACAAAGAAGATTACCAGAGTATTGACCAGGTAAACATAAATTCTAAAACCCCATACACTTTAAACTTACTAAGTGTAATACACACTAATTATATATAGCTAGTGAATATTTTAAGGCCGTAGTTGACCATTCGCCAGCCTAAACTTAGTTGAGGTAAGCTGCATAAGAGAAGCTAGCATGTCACGCACGCATAGCCAATATAAGGCCTGTTAAAGACCAATAGAACAACAGCATTAGTAAAAAGTGTGGAAATTATAACACTTATATCTATCTACATGCAAATTATTTATGACCTATCCATGGGCATAGGAGGCAGAAAGTGAAACATAACTTATTACGTAGATGTATATGGCATTAAGATACCGCTGTATAGAGGTATAACGTAAAATTGTTTATAGGACTTTAATTGGGGTGTGTATACATTATGCCCTGAAATACAACAATGGAAGTAAACATTGTTCTTATTAGGTCACCCCGGCCGCAGGCAACCCAACCCAACAGGCACCCCAACAAAACAGACAAGCGTATACTAAAATATCCCAGACCTATTAGCGGTTCAAACATTAATCTACACACCCATATAGTAATACTACAGTGGCTAGCATATACACAAACAAATAGTTACACAAACTATTCAGCAATCTTATAATAAGTATGGAAATAAGAACAAAAAACATTAACTCGGACACATGACTAAACAATTAAAATAGGCATATAACAAAAGGTTCATTGTCCAGCAGAAGCAGCACTTTGGTAATATTGATACCGTCTATTAATACTGTCTTGTACCAAGGCTTGCTCGTATTTATAAGGGGAGATTAATAAGTCAGCCCACACCCGCTTTTAGAGAGATGTATGAGTCCATGTGAGGGTTATGAACAAAGAAGGTATTCCTACATCTGAAGTATCCACAGCTCCCCTGTAGCTTTACATACCAGGTCCAAATGTTAGAGAACACCAGTGCTCCCGGTGCATGTATTACACCTGTCACTGTAAGGGCCATGTCCCCCAGATCCCAGCCCAGCCTACTACAGGGGGCCATGCAGTAGTTGGCCTGCTGATCAGAAAGTGTTGCCAAGAGTTTCCCCCGAGTAGATGCTTCGGTCACAAATTGGAAGTGTGTCTGATCTATATGCTTCTGGGCGGTCAAAACTTCCAGAGCAGAATAGAGAGTCTGATCCGTTGTTCCACTCAAATCAGATTGACTAGTAAAATACTCAGTTTCATGCTGCACAGTCTCACTATCTACCTTATCAGAGTGATTAGTTGTTGTGGGAGCCGTTTTCGAAGCACTCCCGAAATCATATAGAATGGGTAGCACACACTGGGGCCCCAGAGTGTCGCAACCTTTATAGCCGGGTGTAGAGGTGTGGGAGTCTGCGTCAAATATCACAACCTTCGTTCCCCCAGGCTGAGTTCAAGTGCAGATCTGCAGGCATCAAGGAGGTTGCTTATCTCCCCGACAATGTAGGCTGCTGATGCCATGGCGCGGTGGTTCAAAAGTTATCGCTATCGGTGGCAATATAGCGGCAATCAGTTAGACTTTTTCACAGATTGAACTCCTCGTGGCAGAAAAAATGGCCGCTCCTGAAGCTCCCGTTTAACCAGACAAGTCCCAGAGGGGTAGAGTTCCCTTCTCAGAACGCTTCACTTCTCGAATTTAGGTAGAAAGGTCACTGAAACCTATAAGTGTACAAAGCTGGTAGAGTAGAGGAGCCTCAGCGGTCTCTAAACTAGTTTATTTATATATAATTTAGCCGGAGCTGCCGTGATGTGCGACCGCTCTGCTCCAGAGTTGGCTCCGCCCCCCAGTTTGCTAATTTTTTATCTCCTTCCACTACTCTATCATCAGTCTTGATTCTTACTATCACTACGTTAGTTTTTCTCTTTTCACTAATATAGCTGAAAAGGTTTTCCCACCATTTTTTTTACAGATTGTGCTATTTTCTCTTCTGCATCAGCTTTAGCCTTTCTCATTAACTACTTTGTCACCTTTTGTTGGGTTCTCCATTTTTCTTTATCCTCTTCTGAGTCAGGGAGTTTGAATTTTTTATCTTAACTTCTTTGTCTTCACTGCGTGTGCTACTTCTCTTGAAAACTATATTGGTTTTCTTTAACTTTTACAAACAAGCCTAATACAGTGTTAAGTTGCATCTAGAATAACATTTTTAAAATATTCTTGTACTCCTGTAATCTGTGCCATCCATTTTAGAGATTCATTTAGGTATTTGCCCATGTAAGAAAAAAACAGTTGTTCTAATGTATAAAACTTTTGTTTTACTGTGATTGCACCGTACCTTTGCCTGCATATTAAATCATACAGACTGATTATCGCTAGAGCCTAAATTCTCACCCACAGACACTTCAGATACTATATCACTGTTTATAAGTACTACATCTAATACAGTTCCTTTACACGTTGGTTCTTTACTAGTTATTCATGAGATTCCCTTTGTAAAGATTCTAGAATATACTTACTTCTAGTTGATTTAGCAACAGGTATTTCCCAGTCTATATCAGGCATATTTAAGTCCTTTTTTTAGGCAAAAAAAAACCAGGAAATAAATGCTGGACTAGAATCTTACCAACAGAAAGACAGGGATTTCAGCATACTTATTAAGTACTTTTAACAAGCCTAATACAGTGTTAAGTTGCATCTAGAATAACATTTTTAAAATATTCTTGTACTCCTGTAATCTGTGCCATCCATTTTAGAGATTCATTTAGGTATTTGCCCATGTAAGAAAAAAACAGTTGTTCTAATGTATAAAACTTTTGTTTTACTGTGATTGCACCGTATCTTTGCCTGCATATTAAATCATACAGACTGATTATCGCTAGAGCCTAAATTCTCACCCACAGACACTTCAGATACTATATCACTGTTTATAAGTACTACATCTAATACAGTTCCTTTACACGTTGGTTGTTTACTAGTTATTCATGAGATTCCCTTTGTAAAGATTCTAGAATATACTTACTTCTAGTTGATTTAGCAACAGGTATTTCCCAGTCTATATCAGGCATATTTAAGTCCTTTTTTTAGGCAAAAAAAAAACCAGGAAATAAATGCTGGACTAGAATCTTACCAACAGAAAGACAGGGATTTCAGCATACTTATTAAGTACTTTTAATCATTGCAAAAAAAGGTTCAATCAAATACAAACAGGAGGACAGACTATAACACTTGAGGGGAAGCCACTCGCTGGTGGAGGTGTTGCAAGGGATTTTATTAAAAGCTTTTCTCTGTATATATATTCTGCATATAATATGGTTTTACTAATGTTGAGCTGGCCATGCTCTGTTTTCCTTTCAATATTTATTTTCTTTCCTTTATTGTGTTGGTCTGTCCTACTGTTTGTATTTGATTAAACCTTTTTTTGCAATGATTAAAAGTACTTAATCAGTATGCTGAAGTCCCTGATTCTAATTCTGCATTTCTTTCCTGTTTATGTTTTGCCTAAAATATGTTTCTAAAGGGTCTACATACGATACTAAATTAAGTATATCCTTTTAAAAACTCCCCAATTAATCCATACCCTCATATTAAAGTCCTCCTTTCTTTTTTAAAACAAAATGGAACCACGTATGACTTTTTCGTGATAATCATTGTACCATGCCTCTGTTATAGCTACTAAATCCAACTTATCTTGAATCATTATTGCAGTAAGTTTAGGTTATTATTTATTATTATCAGTTATTTGTAGAGCGTCAACAGATTCTGCAGCGCTATAAACATAGGCGAAATATAAGGAAACATTTATAGAGATCAGACGGGTAGAGGGCCCTGCCAAGAGTCGCAGTGTTGTAGTCAGCTCTAAAGAGGGTGATCTACAAACAGCATGGCTCTTAGGCTTACATGCTAAGGGGGTTCAAGGGGATATCAATGGGGGATAGGAAACGGTATAAAGAAAGGTTAGTGTAGGTTGTATGTATCCCTGAACAGTAGAGTCTTTAGTGAGCGCTTGAAGTTTTCAAAACTAGGGGAGAGTCTTGTGGAGCGAGGAAGAGAGTTCCACAAGATAGGAGCCAGTCTGGAGAAGTCCTGTAAGTGGGAGTATGAGGACGTAACAAGAGAGGAGGAGAGGAGGAGATCATGAGCAGAGCAAAGGGGACGGAGGGCATGCGGGGTAGGGGTAATGATGGAGTTGTTGACAGTTATAGAGAGATTGGGGTGGAGATTTTGGAAGAAGGGGGAAAATAAGGAGCTCAGTTTTGGAAAGATTTAGCTTGAAGTAGTCATAGGACATCCAGGAAGAGATTTTAGAAAGACAGTTAGTGACACAGGTTAACAAGGAAGGAGATAGGTCTGGTGCAGAGAAGTAGATTTGGATGTCGTCGGCATACAAATGATATTGGTACCCATGGAATTTTATTAGGCAACCTAATGATGACCTGTAGATTGAGAAGAGAAGGGGACTGAGGACAGAGCCTTGTGGTACCCCAGCAGAAAGTGGTGATGGGGCAGAGGAGGCCCCAGAGAAGGCTACACTAAAGGTATGATTTGACAGGTAGGAAGAGAACCATGAGACGAGAGAGCTGTGTCACAAATGCCAAAGGATTGGAGGGTTTGGAGCAAAAAAAGGGTGGTCAACAGTATCAAAGGCTGTGGACAGATCAAGGAGAATAAGCAGAGAGAAGTGGCCTTTTTATTTTGCTGTAAGTAGGTCATTGGTTACCTTAACGATTGCTGTCTCTGTGGAGTGATGGAGACGGAATCCGGATTGCAGTGGGTCGAGGAGAGAGTTTAATGTAAGGAAATGGAATAGGCATGCATATACTAGCTTTTTGAGAAGCTTTGAGACAAGAGGGAGTAGGGAAATAGGGCGGTAGTTGGATGGGGCGGTTGGATCAAGAGAAGGTTTTTTGAGTATACGTGTTTACTAATTTATTTTCTAAACTGAGATGCATTTGTGCACATTGCGCAAAGAACATTTCTAGAATTTTCAAATCCTTTTGCATGGTCAATACATCCCCTGATCCCCTGCTTACATTATTCAGTCGTACTCCTAAAAGTAGTGTTTTTTTCATTAAATAAATTAGAATGTAAACTTTGGATAACTGTTTTGTCATGCTCTGGGGGGCAGGTGGGTATGTTAACACTGTTCCCATTCAATAGTTTAAATTGCTACTAATAAAGTCTTTAAATTCTTTACTCAGAACATCTGTCCCTTTAATACCCAGATGCAAACCATCCCTCTTATACAAGCTACTATCATGCAAACCGGGCTTTGATGGCTAACAAAACCATATCCTCTCACCTTCTGTTAAACGCTGCATTCTTTCTACTTCCTGTCCATACACAGGTAAAACAGCAGAAAAAGACATACGCTGTCTGCATTTTACATTGCACAAGCAGTTCTGGTGAACTGCTTTTGCAATGCCGCCCCCTGCAGATTATGTTCTCTGATTTATCCCAAAAAATAATTAATCATCTTATACAAAATGATTAATGTTACAATACAAGGTTAAGTTTATCAATGAAAAGTTTATATATCAGAAAGAAAATGTGAGTTTAACCTAAGGAAAATTTTCTTCAAAACAATTCCAATGAGGCAGAAAGTTTGTGATTGTAATTACATATTACAATATAACATATAAAATAAATTAAAGCAGAGTTTACAGAGTCTATAAGATGCTTACCTTATGAAAAGACTTGTTGCTTCAAATAATTATTTTCAATGACATATATATATAGATATAAATAATGAACCATATATTAAGCTCTTTTCATGCCTATGGGACTTAACCCTGAAGGACATATTTGTAAATTCTGTTCCAGAGGAATCAATAATTCTTATCACGAAATGCTACTGTAAAAAAAATACAAGTGAGAAAAAAAGGTAACTATTAAAAAAAAAAAAGTTTTTTATTGAGTTTGCATAGAAAAGAATACAGACAAATCGATGAAACCTCAAGCAACTTGTACATAATCAATTAGAATTAGTTAACAAAAAAATAAACAATGACGTGTTGCAGATCTCATGAGCAATTATGTTAAACCTTGAAACATGAATTTATCTGATATATCTGATATAACTTTCATGCCCTCCATCACCTTACGACACGTCAGCTGTTAGATCAAGGCCTAAAACTTAAAGGAGAAGTGTGCAGGAAGGGGTAGGCCTAGTGAACAGATGTCTAAAGGCGAAGGGCTCTCTATATTACAGGTACTTTGGGGAGTACCAAAAGAACTTGCATTCACTCTTGAATAGAGCGTGTATGATAAACAAACAAGAATATATGTGTGTCTAGGAATGAGTGCACTATCTGTCTGATTAAGTATGATGAACAAATTGGAACAGCATTCTACCCGATTAGGGCTAATGAGAATAGGGTTCAGTTTAAGGGGAGGGACACAGATGAGGAAGAGGGTAGAAGGAAGACGAGTAAAAAAAAAAAAAAAGAGGAATTAGCGGAGAGAAATTTGTCATTCTCCCGGCAAGTCTACATAGAGGGGTCTAGGAAAGAAGTCTCCACTGAACAGTCTCAAGTACATAGTCCTGAGTTGGCAAAAGATTGCTTTTGCCTTTTACTGGTATGTAGTCCAATCCAACCATGTCTCCCAATATGCCTCCATCTTATTGGTTTCGCCAGCAACGAATCTTTCCATTTACACAAAGTGGTTCACCAGGTCGCATACTCTATTCAGGGTCGGGGGATCTGGTTGCCTCCAAGCTCGAGCAATACACAATTTAGTTGCTGCCAGAATGTAGATAAGTAGTCGTCTGGTGGATATGAGAACAGAGCGTGGGAAAATGTAAAATAGCACCATTTGGGGAGTCAGGCTTAATTCTATATTTAGGGACCTGAGGAGCAGCTCAACATCAGACCACAAAGTCACAATCTTCGGACAAGACCACTAGATATGTGTGTCCGAACACAGCTGATCGCAATTCCTCCAGCATTGCAGACTATTGGTTTTATACATCTTAGCCAGTCTCACTGGAGTCCTATGCCATTTCAATATTACCTTTATATATGTCTCTAAGACTGTCACACAATGGAGGGTGTTTTTTGTAGTCGAGATCGCTGAGGAGAACTCGCTATCCGGGATTGTAACATCTAATTCTCTGCACTAGGCCTTTAGCTGCCATGGGAGATTGGTTGCATGATCTGTCAAGAGAGCTGCATAATGAAAGGACAACGGTCTGTACGTGACTTTGCCTTGGGCCCACCTCATTTCCCATTTGGTTTTTTCTCTCAAGGCTGATTTGGGAAAGCCTCTAGATCTAACAAGGCTCAGTACTCAAAAGCTTTCAAATTGAAACCGCAGTGGGTTCTCTCCCAGGGGTCCAAACAGCTGAGCAGCGGAAGCAAGAGCTCCCGACATATATAGGTCAGATGTCTGCGTTATCCCTTTCTCATGCCAGAAATCCATATGGATAGTTGGAGCATTCCATAGTAGGCCTCCCAAACCATGTTTGTATTTGATTAAACCTTTTTTTGCAATGATTAAAAGTACTTAATCAGTATGCTGAAGTCCCTGATTCTAATTCTGCATTTCTTTCCTGTTTATGTTTTGCCTAAAATATGTTTCTAAAGGGTCTACATACGATACTAAATTAAGTATATCCTTTTAAAAACTCCCCAATTAATCCATACCCTCATATTAAAGTCCTCCTTTCTTTTTTAAAACAAAATGGAACCACGTATGACTTTTTCGTGAGAATCATTGTACCATGCCTCTGTTATAGCTACTAAATCCAACTTATCTTGAATCATTATTGCAGTAAGTTTAGGTTATTATTTATTATTATCAGTTATTTGTAGAGCGTCAACAGATTCTGCAGCGCTATAAACATAGGCGAAATATAAGGAAACATTTATAGAGATCAGACGGGTAGAGGGCCCTGCCAAGAGTCGCAGTGTTGTAGTCAGCTCTAAAGAGGGTGATCTACAAACAGCATGGCTCTTAGGCTTACATGCTAAGGGGGTTCAAGGGGATATCAATGGGGGATAGGAAACGGTATAAAGAAAGGTTAGTGTAGGTTGTATGTATCCCTGAACAGTAGAGTCTTTAGTGAGCGCTTGAAGTTTTCAAAACTAGGGGAGAGTCTTGTGGAGCGAGGAAGAGAGTTCCACAAGATAGGAGCCAGTCTGGAGAAGTCCTGTAAGTGGGAGTATGAGGACGTAACAAGAGAGGAGGAGAGGAGGAGATCATGAGCAGAGCAAAGGGGACGGAGGGCATGCGGGGTAGGGGTAATGATGGAGTTGTTGACAGTTATAGAGAGATTGGGGTGGAGATTTTGGAAGAAGGGGGAAAATAAGGAGCTCAGTTTTGGAAAGATTTAGCTTGAAGTAGTCATAGGACATCCAGGAAGAGATTTTAGAAAGACAGTTAGTGACACAGGTTAACAAGGAAGGAGATAGGTCTGGTGCAGAGAAGTAGATTTGAATGTCGTCGGCATACAAATGATATTGGTACCCATGGAATTTTATTAGGCAACCTAATGATGACCTGTAGATTGAGAAGAGAAGGGGACTGAGGACAGAGCCTTGTGGTACCCCAGCAGAAAGTGGTGATGGGGCAGAGGAGGCCCCAGAGAAGGCTACACTAAAGGTATGATTTGACAGGTAGGAAGAGAACCATGAGACGAGAGAGCTGTGTCACAAATGCCAAAGGATTGGAGGGTTTGGAGCAAAAAAAGGGTGGTCAACAGTATCAAAGGCTGTGGACAGATCAAGGAGAATAAGCAGAGAGAAGTGGCCTTTTTATTTTGCTGTAAGTAGGTCATTGGTTACCTTAACGATTGTTGTCTCTGTGGAGTGATGGAGACGGAATCCGGATTGCAGTGGGTCGAGGAGAGAGTTTAATGTAAGGAAATGGAATATGCATGCATATACTAGCTTTTTGAGAAGCTTTGAGACAAGAGGGAGTAGGGAAATAGGGCGGTAGTTGGATGGGGCGGTTGGATCAAGAGAAGGTTTTTTGAGTATAGGTGTTTACTAATTTATTTTCTAAACTGAGATGCATTTGTGCACATTGCGCAAAGAACATTTCTAGAATTTTCAAATCCTTTTGCATGGTCAATACATCCCCTGATCCCCTGCTTACATTATTCAGTCGTACTCCTAAAAGTAGTGTTTTTTTCATTAAATAAATTAGAATGTAAACTTTGGATAACTGTTTTGTCATGCTCTGGGGGGCAGGTGGGTATGTTAACACTGTTCCCATTCAATAGTTTAAATTGCTACTAATAAAGTCTTTAAATTCTTTACTCAGAACATCTGTCCCTTTAATACCCAGATGCAAACCATCCCTCTTATACAAGCTACTATCATGCAAACCGGGCTTTGATGGCTAACAAAACCATATCCTCTCACCTTCTGTTAAACGCTGCATTCTTTCTACTTCCTGTCCATACACAGGTAAAACAGCAGAAAAAGACATACGCTGTCTGCATTTTACATTGCACAAGCAGTTCTGGTGAACTGCTTTTGCAATGCCGCCCCCTGCAGATTATGTTCTCTGATTTATCCCAAAAAATAATTAATCATCTTATACAAAATGATTAATGTTACAATACAAGGTTAAGTTTATCAATGAAAAGTTTATATATCAGAAAGAAAATGTGAGTTTAACCTAAGGAAAATTTTCTTCAAAACAATTCCAATGAGGCAGAAAGTTTGTGATTGTAATTACATATTACAATATAACATATAAAATAAATTAAAGCAGAGTTTACAGAGTCTATAAGATGCTTACCTTATGAAAAGACTTGTTGCTTCAAATAATTATTTTCAATGACATATATATATAGATATAAATAATGAACCATATATTAAGCTCTTTTCATGCCTATGGGACTTAACCCTGAAGGACATATTTGTAAATTCTGTTCCAGAGGAATCAATAATTCTTATCACGAAATGCTACTGTAAAAAAAATACAAGTGAGAAAAAAAGGTAACTATTAAAAAAAAAAAAGTTTTTTATTGAGTTTGCATAGAAAAGAATACAGACAAATCGATGAAACCTCAAGCAACTTGTACATAATCAATTAGAATTAGTTAACAAAAAAATAAACAATGACGTGTTGCAGATCTCATGAGCAATTATGTTAAACCTTGAAACATGAATTTATCTGATATATCTGATATAACTTTCATGCCCTCCATCACCTTACGACACGTCAGCTGTTAGATCAAGGCCTAAAACTTAAAGGAGAAGTGTGCAGGAAGGGGTAGGCCTAGTGAACAGATGTCTAAAGGCGAAGGGCTCTCTATATTACAGGTACTTTGGGGAGTACCAAAAGAACTTGCATTCACTCTTGAATAGAGCGTGTATGATAAACAAACAAGAATATATGTGTGTCTAGGAATGAGTGCACTATCTGTCTGATTAAGTATGATGAACAAATTGGAACAGCATTCTACCCGATTAGGGCTAATGAGAATAGGGTTCAGTTTAAGGGGAGGGACACAGATGAGGAAGAGGGTAGAAGGAAGACGAGTAAAAAAAAAAAAAAAGAGGAATTAGCGGAGAGAAATTTGTCATTCTCCCGGCAAGTCTACATAGAGGGGTCTAGGAAAGAAGTCTCCACTGAACAGTCTCAAGTACATAGTCCTGAGTTGGCAAAAGATTGCTTTTGCCTTTTACTGGTATGTAGTCCAATCCAACCATGTCTCCCAATATGCCTCCATCTTATTGGTTTCGCCAGCAACGAATCTTTCCATTTACACAAAGTGGTTCACCAGGTCGCATACTCTATTCAGGGTCGGGGGATCTGGTTGCCTCCAAGCTCGAGCAATACACAATTTAGTTGCTGCCAGAATGTAGATAAGTAGTCGTCTGGTGGATATGAGAACAGAGCGTGGGAAAATGTAAAATAGCACCATTTGGGGAGTCAGGCTTAATTCTATATTTAGGGACCTGAGGAGCAGCTCAACATCAGACCACAAAGTCACAATCTTCGGACAAGACCACTAGATATGTGTGTCCGAACACAGCTGATCGCAATTCCTCCAGCATTGCAGACTATTGGTTTTATACATCTTAGCCAGTCTCACTGGAGTCCTATGCCATTTCAATATTACCTTTATATATGTCTCTAAGACTGTCACACAATGGAGGGTGTTTTTTGTAGTCGAGATCGCTGAGGAGAACTCGCTATCCGGGATTGTAACATCTAATTCTCTGCACTAGGCCTTTAGCTGCCATGGGAGATTGGTTGCATGATCTGTCAAGAGAGCTGCATAATGAAAGGACAACGGTCTGTACGTGACTTTGCCTTGGGCCCACCTCATTTCCCATTTGGTTTTTTCTCTCAAGGCTGATTTGGGAAAGCCTCTAGATCTAACAAGGCTCAGTACTCAAAAGCTTTCAAATTGAAACCGCAGTGGGTTCTCTCCCAGGGGTCCAAACAGCTGAGCAGCGGAAGCAAGAGCTCCCGACATATATAGGTCAGATGTCTGCGTTATCCCTTTCTCATGCCAGAAATCCATATGGATAGTTGGAGCATTCCATAGTAGGCCTCCCAAACCATGTTTGTATTTGATTAAACCTTTTTTTGCAATGATTAAAAGTACTTAATCAGTATGCTGAAGTCCCTGATTCTAATTCTGCATTTCTTTCCTGTTTATGTTTTGCCTAAAATATGTTTCTAAAGGGTCTACATACGATACTAAATTAAGTATATCCTTTTAAAAACTCCCCAATTAATCCATACCCTCATATTAAAGTCCTCCTTTCTTTTTTAAAACAAAATGGAACCACGTATGACTTTTTCGTGAGAATCATTGTACCATGCCTCTGTTATAGCTACTAAATCCAACTTATCTTGAATCATTATTGCAGTAAGTTTAGGTTATTATTTATTATTATCAGTTATTTGTAGAGCGTCAACAGATTCTGCAGCGCTATAAACATAGGCGAAATATAAGGAAACATTTATAGAGATCAGACGGGTAGAGGGCCCTGCCAAGAGTCGCAGTGTTGTAGTCAGCTCTAAAGAGGGTGATCTACAAACAGCATGGCTCTTAGGCTTACATGCTAAGGGGGTTCAAGGGGATATCAATGGGGGATAGGAAACGGTATAAAGAAAGGTTAGTGTAGGTTGTATGTATCCCTGAACAGTAGAGTCTTTAGTGAGCGCTTGAAGTTTTCAAAACTAGGGGAGAGTCTTGTGGAGCGAGGAAGAGAGTTCCACAAGATAGGAGCCAGTCTGGAGAAGTCCTGTAAGTGGGAGTATGAGGACGTAACAAGAGAGGAGGAGAGGAGGAGATCATGAGCAGAGCAAAGGGGACGGAGGGCATGCGGGGTAGGGGTAATGATGGAGTTGTTGACAGTTATAGAGAGATTGGGGTGGAGATTTTGGAAGAAGGGGGAAAATAAGGAGCTCAGTTTTGGAAAGATTTAGCTTGAAGTAGTCATAGGACATCCAGGAAGAGATTTTAGAAAGACAGTTAGTGACACAGGTTAACAAGGAAGGAGATAGGTCTGGTGCAGAGAAGTAGATTTGAATGTCGTCGGCATACAAATGATATTGGTACCCATGGAATTTTATTAGGCAACCTAATGATGACCTGTAGATTGAGAAGAGAAGGGGACTGAGGACAGAGCCTTGTGGTACCCCAGCAGAAAGTGGTGATGGGGCAGAGGAGGCCCCAGAGAAGGCTACACTAAAGGTATGATTTGACAGGTAGGAAGAGAACCATGAGACGAGAGAGCTGTGTCACAAATGCCAAAGGATTGGAGGGTTTGGAGCAAAAAAAGGGTGGTCAACAGTATCAAAGGCTGTGGACAGATCAAGGAGAATAAGCAGAGAGAAGTGGCCTTTTTATTTTGCTGTAAGTAGGTCATTGGTTACCTTAACGATTGTTGTCTCTGTGGAGTGATGGAGACGGAATCCGGATTGCAGTGGGTCGAGGAGAGAGTTTAATGTAAGGAAATGGAATAGGCATGCATATACTAGCTTTTTGAGAAGCTTTGAGACAAGAGGGAGTAGGGAAATAGGGCGGTAGTTGGATGGGGCGGTTGGATCAAGAGAAGGTTTTTTGAGTATAGGTGTTTACTAATTTATTTTCTAAACTGAGATGCATTTGTGCACATTGCGCAAAGAACATTTCTAGAATTTTCAAATCCTTTTGCATGGTCAATACATCCCCTGATCCCCTGCTTACATTATTCAGTCGTACTCCTAAAAGTAGTGTTTTTTTCATTAAATAAATTAGAATGTAAACTTTGGATAACTGTTTTGTCATGCTCTGGGGGGCAGGTGGGTATGTTAACACTGTTCCCATTCAATAGTTTAAATTGCTACTAATAAAGTCTTTAAATTCTTTACTCAGAACATCTGTCCCTTTAATACCCAGATGCAAACCATCCCTCTTATACAAGCTACTATCATGCAAACCGGGCTTTGATGGCTAACAAAACCATATCCTCTCACCTTCTGTTAAACGCTGCATTCTTTCTACTTCCTGTCCATACACAGGTAAAACAGCAGAAAAAGACATACGCTGTCTGCATTTTACATTGCACAAGCAGTTCTGGTGAACTGCTTTTGCAATGCCGCCCCCTGCAGATTATGTTCTCTGATTTATCCCAAAAAATAATTAATCATCTTATACAAAATGATTAATGTTACAATACAAGGTTAAGTTTATCAATGAAAAGTTTATATATCAGAAAGAAAATGTGAGTTTAACCTAAGGAAAATTTTCTTCAAAACAATTCCAATGAGGCAGAAAGTTTGTGATTGTAATTACATATTACAATATAACATATAAAATAAATTAAAGCAGAGTTTACAGAGTCTATAAGATGCTTACCTTATGAAAAGACTTGTTGCTTCAAATAATTATTTTCAATGACATATATATATAGATATAAATAATGAACCATATATTAAGCTCTTTTCATGCCTATGGGACTTAACCCTGAAGGACATATTTGTAAATTCTGTTCCAGAGGAATCAATAATTCTTATCACGAAATGCTACTGTAAAAAAAATACAAGTGAGAAAAAAAGGTAACTATTAAAAAAAAAAAGTTTTTTATTGAGTTTGCATAGAAAAGAATACAGACAAATCGATGAAACCTCAAGCAACTTGTACATAATCAATTAGAATTAGTTAACAAAAAAATAAACAATGACGTGTTGCAGATCTCATGAGCAATTATGTTAAACCTTGAAACATGAATTTATCTGATATATCTGATATAACTTTCATGCCCTCCATCACCTTACGACACGTCAGCTGTTAGATCAAGGCCTAAAACTTAAAGGAGAAGTGTGCAGGAAGGGGTAGGCCTAGTGAACAGATGTCTAAAGGCGAAGGGCTCTCTATATTACAGGTACTTTGGGGAGTACCAAAAGAACTTGCATTCACTCTTGAATAGAGCGTGTATGATAAACAAACAAGAATATATGTGTGTCTAGGAATGAGTGCACTATCTGTCTGATTAAGTATGATGAACAAATTGGAACAGCATTCTACCCGATTAGGGCTAATGAGAATAGGGTTCAGTTTAAGGGGAGGGACACAGATGAGGAAGAGGGTAGAAGGAAGACGAGTAAAAAAAAAAAAAGAGGAATTAGCGGAGAGAAATTTGTCATTCTCCCGGCAAGTCTACATAGAGGGGTCTAGGAAAGAAGTCTCCACTGAACAGTCTCAAGTACATAGTCCTGAGTTGGCAAAAGATTGCTTTTGCCTTTTACTGGTATGTAGTCCAATCCAACCATGTCTCCCAATATGCCTCCATCTTATTGGTTTCGCCAGCAACGAATCTTTCCATTTACACAAAGTGGTTCACCAGGTCGCATACTCTATTCAGGGTCGGGGGATCTGGTTGCCTCCAAGCTCGAGCAATACACAATTTAGTTGCTGCCAGAATGTAGATAAGTAGTCGTCTGGTGGATATGAGAACAGAGCGTGGGAAAATGTAAAATAGCACCATTTGGGGAGTCAGGCTTAATTCTATATTTAGGGACCTGAGGAGCAGCTCAACATCAGACCACAAAGTCACAATCTTCGGACAAGACCACTAGATATGTGTGTCCGAACACAGCTGATCGCAATTCCTCCAGCATTGCAGACTATTGGTTTTATACATCTTAGCCAGTCTCACTGGAGTCCTATGCCATTTCAATATTACCTTTATATATGTCTCTAAGACTGTCACACAATGGAGGGTGTTTTTTGTAGTCGAGATCGCTGAGGAGAACTCGCTATCCGGGATTGTAACATCTAATTCTCTGCACTAGGCCTTTAGCTGCCATGGGAGATTGGTTGCATGATCTGTCAAGAGAGCTGCATAATGAAAGGACAATGGTCTGTACGTGACTTTGCCTTGGGCCCACCTCATTTCCCATTTGGTTTTTTCTCTCAAAACTGATTTGGGAAAGCCTCTAGATCTAACAAGGCTCAGTACTCAAAAGCTTTCAAATTGAAACCGCAGTGGGTTCTCTCCCAGGGGTCCAAACAGCTGATCAGCGGAAGCAAGAGCTCCCGACATATATAGGTCAGATGTCTGCGTTATCCCTTTCTCATGCCAGAAATCCATATGGATAGTTGGAGCATTCCATAGTAGGCCTCCCAAACCATGAATGGGAGATGGATGTGGGGAGATCCGAGGCAGGAGGCGCCCATCAAAGGCATGAGGTACATACTAGAAGCCGAGACCAGAGGAAAGCTCATACTCTAATTCGTCATATTGATACCTACATTTGTTTGTATTTGTATTTGTTTGTATTTAAAGTTGAGGTGTTTACATGAATATTGAATTATAATTATGGTATGATTAGTGGACAATGGAACAGTTTTTCATCTTGAGCCCACTTCATATTTCTATTCCTGCCCTAGGTAATCTGCCTTTTTTAATGGAGAATGTGGATGGAAGGAAGAGGAGGTGAAGGGGCTTTCTGCCCGACCTCACTTTTAGAGTGGAGACAGGTAGAAAGCCCATAATCTAATTCGGCATATTGGGAGCCAAATTGGGAACCAAATTTGGATCAAAAAAGAGGCAGGGTACTGAAAAGTAGGTTCTGTGAAAGTGCCCTTAAATGCAACCTGTCACAAAATGTGTATCTTATATTATTACCATACAGAAGTGTTTGTATTTAAAGTTGATGTGTTTACATGAGTATTGAGTTATAGTTACGGTATGATGAGTGGACAATGGAACGGTCTTTCATCTTGAGCCCACTTCATATTTCTATTCCTGTCCTACTTTTGGTAATCTGCCTTGTTTAACAGAGAATGTGGATGGAAGGAGGAGGAGGTGAAGTGGCTTTCTGCCTGAACTCACTTTTATAGTGACGTCAGGTAAAAAGCCCATAATCTAATTCAGCATATTGGGAGTCTAAATTTTGGATAAAAAAAAGAGGCAGAGTACTGAAAAGTAGGTTCCGTGAACGTGCCCTTAAATGGAAACTGGCACTGAATGTATATCTTATATTATTGCCATACAGAATTGTTTGGATTTAAAGTACTGAATTCTAATGATAGTATGAAGATGGTAGCGAACAGTATGAAGTAGTTATATAAAGTGGTAGATAGTTTAAAGAATTATTTGAGGGTGATTGTGTGTCCCACTCGGATGAGCGGGTTCAGGGGTTTGGAGCTTATGCAAGGTGGTGGCAGGCAAAGGACTGTCTGGAATACTGAAAGGGGCCAGCGATATATGCTGCTTTTTTAATTACCCCTATTAGGCATGCTTAAGTAACAGACTAGCAACACCAGAATTGACGTCTGAGGTAATGCCCATGGTAGGACCAGGAACAGGAGTGCAAACTTAGGCTGATAGCAGTAGGTGCCCACTGGAGGCCCGGGGCTGTAAGTGCCCACCAGAGGCCCGGGGCCATAAATGCCCACTGGAGGCCCAGGGCCGTAAGTGCCCACGGAGGCCTGAGACCGGTGTCACCCACCAGAGGCCTGAGACCAGAGGCACCCACCACAGCCCGGAGGCAGGGAGTGCCCACCAGAGACTGGAAACAGGAGGCGCCAACCAAAGGTCCGAGGCAGGAGGCGCCCAACAGAGGAGCGAGGCACCCACCAGAGGCCGGAGGCATGAGGCACCAAGCATAGGCCGGAGGCACCCACCAGAGGTCAGAGACTGGAGGCACCCACCAGAGACCCACGCCCAGAGGTGCCCACCAGATGCCCGAGACTGAAGGTGCCTGCCAGATGCCCGAAACCAGAGGCGCCCACCAGAGGCCCGAGCTCAGAGGTGCCCGACAGAGGCCCGTGACCAGAGGTGCCTACCCGAGGCCCGAGACCGGAGGAGCCCACCAGAGGCCCAAGACCGGAGGCACCCACCAGAGGTTCAAGGCAGGAGGCGCCAACCAGAGACTCGAGATTGGACGCGCCCAACAAAAGCCTGAGGAGTCAAACAAAAGCCTGAGGCGCCCAACAGAGGCCCGAGGCAGGAGGCATCCACCAGAGGCCCGAGGCAGGAGGCACCCACCAGAGGGCCACTTTTATAGTGGCATCAGGTAAAAAGCCCATAATCTAATTCAGAATATTGGGAGTCTAAATTTGGGATAAAAAAAAAAAGGCAGAGTACTGAAAAGTAGGTTCCGTGAATGTGCCCTTAAATGCAAACTTATATCTTATATTATTGCCATACAGAAGTGTTTTTATTTAAAGTTGAGGTGTTTAGATGAGTACTGAATTCTAATGATAGTATGAAGATGGTAGCGAACAATATGAAGTAGTTATATAAAGTGGTAGATAGTTTAAAGAATTATTTGTGGATGATTGTCTGTCACACTCGGATGAGCGGGTTCAGGGGTTTGGAGCTTATGCAAGGTGGTGGCAGGCAAAGGACTGTCTGGAATACTGAAATGGCCCAGCAGTATGTGCTGCTTTCTGGAATTACCCCTATTAGGCATGCTTAAGTAACAGACTAGCAAGTTAGTTGAACAGGAGACTTGGAGGCTGGAAGCAGGATAGGTAAGCAGGTGTGACCACACCAGAACTGGCATCTGAGGTAATGCTCATGGTAGGACCAAGAACAGGAGTGCAAACTTAGGCTGAAAGCAAGAGGCGCCCACTGGAGGCCCAGGGCCGTAAGCGTCCACCGGAGGCCTGAGACCGGAGTCACCCACCAGAGGCCTGAGGCAGGAGGAGCTAACCAGAGGCATCCACCAGAGGCCCGAGACATGGGGTGCCCACCAGAGACCCAAGGCAGGAGGCACCCACCAGAGGCCAAAGGCAGTTGGTGCCCAACAGAGGCCTGAGTCGCCCACCAGAGGTCAGAGGCAGTAGGCACCCAAAAGAGTCCCGAGGCACCCACCAGAGGCCAGAGGCAGGAGGCACCCATCAGAGGTCAGAGACCGGAGGTGCCCACCAGAAGCCCAAGACCGGAGGTGCCCACTAGATGCCTGCGCCCAGAGACACCCACCAGAGGCCTGAGACCAAAAAAGCCCACCAGAGGCCCGAGGCAGGAGGCACCAACTAGAGGCCCACGGTAGGTATAGGAACAGGTGTGCAAACAGACTGAAAACAGGAGGCACCCACCGGAGGCCGGGCCCTAAGCACCCACGGAGGCCCGAGACCGGGATGCCCACCAGAGGCCTGAGGCTGGAAATGCCAACCAGAGGCACCCACAAAAGGCCCGAGGCAGGAGGCACTCACAAGAGGTTTGAGGCACCCACCAGAGGCCCGAGGTGCCCACAAGAGACCCGAGGCACCCACCAGAGGTCCAAGGCAGCAGGTGCTCTACAGAGGCCTGAGATGCGAGGCACCCACCAGAGCCCCGAGACCAGTGGCACCCACCAGAGGCCCGAGACCGGACGTGCCCAACAGATGCCTGAGGCAGAAGGCGCCCACCAGATGTTGGACACCGGAGGTGCCCACCAGAGGCCTGAGACAAGAGGTGCCCACTATAGGCCCAACACCGGAGGTGCCCACCATAGGCCTGTGCCCAGAGGTGCCCAACAGAGGCCTGAAACCGAAGGTGCCTGCCAGAGACCTGAGACCAGAGTTGCCCACCAGAGGCCCATGCCCAGAGGTGCCCGACCGAGGCCCTTGGCTGGAGGTGCCTCTCAGAGGCCCGAGACCAGAGGAGCCCACCAGAGGTCCAAGGCAGGAGCCACCAACCAGAGACCCGAGACTGGACACGCCTAACAAAAGCTTGAGGTGCCCAACAGAGGCCTGAAGCAGGAGGCATCCACCAAAGCCCCAAGGTGCCCACCAGAGACCTGAGGCAGGAGGCGCCCACCAGAGGCCTGAGACAGGAGGTGCACACTAGAGGCCCGAGAATGGAGGCACCTACTAGAGGCCCGAGAATGGAGGCACCCACAGGAGGCCCGAGAATGAATGCACCCACCGGAGGCCTGAGACCAGAGGTGCCCACCACTGGTCTGAGACAGGAGGCGCGCCACCAGAGGCCCGAGACTGGAGGCGCCCACCAGAGGCCCGGGACTGGAGGCGTCCACCAGAGGCCCAAGTCCGGAGGTGTCCACCAGAGGCCCGAGGTAGGAGGTGCCCACCAGAGTCCAAAGGCAGGATTCGCCAGCTAGAGGTCAGAGGCCAGAGGCACCTACCAGAGGCCCGATCCCGGAGGTGCCCACCAGAGGCCTGAGCCCAGAGTTGCCCACCAGAGGCCAGAGCCCAGAGGTTCCCACCAGAGACCCAAGCCCAGAGGTGCCCACCAGAGGCCCAAGAACGGAGGCACCCACCAGAGGTCCGAGGTGCCCACCAGAGGTCCATGACCGGAGGCGCCCACCAGAGGTCCAAGGCACTCAACAGAGGTCTGAGGCAGGAGGTATCCACCATAGGTCCAAGGTGCCCACTAGAGGCCTGAGGCAGAAGGTTCCACCAGAGGCCCATGCCAAGAGGTGCCAACTAGATGCCTGAGGCAGGAGGCACTTACCAGAGGCCCGAGAATGTAGGTGCCCACCAGAGGCCCGAGACCAGAGGCACCAACCAGAGGCCCAAGACCGGAGGTGCCCACCAGAGACCTCAGGCAGGAGGCACGCACCAGAGGCACGAGGTATGTACCAGAGGCCCGAGACCAGAGGAAATCTCATAATCTAATTCGGCATATTGGGACCTACATTTGTTTGTATTTAAAGTTGAGGTGTTTACATGAGTATTGAATTATAGTTATGGTATGATGAGTGGACAATAGAACAGTTTTTCATCTTGAGCCCATCAGAGTCCCAAGGCAGGAGGTGCCCACGAGAGGCCCAAGGTGCCCACCAGAGGCCCGAGGCCTGAGATGCCTACCAGAGGCCTGAGCCCAGAGGTGCCCACCAGAAGCCCAAGCCCAGAGGTGCCCACCAGAGGCCCAAGCCCAGAGGTGCCCAACAGAGGCCCGATGCACCCACCAGATGTCCGAGGCAGGAGGAGCCCACCAAAGGCCCGAGGCAGGAGGCTTCTACTAGAGGCTCGAGAACAGAGGCACCCACCAGAGGCCTGAGGCAGGAGGTGCCCACCAGAGGCCCGAGGCAGGAGGCTTCTACTAGAGGCCCGAGAACGGAGGTGCCCACCAGAGGCTTAAGACCGGAGGCACCCACCAGAGGCATAAGCCCATAGGTGCCTAAAAGAGGCCCAAGCCCGGAGGTGCCTGACAGAGGCCCATGACCGGAGGTGCTACCAGGGGCCCGAGACTGGACGTGGCTACCAGAGGCCCGAGGCAGGAGGTGCCCACCAGAGGCCCGAGGCATGAGGCTTCTACTAGAGGCACGAGAACGGAGACACCCACCAGAGGCCCGAGACCTGAGGTGCCCACCAGAGGCCTGAGACCGGAGGCACCCACCAGAGGCCCGAGATCGGAGGCGTCCACCAAAGGCCCGAGCCCAGAGGTGTCCGACAGAGGCCAATGACTGGAGGCGCCCACCAGAGCCGCAAAACCGAAGGTGCCCACCAGAGGCCCGAGACTGGAGACGCCCACTAGAGGCCCAAGCCCAGAGGTGCCTGACAGAGGCCCGTGACTGGAGGTGCCTACCAGAGGCCCGAGACCAGAGGTGCCTGCCACAGGCCAGAGACCAGAGACACCCACTAGAGGCTTGAGGCAGGAGGTAACAACCAGAGGCCCAAGGTGCCCACCAGAGGCCCGAGCCCAGAGGTGCCCACCAGAGGCCCAAGACCAGAGGCGCCCACCAGAGGCCCAGGAATGGAGGCACCCACCAGAGGCTCGAGGCAGGAGGTGCCCAGCAGAGGCCTGAGGTGTCCAACAGAGGCCCATGACCAGAGGTGCCCACCAGAGGCCCAAGAACGGAGATGCCCACCAGAGGTACAGGGCACCCAACAGAGGCCCAAGGCAGGAGGCACCCACCAGAGGCCGAGGTGCCCACTAGATCCCTGAGGCAGGAGGTTCCCACCAGAGGCCCATGTCAAGAGGTGCAGAACAGAGGCCCGAGGCACCCACCAGAGGCCAGAGAACGTAGGTGCCCACCAGAGGCCCAAAATCAGAGGTGCCCACCAGAGGCCCGAGGCAGGAGGCGCCCACCAGAGGCACGAGGTATGTACCAGAAGCCTGAGACCAGAGGAAAGCTCATAATCTTATTCGGCATATTGAAACCTACATTTATTTGTATTTGTATTTGTTTGTATTTAAAGTTGAGGTGTTTACATGAGTATTGAATTATAGTTATGGTATGATGAGTGGTCAATGAAACAGTTTTTCATCTTGAGCCCATTTCATATTTATTTTCCAGCCCTACTTTTGGTAATCTGCCTTGTTTAACGGAGAATGTGGATGGAAGGAGGAGGAGTTAAGGGGGCTTTCTGCCCGACCTCACTTTTAGAGTGGAGTCAGGTAGAAAGTCCATAATCTAATTCAGCATATTGGGAGCCAAATTGGGAACCAAATTTGGGATAAAAAAGAGGCAGGGTACTGAAAAGTAGGTTCCGTGATAGTGCCCTTAAATGCAACCTGGCACAAAATGTGTATCTTATATTATAACCATACAGAAGTGTTTGTATTTAAAGTTGAGGTGTTTACATGAGTATTGCATTATAGTTATGGTATGATGAGTGGACAATGTAACAGTCTTTCATCTTGAGCCCACTTCATATTTCTTTTCCGGCCCAACTTTTGGTAATCTGCCTGTTTAATGGAGAATGTGGATGGAAGACGAGGAAGTGAAGGGGCTTTCTGCCCGACCTCACTTTTATAGAGGCATCAGGTACAAAGCCCATAATCTAGTTCATATTGGGAGCCTAAATTTGGGATAAAAAAAGAGAGGCAGGGTACTGAAAAGTAGGTTCCATGAATGTGCCCTTAAATGCAACCTGGCACAAAATGTGTATCTTATATTATAACCATACAGAAGTGTTTGTATTTAAAGTTGAGGTGTTTACATGAGTATTGCATTATAGTTATGGTATGATGAGTGGACAATGTAACAGTCTTTCATCTTGAGCTCACTTCATATTTCTTTTCCGGCCCAACTTTTGGTAATCTGCCTGTTTAATGGAGAATGTGGATGGAAGGAGGAGGAAGTGAAGGGGCTTTCTGCCCGACCTCACTTTTATAGAGGCGTCAGGTACAAAGCCCATAATCTAGTTCATATTGGGAGCCTAAATTTGGGATAAAAAAAGAGAGGCAGAGTACTGAAAAGTAGGTTCCATGAATGTGCCCTTAAATGCAAACTGGCACTGAATGTATATCTTATATTATGGCCATACAAGTGGTAGATAGTTTGAAGAATTATTTGTGGATGAATGTGTGTCACACTCGGATGAGCGGGTTCAGGGGTATGGAGCTTATGCAAGGTGGTGGCAGGCTAAGGACTGTCTGGAATACTGAAAGGGGCAAGCGGTATGTGCTGCTTTCTGGAATTACGGATAAAAAACAAGGAAAGAGGTGCCGTATGTGTGAATCCATAACCACAAGCATCAAAGAAAGGACAAGTGCAGGGTACTCACAATATAGGAAGGCACTCAGATGTGCCTGTAGAGGCAGGCTGGTATTTACAGCACACCAGCTGGCTGTATAAGGCACTCCAGGGGATCGTGTGGTAGAAATCAGATGGTCAGTCCAGCAGTATAAGGCTCAGGAGCTGAGTGCAGAAAAAACAAAAGGGCGCACAAACTGTGTGAATCTGTAAGGACCCAATAGTCAGTTAACAACCAGTGCAGGGTACTCACATTCTGTAGAGACACTCAAGTGTGTCAATAGAGGCAGGCTGGCTTTCACAGCAAACCAGCTGGCTGTGTCAGATAAGCAGCAGGATTAATCCCCAGCAGACAGGATACGGGATGAACAGGTAGCTTTATTTTGTTCCTTGCTTTATATTCATACACATCTGGTGCTGCAGAGATACTGTTAATCACAGGTGTGGCTGTGAGTCATTGCTTCTCCTTGGAAACCCGTCTGTTTTCTTTTGTACTCTTTGCTTTGTAGCTCAAAGCAAAGAGTACAAAAGAAAACAGACGGGTTTCCAAGGAGAAGCAATGACTCACAGCCACACCTGTGATTAACAGTATCTCTGCAGCACCAGATGTGTATGAATATAAAGCAAGGAACAAAATAAAGCTACCTGTTCATCCCGTATCCTGTCTGCTGGGGATTAATCCTGCTGCTTATCTGACACAGCCAGCTGGTTTGCTGTGAAAGCCAGCCTGCCTCTATTGACACACTTGAGTGTCTCTACAGAATGTGAGTACCCTGCACTGGTTGTTAACTGACTATTGGGTCCTTACAGATTCACACAGTTTGTGCGCCCTTTTGTTTTTTCTGCACTCAGCTCCTGAGCCTTATACTGCTGGACTGACCATCTGATTTCTACCACACGATCCCCTGGAGTGCCTTATACAGCCAGCTGGTGTGCTGTAAATACCAGCCTGCCTCTACAGGCACATCTGAGTGCCTTCCTATATTGTGAGTACCCTGCACTTGTCCTTTCTTTGATGCTTGTGGTTATGGATTCACACATACGGCGCCTCTTTCCTTGTTTTTTATCCTAGATTTGCTGACCTGTGGAGGGTGAAGTTAGAGTGCGGCCTCAAGGTCTTTTTTAGAACACACACTACAGGATCATATTGGACTGTTTTCCATCTGGGTGTGATCCATCTACGGTTTGGGACTTTGATATATGTGCCTTATTAATACATCAATTGCTGATTATTATAGGCAATTATAATAATATATATATAGGTGTGTTTATATATATTTCTATGTATTGTACATAGCAATTAGATTGCAATTGTTTATTGAAGTACAACTGCTAACTACATATTACATACTATAGCGCCCCCTATTGGGTTCCATTACCCTAGTAGTTTCTGGAATTACCCCTATTAAGCATGCTTAAGTAACAGACAAACAAGTTAGTTTATTACACTGGAACAGGAGAAATGGAGGCTGGAAGCAGGATAGGTAAGCAGGTGTGAACATACCAGAACTGGAGTCTGAGGTAATGCCCACTGTAGGACCAGAAACAGGAGTGAAAACTTAGGCTGAAAGCAGGAGGCGCCCACCAGAGGCCTGAAACCGGAGTCGCCCACCAGAGGCCTGAGGCAGGAGGAGCCAACCAGAGGCCTAAGACCGGAGGCGCCTATCAGAGGCCCAAAGCAGAGAGCGCCTACCAGAGACCAGAGGAAGGAGGCACCCACCAGAGGCCCAAGACAGGAGGCACCCACCAGAGGCAGGAGGTGCCCAACAGAGGCCCAAGGTGCCCACCAAAGGTCTGAGGCAGGAGGTGCCCAACAGAGGCCCAAGGTGCCCACCAAAGACAGGAAGCAGGAGGCGCCCACCAAAGGCCCGAGACCGAAGGTTCCCACCAGAGGATCGAGGCAGGAGGCACCCACCAGAGGCCCACAGTAGGTATAGGAACAGGAGTGCAAACTTAGACTGAAGACACCCACCGGAGGCCCGGGAACATAAGCGGCCACCGGAGGCCTGAGACCGGGATGCCCACCAGAGGCTTAAGACTGGAGGCGCTCACAAGAGGCCTGTGGCAGGAGGCACCTACCAGAAGCCGGAGGCACCCACCAGAGGCCGAAGGCCGGAGGCACTCACCGGAGGCCAAAGGCTGGAGGAGCCCACCAGAGGCCCAAGGCCAGAGGTGCCCACCAGAGTCCAGAGACTCGAGGTGCCCACCAGAGGCCTGAGACTCGAGGCACCCACCAGAGGCCCGAGACTTGAGGCGCCCACCAGAGGCCAAGACAGGAGGTGCCCAACAGAGGCCTGAGATTGGAGGTGGCCACCAGAGGCCCAAGGCAGGAGGTGCCCACCAGAGGCCCAAGGCAGGAGGCATCTACTAGAGGCCCGAGAATGGAAGTGCCCACCAGAGGCCCAAGACAGGAGGCACCCACCAGAGGCCCGAGATCAGAGGCGCCCAACAGAGGCAGGAGGCACCCACCAGAGGCCCGAACCAGAGGCGCCCACCAGAGGCCCGAGACCGGAGGTGCCCACCAGAGGCCTAAGACTGGAGGCTTCCACCAGAGGCCTAAGCCCGGAGGTGCCTCACAGAGGCCCGTGACTGGAGGTGCCTACCAGAAGCCTGAGACCGGAGATGCCCCCCACAGGCCCAAGGAAGGAGGTGCCCACCAGAGGCCCGAGGCAGGAGGTTTCTACTAGAGGCCTGAGAACGGAGGCACCCACCAAAGGCCAGAGACCGGAGGTGCCCACCAGAGGCCTGAGATCAAAGGCACGCAACAGAGGCAGGAGGCACCCACCAGAGGCCGGAGGCAGGAGGTTCCCAACAGAGGCCCGAGGTGCCCACCAGAGGCCCGAGCCTGGAGATGCCCACCAGGTGCCCAAGACCGGAGGCTCCCACCAGAGGCCCTGGACCAGAGGTGCCCACCAGAGGCTCAATGCAGGAGGTGCCCACCAGAGGCCTAAGGTGCCCACCAGAGGCCAATGACCAGAGGCGCCCACCAGAGGCCCCAGAACAGAGGTGCCAACCAGAGGTCCGAGGCGCCCAACAGAGGCCCAAGGCAGGAGGCACCAACCAGAGGCCCGAGGTGCCCACCAGATCCCTGACGCAGGAGGTTCCCACCAGAGGCCCACGCCAAGATGTGCCAACCAGAGGCCGGAGGCACCCACCAGAGGCCGAAGGCCGGTAGGCACTCACCGGAGGCCAAAGGCTGGAGGAGCCCACCAGAGGCCCACGCCAAGATGTGCCGACCAGAGGCCCGAGAACATAGGTGCCCACCAGAGGCCCAAAATTGGAGGTGCCCACCAGATGCCCAAGGCAGGAGGCGCCCACCAGGGGCAAGAGGTACGTACCAGAAGCCCGAGACCAGAGGAAAGCTCATAATCTAATTCGTCATATTGAAACCTACATTTGTTTGTATTTGTATTTGTTTGTATTTACAGTTGAGGTGTTTACATGAGTATTGAATTATAGTTATGGTATGATGAGTGGAGAATGGAACAGTTTTTCATCTTGAGCCCATTTCATATTTATTTTCTGGCCCTACTTTTGGTAATCTGCCTTGTTTAACGGAGAATGTGGATGGAAGGAGGAGGAGGTGAAGGGGCATATTGGGAGCGAAATTGGGAGCCTAATTTGGGATCAAAAAAGAGGCAGGGTACTGAAAAGTAGGTTCCGTGACAATGCCCTTAAATGCAAACTGGCGCAAAATGTGTATCTTATATTATGACCATACAGAAGTGTTTGTATTTAAAGTTGAGGTGTTTACATGAGTATTGAATTATAGTTATGGTATGATGAGTGGACAATGTAATGGTCTTTCATCTTGAGCCCACTTCATATTTGTTTTCCGGCCCTACTTTTGGTAATCTGCCTAATTTAACGGAGAATGTGGATCGAAGGAGGAGGAGGTGAAGGGGCTTTCTTCCAGACCTCACTTTTATAGAGCATCAGGTAGAAAGCCCATAATCTAATTCGGCATATTGGGTGCCTAAATTTGGGATATAAAAAGAGAGGCAGAGTACTGAAAAGTAGGTTCCATGAACGTGCCCTTAAATACAAACTGGCACTGAATGTATATCTTGCATTATGGTCATACAAAGTGTTTGCATTTAAAGTTGAGGTGTTTACATGAGTACTGAATTATAGTAATAGTATGAAGATGGTAGCGAATAGTATGAAGTAGTTATATAAAGTGGTAGATAGTTTGAAGGAATATTTGTGGATGAATGTGTGTCACACTCGGATAAGCAATTTCAGGGGTATGGAGCTTATGCAAGGTGGTGGCAGGCTAAGGACTGTCTGGAATACTGAAAGGGGCCAGCGGTATGTGCTGTTTTCTGGAATTACCCCTATTAGGCATGCTTAAGTAACAGACAAGCAAGTTAGTTTATTACACTGGAACCGGAGACTTGGAGGCTGGAAGCAGGATAGGTAAGCAGGTGTGAACACACCAGAACTGGCATCTGAGGTAATGCCCATGGTAGGACCAGGAACAGGAGTGCAAACTTAGGCTGAAAGTAGGAGGTGCCCACCAAAGGCCAGAGGCAGGGAGTGCCCACCAGAGACCCGAAGAAGAAAGCACCCACCAGAGGCCCGAGACAGGAGGTGCCCAACAGAGGCCCGAGGCGCCCACCAAAGGTTTGAGGCAGGCGGTGCTTACCAGAGGCTTGAGACCGGAGGAGCCTACCAGAGGCCTGAGACCAGAGGAGCCCGCAAGAGGCCCGAGACCGGAGGCACCCACCAGAGGTCCAAGGCAGGAGGCGCAAACCAGAGACCCAAGACTGGATGTGCCCAACAAAGCCTGAGGCCCCCACCGCTGACACCAAGAGGTGCCAACCAGATGCCCGAGGAAGGAGGCACCCATCAGAGGCCCGAGACCATAGGTGCCCTGAAGAGGCCCCAAGATCGCAGGTGCCCACCAGAAGCCCGAGAACGGAGGCGCCCACCAGAGACCCGAGGCAGGAGGCACCCACCAGAGGCACGAGGTAGATGCCAGAGGCCCGAGACCAGAGGGAATCTCATAATCTAATTTGGCATATTGGGACCTACATTTGTTTGTATTTGTTTGTATTTAAAGTTGAGGTGTTTACATGAGTATTAAATTATGTTATGGTATGATGAGTGGACAGTGGAACAGTTTTTCATCTTGAGCACATTTCATAATTATTTTCTGGCCCTACTTTTGGTAATCTGCCTTGTTTAATGGAGAATGTGGATGGAAGGAGGAGGAGGGGGCAGGGGCTTTCTGCCCGATCTTACTTTTAGAGTGGAGTCAGGTAGAAAGCCCATTTTGGAGGCACCCACCGGAGGCCTGAGACCGGAGTCGTCCACCAGAGGCCTGAGGCCTGAGGAGCCAACCAGAGGCCTAAGACCGGAGGCACCTACCAGAGGCCCAAGGCAGGGGGTGCCCATCAGAGGCCCAAAGCAGGAGGCACCCACCAGAGGCCCAAGGCAGGAGGTGCCTAACAGAGGCCCGAGGCACCCACCAGAGGTCTGAGGCAGGAGGCGCCCTACAGAGGCCCAAGGCACCCACCAAAGGCCGGAGGCAGGAGGTGCCCACCAGAGGTCAGAGACCGAAGGTTCCCACCAAAGGATCGAGGCAGGATGCACCCACCAGAGGCCCACGGTAGGTATAGGAATAGGAGTGCAAACTTAGACTGAAGACAGGAGACACCCACCGGAGGCCCGCGGCCATAAGCGCCCTCTGGAGGCCTGAGACCGGGATGCCCACCAGAGGCTTGAGACTGGAGGCGCTCACAAGAGGCCCATGACCGGAGGCACCCACCAGAGGCCAAAGGCTGGAGGTGCCCCCCAGAGGCGCTCTACCAGAGACCAAAGGCTGAAGGAGCCCACCATTGGCCCGAGGCCAGAGGTACCCACCAGATGCCCAAGACCAGAAGCGCTAAACAGAGGCCCGAGACAGGAGGCGCCCACCAGATTTCGGACACGGGAGACGCCCACCAGAGGCCCAAGACCAGAGGTGCCCACCAGAGGCCTGAGACCAGAGGCGTCCACCAGAGTCCCGAGCCCGGAGGTGCCCGACAGAGGCTTCAACCAGAGGTGCCTGCCAGAGGCCCGACACCAGAGGTGCCCGACAGAGGCCTGAGATCGGAGGTGCCCGACAGAGGCCTGAGGCTCCTACCAGAGGCTCGAGAATGGAGGCGCCCACCAGAGGCCCAAGGCCAGAGGTGCCCACCAGAGGCCCGAGACCCGAGGTACCCACAAGAGGCCTGAGACTCGAGGTGCCCACCAGAGGCCCAAGACTCGAGACGCCCACCAGAGGCCCGAAGCAGGAGGTGCCCAATAGTGGCCCAAGGTGCCCACAGAGGTCCGAGGCAGGAGGCGCCCACTAGAGGCCCGAGACTAGATGCGCCAAACAGAGGCCCGAGGTAGGAGGTGCCCACCAGAGGTCGGACACCGGAGCCACCCACCAGAGGCCCGAATCCAAGGCGCCCACCAGAGGCCCGAGACCGGAAGTGCCCACCAGAGACCTAAGACTGGAGGCGCCCACCAGAGGCCTAAGCTCGGAGGTGCCTGACAGAGGCCCAAGCCCGGAGGTGCCTGACCCAGGCCCATGACCAGTGGTGCCTACCAGAGGCCCAAGACTGGAGGTACCCACCAGAGGCCCGAGGCAGGAGGTGCCCAACAGAGGCCCGAGGTGCCACCAAAGGCCAGAGGCAGGAGGCGCCCACCCGAGGCCCAAGACCGAAGATTCTCACCAGAGGATTGAGGCAGGAGGCACCCACCAGAGGCCCACGGTAGGTATAGGAACAGAAGTGCAAACTTAGACTGAAGACAGGAGATACCCACGGGAGGCCCAGGGCTATAAGCGCCCACCGAAGGCCTTAGACCGGGATGCCCACTAGAAGCTTGAGACCAGAGGAGCTCACAAAAGGTCCGTGGCAGAAGGCACCCATCAGAGGCCGAAGGCCGGAGGCACCCACCAGAGGCCAAAGGCCAGAGGTGCCCACCAGAGGCCAAAGGCTGGAGGAGCCCACCAGAGGCCCCAGGCCAGAGGTGCCCACCAGAGGCCCGAGACTCGATGCGCCCACCAGAGGCCCGAGACTCGAGGCACCCACCAGAGGCCTGAGACTGGAGGCGCCCACCAGAGGCCTAGGGCAGGAGGTGCCCAACAGAGGCCCAAGGCGCCTACAAAAGTCAGAGGCAGGAGGCGCCCACCAGAGGCCCAACACCGGATGCGCCAAACAGGGGCCCGAGACAGGAGGCACCCACCAGAGGTCGGACACTGGAAGTGCCCACTAGAGGCCCAAACCGGAGGTGCCCGCCAAAGGCCTAAGACCGGAGGCGCCCACCAGAGGCCCGAGACCGAAGGTGCACAACAGAGGCCCGAGGCAGGATCGAGGCAGGAGGCACCCACCAGAGGCCCACGGTAGGTATAGGAACAGGAGTGTAAACTTAGACTGAGGACAGGAGACACCCACCAGAGGCCCGGGGCCATAAGCACCCACCAGAGGCCTGAGACCGGGATGCCCACCAGAGGCTTGAGACAGGAGGCACTCACAAGAGGCATGTGACAGGAGGCACCCACTAGAGGCCGAAGGCCGGAGGCACCCACCAGAGGCCAAAGGCTGGAGGCGCCCCCCAGAGGCGCCCACCAGAGGCCAAAGGCTGGAGGAGCCCACCATTGGCCCGAGGCCAGAGGTGCCCACCAGAGGCCCTAGACTCGAGGCACCCACCAGAGTCCCGAGACTCAAGGCACCCACCAGGTGCCCAACAGAGGCTCGAGGCGCCCACCAGAGGTCCGAGGCAGGAGGTGCCCAACAGAGGCCCGAGGCGTCTACCAAGCCAGAGGCGCCCACCAGAGGTTGGAGACCGGAGGCGCCCACCAGAGGCCCAAGACCAGAGGCCCGCACCCAGAAGCACCCTTCAGAGGCCCGAGACTGAAGGTGCCCACCAGAGGCTTGAGTCAGGAGGCACCCACTAAAGGCCCGAGCCCAGAGGTGCCCGACAGAGGCCTGTGACTGGAGGTGCCTACCAGAGGCCCGAGATCACAGGTGCCTGCCACAGGCCAGAGACAAGAGGCACCCACCAGAGGCTCGAGTCAGGAGGTGACCAACAGAGGCCCAAGGTACCCACCAGAGGCCCAAAACCGGAGGCGTCCACCAGAGGCCCGGGCCAGGAGGCGCCCACCAGAGGCTCAAGGCAGGAGGTGCCCCCAGAGGCCTAAGGTGCCCACTGGAGGTGCCCACCAGAGGCCCAAGAACAGAGGTGCCCACCAAAGGTCCGAGGCACCCAATAGAGGCCCAAGGCAGGAGGCACCAACCAGAGGCCCGAGGTGCCCACCAGATCCCTGAGGCAGGAGGTTCCCACCAGAGGCCCACACCAAGAGGTGCTGACCAGAGGCCCGAGGCACCCACCAGAGGCCCGAGAACATAGGTGCCCACCAGAGGACTAAAATTGGAGGTGCCCACCAGATATCCGAGGCAGGAGGTGCTCACCAGAGGCAAAAGGTACATACCAGAAGCCCAAGACCAGAGGAAAGCTCATAATCTAATTTGTCATATTGAAACCTACATTTGTTTGTATTTGTATTTGTTTGTATTTAAAGTTGAGGTGTTTACATGAGTATTTAATTATAGTTATGGTATGATAGTTTTTCATCTTGAGCTCATTTCATATTTATTTTCTGGCCCTACTTTTGGTAATCTGCCTTGTTTAACGGAGAATGTGGATGGAAGGAGGAGGAGGTGAAGGGGCTTTCTGCCCGACCTCACTTTTATAGAGGCGTCAGGTAGAAAGCCCATAATCTAATTCGGCATATTGGGAGCCTAAATTTGGGATTAAAAAAAGAGAGGCAGAGTACTGAAAAACAGGTTCCACTAACGTGCCCTTAAATACAAACTGGCATTGAATGTATATCTTATATTATGGCCATACAAAAGTGTTTGTATTTAAAGTTGAGGTGTTTACATGAGTACTGAATTATAGTAATAGTATGAAGATGGTAGTGAACAGTATGAAGTAGTTATATAAAGTGGTAGATAGTTTGAAGAATTATTTGTGGATGAATGTGTGTCACACTCGGATGAGCGGGTTCAGGGGTATGGAGCTTATGCAAGGTGGTGGCAGGCTAAAGACTGTCTGCAATACTGAAAGGGGCAAGCGGTATGTGCTGCTTTCTGGAATTATTATTAGGCATGCTTAAGTAACAGACAAGAAAGTTAGTTTATTACACTGGATCAGGAGACTTGTAAGCTGGAAGCAGGAAAGGTAAGCAGGTGTGAACACACCAGAACTGGCGTCTAAGGTAATGCCCATGGTAGGACCAGGAACAGGAGTGCAAACTTAGGCTTAAAGCAGGAGGCGCCCACCAGAGGCCTGAGACCGTATCGCCCACCAGAGACCTGAGGCAGGAGGAGCCAACTAGAGGCCTAAGACCGGAGGTGCCTACCAGAGGCCCGAGGCAGGGGTGCCCACCAGAGACCAGAGGCAGGAGGCACCCACCAGAGGCCCGCGGCAGGAGGTGCCCAACAGAGGCCCGAGGCTCCCACCAGAGGTCCGAGGCAGGAGGCTCCCAACACGAGGCAGGAGGTGCCCAACAGAGGCCCGAGGCACCCACCAAAGGCCAGAGGCAGGAATCGCCCACCAGAATCCCGAGACCAGAGGGGCCAACAAGAGGCCTAAGACCGGAGGCATCCACCAGAGGCCTTAGCCCGGAGGTGCCCTATAGAGGCCTGTGACCAGAGGTGCCTGCCAGAAGCCCGAGACTGGAGGTTCCCGACAGAGGCCCAAGGCCAGAGGTGCCCACCACAGGCAGGAGGCACCTAGTAGAGGCTCGAGACTCAGGGCGCCCACCAGAGGCCCGAGGCAGGAGGTGCCCAACAGCGGCCTGAGGCGCCCACAGAGGTCTGAGGCAGGAGGTACCTACCAGAGGCCCGAGGCAGGAGGTGCCCAACAGTGGCCCAAGGCGCCCACAGAGGTCTGAGGCAGGAGGTGCCTACCAGAGGCCCGAGACCCCAGACACCCCAAACAGAGGCTCGAGGCAGGAGGCGCCCACTAGAGGTTGGACACTGGAGGCGCCCTCCAGAGGCCCGAACCGGAGGCCCCCACCAGAGGCCCGAGACCAGAGGTGCACACCAGAGGCCTAACACCGGAGGCGCCCACCAGATGCCTGAGCCCGGAGGTGCCTGACAGAGGCCCGAGCCCGGAGGTGCCTGACAGAGGCCCGTGACTGGAGGTGCCTACCAGAGGCCTGAGACCGGAGGTGCCCACCAGAGGCCCGAGGCAGGAGGTGCCCACCAGAGGCCCGAGGCAGGAGGCTTCTACTAGAGGCCAGAGAACGGAGGCTTCTACTAGAGTCCCAAGAACGGAGGCGCCCACCAGAGGCCCGAGACCGGAGTCGCCCACCAGAGGCCCGAGATTGGAGGCACCCACCAGAGGCAGGAGGTGCCCAACAGAGGCCCGAGGTGCCACCAAAGGCCAGAGGCAGGAGGTGCCCACCAGAGGCCCAAGACTAAAGATTCTCACCAGAGGATTGAGGCAGGAGGCACCCACCAGAGGCCCACGGTAGGTATAGGAACAGGAGTGCAAACTTAGACTGAAGACAGGAGATACCCACCGGAGGCCTTAGACCGGGATGCCCACTAGAGGCTTCAGACCAGAGGAGCTCACAAAAGGTCCGTGACAGAAGGCACCCATCAAAGGCCGAAGGCTGGAGGCACCCACCAGAGGCCGAAGGCCAGAGGTGCCCACCAGAGGCCAAAGGCTGGAGGAGCACACCAGAGGCCCCAGGCCAGAGGTGCCCACCAGAAGCCCGAGACTCGATGTGCCCACCAAGAGGCCCGAGACTCGATGCGCCCACCAGAGGCCCGAGACTCGAGGCACGCACCAGAGGCCCAAGACTCGAGGCGCCCACCAGAGGCCTAGGGCAGGAGGTGCCCAACAGAGGCACCTACAAAAGTCAGAGGCAGGAGGCGCCCACCAGAGGCCTGACACCGGATGCGCCAAACAGAGGCCCGATGCAGGAGGCACCCACCAGAGGTCGGACACCGGAGGCACCCACTAGAGGCCCAAACCGGAGGTGCCCACCAGAGGCCCGAGACCAGAGGCCTAAGACCGGAGGTGCCCACCAGAGGCCCAAGCCCGGAGGTGCCCGACAGAGGCAGTGACCAGAGGTGCCAGCCAGAGGCCTGAGACCGAAGGTGCACAACAGAGGCCCGAGGCAGGATCGAGGCAGGAGGCACCCACCAGAGGCCCACGGTAGTTATAGGAACAGGAGTGTAAACTTAGACTGAGGACAGGAGACACCCACCAGAGGCCCGGGGCCATAAGCGCCCACCGGAGCCCTGAGACCGGGATGCCCACCAGAGGCTTGAGACAGGAGGCGCTCACAAGAGGCCTGTGACAGGAAGCACCCACTAGAGGCCGAAGGCCGGAGGCACCCACCAGAGGCCGAAGGCCGGAGGCACCCACCAGAGGCCGAAGGCCGGAGGCGCCCCCCAGAGGCGCCCACCAGAGGCCAAAGGCTGGAGGAGCCAGCCATTGGCCCGAGGCCAGAGGTGGCCACCAGATGCTGGAGACTGGACGTGCCAAACAGAGGCCCAAGGCAGGAGGCACCCACCATAGGCCTGAGGCAGGAGGTGCCCAACAGAGGCCCGAGGCGCCCACCAGAGGTCCGAGGCAGGAGGCGCCCACCAGAGGTCCGAGGCAGGAGGCGCCCAACAGAGGCCCGAGGCGTCCACCAAGCCGGAGGCGCCCACCAGAGGTTGGAGACCGGAGGCACCCACCAGAGGCCCAAGACCAGAGGCCCGCACCCAGAAGCACCCTTCAGAGGCCTGAGACTGAAGGTGCCCACCAGAGGCTCGAGTCAGGAGACACCCACTACAGGCCCAAGCCCAGAGGTGCCCGACAGAGGCCCGTGACTGGAGGTGCCTACCAGAAGCCCGAGACCAGAGGTGCCTGCCACAGGCCAGAGACGAGAGGCACCCACCAGAGGCTCGAGTCAGGAGGTGACAACCAGAGGCCTGAGGTGTCCACCAGAGGCCTAAGACCGGAAGCGTCCACCAGAGGCCAGGGCCAGGAGGCGCCCACCAAAGGCTCAAGGCAGGAGGTGCCCCCAGAGGCCTAAGGTGCCCACTGGAGGTGCCCACCAGAGGCCCGAGAACAGAGGTGCCCACCAGAGGTCCGAGGCACCCAATAGAGGCCCAAGGCAGGAGGCACCAACCAGAGGCCCGAGGTGCCCAACAGATCCCTGAGGCAGGAGGTTCCCACCAGAGGCCCGAAAACATAGGTGCCCACCAGAGGCCCAAAATTGGAGGTGCCCACCAGATGCCCGAGGCAGGAGGCGCCCACCAGAGGCAAGAGGTACATACCAGAAGCCCAAGACCAGAGGAAAGCTCATAATCTAATTCGTCATATTGAAACCTACATTTGTTTGTATTTGTATTTGTTTATATTTAAAGTTGAGGTGTTTACATGAGTATTTAATTATAGTTATGGTATGATGAGTGGACAATGGAACAGTTTGTCATCTTGAGCCCATTTCATATTTATTTTCCGGCCCTACTTTTGGTAATCTGCCTTGTTTAATGGAGAATGTGGATGGAAGGAGGAGGAGGTGAAGGGGCTTTCTGCCCGACCTCACTTTTATAGAGGCGTCAGGTAGAAAGCCCAAAATCTAATTCGGCATATTGGGAGCCTAAATTTGGGATAAAAAAAGAGAGGCAGAGTACTGAAAAGTAGGTTCCACGAACGTGACCTTAAATACAAACTGGCACTGAATGTATATCTTATATTATAGACATACAAAAGTGTTTCGCCTAGATTTAGAGTTCTGCGTTAGCCGTCAAAACCAGCGTTAGGGGGTCCTAACGCTGGTTTTGGCGGCCCGCTGGTATTTAGAGTCAGTCAGGAAAGGGTCTAACGCTCACTTTCCAGTCGTGACTTTTCCATACCGCAGATCCCCCTACGCCAATTGCGTATCCTATCTTTTCAAGGGGATCTTTCTAACGCTGGTATTTAGAGTCTTGGCTGAAGTGAGCGTTAGAAATCTAACGACAAGACTCCAGCTGCAGAGAAAAGCCAGGAGTTAAGAGCTTTCTGGGCTAACGCCGGTTCATGAAGCTCTTAACTACTGTGCTCTAATGTACACTAACACCCATAAACTACCTATGTACCCCTAAACCGAGGCCCCCCCACATCGCCGCCACTCTTTTAAATTTTTTAACCCCTAATCTGCTGACCGCACACCGCCGCAAACCTACATTATCCCTATGTACCCCTAATCTGCTGCCCCTAACACAACCGACACCTACATAATATTTATTAACCCCTAATCTGCCCCCCCCCCCAACGTCGCCGCTACCTACCTACAATTATTAACCCCTAATCTGCCGACCGGACCTAACCGCTACTATAATAAATGTATTAACCCCTAAAGCTAAGTCTAACCCTAACCCTAACACCCCCTTAAGTTAAATATAATATTTATCTAATGAAATAAAATAAATATTATTAAATAAATTATTCCTATTTAAAGTTAAATACTTACATGTAAAATAAACCCTAATATAGCTACAATATAAATAATAATTATATTGTAGCTATTTTAGGATTAATATTTATTTTACAGGCAACTTTGTATTTATTTTAACCAGGTACAATAGCTATTAAATAGTTATTAACTATGTAATAACTACCTAGCTAAAAGAAATACAAAATTACCAGTAAAATAAATCCTAACCCAAGTTACCATTAAACCTAACACTACACTATCAATAAATTAAATACAAATAAATACAAATAAATACACTAACTAAAGTACAAAAATAAAAAAAGAACTAAGTTACAAAAAATAAAAAAATAATTTACAAACATTATAAAAATATTACAACAATTTTAAGCTAATTACACCTACTCTAAGCCCCCTAATAAAATAACAAAGCCCCCCAAAATAAAAAAATGCCCTACCCTATTCTAAAATAAAAATTGTAAAGCTCTTTTACCTTACCAGCCCTTAAAAGGGCCTTTTGCGGGGCATGCCCCAAAGAATTCTGCTCTTTTGCCTGTAAAAAAAAACATACAATACCCCCCCAACATTACAACCCACCACCCCATCAGTCAATCAGATTATTCCTACCTTAATTCCGATTGGCTGATAGAATCCTATCAGCCAATCAGAATTTGAGGGACGCCATCTTGTATGACGTCCCTTAAAGGAACCTTCATTCGTCGTGAGTTCGTCGTGGAGGACGGATGTTCCGCATCGGCGGGATGAAGATGGAGCCAGAAGAAAGAAGATTGAAGATGCCGCTTGATAGAAGACTTCAGCCGGATGATGGACCTCTTCAGCCCCCACTTGGATGAAGACATTGCCCGGATTGGATGAAGACTTCGGACCCTCTTCTGGATGGATCGGTGATACCCGGCATGGTGAAGACAAGGTAGGGAGATCTTCAGGGGCTTAGTGTTAGGTTTATTTAAGGGGGGTTTGGGTTAGATTAGGGGTATGTGGGTGGTGGGTTGTAATGTTGGGGGGGTATTGTATGTTTTTTTTACAGGCAAAACAGCAGAATTCTTTGGGGCATGCCCCGCAAAAGGCCCTTTTAAGGGCTGGTAAGGTAAAAGAGCTTTACAATTTTTATTGTAGAATAGGGTAGGGCATTTTTTTATTTTGGGGTGCTTTCTTATTTTTTTAGGGGGCTTAGAGTAGGTGTAATTAGTTTAAAATTCTTGTAATTTAGTGTTTTGTTTTTTTTGTAATTTAGTGTTTGTTTGTTTTTGTAATTTAGTTTAGTTGATTTAATTGTAGATAATTGTAGGTAGTTTATTTAATTAATTTATTGATAGTGTAGTGTTAGGTTTAATTGTAACTTAGGTTAGGATTTATTTTACAGGTAATTTGGTAATTATTTTAACTAGGTAGCTATTAAATAGTTATTAACTATTTAATAGCTATTGTACCTGGTTAAAATAAATACAAAGTTGCCTGTAAAATAAATATTAATCCTAAAATAGCTACAATATAATTATTTGTTATATTGTAGCTATATTAGGGTTTATTTTACAGGTAAGTATTTAGCTTTAAATAGGAATAATTTATTTAATAAGATTTATTTTATTTCGTTAGATAAAAATTATATTTAACTTAGGGGGGTGTTAGGGTTAGACTTTAGGGGTTAATACATTTATTAGAGTAGCGGTGAGGTCCGGTCGGCAGATTAGGGGTTAATAATTGTAGGTAGGTAGCGGCGACGTTGGGGGGAACAGATTAGGGGTTAATAAATATAATATAGGGGTCGGCGGGGGTTAGGGGCAGCAGATTAGGGGTTCATAGGGATAACGTAGGTGCCGGCAGTGTACGGAGCGGCAGATTAGGGGTTAAAAATAATATGCAGGGGTCAGCGGGGTACATGTTATGGTGTTAGGTGCAGACTTAGAGAGTGTTTCCCCATAGGAAACAATGGGGCTGCGTTAGGAGCTGAACGCTGCTTTTTTGCAGGTGTTAGATTTTTTTTTCAGCTCAAACTGCCCCATTGTTTCCTATGGGGGAATCGTGCACGAGCACATTTTTGAAGCTGGCCGCGTCCGTAAGGTAATGCCCATGGTAGGACCAGGAACAGGAGTGCAAACTTAGGCTTAAAGCAGGAGGCGCCCACCGGAGTCCCGAGACCGTATCGCCCACCAGAGACCTGAGGCAGAAGGAGCCAACTAGAGGCCTAAGACCGGAGGTGCCTACCAGAGACCACAGGCAGGGGTGCCCACCAGAGTCCAGAGGCAGGAGGCACCCACCAGAGGCCCAAGGCAGGAGGTGCCCAACAGAGGCCTGAGGCGCCCACCAGAGGTCCGAGGCAGGAGGCACCCAACATGAGGCAGGAGGTGCCCAACAGAGGCCCGAGGCGCCCACCAAAGGCCAGAGGCAGGAGGCGCCCACCAGAGTCCCGAGACCAGAGGGGCCAACAAGAGGCCTAAGACCGGAGGCATCCACCAGAGGCCTTAGCCCGGAGGTGCCCTATAGAGACCTGTGCCTGCCAGAAGCCCGAGACTGGAGGTGCCCAACAGAGGCCCAAGGCCAGAGGTGCCCACCAGAGGCAGGAGGCTCCTAATAGAGGCTTGAGACTCAGGGCGCCCACCAGAGGCCCGATACTCGAGGCGCCCACCAGAGGCCCGAGGCAGGAGGTGCCCAACAGTGGCCCGAGGCACCCACAGAGGTCTGAGGCAGGAGGTGCCCACCAGAGGCCCGAGACCAGACACCCCAAACAGAGGCTCGATGGAGGAGGCGCCCACTAGAGGTTGGACACCGGAGGCGCCCTCCAGAGGCCCGAACCAGAGGCACTCACCAGAGGCCCGAGACCGGAGGTGCACACCAGAGGCCTAACACCGGAGCCGCCCACCAGATGCCTGAGCCCGGAGGTGCCTGCCAGAGGTGCCTGCCAGAGGCCCGAAAATGGAGGTGCCCCCCAGAGGCCCGAGCTCCGAGGTGCCTATCAGAGGCCCGAGACCTGAGGTGCCTATCAGAGGCCCAAGACCACAGGAGCCCAATAGAGGCCCAAGACCGGAGGCACCCACCAGAGGTCCAAGGCAGGAGGCGCCAGCCAGAGACTCAAGACTGGACGCATCCAACAAAAGTCTGAGGTGCCAAACAAAAGCCTGAGGTGCCCAACAGAGGCCCAAGGCAGGAGGCACCCACCAGATACCAGAGAACGGAGGCGCCCACCAAAAGCCCTAAACTGGAGGCACCCACCAGAGGCCTGAGGCTGGAGATGCCAACCAGAGGCTTGAGACTGGATGCACCCACATGAGGCCCGAGGCAGGAGGTGCCCACCAGAGGCCCGACCTCAGAGGCGCCCGACAGAGGCCCGTGACCGGAGGTGCCTACCAGAGGCCCGAGTCCGGAGGCACCCACCAGAGGCCTGAGACCGAAGTTAAGGTGTTTACATGAGTATTGAATTGTAGTTATGTTATGATGAGTGGACAATGGAACAGTTTTCCATCTTGAGCCCATTTCATATTTGTTTTCCGGCCCTACTTTTGGTAATCTGCCTTGTTTAATGGAGAATGTGGATGGAAGGAGGAGGAGGTGAAGGGGCTTTCTGCCCGACCTCACTTTTAGAGTGGAGTCAGGTAAAAAGCCCATAATCTAATTCAGCATATTGGGAGCCAAATTGCGAGCTAAATTTTGGATAAAAAAAGAGGCAGAGTACTGAAAAGTAGGTTCTGTGACAGTGCCCTTAAATGCAACCTGGCACAAAATGTGTATCTTATATTATGACCATATTGAAGTATTTGTATTTAAAGTTGAGGTGTTTACATGAGTATTGAATTATAGTTATGGTATGATGAGTGGACAATGGAACGGTCTTTCATCTTGAGCCCATTTCATATCTGGCCCTACTTTTGTTAATCTGCCTTGTTTAATGGAGAATGTGGATTGAAGGAGGAGGAGGTGAAGGGACTTTCTGCCTGAGTACTGGCAGAGTACTGAAAAGTAGGTTCCATGAACGTGCCCTTAAATACAAACTGGCACTGAATGTATATCTTATATTATGGCCATACAGAAGTGTTTGTATTTAAAGTTGAGGTGTTAACATGAGTAGGTGTTAGGTTTTTTTTCAGCTGGCTCTCCGCCATTGATTCCTATGGGGAAATCGTGCACGAGCATGTTTAGCCAGCTCACAGCTACCGTAAGCAGCGCTGGTATTGAAGTGAGATGTGGAGGTAAATTTTGCTCTCTGCTCACTTTTTTGCGGCTAACGCCGGGTTTGTAAAAACCCGTAATACCAGCACTGTCTGTAGGTGAGCGGTGACTGAAAACTGCTCATTAGCACCGCACACCATTACCGACAAAACTTGTAATCTAGGCATTTGTATTTAAAGTTGAGGTGTTTACATGAGTATTAAATTATAGTTATGGTATGATGAGTGGACAATGTAACGGTCTTTCATCTTGAGCCCACTTCATATTTATTTTCCGGCCCTACTTTTGGTAATCTGCCTTGTTTAACGGAGAATGTGGATGGAAGGAGGAGGAGGTAAAGGGGCTTTCTGCCCGACCTCACTTTTATAGAGGTTTCAGGTAGAAAGCCCATAATCTAAATCGGCATATTGGGAACCTAAATTTGGGATAAAAAAGAGAGGCAGAGTACTGAAAAGTAGGTTCCATGAAAGTGCCCTTAAATACAAACTGGCACTGAATGTATATCTTATATTATGGCCATACAGAAGTGTTTGTATTTAAAGTTGAGGTGTTAACATGAGTACTGAATTATAGTGATAGTATGAAGATGGTAGCGAACAGTATGAAGTAATTATATAAAGTGGTAGATAGTTTGAAGAATTATTTGTGGATGAATGTGTGTCACACTCACATGAGCGGGTTCAGGGGTATGGAGCTTATGCAAGGTGGTGGCAGGCTAAGGACTGTCTGGAATACTGAAAGGGGCAAGCGGTATGTGCTGCTTTCTGGAATTACCCCTATTATGCATGCTTAAGTAACAGACAAGCAAGTTAGTTTATTACACTGGATGAAGACTTCTGCCCGTCTGGAGGACCTCTTCTTCCCAGCTTGGATGAAGACTTCTGTCCGTCTGGTGGACCACTTCGCCCGGCTTCGTTGAGGACTTCGGCCCGGTTGGGTGAAGACTTCTCAAGGTAAGGTGATCTTCAAGGGGTTAGTGTTAGGTTTTATTAAGGGGGGATTGGGTGGGTTTTAGAGTAGGGTTGGGTGTGTGAATGGTGGGTTTTAATGTTGGGGGGGTTATTGTACTTTTTCTTACAGGTAAAAGAGCTGATTACTTTGGGGTAATGCCCCACAAAGGGCCCTTTTAAGGGCTATTTGTAATTTAGTATAGGGTAGGGCTTTTTATTATTTTGGGGGGCTTTTTTATTTTATTAGGGGGATTAGATTAGGTGTAATTAGTTAAAAAAACTTGTAATTATTTTATTATTTTCTGTAATTTAGTGGGGGGGGGTTTCGTACTTTAGATAATTGTATTTAATTGTATTTAATTGTAGTTAATTTAGGAAATTAATTTAATTATAGTGTAGTGTTAAGTGTTAGTGTAACTTAGGTTAGGTTTTATTTTACAGGTAAATTTGTCTTTATTTTAACTAGGTAGCTATTAAATAGTTAATAACTATTTAATAACTATTCTACATAGTTAAAATAAATACAAAGTTACCTGTAAAATAAAAATAAACCCTAAGCTAGCTACAATGTAACTATTAGCTATATTGTAGCTAGCTTAGGGTTTATTTTATAGGTAAGTATTTAGTTTTGAATAGGAATAATTTAGTTAATTGTAGTAATTTTATTTAGATTTATTTAAATTATATTTAAGTTAGGGGGGCTGGGGTTAGACTTAGTTTTAGGGGTTAATAACTTTAATATAGTGGCAGCGACGTTGGAGGCGGCAGATTAGGGGTTAATAATATAATGTAGGTGTCGGCGATGTTGGGGGCGGCAGATTAGGGGTTAATAAGTGTAATATTAGGGGTGTTTGTAAAAACCCGTAATACCAGCACTGTCTGTTGGTGAGCGGTGGCTGAAAACTGCTCATTAGCACCGCACACCATTACCGACAAAACTTGTAATCTAGGCGTTTGTATTTAAAGTTGAGGTGTTTACATGAGTATTAAATTATAGTTATGGTATGATGAGTGGACAATGTAACGGTCTTTCATCTTGAGCCCACTTCATATTTATTTTCCGGCCCTACTTTTGGTAATCTGCCTTGTTTAATGGAGAATGTGGATGGAAGGAGGAGGAGGTGAAGGGGTTTTTTGCCCGACCTCACTTTTATAGAGGTTTCAGGTAGAAAGCCCATAATCTAAATCGGCATATTGGGAACCTAAATTTTGGATAAAAAAGAGAGGCAGAGTACTGAAAAGTAGGTTCCATGAACGTGCCCTTAAATACAAACTGGCACTGAATGTATTAGTAAAAGTGTTTGTATTTAAAGTTGAGGTGTTTACATGAGTACTGAATTATAGTGATAGTATGAAGATGGTAGCGAACAGTATGAAGTAATTATATAAAGTGGTAGATAGTTTGAAGAATTATTTGTGGATGAATGTGTGTCACACTTGGATGAGCGGGTTCAGGGGTATGGAGCTTATGCAAGGTGGTGGCTGTCTGGAATACTGAAAGGGGCAAGTGGTATGTGCTGCTTTCTGGAATTACCCCTATTAGGCATGCTTAAGTAACAGACAAGCAAGTTAGTTTATTACACTGCAACAGGAGACTTTGAGGCTGGAAGCAGGATAGGTAAGCAGGTGTGAACACACCAGAACTGGCGTCTGAGGTAACGCCCATGGTAGGGCCAGGAACAGGAGTGCAAACTTAGGCTGAAAGCAGGAGGCGCCCACTGAAGGCCCGAGATCGGAGTTGCCCACCAGAGGCCTGAGGCAGGAGGAGCCAACCAGAGGCCTAAGACCGGAGGCACCTACCAGAGGCCCGAGGCAGGGGGTGCCCACCAGACACCAGAGGCAGGAGGCATCCATCAGAGGCCCGAGGCAGGAGTCACCCACCAGAGGTCCGAGGCGGGAGGCACCCAACAGAGGCCCAAGGCACCCACCAAAGGCCGGAAGCAGGAGGCACACACTAGAGGCCCGCACCTAGAGGCGCCCACCAGAGTCCTGAGACTGAAGGTTCTCACCAGAGGATCGAGGCAGGAGGCATCCACCAGAGGCCCATGGTAGGTATAGGAACAGGAGTGCAAACTTAGACTTAAGACAGGAGATACCCACCGGAGGCCCGGGGCCTGAGACCGGGATGCCCCCCAGAGACTTGAGACCGGAGACGCTCACAAGAGGCCCGTGGCAGGAGGCACCCACCAGAGGCCGAAGGCCGGAGGTACCCACCAGAGGCCTCAGGCCGGAGGTGCCTACTAGTGGCCAAAGGCTGGAGGAGCCCACCAGAGGCCTCAGGCCAGAATAGCCCACCAGAGGCCAGAGACTTGAGGCACCCACCAGAGGCACGAGACTCGAGGCGTCCACCAAAGGCCCAAGGCAGGAGGTGCCCAACAGAGGCCCAAGGCGCCCACAAAAGTCGAGGCAGGAGGCACCCAACAGAGGCCCGAGGCGCCCACAAAAGTCCGAGGAAGGAGGTGCCTACCAGAGGCCCGACACCGGATGCGCCAAACAGAGGCCCAAGGCAGGAGGCACCCACCAGAGGTCAGACACCGGAGGCACCCACTAGAGGCCCAAACCAGAGGCGCCCACCAGAGGCTCAAGACCAGAGGCCTAAGACCGGAGGCGCCCACCAAAGGCCCAAGCCCAGAGGTGCCCAACAGAGGCCTGTGACCAGAGGTGCCCAACAGAGGCCTGAGACCGGAGATGCCTGAAAGAGGCCCAAGGCCAGAGGTGCCCACCAGAGGCCCGAGATAGGAGGCTTCAACTAGAGGCTCGAGACTCGAGGTGCCCACCAGAGGCCCGATTCTCAAGGCGCTTACCAGGGACCTGAGGCAAGAGGTGCCCAATAGCGGCCCGAGGCGCCCACAGAGGTCAAAGGCAGGAGGCGCCCACCAGAGGCCCGAGACCAGATGCGCCAAACAGAGGCTCGAGGCAGGAGGCGCCCACCAGAGGTCGGACACCGGAGGTGAGCACCAGAGGCCTAAGACCGGAGGCATTCACCATATGCCTGAGGCACCCAGAAAAGTCTGAGGCTGGAGGTGCCCACCAGAGGCCCGACACCGGACGCGCCAACAGAGGCCCAAGCAGGAGGCGCCCACCAGAGGTCTGACACCGGAGCCGCCCACTAGAGGCCTGAGATGCCCACAAGAGGCCCGAGACCAGAGGTGCCCACCAGAGGCCTAAGACCGGAGGCGCCCACCAGAGGCTCGAGCCCAGATGTGCCCGACAGAGGCCCGTGACCGGAGGTGCCTCAAGAGGCCTGAGACCAGAGGTGCCCACCAGAAGCCCAAGGCAGGAGGTGCCCACAAAAGTCCAAGGCAGGAGGCGCCCACCAGAGGCCTGACATCAGACGTGCCAAACAGAGGCCCAAGCAGGATGCGCCCACCAGAGGTTTGACACTGGAGCCGCCCACTAGAGGCCCAAACCGGAGGCGCCCACCAGAGGCCCGAGACCAGCAGTGCCCACCAGAGGCCAAAGACCGGAGGCACCCACTAGAGTCCCGAGCCTGGATGTGCCTGACAGAGGCCCTTGACCGGAGGTGCCTCAAGAGGCCTGAGCCTGGAGGTGCCCGACAGAGGCCCGAGGCAGGAGGTGCCCACCAGAGGCCCGAGGCAGGATGTGCCCACCAGAGGCCCGAGGCAGGAGGCTCCTACTAGAGGCTCGAGAAAGGAGGCACCCAGAAGAGGGCCAAGACTCGAGGCGCCCACCAGAGGCCCAAGGCAGGAGGTGCCCAACAGCGGCCCGAGCCACCCACAGAGGTCCAAGGCAAGAGGCGCTTACCAGAGGCCCGAGACCAGACACGCCAAACAGAGACTCGAGGCAAGAGGCCCGAGTCCAGAGGTGCCTGACAGAGGCCCGTGACTAGAGGTGCCTAGCAGAGGCCTGAGACTGGAGGTTACCACCAGAGGCCCGAGGCAGGAGGTGACCACCAGAGGCCCGAGGCGCCCACCAAAGGCCAGAGGCAGGAGGCACCCACCAGAGGTCCGAGACCAAAGGTTCCCACTAGAGGATCGAGGCAGGAGGCACCCACCAGAAGCTCACGGTAGGTATAGGAACAGGAGTGCAAACTTAGACTGAAGACAGGAGACACCCACCAGAGGCCTGGGGGCCATAAGCGCCCACCGGAGGCCTGAGACCGGGATGCCCACCAGAGGTTTGAGACCGGAGGCGCTCACAAGAGGCTCGTGACAGGAGGCACCCACCTGGGGCCGAAGGCCAGAGGCACCCACCAGAGGCCGAAGGCCAGAGGCGCCCACCTGAGGCCGAAGGCTGGAGGCGCCTACCAGAGGCCAAAGGCTGGAGGAGCCCACCATTGGCCCGAGGCCAGAGGTGCCCACCAGAGGCCCTAGACTCGAGGCACCCACCAGAGTCCCGAGACTCAAGGCACCCACCAGATGCCCGAGACTCGAGACACCCACCAGAGGCCTAAGGCTGGAGGTGCCCAACAGAGGCCCGAGGCGCCCACAAAAGTCTTAGACAGGAGGCACCCACCAGAGGCCCGAGGCAGGAGGCACCCACCAAAGGTCGGACCTGGGAGGCACCCATCAGAGGCCCAAACTGGAGGCGCCCACCAGAGGCCCCAGACCAGAGGTGCCCACCGGCTCATTGTTGTGGTATTTATTTAGGAACAAAGTCAAGGGTTCCAAGCCTTTGGCATGCGGAATTGAGGAGCAGAGTGACTTAACGTCAACTGTGAGCCAAACATTGTCAGTGGCATTGGCTCTCTTCTGGAGCATACATCAGAGTGGTTGGACCAGGTTTTACAACCAATGGTACCAAATCTATGGAGTTACATAAGAGATACCATGCATATTTTAAAACTGCTCGAGAACATCGAGTGGGAGGAGGGCTTAGTTTGGCTTACAGTTGACATTAAGTCACTCTACTCCTCAATTCCGCATGCCAAAGGCTTGGAAGCATTAACTTGGTTCCTAAATAAATACCACAACAACGAGCTGGATTTTTGTGAGTATGTGCTCCGTGTGGCAGAGTTTCTATTGTCCCACAACTATTTCGAGTTTGAAGGGGTGTTCTACCTCCAGATATGTGGGACTGCGATGGGGGCGATGTTTGCCCCATCTTACACCAACCTGTACATGGGTTGGTGGGAGCAGGACCACATTTATGGAGGTGGGAGCCCCCTCTGCTTGAACATAGTTTTTTATAGGAGGTTCATTGACGACCTCCTATTCATTTGGAAGGGGGGTGATGGTGAATTATCTGCATTTTTGAGCCTTCTTAATGAGAATGATCTGGGACTGAGTTTCAACTCTGAGTCTAACAGCATAAGTATCAACTATCTTGATGTAACGCTTTTGGGTGTAAGTGGTGAAAAAATATGCACCACAGCATTCAGAAAACCGATTTCGGGCAATACATTGCTACATGCAACGAGTTGCCACCCCAAAAGCGTGTTTAAAGGCATCATAAAGGGACAGTTCATTTGTCTCAAACGGAACTGTTCAGAGTTGGATGACTTTGAGGAGGAGGCGGAGAAGCTATCGGCTAGACCAAAAGCCAGGGGCTATAGCAGCAATTGTATAGCATCAACCCTGGAAGAAGTCAGAAAAATAGATAGAAGAAATCTGTTGTGCCCCAAATCAAAACGTAATAAAATGGGAAACACACAAAATTATCTCTTTTTCGTGACTGACCACTCGGAGCAGTACCCACAAATCTGTGAGATAATCAAAAGGCATTTGGTTGACTGGAATTCCGGTGGGAGGCTTAGCAAGATGGTCGCAAGTGGGAACTGCTCTGCTTGAGACCAAGTTATTTTTTCCTATTCTAGGATTAAATCTCCGCCATCCTGCTAGCCCTTAGCAGTTTTAGCTGTTCGGGCATTTCTAAGGATCAAGCTGTACAACTCTTGGCCCCCGGAACGACGGAAAGTTATAGAAGAGGAGAAAGCTGTGATACGCATGGTACACAGCACAGCTGGGAACAAAGGAAAAAGCATGGAAATCTCCCCAGTCGCAACAGACTCTCAAAACAAAGACATTTTAACTGCCATACAAGGCTTGCTTCTGCCAGTGTTAACCAAGCTGGAATCTACCCTGCAGAATCTACTGACCCAAACTCAAGTCGTGGATCTCTCGCATGCGAGTCCAAAATGGCGCCGCCTCCCAGCAGAACCCATTTGTAATCTTACCGGCATTACTCCTGAGACACATCAGAGATGGCACAGGGAGGGACCGAAGGGACAGCCACAGCTGTTAGAGGGCTCTGGTCCCATATTCAGAAATAGCAAGGAAGCAGGACCCCTGGCAGTTGTTAAGGAGGAGGCGATGAAAGCCGCAAGATCTGACCTCGAGCTGCAGCGCGACCCCGGCATTCACTCTTCTCCTTACCAGCCATTAAAGGTTGCACTTTACCGGGCTGTATGCCGATCACATGGAGAGGTGTCAATCAGAGACTTGCTGCTAACAACGACTCAGCTACAGTTTGCATCTGAAATGGAGCCGGTTGCAGACCTATCAGCTCAACATTCACTAACCACCTGGATCTTTTTGATTGACATCCGAGCTTGTTCTTCTACTTACTTGCACCGACGGGTGTAACAATGGATCCTGCAAAATCAAGACAATTTAGAAAGTAATCACGGGATGACCCGTGGAGGGGTCGGTTAGCTCTTAACTTTATATCTCCTATATCTATCAGGTTACAGCACTGGTCATGGGCAGTATTTGGTGGGTTAAATGTTGGGATTTGTGGACTGTTAATGTTTACAGACTAAGCTCCGTTTTTAGGGTTAAAAGTTGTTTGCCTAACCTGTTTGTGTCTGCCTCTATGGTTTTCCTTTTCCAGCCCCATACTTGAGCAGAAATATCTCTGTGTACAGTGCTCTTTTACTCTGTCTCTTATGCAATTTCCCTGCTCCACACTCAACGGAACATTACATATGGGTTACTCCCCTCAACACTTAAACGTAATGTGCATCTGCCAGCACCCGATTACACTCTCTAGAAAGCACCACAAGTACAAATATATAAAAGTTAGAGCAATCCTCTATTAGTATTGTCAGATTTGGCCTTGTAATCTTTTTGAAAGTTCCCTCACTTCATCTATACAGCTGAGAACCAATCGTAGGTAATTAATTCCTGCTGCAAAACGGTAGCTTGTTTAAACAGGGTTGGCACAAATAAGTAAGCTCTCACCAGATACCTTAACCTCTCATGAATATATCATTCTGCATTAACCCCCGCTTTAAGGGGTAAATAAGGGGAACGCCTCATACTTTAACTTTGCTATTCTTGCTCTAATTACATTCTATTTCCCGCTTGTGTTTAAATGAGGATATTAACTGAACCCAACTGTTTATTTTACCATGGTCAAGAAACTATTAATTTGGAACCAGTACATTACTCCGTTTGTAAAGTTTTAACATTTGCTTAGTAGGGCTTTTGTGGATAGGTTTGGTGGTTTATGTTTCGTTTGATTGGGTGGTCTGTTTGCTTGATTGGTATGCTCGCTGCTGGTATTAAGAATTGTTTGTCTAATTTTCTTGTGTCTGCACTCACACTTCCCCTCCCTCATCCCCCCACTGGAATAGAAATGCACTGTACTTAGTTTTATCTCATTTCGTCTCTTATGCATTTTACTTGCCCCAAACGTACTAGATACATGTATCAAATTTTTTTGCACCACGGTTTAGTTTATAATTTTGTTGTCACTACTGAGACTGAGTGATTGTGGGAGATGCACGCAGCTATCCTCTTTCTATGGTACGGCACAGATTTTAGTTTATCATGTACCTGCAACTCTTTCTCTTTTATCACACTGTTAATGTTAAAATTAAAATGCATTAGGGTCACTTTCCTTGATAATACCACTGAAGCCTGTTAGATCTGCCGGGGAAACTGCATACCTGGATAGAATCATTATGGCAGTGATATAGTCATTTCTTGATCTGTTTTTGTCTGGGTATGTGGGTTGTTTCGTTTTGATTTATTCTTCCTTGAGATTTAGTTGTAGGCATGAACTTACATATTGCTAACATGAATGAATGGGCAGCTTTCTCAAACTGTGTCTATGAAAATGTAAAAAAGAAAACACAGGATCGGCACTTTGCATTCCTGTCTCTTGCAAAATTAACTGATCATTAACTCTGAGGACCTCTAGGGGTGTACTGCAGTACTGCATCTCAAAATTAGCTTACAAAATAAGGGTTCATCTCCTTTTGGTCAGCAATTTGAACTAGCAGCAACTTCTAAATGTATACCTGTTGTTTATTACTATAGACTGACCTTGCCCAATTGCCTTTATCATTATTGCTGCTAACTGGTTCTCACAGTGGTCCAGTACACCATAATTAAACACCATAATTAGTGAACATGTTAAGATTCCAGGTGTTCTGTACCCTCATTTTCTCTTAGCCTAGGAACTATATGCTTCAATTCCTAACTAAATAACATAGCACTAAGATGCAACACGAATTAGTGACCAATATTCAGATTTATAAATTCTAGAACAACATCCTTAGCATATATGTCACTGATTACTAAATTCAGCTTGTATCATCTGCTCCTTTCAGAAGAGTTGGTCTGCAGAGGGAGCTGTTCGCCCCTAATTTTGTCTGAAAATGTATAATTCTGGAAGATCTATATCTTGGATGTTAATAATCAAGCAGGCTGTTTAGTTATTTCACTCACCACTTTACTAAATTAACAATGTTCAGTCATTCCCTATATAAACCAGACAGTAAGGAATGGATGCCAATAGATCTTCAACCAGAATTTTTTTTTTTTTTTTGTTTACTGTGTTTTAGTTTAGTTTTTATATGTTAGGTTATATTTTGTTTAATATAGTTAATAAAAATTTAAATTTAAGAGAGTTCAGGGGACAGAGGAGGAGAAAGCTGCATTACCAACACATCATGTTTGTTTTTAAACATGTAAAGTTACTTCACAATTCTATTTTTCGCCTGTCTTAGAGATTCGCCTATAATGGGTAATGGTGTTACAAGACATTATGTTCTTAATGATAGATCTTTGGTACCAATTTCTATTATCCATATACCATGTGTAACTCGTGTTTTTTTTTTGTCAAAATATTCTTTAATTGTAACATGAACAACATTGAATTATATGTATGTCATTAATTGCGTACTGTTACCCTGAGCTCTTTTCAATAAAAAGAATTTGACACAAAAGGCATTTGGTTATGCTGAAAGCAGATGAGGATTTAGCGGACCTAACAGCCAAGTCCTGCCATTTCACTTATCGGAGAAGTAAAACCATAGGTAATATGGTATCTCCAACTAGGATCAGTGAAAATATTAAAAGGCAGGGATCATCTTGGCTCAACCAAAAGGGTATGTTTAAATGCCACAATAGAGAGTGCGTCGCCTGTGAAAAGGTTGAAACTGGCGATCATTTTGTCACGGGACAGTCATTCCCTAAAAATATGTGTCTCAACTGCAGGTCAACCTATATGATTTACCTGGCTTCATGCACGATGTGTGCCAAGGAGTATGTGGGCCTCACTACCAGGGAGGTCAGGTCAAGAATTAGTGAGCATCTTTCGAGCATCAGGGTGGGAACAGCAAGTACCCCCCTGGTCCAACATTTCACATCTGTTCATAACAAAAGTTCAGAAACTTTTCACTGGACATGCATCAAAAGAATACTGAAACCACCAAAGGGGGGGATAGAGACAAACTATTATCCAAACGTGAGATCTTTTGGATCTTCACATTAAAAACAAGATACCCCTCTGGCCTTAACTCCATGTATGACCTGATCAATTACTGGGAGTGACACTATGCAGGCCCTTTCTCTATATATATCCCGAACAGTGAGGTTGATCTATGCTTTATGTTTTAACTTTGGTTGAATCCAGTGCATTGACAGCATACGTATACACACTTCCAGGGTAGATATATGCCATTGTTGTAAATATGTAAACTTGCTACAGTTTATATTCAGACTACACTATATGAGAGGATATATCATATTAAGGATATATTATAATAATCTCTCTGGGTATTCCAATTATGCTTTGCATTAATAATATGCATACAGCTCTCCTATATGTTTTTATTTCTACACTTGCACCAGATTAGCTCTGCAAAGCCAGTTTGAGAGATACATGATAGGTATCAGGGCTTTATGGCTTCTTTAGTTCAGGCCTTCTAAACACATTTACACCCATTATCAGGTATGAAACTGAAATACCTACACAGATTAGTTTTCCTTTTGAGTTATTAGGATATTATGTATGTTTAGAGAGTAAGTCCAACATCACAGTACTCTCTGTCAGCATAGATATGCATAAATTTTGCCTACAACTAGTGATATTGGCATCTAAGAAATCACTCTGTATTGAGTGGAGGCTTTTGTTTTCTTTAATTTTATGCAAGTAAGGTTTTGTTTGTAACACTGAATTAACTATGGCCTAGATTTGGAGTTTGGCGTTAGCCGTGAAAACCAGCGTTAGAGGCTCCTAACGCTGGTTTTAGGCTACCGCCGGTATTTGGAGTCAGTCATTAAAGGGTCTAACGCTCACTTTTCAGCCGCGACTTTTCCATACCGCAGATCCCCTTACGTAAATTGCGTATCCTATCTTTTCAATGGGATCTTTCTAACTCCGGTATTTAGAGTCGTGTCTGAAGTGAGCGTTAGACATCTAACGACAAAACTCCAGCCGCAGAAAAAAGTCAGTAGTTAAGAGCTTTCTTGGCTAACGCCGGTTCATAAAGCTCTTAACTACTGTACTCTAAAGTACACTAACACCCATAAACTACCTATGTACCCCTAAACCGAGGTCCCCCCACATCGCCGACACTCGATTAATTTTTTTTAACCCCTAATCTGCCGACCGCCAACTACGTTATCCTTATGTACCCCTAATCTGCTGCCCCTAACACCGCCGACCCCTATATTATATTTATTAACCCCTAATCTGACCCCCACAATGTTGCCGCCAGCTACCTACACTTATTAACCCCTAATCTACCGACCGCAAAGCGCCGCCACCTACGTTATCCTTATGTACCCCTAATCTGCTGCCCCTAACACCGCCGACCCCTATATTATATTTATTAACCCCTAATCTGACCCCCTCAACGTCGCCTCCACCTGCCTACACTTATTAACCCCTAATCTGCCGAGCGGACCGCACCGCTACTATAATAAAGTTATTAACCCCTAATCCGCCTCACTAACCCTATAATAAATAGTATTAACCCCTAATCTGCCCTTCCTAACATCGCCGACACCTAACTTCAATTATCAACCCCTAATCTGCCGACCGGAGCTCACCGCTATTCTAATAAATGTATTAACCCCTAAAGCTAAGTCTAACACTAACACCCCCCTAAGTTAAATATAATTTAAATCTAACTAAATTAATTAACTCTTATTAAATAAATTATTCCTATTTAAAGCTAAATACTTACCTGTAAAATAAATCCTAATATAGCTACAATATAAATTATAATTACATTGTAGCTATTTTAGGATTAATATTTATTTTACAGGCAACTTTGTAATTATTTTAACCAGGTACAATAGCTATTAAATAGTTAAGAACTATTTAATAGTTACCTAGTTAAAATAATTACAAAATTACCTGTAAAATAAATCCTAACCTAAGTTACAATTAAACCTAACACTAAACTATCATTAAATTAATAAAATAAAATACCTACAATTACCTACAATTAAACCTAACACTACACTATCAATACATTAATTAAATACAATATCTACAATTACCAATAGAATGAAAGCTCAATCTGATTGGCTGATCGGATCAGCCAATCGGATTGAACTTGATTCTGATTGGCTGATTCCATCAGCCAATCAGAATATTCCTACCTTAATTCCGATTGGCTGATAGAATCCTATCAGCCAATCGGAATTCGAGGGATGCCATCTTGGATGACGTCCCTTAAAGGAACCTTCATTCTTCAGTTGGACGTCGCCGGATGAAGATGGGTCCGCGTCGGAGGTCTTCAGGATGGAGCCGGTCGTCATCGGATGAAGATAGAAGATGCCGCTTGGATCAAGATGGTTGCCGGTCCGGATCGCCTCTTCTTCCCGGATAGGATGAAGACTTTGGAGCCTCTTCTGGACCTCTTCAGCCACCGGATGATGGATGTCTAGCCCCCGCTTGGGTTGGATGAAGATTTTGGAGCCAGGACGGATCGGTGATACCTGGTGAGGTGAAGACAAGGTAGGATGATCTTCAGGGGCTTAGTGTTAGGTTTATTTAAGGGGGGTTTGGGTTAGATTAGGGGTATGTGGGTGGTGGGTTGTAATGTTGGGGGGGGTATTGTATGTTTTTTTTTACAGGCAAAAGAGCTGAATTTCTTGGGGCATGCCCCGCAAAGGGCCCTGTTCAGGGCTGGTAAGGTAAAAGAGCTTTGAAATGTAGTAATTTAGAATAGGGTAGGGCATTTTGTTATTTTGGGGGTCTTTGTTATTTTATTAGGGGGCTTAGAGTAGGTGTAATTAGTTTAAAATTGTTGTAATATTTTTCTTATGTTTGTAAATATTTTTTTATTTTTTGTAACTTAGTTCTTTTTTATTTTTTGTACTTTAGTTAGTTTATTTCATTGTAGTTATTTGTAGATATTGTATTTAATTAATTTATTGATAGTGTAGTGTTAGGTTTAATTGTAGGTAATTGTAGGTATTTAATTTAATTAATTTAATGATAGTATAGTGTTAGGTTTAATTGTAACTTAGGTTAGGATTTATTTTACAGGTAATTTTGTAATTATTTTAACTAGGTAACTATTAAATAGTTCTTAACTATTTAATAGCTATTGTACCTGGTTAAAATAATTACAAAGTTGCCTGTAAAATAAATATTAATCCTAAAATAGCTACAATGTAATTATAATTTATATTGTAGCTATATTAGGGTTTATTTTACAGGTAAGTATTTAGCTTTAAATAGGAATAATTTATTTAATAAGAGTTAATTAATTTCGTTAGATTTAAATTATATTTAATTTAGGGGGGGTTTTAGCGCTCAGGTCCGGTCGGCAGATTAGGGGTTAATAAGTGTAGGCAGGTGGAGGCGACGTTGTGGGCGGCAGATTAGGAGTTAATAAATATAATAGTCGGCGGTGTTAGGGGCAGCAGATTAGGGGTACATAAGGATAATGTAAGTAGCGGCGGTTTACGGAGCGGCAGATTAGGGGTTAAAAATAATATGCAGGGATCAGCGATAGCGGGGGCGGCAGAATAGGGGTTAATAAGTGTAAGGCTAGGGGTGTTTAGACTCGGGGTACATGTTAGGGTGTTAGGTGCAGACGTAGGAAGTGTTTCCCCATAGGAAACAATGGGGCTGCGTTAGGAGCTGAACGCGGCTTTTTTGCAGGTGTTAGGTTTTTTTCAGCTCAAACAGCCCCATTGTTTCCTATGGGGGAATCGTGCACAAGCACGTTTTTGAGGCTGGCCGCATCCGTAAGCAACTCTGGTATCGAGAGTTGAAGCTGCGTTAAAAATGCTCTACGCTCCTTTTTTGGAGCCTAACGCAGCCTTTTTTTGGACTCTCAATACCAGAGTTATTTTTATGGTGCGGCCAGAAAAAAGCCGGCGTTAGCTACGCGGGTTCTTACCGACAAAACTCCAAATCTAGGCCTACGTGTTTAACATAATGATTATCAAGTATTTGCTTACTATTAAGTTGTTTATCTTGTTTAAACCACTATGCATAATTTCAGTGTTACTTTCTGATGCAGGTATTATACTGACTATATAGTTCTGTGATTGCCTGTATATATTAATCCGGTAAGGAAATGAAGGGGTTAATGTGAAAATACTGCCTCTTTTCTATTGCTCTATAGGAGTCAACTACTGTGTTTTAAAAGGAGGGGTATTCCCAACACAGTTCAGCAACTTTGATAATGGCGGAATGCCGAAACATGTCAGCAGCTGTTTGAGCTGACTCCTATGAGAGGAATAGCACCCTTATCCATATCGATGTTCACATTTTTAATTGATTCAATAAAATTTGGAAGACCTTTACATATTCTCAGTGCTCCGCTTCTCTTTTCTCTGCCTGTTTGCTGACCTATTGGCGTGAGCACTGAGAGAGGAGACTGCTCCTCTACTTGGATCCCTGATACACACACTGCAGGACGGACCCCATCGATCTACAAGCAAGCAAGATGTGGACCGAGTTTCCTCCAATCGGGAGAGAGCAGCTGTGAGCTAAGGACGTACCTCTACCAATCAGGAGAGAGAACACATAGGACGTAAAGGCGGACCCCGCCCCCCTCCCTCCAGGAACGTCTGAGGAGGGATTGTATGGGACCGACAGCGGTTGCAGTTTGGCAGGTTACCGGGCAAGAAAGCTGATCACAGCCACCTGGGTCTGCAGACACAGCTTAAAGGAATTACCCTTGTCCCCAGGACCGGATGCTTCACAGGTGAGAGGAGGGGGTTTTGGGCGTCTGCATAACTGCCGGAAGATTTGGAGTTTTACCGGGTCTGTGCTGTAAGTTACTACAGCAGTGTCATTCATTACTTAACATTTATGCACGGTGAGAGGGGACTACACAACTTTTTTTCTTTAGATAGTAGATGTAAACATATTAAATAAGCATTAAGTTTAGACTAGAATAGTTAACATGGTAGATTATATTTAAAAAAAACTTGAATGAGTAATAACAGAAATGTTCCAACTTGAAAGAACATGCTATGTATGCTTAATATTAGCATAAATTGAGGTCAAAATAGCAACACACACACCAGTTGACTATTATTGATTGGAAGTATTTATCTAAATGGAATTTTACCCAAAAATTACTCTTTTTAAAGAACATTTTAGAAAAATGCTTATCTTAATCTTTACAGACATAAATCTTTTTCTAGAGTGATCCTTGCAATGCCACCAAGGGCTTTTGTTTCTGGCATTCCGATCCATTTGAAACACCACTGCTTAAATTAGATCATATTCATGGTTTAGAAATGTTTACTTACTGGAAAATCTATTTTATGACTGAATAAACACCCATAAAAACAGGATTTTCTCAAATGTTTATTGGGGGCTATTCCCTATCAATGGAGAAGCAAAATATATACATCAATGTAGGGTAAACCAAAAAGACTAATTGATTTGATAGGTTTCCAAATAGTCAAGGCTGTTGTAATAAAAAAAAAAATCCAGCTATGTGTAAACCCAAGCAAATAATGTTTTATAATGAGCAATATATATATTAGAATGTCCTTAAATTTGACTATCCCCCCACAAATGTCAAAGCATTTTGCCCTACTTATGGGTTAGAATAGATCTTTGTATACATAATGTAATTTGTAAGTGCCAAGGCACTTCTCATACAGAAATAATACAGCTTAGGTGTTATGTATGAAGGGAAAGATTAATTTAGAATCAATTGCATTGTTATTAAACCATAAAAAGGAAATGATACATGCAAACAGAAATCTAAGTAAGAAATAAGCTCTATGGTCATCATAACACAAATGAAGCAAATAACATGGTGTTCAAATCTCTGATGAAGCGCATATGTTCATGCGTGAAACGCGTAAGATAGGAGCTTACCTGATGTCCTGTATGGAAGCCTGCTCCTAATAAATTATTTATACTCACCGAAAGACCCAGCGTTTCCTTTTCCTCATTTTCATAAGAAATAAGCTCTATGGTCTTCATAACACAAATGAAGCAAATAACATGGTGTTCAAATAACATGTAAGACAGCATAGTCATCCGATGGGTTAATTTTTCTTAGAGCTATGTAACAGGAAATGTAGTGGACACAACCACAAAATGTTCCAGTGATCTGGGGAAGGTAGAGCCATGATTGCTTATATTTTTATAAGTTACTAGTTGATAAGCCTGCCCAGTGGGAAGTCTAATTATTTTTTAAACTACAGATGTAGAAAAAACGTATTTTGTAACTCTTCTTTTATATAAATATTTAAGCTACAGGTGTATCAATATTATAATTTTAATAGACTACTGTCTTATCTTGGGGAAATGCCCTGCAAAAAGCCCTTTTAAGGGCTACTGGTAGTTTATTCTTAGAGTAGGGGATGTTTTTATTTGGGGGGGGGGGGCTTTTTTATTTTCATAGGGATTAGGTTTAATTTTGTAAAATTTGGTAATTTGATTTTTTATTTTCTGTAATGTTAGCCTTTTTTATTTTTGTAAACTTACGGCTAGATTATGAGTCTTGCGTTAGGCTTAAAAAGCAGTGTTGGCCAGTCCCAACGCTGCTTTTAACGCCCGCTGGTATTACGAGTCTTGAAGGTACAGACTCACCGCTCACTTTTGTGGCCAGACTCAGAAATATCGCAAATCCACTTACGTCAATTGCGTATTCTCTTTTTTCAATGGGACTTGCATAGCGCCGGTATTACGAGTCTGCCAAAAAGTGAGCGGTAGACCCTCTCCTGTCAAGCCTGGTACCGCATTTTAAAGTCAGTAGTTAAGAGTTTTACACTACAACGCCGTAGCATAAAACTCTTAACTAAAGTGCTAAAAAGTACACTAACACCCATAAACTACCTATTAACCCCTAAACCGAGGCCCCCCCACATCACAAACACTTTAAAAAAAAATTAACCTCTAATCTGCTGAACCGGACTTAGCCGCCACTATAATAAATATATTAACCCCTAAACCACCACACTCCCGCCTCGCAAACACTAGTTAAATTTTATTAACCTCTAATCTGCCATCCCTAACATCGCCGACACCTACCTACATTTATTAACCCCTAATCTGCCGCCCCCAAAGTCTAACCCTAACCCTAACCCCCCTAACTTAAATATAACTTAAATAAATATAAATAAAATAACTATCATTAACTAAATTATTCCTATTTAAAACTAAATACTTACCTATAAAATAAACCCTAAGATAGCTACAAAATAACTAATAGTTACATTGTAGCTATCTTAGGGTTTATTTTTATTTTACAGGCAAGTTTGTTATTATTTTAACTAGATAGAATAGTTACTAAATAGTTATTTACTATTTAATAACTACCTAGCTAAAATAAATACAAAAGTACCTGTAAAATAAAACATAACCTAAGTTACAATTACACCTAACACTACCACTATAATTAAATTAATTCCCTAAATTAAATAAAATTATCTAAAGTACAAAAAAAGCAAACACTAAATTACAGAAAATAATAAAAAAATTACAGGATCTTTAAACTAATTAAACCTAATCTAATCCCCCTAACAAAATAAAAAAAGCCCCCCCAAAATAAAAAAGCCCTACCCTACACTAAATTACAAATAGCCCTTAAAAGGGCCTTTTGCGGGGCATTGCCCCAAAGTAATCAGCTCTTTTTCCTGTAAAAACAATTACAAATCCCCCCCCAATATTAAAACCCACCACCCACACAAAAAACCCTACTCTAAAACCCACCCAATCCCCCCTTAAAAAACCTAACACTAACCCCCTGAAGATCGACCTATCGGGAGACGTCTTCATCCAACCGGGCAGAAATGGTCCTCCAGATGGGCAGAAGTCTTCATCCAAGCCGGGCAGAAGTGGTCCTCCAGACGGGCATCTTCTATCTTCATCCATCCGGCGCGGAGCGGGTCCATCTTCAAGACTTCCAACGCGGAGCATCCTCTTCTTCCGACGGCTATGACTGAATGAAGGTTCCTTTAAATGATGTCATCCAAGATGGCATCCCTTCAATTCCGATTGGCTGATATAATTCTATTAGCCAATCAGAATTAAGGTAGAAAAAATCCTATTGGCTGATCCAATCAGCCAATAGGATTGAGCTCGCATTCTATTGGCTGATTGGAACAGCCACTAGGATTGAACTTCAATCCTATTGGCTGATCCAATCAGCCAATAGGAATTTTTCTACATTAATTCCGATTGGCTGATAGAATTCTATCAGCCAATCGGAATTGAAGGGACGCCATCTTGGATGACGTCACTTAAAGGTACCTTCATTCAGTCGTAGCCGTCAGAAGAAGAGGATGCTACATCGGATGTCTTGAAGATGGACCCGCTCCTCACCGGATGGATGAAGATAGAAGATGCCGTCTGGATGACGACTTCTGCCTGTCTGGAGGACCACTTCTGCCCGGCTTGGATGAAGAATTCTGCCCGTCTGGAGAACCACTTCTGCCCGGTTGGATGAAGACATCTCCCGGTAGGTCGATCTTCAGGGGGTTAGTGTTAGGTTTTTTTAAGGGGGGATTGGGTGGGTTTTAGAGTAGGGTTGGTTGTGTGGGCGGTGGGTTTTAATTGGGGTGATTTGTAGGGGTTTTGCAGTTTAGGGGTTAATAGGATAATTAGGTTTATTGCGATGTGGGGGTTTTGTGGTTTAGGGGTTAATAGGATAATTAGGTGTATTGCTATGTGGGTGGTTGATGGTTAAGTGATTAAGGGGTTAATTACTTTATTATTTTGTGACGTGGGGGTTTGCGGTGTATGTGTTAATACTTTGTGTAGGAGGTTGTTTTTTGTGTTATATTTCATGCGTACGTGGGGTTTTTTGGTTTTTTTAATACTTGATGTGGGCGGTTCGTTTTTTTTTAAATACTTGTTGCGGGTGGTTAATTATTTTTTTTAATACTTGATGTGGGCGGTTCGTTTTTGCTTTTTTAATGCTCTGTTGGCCTTTGCTTCATCCACCGGGATGGAGCTTACGCTGCATCCCGGTGGATTCCAAAAATGGCAGGGTGGTGAAAGAATCCACCTTTGGTGGATTCTTTTACCACCCTGCCATTTTCGGAATTCACCGGCATGCAGCGCTGCCAACATTCCATTGAGGATGCGTGTGCAACTGCTGATGGCGGCGAACATTACAAACACAATTATAGTATAGATAAGTGCTTATGCTTGCAGAAGATCATAACATTGTGCTTACCCATTGATGTGCTATGATATAATTCTGATGTAAATCTATTTGAAGTATTGTGAGGAATTTTGCCAGGCTAAAATACTGTTAATGTTCCCCAAACCTGGATATCCAATAAAATGAGACTGCAAACTTAAAAATAACCTGGTTTTTCTTTATCACTGAGTAATGTTAACAAATGTTTATGATTATGCAATTCTAATCAGATTTTTAATTTCTAATACATGTAAGGCTTTTAAGGGAACCCATATGTCATATAATTCCATTAAATCAATCATAACCACAATTACATCCTGTTGCCATCCCATCAAACCCACTCATATACTTTTCAGTTATTCTTATTTTTAGACACCATTCAACAAAACATTTTGGTAATCTTTCTTTCAAGAAATTGTCATTCACATTTCATAAAAATGTTTCACTAATTAATATGTTAAATGCAGTAAAGTCTTGAAACAACTCAGTTGAGCACTCTTTCTAAAAACATTTTCTTCAGTATTAAGAAAAAAAGCAGTACAACAATTCACTGGAGCTTTGTGTTTTGTTATTGAATGTTCTATTGTTTTCTATATAAAATGAGCATCACGGAGAAACTTCCGGGGAGGAGCGTGAGAGAACACACGCGCGCTCTATGCTCTGCGCACTCAGCAGCAGAGAGTTTTTGCATCACCCCAGCTCCTGGTCCCCAATGGCAGCGACGATTGCGGAAGCCTTGGGGTGACAGAGTTCACGGAGCTCTACGGAAGTCAGCGCTAACCGCCAAGGTCAGGTGGTACTGACCGCATCCACTCACTTACACCTGTGAGCAGAGGAAAAGCTGGTGGAGGAACCCTTTCTGCTGACGCGGTGCAGCAATAGAGGAGGAAGGTGCCGGTCCCAGCCCAGGTCCTTACTAAAGAGTAAGCGAGACAAGTGCAGGAATTTCAGCAGGATCTGACTCAGTGTCGGCCCCACGGGAGGTTGGCGCGAACGGGAGGTGTCTCGTTTGGATCGACGTCCAAGTGAGGGTGACGGAACACATGAGCTGCATGCCCTGAGGCAGAAAAACCGCAAGTACAATTTCTTTATAAAACAGCATAGAAGCCAGCACTTTATACTGTAAGCCTAATGCAAACTGAGAGTCATAAGGAGACATATGGGGACATATGATACACTAAGCCTATAACAGATATTGTGTCTCTGCATATGACTTAAGGATCAATCTTTGTTTGCACACAAGTAATGGCATACTCGAAGAGCCGGTGTTTAACCGTTGGGTGAGGAGGCCTATATGCAGCAAGGCAACTTTAATAGTTAGCTGCTTGGATAAAGTTATCTTTGCCTCTGGGAATACTCTGTTATGACTTATCAAATCTCAGAAGGTTTGATTATATATCTCTTAAAAGTTAGGATATAACTAACCTATATTTGTGCACACATTGAGGGCCTTCTGAGAATGCAGCTGGGAGGCCTATAGAAGCTAAAGGAAACCAAACAACAGTTTCTCATAACATTTTTTGAAGGCTTGTTATTTCGCCTGTCCGGCTGTTGGTACACCCTAGGCAGCAAAGATAAAGGCGTGCAGGTTTAAAATCTACCTGGTGGACATAAAGGTTTTAACTCTATCTGTGGATTAAATAAAGGGTCAAAGGACTATATTGCCAAAAATACTATGAGAGACTGTTTATATATATCCATTTATATCTGGATTATTGCAGATCTGCCTCCTGGTCTCTAGCAAGAGGCAATAAGACACTTTGAGAAAGAGAGCATCGTTTTGCAGTGACAAAGTGTAGATTGGCACAGTCTGAATACAGATTATCTTCCTATATTGTATGCAAGGAGGCAGAGGACTTTGGCCCAGTTGATCTGCTGCTACATATTTCTTTTTGTTTGCATGTATATCTTTGCTTTGTGTTTCTGCCATTTATTTTATATATATGTGGCTGTCTGCAATAACTGTCATACCTAATTTTAGAGCTATTCATTTTCGAAAGAGCAATAAATCAATTTGACGATATAAGCATAAATACTATTAGCATAAGAAGTTATGGGGGTGTGAAAACATATAATTCCCTTAAAAAGTAAAGCACTTTTATTTTTTACACACACACACAAGATTGTTTGAAACTGTTTAGGCTTCGTGGGAAGGAGCCGTTTTCAATTCACACTGTGAATAGAGGTCACATAACCTCCAATTTTTTCTTTTTTGTTTTTCTTTCTCCTCTCTCTCTTTTCTTTTTTTTTCTCTTCTTCTTCTCTTTCTTTCACACTTTTCACTTTTACTTATATATTGTGCACATACATGCCTATAGGTATATAGGCATATACAAGATTCACCACTTGTGACAATTTTGTTTTTATACACGACACTTCATGGAAAGATATATGACTAATATGAAACAAAGATCCCCAATTATGCCCGTCAAGAGAGATAAGAAAGGCAATAAGCCATTAAACGAGGCAGTAGCAGATAGCCTGCTGGAGACATCCATGGTGGCCGCCGCCGGCACAGACATACAGATTACGAATAATCAGTTAGCAGAGCTGATTGTACCACAACTTGAGTCATTGAAAAAAGATTTGGCTGGGTTGACGGTGGAGATCAGGCAGTTCTCCAGTAGACTGACAGAGGCAGAGACTCGAATATCAGAGTTAGAAGACTTATATACTATACAGGAAACAAATAACCATAAACTCACAGACACCATTAAAACTTTGCAAAACAAAGTTGACGATCTTGAGGATAGATCGCGCCGAAACAATGTGAGGGTGGTGGGCTTGCCAGAAAACAGTGAATTTTCAGACCTGATACAATTTGCTTCCACTAGGTTACCCACGCTATTGGGCCTGGAATTACAGGGAGATAAATTGGCGGTAGAAAGAGCACACAGGGTCGGTCCAAGTAGGTCAGATGCAGATAATAAAAAACGCCCTAGAATGATAGTTATCAGATACCTGTGTTTTCAAGATAAAATCAGGGTTATGCAGCAATACCGAAAGATTAAATCATTTAGTATTGAAGGTACACAAGTTCTATTATTCCAAGACTTTTCTACCGATACGACAGCTAGAAGAAGAGAAATGTCACCATATTGCTCAGCCCTTATTAAGGCAGGTATAAAGGCTAGCCTCAGGTATCCAGCAAGGTTAATTATAGAAGAGAAAGAAGGGCAAAATCTGTTAAACACCCCAGAAGAAGCTAGGACATACTGTAAAACAAAGAATATCAAGGTGTAACTAGGCAAATACACCAGCACATTTAAGATCAAGATAGCAAAAGAGATATACAATGAATGGCAGTGAAGGGAAATTACCAGCTTGCACAGATATAGTAAGCTTGGGTAGTGAATGGATGCAGGTTTTATTTGTTATATGTTGTGGTTTTCCCCTTTTTCCCCGTTCCTTCTTTCTCTCCCTCTGCCCTCCCCTTTTTTTTTTTTTTTTTTTTTTTTTTTTTTTTCTTCTCTCTTCCCCGCCCGCCCCCGGGTACCCCTCTAGAGGCGGGCTGGCTTAGAAGTAAGACGAATTTAATTTTTAGATGTGTAGAAGTTTAAACTTCATTTCCTGGAATGTTGGAGGTGTGTCATCTCCAGCAAAGCGCAAAGGTATTCTAAAATCAATCAAGAAAATAGATCCAGACATAATATTATTACAGGAACTACACCTAAAGGAAGACGAGATAGTAAAACTTAGAGCGAATTGGGTGAATGAAATAATAGCAACACCATGCACACATAGAAAGCGGGGGGTCGCAATTTTATTCAGTAAAAAAATTACATATAAAGTAATAAGTAAAGAAATTGATACAGCCGGCAGATTTTTGATTGTTCAAATCGAAGCAGCACACAAAATATGGACAATCTGCAATGTTTATGGGCCGAACGAATTCGATAGGGAATTCTGGGGTAATATCAAGCAAAAATTAATCCCTTATTTAGGGCAGAATATAATATTATCAGGGGACTTCAACATGGTGCTACATCCTGAAATAGATAGGTTTCGACAAAAGAGTGCTTCAAAATATAGGAAGGAGGCTAAATTTTTTAGAGAATTTTGTGCATCACTAAAGTTAAAAGATATCTGGAGAACACAACATCCAGATATGAGAGAATATTCCTGTGAATCGAAATCACATAGGAACTTCTCTAGAATCGATCTTTTTTTAATAGAGGAGCACCTATTGAAGATAGATATCATATCCCAGATGTATGACTTCACATTATCAGACCATGCAATTATTAGTATCAATTTTAAACTGAATGTGCAGGAAGGGCCGCATGTGAATACATTTAGCTTCCCAGGATATATGATAAATAATAGCCATTTCTGCAACTGGTTAAAAGGGAGATGGAGAGAATATCAAAATTTGAATAATACATACAGTCATAAGATAGAAATATTCTGGGAAGCAGGGAAAGCGGTTTTAAGAGGAGACATTAAGAAATATATGGTAAATCTTAAGAGGAAACAGCTAGCCAGAGAGATTCAACTATCTAACCAGCTGCGAAATACATATAGAAACTATATAAATAAACCCCTGCAATAATACATGGAAGAAGTATACACAGGCTAAAGCAGAGCGGGAGGCCTTTTTAAATAATAAATGGGCACTGGAAGATATTAAATCGAGAAGCTATTTTCAGGGGTTCCAAGGAATTTCGGCTAAACATTTGGTTAAAATCAGGAAATTTAGGAAGAGTAGGAATATGATCTCTCTAATAAAATACAAAAAGGAGACTTATACAAAAGCCTCAGAAATTAGAGAAGCATTTTTTAAGTATTACCAGACTATATATTCCCAGGGAATAATAGACAACATAGCTAAACAGAATTTTTGGAAGAAAGTTAAATTACCGAAAATTACGAAAGACGCATTAGATAAACTAAACCTAGAAATAACTATAGCAGATATAATTACGGCCATAGAGAAGACTAAAGCAGGGAAAGCCCCAGGCCCGGATGGACTCTCTGCAGAGTATTATAAAATAATGAAATTGGAAATGGCAGAAACGTTAAGTAGTTTGTTCAATAAGTACTATATACAGAATAATAAACATTCATTATATTTTACAGATTCAATAGTTTCATTAATTTACAAGAAAGGGAAACCTCCAGAGGATATGGGTTCATATAGACCCATATCCCTGCTTAATCAAGACTATAAATTATTCATGTCCATCATAGCTAATAGATTGAAGTTGGTTATCGGAGATTTAATCAGCCCGGATCAGACAGGTTTTATGCCGCTTAGGAACCCAGCAAAAAATATGCGTAGAGTCCTTACTTTACTTGATTACTATTATAATAAAATCTACAGTAGAGGCTCTCAGTCCCTGCCAGACATGGCCTTGATAACGATAGACGCAGAAAAGGCGTTTGATTCCATTATATGGGACCATATGCTTACTTCTCTTTCCCAATTTGGGTTCCAGGGTAATTTTGTTGATACAATCAAACTAATATATAAGGAACCCAGGTCACAACTTCTAGTTAACGGTGAATTATCGCCATATATAACTCTGCAGAGAGGAACCCGGCAGGGGTGTCCATTATCCCCCTTACTTTTTAACCTCGCGCTCGAACCATTGGCTGTACTTCTTAGGCAAGAAATGGAGGGTATTCAGTTGGGCAAGCAGAATATAGTTATAACGTTATATGCTGATGATATTATGCTTTTTATTAAAGACTCCAGTATAAATATTCCAAAAAGTATGGAGATAATTATGCATTTTAGTAAGTTCACTGGATACAAGATCAATGCTCAGAAATCTGAGATCTTATGGATTAACAGGAATAAACATAGCTATACGCTTCACCCTTTCAGGGAGGTAGATAGAATAAATTATCTCGGGGTGTTCATAGGCAGAGATCCAGGGGAATGGTATGGCTTAAATTATACTAAAATGTTTGCGAATCTAGAGGTTGAATTCCAAAAGTGGAACATACTTTTTCTCTCTCTTTCAGGAAAAATTATGTTGATTAAAACAATCTTGTTTCCGCGGATCTTATTCCTGTTACAAAATTTACCTCTGGTTATTCATAAAAAGGATATAGTTTTATATAATCGAGCATGCACATCATTCATCTGGGGCAATAAGAAACCTCGCCTGTCAATTGAGAAATTGTCTATTCCTAAAAAATTTGGTGGCATGGCCCTACCAAATTTAAGATACTATAATTGGGTTACGTTGGCCAAATATGGTGCGGACTGGCTAACGGAAGCACAGTATGTCACATATTTTGACATGGAGTCTGATTTAATTGCACCCTTTAGCTTGAAAGCAGCTCTGCACCATGTATACGCCAAACTACCCTCTAATATTAAACAATTAATTACATTTTCAAATATTGTATTAGCTTGGCAGAAATACTGCAAGATGATGGGAATAGACTTCCAGAAATCCCGGTTTCTACCCATTATTGGGACCCCCGCATTTTCTCCAGGTATATATAATGGGGTATTTAAAGAATGGCATACTAAAGGTATTACATATTTCTCGCAGCTTCTTAGGTTGGACAGTAATATAATTCAATTGTATAGCGTGATATCAGATAAATATAATCTTCCTTCAAATAATTTCTTTGCTTATCTCCAGGCCAGAAGTTTCATAACATCATTAATGGGTTCAGGCATACCAGATTGGAGCTTACATGAGATAGAGCCAGGCCTCAAACTATATAAAGCCGGTGTTAGATCAATCACTTTTTGGTATGAGGCCTTATATTCTAAACTGGGGGATAGTCATTTATCTCGAATTAAAGAGACCTTCCAAAGATATTTCACTAATATACAAGAATCTGATATAAAGAAGAGTCTAAGTCTATGTGAGGCAACTACAACTAAGACGGGTTGGAGGGAAGCTCATATGAAACTATTAAATAATTTTTATTTAACACCAGAAAGGATGAATAAATGGGTGCGTGATGAATCAAGGTATAAGTGTTTCAAATGCTGTGCTGATAAGGCAGATATGTTGCACTGTCTCTGGTCATGCCCCAGGATTAGACAATTCTGGGGGAAAGCCAATTTTTGGTTGAATAGACATTTGCAGCAAGCCTGCGAATTTACCCCCAGAGAGATCTTTTTTTTGTGCCATGATCAGACATGTTATGGGGACCAGCAGTTGATTAATACCGTTATCCTAGCGGCTCGCATGTTAGTCTTCAAGAAATGGAAGTCAATAAGTGCCCCGAGTATAGCTGAACTCACAAGTGCAATTAGACTACAAATGAGGATAGAATTATACGACAAAAAGTTAGTATCAGAGAACGATCTCAAGAGATATTTCGGGAAATGGCTAAAGTTAATTCAAAAGTGGCCATTGGCATCTCAGAAACAATTTATCACCCCTCTGACAAATTCTGTAGCATTTCTTTCACTAGTCGCGGGGGAGATCCTCCCGCGGCAGTGGATGGAAGATCAAAATAGATGAGTGTGAATGGTCAGCGGGGCTGGGAGGGGGCCCCGGGGGAATGGCAGGGGTTAAGATAACAATTGTTTTTCTTTTCTTCTTTTGTTTTTTTTTTTTTTTTTTTCTCTTCCCTTCTTCTTTCTCTCCTCTTTTGTTTATTTGTTTGTTCGTTTCGATTTATCCCTATTTTGTTATTTGATTTTCCTTTTTCTCAGAAATGTTATAAAATGTGAAGTACTAGAAGACAGAGTATGAAAGTTGAAAAAATTGTCTTCAGATAAATGATTATCTTTATTTCCTTTTGTTCTCTTGGCATATTTAATTTCATAAAAGATGTTTTCACAAATGTTACATATATATTCAGATACAACGATGAATGTTATGTCTTTTTATGTACGAAATGATGTACTTCACCAATAAAATACTTAAAAAAAAAAAAAAAAAAAAATGAGCATCACATTGTTATCTATTATATTACTAAATTGTTTTCAGTCTCTAAATACTCTAATGTGTATGACTATGCCTGGAAATATAAGACAAACCTACTGAAATCTAGAAAATATATACAAAACCTGACAATTGACTGCATTCACAGACAGGTGTCACACCATGACACAATGAGCAATCTCAGAATAAACGTGGTCACATTCACTGTATCGGAGCCAGATTCAATAAAAGTCATTTGCCTTTACAACTCAATTCAAACATTAAACAATTCCTAAAACTGTGTGCACAACATTAATTACATCCATGAATTGACTTACCATTATAATCAAAGCAACAGCATCTTTCTTCGTACTGTTAATTTCTTGGCTAAAAAGAAGAAAAAAAACTCCTTGGTTAAAAGAATCCACTCCAACATAAGCAACCACCCACAAAAAAAACCACCTTTAAAATGAAGCCCCCTTCAGCTTCCCAGTAGCTAGAGGATAAACTTGACAATGGTATAGAGTGTTTAGGAATTCTGCATAATCGGCAGAAATATGGAGTTTGTAGGGGGATTTTAAATTAAAGTAGAGGAAACATTGTCCATGAAATCCCAGGCCCTAACTTCACCTTATTAGACCAAAGTAGGTTAAGACCAAGTACAGACCTTCAACAGATACTAAAAGGTTATTTTACCTCTTGGTTAAAATATTCCCAGCTACACTCCTTCCTACAAACTGCTCAATTTAGACATGACTTTCTCAGACCTCCACCACCTTCTGAACAAATATGCATATCTGCAATGATTTTGAAGGGTTCCCTCTCACTTGCCAAAGAAAAAATAAACACTCAGCTCAATCTGTTACTCTTCCTTCATATACTACACAATGGCACCTTGAGCTAGGCACTCCTATAGACACCAAAGGCTGGAAACAAATTTATTGTTATACGCGTAAATCCTCTACCTCGCCACAAATCATTGAAATCAACTTTAAAATCCTCTAACGCTGGTATCTAACACAAGTGAGACTCAAAAGAATCTACCCCGCCATTTCTCCACTTTGTTGGAGAGGCTGTGATGTTCATAGCAATGTGGTCCATTTGTGGTGGCTCTGCAACAAATTAAATCCCTTTTGGAAGTCTATAGAGAAAACTTTTCGTGTACTACTGGGAACAGAATTTATACTATCCCCTACGTTGGTACTACTAAATGAACACCCATCATGAAGATGTAAAATGAGGTCCACCTTACCACAAATAGGCTTAAATAGCACCAAACTACTTATCACCCATATTTTGAAAATCACCTCAGTTACTAACATTAGACTTATGGTTACAGAAACAGACAAGCTAATACTCCTAGAGGAGTTTGGATTTTATAGAAGAAATAAGATATCACTGTTAGCGGACACCAGATTTTTTGGGAGACTATAAGTCATCCATCTTTTTCCTCCAATACTACCATATCACAACACACACGCTACCCCCCCTCATCCATCCTCAGTATTAATTCTGAACTTCTTTTCCCATGTTCACCTTCTATTCACTCTATACATTGTGCTGCAATGTGATATACTTTACCATTTTTGTCTGCTACCTTTTTTTGTTTCTAGTTTTGTTCCTTTTTGTATTCTCAAAACATAATTCAGTGGACTTTATTAACTATCTTTCAACAAATAATCTTCCATGCCAGAGGAAGGCTCAGTTAAGGTCATTATAAAATGGACTCCCAATTTGCCTCTGGATACTATCCTTTCTTTTGTAACTTCACCTACTTGTTCGCCACATTCCTTGTACCAGTGTCTGTATTAAAAAAAAAAAATCAATAATAATAATATATATATATATATATATATATATATATATATATATATATATATATATATATATATAGATCTACAAAGATTTACAAAAATGTATCAACCAAAAAAATATTTCTGTAAGTATATTAGCTCAAAACCCAACTTATTTCATGATGAATACTTTGTGAATTTTAAAAAAACTAAATGGACAACTATAGATATTTATGACAGTGTATTTATTTACAATTGTTTAAATAAATAGGACTTTAATAATCCTTAACCTGACACAGATTTATTTAATCACATTTCCAAAACCTTTAAAACCCATATACAAATTATTTTGTGGGAATCTACTTTACATATGAATTACTGGTAATTAGAAAAAAGAGATTTACTTCTTTGTGGGCAAAACTTTATTCCATACAACTACTTGCCTCATGGCCAGTAAAATGTCTTTGTTCCTTAAACTGTATACTAATGGGTTACAAACTGGAACTATAGTTACAAATAAAATTGCAAGGTACTTGTCTTGTTCTTGAGAATATTTCATATACAAACAAAGGGAAGACCCATAATATAAAATTACGATGGTAAGATGGGAAGAACAACTTGAAAAAGTTTTGAATCTTTGCACCGATGTCTTGATCTTAAAGATAGTACAAAATATACATGCATAAGATGTTAAAATGAGTAGAAGTGGAATAATTCCAATACATGTGCCATCTACAAAGATGAAATGTCTTAAAAAGGAAGTGTCACTGCATGAAATAGAGATCAAGGCTTTCAAATCACAGAAGAAATTGTTAATTTCATTCAAACCACAGAATGATAAACCAGTTACAAACCAAGTAAGAATCAATCCATTCACGGCCCCCATTACCCATGCAGGAACAGCCAACAACGCACATGTTGATTTGTTCATGATCATGGAATAGTGCAGTGGATAACAAATGGCAATATAGCGATCAAAAGCCATGGAAGTCAGTAAAAAACTTTCAGCATCAGCAAGAAAAAGAAATAAATATAACTGAGTAAAACATGCTAGAAAACTTGTTGTGTTGTCCCCTGTATAAGAAATGTACAATAATCTGGGTAAAGTGGTAGTAATATATAAGATGTCTAAAATGGCAAGATTGCATAGGAACAAGTACATAGGTGTTTGAAGATGGCAAAATAGACTCACAAGTGTGACAATAATGATGTTTCCAGTAACAGCCATCAAGTAAACAATTAAAAACTCAACAAAAATAAAAAAATTCCCTTCAGCTGAGCTTGAGAATGCCATGATGTGAAATTCTATCAGTGTTTTATTTAATAAATATGCATACATTTTTCTTAGCTGAAGAATAACTTTTGAGAGAAGTGACTTCTACTTTAGAAGCTTAAAGTCTACAAAAGGTGCAGGTTCCAATTGTTTGATAATCCAGTTTCAGCCCAAGAGTACTTAACTAAAAGAAAAGATAAAGTTTTAATCTGACTAATAAATGGGCAAAATCATTGTATATGTGATTAATGATGACTAATTATAAGTACAGTGTTTTTCATTTATTTTATTCCTTCCCTTTTACTTTTTTTTCTTTTTTTCTCTTCCCTTCTCTCCTCTCCTTCCCCCTCTCTCCACTCCTCCTCTCTATTTTTCAAAATAACTAGATATGGTTACATGCTCTACTCACATAAGATAAAATTAGTTTAAGAATAATTTCATGGAATATAGGATGTGTGACATATCGTATTAAAAGGAAAGCCATTTTTTTTACTCCCTGTAAAAAAAGAAAAAAAAAGGAGTAGCTATTCTGTTTACAAAATCATTAAACTTTACTTAAATCTCACAAGAGATAGACAAAGATGAAAGATACATTATTCTTTAGATCAAAATTTATTATCAGATATTTACATTTACATTTAATAATAGAGATATATCTTTTTGGGATAAAATCCAAAACAGAATAATTACTAACCTAAATAATAATATCATCATAGGTGGGGACTTTAATATTGCTCCTCTAGCCAACCTAGATAGGATGGGAAGAGGGCCAACATCAGAGAAACTAACCTGCACAAATGTATACTTAAACAATTAAACATTAAAGATATTTGGAGGCTGAAAAATCCAAATAATAGAGAATATACGTGTTTATCAAAAGCCCACAAGACACACTCATGCATAGATTATTTCCTGATCTCCCCTACATTGACAGACAGGATTGAAAAGACAGAAATAAAAGAAATCACTTTATCAGACCACTCCCCAGTCACTATGGAACTTACATTTGCTAAACAAGTCAAAAATTCAGGATTGCGGTCCCCACAATATTTAATAAACAATAATAAGTCTACACAATTTTAAAAAGTAAATGGGAAGAATTTTTACATTTTAACAATAATTATTTTGAAAACCACTCAACCGTGAGCTGCGCAAAGGTACAAATGCAGCAATATATATGATATTATACTGTTATTAAATGTGTCAGAACTGTATGATACCAGTACTTGATGTGCACACAGTCATACATTAAACATAACTGTAAACACAATAATTTTAAGAGTTATTGTACGTCCTTGGGGATAATGTCCTTAATAGGTATACTACTCAATTTGCACAAATTGGACAAATTTAACTAACCTCTTACAATTATCCACCAACGTGCCTCAGGGAGTATAGGTAGTATACTTATTAAAGCTGTCCTGATGATGAGATCCTTTAAGGATAGTAGCTCTCCCCTTTAATGAGTCGTATGTGCAGCTTCCATAAATCTCCAGGCACCAAGGAGTGACAGGGCAATAGATAACTAAAAGACAAGAACACAGAAACGCAACCTCGACTCAAGGTAGTATTATTGAATTTAATTGAGCACACACAACGCTATGCACTTACAGGAAATAAGATTAAAAAACGCCTTAAAAGCATATGTATATTTACGGCTCCAGGCTGCATAAGTCACTGTTTATTCCCAAGAGTTCATAATCCTCCAATACAAATGTTTATCAGCAGTACCGCGGTTTGAAGTCCCTGTAAGAGAACTCTCTCTCAAGCAAAAGAATGGATGCGTAAACCAGTCCTGTGCTTGTCTACGCATTTCATCTGTCCTGCGCAGACTTTTTCAAAACGACTTCGGACGAACTGTGTACTGACGTGAGGATCCCCCTGCATTAAGAATGCATCCAAACTCCTCCTCTTCTGTTTACATATCTCTTGCTCATTGGCTTCCTAGAGCAAAACATGACACACCTCTAGCCATGTCTTTTTCGTGGCGTGCTCCGTCTGCTATCTGTACCTGTTAGTTACATGGCATGTTCCCTGATTTCAATCTGTAATGGTATTGCGGTATAGTATGTCTCTTGGGGCAATAAAAAACTCACATGGGTTAATGAAGGTGTCAAATTAAAACATACATTTTGAATACAGCCTCATATTCACATTTAATCTAGTCATGCTTAAACAAATAATGGCCGTAATAACACTTCATTCCATAAACAAAAAATTATTTTAAAAAATGTACAATACATATTTCCATTCTAAAAACCATTTTTGGATACACAATTGTTAAAACATCACTTATTAAAAATACATTATAAGTTTAATACATCACTACAAATAAATATTTTAAAACAAGAAATACATTTTTATATTATTGTTGATAATACCAACAAACCAGTGATATGATCACATTCTTTTCATGAAAATGAGGGGGGGGGGCACAATAATCATTATACTACTCTCTATTAACTATATGAACCCTCTCAGAATCCACCTTTAATCAAATCATAAATGCCTGCAGATCAAGATCTATGTTAAGCCTTTTGGGGGTTAGGGTTTCTAACTCTTGAATCCATCTGGTCTCTTTTTGCCTAAGGGTTATGAGCCTCTGTTGGGGATTCTCGCCAAGGTGAACTATTTCTAAAATACTAATGCGAAGACTTTTGGGGTCTTGTCCATGTTTAACCTTGAAATGGTCTGACACGCTATGTGTTCTCAGGCCTATTACTATATTATTAATTTGTTCATAACATCTCCTTTTTATTTTCCTCTTCGTTCTTCCTATATAGATCTTGCCACAGTTACACGTAAGAGCATAAATAACAAAAGTGCTATGACAGTTCCCTCTACTTTTGATAGGCAGAGTCTTGGTATTATTCCAATTATTAATTGAGTTCTGATTTAGTAGATGGACACACATGCAGCAATTGCTGCATCTACATTTATACGTTCCTGGTTTACTTGTGACCCACTGGTCAAGGGAACCTGTTTTGCTGGATTTCATGGGACCTTTAAGTTTAGCGGGGGCTAAAATATTTTTAAGATTTCTACTCTTTTTAAACACAACTTGTGGTTTATCCTCTATAACCCCCCTCAATATAGGGTCAGCTTTCAAAATTCCCCAATATTTATTTAACACCCTCTTAATAAAACCTGCTCCGTCACTGTATGTAGTAGTGAATCTAACCATACTATTGCTTTTATTAGCACCTTCATTCTTACAGGTCCATTTACCAAGCTCCATATGGAGCTTGAAGGGTCGTGTTTCTGGCGAGTCTTCAGACTCGCCAGAAACACAACTTATGAAGCAACGGTCTAAAGACCGCTGCTCCATAACCCTGTCCGCCTGCTCTGAGCAGGCGGACAGGAATCGCCGGAAATCAACCCGATTGAATACGATCGGGTTGATTGATACCTCCCTGCTGGCGGCCAATTGGCCGCGAGTCAGCAGGGGGTGGCGTTGCACCAGCAGCTCTTGTGAGCTGCTGGTGCAATGTTAAATGCGAAGAGCTTATTGCTCTCCGCATTTAGCGAGGTCTTGCGGACCTGATCCGACACTGCGGATCAGGTCCGCAAGACCTTTGATAAATTGGGGCCATTGTGTGGTGTTGCAACAAACTGCTACGCTGGCATTGGGCACTCTTTTCTCTTGCCTCCACCACAAGTTGTGGATCATATTCCTTCTCAAGGAATTTATTTTGAAGAACCTCAGCCTCCCTATTATAGTCCTCAATTTTTGAGCAATTCCGCCTAATCCTGCGGAATTGACCAAATGGAATGTTACTTTTCCAGTTTCTCATATGCCCACTTATGGCATTGGGGAACCCATTGTTATCCGTGGGCTTTCTAAAATTCCGCACCAAAACCGCATTTGAATTTTTAACTATAAAGAGCTCAATATCCAAAAATTCAGTTTTATCTTTAGAAATGTTCTCTGTGAATTTTAAATTGAATTTATTCATATTAATATATTTAACAAAATCTGTGGCGCTGGAGATATCACCGCTCCAGACTATGATAATATCATCAATATACCTAAAGTATTTGACAATATTATCACTAAAATAATTACTCTGCCAAATCATATCTTCCTCGAATTTAGCTATGTAAAGATTTGCATAGGACGGCCCCCTGTATCTGTTTATAAAATGCATGATCAAAGCAGAAATAATTGTGATTTAGGGCTTAACAAAGATCTTGATCTGCAGGCATTTATGATTTGATTAAAGGTGGATTCTGAGAGGGTTCATATAGCTAATAGAGAGTAGTATAATGATTAGTGTGCCCCACCTCGTTTTTCTGAAAAGAATGTGATCATATCACTGGTTTGTTGGTATTATCAACAATAATATAAAAATGTATTTCTTGTGGTACTGCTGATAAACATTTGTATTGAAAGATTATGAATTCTTGGGAATGAACTGTGACTTATGCAGCCTGGAGCCGTAAATATACATATGCTTTTAAGACGTTTTTTTAATATTATTTCCTGTAAGTGCATAGCGTTGTGTGTGCTCAATTAAATTCAATAATACTACCTTGAGTCGATGTTGCGCTTCTGTGTTCTTGTCTTTAAATGTGTGACTAGAGAAGATATTATAGCATATATAATAGCTAAAAAAAAGATAAGATTCAGATCAGAGCAATTAGCACATCAACTAACCAATGCATATAATAGATACCTAACAAATAGACATTTGGGAAACTGGAACAAAGATATTGAAGCAAAAGCTGATAGAGATAACTTTCTACTAGTATAAACGCAACAGGTAGAAATGAAAGCAAAAAGTAAGTTTTTTTAAGACATGGAATTAAATCAGGGACTAGAAATCAAAAACAGAATAATCATATCTCTGTAATCAAAAAGGAGTGAAAATCCATCATTTCAACTGATGGAATTATACAAGAATTTCTTGTTTATTATATAAAAGTATATAGTGAGCCAAAAATAGATGAAGCACAAAAAAAATTCTTCTGGGAAAAAGTTAGAGTTTCACAGATAAGCGAAGAACAATTAGAAACAATGGAAACCCCTATAACAATTGAGGAAGTTGAAGCTGTCATTAAGACATCCACTACTAATAATGCAGCTGGCCCTGATAGCTTCCCTTATGAATTTTATAAAATACTGAAAGAATCAATTGGGCCTACTTTAACAAATCTTTATAATCATTATCTTATAAAGGGGATGGAACCATCTAAAAATGTTATACAGTCATATACATCATTAATATTAAAACCAGATAAAAATCCGGAAAATATGGGGTCATATAGACCCATTGCTTTACTCAATACAGACTATAAGATTTTAATTTCAATTATAGCCAACAGAATGCAAAATCTCATGAATATTATCATCCATAAAAAAACAGACCTGTTGATGACACTAACGTGTCCAACTCTAGGGGGCGCTCAAATACCCAATAAAACTGTTAATATAAATGTAAATATATTATTGATGTAGGCTATAGCTATGTTTGCATGTAGAAATGTAGATACAAAGTATAAACCATTGGGCACAAAATATCAAATGGTACAATATCTTATCTGAGTCCTTAATGGGGACCACTGGACAGTATAGAAATATCCGAATAGGCTATTCTGTGGTGATAGAAATAATCCCAGACAGTGAACTCCAACGTGTGTAGTGAAGTCCAACGTGTGAAGTATAGGCACCTTCTCTCAAAGAATAGAAAATAATCCAGGAATCTGTGAAGAGGAATCACAATCAAGAGGGTGCTTCCTAGTGTAATACTGGGATTGTAACAGACAACAGAGGGTCTTTCTTGTATTGTAATTATACTCACAAAGGGAGCAGCACCAAATGTGCTAAATGACGCAAGCAGGGATCTCACAGTGTCCCAGCAAACTGATCCTCAAATGGGATGTAGAGGCCAAGGTGTGCCAAGTGCCATGGATGATCGAATAAAGCTCAGGCTTCCATAGAATACAATATATTTTTTATTAAAACCAATACTAAAAACCAACGGATATGTACATTACCCAAAGTATTACATCCCTGTAATTTACATAACGTTTTTACAATATTATCATATTTAAATGCTCAAGAACAGATAGGCAAAGATATTAATCTGAATAACCCTACATTATTATCCCTAGATGATGAAAAAAGCTTTTGATTTCATTACCTATAATCATTTGTTCACAACCTTATATAAATTCAGTTTTAAAAATAAATTCCTTAAGCTAATACAATCTTTATATAATATGCCAATGTCCTCCCTAACAGTTAACTTTTCTACATCAAACCCATTCACATTATACAAGTGTACACGGCAGGGGTGCCCTCTCTCACCTCTACGTTTTCATCTAGCCATTGAATCTTTAGCAATAACAATAAGGAATAAAGTTAAAGGCATTAAAATAATGGACAAGGAAGTACTAGTTTCTCTTTATGTGAATGATCTCTTATTGTTTATGAATAATGCATATATATATATCCCCATTGTTTTTAAACTGATTTACAAATTGTGGATCCTTTTCTGGATATAAAATAAATTAGTTAAAATCTGAACTATTATGATTTACACTATAATATTTATAACTCTCTATAACACTCTATAATATCTCACCCCTTCCGAGAAGTCCAAAATAATTTTTTTTTTTCATAAATATTTTTATTTGTTTGAGGAAAACACATAATACAACATTATCATACAAAGACAACATTTTAAAAGGTATGAATACAAGGAAATAACAGCAATCATCAACATCAGAATCTAATGTTGTATAACATTTCACGTAAAACGAAGAGAAGAAAGAGAGAGTATCTTCCTCAATTTTATATTAATAGTAAGTAAGTGGGGATATATATATGCTCTCATAGGGTAGTTTGGCGAGGCGTAATGGGGCGAGGAACGGAGAAGAGGATGAGGAGTCAGTAATGGGTTAGAGAAGGAACCAAGGAGAGGGTGAATACTATGATAGGGCTGTAATATCTAATATTGATGGTATATGGTGTCAGATATAGGTGGTTAAGGTCCTAATAACGTAGGATTAGGTTTAGTTAGGGAATTTTTCCCACCAAGGGGCCCAAGTAGCATGATAGAAATCTAGTTTATTAATGACTGAGTGGGAGTGGGCTTCCATCTTAGATATGTAGTTGACAGTAGTTAAGATCTGTGGGGTGCTAGGAGGAGAAGCTTGTTTCCAGGCTTTTGCGATTTCTAACTTAGTGGCCATCAAAACATAAATGGACAAGGCTTTCTGTGCAGGTGTGAGGGCCGGGAAGTTGAGGTGAAGTAAACCAATTTGGGGGTTGAGCTGTATAAATATGCCTAGGGAGTTAAGTAAGTTAGTTACCCATAACCATGTGGGGGAGAGTTTCGGGCAAGACCACCAAATATGTGCCTGAGTACCAGTTTGTCCACAGCCCCTCCAGCAGAGAGGAGATTGAGGAGTATAAATCTTATGAAGGGTAACTGGGACCAGATGCCATCTCACTGTGATTTTATAGTGAAGTTCCCAAAGGGATGTGGAGTGTAATAACTTTCTAGTAAACTCGAGTTCACTGTACCAGGAGTCGGCGTCAACCGTGAAGTTAAGTTCAGTTTCCCAGGCTATAAACTGGGAGACTTTGTGCTGAGAGGAGGGATCTAATAGTATCTCGTAATGAAACAATAAGGTTCCCTTAAGTTTGTGAGGAAGGGACCATCGTTGTTCCCATTTTGTGTTGATTCTGAGGTACTCTCTGGGGAAACCCCATGATCTGAAAATGGAAGAGAGTCGGAAGGCCTCAAACTTCAACTGGGTTGGGATCCGAAGTTTACTACAAATCGATGTATGAGAGATACCTCCGGTATGTCCATAGAGGTCAGCAACTCGGTCTACTCCAAGGGAGGACCATCTGGAGATATGAGTATCAGGAAGACAGAAAAGAGCACTAGTTATGGTTTGACAAGGGGAGGGGTGGGGGGCAATCGAATCTAAGTGTCTCGTCTGATCCCAGAACTTGAGGGTGTCTAGTATTATTGGGTGTGAAGTACCCAGGTTTTTCCAATAGTGAGAGGGGATCCAAGGGAGGTCACACAGCCTCACTCCCAGAGGAAGTAAAGACCGTTCAATATCTCTCCAATGTGGAGAGTCATCAGAGTGTCCCCAGTCAATCAAGTGGGTTAGGCGTGCGGCTTGATAGTAAAGAATGATATTGGGCATTCCAAGGCCACCTCTATCACATGTTCTTTGAAGTGTTTGTCTCAATGTTCGTGGGTGCTTGCCCTTCCAGACATAACCTGTAATAAGACTCTGAAGCTTATTCAGAATTGGACGAGGCAGATTCAATGGGATAGTGCGGAATAGATATATAATTTTCGGGATAAAAGACATTTTAATGGCGGCAATCCTACCAGTCCACGAGATATCTCGAAAGTCCCAGGACTCTAGTAGTTTTTTCCAATCGGGGAGTTTCTCTGTGAAATTCCTAAGAATGACAGTGGAGGCATTTGGAGAGAGGTGGATACCCAGAATTTTTAAGGAGTGGGGTGACCACTGGAATCGATACCTTTCACGTAGAATGAGGAGATTATGGGGTGTGATATTAACATGTAAAGCTTCAGTTTTGGCAACATTTAATTTATAGTAACTTAGAACCTTAAATTGAGAGATGATCTTGAAGACGGGAGGGAGGGACTTAAGGGGACTAGTCAGCAGGAGGGTTACATCATCCGCATATAGGGAAATGGTGTGCTGGTGTGGGCCTACAGTAACGCCAAGAATATCCGGGGCTATCCTTATGGCTTGAGCTAATGGCTCAATGGAGAAAGCGAATAAGAGCGGGGAAAGGGGACAGCCTTGTCTCGTCCCATTGGTTATGTCGAAGCTCTTAGACTGAAACCCTATACCCTTAACTCTCGCGGATGGACTGGAGTATAGAGCCTGAATAGCAACAACGAATTTGTCAGGGATCCCAAAGACCCGCAGAGTTTCCCATAGGTACTCCCACCTCACCCTATCGAAAGCTTTCTCAGCGTCCAATGATAGGGCTAACGTGGGGGTATCTCCCTTTGCGCACTCCATTAGAATATCTAGAATGCGCCTTGTGGCGTCTGGACCTTCTCTCCGAGGGATAAAACCCACTTGATCTGGATGTATCAGAGCGGGGGTGATGTGGGCAAGTCGATTTGCAATTATCTTTGCGTAGAGTTTGGTGTCGATATTAAGCAGAGAGATTGGGCGATAGCTCCCACACTCCTGAGGATCCTTGCCAGCTTTTAGAATAGTAATGATAGAGGCTTCAAGAAATTCTTTTCGGAAACTACCTTTGATAAACACTTCGTTAAAGACCTTACAAAGAATTGGGGAAATTTGAAGGGGATAGGATTTGTAGAATCGACTTGTGAAGCCATCAGGACCTGGAGACTTCCCAAGTTTAAGGTCTTTAATGGCTAGGGTGACTTCTTGAAGAGAGATAGGGGAAGTTAGAGTCAATATTTCGTTGTGGTCTAGCCGAGGGAGATCTAGAGAGGAGAGGTATTCACGAATGCTAGTAGGATCAAGAGTTGTCGTGGGATCTGAAGAGCTCAAATTGTACAGCTGGTGGTAAAAATATCTAAAAGCCTCCCCTATAGCTGTTGGGGAGGTTACGTGACCACCCGTAGTTTTTATGGAGGTGATTTTGGCTTGCGCCGTCCGATGTCTTAGCTTTCTGGCTAGCAAGGTAGAAACCTTATTGTTATTATGATAGTAGACCTGTTTAAGTCTGTCTAACATGCGTTGGGATTCACCAACTTCCAAGTCCTTGATCTGGTGAGTGATCTCCGATAGTTGAGTATTAATTGTAGCGGAATAAGAGTGAGAGAGCTCAAGTTTCAAGGTCCTAAGTCGACAGTTAAGTGAAGCAAGAGAGGTTCCTCGCGCCTTTCTAATCTGGGTAAATTTGTCAATATAGAAACCTCTGAGGTATGACTTAAGTGTAGCAAATAACAATTCTTCCGAAATAAGGGGAGTGCGATTAGTGCTCAAGAAAGAGGCAAGCGTGGATAAAGTCTCCGTTCTAACTTCAGGGTTAGTTACCAGAAAATCTTTGAGATGCCACGACAAGCCTACTCCATGTAAAGGAGGGTTACCTAGTTCGATTGTCAGGGAGTCATGGTCCGACCAAGAAATTGCCGATATCGTCGCATCTGAGACCATATCTAAGAGGCGTGAGCTTGAGAAAAAGAAGTCAATCCGTGTATGGGACTTGTGAGGGGCTGAATAGAAAGTGTGTTCTCGTCTGTTTGGATGTATAGCTCTCCAAACATCATAGAGATCATACTGCTTGACTAGGTTTTGGAAGGCGCAAGATAGTGGGCGCAATGTCCTCTCAGAAGTGGAGATCGGGGGGCCTATCCTGTCTACTAAAGGATTCCAGATAAGATTGAGATCTCCACCTAAAATCAGTTCACCTTGGGTCACGGCAACTACCGACTCCAGCAGTGATCTAAGAAATCGAATTTGCCCTGAGTTAGGTGCATATGCATTTACTAGTGTGAATAGTCTGTGGTTGAGTTTACAGATTAAAATGATAAAGCGTGCCTGGGAGTCTTTTTCAATATAAATTGCTTCATATAGGGTAGAGGAGCTGACTAGGATGGCGACCCCTCGGGACTTGGAGTGGAAAGATGATGTGACTACTGTTGGGAATTTTCTGTATGTGTATACGGAATCTTTGTTAACTAGCCAATGCGTCTCCTGAATAAAAGCTACATCAATCTTATTGCGTGATAACATGTTAAGCATTAAACTACGTTTGGTAGGGGAATTAAGCCCTTGAGCGTTAAGGGTTAAAAATTTCAATTCTGACATCGTGGGATCAAAACTATATGTCTCCGATTCCTAATTTGTGTAACTATGAGAGCAGTATGGTTAAAGAAGGGACACTAGTTTAATTGTGAAGAGCCCACTTATTGGAATGAGGGGAGAGGGAAGCAGCGGACGAAAGCCGCTCAAATTGGGGGATAAAGGAATATAGGAGGGGGAAGCAATGGGGGGTTGGAGTTGCTTAAATAATGAACCTTTAATTAGGATGTTTCGTGGTGTGGAGATAGAGATGCAGACCTAAGAGTGGAAGGAGAGGTTAAAAGATTAAAAAGAGGGAGGAGGTAAGAGAGTGTCCACTAGAAGGGTTAGTACTGAAAGGGGGGAGGGGAGGGGTATTTACTGTGGTGTGCTATCCGTAGCAACTATTATCAGCTGGATTTCAAAAAAGTGAGGTCCTACCGAGAGCAGTGTGAGCGGGTCTAAGTGCAAGAGGGAGGGGACAAGGTTAGTATAATATGGAGAACTAAGGGAGAAGGGGGGGGTGCCTGATTAGGGTTCTGCTTCACTCAATGTATTAAGATGAATAAGGGGAGAGTAACTAAGGGAAGTAGCTTAGGGGCAGTAAAACATATGGAGGGTGATAATTATTGAGAGAGGTGAATCTGTACAATACTAGAAAAGTAGAGTAAAGACAGCATACATAACATTTCAAACATTGTAACCATATCAAATTAAAACAAAACAGAAACATCTTGTCAAACATTGCAAATAGGTGAACTGTACAGTAAAATTATATAAGAGATCTCGGAGGAGATTGACAACATTACATCTCTATCATATGCAGAACATCACAATGGTATTGTCTGTAATAGACTAGGAGTGCGTAAATAATAACTAGAGAGCTGTTTTCACTGTGTGAGGGATAGAGAGAGCTTTGGCTTACTAAGGTCCAGTCAATAATCTTAACATGATATACGAGTTATAAGATATGATGGATAGTCAATGAGAACCTGAGGACTAAGCAAAAACACCAGTTATCTTCCAGAAGGTCTAGTATGATTAGTTAAAAGTTGCCGTCTATGATAACTAATAAGTTAAGTCGAGCCGTCGCACTGAGATTAGGGTAGGTTCTACCATGAGGGAGTGTGTCTCACTATGTTAAAGTGGCGACTGAGTATTTTAAGGTCTAAGGTGAGATGTTCAGAGTTAGTAAGTTGTCAAAGCTAATAGATGCATCGTAAGGAGCGTACTTGGGGAAAGATCCCCAGTGTAGAATCGACTATAGTAAAAAAAAAAAAAAAAAAAAAAAAAAAAAGGAGAAAAACAAAAGAAAAGAGAGAGAGAAAGAGAAAAACAGAAACCAAACACATGAACAGATAGAAAAAGCACAACATTTACAGATAAGATTTACATATACGTTACCCTTCCAGCTTCATCTAGACACTGTTGTTTAAGAGTCCCATGAGGATAAACAGTGCCGTTCGGGGGGGGACTTCAGGAGGAGGGGGGAACAGGTAAAAGTGGTAGCTAAATATAAAGAACCAGAGTGGACTAAAGTGGGCAAAAGAGGGGCAGTCCGGTATGAGTAGGCCCATATGGGTCTAGCAGGGTATATCACAGTACATTAGAAATCAGAAGTCTCTCTTCACATTAGAGGTAGTTGCAGTTGTGGGGGCGATGGTGATGGGGGTCTTGCTCTAGAAGATTGAAAGTTGAAAACTTGGCGTTGAGGCTGCCCAGAGACAGTTGCAGCGTTGAGCTTCCTGAAAGTGTCCTGAGGAGCCTGGGGAAGTCATGAGGAGTTTCAGAGATTGTAGAATTTGGAAACCTTGTTCAAGAGTAGTGATGGTATAGGCAGTATCTTTGTATTGAAAAAATATACGGACAGGGAAGCCCCACCGGTATTTGATGTTGGTATTGCGAAGACATTGAGTGACTTGGTGGAAAAGTCTTCTGCTAGACAGGGTATGGGCAGAAAGGTCTGGGAAAACCTTTATATCCTTAAATGGCTCCTTCAAAGTCTTTTTCTGGAATGAGGTCCTAATAATTCTTTCTTTAAATGTGAAGTAGTGTAACCTCACGATTACATCTCTGGGGGACCCCATGGGTGCATTTCTCGGTCTGAGAACTCTGTGGGCCCTGTCAATTAGACTTTCCTGAGGAGGGGTAGGGCCTAGTAGCTCTGTGAAGAAGGATTGTAAATGGGTAGATAATTCCGTTGGGGTGATTTCCTCAGGGATGCCTCGTATTCTGAGGTTATTCCGACGTAACCTGTCCTCCTGATCTGCAAGTTTGGTCTCCAGACCAGATATCATTTCGGCTAGAGATTGGGTATAACTTAGAAGGTTGGAGTGATCAACATGCAGGTCTTCTTGTTTTTTTCTAGAGAATCTGTTCTCTCCCCCAGAAGGGAGATATCTCTCTTCAATTCGGAAACAGAGGCTTTAAGTTCTTGCTTTAGTGAAGTATAGTGGGAGTCCATTTTGTTTGAGAGATCTTTAATGGAGTCAAGAATAGTGGAGGAGGAATGGGCAAGTCTTTCTGTAGAGAGGGAGAGGGATCGGGAAGATTCCTTGGGAAAGATGGTAGAGTCTCTAGAGTCGTCATCAGAGAGGTCCTGATCGGTAGTGTTCTTGTATGAGAAATGATCTGAAAGTGTCCGTGTCGGAATATCTCCGTGTTTCGGTTTTTTTCTTTGTGAGTGAGGCATTTTACTCATGGTTGACCTTATGGACAAGGAACTCACTTGGGGAGATTCTGAGGGCGTTTGTAGTGGTAGAACGTGGAGCAGAGATAATATATCAGGCACCCCCCCAGTGGCGGTGCCTAGCCTAGCATGAAAAAGTGAGCAGCTGGTTAGTAAAGGATAGGCAGGTGAGTGAGCTGGTGGTGGTCTCTCACTAAAACTGGTTTATGTCTTCTCAGGATTCACATAGATCTTGATTAAGTACGTGGAGTGGGAGGCTTGAATACTGAGTGACTCTCTCCCCAGGGGATTGCTCTCTGCCGAGCGAGTAAGGAAAAGGGGAGTATGGGGTATGACCTGCGGGCACAGTGGGCCTGCAGGAAAGGGGGGGGGGAGAGAGGTCAGGTGAGGACAATGTCAGAGAGATTCACGTTATGAGGCAAGCAAGTACTCCAGGAAGGGTGTTGGTGAGGTACTGTGGCTGAGGAGAATAGTAACACCTATGGAGAGCAAGTAGGAATTTGGAGGTGACCACAGAAAACAGAGCAGTTAGTCCTCAAACTCCAGGTTAGAGCTGGCTTGAATAGAAGCTGCAGTGTTCATATATATGAAGTAAACATGGAATATGCTGTAGTAAACTTTGGGGGTCTCAGGAAGGAACAACCTCATATATAAGGAAATAGAGACTGATTTTTCCTCAATACATTGCTGAGAAGCACTGGAGTAGTGAAAATCTTGGAATGTAATGTCACAGCTTTAAATGTGGTGTGGTCTGTCACTAATCTGCAAACACAGTATACTGACTTAGGCAGCCTATGGAGGGTAGTCAAAATTAAAGTGAGACACAGTGAGATGGATCTTTGTACGTAGATTCTCAGAATAAATAAGTTATGGGGTAATGTAGTACAGTGTACTCTGCCTCTGCCATAGAAGGTCTGAGGGGCCTGTAGCTTTAGACAGTAAGTTGGGTAGATATAGTGGCCCCAGAATTGTGTATATCAAGCATACGGTATGTGGATCCCACGTGGGGGTAGCTTACCCTTAATGTCCGGACTGTTTTCTCCAGGTCTCACTGGGGTTCAGCAAGTAGAGGAGTGAGCTCTGGCCTCGGTTGTGACACGCCGCGTGTCAGGGAAAGCAGATGAGAGAAGTCAGGCCGTTTCACTTATGCCCAGCAGCGGTAGTATCCCCGGCGGGGGGGCGGTAGAGAAGTGGCCTCCCTCCGGTAAGATCATACAGCCGCGGTGACTGAAAGGCTGTGTGAGGGTAGCCGCTGAGACCAGGTGGTGAAGGGTCCGGCAGGTACACTGCGTCAGGTGAAGCTGGTATACTCGGCAAGGGAGCAGTAGAGAGGGGACTTCCCTCCGGTGAGCGTAATCAGCTGTAAATGTTGAAATACTGTGTGGGGTCGGCTGTTGAGACCGGGTGGAGTGAGTATCGTCCGGGAGGCAGCTGGATCAATTGGAGATCAAGGGTGGTGAGATCAGGAAGCCTGAGGTAGTTTGGGCTTCTTGGAGGAACAAGTCCGGAAGTAGAGCATCAGGAGCGCCACAAGGGAGTGTGACGCAGCAAGGAAATTTTCTTAAGTCAGTTGAAAAAGTAGGATTTAGAGTGAAATCCGATCTTTAGACTTGTAGAGAGGTAGTCCCCATGGGTTAGGGAGATAAAGTAGGATAAATAAAATAGTTGGGTAAGGGTTTAAGGATGTGAAAAAGGAAAAATAACAGCGTTGGTCTGCAGAGCTCTGCTTAGATGCGACCTCTTGCTATGATGGCAAACTCCGCCCCCCCGTCCAAAATAATTTTAAATATCTAGGTATTAAAATATCTCTCTCACCGAAGCTCTGGTACAAGATAAAGTACAGAGATAAATTAAATCGGATATGTGATACTCTAGCCAGGTGGTCTAAATTGCCCTTATCCTTAACAGATAAAGTAAATATTTTCAAAATGATTATATTTCATAAAATATTCTATCTAATGCAAACTATTATGCTGATATACAAATGATAAATAAAAACTAAATTTTTTTGGCAAGTTAAGAGGCCAATGCTAAGTTGGGAAAAATTACAAATGCCCAAAGAAAAATGCGGGCTGAATTTACCAAACCTTATGAATTATAACAAAATAGCTCTAGCAAAATTTGTAACTGATTGGCTAATCACTGATGATTATTATGTGGACATGGAACTTGAACAAAAAATTGTTTATCCCTTCACATGATCAGCATTAGCACACATTTAATTAAGAAACTTACCTCTATTATGTAAAAAGAGCCCAGTTTTTAGAGAATATATTAAAGCTTGGCAAGATATTTGCTTAATCAGCAGATCTAATTTTTTGGTATCTGAATATCTCTCAATAGAGGGAAATCCTCTTTTTATAGCAGGATCTTTTATAACAAAGTCTTTTATGGACTGGGCAGAACTAGGACTTAAAAGTCTTTCTCAATTAATAAATAATACAATACAAGATAATTTGTTGAAAACCTTCCAGAATATCAATCAAGAATTTGAGATTCCAAATATCCATTTATTTGTGTATTACCAAGTAAGAAACTATCACCTAGATTACGAGTTTTACGTTAGAGGCTGTGCAGTGCTAATGAGCAGTTTATGCTCACCGCTCACTTACAGACAGTGCTGGTATTACGGGTTTTTACAAACCAGACAAGAAGTGAGTGTTGAGCAAAATTTTGCTCATTACCACACTCCAATACCAGCGCTGCTTACGATAGCGGTGAGCTGGTGTAACGTGCTCATGCACGATTTCCCCATAGGACTCAACGGGGAGAGTCGGCTGAAAAAAAGTCTAACACCTGCAAAAAAGCAGCGTAAAACTCCTTAACGCAGCCCCATTGATTCCTATGGGGAAATACATATTATGTCTACACCTAACACCCTAACATGAACCCCGAGTCTAAACGCCCCTAATTTTACACTTATTAACCCCTAATCTGCTGCCCCCGACATCGCTGACACCTACATTATAATTATTAACCCCTAATCTTCCGCTCCGGACACTGCCGCCACCTAGATTATACTTATCAACCCCTAATCTGCTGCACCCAACAGCACGGACACCTACATTATATTTATTAATCCCTAATCTGCCACCCCCAATGTCACCACAACCTATCTACACTTTTTAACCCCTAATCTGCCGCCCCCAACGCCACCACTATAATAAACATATTAACCCCTAAACCGCCGCACTCCCGGCTTGCAAACATTAGTTAAATATTATTAACCCCTAATCTGCCAGCCCTAACATCGCCGACACCTACCTACATTTATTAACCCCTAATCTGCTGCCCCCAACGTCGCCGCCACTATATTAAAGTTATTAATCCCTAAACCTAAGTCTAACCCTAAACCTAACACCCCCTAACTTAAATATAATTAAAAGAAATCGAAATAAAAATTCCTATCATTAACTAAATTATTTCTATTTAAAACTAAATACTTACCTATAAAATAAACCCTAAGCTAGCTACAATATAACCAATAGTTACATTGTAGCTATCTTAGGTTTTATTTTTATTTTACAGGCAAGTTTTATTTATTTTAACTAGGTAGAATAGTTATTAAATAATTAACTATTTAATAACTACCTAGATAAAATAAATACAAAAGTACCTGTAAAATAAAACCTAACCTAAGTTACAATTACACCTAACACTACACTATAATTAAATTATTATAAATTATTATTACCATAATTTAAATACAATTAAATACAATTGAATTAAATTATCTAAAGTACAAAAATAAAAAAAAACAATAAATTACAGAAAATAATAAACAAATTACAAGATTTTTAAACTAATTACACCTAATCTAATCCCACTAACAAAATAACCCCCCCCCCCAAAATAAAAAAGCCCTACCCTACACTAAATTACAAATAGCCCTTAAAAGGGCCTTTTGCGGGGCATTGCCCCCTCTTTTACCTGTAAAAAAAATTACAAAACCCACCACCCACACAACCAACCCTACTCTTAAACCCACCCAATACCCCCTTAAAAAAACCTAACACTAACCCCTTGAAGATCACCTTACCGGGAGAAGTCTTCATCCAACTGGGCCGAAGTCCTCAATGAAGCCGGGAGAAGTCTTCATCCAAGCCGGGCGAAGTGGTCCTCCAGACGTGCAGAAGTCTTCATCCAGACAGCATCTTCTATCTTCATCCATCCGGCGCGGAGCGGGTCCATCTTCAAGACATCTGACGCGGAGCATCCTCTTCATCCGACGCCTCTTCTGGAATGAAGGTTCCTTTAAATTATGTCATCCAAGATGGCGTCCCTTCAATTCCAATTGGCTGATAGAATTCTATCAGCCAATCGGAATTAAGGTAGAAAAATCCTATTGGCTGATGCAATCAACCAATAGGATTGAGCTCACATTCTATTGGACGAATGGAACAGCCAATAGAATGCCAGCTCAATCCTATTGGCTGATTTCATCAGCCAATAGGATTTTTTATACCTTAATTCCGATTGGCTGATAGAATTCTATCAGCCAATCAGAATTGAAGGGACACAATCTTGGATGACGTCATTTAAAGGAACCGTCGATGCCGCAAATTGTTCGCCGGCAAATAGTTCCCAGCGAACATAGCTTGTTCGCATTCGCCGCGGTGGGCAAACATATGCCATGTTCGATCCGCCCCCTATTCGTCATCATTGAGTAAACTTTGACCCTGTATCTCACAGTCTGCAGACACATTTCAGCCAATCAGCAGCAGACACTCCCTCCCAGACCCTCCCAGCTCCTGGACAGCAGCCATTTTAGATTCATTCTGATCCTGCATTCTTAGTGAGAGGAGGGATAGTGTAGCTATCCCTCCTCTCACTAAGAATGCAGGATCAGAATGAATGCTGATTTTATAGGGAAATTGAATTGTATTCAGTGTCCACTACAGTCCTGAAGGACTCATCTGATCTCTGCTGTAAGGACAGCACCCCAAAAAGCGCTTTTTAGGGCTAGAACATGTCTTTTTTCTTTTTTTTTGAGTGTGTAATTTTGACTGTGAAACATCAGTCTGCTAGTGTAATCTAATTGCAGTTGCCTGCCTGCAGTGCCACCACTCATATCTGTTGTAACAGTAGTGTAAATTAAAAAAAAAAAACTTTTTTGACTGTGAAACATCAGTATGCTTGTGTAATCTAATAGCAGTTGCCTGCCTGCTAGCGTGTGTGCCAGGCCCACTTGCCAACTAGTGCCACCACTCATATCTGTTGTAACAGTAGTGTAATTTTTTTAAAAAAAAACTTTTTTGACTGTGAAACATCAGTCTGCTAGTGTAATCTAATTGCAGTTGCCTGCCTGCCAGCGTGTGTGCCAGGCCCACTTGCCAACTAGTGCCACCACTCATATCTGTTGTAACAGTAGTGTAAATTTAAAAAAATGTCCGTCGGACAAATGGCCGTCGGCTAAAAGTCCGGCCACGATTGCACGCGCAGTGCCCCAAATTTGAAGTAGGAGGACCGACCAAGCATCTTTTTCCATCTCCCGGTTCCTAAAATCCATGTCATATACACCTCCCCCGATAGGGGGAGTAACAGGTATTAAGCTGATCAGAATAGTACTGCTTAACACACCACTCATATCTGGTGGCACAGTAGATTGCATGCGCAGTGCCCCAAATTTGAAGTAGGAGGACCGACCAAGCATCTTTTTCCATCTCCCGGTTCCTAAAATCCATGCCATATACACGTCCCCTGGTGCCGCAACTGCCTCTGGGAACCTTACCATGGGTCCCAGACCGCACGTCTTGTAATTCTCTGTCTGGGAAATTATATATCTAGCAAATCTATCTATTTATCTATCAAATCTATCTATCTATCTATCGTATCTATCAAATGTATATTGCATCTATTGATCTATCTATCTAATCTATGTATCTATGTATCTATCAAATCTATCTATCTCGTGGTTGTGCAAATGGACTGTTTGCGGTTGTTTGCGGTGCGTTAAACAGGGAGTTTGGTCTGTCACTGTGAAGCGGGCGTAACCCTTACACTATCTGATCGATACAACATCATACCTGATGTTTTAAAGCACGTTATTCCAAACAATTTAGGAATGTTAGGTGATTTTCAGTTTGCGACATCATGGATGAAGAGGATGGTCCGCGTCGGATGTCTTGAAGATGGACCCGCTCCGCGCCGGATGGATGAAGATAGAAGATGCTGTCTGGATGAAGACTTCTGCCCGTCTGGAGGACCACTTCGCCCGGCTTGGATGAAGACTTCTCCCGGCTTTGTTGAGGACTTCGGCCCGGTTGGATGAAGACATCTCCCGGTAAGGTGATCTTCAAGGGGTTAGTGTTAGGTTTTTTAAGGGGGTATTGGGTGGGTTTTAGAGTAGGGTTGGTTGTGTGGGTGTTGGGTTTTAATGTTGGGGGGATTTGTAATTTTTTTTTTACAGGTAAAATTGCTGATTACTTTGGGCAATGCCCAGCAAAAGGCCCTTTTAAGGGCTATTTGTAATTTAGTGTAGGGTAGGGCTTTTTTATTTTGGGGGGGCTTTTTTATTTTGTTAGGGGGATTAGATTAGGTATAATTAGTTTAAAAATTATTTTCTGTAATTTAGTGTTTGTTTGTTTTTGTACTTTAGCTAATTTTATTTAATTGTATTTAATTTAGGTAAGTCATTTAATTATAGTGTAGTGTTAGGTGTTATTGTAACTTAGGTTAGGTTTTATTTTACAGGTACTTTTGTATTTATTTTAGCTAGGTAGTTATTAAATAGTTAATAACTATTTAGTAAAAAATAAATAAAGGTAGCACTCCAACAAAAATACTATGAATAAAAGAAAAAATCTTTATTACACAGGTTAAAACCAGCACAAAAAATGACAAAAAAACAGAGGGAGGAGGAGGTTGAATCCTGACATGTTTCGTGCCAGATGGCACTTAATCATAGGATAACTCGATGTTTGCAGAACGCACCCCTATAAAGGAACCTGTAACCAATAGAAATCCTAGAAGATCATCTCCTAGGAAACAACACATAAACAGCGGTGTGTTAAGCATATATGAATGCTAAATAAGTAACAACATTTAAAACAAGTATATTATATATATGTAATTTTTGTGCTGGTTTTAACCTGTGCAATAAAGATGATTTATTTTATTCTAAGTATTTTTGTTGGAGTGCTACCTTTATTTATTTTTTGCTCACATTTTGGGGCAGACTCGGCTCCTTTCTTTGGTTGGCACCACGCCAACAGTGTACGCCGTTTTCTTCATGGGCTTGTTTGGATCTTTAGCCTGGATTGGACAGCGGTAACTGCACAACCCCTGGTTTGAGCGATGTCAACACTTTACTTCCGCAAGAACTATTTAGTAAATATTGTACCTATTTAAAATAAATACAAACTTGCCTGTAAAATAAATATAAAACCCAATATAGCTACAATGTAACTATTAGTTATATTGTAGCTATATTAGGGTTTATTTTATAGGTAAGTATTTAGTTTTAAATAGGAATAATTTAGTTAATTATAGTAATTTTTATTTAGATTTATTTAAATTATATTTAAGTTAGGGGATGTTAGGGTCAGGGTTAGACTTAGATTTAGGGGTTAATAGCTTTAGTATAGTGGCGGTGACATTGGGGGCAGCAGATTAGGGGTTAATAAATGTAGGTAGGTGTCGGCGATGTTAGGGACGACAGATTAGTGGTTAATAATATTTAACTAATGTTTGCCAGGCGGGAGTGCGGCGGTTTAGGGGTTAATATATTTATTATAGTGGCGGCGATGTCCGGTTCGGCAGATTAGGGGTTAAAAAAAAATTGGTGTTTGTGATGCGGGAGGGCCTCGATTCAGGGGTTAATAGGTAGTTTATGGTTGTTAGTGTACTCTTTAGCATTTTAGTTAAGAGTTTGATGCTACGGCATTGCAATGTAAAACTCTTAACTACTGACTTTAAAATGCGGTACCAGTCTTGACAGGAGAGGGTCTACCACTCACTTTTTGGCAGACTCGTAATACCGGCGCTATGCAAGTCCCATTGAAAAAAGAGGATACGCAATTTACATAAGTGTATTTGCAGTATTTCCAAGTCAAGACTTGTAATACCAGCGGGCGTTAAAAAGCAGCGTTAGGACCTCTTAACACTGCTTTTTTAACCTAACGCACAACTCGTAATCTAGCCGTATGCAATGTCTTTATTTTTATTTATTTACAATTTCAGCATAACTGGAGCTCCAAATTTACGCAAATATTTTTTATTCAGTTCAGAAGTGGAACTAATTCTATCTCCTCTAATGAATATAAAAAGTGAGAAAATAATGCAAAGAACTTATTCTAAGTGGGCTGAAATACTAGGTACAGATTTAGCAGAAAATGTAATAACTCAGATTATCAAGAGAATTAATCATACAAAGCTCTCACTTAATTAATTAAGTATTCCTAGCAACATATTATCAGGAATCCCACATTAAATTAATTCAGATGGCTTATCTAACTCCAAATAGGATGGTTAAAATAACCAAAATAGGAGAAGCTCTCTGTATAAAATGTGGAAATAGAAAGGCAAATATTTTACACTGTTTTTGGTATTTCCATAAAATTAGAAGATTTTGGCATAAATTATCTAACTGGTTAAGCAACATAGTCCAAATTAAAGGGACAGTTTAGGCCAAAATAAACTTTCATGATTCAGATAGAGCATGTAATTTTGAACAATTTTCCAATTTACTTTTATCACCAATTTTGCTTTGTTATCTTGGTATTCTTAGTTGAAAGCTTAACCTAGGAGGCTCATATGCTAATTTCTTAGACCTTGAAGCCCACCTTTTTCAGATTGCATTTTAACAGTTTTTCACCACTAGAGGGTGTTAGTTCACGTATTTCATATAGATAACACTGTGCTCGTGCACGAGAAGTTATCTGGGAGCAGCCACTGATTGGCTAGACTGCAAGTCTGTCAAAAGAACTGAAAAAGGGGCAGTTTGCAGAGGCTTAGATAGAAGATAATCACAGAGGTTAAAAGTATATTATTATAACTGTGTTGGTTATGCAAAACTGGGAAATGGGTAATAAAGGGATTATCTATCTTTTAAAACAATAAAAATTCTGGTGTAGACTGTCCCTTTAAGATTATACTTGAAATTCAAGATGTTATTTTTCTCTTGGATGGATTTAGATATAAAGGAGAAACTAAATTTTTAAACCTGTCCATTTTGTTGGGAAGAAAAATGATATTAAAACTTTGGAAGTCTCGAAAAGCTTCCATGTTAAAGAAATTAAAGTCAGAGTTGCGTAATCTCCTAATACAAGAACAAACAGATACTTTGGCCTCTAGTTATGAAAGTCTGGCGGACCTGATCCGCCAGTGCGGATCAGGTCTACCAGACCGCTGAATACGGCGAGCAATACGCTCGCCGTATTCATCATTGCCCCAGCAGCTCACAAGAGCTGCTGGTGCAACGCCGCCCCCTGCAGACTCGGAGCTTGATACATATGCCCCTTTATCTCTTACAGAAAGTCGCTTAAAAGCATTTATACAGAAATGGGAAAAAAATTATATTAGTTCAGGAAATAAGCCTCCAGAAACTAGTTCTACTTCCCATTCAAAATACTATTTTATTGATGGAATATATGCGCCAAGGTCAATGGACGTTTCTGGACCAGCGCAGGGGGAACTCACCTGAATACCTTGCACTGGAATTGCAATTTTGTTGGCGAACAATGAGCTTTGACTAGCTGTTACTTGAGAAGCCTGGATACTTCAAAGTTAAGCAGCAAGTGTGGAAAATGACGGTGAGATTCCTTTAACACTGGTTTACACTTTCACAAGGGGCATTAAGATTGTTATGATAAGATCCTTTGCATCAAAGTATAATACCTTGGGACTGATCTAAATTTAAATTGCCTAAGTACAGGTATTGGAAGTGGACGTTTAATTTTCGTTCTTTTAATTTTTGCTCTCTAATCTATCTGGAGCGCGCTTCGGCACTAAGTGCTCCTAAAACTGCTGAAAAAAACGTTTTTGTTCAATTAGCTGGGAAGCGTGCAATTAGCACTAAGGGCTTGCACAGCAAGCAATTGGATTTTGTTACTTTTGTTCTTTATTGAATATATATGATGTGAAATTTTGCTATGAATGTTCCTATAAATTGGTGGTTCTTATCTTTGTTTTCACAATAAATACAAGTATGTTTAAAATGGCATTGGTGCAGCCTTACCATTCTTTGACATATGAATATATATCATTTCTTTTCATGTCTTTTCTTGTGCATAATAAATGTTTAAATATGTTTCTTGTGGAGAAAATAACTCATTGGGTAGCACATTAACAAGTCTAGAAAAGCTTTTCCTATAGACGACCTCTGGATACACTGTTTTCAATGCAGCAAAGGGTTCTGGGTAAGACATACAAATGAGGTTCACAATGAATCACTTATTTACTTCAGTCTGTTTGAGGCAGATTCTCTTAAAGCTATAGCATCACTGTATATATTATTACTATTATTATTATACTTTATGTATGAAGTGCCAACATATTCCGCAGCACTCTCCATGGATACAATTCATTTAAATAAAACAATACAAGACTTGTAAGAGACAGGACAAAATGTACAAACACATACAGGAAGGATTGAGGGCCCTATTCCTGTGGGAACTTACAATCTAGAAGGGTAGGAGGTTGAGAAACAGGAGGTGAGGACTGCAAGATTTGGAAAGATGTTAATGCAGAGTTAGACAAGGGAAATGTTAGGTAAGTGAAAATAATTTATTATTGAGTTGGATGGGAGGCTTCCCTGAACAGAAAAGTCTTCAGGGAACATTTAAAGGAAGACAGATTAGGGCAAGGCCTGACAGCACAAGGGAGAGTGTTCCAGAGGGTAGGTGCTGCACGACAGAAGTCCTGCATTCTAGCATGAGAAGAGGTGATAGTCTCAGATGCAAGGAGCAGGTCATTGTTGGATCTTAGTGGACGGGCTGGAGTATACTTGTGTATTAGAGAGGATAAGTAGAGGAGAGCGGCGTTGGTGAGAGCTTTGTATGTAAGCTTTTAAGCTTACTCAAGGTTAGTACAGCAATTCTGAACCATCCCAGGACAGCTGTTTTGTGGCATTTTGCCACTCATCAGCTGGGAGTAGGTTGAATTGCTGCTGGGTAAAGTTTGAGTTATTTTATTTACATTTGGCTTTTCGCCTCCCCATATTTTTTTTAAAGTTTTTGTTTTTCGCTAAGAAATCAAATTTACCCATCAGCAATTCAACCTACTCTCACAATTTTTAAAGTTTTTGTTTTTCGCTAAGAAATCAAATTTACCCATCAGCAATTCAACCTACTCTCACACCAAACATTTTTTGTGATTAGTCAGTCTATCATCCAATTAACGTTATTTGTATATGATATATAAATGCCATGTTACATAGTTGTTACACGCAATATGGGTGTGTAGGACTGTGGGTTTGCTTTGTTGCAAGAAGCTGTAAGGGGATTTTTTTTGGTGTAACCCACTTGCAAGGCTTATTTTCAGATTGTCCAAGAACCTTTATGCAGTATAAGTGGTAGTATGCTCTGAAGTGTCTTTAAATACTGGAGTCCTAGGAACAGTAGAGAAAGCTTAGGTTCCTTTGTTTAAATCCAGCAGAGAGTCTCCCCAACATGATGGAAGATTTAGCTATTTGTGGCTCAAGATAGGAAACTAATGCTATGGTAATGGGGAGGGAGTTGCTGTAGATCAGTGGAGGGAGTAGAGGTCAGTACAGTTAAGTGTAACAGGAACCACCAGTGATGTTAGCTCAGCAGGTAAAGTATAAACCCATGTATACCAGTGACACAGCAGAAATTTGTATGTTGGGAAATCGGTTTTACACTGCATGGGGTATAAATAGAACCGCTTGGGGGATATTTATAAAGCTGTCAACCACAAATATGCTGGAATTACGCAGCGTAATTGTGGTGAGCTTGATTCAACCTAGTTATCAAAGCCTACAGAGCGGCAAAAGTTTAAATCTGTGATGTAACATACGATCCGCCGTTCCCAATCCGGCACAGACCGATGCTTATGTTATTACAGATCTTCTGAATACACATTCGGCACTATTTGACACTTTTTAAAAGTTATCAAATAGTTAACAGGTTAACAGGCTATTCTGGCCCAGCGTACCTGGTTTTTAATCCGCCACCCTGGAGGCCGCGGATACCATAGGAATCAATGTGAGTTTGAAAGCAGCGAAAGCTTATGTTCGATGCTGCCAGATATCCCCTTGATTTATATGGTAAAAAACAAGTAACATTTACACCTAACACCCTAACATAAGCCTTGAGTCTAAACACCCCTAATCTGCCACCCCGACATCGCCGCCACCTACATAAAGTTATTAACCCCTATTCCGCTGCTCCCCGACACCCCCGCAACTAAATAAATGTATTAACCTCTATTCCGCCACTCCCCGACACCGCTGCAACTAAATAAATGTATTAACCCTATCCCGCCGTTCCCAAACCTCTGGCCTTCCACATCACTACCAATAACTAAACCTATTAACCCCTAAACCACCAGTCCCCCACATTGCCATAAACTAAATTAAGCTATTAACCCCTAAACCTAACAACCTGCTAACTTTGCATTAAAATTACAACATTCCTATCTTAAAATAAATTTAAACTTACCTGTAGAATTAAAAGAAACTAATTCTAAACTATTAATTAACCTACCCTAACTCAGGGTTGGCTCTAAGGGGGGGCTTTGAGGGGCAATGCCCACCCAAATGGAATGATGTGCCCCTCAAAAAATACCTACAGGGCCCACCTGGGTGCAATTTAGAAGATATGTGGGCGTGGAGCTTGCTTGCGCTAAGCCTATCTGTGCACAGGGTGGAGTCTGAGAGGGAATATGGGAGCTGGATGCCTGGCGCTGCGTGACACTGACCGAGACTCTGTGTGAAAATGACTCTGAGGCTGAGCCACGTGAATAACGCCCAGGCCAGACCGGTACTGTCTGCAGTGAAGAGGTAGAAAGGCGGGTTATGAGGGTCATGGACGGGTGGGACTCTGGGGGCCCGGGGCAGTTAGGGTGGAGAGGCCATAAGAAGCACCCAGGCCAGACCGGTGTTCTATTGAAAACTCCAATACATAGAGAACACTGGTACTGTCTAAAGTGAAGTGGTGAAGGAGGGCGGGTTCTAATGGTTGCGGTACTCAGAGTACAGAGGCCATAAGAGGTGGTAGCCATGTGGCCCTGGGCTGTGAACATGATTGATATGACGGTGTGACAGGGTCAGGACCAACAGCGGCAGTGCGGCACTGTGACAGACAGTAATTATAATAGTGGCAACTAAAGTCAAGTGGCATTGGCAATTACCCCCCTCATGCAGCTGAAGTGTTGACTTGAGACAGAGCAGAGCAGAGGAGGACCTTGAGTGCACTGGCTCAGCTGGCAGCCGCATTAACCCCATAAAATTTAATTAAACAACAGTCACTTACACAGACAGACTCAGTCACAACCCAAATATATTTAAATATATTGGCCTTTTTTTATTAGAATTGGCTGTTATATACATAGGGGCTGGCAGACTTTGCCCTGGGCCTGGAGCCCAGTGAGGTGTACTTAGACTTCTGTTTTTTTTATCATCTCTTTGCAGGGCTTAAAGTAATCACATAATTATATGGAAGCATTTGTGAGAGAAAATACAATGCACTTTTATTATTGTATTGTTATGTATGACTGTCCAGGTGCAAAATCAGGATTAAATTGCTTGCTGATATAAAGTATGCACATATTACTTCATTGCAGGGACATGAAACCCCAAAATGTCATAATTTAGATAGAGAATACCATTTTAAACAACTATACAGTTTATCATTTGTTGAAGGAGCAGCAATGCACTACTGTTTTCTAACTGAACACATGGGTGATTCAATAACAATCAGTATATAAATCAAGTCACCAATCAGCAGCTAGAATCTAGGTGCTTTGCTGCTCCTGAGCTTAAATAGATAAACCTTCATCAAAGCAAAGGATGACAAGAGAAGGAAACAAATTAAATAGAAGTAAATTGAAAAGTTGTTTAAAATTGTATGTTCTGTCTAAATCATGAATATATAATGACTTTACTGTCCCTTTAAGATACTCCTCTGGCATTGCTTTAATACTATTTTAAATGTCTATTAAACAGTTTATCACTTGGACTGCTGGCACATACACAGTGACATCCTTTTAATGGCAAAACCAAAAATTGTTGGGGGGGGGGTTATGGTGTTGTGGTGGGGGATTGGGGCGAGGGGGGGGCGTAAAAATGCACCTTCGCCTGTGTAGACAAAAATCCTTGCACCGGTGTGTTTATCCTCAGTCCTAGAGGTGTCAGTGTATGTGTGTATCCTCAGTCCTAGAGGTGTCAGTGTATGTGTGTATTCTCAGTCCTAGAGGTGTCAGTGTATGTGTGTATCCTCAGTCCTAGAGGTGTCAGTGTATGTGTGTATCCTCAGTCCTAGAGGTGTCAGTGTATGTGTGTATTCTCAGTCCTAGAGGTGTCAGTGTATGTGTGTATCCTCAGTCCTAGAGGTGTCAGTGTATGTGTGTATCCTCAGTCCTAGAGGTGTCAGTGTATGTGTGTATCCTCAGTACTAGAGGTGTACGTTTATGTGTGTATCCTCAGTCCTAGAGATGTCAGTGTATGTGTGTATCCTCAGTCCTAGAGGTATCAGTGTATGTGTGTATCCTCAGTCCTAGAGGTGTCAATGTATGTGTGTATCCTCCTCAGTCCTAGAGGTGTCAGTATATGTGTGTATCATCAGTCCTAGAGGTGTCAGTGTGTGTATATCCTCAGTCCTAGAGGTGTCAGTGTATATGATTTAGACTTCATTCTTTTACCTAGTGATTTAGCACATATTCTCCAAATGTTAATAGTGGGGGATAAGCCAGCCATAAGCTACCTTTCCTGCAGAATATGTAGGTCTGCTCTTATTTTGACTCTCATACATGCTTTGTAAATGCGTGCCCCCTCGTGAAAAAAAAATGCCCCCCCCCATTTCATTCGTTCTGGAGCCGACCCTGCCTAGAGGTGTCAGTGTGTGTATATCCTCAGTCCTAGAGGTGTCAGTGTATATGATTTAGACTTCATTCTTTTACCTAGTGATTTAGCACATATTCTCCAAATGTTAATAGTGGGGGATAAGCCAGCCATAAGCTACACTTTACAGCAGAATATGTAGGTCTGCTCTTATTTTGACTCTCATACATGCTTTGTAAATGCGTGCCCCCTCATGAAAAAAAAATGCCCCCCCATTTCATTCGTTCTGGAGCCGACCCTAACTATTATACTAAAATTACATTAAACTAGCAATTAACTATATTACATATTAAAAAAACCCAACCCTACTCAAATTATTTAAATCTACTGTTAAAAAAGACTATATTACAAAAAAAAATAAACGCTAAGTTACAAAAAATAAAAAACACAAAATTACGGGGGGAAAAAACCACATTATCAAAAATAAAAACGAATTACATCTACTCTAATAGCCCTATCAAAATAACCCCCCCCCCAAAAAAATAAAAAAGCCCTAGCCTACAATAAACTACCAATAGCCCTTAAAAGGGCCTTTTGCGGGGGCATTGCCCCAAATAAATCAGCTCTTTCACCTGTAAAAAAAAATACAAACACCCCCAACAGTAAAACCCACCACCCACCCAACCCCCCCAAATAAAAAGCCTATCTAAAAAACCTACGCTCCCCATTGCCCTGAAAAGGGCATTTGTATGGGCATTGCCCTTAAAAGGGCATTTAGCTCTTTTACCTGCCCAGACCCTACTCTAAAAATAAAACCCACCCAAAAAAAACTTAAATAAACCTAACACTAACCCCCGACGATCCACTTACAGTTTTTGAAGTTCCGCTTGAAGGATCCATCCAGCCGGCAAGAAGTCTTCATCCGGGAGGCAAGAAGTTTTCATCCGGGCGGCCTCTTCTATCTTCATCCATCCGGGGTGGAGCGGGTCCATCCTGAAGACATCCGGCGCGGAGCTCCTCTTCAAAACGGTCGCCGCCGTAAACTGGAACTTGAATGCAAATGACATCATCCAAGATGGCATCATTTGCATTCTTATTGGCTGGAAGGTTCCAATCAGTCTGTTAAAAAAAAAAAAAGTAAAAAAAAAATCAAACATTTAAAAAATCAAAAAATCTAAAGAAAATATTAGCACCCAAGTGGGAAATGGCTTAGCAGCCAAAGGGTTAATTCTACATTTAAGTTTAGATTTATTTTAAGATTGGGATGTTGTAATTTTAATGTAAAGTTAGCGGGTTGTTAGGTTTAGGGGTTATCAGTAGTGATGTCGCGAATAGTTCGCCGGCGAATAGTTCCCTTCGAACATAGCATGTTCGCGTTCGCCGCGACGGGCGAACATATGCGATGTTCGATCCACCCCCTATTTGTCATCATTGAGTAATACTTTGACCCTGTACCTCATAGTCAGCAGGCACATTCCAGCCAATCAGCAGCAGACCCTCCCTCCCAGACCCTCCTACCTCCTGGACAGCATCCATTTTAGATTCATTCGGAAGCTGCATTGTTAGTGAGAGGAGGGACAGTGTAGCTGCTGCTGATTAAGTAGGGAAATCTATAGCTAGGCTAGTGTATTCAGTGTCCACTACAGTCCTGAAGGACTCATCTGATCTCTGCTGTAAGGCCAGCACCCCAAAAAGCCCTTTTTAGGGCTGCTTTTTTTTTCCTGTGTAATCTAATTGCAGTTGCCTGCCTGCCAGCGTGTGTGTCAGGCTCAGAGCGTATACTGTGCCCACTTGCCCAGTGCCACCACTCATATCTGGTGTAACAGTAGTGTAAATTTAAAAAAAAAAAAAAACTTTTTTGACTGTGAAACATCAGTGTGCTTGTGTAATCTAATTGCAGTTGCCTGCCTGCCAGCATGTGTGCCAGGCTCACAGCATATACTGTGCCCACTTGCCCAGTGCCACCACTCATATCTGGTGTAACAGTAGTGTAAATTTAAAAAAAAAAAACTTTTTTGACTGTGAAACATCAGTCTGCTTGTGTAATCTAATTGCAGTTGCCTGCCTGCCAGCGTGTGTGTCAGGCTCACAGCGTATACTGTGCCCACTTGCCCAGTGCCACCACTCATATCTGGTGTAACAGAAGTGTAAATTTAAAAAAAAAAACTTTTTTGACTGTGAAACATCAGTCTGCTTGTGTAATCTAATTGCAGTTGCCTACCTGCCAGCGTGTGTGTCATGCTCACAGCGTATACTGTGCCCACTTGCCCAGTGCCACCACTCATATCTTGTTTAATAGTAGTGTACATTTAAAAAAAAAAAACTTTTTTGACTGTGAAACATCAGTCTGCTTTTTTGTGTCAGGCTCACAGCGTATACTGTGCCCACTTGCCCAGTGTCACCACTCATATCTTGTTTAATAGTAGTGTAAGTGTACATTTAAAAAAAAAAAACTTTTTGGACTTTGAAACATCAGTCTGCTTTTTTTGTGTCAGGCTCACAGCGTATACTGTGCCCACTTGCCCAGTGGCACCACTCATATCTTGTTTAATAGTAGTGTAAGTGTACATTTAAAAAAAAAAAAACTTTTTGGACTGTGAAACATCAGTCTGCTTTTTTGTGTCAGGCTCACAGCGTATACTGTGCCCACTTGCCCAGTGCCACCACTCATCTTTTTTAATAGTAGTGTAAGTATACATTTAAAAAAAAAAAAAAAAAAACTTTTTTGACTGTGAAACATCAGTCTGCTTTTTTGTGTCAGGCACACAGTGTATACTGTGCCCACTTGCCCAGTGGCACCACTCATATCTTGTTTAATAGTAGTGTAAGTGTACATTTAAAAAAACAAAAACTTTTTTGACTGTGAAACATCAGTCTGCTTTTTTATGTCAGGCTCACAGCGTATACTGTGCCCACTTGCCCAGTGCCACCACTCATATCTGGTGTAACAGTAGTGTAAATTTAAAAAAAAAAAAACTTTTTTGACTGTGAAACATCAGTGTGCTTGTGTAATCTAATTGCAGTTGCCTGCCTGCCTGCATGTGTGCCAGGCTCACAGCATATACTGTGCCCACTTGCCCAGTGCCACCACTCATATCTGGTGTAACAGTAGTGTAAATTTAAAAAAAAAAAAACTTTTTTGACTGTGAAACATCAGTCTGCTTGTGTAATCTAATTGCAGTTGCCTGCCTGCCAGCGTGCGTGTCAGGCTCACAGCGTATACTGTGCCCACTTGCCCAGTGCCACCACTCATATCTGGTGTAACAGAAGTGTAAATTTAAAAAAAAAACTTTTTTGACTGTGAAACATCAGTCTGCTTGTGTAATCTAATTGCAGTTGCCTACCTGCCAGCGTGTGTGTCATGCTCACAGCGTATACTGTGCCCACTTGCCCAGTGCCACCACTCATATCTTGTTTAATAGTAGTGTACATTTAAAAAAAAAAAACTTTTTTGACTGTGAAACATCAGTCTGCTTTTTTGTGTCAGGCTCACAGCGTATACTGTGCCCACTTGCCCAGTGTCACCACTCATATCTTGTTTAATAGTAGTGTAAGTGTACATTTAAAAAAAAAAAAACTTTTTGGACTTTGAAACATCAGTCTGCTTTTTTTGTGTCAGGCTCACAGCGTATACTGTGCCCACTTGCCCAGTGGCACCACTCATATCTTGTTTAATAGTAGTGTAAGTGTACATTTAAAAAAAAAAAAACTTTTTGGACTGTGAAACATCAGTCTGCTTTTTTGTGTCAGGCTCACAGCGTATACTGTGCCCACTTGCCCAGTGCCACCACTCATCTTTTTTAATAGTAGTGTAAGTATACATTTAAAAAAAAAAAAAAAAACTTTTTTGACTGTGAAACATCAGTCTGCTTTTTTGTGTCAGGCACACAGTGTATACTGTGCCCACTTGCCCAGTGGCACCACTCATATCTTGTTTAATAGTAGTGTAAGTGTACATTTAAAAAAACAAAAACTTTTTTGACTGTGAAACATCAGTCTGCTTTTTTATGTCAGGCTCACAGCGTATACTGTGCCCACTTGCCCAGTGCCACCACTCATATCTGGTGTAACAGTAGTGTAAATTTAAAAAAAAAAAAACTTTTTTGACTGTGAAACATCAGTGTGCTTGTGTAATCTAATTGCAGTTGCCTGCCTGCCTGCATGTGTGCCAGGCTCACAGCATATACTGTGCCCACTTGCCCAGTGCCACCACTCATATCTGGTGTAACAGTAGTGTAAATTTAAAAAAAAAAAAACTTTTTTGACTGTGAAACATCAGTCTGCTTGTGTAATCTAATTGCAGTTGCCTGCCTGCCAGCGTGTGTGTCAGGCTCACAGCGTATACTGTGCCCACTTGCCCAGTGCCACCACTCATATCTGGTGTAACAGAAGTGTAAATTTAAAAAAAAAACTTTTTTGACTGTGAAACATCAGTCTGCTTGTGTAATCTAATTGCAGTTGCCTACCTGCCAGCGTGTGTGTCATGCTCACAGCGTATACTGTGCCCACTTGCCCAGTGCCACCACTCATATCTTGTTTAATAGTAGTGTACATTTAAATAAAAAAAACTTTTTTGACTGTGAAACATCAGTCTGCTTTTTTGTGTCAGGCTCACAGCGTATACTGTGCCCACTTGCCCAGTGTCACCACTCATATCTTGTTTAATAGTAGTGTAAGTGTACATTTAAAAAAAAAAAACTTTTTGGACTTTGAAACATCAGTCTGCTTTTTTTGTGTCAGGCTCACAGCGTATACTGTGCCCACTTGCCCAGTGGCACCACTCATATCTTGTTTAATAGTAGTGTAAGTGTACATTTAAAAAAAAAAAAACTTTTTGGACTGTGAAACATCAGTCTGCTTTTTTGTGTCAGGCTCACAGCGTATACTGTGCCCACTTGCCCAGTGCCACCACTCATCTTTTTTAATAGTAGTGTAAGTATACATTTAAAAAAAAAAAAAAAACTTTTTTGACTGTGAAACATCAGTCTGCTTTTTTGTGTCAGGCACACAGTGTATACTGTGCCCACTTGCCCAGTGGCACCACTCATATCTTGTTTAATAGTAGTGTAAGTGTACATTTAAAAAAACAAAAACTTTTTTGACTGTGAAACATCAGTCTGCTTTTTTATGTCAGGCTCACAGCGTATACTGTGCCCACTTGCCCAGTGCCACCACTCATATCTTGTTTAATATTAGTGTAAGTGTACATTTAAAAAAAAACAAACTTTTTTGACTGTGAAACATCAGTCTGCTTTTTTGTGTCAGGCTCACAGCGTATACTGTGCCCACTTGCCCAGTGTCACCACTCATATCTTGTTTAATATTAGTGTTAGTGTACATTTAAAAAAAAAAAAAACTTTTTTGACTGTGAAACATCAGTCTGCTTTTTTGTGTCAGGCTCACAGCGTATACTGTGCCCACTTGCCCAGTGTCACCACTCATATCTTGTTTAATAGTAGTGTAAGTGTACATTTAAAAAAAAAAAAACTTTTTTGACTGTGAAACATCAGTCTGTTTTTTTGTGTCAGGCTCACAGCGTATACTGTGCCCACTTGCCCAGTGGCACCACTCATATCTTGTTTAATAGTAGTGTAAGTGTACATTTAAAAAAATAAAACTTTTTGGACTGTGAAACATCAGTCTGCTTTTTTGTGTCAGGCTCACAGCGTATACTGTGCCTACTTGCCCAGTGGCACCACTCATATCTTGTTTAATAGTAGTGTAAGTGTACATTTAAAAAAAAATACTTTTTGGACTGTGAAACATCAGTCTGCTTTTTTGTGTCAGGCTCACAGCGTATACTGTGCCCACTTGCCCAGTGGCACCACTCATATCTTGTTTAATAGTAGTGTAAGTGTACATTTAAAAAAAAAAAAAACTTTTTGGACTTTGAAACATCAGTCTGCTTTTTTGTGTCAGGCTCACAGCGTATACTGTGCCCACTTGCACAGTGGCACCACTCATATCTTTTTTAATAGTAGTTTAAGTGTACATTTAAAAAAACAAAAAACTTTTTGGACTGTGAAACATCAGTCTGCTTTTTTGTGTCAGGCTCACAGCGTTTACTGTGCCCACTTGCCCAGTGGCACCACTCATATCTTGTTTAATAGTAGTGTAAGTGTACATTTAAAAAAAAAAAACACTTTTTTGACTGTGAAACATCAGTCTGCTTTTTTGTGTCAGGCTCACAGCGTATACTGTGCCCACTTTCCCAGTGGCACCACTCATGTCTTGTTTAATAGTAGTGTAAGTGTACATTTAAAAAAAAAAACACTTTTTGGACTGTGAAACATCAGTCTGCTTTTTTGTGTCAGGCTCACAGCGTATAGTGTGCCCACTTGCCCAGTGCCACCACTCATATCTTGTTTAATAGTAGTGTAAGTGTACATTTAAAAAAAAAAAAACTTTTGGACTGTTAAACATCAGTCTGCTTTTTTGTGTCAGGCTCACAGCGCATACTGTGCCCATTTGCCCAGTGCCACCACTCATATCTTGTTTAATAGTAGTGTAAGTGTACATTTAAAAAAAAAAAAAAATTTGGACTGTAAAATATCGGTCTGCTTTTTTGTCTCAGGCTCACAGCGTATACTGTGCCCACTTGCCCAGTGCCACCACTCATATCTTGTTTAATAGTAGTGTAAGTGTACATTTAAAAAAAATGACAGGCAGAGGCAGGCCACCCCGCAGGTGCCGTTGTGGTCGTGGTGCTGTGATTCCCTTTGGCCCTAGAAAAATGCCCAGTGTTCAGAGGCCACGTCCCATGAACTCGAAAAGTTCTGAGGAAATAGTTGACTTTTTAACACAGGACACCCAATCTTCTACAGCTTCCGCTCCGAACCTTGATGCACCATCCTCCTGCAGCTTAGCTTCGGGCACCTCTCAAGTTACTAGACATGTGCGGTTCGTTTCGGATTAATTCGGAAATTCGGTAAATTCGGAGATTCGGATCGATTCGGATTTCCGAATTAAAATACTTCCGAATCTACCGAATGAATCCGAAATAGCTGCCGTATCTCCGAATAAATCCGAATTAGCTCGTTAAGATTCGGCATTTCCCCATAGGAAACAATGGGAGTTTCGGCTGAAAAAAAACTAACACCGCAGCCCCATTGTTTCCTATGGGGAAACACTAAGTCTGCACCTAACACCCTAACATGTACCCCGAGTCTCTAAACACCCCTAATCTGACACTTATTAACCCCTAATCTGCTGCCTCCGCTATCGCTGACACCTGCATTATTTTATTAACCCCTAATCTGCCGACCGAATATCGCCGCCACCTACATTATAACTATTAACCCCTAATCTGCTGTCCCTAACACCGCCGACCCCTACATTATAGTTATTAACCCCTAATCTGCCTCCCCCAACGTCGCCGCAATCTAACTACAAGTATTAACCCCTAATCTGCCGACCGCAAATCGCCGCCGCCTACATTATAGCTATTAACCCCTAATCTGCTGTCTCTAACACCGCCGACCCCTACATTATAGTTATTAACCCCTAATCTGCCTCCCCCCAACGTCGCCGCAATCTAACTACAAGTATTAACCCCTAATCTGCCGACCGGATATCGCCGCCGCCTACATTATAGCTATTAACCCCTAATCTGCTGTCCCTAACATCGCCGACCCCTACATTATAGTTATTAACCCCTAATCTGCCTCCCCCCAACGTCGCCGCAATCTAACTACAAGTATTAACCCCTAATCTGCCGACCCGATATCGCCGCCTACATTATAGCTATTAACCCCTAATCTGCTGTCCCTAACACCGCCGACCCCTACATTATAGTTATTAACCCCTAATCTGCCTCCCCCAACGTCGCCGCAATCTAACTACAAGTATTAACCCCTAATCTGCCGACCCGATATCGCCGCCGCCTACATTATAACGATTAACCCCTAATCTGCTGTCCCTAACACCGCCGACCCCTACATTATAGTTATTAACCCCTAATCTGCCTCCCCCAACGTCGCCGCAATCTAACTACAAGTATTAACCCCTAATCTGCCGACCCGATATCGCTGCCGCCTACATTATAACTATTAACCCCTAATCTGCTGTCCCTAACACCGCCGACCCCTACATTATAGTTATTAACCCCTAATCTGCCTCCCCCAACGTCGCCGCAATCTAACTACAAGTATTAACCCCTAATCTGCCGACCCGATATCGCCGCCGCCTACATTATAACTATTAACCCCTAATCTGCTGTCCCTATCACCGCCGACCCCTACATTATAGTTATTAACCCCTAATCTGCCTCCCCCAACGTCGCCGCAATCTAACTATAAGTATTAACCCCTAATCTGCCGACCCGATATCGCCGCCTACATTATAGCTATTAACCCCTAACCTGCTGTCCCTAACACCGCCGACCCCTACATTATAGTTATTAAGCCCTAATCTGCCTCCCCCCAACGTCGCCACAATCTAACTACAAGTATTAACCCCTAATCTGCCGACCGCAAATCGCCGCCACTATAATAAATGTATTAACCCCTAAACCGCCGCACTCCCGCCTCGCAAACACTATAATACATTTTATTAACCCCTAATCTGCCCTCCCTAACATCGCCGCCACCTACCTACAATTATTAACCCCTAATCTCCCGCCCCCATCGTCGCCGCTACTATAATAAGGTTATTAACCCCTAAACCTAAATCTAACCCTAACCCTAACACCCCCTAACTTAAATATAATTTAAATAAAACAAAATAAGTTTACTATAGTTAAATAAATGAATCCTATTTAAAACTAAAGACTTACCTGTAAAATAAACCCTAAGATAGCTGCAATATAACTAATAGTTACATTGTAGCTATTTTAGGATTTATTTTTATTTTACAGGCAACTTTGTATTTATTTTAACTAGGTACAATAGTTATTAAATAGTTAATAACTATTTAATAACTACCTAGCTAAAATAAATACAAATTTACCTGTAAAATAAATCCTAACCTAAGTTACACTAACACCTAACACTACACTATCATTAAATTAACTAAATAAATGAATCATATTTAAAACAAAATACTTACCTGTAAAATAAACCCTAATATAGCTGCAATATAACTAATAGTTACATTGTAGCTATTTTAGCATTTATATTTATTTTACAGGCAACTTTGTATTTATTTTAACTAGGTACAATAGCTATTAAATAGTTATTGACTAATTAATAGCTACCTAGTTAAAATAATTACAACATTACCTTAAAATAAATCCTAACCTAAGTTACAATTAAACCTAACACTACACTGTCATTAAATAAATTAACTACAAGTACCTACAATTATCTACAATTAAATAAACTAAAGTACAAAACCCCCCCACTAAATTACAAAAAAAAACAAACACTAAATTACAAAAAATAAAAAAATATTACAAGAATTTTAAACTAATTACACCTAATCTAAGCCCCCTAATAAAATAACAAAGCCCCCCAAAATAAAAAAAAATGCCCTACCCTATACTAAATTACAAAAGTTAACAGCTCTATTACCTTACCAGCCCTGAACAGGGCCCTTTGCGGGGCATGCCCCAAAGAAAACAGCTCTTTTGCCTGTAAAAAAAAAACACAATCCCCCCCCCACATTACAACCCACCACCCACATACCCCTACTCTAACCCAAACCCCCCTTAAATAAACCTAACACTACCCCCCTGAAGATCTCCCTACCTTGAGTCGTGTTCACCCAGCCGGGCCGAAGTCTTCATCCGATGGGGCAGAAGAGGACATCCAGACCGGCAGAAGTCTTCATCCAAGCGGGGCAAGAAGAGGTCTTCCATCCATCATACAAGTACCAAAATACAAACAAACACTAAATTACCAAAAATAATAAAATATTACAATAATTTTAAACTAATTACACCTAATCTAAGCCCCCTACTAGCTATTAATATAGCTTCAATATAACTAATAGTTACATTGTAGCTATTTTAGGATTTATATGTATTTTACAGGCAACTTTGTATTTATTTTAACTAGGTACAATAGTTATTAAATAGTTAATAACTATTTAATAACTACCTAGCTAAAATAAATACAAATTTACCTGTAAAATAAATCATAACCTAAGTTACAATTACACCTAACACTACACTATCATTAAATTAACTAAATAAATGAATCCTATATAAAACTAAAGACTTACCTGTAAAATAAACCCTAATATAGCTGCAATATAACTAATAGTTACATTGTAGCTATTTTAGCATTTATATTTATTGTACAGGCAACTTTGTATTCATTTTAACTAGGTTCAATAGCTATTAAATAGATATTGACTATTTAATAGCTACCTAGTTAAAATAATTACAAAATTACCTGTAAAATAAATCCTAACCTAAGTTACAATTAAACCTAACACTACACTATCATTAAATAAATTAACTACAAGTACCTACAATTAAATGCAATTAAAAAAACTAAACTAAAGTACAAACCCCCCCCCCACTAAATTACAAAAAATAAAAAAATATTACAAGAATTTTAAACTAATTACACCTAATCTAAGCCCCCTAATAAAATAACAAAGCCCCCCAAAATAAAAAAAATGCCCTAACCTATACTAAATTACAAAAGTTAACAGCTCTATTACCTTACCAGCCCTGAACAGGGCCCTTTGCGGGGCATGCCCCAAAGAAAACAGCTCTTTTGCCTGTAAAAAAAAAACACAATCCCTCCCCCCACATTACAACCCACCACCCACATACCCCTACTCTAACCCAAACCCCCCTTAAATAAACCCAACACTACCCCCCTGAAGATCTCCCTACCTTGAGTCGTGTTCACCCAGCCGGGCCGAAGTCTTCATCCGATGGGGCAGAAGAGGACATCCAGACCGGCAGAAGTCTTCATCCAAGCGGGGCAAGAAGAGGTCTTCCATCCATCAGAAAAGTACAAAAAAACAAACAAACACTAAATTAGCAAAAATAATAAAATATTACAATAATTTTAAACTAATTACACCTAATCTAAGCCCCCTACTAGCTATTAATATAGCTACAATATAACTAATAGTTACATTGTAGCTATTTTAGGATTTATATTTATTTTACAGGCAACTTTGTATTTATTTTAACTAGGTACAATAGCTATTAAATAGTTAATAACTATTTAATAACTACCTAGCTAAAATAAATACAAATTTACCTGTAAAATAAACCCTAACCTAAGTTACAATTACACCTAACACTACACTGTCATTAAATTAACTAAATAAATTAATCCTATATAAAACTAAATACTTACCTGTAAAATAAACCCTAATATAGCTACAATATAACTAATAGTTACATTGTAGCTATTTTAGCATTTATATTTATTTTACAGGCAACTTTGTATTTATTTTAACTAGGTACAATAGCTATTAAATAGTTATTGACTAATTAATAGCTACCTAGTTAAAATAATTACAAAATTACCTGTAAAATAAATCCTAACCTAAGTTACTATTAAACCTAACACTACACTATCATTAAATAAATTAACTACAAGTACCTACAATTAAATACAATGAAATAAACTAAACTAAAGTACAAAAAAAACAAACACTAAATTACAAAAAATAAAAAAAATTACAAGAATTTTAAACTAATTACACCTAATCTAAGCCCCCTAATAAAATAACAAAGCCCCCCAAAATAAAAAAATGCCCTACCCTATACTAAATTACAAAAGTAATCAGCTCTATTACCTTACCAGCCCTTAAAAGGGCCTTTTGCGGGGGCATGCCCCAAAGAAAACAGCTCTTTTGCCTATAAAAAAAACACAATACCCCCCCCACATTACAACCCACCACCCACATACCACTACTCTAACCCAAACCCCCCTTAAATAAACCTAACACTACCCCCCTGAAGATCTCTCTACCGTGTCTTCACCCAGCGGGCCGAAGTCTTCATCCGATCGGGCAGAAGAGGACATCCAGACCGGCAGAAGTCTTCATCCAAGCGGGGCAAGAAGAGGTCTTCCATCCATCAGAAGTCTTGATCCAGGCGGCATCTTCTCTGTTCATCCATCCGGAGCGGAGCGGCAGCATCCTGAAGACATCCCACGCAGAGCATCCTCTTCTTTCTTGATCCGACGACTAGGTGACTGTACCTTTAAGTGACGTCATCCAAGATGGCGTCCCTTGAATTCCGATTGGCTGATAGGATTCTATCAGCCAATCGGAATTAAGGTAGGAAAAATCTGATTGGCTGATTCTATCAGCCAATCAGATTCAAGTTCAATCCGATTGGCTGATGGAATCAGCCAATCAGATTGACCTAGCATTCTATTGGCTGTTCCGATCAGCCAATAGAATGCGAGCTCAATCTGATTGGCTGATTGGATCAGCCAATCGGATTGAACTTGAATCTGATTGGCTGATTGAATCAGCCAATCAGATTTTTCCTACCTTAATTCCGATTGGCTGATAGAATCCTATCAGCCAATCGGAATTCAAGGGACGCCATCTTGGATGACGTCACTTAAAGGTACAGTCACCTAGTCGTCGGATCAAGAAAGAAGAGGATGCTCTGCGTGGGATGTCTTCAGGATGCTGCCGCTCCGCTCCGGATGGATGAACAGAGAAGATGCCGCCTGGATCAAGACTTCTGATGGATGGAAGACCTCTTCTTGCCCCGCTTGGATGAAGACTTCTGCCGGTCTGGATGTCCTCTTCTGCCCCATCGGATGAAGACTTTGGCCCGCTGGGTGAAGACACGGTAGAGAGATCTTCAGGGGGGTAGTGTTAGGTTTATTTAAGGGGGGTTTGGGTTAGAGTAGGGGTATATGGGTGGTGGGTTGTAATGTGGGGGGGGGTATTGTGTTTTTTTTTACAGGCAAAAGAGCTGTTTTCTTTGGGGCATGCCCCGCAAAAGGCCCTTTTAAGGGCTGGTAAGGTAATAGAGCTGATTACTTTTGTAATTTAGTATAGGGTAGGGCATTTTTTTATTTTGGGGGGCTTTGTTATTTTATTAGGGGGCTTAGATTAGGTGTAATTAGTTTAAAATTCTTGTAATTTTTTTTATTTTTTGGAATTTAGTGTTTGTTTTTTTTGTACTTTAGTTTAGTTTATTTCATTGTATTTAATTGTAGGTACTTGTAGTTAATTTATTTAATGATAGTGTAGTGTTAGGTTTAATAGTAACTTAGGTTAGGATTTATTTTACAGGTAATTTTGTAATTATTTTAACTAGGTAGCTATTAATTAGTCAATAACTATTTAATAGCTATTGTACCTGGTTAAAATAAATACAAAGTTGCCTGTAAAATAAATATAAATGCTAAAATAGCTACAATGTAACTATTAGTTATATTGTAGCTATATTAGGGTTTATTTTACAGGTAAGTATTTCGTTTTATATAGGATTAATTTATTTAGTTAATTTAATGACAGTGTAGTGTTAGGTGTAATTGTAACTTAGGTTAGGGTTTATTTTACAGGTAAATTTGTATTTATTTTGGCTAGGTAGCTATTAAATAGTTATTAACTATTTAATAACTATTGTACCTAGTTAAAATAAATACAAATTTGCCTGTAAAATAAATATAAATCCTAAAATAGCTACAATGTAACTATTAGTTATATTGTAGCTATATTAATAGCTAGTAGGGGGCTTAGATTAGGTGTAATTAGTTTAAAATTATTGCAATATTTTATTATTTTTGCTAATTTAGTGTTTGTTTGTTTTTTTGTACTTTTCTGATGGATGGAAGACCTCTTCTTGCCCCGCTTGGATGAAGACTTCTGCCGGTCTGGATGTCCTCTTCTGCCCCATCGGATGAAGACTTCGGCCCGGCTGGGTGAACACGACTCAAGGTAGGGAGATCTTCAGGGGGGTAGTGTTAGGTTTATTTAAGGGGGGTTTGTTTTAGAGTAGGGGTATGTGGGTGGTGGGTTGTAATGTGGGGGGGGGATTGTGTTTTTTTTTTACAGGCAAAAGAGCTGTTTTCTTTGGGGCATGCCCCGCAAAAGGCCCTGTTCAGGGCTGGTAAGGTAATAGAGCTGTTAACTTTTGTAATTTAGTATAGGGTAGGGCATTTTTTTTATTTTGGGGGGCTTTGTTATTTTATTAGGGGGCTTAGATTAGGTGTAATTAGTTTAAAATTCTTGTAATATTTTTTTATTTTTTGTAATTTAGTGGGGGGGGTTTGTACTTTAGTTTAGTTTTTTAATTGTATTTAATTGTAGGTACTTGTAGTTAATTTATTTAATGATAGTGTAGTGTTAGGTTTAATTGTAACTTAGGTTAGGATTTATTTTACAGGTAATTTTGTAATTATTTTAACTAGGTAGCTATTAAACAGTAAATATCTATTTAATAGCTATTGTACCTAGTTAAAATAAATACAAAGTTGCCTGTACAATAAATATAAATGCTAAAATAGCTACAATGTAACTATTAGTTATATTGCAGCTATATTAGGGTTTATTTTACAGGTAAGTCTTTAGTTTTATATAGAATTCATTTATTTAGTTAATTTAATGATAGTGTAGTGTTAGGTGTAATTGTAACTTAGGTTATGATTTATTTTACAGGTAAATTTGTATTTATTTTAGCTAGGTAGTTATTAAATAGTTATTAACTATTTAATAGCTATTGTACCTAGTTAAAATAAATACAAAGTTGCCTGTAAAATAAATATAAATCCTAAAATAGCTACAATGTAACTATTAGTTATATTGAAGCTATATTAATAGCTAGTAGGGGGCTTAGATTAGGTGTAATTAGTTTAAAATTATTGTAATATTTTATTATTTTTTGTAATTTAGTGTTTGTTTGTATTTTGGTACTTGTATGATGGATGGAAGACCTCTTCTTGCCCAGCTTGGATGAAGACTTCTGCCGGTCTGGATGTCCTCTTCTGCCCCATCGGATGAAGACTTCGGCCCGGCTGGGTGAACACGACTCAAGGTAGGGAGATCTTCAGGGGGGTAGTGTTAGGTTTATTTAAGGGGGGTTTGGGTTAGAGTAGGGGTATGTGGGTGGTGGGTTGTAATGTGGGGGGGGGATTGTGTTTTTTTTTTTACAGGCAAAAGAGCTGTTTTCTTTGGGGCATGCCCCGCAAAGGGCCCTGTTCAGGGCTGGTAAGGTAATAGAGCTGTTAACTTTTGTAATTTAGTATAGGGTAGGGCATTTTTTTTATTTTGGGGGGCTTTGTTATTTTATTAGGGGGCTTAGATTAGGTGTAATTAGTTAAAAATTCTTGTAATTTTTTTTATTTTTTGTAATTTAGTGTTTGTTTTTTTTGTACTTTAGTTTAGTTTATTTCATTGTATTTAATTGTAGGTACTTGTAGTTAATTTATTTAATGATAGTGTAGTGTTAGGTTTAATAGTAACTTAGGTTAGGATTTATTTTACAGGTAATTTTGTAATTATTTTAACTAGGTAGCTATTAATTAGTCAATAACTATTTAATAGCTATTGTACCTGGTTAAAATAAATACAAAGTTGTAAAATAAATATAAATGCTAAAATAGCTACAATGTAACTATTAGTTATATTGTAGCTATATTAGGGTTTATTTTACAGGTAAGTATTTAGTTTTATATAGGATTAATTTATTTAGTTAATTTAATGACAGTGTAGTGTTAGGTGTAATTGTAACTTAGGTTAGGGTTTATTTTACAGGTAAATTTGTATTTATTTTAGCTAGGTAGCTATTAAATAGTTATTAACTATTTAATAACTATTGTACCTAGTTAAAATAAATACAAAGTTGCCTGTAAAATAAATATAAATCCTAAAATAGCTACAATGTAACTATTAGTTATATTGTAGCTATATTAATAGCTAGTAGGGGGCTTAGATTAGGTGTAATTAGTTTAAAATTATTGCAATATTTTATTATTTTTGCTAATTTAGTGTTTGTTTGTTTTTTTGTACTTTTCTGATGGATGGAAGACCTCTTCTTGCCCCGCTTGGATGAAGACTTCTGCCGGTCTGGATGTCCTCTTCTGCCCCATCGGATGAAGACTTCGGCCCGGCTGGGTGAACACGACTCAAGGTAGGGAGATCTTCAGGGGGGTAGTGTTAGGTTTATTTAAGGGGGGTTTGGGTTAGAGTAGGGGTATGTGGGTGGTGGGTTGTAATGTGGGGGGGGGGATTGTGTTTTTTTTTACAGGCAAAAGAGCTGTTTTCTTTGGGGCATGCCCCGCAAAAGGCCCTGTTCAGGGCTGCTAAGGTAATAGAGCTGTTAACTTTTGTAATTTAGTATAGGGTAGGGCATTTTTTTTATTTTGGGGGGCTTTGTTATTTTATTAGGGGGCTTAGATTAGGTGTAATTAGTTTAAAATTCTTGTAATATTTTTTTATTTTTTGTAATTTAGTGGGGGGGGGGGGTTGTACTTTAGTTTAGTTTTTTAATTGTATTTAATTGTAGGTACTTGTAGTTAATTTATTTAATGATAGTGTAGTGTTAGGTTTAATTGTAACTTAGGTTAGGATTTATTTTACAGGTAATTTTGTAATTATTTTAACTAGGTAGCTATTAAACAGTAAATATCTATTTAATAGCTATTGTACCTAGTTAAAATAAATACAAAGTTGCCTGTACAATAAATATAAATGCTAAAATAGCTACAATGTAACTATTAGTTATATTGCAGCTATATTAGGGTTTATTTTACAGGTAAGTCTTTAGTTTTATATAGGATTCATTTATTTAGTTAATTTAATGATAGTGTAGTGTTAGGTGTAATTGTAACTTAGGTTATGATTTATTTTACAGGTAAATTTGTATTTATTTTAGCTAGGTAGTTATTAAATAGTTATTAACTATTTAATAGCTATTGTACCTAGTTAAAATAAATACAAAGTTGCCTGTAAAATAAATATAAATCCTAAAATAGCTACAATGTAACTATTAGTTATATTGAAGCTATATTAATAGCTAGTAGGGGGCTTAGATTAGGTGTAATTAGTTTAAAATTATTGTAATATTTTATTATTTTTTGTAATTTAGTGTTTGTTTGTATTTTGGTACTTGTATGATGGATGGAAGACCTCTTCTTGCCCAGCTTGGATGAAGACTTCTGCCGGTCTGGATGTCCTCTTCTGCCCCATCGGATGAAGACTTCGGCCCGGCTGGGTGAACACGACTCAAGGTAGGGAGATCTTCAGGGGGGTAGTGTTAGGTTTATTTAAGGGGGGTTTGGGTTAGAGTAGGGGTATGTGGGTGGTGGGTTGTAATGTGGGGGGGGGGATTGTGGTTTTTTTTTTTACAGGCAAAAGAGCTGTTTTCTTTGGGGCATGCCCCGCAAAGGGCCCTGTTCAGGGCTGGTAAGGTAATAGAGCTGTTAACTTTTGTAATTTAGTATAGGGTAGGGCATTTTTTTTATTTTGGGGGGCTTTGTTATTTTATTAGGGGGCTTAGATTAGGTGTAATTAGTTTAAAATTCTTGTAATATTTTTTTATTTTTTGTAATTTAGTGTTTTTTTTTTTGTAATTTAGTGGGGGGTTTTGTACTTTAGTTTATTTAATTGTAGATAATTGTAGGTACTTGTAGTTAATTTATTTAATGACAGTGTAGTGTTAGGTTTAATTGTAACTTAGGTTAGGATTTATTTTACAGGTAATTTTGTAATTATTTTAACTAGGTAGCTATTAATTAGTCAATAACTATTTAATAGCTTTTGTACCTAGTTAAATACAAAGTTGCCTGTAAAATAAATATAAATGCTAAAATAGCTACAATGTAACTATTAGTTATATTGCAGCTATAGTAGGGTTTATTTTACAGGTAAGTATTTTGTTTTAAATATGATTCATTTATTTAGTTAATTTAATGATAGTGTAGTGTTAGGTGTAATTGTAACTTAGGTTAGGATTTATTTTACAGGTAAATTTGTATTTATTTTAGCTAGGTAGTTATTAAATAGTTATTAACTATTTAATAACTATTGTACCTAGTTAAAATAAATACAAAGTTGCCTGTAAAATAAAAATAAATCCTAAAATAGCTACAATGTAACTATTAGTTATATTGCAGCTATCTTAGGGTTTATTTTACAGGTAAGTATTTAGTTTTAAATAGGATTCATTTATTTAACTATAGTAAACTTATTTCGTTTTATTTAAATTATATTTAAGTTAGGGGGTGTTAGGGTTAGGGTTAGATTTAGGTTTAGGGGTTAATAACCTTATTATAGTAGCGGCGACGATGGGGGCGGGAGATTAGGGGTTAATAATTGTAGGTAGGTGGCGGCGATGTTAGGGAGGGCAGATTAGAGGTTAATAAAATGTATTATAGTGTTTGCGAGGCGGGAGTGCGGCGGTTTAGGGGTTAATACATTTATTATAGTGGCGGCGATTTGCGGTCGGCAGATTAGGGGTTAATACTTGTAGTTAGATTGTGGCGACGTTGGGGGGAGGCAGATTAGGGGTTAATAACTATAATGTAGGGGTCGGCGGTGTTAGGGACAGCAGATTAGGGGTTAATAGCTATAATGTAGGCGGCGATATCGGGTCGGCAGATTAGGGGTTAATACTTGTAGTTAGATTGCGGCGACGTTGGGGGAGGCAGATTAGGGGTTAATAACTATAATGTAGGGGTCGGCGGTGTTAGGGACAGCAGATTAGGGGTTAATAGCTATAATGTAGGCGGCGGCGATATCGGGTCGGCAGATTAGGGGTTAATACTTGTAGTTAGATTGCGGCGACGTTGGGGGAGGTAGATTAGGGGTTAATAACTATAATGTAGGGGTCGGCGGTGTTAGGGACAGCAGATTAGGGGTTAATAGTTATAATGTAGGCGGCGGCGATATCGGGTCGGCAGATTAGGGGTTAATACTTGTAGTTAGATTGCGGCGACGTTGGGGGGAGGCAGATTAGGGGTTAATAACTATAATGTAGGGGTCGGCGGTGTTAGGGACAGCAGATTAGGGGTTAATAGCTATAATGTAGGCGGCGGCGATATCGGGTCGGCAGATTAGGGGTTAATACTTGTAGTTAGATTGCGGCGACGTTGGGGGGAGGCAGATTAGGGGTTAATAACTATAATGTAGGGGTCGGCGGTGTTAGGGACAGCAGATTAGGGGTTAATAGCTATAATGTAGGCGGCGGCGATATCCGATCGGCAGATTAGGGGTTAAATAATGTTATTATAGGGTTTGCGATGTGGGGGGGCCTCGGTTTAGTGGTTCATAGGTAGTTTATGGGTGTTAGTGACTTAGTGTACTAAATGGGTGTTAGTGTACTAAAAACATACCGAATTTCGGAACGGAATAGAACCGAATTCAGCCGAATCCGAATAAATCCGAAACGAATTTATTCGGATCCGAATAAATCCGAAACAAATTTATTCAAATTTTGCCGAATCAGATTCGATCCGAAACGAAATTTGAAAAGTCCGAATCGATCCGAACCGAAAACGAACCAAATTTTTTAGCGGTGCACATGTCTACAAGTTACCACTCGCCCGCCTACCGCCACCACCAACACTAGCACCACAACCGCTTCACTTGATCTGTCAGAGGAGTTATTTACACATCAGTTTGAAGAAATGAGTGATGTGCAACCATCATTGACAGAGGATGTAGATAACAGTGATATGTCTCAGTCAGGCAGCATTACAGACATGGACGTACGGTGTGATGATGATGATGTTGTACCCACTGCTGCTTCCCAGGGTCAGCCAGACAGCACGCCAATCAACGCATGCTGTTGCCACCACCAGAATGCCGTCATCGCAGAGCTCAGCAGTGTGGCATTTTTTTTGTGTGTCTGCCTCTGACAACAGCGATGCCATTTGCAACCTGTGCCAAAAGAAACTGAGTCGTGGGAAGTCCAACACCCACCTAGGTACAACTGCTTTGCGAAGGCACATGATTGCACATCACAAACGCCTATGGGATCAACACATGAGTACAAGCAGCACACAAACTCAAAGCCGCCATCCTCCTCCTGGTCCAGCATCTTCAGCCACGTCAACCACTGCTGTCCTCCTTGCTCCCTCTCAACCATCTGCCACTCCGTCTCTCGCCTTGAGCAGTTCCTGCTCACCTGCCCACAGTCAGGTGTCTGTCAAGGACATGTTTGAGTGTAAGAAGCCAATGTCACAAAGTCACCCCCTTGCCCGGTGTCTGACAGCTGGCTTGTCTGAACTCTTAGCCCGCCAGCTTTTACCATACAAGCTGGTGGAGTCTGAGGCGTTCAAAAAATGTGTAGCTATTGGGACACCGCAGTGGAAGGTACCCAGCCGAAATTTCTTTGCACAAAAGGCAATCCCCAACCTGTACTCAATTGTGCAAAAGCAAGTAATGGCATGTCTGGCACACAGTGATGGGGCACCTACACTGCGCATTGGGTAAACCTGCTGACGGCTGCCAAGCATGGAATGCATGGCTCTGCCGAGGAGTTGGTGACACCGCCACGACTTGCAGGCAGGCCTGCTGCCACCTCCTCTACTCCTCCTACTCCATCCTCTTCCATAACCTCCTCGGCTGAGTCCTCTTCTGCTGCTGCGTCTTGCTCCACATCAACGGCACCCCCCCAGCTCCCCAGGTACTATTCCACATACCGGATATGGCAGTGTCACGCTCTCTTGGGGTTGACTTGCCTGAAAGCAGAGAGTCACACTGGACCAGCACTCCTGTCCGTCCTGAACGCACAGGTGGATCAGTGGCTGACTCCGCACCAACTGGAGATCGGCAAAGTGGTTTCTGACAATGGAAGAAATTTGGAGGCGGCATTGAATTTGGGCAAGTTGACACATGTGCCGTGCATGGCACATGTGTGTAATCTGATCGTACAACGCTTTGTGCATAAGTACCCAGGCTTACAGGATGTCCTGAAGCAGGCCAGGAAGGTGTGTGGCCATTTCAGGTGTTCCTACACGGCCATGGCGCACTTTTCAGATATCCAGCGGTGAAACAACATGCCAGTGAGGCGCTTGATTTGCGACAGCCCGTCATGTTGGAATTCAACACTCCTAATGTTCAACCGCCTGATCCAACAAGAAAAAGCCGCTGACGACTATTTGTATGACCGGGGTGCTAGGACAGCCTCTGCGGAGCTGGGAATTTTTTTGCCACGTTACTGGACGCTCATGCGCAATGCCTGTAGGCTCATGTGTCCTTTTGAGGAGGTGACAAACCTAGTCAGTTGCACCGAAGGCACCCTCAGCGACATCATACCATTTGTTTTCTTCCTGGAGCGTGCCCTGCGAAGAGTGCTGGATCAGGCCGTAGATGAGCGTGAAGAGGAAGAGGAAGAGTTGTGGTGTCCATCACCACCAGAAACAGCCTTATCAGCATCGCTTGCTGGACCTGCGGCAACGCTGGAAGAGGATTGTGAGGAAGAGGAGTCAGAGGAGGAATGTGGCTTTGAGGAGGAGGAAGAGGAGGAAGACCAACCACAACATGCATCCCAGGGTGCTCGTTGTCACCTATCTGGTACCCGTGGTGTTGTACGTGGCTGGGGGGAAGAAAATACCTTCAGTGAGATCATTGAGGATGAGGAACGGGTCATGAGTAGCTCGGCATCCAACCTTGTGCAAATGGGGTCTTTCATGCTGTCGTGCCTGTTGAGGGAACCTCGAATAACAAAGCTGAAGGAGAACGACCTGTACTGGGTGTCCATGCTACTAGACTCCTGGTATAAGCATAAAGTGCCTGAAATGTTACCGAATTACCACAAGTCGGAAAGGATGCAGCAGTTCCAAAAGAAATTAAAAAGTATGCTTTACACAGCGTATAAGGGTGATGTCACAGCACAACAGGAATCTAACAGGGGAAGAGGTGAAAGTAATCCTCCTCCTCCCACGACCACGCCGGCAAGGACAGGACACTTTACAGATGTGTTGTTGATGGAGGGCATGCAGAGCTTTTTAAGTCCTATGCATCGCCACAGCCCTTCGGGGTCCACCCTCAGAGAACGACTCGACCGACAGGTAGCAGACTGCCTCGCCTTAACTGCAGATCTCGACATTCTGAGGAGCGATGAACCCCTTGACTACTGGGTGTGCAGGCTTGACCTGTGGCCTGAGCTATCCCAATTTGCGATAGAACTTCTGGCCTGCCCCGCTTCAAGTGTCCTGTCAGAAAGGACCTTCAGTGCAGCAGGAGGTATTGTCACTGAGAAGAGAAGTCACCTAGGTCAAAAAAGTCTAGATTACCTCACCTTTATTAAGATGAATGAGGGATGGATCCTGAAGGGACTGACATTGGGCGATACATTCGACTAAAAAAGGCCTGATGAGATGAGCTGCCTTGGGCTAAAAATGGTCCACACGCTGCTGTATTTTATCTCTGAATGCCGGATGACTTGCGTGACTTATCCGCCACCAACTAGTGTTCAAGCCGCAATGTTTTAGGGCACTTTCTGCCTGTGAAACAAACATCAATTTTTCTGGCTGCTGCTACAGCAGCAGCTGCAACAATACCTAATTTTTCAAGCATGTGTACATGCCTAATTTTTCTGGCCTCTGGTGCAGCACTGTGGCTTCAAAAACCAAACCAATAAAAAAGGCACATAACAGGGATTAAACTTTTTAGGAATAGTACTACTTAACACACCACTCATATCTGTTGGCACAGTAGATTGCACGCGCAGTGCCCCAAATTTGAAGTGGGAGGACCGACCAAGCATCTTTTTCCATCTCCCGGTTCCTAAAATCCATGCCATATACACGTCCCCTGATAGGGGACATAACAGGGATTAAACTGATGAGAATAGTACTACTTAACACACCACTCATATCTGGTGGCACAATAGATTGCCCGCGCAGTGCCCCAAATTTGAAGTAGGAGGACCGACCAAGCATCTTTTTCCATCTCCCGGTTCCTAAAATCCATGCCATATACACGTCCCATGATAGGGGACATTACAGGGATTAAACTGATAAGAATAGTACTACTTAACACACCACTCATATCTGGTGGCACAGTAGATTGCACGCGCAGTGCCCCAAATTTGAAGTAGGAGGACCGACCAAGCATCTTTTTCCATCTCCCGGTTCCTAAAATCCATGCCATATACACGTCCCCTGATAGGGGACGTAACAGGGATTAAAATGATAGGAATAGTACTACTTAACACACCTTATAATAATGAAGAGAGAGGCAATGCAGAGAGAGGAGTCTGAAGAAGAGGAGTCAGAGGAGGAAGGTGGCTTTGAGGAGGTGGAAGACCAAACACAGCAGGCGTCCCAGGGGGCTTGTTGTCACCTTTCGGGGACCCTTGGTGTTGTACGTGGCTGGGTGGAGGAAGAGACCTTCAATGACATCAGTGAGGACAAGGAACGGGACATGGCTAGCTTGGTATCCAACCTTGTGCAAATGGGGAGTTTGCGGTTGTGTAAATGGACTGTTTGCGGTTGTTTGCGGTGCGTTAAATGGGGAGTTTGGTCTGTCACTGTGAAGCGACGTAACCCTTACACTACCTGATCGATACAACATCATACCTGATGTTTTAAAGCACGTTATTCCAAACAATTTAGGAATGTTAGGTGATTTATGCCCTTTATGGATTAAAACCAGACTCTGCATCAACTATGTAATTTTCCGTGGGAGTTTTGCCATGGATCCCCCTTCTGGAATGCCACAGTCCAGGTGTTAGTTCCCTTGAAACAACTTTTCCATCACTATTGTGGCCAGAAAGAGTACATGTGGGTTTTAAAATTCGCCTGCCTATTTAAGTCAATGGCGGTTCGCCCGGTTCGCCCGTTCGCAAACTCTTGCGGAAGAGCAAAATTTTATGTTCGCGACATCACTAGTTATCAGTTTAATTTAGTTTATGGTGATGTGGGGGGCTGGCGGTTTAGGAGTTAATAGGTTTAGTTAATAGTAGTGATGTGGGAGGCCAGAGCTTTAGGGTTTAATATGTTTATTTAGTGGCAGTGGGGTCTGGGAGCGGCAGGATAGGGGTTAATAATTTTATTTAGGTTGCGGCGGGGTCCGTGAGAGGAGGGATAGGGGTTAATATATTTTATTTAGGATGCGGTGGGGTCGGGGAGCAGCGGGATAGAGGTTAATAACTTTATTTAGGTTGCGGCGGGGTCCAGGAGTGGCGGGATAGGGGTTAAACATTTTTTTTTTTTGAATTTTTTTTTTTTTTATTGAAGGTTATGCATCATAACAGAGATTACATCAAAGAAAACGCTCAGTAAGTTCACTTGTATACACACAGCAATTTGTTGCATCATTACAATGAATATCTACATTAGTGGTAACACAAGACATCTGGGATGAGCATATCGGAAGTAAATAAAACATCAACTGCATAAACCTTATTTTCTATTATTGTGAACAAACCTAAATATAGGGACTAGAGTAATACTCCAGTCCCATACATAGACTCAACTTTCTAGAAACTACAGAAGGTCAGTTTAGAAATGTCTGTTAGCACACTTCAACTAGTACTCATAATGTGCGTTCCCAGGCGGGGGAGGCCACCCCTGAGGGGTTAGAGAAGAGGGAGAGATATGGGCTAGGGCAAAGAGTAGGGCACATATTATAGGGGGGGGTGGGGAGGGGGGGGGGACAAGATTAGAGAAGGGGAGGGAATGGACCTGGTTTGGCAGTAGATTCATTGAGCGGAATAAGGCTAGAAATGAGAAGTTAATTACGTTACTGGGGGTAGTCGGGGACTGTAACATGACTTCATGTTCAACTATGATTTCCCTGGTAGTTAAACCAAGGTTCCCAAATCTGCCAGTATAGGTCTTCTTTTTCCATGTTAAAATAGAAACTTTGTTCCATTTTGGCATACATCTGCATTATAGATGTAACCGCTGCAATATCTGGAGGCAGGACCTGTTTCCAGGCCCTTGCAATTGCCAGTTTCGTGGCTGCTAGGACAAAAATGATCAGTTTAGAAACGTGGGTTGGGACGTTTCTTGGAAAGATGTGTAGGAGAGCAATTGTAGGAGTGAGTGGAATAGAGAGCCCGAGACTGGCACAGAGGTCGGCTATCTGACTCCAGATGGGTGCAAGTTTTGGGCAATCCCACCATATATGTATATCTGAGCCTCTCTGCATGCAGTCTCTCCAACATGAAGGAGACGTTGTAGGAAACATCTGCGACAGTCTCGAGGGGGTGTAGTACCATTTCAAAAATAGTTTCATGTAGGCTTCTAAGGTGTTTGCACAATGAACCGTCTTTTTAGTCAGCGTCATAGCAGTATGTAGGTCCCTATCTGTAAGTGGTCTGGAGAGGTCTCCCTCCCATGCCCTTAGCTGCCAGGGTCTCTCTTTGTTAGTAGACGTCTGTAGGAGGTCATAGTGAAACGATATGAGTTTAGGAGTCTTGATAGGGAGCTGCCACAGTTTTTCCCATTTAGTCAGGGGTCTATTTAGGGTTTTGGTAAATCCCCAAGATATCATAAAAGCATATAGCCTCGAGTATTTAAAGGTGACCCAAGGAGGGGCTTCTGGGACAGCTGTTCCGATATTATGGGGAGTGAGTAGAGTGCCTGAGGAGTATAGGTGGGAAACTGATTTCAGGTCCCACTCACTCCATTGCAGGACATGTGTGTCAGGTAGGGCCGCCAATAGGGCTGGTAGGGAATGAATGGGGGATGGATGTGGGGCGATATCGCAAAGATTTCTAAGGCTATGCCAAACTTTCAGATTATCTCTGACGATGGCATTGTTTAGTCCCAAATTATCAAGGCAGTGGCAAGGAATCCAGGGTAGGTCTGCCAGCTTTAAGCCCGGAGGGAGGGTTAGTGCCTCTATGCTTTTCCATCCCTGCGGTTCTCCTTTGTTTGCCCATGCCATGATGTGGGAAAGTCTGGCTGCTTCATAGTAACCACGTACGCTAGGCATTGCAACCCCTCCTTGTTCATATTTTTTTTGGAGTATCTTCGCCGCAATCCGGGGCTTAGATTTACCCCAAATATATTGTTGTCCCAGGGATTGGAGCTTATCAATTAAAGCTTTGGGGACATTGAGTGGGATACATTGGAAGTAGTACAGGATTTTAGGCAGGATCGTCATTTTGAAAGATGCAATGCGACCCAGCCATGAGAGTTCTTTAAGGCTCCAAGAGGAGGTGAGTTCAGTGACTTCTCTGATGAGACCTGTGTAATTAGCAGTGATTACTAATTTCGGATCCGGACCTAGTTGTACCCCCAAATGCCGAATAGTGGTTTGCGACCATCGGAATGGGTACGATGTGTGTAATTGTAAGGATTCCAGTCCTGCTTTTACTTTTTGCCTCAACTCACCTTCCTCACCTGTACTTAAGGCATCACCCCGCCCCAAACAAGTGCTTAGTTGTTGAGTATTGTTTGCTGAAACCAGTGCTCTGTTTCTTATAAGCTATATACTTATCAAAAGAAGATTTACTTCTACTACTTTAACATTTGGGATTACAAATACCAGCTGCAGTTTGGTCTCATAAAGGGACTAATAACAACTAGTCTCATTCATCCTGAAGATTGCTGTTCCAAGAAGTATTAATTTATTTCAACTCCACATCTCTACAGGAATTGCTATTTAATTTCCAACAGGAGGATTCTACCTACTACCGCTACGGTACTTGTATCAATTCTAATTTACCTTGGATGCCTTAAGTAACGGCTAATTACAAATTTCATGTTTTCTCTTGAACTTATCTAAATTGACTTTGTCTCTCAGATGTTACTTTGTTTGCAACGTATGTTTTATTTAATTCTATGAACTTCCTTTGATACATTCTCATACCGGACAGTAACGGACTTTACGTGACGTCACACAGCTTCATTCATCTCAGCGTGCCATACAGCTCCTTACAACTCAGCGTGTCTCACAGCACCTATTGCAATCACTAGTCTGTGTTCAGATATCCACGCTGCAAGCATTACTCTGTGTGCTGTGTCTCGCAGCAGGTCACGCCCCTGTCAGCAGCTGCAGTCTGTGTGTCTCATATCTCTCATGCTTCAGTGCTTGTTACAATGAACACTATCTCTCTCATTTAGGTTTGAGTACAACTAATGTCAAAAGTTGTTATTAATAATAATACTTATTTTCAGCCTCTAAATATTTATATGGTATAACAATATTATATAACCATATAAAGACTTACTGCCATTACTTATAAAAATCACTCTGAGTAAAACAGTCTATGCTGATATAATAGCCTGTACTTCAGTTGTGAAACAAATACAATTTATTTAGACTCTGCAGTTGTGATTCAAATAACCAAGGAACCTGATATAACAACTAAGCCATAAATAATGGATCCAGCAGAGCTTCCTCAAATTGTTTATAATTTAACACAAAGAGCTGACCAACTTAGTCAAGCCTTTAGAGAGTTACAATTAGAAAATGAAACTTTAAGAAAAGTAATAAAAGACACTGTCTCTACTAAACAGAGCCTTCCTGACAATCTGTCAGAACCATTTATTGCACCTCCAGATTTTTTCAATGGAGATAGGAATTTATACCGTCAATTCAAAAATGCTTGTCTGCTTAATTTCACCCTTAAACCTAAAACATACCCAAATGATAGGGTTAAAGTCCTTACAATTATAAGCTATTTAAGAGGTGAACCTCGCATTTGGGCAGACACTCTCTTTGAGACAAATAATGCTGTTCTTTCATCTTTTTCATCTTTTCTGGATATCATGGATGAATTATACTATGATTCTAACCTACAGTATACTGCTGAGAAAAAGATGAGGAACTTAAAACAAGGTATCAAACCTGTTGAATGTTACATAACAGAATTCAAGCAATATTCTATTGACTCTCAATGGAACGCTATTGCTTTAAAAAACCAGTTCAGGCTTGGACTCTCTGACGCAGTAAAAGATGAATTAGCCCGAACTGAGTTACCTGAAACATTGGAAGGCCTTATGAAGCTCAGCAGGCAAATTGATAGGAGATTACGTGAAAGAAGATTTGAACGTCAATACCCTGAAATAGTTTACAAGAAGGATAAGGTTCTAAACCATCCCACTTCTAACAGTCCTCATACTGGTTCAACTGGTGCTGAAGCAATGGATATAAGTTTTATTAGAGGACCTCTAACTCCTGAAGAACGCATCAGAAGGAAGACTAGAGGCCTCTGCATGTATTGCGCATCCTCATCTTATACTTTAAAGGATTGCCCCTCTTTGCCACAGAGCAAGAAGAGTAAGTACCATACCAATCTTTCTCTCCAGTCAAAGCATAACAACCCTCTTCATTGTTCTTTACTTCTTTCTCTACAGTGGGCAAATAAGCAATTGACCATTCCAGCCATCTTGGATACAGGAGCACAAGGAAACTACATTGACAGTTCTCTGGTTTCAAAAAATAAAATACCATTGATAAAAAAGTTGTCTCCTATTTTCCTTCGTGTGGTTGATGGCTCTGAGATATCATCAGGGCCAATTACACATCACACCATCCCGCTCTCTGTCACCACATTAAAAACACATCATGAACATCTCACTTTTGATGTAATCACTTCTCCATTATTCCCAATAGTACTTGGGCTAGCTTGGTTACAGCTACACGAACCTGATATTAATTGGAAATCCTTAAATGTTCAATTACATTCTGATTTCTGTCAACAGACTTGCCATAGAACCTTTTTTCACAGTTTATCCTCCACATCAGAAACTCTGATACCAGAAATGTACAAGCAGTTCTCTGAAGTCTTCAGTAAGAAGGAAGCAGATACCCTTCCCCCACACAGAATCTACGACTGCCCTATTGAACTGAAACCTGGAACCACACCACCTATTGGACATTTATACCCACTTTGTCAACCAGAACTGGATCATCTAAAGACTTACCTAGATGAAAATCTAAAGAAAGGGTTTATCCGTCCTTCGGTTTCTCCTGCTGGTGCAGGAATGTTTTTTGTGCGGAACAAAGACCAATCTCTTCGGCCTATCATTGACTTCAGACAATTGAACAAAATAACCATAAAAAAACGATACCCTCTCCCCCTCATTCCTGAACTCATAGAAAGACTCAGGCATGCTCAGATTTTTACTAAATTAGATTTGAGAGGGGCGTACAATTTAGTGCGTATCCGAGAGGGGGATGAGTGGCTTACCGCTTTTAGAACTAGGTATGGGTTGTTTGAATATCTAGTTATGCCTTTCGGCTTAACTAACGCACCCGCAACTTTCCAGTTCTTTATTAATGACATTTTCCATGATCTCCTTGACACATGTGTTGTTGTCTACCTAGATGACATTCTAATCTATTCCACAAATCTAGAAGAACATATCAAACATGTTAGTTGGGTTTTAGCAAGACTCCAAGTCCATCGGCTATACGCCAAATTGGAAAAATGTATTTTCCACACCAACAAAATAGAGTTCCTGGGTTACTCCATCAGCCCAAATGGGATTCAAATGCAAGATAACAAAGTGGAAGCAGTAAAATCATGGCCCACACCTTCAACACGGAAAGAACTACAAAAGTTTCTTGGCTTCAGTAACTATTACAGAAAGTTCATTCGCAATTTTTCAAAAATTGCAAAACCTCTGACTAAATTAACTAGTGCTAATTGCTCTTTCCAGTGGACTAAAGAACAGGATGATGCGTTCAGCTTCCTGAAGAATTCCTTTTCATCTGCTCCCATTCTGAAATATCCTGATCCAAACCTTCAATATACCCTAGAGGTGGATTCTTCAGATTATGCTCTTGGCGCTGTCCTCTCCCAAAGACAGTCTCCTACAGAACCACTACACCCAGTTGGGTTCTATTCAAAAATTATGAGTCCAGCAGAGATCAATTATTCCATTGGGGACAAGGAACTTATAGCCATTAAAAGAGCCTTTGAATTCTGGAGACATCTCCTTGAAGGTACCTCCCTACCTATAGTGATTTACACGGATCACCGGAATTTGGAATATCTACAAAATAACAAAACTTTATCTGGACGTCAAGTGAGATGGAGTCTCTACTTTAGTCGTTTCAATTTTCAAATCATGTACAGGCCGGGTTCAAAAAATGGGAAGGCAGATGCACTCTCTCGACGAGATTCAAGACCTATACAAGAAGACTCTCCTACTAGCATTCTTCCCCCTACTCGATTCCTTGCTATCCTATCTCAACAGGATAAGGAATACCAATCTGATCTATCTTCAGAAGACCAAACCCTACTAGATAGCCTAACCCTCCAGAATGGTTTTTACTTTCATGGTTCTAAACTATATATTCCAGAACGTTTCAGACAGAAAATAATCAAAGATCATCATGACCCTCCACTAATTGGTCATCCAGGAATCAAACGTACACATGAGCTCATCTCCAGAAGTTACTGGTGGCCATCGATGAAAACCAGTATAAAGGAATATATACAACATTGTACAACCTGTACAGTATCAAAACCAGAAAGGAGACCTCCCTATGGCTATTTAATTCCTCTGGAAGTACCGGAATCTCCTTGGTCTCATTTGGGAATGGATTTTATAGTTGATTTACCACCTAGTTCTGGACAAACTACCATTTTAGTTGTTACAGATCATTTTACTAAAATGGCACATTTTATTCCTTATCACAAGTTACCCACTTCCATTGAAACACATACTTATTTCTAAACCACATTGTACGATACCACGGGTTACCCTCCATTTTAACTACTGATAGAGGAACCCAATTCACCTCATGCTTCTGGAAAGCACTCACTAAAGCACTCCAAATTGATCAAAGGTTAAGCACAGCCTTCCACCCTCAGACTAACGGCCAAACTGAGAGACTCAATCAGTGGCTTGAGCAATATCTACGTTGCTATTGCTCATATCATCAAAATAAATGGACTTCTTTTCTCTCTATGGCTGAATTTGCCTATAATAATACCGTTAACAGCACTACAAATTACTCTCCCTTTTTCGCCAATTATGGTTTTAATCCAAGATTCACTATCCAAACGACCTCTACACATGACTCACCATCTGTTGATGTGTTAACACAAAACATAGCTGAAAATTTCCTACACTTACGAGATAACATCAAACAAGCTCAGGCTTCTCAGAAGAAATTTTATGATTTACGTTGTAGAGCTTCTCCGAAATATTCCATAGGGGACTATGTTTGGTTATCTTCCAAAAACATTAAAATGCACTTACCAAGTAAAAAATTGGCTGGGTTGTTCCTTGGCCCATTCAGAATTCTACACATCATCAATGAAAATGCCGTCAGGCTTGACCTACCTGATTCTTTACCCATCCACCCAACTTTCCATGTATCATTATTGAAACCCTACTTGGGAGATAAGCCTGATGTACCTCTTCTACCCCCTTCTCCTATTCAATTGGGCACTGATGTCTATGAAGTTTATGATCTTTTGGACTCAAGACTTTATAATGGAGAATTACAGTATCTGGTCCGATGGAAAGGGTTCACCCCAGAGGATGACACTTGGGAACCTCATGCACACATTAATGCTCCAAAGCTTATTGCTCGTTTCCATAGATGCTATCCAAGTAGACCTAAATTCCAACCCATGGTCGGCTTGCTTGAGGGGGGGGGGATCTGTAAGGATTCCAGTCCTGCTTTTACTTTTTGCCTCAACTCACCTTCCTCACCTGTACTTAAGGCATCACCCCGCCCCAAACAAGTGCTTAGATGTTGAGTATTGTTTGCTGAAACCAGTGCTCTGTTTCTTATAAGCTATATACTTATCAAAAGAAGATTTACTTCTACTACTTTAACATTTGGGATTACAAATACCAGCTGCAGTTTGGTCTCATAAAGGGACTAATAACAACTAGTCTCATTCATCCTGAAGATTGCTGTTCCAAGAAGTATTAATTTATTTCAACTCCACATCTCTACAGGAATTGCTATTTAATTTCCAACAGGAGGATTCTACCTACTACCGCTACGGTACTTGTATCAATTCTAATTTACCTTGGATGCCTTAAGTAACGGCTAATTACAAATTTCATGTTTTCTCTTGAACTTATCTAAATTGACTTTGTCTCTCAGATGTTACTTTGTTTGCAACGTATGTTTTATTTAATTCTATGAACTTCCTTTGATACATTCTCATACCAGACAGTAACGGACTTTACGTGACGTCACACAGCTTCATTCATCTCAGCGTGCCATACAGCTCCTTACAACTCAGCGTGTCTCACAGCACCTATTGCAATCACTAGTCTGTGTTCAGATATCCACGCTGCAAGCATTACTCTGTGTGCTGTGTCTCGCAGCAGGTCACGCCCCTGTCAGCAGCTGCAGTCTGTGTGTCTCATATCTCTCATGCTTCAGTGCTTGTTACAATGAACACTATCTCTCTCATTTAGGTTTGAGTACAACTAATGTCAAAAGTTGTTATTAATAATAATACTTATTTTCAGCCTCTAAATATTTATATGGTATAACAATATTATATAACCATATAAAGACTTACTGCCATTACTTATAAAAATCACTCTGAGTTAAACAGTCTATGCTGATATAATAGCCTGTACTTCAGTTGTGAAACAAATACAATTTATTTAGACTCTGCAGTTGTGATTCAAATAACCAAGGAACCTGATAGTAATACATCCAATTCAAATGTTGGAATGCATACTGGTAAGGCCTCGGTTTTGGAGACATTAACTTTGTAGTAGCTGTGAGCCCCAAACTTGGCAATAAGATCAAAAAGAGCTGGCAGTGAGCCTATTGGGTTCGTTAGGAATAGTGTCACGTCGTCTGCATACAATGCTAACTTCACAGCCTTCCTACCAAACTGTACACCTTGTATAGGGCGCGTTTGTCTAATAGCCTGAGCTAGAGGTTCAATGGCCATAGAGAAAATCAAAGGCGACAAGGGGCACCCTTGTCTTGTGCCATTAGTGATATGTATGGTCGAAGAAGCGAATCCTAGGCCCTTAACTACTGCAGAGGGACAAGAGTATAGGGCTTGTATCGCCGTAATCACTACCTCTGGAATGCCAAATTGGGCAAGCGTGTGCCACAAGTATTCCCATCTGACCCTGTCAAACGCTTTCTCTGCGTCTAGTGACAGGGCCAGCATGGGCAACTTCAGCCGGGACGCCTCCATAAGTATGTTCAGCATTTTCCGGGAGTTGTCTGGGCCCTCCCTACCAAACGTGAACCCAACCTGGTCCGTGTGAATCACCTTTGGGAGTAGGCTGTTAAGGCGGTTAGCCCATAGTTTTGCATATAGCTTTACATCGCCATTTATTAGCGAGATTGGTCTGTAACTCGTGCATGACGAGGGGTCTTTGTCTGGTTTAGGGATGGGCAAGATCACTGCTTGCAAGAATTCTTTATGGAATGAGCCTGCCTCTCGGGCTTCACAAAAAACCTTGAGGAGAATCTTGTGTAATTCTGTTTGGAACATTTTGTAGAAGGCTCCCGGGTAGCCATCAGGACCTGGAGCTTTATTATTATGAGTATGTTTAATGGCTAATTTGAGCTCAGTTAAGGAGAATGGGGCTTTAAGTGCCTCTCTATCCTCCTCTGGGAGAGTTGGTAAATTTAGGTTCTGCAAAAAATCCATCACCTCTCGGGCAGAGGATTCTGTGTCAGTCATCGAGGGTTTAAGATGATACAAGTCAGAATAGTAGGACGCGAACGTCTCCCCAATGTCTTTGGGTGAGAAGACCGAGGTAGAGCCTCTTTGAAGTGACAGAATTCTAGCTGCCGCTGTTCTGCCCTTTAATTTGCGAGCGAGTAGGATCGAGGCCTTGTTACTTTGGCAGTACATCAGCTTTCTGAATCGAGCATAGGAGTCTTTTACTCTCTGTAGTTCTCTGTCTGCCAATTGTGCTCTCAGCTCCACTATTTGGTCCGCAAGACGTGCAGTTGGAGAATCTTTATTCTCCTGTTCTGTGGAGCGCAGCTTAGCCATAAGAAGACCTAGGGGCAAACCTGCTTGGCGTTTTAGTATTGCCTTTCTTCTAATGCATATCCCCCTTATGTATGCCTTCAAAGCGGCCCATACTGTTTGGGAGGACACATCAGGGGTTTCATTTATTCTCAAGAACTCTACAATAGAGGTTTGAAGGGAAGTTCTGAAAGCTTTATCTTGAAGCATTTGTTTCGGGAATTTCCAGCTGGGCCTAGATTCTGTGGTTAAATCAGTAGAGAGAGTGAACGTAAGGATGTCATGGTCCGACCATGAGCATACCCTGATATGTGACTCTATGACTCTGTTCAGAGTCCACGAGTCAGTAAAGAAGTGGTCAAGCCTCGAGTATGAGTTATGGGGTCTGGAGAAGTATGTATAGTCCCTGTCCTTGTGGTGAAGTGCCCTCCATATATCGTACAGATTATGTTGGGAGATGTAGTGTCGAAATTTATTGGCAGTAGTTATAGAGTATTGGTCAATTTGTTTCCCCTTTTGAACTTTCTTATCTAGTAGGGGATCCCATATCATATTGAAGTCGCCCCCTAGGACTGTCGTACCCGTCTTGTGTTTCTCAATTTTAGACAGTATCCCTTTCAGGAAATTAGATTGTAGTTGGTTTGGGGCGTATATATTAACTAGAGTGAATAGGGTACCATTTAGCTTACAGTTAAGCAGTAGGAACCGTCCTTGGTTATCTTTTTCTGCGTAGATGTGTTCAAAATGTAAAGATTTGTGTATGGCAATTGCTACTCCTCTGTTTTCTCAGTATTAGAGGCTAGGACTACTATGGGATAATCAGGGGTTCTATATGGATTCTGAATTGACGCTAACCAATGGGTCTCTTGAAGAAACACAACTTGCATCCTCAAAGACCTCATTGTATTAGTAAGCATGCTTCTTTTCTCTTGGGAATTTAGTCCTTTGACATTTAATGTTGCAAAGGAAATGTTATTAGAGGCTGTCGCCATCTTAATCCTAGGAAGGGGGGGTGGGGGAGGGAAGGCAGTAGGAGGGAAGAAAGGGGGAAGGAACCAGGTATGTAACTCACCCCGCCTGGGTCTGCGCACCTGAATGTGGCCCTTGATGAGCGTAAAGCACAATGTTCGGATCTGTGTTTCACCTGAAATATAGTGAAAGAAATGCAGAAAACCAGGAAAAGTTGAACAACTGAATAGAAAAAACAACAATTAAATACAGACAGTACAATGTAGGATTATAGGTTTGATCAGGTCGTATTTGTATTGAGTAGGTGAGATCTAGGTATTTTAACCAATATGGTGAACCACTGGATCACCAAAAGGAGAAGTGTGTCTAATTAAAGAACTGACTTCTCCAGTCCCCGTAAGAGGGGATATCACAAATAAATTTGCGTATATGGGGGGGGGTAGTGCAAGTATTTAACTTGTAAATGAGGATTGACTGTCATTGGGGGAGTATGAACAAAAGGAACAAACCAGTGTCCTTACAACAAACTGAATAACATATACCATTTCTACAAGCATAGTTACATATATTGTTAGTGCTGTAAAATACATTATAGTTTCTGTTATTTCTAGAGACCATTCAAAACAGCAGCAGGTAAATATCTTAGGGAGATTGAATGGCTTGGATAAGTTAAAGGAGTGGGGAGTTCCCGTGAGTCCCAACCAAGAGGAGGTAATCAGTTAGAAAACAGAGTGGGTATCTTTGGGTAGACATCTCCTCCTTCACGAGGAGTCCCGGGTCCCCCCACTCCTTGTAGGCAATGAACATGTAACATAGGGTAAATATACTTAACAACATATATATTTTCATTAATTTCAAAAGTAGAAACAGCAAGGTAACAGGAGCAATTTGGTGTAAAGACCAGAGCTGTTTATTTTTCACTTGGCCGGCTTTTGAAGCCTAGGGGTGAAATCTAGGGCACTAGCTCGGATTCTTGTGACATGAGGGGTGTCAGTGTCACCGGTTTTTTGTAGTGATTGAGTTGTGTTTGTGGTTTCGGAGCGGTCTCTAGGGGTCAGGGAGTCCACTTCTGAGCGGGGTTTAGCTGTAGTGAGGCCCCAGTCCTGCAGCAGGTCAAACCCATCTTTGGGGGTAAAAATTGTGCGAGTCTCACCATTTTTAGAAACTATGAGCATTGTAGGGGTATCCCCATCTGTATCTGATATTCTCTGTTCTAAAAATTTGAGTGATATTTCTGAAGGATCTTCTTTTTTGTAAGGTGTAACTAGAAATGTCCGGGAATACAGTAATATGTAGGAATTTATCCGGGAGTTGAGGTTTATTAACCAGTTCTCTCAGTATCTTCTCTTTGTGGGTGAAGAAATGGATCCTAGCTAGGACATCCCTGGGCTTGTCTTGAGAAACAGATCTAGGTCGTGCCACTCTGTGAACTCTGTCTAACAGGAGACCAGGCGGATCTGAAGAAGGTAGTAAGATATTGCAGAACTCCAGAACGTAAGACTCTAGTTCTTGAGGGCCAATTTCTTCTGATATTCCACGGAATCTTAAATTATTCCGTCTGGAGCGATCTTCCATGTCGGCTAGTTTCAGTTCCAGATCAGATATCTGTATCGCTAGGTTTTGAGAATAAGCTTGTAGGTGGACATGGTCCACAGCCAGATCTTCGTGTTTACGCTCTAAAGTTTCAGTACGTTCTCCCAATGCTCCAATTTCTCTACGAAGCTCCGCTGTAGAACCTTTAATTTCTTTAGTTAGTGTGTCTTGAAGAAGGTTCATACGTCTGGTTAGGACATCAACAATGTTGGCGGAGAGAGTAACTGGTATAGGAGATTGGGAGTCCATGCTACCTTCAGATTCACTGCCTTCTAGTGCAGAAGTGGATTCTCTGTACATTTGGGACTTCGCAGTATGATGATTTTTGAAATGATCCGCAACTGTTTTCCTAGGTGGATGTGACGGTTTTGATTTTCTCTTAGAAGTTTGAGACATGGTTTCAGGCTTGGTTCCCCCTTTAGACCAATGTGTTTGGACTTTTGCTCCGTAGTAGAGAGTATAGTAAATAGGACAGTGGTAAGAAGTACTGTACTAAAGTCCCCCTGACGTCAATCTTGGTTTTAGGTGGTCATTTCCAGCGAATTGCTTGTTGCCAAAGTGAAAATTGGAGACATATCCTTGGTTAGGAGCAACTCTTGGGCAATCCTCTGCTTAGGTTGGCTGAGCGAGATTTTCAGTGTACACCCTCTCCGGGGGAGATTGCCCTCACTGGGCCAAGCCGGAAAAAGGAATGGGGGTATGACCTACTGTGTTGCGCACAGCAGGAAAGGGGTGGAGAGAGTGTCAAAAAATTGCAATATTAGGAAGCTACTGGTCTTTAGCACCTAATGGAGAGTAATACCTCTGGGCCTGTGCAATATTGATATATACTATAAGGTGGGGTGCTCCATTATATTATCAATTTGTATATAGGTAAACCCATATATTAGTGAATCTGTAAGGAGAGAATCAAGGTTAGTTTAAACAGTGAACATTGCAAACTAGATATGCAGTCTAATACTTTTGTCTACACCACAGTGGTGGATATGGAGGGGTGTCTAGGTAGGATTCTAGTATTGGTTGATGGTAGGGCTTTTTAGCCTGAGAAATCTCCTGGCAGTTTGCTGTATACTTAACGCTTAAATCATTACATGTGTAAGCCTGTCAGGCCACGCTTATGTGCAGTATTGTATAGCTCGCTAGCGTTGGAGGAAAAGAAATAAATGTTAGTGGGTGGACAATACATATAAGTGTTATGTCACTCAATGTCTAATGCAGCTAAACAGACTTTTTTTCCTGCAAGAAGAAATATGGGTTAAGACACTCCACTCTGAGCCTAGGCTGCAGAGACACACAGGCTGACGCAGCAGCTGAAAAACCTTGTAGTATTATTTTTATCACGGTTCTGAATAAATGTCAGCCTCTGAGAATGCAGATTAGGTCTCAGCGCCCCTATAGAGAGGCAGCACTTTGACACATAAAGTTTAAGCTTAAAGAGGTACTTTAATAACAAGCAGGCCTATTAATAAACACTGTGGTCACAGAAGTGGGTGAAGTAGCCCTTTGGGTATGCAGTTCTAGAAAATAAGGCTGTAACTTATTAGGGCACTGCTAGTACTGTTCTCTTATCCTTTCCTGCTGTAATGTTATGGTCTGTGTAATCACAGTTAATATAGATTAGTAGTGCCTAAGATTGGGCTTATCATCCAGACAACGGTATCATGCAACTCTTGGGGTAATGGAGTTTACAGTAACAGGGGAGTCGCTGTGTCTGTCAGAGGTTTTCACCCTTTTTATGAGGCCTGTTCGATTTGCAGGACTTCTTTTTAGGGACCAGAGTCACTTGTAGGATAAAGATGGTGGCAAACTGTTAAATAATAATTGTTTTATTATTTTCGTTCTTATTTAAATTAAGGATTGCCCCAGCTCTTAGAGCTTCAGAAGAGTATGGGAGGTACAGGCAGCTGTGGTGCGCTAACAGTCTCTCTTACCTCACTCGGTAGGGAACTTTGGTGGGGTCCGGGTCGGCCCAGCAACTTGCCGAATATTTGGGCCGCAAGATGGCGGCTGTTCGCGCCAAAGCACAAGCGGCGCAGCTGAAACCTCTGGGGTCGGTCACAAGTTCCACAGGACCCAGCGGGGGGTCAAACACAAGCCGGAATCGACTCCGGAATCACTCACCTCCCAGAAGCGGCTCAAGGATCAAAGGTGAGAAGGGTTGCGACTGTCGGCGGCGCAGGGAGACTTCGCTTCCCTAGAAGTCTGCGCGGCGTGAGACTACTGCACCGGAGCGGAGCCCCGACCCTCCGGGCAGCAGTGGCGGTCAAGCTGGGCTACTGGTAGTGCGTGCTCTGCGGCCAGGTGATAATTGCAGGCTAGGTCTTCAGGGTATTCTTACTGAAGCGTGACTGCACTGTGATAGTATGTTGGTGCTTGCACAAAGCACGTCTATGATAGCTCCTGTTTGAGAATAGTAGCTTCTGAATTTCAGCTTCCCCTTAACGAGGCTATAGTAAGAGATGTTGAAATAAGGTGCAAATTTTATATATAAAAGTGGTCTTAAATATATCAAAAAACCGTTGATTTAGAGAGAGCTCCACAAGGACACGTCTCTCCTGCTTGATGGCTAGCTCCGCCCCCCCAGGGGTTAAACATTTTAATGGTGGCGGCATTTAGTGACAGGATATGAATAAAGTTGGGAAAAAGCCGAATAGCAGCAATATCGATGACTGTTAGTTAACAACAGTCCGATGCGCATCTCCCCATACTTGGTGCGTGTCTTTTTGCCGGCTTTTTTAATAAATATGGAGATCGTATTCAGGTCCGTGGCCGCGATGTTAGGTGATCGTATTGGTGCCAGCGAATGCAGCATAGTTGAGGCTTTGATAAATATCCCCCCTTATCTCTTTCTAGGTGCAATAAAACAAATAAAATTAACTTTTATGAGGCTAGGGACAATTAACAGCCAGAAAAAAACTACAGTTAAGGAAATGTGACCAATTAGCAATTCATTGCTAAGGCAGAAAACAGAAGAAAGTCCACTGCAACAATTTCTGAGTGGTCAGTAGTTCAACTCCTTAATGGCTAAAACAGAACCAATGAAAGGAAGATTTGACAGCCAATTAAGAAGAAGGGGCATATTTGAGGTTTATTAGAACATCTTGATAACATTATATCATAAATTCACAATTCATTTTTCATCATGACGGTATAAATTAAAAAAGGACATTTTTAAAACCCACAAATTTACCTCTGGTTGAGTTACTCATTAGTTATAGGTTAGAAAGTGTTCATTAGTTTTTCTTCAGGTGTACCTTTTAATCCTTAGATCTATACCTGACTTCCATGTGTTGAAGAAGGAAATTGGGTAATATAGACCCTAATGCTTAAATTAGAGAACAAAGTTGATTGACGTGACATTATTGATGTACATATAATTGCACTATGTTAGTTATTGCTATTATATTGTATTGTTTTATTTCATGTTTGTATTGTCTGGTATATTATTCTTACCTTCACCCAATAACTATGTGCTAGATTACAAGTGGTGCACTAAAGTTAGGGTGGGTCGCAATAAGCAATAACATGATAGTACTAACTTGAGCATGTATTAGTTTGTTGGGTTAGTGCAAGCGCAGAGGGTAAAAAAAAAAGTGCGCAAAATACAACATAAATACATTGAAATAAAGTACAACATTCATATACGCACTTTCTAATAAAAACTATTTTATAAGGGTTAAAAGGGATATGGTATATAACAAGGTGACTGGAAAGGGTTATAATGTATATGTATATATATATATATATATATATATATACTGTATATATATATGGATAAATAAATATATATGTATACATGTGAGTTTATGTTTATATATATATATATATATATATATATATATATATATATATATATATATACTATTCCAACCTCATGCACTCACTCCTTTACGATTAAGTCCTGTGAGTGCCCTCATCAATGAGAAATGTATATATGTATATATATATATATATATATATATATACAGTATATATATATATATATATATATATATATATATATATATATATATATATATATATATATGATTAATAAAGTACCAGCTAAAGGTTATAATCTATTTAGCTAATAAGTGATAAATGGATCCCTTTAAAAATACTGTGGCGATCCAATTAGTGCCCGGTAATCTAATGTATCCAATAAATAAGATATCTTAGTAGATTATAGCCAGCACAAACCTATTTCAAGCTAGTAACTCCAAATACTGTGTCACAAATGAATAAGACATACCCAGAGTTGCAGTCAAAAAAGTTTCTCTGTGTATATTTTATAATTGCAGAATGAAATGTGGTAAACCCCTATTTGAATAATATAAACATACCAACTCCGGTAACCGGGATTTATGTCAGACACACTCACCCAACCAAAAACCTCTCAGTGTCCAGCAGCCATCAGAGGTGTACTTGTATGCACCGAAGGTAGGAGATTCTTATCCAACAGGATCGGAACGACATGCGACAGCAGTGTCCTCTGCTGATATCCTTCTCTTCCGCCTCTATCCGAAGTTCCCGGCCTGCGGCTGAGTTGATGACTGAGTGATACATCAGACGTGACGTTTTGGGGGAGTTTCTCCAAGAATCTTCACCCGGCACTTGCAGAAGGAGGAAATCGATTGGGATACAAATGCTGATTTAAAGATGCAAGTCGAAATAGAAGATATGTAATCCCAAAGCACTCGTATGATAAAACAGATAACTTTTATTAAGTCCAGTAAAACAGAGCATACAAGCTCATAGGTAGACAGTGCAATATCCAAAGAATAAAACAAAATGAGAGTGGCACCAGTGGCTTACATGTTTCGGCTTTGAGCCGTAATCATAACCACAGGCTATGATTAGTGATGTCCCGAACTGTTCGCCCGCGAACTGTTGCCCGCGAACATAGCTTGTTCGCGTTCGCCGCTGCGGGCGAACATATGCAATGTTCGATCCGCCCCCTATGTGTCATCATTGAGGAAAGTTTGACCTTGTATGTCACAGCCTTCTGACACATTTGAGCCAATCAGCAACAGAGACTCCCTCACAGACCCTCCCAGCTCCTTGGCAGCAGCCATTTTAGACTCATTACGATCTTGCTTTCTTAGTGAGAGGAGCTTTAGTGCTGCTGCTGCTGACATAATAGGGAAATAGATAGCTAGGCTAGTGTATTTAGTGTCCACTACAGTCCTGAAGGACTCATCTCATCTCTGCTGCAAGGACAGCACCCCAAAAAGCCCTTTTTAGGGCTATAACTTCAGTCGTTTTTTTTTCTTTGTATTTTTATTTGCATTTGCCTGGCTTTCAGCCTGTGTGTGAGGCTCACAGCATATACTGTGATTAGTGCTACCACTGATATCTGCTTAACATTAGTTTAAATTTAACCAACAAAAAATTGAAATTATTTTGCTAGTGTAATTTATTTTCATTTTCTATCAGGCCTGTGTCTCTCAGGCTCACACAGCATATACTGTGGTTCATTGCTCTGTGCCAGCCACCACTCATATCTGCTTAACATTATTTTAAATTTAAAACAAAAACTTTTAAATCATTTTGCTAGTGTAATCTAATTTCATTTTCTATCAGGCCTGTGTGTTTCTGACTTACAGAGCATACTGTGTTTAATTGCTGCCCTACCTAGGCTAGCAGCCACGACTCATATGTGCTTAACATTTTTTGTCAATTAAAAAAAAAAAAACCTTTAAATCATTTTGCTAGTGTAATCCAATTTTATTTTCTATCAGGCCTGTGTGTTTCTGACTTACAGAGCATACTGTGGTTAATTGCTGCCCTACCTAGGCTAGCAGCCACGGCTCATATGTGCTTAACATTTTTTTATTTAAAAAAAAACCTTTAAATCATTTTGCTAGTGTAATCTAATTTTATTTTCTATCAGGCCTGTGTGTTTCTGACTTACAGAGCATACTGTGGTTAATTGCTGCCCTACCTAGGCTAGCAGCCACGACTCATATGTGCTTAACATTTTTTTATTTAAAAAAAAAAAACCTTTAAATCATTTTTCTAGTGTAATCTAATTTTATTTTCTATCAGGCATGTGTGTTTCTGACTTACAGAGCATACTGTGGTTAATTGCTGCCCTACCTAGCAGCCAGCCACCACTCATATCTGCTTAACATTATTTTATTTAAAAAAACAAAAACCTTTAAATCATTTTGCTAGTGTAATCTAATTTTATTTTCTATCAGGCCTGTGTGTTTCTGACTTACAGAGCATACTGTGGTTAATTGCTGCCCTACCTAGGCTAGCAGCCACGACTCATATGTGCTTAACATTTTTTTATTTAAAAAATAAAAACTTTTAAATTATTTTGCTAGTGTAATCTAATTTCATTTTCTATCAGGACTGTGTGTTTCTGGCTTACTCAGCATACTGTGGTTAATTGCTGTCCTACCTAGCAGCCACGACTCATATCTGCTTAACATTATTTTAAAGTAAAAAAAAAAATTTTAAATCATTTTGCTAGTGTAATCTAATTTCATTTTCTATCAGACCTGTGTGTGGCCTGTGTGTTTCTGACTTACAGAGCATACTGTGGTTAATTGCTGCCCTACCTAGAAGCCACGACTCATATGTGCTTAACATTTTTTGGTAAATTTAAAAAAAAAAACTTTAAATAATTTTGCTAGTGTAATCTAATTTTATTTTCTATCAGGCCTGTGTGTTTCTGACTTACAGAGCATACTGTGGTTAATTGCTGCCCTACCTCGCATCCAGCCACCACTCATATCTGCTTAACATTATTTTAAAATTAAAATAAAAACTTTTAAATCATTTTGCTAGTGTAATCGAATTTCATTTTCTATCAGGCCTGTGTGTTTCTGACTTACACAGCAAGCATACTGTGGTTAATTGCTGGCCTACCTAGCAGCCACGACTCATATCTGCTTAACATTATTTTATAATTTTCAAAAAAAACGTTTAAATCATTTTGCTAGTGTAATCTAATTTCATTTTCTATCAGGCCTGTGTTTATTTCTGGCTTACTCAGCATACTGTGGTTAATTGTTGCCCTAGCAGCCATGACTCATATCTGCTTTACATTATTTTACAGTTAAAAAAAAAAGTTTAAATCATTTTGCTAGTGTAATATAATTTCTTTTTCCATCAGGCCTGTGTGTTTCTGGCCCACATCATATAGTGTGACACAGATTAATAGCTCTTTTTCCCACCACTTATTATATCTGGTGTAACAACATTAGTGTAAATTTAAAAAAAAAAATTTTTTACATCAGTCCTCTTCTAGTGTTATTTAAAGGGACAATGTACCCAAATTTTTTCTTTTGTAATTCAGAAAGAGCATGCAATTTTAAGCAACTTTCTAATTTACTCGTATTATCAAATTTTCTTTGTTCTCTTGCTATCATTATTTGAAAAAGAAGGCATCTAAACTTTTTTTGGTTTTAGTACTCTGGACAGCACTTTTTTATTGGTGGATTAATTTATCCACCAATCAGCAAGGGCAACCCAGGTTGTTCACCAAAAATGGGCCGGCATCTAAACTTACATTCTTGCATTTCAAATAAAGATACCAAGAGAATGAAGAAAATTTAATAATAGGAGTAAATTACAAAGTTGCTTAAAATTTCATGCTCAATCTGAATCACAAAATAATTTTTTTGGGTACAGTGTCCCTTTAATTTTAGTTACCAGGCCAGCCAGGCTGCCATTAGTGTCAGCCTGTGTGTCAGGCTGCCAGCATATACTGTGCCTACTTCCATCCTCAGTGCCAGTCCACGACTCCTATCTGGTGTAACATTATATTAAATTTTGTAAAAAAAAACTTTTACATCAGTCTTCTAGTGTTATTTAATTTTAGTTTACAGGCGAGCCTGCCACCACTAGTGCCAGTCTGTGTGTCAGGCTGCCAGCACATACTGTGCCTAGTTCTATCCTGAGTGCCATTACTCCTATCTGTTGTAACATTTTTGTAACTTTTTTTAAAAACAAACTGTTACATCAGTCTGCTATTATTATTTAATTGCAGTTGCCTGTCTGCCAGCGTGTGTGCCAGGCCCACTTCCACTTTCCACGAATCATATTTGTTATAACAGTAGTGTAAATATTTAAAATAAAATCTTTTTTGACTGTGAATCATCAGCCTGCTAGTGCAATTGAATTGCAGTTGCCTGCCTGCCAGCGTGTGTGCCAGGCCCACTTGCCAACTAGTGCCAACAATCATATTTGTTATAACAGTAGTTTAAATATTAAAAATAATAATTTTTTTGACTGTGAATGATCAGTCTGCTAGTGTAATCTAGTTGCAGTTGCCTGCTTGCCAGCGTGTGTGCCAGGCCCACTTGCTGCCAACTATTGCCACCAATCATATTTGTTATAACAGTATTGTAAATATTTAAAATAAATCATTTTTGGCCTGTGAATCATCAGTCTGCTAGTGCCATTTAATTGCAGTTGCCTGCCTGCCAGCATGTGTGCCAGGTCACTTGCCAACTAGTTACACCAATCATATTTGTTCTAACAGTATTGTAAATATTTAAAATAAAAAATTCTTAGATTGTGAATCATCAGTCTGCTAGTGCCATTGAATTGCAGTTTCCTGCCTGTCAGCGTGTGTGCCAGGCCCACTAGCCAACTAGTGCCACCAATCATATTTGTTGTAACAGTATTGAAAATATTTTAAATCATAACTTGTTTGACTGTGAATCTTCAGTCTCCTAGTGCCATTGAATTTCAGTTGCCTGCCTGCCAGCATGTGTGCCAGGCCCACTTGACAACTAGTTACACCAATCATATTAGTTCTAACAGTATTGTAAATATTTAAAATAAAAAATTCTTAGACTGTGAATCATCAGTCTTCTAGTGCCATTGAATTGCAGTTTCCTCCTGCCTGCCAGCGTGTGTGCCAGGCCCACTAGCCAACTACTGCCACCAATCATATTTGTTGTAATAGTATTGAAAATATTTTAAATCATAACTTTTTTTACTGTGAATCATCAGTCTCCTAGTGCCATTGAATTGCAGTTGCCTGCCTGCCAGCGTGTGTGCCAGGCCCACTTGCCAACTAGTTACACCAATCATATTAGTTCTAACAGTATTGTAAATATTTAAAATAAAAAATTCTTAGACTGTGAATCATCATTCTGCTAGTACCATTGAATTGCAGTTTCCTCCTGCCTGCCAGCGTGTGTGCCAGGCACACTAGCCAACTACTGCCACCAATCATATTTGTTGTAACAGTATTGAAAATATTTTAAATCATAACTTTTTTGACTGTGAATCATCAGTCTCCTAGTGCCATTGAATTGCAGTTGCCTGCCTGCCAGCGTGTGTGCCAGGCCCACTTGCCATTTCCAACTAGTGCCACCAATCATATTTGTTCTAACAGTATTGTCAATTTAAAAAAAAAAAAAATTGGGACTAAGAAGCATGACTGAACTAGTGTAATCTAATTGCAGTTGCCTTCCTCCCAGCGTGTGTGCCAGACAGGCCCACTTGCCAACTAGTGCCACCAATCATATTTGTTGTCACAGTACTTTTAATATTTAAAAAATAAACATTTTTGACTTTGAAACATCAGTCTTTTTTTTTGTCAGGCTCACAGCATATACTGTGCCCACTTGCCCAGTGCCACCACTCATAATTTGTTTAATTGTATTGTAAGTGTACATTTTAAAAAAAATGACAGGCAGAGGCAGGCCACCCCGCAGGTTCCGTCGTGGTGCTGTGATTCCTTTAGACCCTACGGATAGCTGGTCTGCAAAGCATGGTCAGGGCAGGTATATCACCTGCACTGCGCATTGGGTGAACCTCCTCACGTCTGACAAGCATGGAATGCGTGGCTCTGCAGAAGAGTTGGTGACACCGCCACGACTTGCAGGCAGGCCTGCTGCTACCTCCTCTACTCCTCCTACTCCATCCTCTTCCATAACCTCTTCCTCGGCTGAGTCCTCTTCTGCTTCTGCGTCTTGCTCCACATCAACGGCACCCCCCCAGCTCCCCAGGTACTATTCAACATCCCGCATACGGCAGTGTCACGCCGTCTTGGGGTTGACTTGCCTGAAAGCGGAGAGTCACACCGCACCAGCACTCCTGTCCGCCCTGAACGCACAGGTGGATCAGTGGCTGACTCCGCACCAACTGGAGATTGGCAAGGTTGTTTCTGACAATGGAAGTAATTTGGTGGCGGCATTGAAATTGGGCAAGTTGACACATGTGCCGTGCATGGCACATGTATGTAATCTGATTGTACAAAGCTTTGTGCATAAATACCCAGGCTTACAGGACGTCCTGAAGCAGGCCAGGAAGGTGTGTGGCCATTTCAGGTGTTCCTACACGGCCATGGCGCACTTGTCCGATATCCAGCGTCGAAACAACCTGCCAGTGAGGCGCTTGATTTGCGACAGCCCAACACGGTGGATATCAACACTCCTAATGTTCGACCGCCTGCTCCAACAAGAAAAAGCTGTTAATGAGTATTTGTATGACCGGGGTGCTAGGACAGCCTCTGGGGAGCTGGGGATTTTTTTTTCCAAATTACTGGACGCTCATGCGCAATGCCTGTAGGCTCATGCGTCCTTTTGAGGAGGTGACAAACCTTGTCAGTCGCACCGAAAGCACCATCAGCGACATCATACCATTTGTTTTCTTCCTGGAGTGCTCCCTGTGAAGAGTGCTGGATCAGGCCGTAGATGAGCGTGAAGAGGAAGAGGAAGAGTTGTGGTGTCCATCACCACCAGAAACAGCCTTATCAGCATCGCTTGCTGGACCTGCGGCAACGCAGGAAGAGGATTGTGAGGAAGAGGAGTCAGAGGAGGAATGTGGCTTTGAGGAGGAGAAGGAACCCCAAGCACAACAGGCATCCCTGGGTGCTCGTTGTTGTCACCTCTCTTGTACCCATGGTGTTGTACGTGGCTGGGGGGAAGAAGATACCCTCAGTGACATCAGTGTGGACAAGGAACGGGACATGATTAGCTTGGCATCCAACCTTGTGCAAATGGGGTCTTTCATGCTGTCGTGCCTGTTGAGGGACCCTCATATAAAAAAGCTGAAGGAGAACGACCTGTACTGGGTGTCCACGCTACTAGACCCCCGGTATAAGCATAAAGTGCCTGAAATGTTACCAAATTCCCACAAGTCGGAAAGGATGGAGCATTTTAAAAATAAATTAAAAACTATGCTTTACACAGCGTATAAGGGTGATGTCACAGCACAAAGGGAATCTAACAGGGGAAGAGATGAAAGTAATCCTCCTCATCCTCCCACGACCACAGCAGCAAGGACAGGACGCTTTCCTGACGTCTTGTTGATGGAGGACATGCGGACCTTTTTAACTCCTATGCATCGCCAGAGCCTTTCAGGATCCAGCCTCAGAGAAAGACTCAACCGACAGGTAGCAGACTACCTATCATTAGCTGCGGATCTCGACACTCTGAGGAGCGATGGACCCCTTTACTACTAGGTGTGCAGGCTTGACCTGTGGCCTGAGCTATCCCAATTTGCAATTGAACTTCTTGCCTGCCCCGTTTCAAGTGTCCTGTCCGAAAGGACCTTCAGTGCAGCAGGAGGTTTTGTCACTGAGAAGAGAAGTCGGCTAGGTCAAAAAAGTCTTGACTATCTCACCTTTATTAAAATGAATGAGGGATGGATCCCGAAGGGACTGACATTGGGCGATACATTTGAGTAAAAAAGGCCTGATGATGAGATGAGCTGCCTTGGGCTACAAATGGTACACACGCTGGCTTTTTTTTTCTTATAATGCAGGCTGACTTGCGTGACTTATCCGCCAACAACTAGTGTTCAAGCTGCAAGGTTTTAGGGCACTTTCTAACTGTTTTACAAACATCAATTATCTCTGGGTTCCATCTATGCCATACCTGTACTCTATTGTGCAAAAGGATGCCATATGTGGTGTTTTATGCTGTTGTGCCTGTTGAGGGTTGTGGCCCATCGTATAAAAAGGCTGAAGGAGAACGACCTGTACTGGGTGTCCAAGCACATTTTTTGTTCAATCTTCCCGGTTCCTCTAAATTATCTCCGGGTTCCTCAAATCAATTCCATACCTGTACTCGATTGTGCAAAAGGGTGGCATATGTGGTGTTTCATGCTGTTGTGCCTGTTCAGGGTTGTGGCCCATCGTATAAAAATGCTGAAGAACGACCTGTACTGGGTGTCCAAGCACATTTTTTGTTCAATCTTCCCGGTTCCTCTAAATTATCTCCGGGTTCCTCAAATCAATGCCATACCTGTACTCGATTGTGCAAAAGGGTGGCATATGTGGTGTTTCATGCTGTTGTGCCTGTTGAGGGTTGTGGCCCATCGTATAAAAAGGCTGAAGGAGAACGACCTGTACTGGGTGTCCAAGCACATTTTTTGTTCAATATTCCCGGTTCCTATAAATTATCTCCGGGTTCCTAAAATCAATGCCATACCTGTACTCGATTGTGCCAAAGGGTGGCATATGTGGTGTTTCATGCTGTTGTGCCTGTTGAAGGTCGTGGCCCATCGTATAAAAATGCTGAAGGAGAACGACCTGTACTGGGTGTCCAAGCACATTTTTTGTTCAATATTCCCGGTTCCTCTAAATTATCTCCGGGTTCCTCAAATCAATGCCATACTTGTACTCGATTGTGCAAAAGGGTGGCATATGTGGTGTTTCATGCTGTTGTGCCTGTTGAGGGTTGTGGCCCATCGTATAAAAAGGCTGAAGGAGAACAACCTGTACTGGGTGTCCAAGAACATTTTTTGTTCAATATTCCCGGTTCCTCTAAATTATCTCTGGGTTCCGCAAATCAATGCCATACCTGTACTCGATTGTGCTAAAGGGTGGCATATGTGGTGATTCATGCTGTTGTGCCTGTTGAGGGTTGTGGCCCATCGTATAAAAAGGCTGAAGGAGAACGACCTGTACTGGGTGTCCAAGCACGTTTTTTGATCAATATTCCAGGTTCCTCTAAATTATCTCCGGGTTCCTCAAATCAATGCCATATCTGTAATCTATTGTGCAAAAGGATGGCATATGTGGTGTTTCCTGCTGTTGTTTCTGTTGAGGGTCCGGGACCCTCATCTAAAAAGGCTGAAGGAGAACAAAGTGTACTGGTTGTCCAAGCATCTATTTCCATCTCCCGGTTCCTAAAAATTATCTCCGGGTTTCTAAAATGGATGCCATACCTGTACTCTATTGTGAAAAAGGATGGCATATGTGGTGTTTCCTGCTGTTGTTTCTGTTGAGGGTCCTGGACCCTCTTATAAAAAGGCTGAAGGAGAATGACCTGTACTGTACTGGGTGTCCAAGAATGGTTTTTTGTTCAATTTCCCAGTTCCTAAAAATTATCTCCGGGTTTCTAAAAACAATGCTCTATTTTTCTAAAGGATGGCATATGTGGTGTTTCCTGCTGTTGTTTCTGTTGAGGATCCTGGAGCCTCTTCTAAAAAGGATGAAGGAGAACGAAGTGTACTGGGTGTCCAATCATTATTTTTGTTCAATTTCCCGGTTCCTAAAAATTATCTCCGGATTTCTAAAATCAATGCTGTACCTGTACTTTATTGTTCAAAAGGATGGCATATGTCCTCTTTCCTGCTGTTGTTTGTGTTGAGGGTCCTGGACTCTCTTATAAAAAGGCTGAAGGAGAACGACATGTACTGGGTGTCCAATCATTTTTTTTGTTCAATTTCCCGGTTCCTAAAAATTATCTCTGGGTTTCTAAAATCAATGCCATACCTGTACTCTATTGTTCTAAAGGATGGCATATGTGGTGTTTCCTGCTGTTGTTTCTGTTGAGGGTCCTGGAGCCTCTTCTAAAAAGGATGAAGGAGAACGAAGTGTACTGGGTGACCAATCCTTATTTTTGTTCAATTTCCCGGTTCCTAAAAATTATCTCCGGGTTTCTAAAATCAATGCCGTACCTGTACTCTATTGTTCAAAAGGATGGCATATGTCCTCTTTCCTGCTGTTGTTTCTGTTGAGGGTCCGGGACCCTCGTATAAAAAGGCTGAAGGAGAACGAAGTGTACTGGGTGTCCAATCATGTTTCTTTTTAAATTTCCCGGTTCCTAAAAATTATCTCTCCGGGTTTGTAAAATCAATGCTATACCTGTACTCTATTGTTCTAAAGGATGGCATATGTGGTGTTTCCTGCTGTTGTTTCTGTTGAGGGTCCTGGAGCCTCTTCTAAAAAAGCTGAAGGAGAACGAAGTGTACTGGGTGTCCAATCATTTTTTTTGTTCAATTTCCTGGTTCCTCTAAATTATCTCCGGGTTTCTAAAATCAATGCCATACCTGTACTCTATTGTTCAAAAGGATGGCCTATGTCCTCTTTCCTACTGTTGTTTCTGTTGAGTGTCCTGGACCCTCTTATAAAAAGGCTGAAGGAGAACGACATGTACTGGGTGTGTCCAATCATTTTTTTGGTTCAATTTCCCGGTTCCTAATAAATTATCTCTGGGTTTCTAAAATCAATGCCGTACCTGTACTTTATTGTTCAAAAGGATGGCCTATGTCCTCTTTCCTACTGTTGTTTCTGTTGAGTGTCCTGGACCCTCTTATAAAAAGGCTGAAGGAGAACGATGTGTACTGGGTGTGTCCAATCATTTTTTTGGTTCAATTTACCGGTTCCTAAAAATTATCTCCGGGTTTCTAAAATCAATGCCGTACCTGTACTCTATTGTTCAAAAGGATGGCCTATGTCCTCTTTCCTGCTGTTGTTTCTGTTGAGTGTCCTGGACCCTCTTATAAAAAGGCTTAAGGAGAATGACGTGCACTGGGTGTGTCCAATCATTTTTTTTGTTCAATTTCCCAGTTCCTAATAAATTATCTCCGGGTTTCTAAAATCAATGCCGTACCTGTACTCTGTTGTTCAAAAGGATGGCCTATGTCCTCTTTCCTGCTGTTGTTTCTGTTGAGTGTCCTGTACCCTCTTATAAAAAGGCTGAAGGAGAACGACGTGTACTGGGTGTGTCCAATCATTTTTTTGGTTCAATTTCCTGGTTCCTAATAAATTATCTCCGGGTTTCTAAAATCAATGCCGTACCTGTACTTTATTGTTCAAAAGGATGGCCTATGTCCTCTTTCCTGCTGTTGTTTCTGTTGAGTGTCCTGGACCCTCTTATAAAAAGGCTGAAGGAGAACGATGTGTACTGGGTGTGTCCAATCATTTTTTTGGTTCAATTTCCCGGTTCCTAAAAATTATCACCGGTTTTCTAAAATCAATGCCGTACCTGTACTCTATTGTTCAAAAGGATGGCCTATGTCCTCTTTCCTGCTGTTGTTTCTGTTGAGCGCCCTGGACCCTCTTATAAAAAGGCTGAAGGAGAACGACGTGTACTGGGTGTGTCCAATCATTTTTTTGGTTCAATTTCCCAGTTCCTAATAAATTATCTCCGGGTTTCTAAAATCAATGCCGTACCTGTACTCTATTGTTCAAAAGGATGGCCTATGTCCTCTTTCCTGCTGTTGTTTCTGTTGAGTGTCCTGGACCCTCTTATAAAAAGGCTGAAGGAGAACGATGTGTACTGGGTGTGTCCAATCATTTCTTTGGTTCAATTTCCCGGTTCCTAATAAATTATCTCCGGGTTTCTAAAATCAATGCCGTACCTGTACTCTATTGTTCAAAAGCATGGCCTATGTCCTCTTTCCTGCTGTTGTTTCTGTTGAGTGTCCTGGACCCTCTTATAAAAAGGCTGAAGGAGAACAACGTGTACTGGCTGTGTCCAATCATTTTTTTGGTTCAATTTCCCGATTCCTAATAAATTATCTCCGGGTTTCTAAAATCAATGCTGTACCTGTACTTTATTGTTCAAAAGGATGGCCTATGTCCTCTTTCATGCTGTCGTGCCTGTTGAGTGTCCTGGACCCTCGTATAAAAAGGCTGAAGGAGAACGAAGTGTACTGGGTGTCCAATCATGTTTCTTTTTAAATTTCCCGGTTCCTAAAAATTATCTCCGTGTTCCTAAGATCGATGCCGTACCTGTACTCTATTGTTCAAAAGGATGGCATAGGTGGTGTTTACTGCTGTTGTGTCTGTGGGGGGTCCTGGACCCTCATCTACAAAGGCGGAAGGAGAACGACCTGTACTGGGTGTCCAAGCACGTTTTTTTGTTCAATATTCCTGGTTCCTCTAAATTATCTCCGGGTTCCTCAAATCAATGCCATACCTGTACTCTATTGTGCAAAAGGATGGCATATGTGGTGTTTAATGCTGTTGTGGCTGTTGAGGGTCATGGACCATCGTATAAAACGGCTGAAGGAGAACGACCTGTACTGCCTTGCTGCTCCTTTTAGGCAGGCCAGCTCTTTGCATACATGCCCACAGACTCTGTAACAGATGCCTCTTTTAGGGAGAGGTGCAGCCATAATGCAGGGTCAGAACCTCTGTCTGCAACTGGTATACTTGATTGTGCAAAAGGAAGTAACCTTACCATGGTTCCCTGACCGCACGTCTTGTTGTTATATTTTGGTGAGGGTAATCATGCAGGCCATATAGACCTCCCCCGATAGGGGGAGTTACAGGGATGAAAGTGCGAAGAATAATACTACTTTACACAACCGAGTTAGCCATGTGTCCCAGTCCAAGACCGCATGTCTTGTTGTTTTATTTGGTGCGGCTAATCATGCAGTCCATATAGACCTCCCACCATTAGGGGTTGTAACAGGTATTAAAGTAATAAGAACAGTACTACCGAAATAAACTTACTTAACATGGTTCCAAGAGCGCATGTTTTATTGTTGCACTTTGTTAGGATAATCATGATGGCCATGTAGACCTCCCCCGAGAGGGGGCAGTAACAGGGATGAAAGTGCTAAGAATAGTACTACTTTACACCACCGAGTTAGCCATGGGTCCCAGTCCAAGACCGCATGTCTTGTTGATTTATTTGGTGCGACTAATTATGCAGGCCATATAGCCCTCCCACCATTAGGGGTTGTAACAGGTATTAAACTAATAAGAACAGTACTACCGAAATAAACCTACTTAACATGGTTCCAAGAGCGCATGTTTTATTGTTGTACTTTGTTAGGATAATCATGATGGCCATGATGTAGACCTCCCCCGAGAGGGGGCAGTAACAGGGATGAAAGTGCTAATAATAGTACTACTTTACACAACCGAGTTAGCCATGGGTCCCAGTCCAAGACCGCATGTCTTGTTGATTTATTTGGTGCGGCTAAGCATGCAGGCCATATAGACCTGCCACCATTAGGGGTTGTAACAGGTATTAAACTAATAAGAGCAGTACTACTTAACACAACCTAGTTACCATGGGTCCCAGACCGCATGTCTTGTGGTTATATTTGGTGAGGGTAATCAGGCAGGCCGTATAGACCTCCCCCAATAGGGGGAGTTACAGGGATTAAAGTGCTAAGAATAGTACAATTTAACACAACCTAGTTAACATGGGTCCCAGACCGCATGTCTTGTTGTTATATTTTGGTAGGGTAATCATGCAGGCCATATAGACCTCCCACGATAGGGGGAGTTACAGGGATGAAAGTGCTAACAATAGTACTACTTAACACAACCTAGTTACCATGGGTCACAGACCACCTGTTTTGTTGTTATACTTTGTCAGGGTAATCATGCAGGCCATATAGACCTCCCTTGATAGGGGGAGTAACAGGGATTAAAGTGCTAAGAATAGTAATAATATAAACACAACCTAGTTACCATGGGTCCCAGACCGCATGTTTTGTTGTTATACTTTGTAAGGGTAATCAAGCAGGCCATATAGACCTCCCCCAATAGGGGGAGTAAGAGGGATTAAACTGCTAAGAACAGTACTACTTAACACAACCTAGTTACCATGGGTCACAGACCACATGTTTTGTTGTTATACTTTGTCAGGGTAATCATGCAGGCCATATAGACCTCCCTTGATAGGGGGAGTAACAGGGATTAAAGTGCTAAGAATAGTAGTAATATAAACACAACCTAGTTAACATGGGTCCCAGACCGCATGTTTTGTTGTTATACTTTGTAGGGGTAATCATGCAGGCCATATAGACCTCCCACGATAGGGGGAGTAAGAGGGATTAAACTGCTAAGAACAGTACTACTTAACACAACCTAGTTACCATGGGTCACAGACCACGTGTCTTGTTGTTTTACTTTGTCAGGGTAATCATGCACGCCATATAGACCTCCCCCGATAGGGGGGAGTAACAGGGATGAAAGTGCTAAGAATAGTACTACTTAACACAACCTAGTTACCATGGGTCCCAGACCGCATGTTTTGTTGTTATACTTTGTCAGGGTAATCATGCAGGCCATATAGACCTCCCCCGATAGGGGGAGTAAGAGGGATTAAACTGCTAAGAACAGTACTACTTAACACAACCTAGTTACCATGGGTCACAGACCACGTGTCTTGTTGTTTTACTTTGTCAGGGTAATCATGCACGCCATATAGACCTCCCCCGATAGGGGGAGTAACAGGGATGAAAGTGCTAAGAATAGTACTACTTAACACAACCTAGTTACCATGGGTCCCAGACCGCATGTTTTGTTGTTATACTTTGTCAGGGTAATCATGCAGGCCATATAGACCTCCCCCGATAGGGGGAGTAAGAGGGATTAAACTGCTAAGAAAAGTACTACTTAACACAACCTAGTTACCATGGGTCCCAGACCGCGTGTCTTGTTGTTATACTTTGTCAGGGTAATCATGCAGGCCATATAGACCAAAAGAGAGTTAATAGTTTCTGCAAAAGACAGAAATATTTTTTAAAACACTGTCAGTAAGTACTGCTGTTTGATAAATAGAGAAATCTCTGTGTTAAAGAATGTAGCAGGCAAAGAAGGGGGGCCACCACTGAGCGCGCACATAGATCAGAATAAAGAAACAGAGAGAAGAAACTGTTAGAGCAGCTCTGTTTGTGAGACTTTTTGTATTTGCAGTAAGGAAATGTAGGAGATTTTGTCTGTCGGTCCTCACTGTGGTATGCGTGTAACAGATTTACTTTAAACCAAAAACAGAATGTATTATTTGAAAATGATTATCCCAATCCGAGCAAAAAATGGCCATTTTGCGTGGAATCGGAAAGAAAAATACATTTTGAACTTGGTGACAGGTTAATCTGGTGGTTTTTAATATATATATGTTGTACGCGATGCAATTGATGTTTTACTGCGAAAGGAAAAAAAGGGAGTGAATCTCTGGTATGCGAGATGGAATGAACTTGTGTGTCTGTATCGTAAGAATGTTTCTTTCTGTTTCTCTGCTGGGAAATCAGACGTTTTTAGAAGATATTTGGTAATGTTATTTTATATACCTGTATTTTAAAGTCACCAGCATGTTTTAAGTATGTGGTATTCATATGCAGTTTTAGTTTTAAGTGATAATTGTTTTTCGGCATGTATAGATATGATATTGCTTTTTGCAAGTGAAGTAACGGCTTTGAAAGTGGCTTTGAAAGTGCGATGGTGTGTGTGATTTTTGTCACGCTCTGGTAAATATGAAACTGTTTCTGGTATGATTAATGGGTTAACGTATGTTGTATTTGTAAGGTCTGTGCACAGAGTTGGTGCACCCAATGACATATAGTTATAAGCTGTAATTGAAAGTTTATTTAAAAGTGCGTCCGTTTTTGTTGCAAGTAAATTAATCTGCAGGTCATGCTACAGTACAGAGGTGAAATTTGTGTGGTAAATCATACAAGCAGCCTAAATTGTGGTTAGGATATACATATGTAATTTATGTGATGAATGGTTAGTCCTTAAAGGGACAGTCCACTGTAACAAGGTGTTGCTATTAATGTATTGTCCATGACTTGTGATACAAGCTGCATAGTATAACATATAGGAGAGATTGCATTTGCAAGTTTATTTGTATATATATGAAGTAGCTGGTCTTATGCTTTCAAAACACAGTTGATTGCAATGGGTTGCATTTTAGATAATAAGAATATCTCATTATCTTATATTTGTCTGTAAGATCAGAGCTCAGTGCGTAGACGGAGCAATAGAAAATGGTCATTTTCTTATTTAAAGAACCAGTGCAATAACACTGTATTAGTAGTTTGCTAAATATATTTTAAGAGACTTTTCTTTGTATATATTTATTTTAAATTTGCTGTTCAGATAGCAGATATTTTTTTGGCAGCATAACTTAATTCTCTCTGTAATGCAAACTGAAGTGATAAGTTGTTTACAATTTTAGTGTAGGGATCCGGGAGACTAGTGGACAGAAAAAAAAAAAAAAAGAGAAAAAAACAGAGGAATGAAAATATTTAAAGGGATACAGGAAAACTGATATAACATCTGAGAATTTAAGGGAATATTTACATAAAAGACGATGAGGTTTACTGTAAGCCTAACACTAGGATATTTCACTGTGTTAGCAGTTTCAATTAAAGATTATTTTTAGTTTGGTTAAAATGTCCCTTTAACTAGCCTGCATCCCACTGTGAGTGCGTTCTTATGCTGCTTATGCTTGTTTAGGCTATTTAATGAACGTCATTATGCATTTTTTATTATAAGGATCATTGGGAATAATTTAAAGGGGAAATTGTATTAGTATTCTTTTTCAGAAAGCTTATTTTTTTTTGTGTTATATGCGGTTGTTATATTTGGCTGGACAACTGCAGAATGGTGAATATCAAATTATATACAACGTTAAATCCAATCATTTTGTTGTGGTTAAACTAATTAGCATTTATCCAGTTTTAGTGTGAATTTTATATTTTTAAGCAGTAAACAGTGTTTCTCCTTTAAGTAGAAATGAAACTGAGCTTGCCTCACTATCCTTGAGAAGGATGATAACACTGTGCATGTTTTGCTTTTCTTTTAAAAAAAAAAAAGGTTTCTCTGTTTGGCTTTGTTGCAGAGAGAACGATTTGTACTTTACATTTAAAGCGGCAGTACTGGTGTTCTATGTTATAAAAAATGATAACTATAAATTGCTCACTACAAAGAAACAAGTATTTATATTATATTCTGTCATAGAATATAGCTTAAAAATGATAATTTTATTTCTGTGGCTGTCAAACTGTATCTCACAGATATAACTCTTTGTTATTTAAAATAACCCCCACTGCGTTCAATAAATAAATGAGATATTATTTAATGAAGTGATTTCAGTGACACTTTAAAAATATATATAGTTATTTGGTTATTAACTAGTCTACCACTATTATTGCAATGACTTTGATTGCTGCTTAACAGCTAAGCCGTGGTCTATAAGGTGTCTACAAATAAACACCCCTAAAACAAATGATGCACATTTTATCTGATTCTACTGCATTTATATAACTTGCTAATTTATCTGATCCCAGTTTTAGTTTTATTTATATGGCTTACGTGTATTTTGTCTCTTCGTGTTGTAATGAGATTTATACAGCCTGTGATAAGAGACAGTCCTCAAAGGCTTAAAAATGAGCATATAATCCTACCTATGTTTGGTTTAATCTAGGGAGGTTGGTTAAAATTAAAAGTCCTATCGGAATACTGTAATTTTCATTTATCCTAGAATGTCCCTTTAACAGTGGCTACTGTGGTTATCTGATCTTTCCTAAATAAGCGCAATTTTATTTGTATAATCTGCAACTGAAGTTTCTTGTGCATCTGCCGTGTTTGTACATAGTGGATGTTTTTAATTGTTTGTAGTGTTCTGAGAGTGTTGCATTTCAGTGAATGTCAGAATATGTGTTGCATTTTATGTTACTTGTGGTTGTTTGAAATTTGTGGCAGCAGCTAATGTTTTGTGTTGTGTAAGACAAGAACGGTTGGTTTTCATTGTTTGTTATGTTTTTCTCTTTTGTGACTACGTGTGGAAGCGTGCTGTATGAACAGCATATTGAATTGTGAAGTGTATGTCATTTTGCTTGCTATTGAGCAGTGTCTCTGTATGAGTGGAGTGCATGATTTGTCGTTTCGTTTCTTGTTATCTTGTGTTTGCGTGTCACATGAGATGATTCACGCAAACATGGGGGAAGTATTGATGAGTATTGATGAATATCGTTATGTAATGGGGGTGATTGCTTTTAGGAGGTGAACCTAAAACGTTTTGAATCTCCTCGTACAATGTTATTGTCTAACCACCAGCTGTGCCCTAAAATTTCCTTGTCTTACCCCTATGCAGGATGCACTACGTCCCTAGGATTGTCTAGAACTTTCTTTCATTGGGAATCTGGCCACGGAAAAGCATCTACCTTGCTGGCCACACCGGTCGTAGCCTGTACACCCACACCCCACTTTTTTTTTCCCTCCCTGGTGGATTAGATCTTTTTATTGTCTTTCTGTGTTTTATTTTGCTCTCGTATTTCAGATGCCTAAAATGTTTTATTTTTCTATGTGGTTCTTAACACTATATTTGTATTTGCAGGATGAGATCATGAAGCTGTCTTCAGAGATTAAAAGACACTAACTGAATTATTTTTGAGTTTCCATATTTAGGTGAAATCTGTACAGGCAAAATTCCATAAGTGCACTCTTCAAAAGATTAAAGATTGAAAGCAAGTAAACCTTTAAAGAAAGAAAAGAAGAAAATGAAAGACCTTTTGTCAAGCTTGTTTTAACCACCATACTGCAGTAAAAAAAGTTACTGAACTATTTTTGGATCCATTCTTTGCTTTGCATGCTTGTACCAGCCCCAGAACTGGACTCTGGGTAATCCATGACTGTTTCCTCTGATGTGTGTCTTCAGGACATAAAGACTATCCTTCTCTCGACTGTGCCTTACCGCTCGATATGGAGGTCCTGTTATGCTGTTACAGGGTCAACCAATTAAATTAGGGGAGTATTGTTTTAACTCAATTCCTTATATTGCTTGTTTTGTATTCTCGTGTATTTGTTTTATTTTTATTGATCATATTGGGTATAAGACATTATATGCTTCATTGGTATTAGTGCACATTGTAGTTTATGTGCTTAACATAGTAATTTTTAGATAAATGTAACTGTGAATTGTGCAGTATTGTACCCTATTGAATGGCCCACTGAGTATAAAAATATGTTTCAGGAAAATGCTGCAATATATCATAATATCTTAGACCCTTCACCCTTTAGAACATAAGGAGGACACGTCTAAGCTAGAAGTTTATAGTAAATATACAGAGAAATGTTTGTTTCAGGGAATAGCTTAATTATAGTTTATGAAAGCAAATGTATTTTTCCCTTTTATTAATTAGTATGGTATCTGCAAAGTGAATTTGGTCATTCCTGATGTTTGTCAAAGAGAGTAATTCTTACCATAAAGATGTGTTTACCTTTAAAAGAACTTGTAGTTTTAAATGATGTTCTGTTTGTATGCTTTCCTCATACAGGAGTGGGAGAGAATTTAGGTTGGAGAATTATAAACATTATAGATAGCAGCCATCCAGAATAAAGCAACACGAGGTTCTTTTATTTTTAGAAGTTCAAAGTGACAGTGTAAAGAAATTCATTTATTTTTATTGACTGTTTTCTTTTTTTCCATTTTTGCTACAGGGAAGGCCTTAGCATAAGTTTTAGCATAACCATTCAGGCCCTTGATGAAGTTTGGCAGGTTTTCACTTGCTTAGTATTCATGCGGTATCATTTAAAAGTGTATAGGGAAGTTGTAAATTATTCTCTGAGGAATATCAATGTATTTAGTTTGTATCAACAATGTTTTGTTTGATTTTAAATGACATAGGATGAAAGAAACAGTTTATTTGGACATAATTGTGATTGTATTGCGGTGTGTACTCATCCTGTACTGTTTCTGTTTGCTTCCTAGACTCCCTGTGACTCGAGTGTTTGCTTGCCATGGGTATCCACTGGTTGCCTTGTCTACCCCATGAACAAACCATCAGATTTCCAGTATCTCCCTGCGGAAGAACCGTGGATAAGCACCCCTACTGCAAATGAACTGTTGGAGAACTGTATTATAGCAAAGTGTCAAGGTGCAGCGCTCTCAAATGGACAAAGACTGTTCTTAAAGTGTTCAGAGGCCACCTAGAGACAGTTGTGCTGTTGCTATGTCATGCTTTACTGTGGAAAAGGAACTGTTGGACATATTGGGGGGTGCTAGCAATGCAGGTGGAGAGATAGACGATGCAGCGTTGTTTGGGGGTAGATGGGGGGCTGGTTGGGTCTCTGTGCCGGTAGACAGGTAGTTTTGGGAAGGCTGGAGGATAGATGGAAGGTATTGGAGGGACTGTACCTATATGCAGTGACAATTAGTCTATAACAGTATATCACGACATAGGAATATTTTTCGCTTTAGTATTCTTATAGAGTTCTGTTACCATAATATAAGGCTTTACTAATTTTCTATGCCTGTCTATTTTTATGTTATTCTGTTAGAATAAAAGGATGGTATGTTAGGGGTAATATGAATCTGATGGCAGCCATCTTGTTCTTCGCAGCCATCTTGTTCCTCGCAGCCATTTTGTCATGAATAGACTTTATTATACTGGGGTATTATGCAGTGAGAACTATATGCATATTATGATAGTTTCCTTAGCTGTTCGGCCTTGCCAATGTACCCTGGCCCAACGCCCAGAAGAAGATAGAATAAGATAATGTAAACAAGAGGGTTCAGAAACCTTGTTGTCTCCGCAGATGGGGGGCTGAGAAACTCATGTTCCAGTTTTTCCTTGTACTTTGCTCTGTATAACTGTGTAAGATGACGCGGTCCTAACGTGTCATCCCCTTAACCCTGTATGTCACTATAAGAAAGGCTTGCACTGTGCAATAAACAGAATTGGCTTTCAATCATAATGCTGCGTGGTCTGAGTCATTCTAAGGGGCCCTTATCAGATAATCTACATATGCCTCAGGTGGTACACTAGGCCCCAGGCTTTGGCCTGCGCTGACACCCCCCCCCCCCGTGGGATTATACACCTTACAGGGAGTAACAGGGATTAAAGTGCTAACAATAGTACTACTTAACACAACCTAGTTACCATGAATCCCAGACCGCATATTTTATTATTATACTTTTTCAGGGTAATTATATATATATCAAATCTATCTATTTATTTTCTATCTATTCTATCTAACTATCAATCTATGTATATCTATCTATCAATTCTATCTATCTCGTGTCCGGACTATTTTGAGACAGCCACTTGTGTTTTTGACAAATTTGAAGTAGGAGGACAGACCAATCATCTTCTTCCATCTCCCTGTTCCAAAAATGCAGGCCATATAGACCTCCCCCGATAGCGGGAGTAACAGGTAGTAGTAAACTGCTAAGAATAGTACTACTTAACACACCACGGGTCCCAGACCGCATGTCTTATTGTTATACTCTGTCTGTGAAATTATATATCTTTCAAATCTATCTATTAATCTATCAAATCTATCTAACTATCAATCGTATCTATCAAATGTATATTGCATCTATTTATCGATGTAATTTGTATCTATCAAATGTATATTGCATCTTTTGATCGATAAAATTTATATCTATCAAATGGATATTGCATCTATTGAATTATGTAATTCGTATCTATCAAATGTATATTGCATCTATTGATAAGTAAATTATATATAAACCTTAAACGGTCTAAGGTCAAACATGCCATAGTAAATTGACAATACAATACAGAAGTATGATATAGTACATTGCAGTTATGAACTTACTAGAATTTTTCAAATGTCAAAATCAACTGCAATAACAGTTATAATGCTGTTAGCTATACCTAGACCAATAACATAAAAGGTATGCAATTAAATGCCAGAAAATGCAGAGTATTTATATAGAGGAAACCTAACTATATACACAAAACCTAACCCAAAACGTTTGGGTTTACCGTGGCTACACAGTCCCATATAACTACATGTGTTCATATTGGTGAAATGTTAGAACAGTGCAAATGTTCCATGCTAAACTGAACTTGAGATATATATGCACAAGGGTATCTAACTCTATGTAGAAAAGGGCATATAGCATCATATGGACACCATACCCACCATAGTGGAAAGTGAAAGTAAAAATGAATATAATTACGGCTCAAAGCCGAAACATGTAAGCCACTGGTGCCACGCTCATTTTGTTTTATTGTTTGGATATTGCACTGTCTACCTATGAGCTTGTATGCTCTGTTTTACTGGACTTAATAAAAGTTATTTGTTTTATCATACGAGTGCATTGGGATTACATATCTTCTATTTCGACTTATATTTTATAATTCACTAAAGCAACACATTTGACAATTTGTGTTAATAAACAATATAGAGCATGTACTAAGTGCAAGGTGGGGTACCCCAAAATGTGATGAAAAGCACTCACTGGACTCATCACATTTGCCTTTACAATTACCCTCACAGCACTGTGGCAGTTGGAGACATTTAGTGAGAGTGCATCCACACCACCATTTACTATATATATATATATATATATATATATATATATATATATATATATAAACATATATAGCCATATTATATATATATGTATGTATATATATATATATATGTATATTTATTCACAAAGAAAATTAGCAGGAAATGCATATGTGACAGTACAGCTGTGCGATGCTATAACAATAGCAACAGATTATGGGACATTGACAAACGTCACATCAGACTTACATACCTGTGCATTACATATAATACATCTTTTTACAAATAATTTAAGCATGAGAAGTTCACCAAACTATTGGAACTTTATATAAAAAATATTAAAACTCTAATGGGGTATCACATTTTAAGTATAAGTAAATAAAATGCAGAAGGTTTTCATGGGAGAGTGAATCTAGGGAGCTACAATATGCCCTATCAATGAGAATAGATCTGAAACCCATGAAATATTCAATTTGGTTATGTTGTATGTTGTTTGTAGTTGCATAGTAAATCATTAAGTTCTCCAATATTGCACAAAGAGGGGTTCCCCATGTCTACCAATGTAGTAAGATTTGTAGAGCTTAGTAGATGAGAATAAGTGCAGCGTTCCCCCGGCAGGTCTTCTGGGGGCAGATATTGAGCAGAAAAATGAGGTTTCCACCTCTAAACTCAATGGCCCAGTCTGAGAGATCCAGAGGTGTAGATTAAAAAGTTGTATATCTTTCTAATTAGTAGACATTTGTGCAGCAGTGTCTAGCTTCAGTAAAAGTGGATGCTGAACCATACCAAAGATAATTGGCAGATTAGCCACAGCACTAAAGGAAAGGCTTCTCATGGCTGCCTCCTGGACACCCTCAACTCAAAACTTTTTATAACCTTAATCAATTTTAATATTTCATAATATGTTTACTATGTATTTAGGGCCAGATATTTTTGCATGGAAGCTTTGTGCTCAATAGAGCGCACTTCCATAGGCTCCAATGGGAGCCTCACTCTCATGCTATGAGACACGGTATGAGAATTAGTGCAGTGAAGAAGGTAAGTCATGCAGCAATGGGCAGCAATTTTAAATATACATGTATATGAATATATACAGTACATACAGTATATATTTATGTGTTAATTTGTGTATATATACATATTAACACGTTTTTTTTTCATATAAACTAAAAGACCCTTTATTTTGGGGGCATTCTGGGCACTTTTAGAGAATTAAAGAGAGATCTGACTTCTGGTTAATTTTCTGAGCACTAATTGCTACTGCAAGCTTGTGGTAGCAATAACCAGCCACTTATAACGCAAACGGGCAAATAAATTTGTGATAGATTAGTGCTCAATGGCCCTCTATGTAGATATTTTACATTCCAATGTTCTTCACTTTAAAGAAAACGTTCTTAATATTTTTAAATATATCTATATATATATATAATCATATAGATATATGTAGGTATAGATAAATATTTTAGAAAGCACACACACACACACACACACACATATATATATATATATATATATATATATATATATATATATATATATATATATAAAACAAAATGTATGCTTAAATTTGGAGAGTCCATAACGTCATTCCAATTACTAGTGGGATATTTACTAGCTGTTAAGTGTCACTTCCCTTACCCATAACCCCCAGTCATTCAGCCGAAGGGAAATGGAAAAGGAAAATAACACAAAGGTGTAGAGGTGCCTGAGGTTTAGTAAAATATTACTGTCTAATCTAAAGGGTGGGGTCGTGGACTCCCCATGTCCGGAAATAAATAAATTTATCAGGTAAGCATACATTTTGTTTTCTTTCCTAAGACGTGGAGAGTCCACTACGTCATTCCAATTACTAGTGGGAACCAATACCCAAGCTAGAGAACACGGAATGAATAGGGAGGGAGAATAAGACATACCTAAACTGACGGTACCACCGCTTGAAGAACCTTTTTCCTAAAGGAAGCCACAGCCGAGGCAAAAGTATCAGATTTGTAGAATTTAGAAAAAGTATGCAGAGAGGACCAAGTTGTAGCCTTGCAAATCTGTTCCACAGAAGCTTCATCTTTGAAAGCCCAAGAAGAAGAGACAGCACTAGTGGAATGAGCTGTAAGTCTCTCAGGAGGCTGCTGTCCAGCAGTCTCATAAGCTAAACGAATCATACTTTTCAACCAGAGGGAAAGAGAAGTAGAAGTAGCCTTCTGACCCTTATGCTTTCCACAGAAACAAACAAACATGGCAGCAGACTGACGAAAATACTTAGTAGCCTGTTGGTAGAATTTTAGAGTGTGCACCACATACAAATTGTGCAACAGACGTTCCTTATGAGAGGAAGGATTAGGACAAAGAGAAGGAACAACAATTTTCTGATTAATATTTCTATACAAAACCACTTTAGGGAGAAACCCCAATTTAGTACGAAGGACCACCTTATCCGAATGCAAAATAAGGTAAGGCGAATCGCACTGAAAAGCTGAGAGTTCGGAAACTCTCTGAGCAGAATAAATAGCAATAATAAACGAAACCTTCCAAAACATCAGCTTAATATCTATGGAATGCATTGGCTCAAACGGAGCCTGTTGAAAAAACTCTAAGAACTAGGTTAAGGCTCCAAGGAGGAGCAACAGATTTAAACACAGGCCTGATTCTAACCAGGGCCTGACAAAATGATTGACCATCTGGCAGACCTGCCAGATGCTATGTAAAAGAATAGATAATCCAGAAATCTGACCTTTCAGAGAACTGACTGACAAATATTTTCTCCAGACCATCCTGGAGAAAAGACAAAATTCTAGGAATCCTGATTCTACTCCAAAAATAGCCCTTTGATTCACACCAATAAAGGTATTTATGTCATACCTTATGCTAAATCTTACGAGTAACAGGCTTCTGAGCCTGAATCATAGTATCAATGACAGACTCAGAAAACCCATGCTTAGCCAGAACTAAGCATTCGATCTCAAAGCAGTCAGCTTCAGAGAAACAAGATGTGGATGGAGGAAAGGACCCTGAGTTAGAAGGTCCTGCCTCAGAGGTAACCTCCAAGTAGGTGGAAGAGATTCACCAGGTCCACAAACCAAATCCTGCGAGGCCATGCAAGAGCTATTATAATTACAGGTGCTCTCTCCTGTTTAATACGAGCAATGACTCATTGAAGGAGAGCAAACGGAAGAAACAGGCATGCTAGAGCATCTATCAGGGTGGCCTGAGGATCTCTTGACCTTGAACCGTACCTTGGAAGCTTGGTGTTCAGAAGAGACGCCATCAGATAAAACTCCGGCACCCCCCACTTGAGGGTTAACCTGGAGAAGACCTCTGGATGGAGAGCAGACTCCCCGGATGAAATTTCTGTCTGCTCAAGAAATCCGCCTCCCAGTTGTCCACCCCTGGAATGTGGATGGCAAATAGAAGACAATTGTGAGCTTTCGCACACTGCAGAATACGAGTCATCTCCTTCATGGCCAAGTATCTCCAAGTTCCTCCCTGGTGGTTGATATAGGCCACTGAGGTGATACTGTCGGACTGGAACCTGATAAACTAGGCTAAGGAAAACTGATGCCAACCCTTTAGGGCATGGAAGATCGCTCTTAACTTCAATATGTTTATTGGGAAAGATGACTCCTCCCGAGACCATAAACCCTGAGCCTTTAACGAGTTCCAGACTGCTCCCCAGCCCAGCAGGCTGGCATCCATGTTCACAATCACCCAGGAAGGTCTCCAGAAGCCCTGAGACAGATGATCCTGAGAAATCCATCACGATAGAGAGTCTATTGTCAACTGGTCTAGATCTATGGTCTGAGACAGATCTGAATGATTCCCATCCTATTGTCTGAGCATGCACAACTGCAGAGTTTTAAAATGGAATTGAGCAAAGGAAATGATTCCCATGGAAGCGACCATCAGACCAATTACCTCCATACATTGAGCTACTGATGGCCGAACAGTAGACTGAATAGAGAGGCAAGAAGTGAGAAGCTTGTATCTAGATAAATCTTCCTAGATAGAGAAGGAACAAGGGAACTCTTCTCCAGATTCACTTTCCATCCATTGGAACGTAGAAAAGACAACAAGGTCTCGGTATGAGAGTTTGCTTGTTGAAAGTTGGCACCTGAACCAATATGTCGTCCAGGTAAGGAGCCACCACAATTCCCTGTGACCTGATAACTGCAAAGAGAGACCCCAGAACCTCTGAAAAGATCCTGGGAGCTGTGGCAAGGCCAAACGGAAGAGCAACAAACTGAAAATGCTTGTCTGGAAAAGCAAATCTCAGAAACTGTGATGATCCCCGTGTATGGGAACATGAAGATACGCGTCCTTCAGGTTTATGGTCATCATGAACTGACCCTCTTGGACCAAAGGAAGAATGTAACGAATGGTTTCCATTTTGAAGGACGGTACCCTGAGAAACTTGTTGAGACTTTTTAGGTCTAAAATGAGTTGAAAAGTTCCCTCTTTTTTTGGAACCACAAACAGATTTGAATAAAAGCCTAGACCCTGTTCTGTTACTGGAACAGAAACAATCTCTCCCAGGGAGGAAAGGTCCTGAACACACCTTAAGAATGCCTCTCTTTTTATCTGATTTGCAGATAACCTTGAGAGGAGAAATCTGCCCTTTGGATGACAAGATTTGAATTCTATTTTGCACCCTTGAGATACTATGTCCACAGCCCAAGGATCTGGGACATCCCGTATCCAGGCTAGATGAAACAAGGAAAGTCTGCCCCCACTTGATCCGATATAGGACCAGGGGCAGACCCTTCATGCTGATTTAGTCTCAGCAGAGGACTTCTTTGATTGCTTTCCCTTGTTCCAAGACTGATTGGGTTTCCAGGAAGACTTGATCTGATCCTGCATGGAAGAGGGAGAGGAAAACTTTTGATCCTTGAAGTTACGAAAAGAACGAAAATTACACTGATGTTCTTTAGGTCTATTCTTCTTGTCTTGAGGGAAATTTCACCTGTAATTTCAGAAATTATCACCGTCAGACAAGGACCAAACAGGGTCTTACCCTTGTAAGGTAACAACAGGAGCTTGGACTTGGAGGTAACATCAGCTGGCCATGATTTTAGCCACAGAGCCATGTGGGCTAGGACAGAGAAGCCAGACATCTTGGCTCCCAGTCTAATGACTTGTATGTTAGCATCCAAGATAAAGGCATTGGCTAGTTTGAGAGCCTTAATCCTATCTTGGATCTCCTCTAACGGAGTATCCTCTAAAATCAGTTTGGACAGGGCATTGCACCAATAAGATGCTACACTAGCTACCATGGCAATACAAACCGCAGGTTGCCATTGTAGACCCTGATGAACATACATTTTCTTTAAATAGGCCTCCAGTTTCTTGTCTATAGGATCTGTAAATGAACAGATATCCTCAATAAGAATCATGATTCTCTTAGCCAGAGTAGAAATAGCCCCTTCTACCTTAGGAACTATGCGTCATAAGCCTCGAATGGAGTCAGCAACAGGTAACATCTTCTTAAAAACGGGAGACGGTGAATAAGGAATCCCAGGTTTATCCCATTGCTGTGCAATAATTAGTGATGTCGCGAACTGAAAATTTTCCATTCGCGAACGGCGGACTCGAACTTCCGCAACTGTTCACGAACGGGCGAACCGGGTGAACCGCCATTGACTTCAATAGGAAGGCGAATTTTAAAACCCACAGGGACTCTTTCTGGCCACAATAGTGATGGAAAAGTTGTTTCAAGGGGACTAACACCTGGACTGTGGCATGCCGGAGGGGGATCCATGGCAAAACTCCCACGGAACATTACATAGTTGATGCAGAGTCTGGTTTTAATCCATAAAGGGCATAAATCACCTAACATTCCTAAATTGTTTGGAATAACGTGCTTTAAAACATCAGGTATGATGTTGTATTGATCAGGTAGTGTAAGGGTTACGCCCGCTTCACAGTGACAGACCAAACCAGTTTAACGCACCGCAAACAACCGCAAACAGTCCATTTGCACAACCACGAGATAGATAGATTTGATAGATACATAGATACATAGATTAGATAGATAGATCAATTGATGCAATATACATTTGATAGATACGATAGATAGATTTGATAGATAAATAGATAGATTTGATAGATATATAATTTCCCAGACAGAGAATTACAAGACGTGCGGTCTGGGACCCATGGTAAGGTTCCCAGAGGCAGTTGCGGTGCCAGGGGACGTGTATATGGCATGGATTTTAGGAACCGGGAGATGGAAAAAGATGCTTGGTCAGTCCTCCTACTTCAAATTTGGGGCACTGCGCGTGCAATCGTGGCCGGACTTTTAGCCGACGGACATTTGGCCAACGGACATTTGTCCAATGGACATTTGGCCGAAACACAAGTGGCTGTCACAAAACAGTCCGGCCACGAGATAGATAGATTTGATAGATAGATACATAGATTAGATAGATAGATCAATAGATGCAATATACATTTGATAGATACGATAGACAGATAGATAGATTTGATAGATAAATAGATAGATTTGATAGATAGATAGATAATTTCCCAGACAGAGAATTACAAGACATGCGATCTGTGACCCATGGTAAGGGTACTTCCTTTTGCACAATCGAGTACAGGTTGGGGATTGCCTTTTGTGCAAAGAAATTTCATCCGGGTACCTTCCACTGCTGTGTCCCCTATCAGGGGATGTGTATATGGCATGGATTTTAGGAACCGGGAGATGGAAAAAGATGCTTGGTCGGTCCTCCTACTTCAAATTTGGGGCACTGCGCGTGCAATCTAATGTGCCACCAGATAGGAGTGGTGTGTTAAGTAGTACTATTCCTATCAGTTTAATCCTGTTAAGTGTCTTTTTTTTGGTTTTGTTTTTGAAGCCACAGTGCAGCACCAGAGGCCAGAAAAATTTGGCATGTACAAATGCCTGAAAAATTAGGTATTGTTGCAGCCGCTGCTGTAGCAGCGGCCAGAAAAATTGATGTTTGTTTCCCAGGCAGAAAGTGCCCTAAAACATTGCGGCTTAAACCCTAGTTGGTGGCGGATAAGTCACGCAAGTCATCCGGCATTTGAAGATAAAATACAGCAGCGTGTGGACCATTTTTAGCCCAAGGCAGCTCATCTCATCAGGCCTTTTTTACTCGAATGTATCGCCCAATGTCAGTCCCTTCGGGATCCATCCCTCATTCATCTTAATAAAGGTGAGGTAATCTAGACTTTTTTGACCTAGGCGACTTCTCTTCTCAGTGACAATACCTCCTGCTGCACTGAAGGACCTTTCTGACAGGACACTTGAAGCGGGGCAGGCCAGAAGTTCTATTGCAAATTGGGATAGCTCAGGCCACAGGTCAAGCCTGCACACCCAGTAGTCAAGGGGTTCATCGCTTCTCAGAGTGTCGAGATCTGCAGTTAAGGCGAGGTAGTCTGCTACCTGTCAGTCGAGTCGTTCTCCGCATGTCCTCCATCAACAACATGTCTGTAAAGCGTTCTGTCCTTGCCGGCGTGGTCATGGGAGTCGGAGGATTACTTTCAGCTATTCCCCTGTTAGATTCACGTTGTGCAGTGACATCACCCTTATACGCTGTGTAAAGCATACTTTTTAATTTATTTTGGAAATGCTGCATCAATTCTGACTTGTTGTAATTCGGTAACATTTCTGGCACTTTATGCTTATACCGGGGGTTTATTAGCGTGGACACCCAGTACAGGTCATTCTCCTTCAGCTTTGTTATACGAGGGTCCCTCAACAGGCACGACAGCATGAAAGACCCCATTTGCACAAGGTTGGATGCCGAGCTACTCATGTCCCGTTCCTCGTCCTCAGTGATGTCACTAAAGGTATCTTCTTCCCCCCAGCCACGTACAACACCACGGGTACCAGATAGGTGACAACGAGCACCCTGGGATGCCTGTTGTGGTTGGTCTTCCTCCTCCTCTTCAAAACCACATTCCTCCTCTGACTCCTCTTCCTCACAATCCTCTTCCAGCGTTGCCGCAGGTCCAGCTGTTTCTGGTGGTGATGGTGACCACAACTCTTCCTCTTCCTCTTCACGCTCATCTACGGCTTGATCCAGCACTCTTCGCAGGGCACGCTCCAGGAAGAAAACAAATGGTATGATGTGGCTGATGGTGCCTTTGGTGCGACTGACTAGGTTTGTCACCTCCTCAAAAGGACGCATGAGCCTACAGGCATTGCGCATGAGGGCCCAGTAACGTGGCAAAAAAATTCCCAGCTCCACAGAGGCTGTCCTAGCACCCCGGTCATACAAATACTCATTAACGGCTTTTTCTTGTTGGAGCAGGTGGTCGAACATTAGTTGGAGCAGGCGGTCGAACATTAGGAGTGTTGAATTCCAATGTGTCGGGCTGTCTCAAATCAAGCGCCTTACTGGCATGTTGTTTCGCCGCTGGATATCTGAAAAGTGCGCCATGGCCGTGTAGGAACACCTCAAATGGCCACACACCTTCCAGGCCTGCTTCAGGACATCCTGTAAGCCTGGGCACTTATTCACAAAGCGTTGTACGATCAGATTACACACATGTGCCATGCACGGCACATGTGTAAACTTGCCCAATTTCAATGCCGCCACCAAATGACTTCCGTTGTCAGAAACCACTTTGCCAATCTCCAGTTGGTGCGGAGTCAGCCACTGATCCACCTGTGCGTTCAGGGCGGACAGGAGTGCTGGTCCGGTGTGACTCTCTGCTTTCAGGCAAGTCAACCCCAAGATGGCGTGACACAGCCGTATCCGGGATGTGGAATAGTACCTGCGGAGCTGGGGGTGTGCCGTTGATGTGGAGCAAGATGCAGCAGCAGAAGAGGACTCAGCCGAGGAGGTTATGGAAGAGGATGGAGTAGAAGGAGTAGAGGAGGTGGCAGCAGGCCTGCCTGCAAGTCGTGGCGGTGTCACCAACTCCTCCTCTGCAGAGCCACGCATTCCATGCTTGGCAGCCGTCAGCAGGTTTACCCAATGCGCAGTGTAGGTGATATACCTGCCCTGACCATGCTTTGCTGACCAGCTATCAGTGGTCATATGGACCCTTGCCCCAACACTGTGTGCCAGACATGCCATTACTTCCTTTCGCACAATCGAGTACAGGTTGGGGATTGCCTTTTGTGAAAAGAAATTTCAGCCGGGTACCTTCCACTGCGGTGTCCCAATAGCTACAAATTTTTTGAACGCCTCAGACTCCACCAGCTTGTATGAGTTCAGACAAGCCAGCTGTCAGACGCCGGGCAAGGGGGTGACTTTGTGACATTGGCTTCTTACGCTCAAACATGTCCTTGACAGACACCTGACTGTGGGCAGATGAGCAGGAACTGCTCCGGAAGAGAAATGGAGTGGCGGATGGTTGAGATGGGGCAAGGAGGACAGCAGTGGTTGATGTGGCTGATGATGCTGGACCAGGAGGAGGATGGCGGCTTTGAGTTTGTGTGCTACTTCTACTCATGTGTTGATCCCAAAGGCATTTGTGATGTGCGATCATGTGCCTTCGCAAAGCAGTTGTACCTAGGTGGGTGTTGCACTTCCCACGACTCAGTTTCTTTTGGCACAGGTTGCAAATGGCATCGCTGTTGTCAGAGGCAGACACACACAAAAAATGCCACATTGCTGAGCTCTGCAATGACGGCATTCTGGTGGTGGCAACAGCATGCGTTGATTAGCGTGCTGTCTGGCTGACCCCGGGTGCCGATGCATGCTGTCTGACTGTGCCACTAGCTCCTGACGACCTCCCCCTGCTTCTAACTCATCTCCTCCTCCTCCTCTCTGTCTCCCCATCTGAACTTTCCCCCTTTTCTTCTTCTATTCTAGCGGGCACCCACGTGACATCCACGGACACATCGTCATCATCAACCGCTTCACTTGTATCTGACAAATCAACAAAGGAAGCAGCAGCGGGTACAACATCATCATCATCACAGCGTACGTCCATGTCTGTAATGCTGCCTGACTGAGACATATCACTGTTATCTACACCCTCTGTCAATGATGGTTGTGCATCACTCATTTCTTCCAACTGATGTGTAAAAAACTCCTCTGACACATCAAGTGAAGTGGCTGTGGTGCTAGTGTTGATGGTGGCGGCAGGTGGGCGAGTGGTGGTAACTTGAGAGGTGCCCAAAGATAAGCTGGAGGAGGATTGTGCGTCAAGGTTCGGAGCGGAAGCTATAGAAGATTGGGTGTCCTGTGTTAAAAAGTCAACTATGTCCTCCACAGAACTTCTCGAGTTCATGGGACGTGGCCTCTGAACACTGGGCATTATTCTACGGCCAAAGGGAATCACAGCACCATGACCACAACAGCACCTGCGGGGTGGCCTGCCTCTTCCTGTCATTTTTTCTTAAATGTACACTTACACTACTATTAAACAAGATATGAGTGGTGGCACTGGGCAAGTGGGCACAGTATACGCTGTGAGCATGACACAAAAAAGCAGACTGATGTTGGACAGTCCAAAAAGTTTTTATTTTTTTAAATGTACACTTACACTACTATTAAACAAGATATGAGTGGTGCCACTGGGCAAGTGAGCACAGTATACACTGTGAGCCTGGCACACACGCTGGCAGGCAAGCAACTGCAATTAGATTACACAAGCAGACTGATGTTTCACAGTCAAAAAAGTTTTTTTTTTAATTATTTACACTACTGTTACACCAGATATGAGTGGTGGCACTGGGCAAGTGGGCCTGGCACACACACTGGCAGGCAGGCAACTGCAATTAGATTACACTAGCAGACTAATGTTTCACAGTCAAAAAAGTTTTTTTTTTTAAATTATTTACACTACTGTTACACCAGATATGAGTGGTGGCACTGGGCAAGTGGGCCTGGCACACACGCTAGCAGGCAGGCAACTGCAATTAGATTACACTAGCAGACTGATGTTTCACAGTCAAAAAAGTTTTTTTTTTAAATTATTTACACTACTGTTACACCAGATATGAGTGGTGGCACTGGGCAAGTGGGCCGGGCACACACATTGGCAGGCAGGAAAATGCAATTAGAATTACACTAGCAGACTGATGTTTCACAGTCAAAAAAGTTTTTTTTTTTTTTAATTATTTACACTACTGTTACACCAGATATGAGTGGTGGCACTGGGCAAGTGGGCCTGGCACACACGCTAGCAGGCAAGCAACTGCAATTAGATTACACTAGCAGACTGATGTTTCACAGTCAAAAAGTTTTTTTTTTTTTAATTAGTTACACTACTGTTACACCAGATATGAGTGGTGGCACTGGACAAGTGGGCCTGACACACACACTGGCAGGCAGGCAACTGCAATTAGATTACACTAGCAGACTGATGTTTCACAGTCAAAAAAGTTGTTTTTTTTTATTATTTACACTACTCTTACACCAGATATGAGTGGTGGCACTGGGCAAGTGGGCCTGGCACACACGCTAGCAGGCAGGCAACTGCAATTAGATTACACTAGCAGACTGATGTTTCACAGTCAAAAAAGTTTTTTTTTTAAAATTATTTACACTACTGTTACACCAGATATGAGTGGTGGCACTGGGCAAGTGGGCCGGGCACACATGTTGGCAGGCAGGAAAATGCAATTAGAATTACACTAGCAGACTGATGTTTCACAGTCAAAAAAGTTTTTTGTTTTTTTTTATTATTTACACTACTGTTACACCAAATATGAGTGGTGGCACTGGGCAATTGGGCCTGGCACACACGCTAGCAGGCAAGCAACTGCAATTAGATTACACTAGCAGACTGATGTCTCACAGTCAAAAAAGTTGTTTTTTTTTATTATTTACACTACTGTTACACCATATATGAGTGGTGGCACCGGGCAAGTGGGCCTGGCACACACACTGGCAGGCAGGCAGGTAACTGCAATTAGATTACACTAGCAGACTGATGTTTCACAGTCAAAAAAAGTTTTTTTTTTTTTTAATTATTTACACTACTGTTACACCAGATATGAGTGGTGGCACTGGGCAAGTGGGCCTGGCACACACGCTGGCAGGCAGGCAACTGCAATTAGATTACACTAGCAGACTGATGTTTCACAGTCAAAAAAGTTTTTTGTTTTTTTTAATTATTTACACTACTGTTACACCAGATATGAGTGGTGGCACCGGGCAAGTGGGCCTGGCACACACGCTAGCAGGCAGGCAAATGCAATTAGATTACACAAGCAGACTGATGTTTCACAGTCAAAAATGTTTTTTATTTTAAATTATTTACACTACTGTTACACCAGATATGAGTGGTGGCACTAGGCAAATGAGCCGGGCACACACGTTGGCAGGCAGGCAAATGCAATTAGAATTACACTAGCAGACTGATGTTTCACAGTCAAAAAAAGTTTTTTTTTTTTAATTATTTACACTACTGTTACACCACGCTGGCAGGCAGGCAGGCAACTACAATTAGATTACACTAGCAGACTGATGTTTCACAATCAAAAAAGTTTTTTTTTTTTAAATTTACACTACTGTTACAACAGATATGAATGGTGGCACTAGTTGGCAAGTGGGCCTGGCACACACGCTGGCAGGCAGGCAACTACAATTAGATTACACTAGCAGACTGATGTTTCACAGTCAAAAAAGTTTTTTTTTTTTAAAAATTACACTACTGTTACAACAGATATGAGTGGTGGCACTTAGCAAGTGGGCCTGGCACACACGCTGGCAGGCAGGCAAATGCAATTAGATTACACAAGCAGACTGATGTTTCACAGTCAAAAATGTTTTTTATTTTAAATTATTTACACTACTGTTACACCAGATATGAGTGGTGGCACTAGGCAAATGAGCCGGGCACACACGTTGGCAGGCAGGCAAATGCAATTAGAATTACACTAGCAGACTGATGTTTCACAGTCAAAAAAAGTTTTTTTTTTTTAATTATTTACACTACTGTTACACCACGCTGGCAGGCAGGCAGGCAACTACAATTAGATTACACTAGCAGACTGATGTTTCACAATCAAAAAAGTTTTTTTTTTTTTAAATTTACACTACTGTTACAACAGATATGAATGGTGGCACTAGTTGGCAAGTGGGCCTGGCACACACGCTGGCAGGCAGGCAACTACAATTAGATTACACTAGCAGACTGATGTTTCACAGTCAAAAAAGTTTTTTTTTTTTAAAAATTACACTACTGTTACAACAGATATGAGTGGTGGCACTTAGCAAGTGGGCCTGGCACACACGCTGGCAGGCAGGCAACTGCAATTAGATTACACTAGCAGACTGATGTTTCACAGTCAAAAAAGTTTTTTTTTAAATATTTACACTACTGTTACACCAGATATGAGTGGTGGCACTGGGCAAGTGGGCCAGGCACACACGTTGGCAGGCAGGAAAATGCAATTAGAATTACACTAGCAGACTGATGTTTCACAGTCAAAAAAGTTTTTTTTTTTTTTTAATTATTTACACTACTGTTACTCCAGATATGAGTGGTGGCACTGGGCAAGTGGGCCTGGCACACACGCTAGCAGGCAAGCAACTGCAATTAGATTACACTAGCAGACTGATGTTTCACAGTCAAAAAAGTTTTTTTTTTTTATTATTTACACTACTGTTACACCAGATATGAGTGGTGGCACTGGGCAAGTGGGCCTGGCACACACGCTAGCAGGCAGGCAACTGCAATTAGATTACACTAGCAGACTGGTGTTTCACAGTCAAAAAAGTTTTTTTTTTTTAAATTATTTACACTACTGTTACACCAGATATGAGTGGTGGCACTGGGCAAGTGGGCCGGGCACACACGTTGGCAGGCAGGAAAATGCAATTAGAATTACACTAGCAGACTGATGTTTCACAGTCAAAAAAGTTTTTTGTTTTTCTTTATTATTTACACTACTGTTACACCAGATATGAGTGGTGGCACTGGGCAATTGGGCCTGGCACACACGCTAGCAGGCAAGCAACTGCAATTAGATTACACTAGCAGACTGATGTCTCACAGTCAAAAAAGTTTTTTTTTTTAATTATTTACACTACTGTTACACCATATATGAGTGGTGGCACCGGGCAAGTGGGCCTGGCACACACACTGGCAGGCAGGCAGGCAACTGCAATTAGATTACACAAGCAGACTGATGTTTCACAGTCAAAAAAAGTTTTTTTTTTTTTTTAATTATTTACACTACTGTTACACCAGATATGAGTGGTGGCACTGGGCAAGTGGGCCTGGCACACACGCTGGCAGGCAGGCAACTGCAATTAGATTACACTAGCAGACTGATGTTTCACAGTCAAAAAAGTTTTTTGTTTTTTTTTATTATTTACACTACTGTTACACCAGATATGAGTGGTGGCACCGGGCAAGTGGGCCTGGCACACACGCTAGCAGGCAGGCAAATGCAATTAGATTACACAAGCAGACTGATGTTTCACAGTCAAAAAAGTTTTTTATTTTAAATTATTTACACTACTGTTACACCAGATATGAGTGGTGGCACTGGGCAAATGAGCCGGGCACACACGTTGGCAGGCAGGCAAATGCAATTAGAATTACACTAGCAGACTGATGTTTCACAGTCAAAAAAAAGTTTTTTTTTTTTAATTATTTACACTACTGTTACACCACGCTGGCAGGCAGGCAGGCAACTACTATTAGATTACACTAGCAGACTGATGTTTCACAATCAAAAAAGGTTTTTTTTTTTTAAATTTACACTTCTGTTACAACAGATATGAATGGTGGCACTAGTTGGCAAGTGGGCCTGGCACACACGCTGGCAGGCAGGCAACTACAATTAGATTACACTAGCAGACTGATGTTTCACAGTCAAAAAAGTTTTTTTTTAAAAAAAATTACACTACTGTTACAACAGATATGAGTGGTGGCACTTAGCAAGTGGGCCTGGCACACACGCTGGCAGGCAGGCAACTGCAATTAGATTACACTAGCAGACTGATGTTTCACAGTCAAAAAGGTTTTTTTTTAAATATTTACACTACTGTCATAACAAATATGATTGGTGGCACTTAGCAAGTGGGCCTGGCACACACGCTGGCAGGCAGGCAACTGCAATTAGATCACACTAGCAGACTGATGTTTCACAGTCAAAAAAGTGTTTTGTTTTTTTAAATTTACACTACTGTTACAACAGATATGAGTGGTGGCACTAGTTGGCAAATGGGCCTGGCACACACGCTGGCAGGCAGGCAACTACAATTAGATTACACTAGCAGACTGATGTTTCACAGTCAAAAAAGTTTTTTTTAAAAAATGTACACTACTGTTACAACAGATATGAGTGGTGGCACTGAGCAAGTGGGCCTGACACACACGCTGGCAGGCAGGCAGGCAACTACAGTTAGATTACACTAGCAGACTGATGTTTCACAGTCAAAAAAGTATTTTTTTTCAAAATTTATACTACTGTTACAACAGATATGAGTGGTGGCACTAGTTGGCAAGTGGGCCTGGCACACACGCTGGCAGGCAGGCAACTGCTATTAGATTACACTAGCAAACTGATGTTTCACAGTCAAAAAAGTTTTTTTTTTTTAAATTTACACTACTGTTACAACAGATATGAGTGGTGGCACTTAGAAAGTGGGCCTGGCACACACACTGGCAGGCAGGCAACTGCAATTAGATTACACTAGCAGACTGATGTTTCACAATCAAAATTACACATGTAAAAAAAAAAAAGACTGATGTTCTAGCCCTAAAAAGGGCTTTTTGGGGTGCTGTCCTTACATCAGAGATCAGATGAGTCCTTCAGGACTGTAGTGGACACTGAATACACTAGCCTAGCTATAAATTTCCCTATAAAATCAGCAGCAGCTACACTATCCCTCCTCTCACTAAGAATGCAGGATCAGAATGAATCTAAAATGGCTGCTGTCCAGGAGCTGGGAGGGTCTGGGAGGGAGTGTCTGCTGCTGATTGGCTGAAATGTGTCTGCAGACTGTGAGATACAGGGTCAAAGTTTACTCAATGATGACGAATAGGGGGCGGATTGAACATCACATGTGTTCACCCGCCGCGGCGAACGCAAACAAGCTATGTTCGCCGGGAACTATTCCCCGGCGAACTATTCGCGACATCACTACCAATAATCTCTGACACACAGTCTGGAACAGGAAACACTTCCACCGCAGAAGGAACATTGTAGTATTTGTTTAGTTTACTACATTTCTTAGGGTTGACAGCAACAGAAGCGTTGGAGTCATCCAAAGTAGCCAAAACCTCCTTTACCAGTACACGGTGGTGTTCAAGCTCAAATCTGAAGTTTACCTCTTCAGAATCAGACAAAGGAATTATACTGACAGAATCTGAGATTTCACCCTCAGAGGCTACTGAAGTATCCTCCCTATCAGACTTATGAGGAGGGTCAACCTTCACGGCAGCAGAAGAGACAGACATCTTACTATCTGACAAATGTTTAGATTTCATCTTGCGTTTTCCCAACATAGGAAAAGCAGATAATGCAGCAGATACCACAGAGGATATTTGTGCAGCAAAGTCTGATGGCAGATAAACTCCTGGTGGCTGATAGGAACTGCAGGGCACTGTATGTGACGCCCTTGAGGCTTGGGACGTTTGAGGAGAAAGCTGTGGCATAGCCTGAACAGCATCGTCCTGAGAGACATTGGGCTCAGATGGCAACAATCTATAATTACATTCAAGAGTTCTAGCTAAGCATGCAGCACAAAATTGCATAAGCAAAACAATTTGTGCCTCTAGGCTTAACAAAAATTTATCAAAAGAGTCTTGATCCATGTCCATAATAGGAAATAAAAAATAAAATAAAAAAATCCCCAAAAATAATTGAGAAAAAAAAGAAAATATTTTTAAACTAAAAAGTACTGTTACTTTAAGAAAATACTTGATGCCTCAGAGCGTTTAACGCTATAAAAAGATAGCTTAACAAAACTAAATCAGACCCTCTACACCTCAGACAGACTGAGGTGTCTTACCTAACCACCGTTTATATAACTGATAATGAGAAACGTCAGAGGACTCTCCTGCCGACCTAGTGAACACAAAAGATGTCGGAACAGTGACAACGACCCTCCACTTAGAAAACTGAATGCGGAAAAGCGGAAGTCACATGACTATACAACGAGAAACTGTGCAGCTAAAATAAAAGCATGCGTTTCTGAAAACTGACAGTTTATCTGCAAGACCGTTAAACAGTCTTAACACTTTAGCCCAATCTCTACAATATTCAATAACCCATATATGAAAACATAGTACACAAGCCACAATTAAGAACAACAATAAGGGATATGCTTTCTACCCAAATAAAAAGTATTAACCCCCTTAGTCTCCTTAGTCACATATAAAGTGCCTGCACCCTGCCTATAAATATCCTATATAAAGGATATAACGTCCCAAATTAAAGTTTTAGCTCAATCTTCTTCAAGTGTAAGTCTCCAATACCTAGAAGACAAAAAGCACTTACCTGCAATCTAGCTGTCAGGCAGGACGACAGCTTACAAGGTGTGAAAGGATACATACTACTCACAGAGACCTATAGAAAAAGAAAGAACAGAGTTACCAACTATGGCTTTCTATAACTAGGGCAGCAAAATCTTAGGAAACCAAGCAAGGATCACCTCACCACTTCCTAACTGCTTAAAAGCCACCACTACTCTTACTCAAGAGATTGACGTGGACTCAGCTAACCCCAAATCCTTGCTTGCAGGGAAAAGTACCCAGAAAAGGAAATAAATCTTCAGACACTGAACTTCAACTCCTCCATTGACAGAGGCAAAGACGATGACTGGGAGTTATGGGTAAGGGAAGTGACACTTAACAGCTTTGCTGTGGTGCTCTTTGCCCCCTCCTGCTGGCCAGGAGTGAATATCTCACTAGTAATTGGAATGATGTTGTAGACTCTCCATTTCTTAGGAAAGAAATATATACTGTATATTTAAAAATAAAAGACAATTTTCTTCTATATGAAGAACATTGGAATGTAAAATAACTTTTTTACTTTCAACTTGTAATATGGGTGCTATCCTGACCAAGTTAAAAGTTTACTGTGAGCACAGTTAGCACGTGAGAATAAAAATCCAATAGCGTGCCACTTGTAATCTGACCCTATATAAGCTGGAAGGTCCATGAGTGGCCCCATATTAAATTGAAGGTCTTCTTACACTACTTAAAATTTAAATAAGAAGTACAGAAAAATAAGGTTGTATTTCATCATGGAGTGCTCATATTAGTCCTTACTTGATTCATTTCTTTGTTCCGTCTTAGGACCATATTACGAGTGGCACACTAATACGCAAAAGCAATATAGGGTTTATCACGGCTGTTTGCACGTGTCAGAAGGAGCATGCATATTACAAGTTCAAAGTAAATGTGAACACGTGAGTGCAAACGTGATTTAGGGCTATAATGATTACTGTGAACCTAGAGTGTAAGGATAGCGCATCCTCAGAGCTCTCGCAAAACAAAAAAGTGTCATAAAACACATTGTAAATACATTTAAAAGTATAGTTACACTCATAACACTATGTAATAAAAAATATTTTTAAAGAAATGCACATAAAAGGGCTCAAAGATATGAGGTGTTAGAAAAAAAAGGAAGGCAAAGAGCTTTAACATAGAGATACATACATATACATGTCTTCATATGTAAATGTATATATATATGTTTATTTTTTTATATATATACAGTGGATATAAAAAGTCTACACACCCCTGTTAAAATGTCAGGTTTCTGTGATTTAAAAAAATGAGACAAAGATAAATCATTTCAGAACTTTTTCCACCTTTAATGTGACCTATAAACTGTACAACTCAATTGAAAAACAAACTGAAATCTTTTAGGTAAAGGGAAATAAAAATAAAAAAATAAAATAATATGGTTGCATAAGTGTGAACACCCTTTTATAACTGGGATGTAGCTGTTTTCAGAATTAAGCAATCACATTCAAAATCATGTTAAATAGGAGTCATTACACACCTGTCATCATTTAATGTGCCTCTGATTAACCCCAAATAAAGTTCAGCTGTTCTAGTAGGTCTTTCCTGACATTTTGTAAGTCGCATCCTACAGCAAAAGCCATGGTCCGCAGAGAGCTTCTAAAGCATCAGAGGAATCTCATTGTTAAAAGGTATCAGTCAGGAGAAGGGTACAAAAGAATTTCCAAGGCATTAGATATACCATGGAACACAGTGAAGACAGTCATCATCAAGTGGAGAAAATATGGTGCAACAGTGACATTGCCAAGAACTGGATGTCCCTTCAAAAATTGATGAAAAGACAAGAAGAAAACTGGTCTGGGAGGCTGCCAAGAGGCCTACATCAATATTAAAGGAGCTGCAGGAATATCTGGCAAGTACTGGCTGTGTGGTACATGTGACAACAATCGCCCGTATTCTTCATATGTCTGGGCTATGGGGTAGAGTTGCAATACGGAAGCCTTTTTTTTACAAAAAAAACCATCTGAGCCCGGCTAAATTTTGCAAAAACACATCTGAAGTTTCCCAAAAGCATGTTGCAAAAGGTGTTCTGGTTTGATGAAACCAAAGTTGAACTTTTTGGCCATAATTCCAAAAGATATGTTTGGCGAAAAAACAACACTGCATATCGCCAAAAGAACACCATACCCACAGTGAATTATGGTGGTGTCAGCATCATGCTTTGGGGCTGTTTTTCTTCAGCTGGAACTGGGGCCTTAGTCAAGGTAGAGGGAATAATGAACAGTTCCAAATACCAGACAATATTGGCACAAAACCTTCAGGCTTCTGCTAGAAAGCTGAACATGAAGAGGAACTTCATCTTTCAGCATGACAACGACCCAAAGCATACATCCAAATTAACAAAGGAATGGCTTCACCAGAAGAAGATTAAAGTTTTGGGATGGCCCAGCCAGAGCCCAGACCTGAATCCAATTCAAAATCTGTGGGGTGATCTGAAGAGGGCTGTGCACAGGAGATGCCCTCGCGTTCTGACAGATTTAGAGTGTTTTTGCAAAGAAGAGTGGGCAAATCTTGCCAAGTCAAGATGTGCCATGCTGAAAAACTCATACCCAAAAAGACTGAGTGCTGTAATAAAATCAAAAGGTGCTTCAATAAAGTATTAGTTTAAGGGTGTTCACACTTATGCAACCATATTATTTTAGTTTTTTGTTTTTATTTCCCTATACCAAAAAGATTTCAGTTTGTTTTCAATTAAGTTGTACAGTTTATAGGTCACATTAAAGGTGGAAAACGTTCTGAAATGATTTATCTTTGTCTAATTTTTTTACACACAGAAACCTGACATTTTAACATGGGTGTGTAGACTTTTTATATCCACTGTATATATATATATATATATATATATATATATATATATATATATATATATATATATATACATACATATATATATATATAGCTTTATATGTGTATATATATGTATTTAATATATATGTCTATTTATGTATTTACACACACATATGTATATATATATATATATGTGTGTTGTATTAATTTGTTTTGTAATTGTCCCTATGGTTCTTGCACCCAGACCTGTCTGGGGTTAACTGCTTGTGACTCTGTGGACAGCACAGCTTCCTGTGAGTGCCAGTGGCACCCAGGGCTGAGCATGTTGCAGGGTCATGGGATGTGTACCCGGTCCGGTATAAGAGTGCAGTTCCCTTCCGTGTTTTGTATATATATATATATATATATATATATATATATATATATACTGTATATGTCTATGTGTGTGTACATACGTATTTAAGTGCATTGTGCCCTTTGCAGTTATGTAGCTGAAAACATGTAAAAAAACAAATTTATGCAATATACATTTTAATGAAGTGTTTAACTGTGTTTGTACTGTAAATATTTCACATTCCAATGTTCTTCACATAGGAGAATGTTTTCTAAGTATTTTAAAATAGATATATATATATATATATATATATATATATATATATATATATATATACTGTATATATCTGTATATATCTATACCTATATATAAACATCTATATATATATATATATATAGGTATAGATATATATTTACCAAAACATATATAGATATATATATATATATATATATATATCCTATATTATAAAAGGCCAAGTATGTTTATCTGATGCAGTCATGTGCAGTAGAGACTGCGCAAGGACAAACATACCTGGCCTTAACCGCAGGCGCGAGATAGCTTCAGGAAGCTCCAGCACTCTCAGCTGTTAAGTTACAGCCGAGAGCTGGAGCTCCTGAAGTGCCAGGAATCTGCCGCATATGGAGCCGGGGTGCGATCGGTGCTCTGCCTCCATATGAGGGCAGATGCCTGATCGTTACAGGCATGACAATGTGTGTGTCACCGTCTGTAACGTTCTTCTGCTGGTGCTGGTAGGAGGTGGGTGGGGGGCTCAGCAGTGGAAGGGGGAAGGAAGGGGAGGGAGTGGGAGGGCCCTATGCTCCAGAATTTTTTTTTTAAGGTACAGGGAGGAATGGTGCAGCTACACTACAGAAAAGGGATTTGGGGGTACGGGGGGTACTGAATAGCGATCCCGGGAGGGGGGGAGATGGTGGGTCCACTACACTATAGAATTCTTTTTTTTTTAAAAGGGGTTATTAGGTACTGGCAGACAGCTGCCAGTACCCAAGATGGCAGCAATAGTTAGAGGGGGGAGGGTTAGAGAGAGCTGTTTGAGGGGGGATCAGGGAGGTTGGAGGGTTAGGGGGATCCTACACTGCAGAAAAATAAAGAGATAGAGGAATAGAGATAGAGGGATGGGGATAGATGGATAGATACAGAGGGATAGGGATAGAGGGATAGAGTTAGAGGGATAGTGATAGAGGGATAGGGATAGAGATAGATGGATAGAGGGAAAGGGATAGAGGGATATAGATGGAGGGATAGGGATAGAGATAGAGGAATAGAGATGGGGGATAGATGGATAAAGGGATAGATGGATAGGGATAAATGGATACATGGATAGGGATAGAGGGATAGAGATAGAGGAATAGGGATAGAGGGATAGAGATAGAGGGATAGGGATAGAGGGATAACGATAGAGGGATAGATGAATTAAGGGATAGGGATAGTGGGATATGGATAGAGATAGAGGGATAGGGATAGAGGGATAGGTATATTTATTTCCTTAAAGATTTTGGCCTGTGAACACAGGCTTTAACACTAATATATATATATATATATATATATATATATATATATATATATATATATATATATATTTATGAATAAAAAGAACATATTCTTCTTTGTGAAGAACATTGGAATATGAAATATTAATATTTTCATGTTGGGTTAGCGCACCTGAGAAAATTCGATCGGGTTTGCATGCAAGTATTTTATTTTTTTCAGATTTCCTACTCCATTGAAGTCTATGGGGAAATACGATATTGTGGTTGCAAACGTGGTCGCAATATTTAAAGTTCGGCTTTTTGGATGCGTCGGGTTAGCGCACAAGCAAAAACTTTTACTTTCAACTTGTAATATGAGCACTACCCGACGCGAATAAAAAGCTTATTTCTATCGGAGTTAACACGCGAGTGGGAGTGAAAAAAAAACGCTCCACTGTAATGTATCCCTATCTTATTTGTGCACTGCTTGATGTATGTGGAATGACTACCTTAAATAAAAACATAAATGATAAAAAAAAGTCTATTATTTACAAAGGAGGCATCCTTTTACCTTATTTTAGAATTTGTAATATGTTCAGAGGTAATAAAGATATCAAATATGTTTGTAAGAAATTATACTACTCCTAAGTTAAATGAGTAATTTCTCTCTGAAATCAGTTATCACCTTGTTTTTAATTTGTATTTTTATTGGAAAACAGAAATATAATCCTAAATTTTAGAAAGATGAATTGTTGCTAAGGTTGTAAATACAAGGTGTTTGATTTCAACTATATATTCTACAGAAACGACACAAATGATCACTTGTGTGTATTTTGTGTGTAGCTTTAAGACAGTTGTCAGTTCTTCTGCCAATTCGTTTTTTTATGGGGAAAAATACACTAAGTGCAAAAGGCTAAATACATTTATTTGCACCGGAGTAAAAATTACTCATACTGCTAAGCTTTTGTAACAGACAATTAAAACCAATTGCTTCTAACTGTATGAATTTACCATAAAGGGTAATGTGAATATCCTAAGGAAGTGTTTGTTTTGTTGAAATTTGATGAACTAATACAATACTATTTATAAAACGTCTGAAAGATATTTATAAGCCTGTTCATACATTAGTGTTTATGTTGGTGTAAATACAAAATATATAGCTTTACTGAACAATCACCTAGATTACGAGTTTTGCGCTAAACAAGGTGCGAAACTAATGCCAAAAAAGTTGCGTTATTTCACTCTCCATAGCACTGCCATTACGAGTTACTGAAAAGCCTCCTTGTGCGTGCGATATGGTGGCGTTAAGCTCCATACCGCACAAAATCCAAGGGCTGCTTTGACGTGCTCATGCACACTTTCCCCCATAGACATCAATGGGGAGAGAGTGCTAGAAAAAAAAAAACTAACACCTGAAGTGCGGAATGAAAAATCTCCGTAACGCAACCCCATTGATGTTTCTGGGGAAAAAAGTTACATTTAAACCCCTAACATAAACCCCAAGTCTAAACACCCCTAATCTGCCACCTCCGACATTGCCGACACCTAAATAAAGTTATTAAACCTTAAACTGCCGCTCCCGATATCACTGACACTAATAAAAGTTATTAACCCCTATTTCACCGCTCTCCGACATAACCGCCACTATAATAAAGCTATTAACCCCTATTCCTCCGCTCCCCTACATCACAGACACTATAATAAAGTTATTAACCCCTAATTAAATAAACCTATTAACCCCTAAACCTCTGGCCTCCCACATCTCCGCCACTAAATAAACCTATTAACCCCTAAACCACTTGCTCCCCAACATCACAAAACACTAAATTAATCTATTAACCCCTAAACCTAACACCCCTTAACTTTAAATTAAAATTACAATGTAACTATATTTAAATAAATAAAAACTTACCTGTGAAATAAAAATAAAACTTTCCAAAGGACTTCTGTTATCAATGGTTCTACTTTCTCTTTGTATTCTTAGCTACTTATCAGTGATCACAAAAGCATAATAAATTTGGCTGATGTCCATTGCTTGTAACAATGCTTTGCATATAGTGCACAAATAAATTGCTTGCTCCAAAGGTCTACCTCAGTATGCTCTCTTGAAATTGGCATAACTTTAAAAAAAGACATAAATGTGATGAAGTAAATTAGAAAATATAAAAATTGTACAATAGTCTATCTATATTTTGAAAGTTTAAACATAAATTCCATATCCAATTAACCCTTCATACATGATATTTGTTCTATAAATTAGCCTAAAAAAATTATTAATCATCTTATACAAAAAGATCAATGTTACAATAAAAGGTTAAGTTTACCAATAAAACGTTTAAATATCAGAACCGAAATGTGAGTTTAACCTAAAGAAAATTTTCTTTCAAAACAATTTTAATGAGGCAGAAAGTTTGTGATTGTAATTACATATTACAAATATAACATATACAATACTTTAAAGCAGAGTTTACAGAGTCTATAAGATGCTTACCTTATGGAAAGACTTAATGCTTCAAAAATTATTTTCAATGACATGTATATAAAGAATTAACCATATATTAAGCTATTTTCATGCCTATGGGACTTAACCCTGAAGGACATATTTGAAAATTCTGCTCCAGAGGACTCAAACATTCTTATCACAAAATTCTACTGTAAAAAAAATACAAGTGAGAAGAAAAGGTAACTTTAATTCAACCGTTTTGAGCCAGAATGTTGTAAGCCCAGATAAGAACCACAAAACCAATAAGATTCTGCTCGTTCAGCACTGAATCACTGTTGTTCTCAAATAAGTTCACCATTTTTAATAATTAAATTCACATGAGTTAAACTTATGCAACTCATAGAGATTTATGTATCACAGTTAAAACATTTGCAACAATATAAACTATATAAAAAAATTAAAAAATGTAACAGTTTATGGACATGTCCCTAAAACAATAAATACATTACCTACTTTGTAAAGTAAGCCCAACTTGCAGAATTAGAGAGGAAATAATTAGGGGAAGGAATTGCAGGAACAGATGGAAGGAAATAGGTAAATAAATAAATAATTATCTTAAACCCCTTACTACCTCTGGAAGGTTAGTTGAGCAGTCAAAGATCCCATATTAGTCAACACCATGAAAGTAAAGCTCTTTCTATTAAGGGGGTCAGATTTGCAATTAGCAGCCACCCACATTTCTAACATAAGTTTGTGAATTTCTACCCTGGCCTCTTGTAAATAAAGATATCTCTCCAGCTGGATCAAAGTTTCGACCTGCTGTTTCCAGTTATCTAGTGTCAGCACCTTAGGAGACCTCCACCTTAGTGGGATTAAAGTTTTTGGCCCATGCAGAATAATATAAAACAATACTTTTAAAGCTTTTTTTTAAAGTAATTTTCACATGGAGTAAAATAGTAAGATGGTTATCTTCTCTTGAACATCAATAGATATATTGTTTATATGGTTCTCTATTTTGTGTGTGTTTGTTGTCTGCAGTAGTAGTTAATAGGATAGGTTCTTGTGGTGGGTATGTGACGGTTTAGATATTTATTAGTGTAGTGTTAATTTGCGATCCCGGGGTACTTCGGTTTAGGGGTATTAGGATTAGTGTTTAGGCACACAGCAATTATATTTCAAGGGATCCCTTACTATACAACGTCAATATGGGTGGCAATTCCGGGTGTTATCTATAGCTAGCATTACTGACCAATGGCATGTATAGTAAACGCCTCTTGGCGATGCTGCTATGGCGGGAGCTTAGAATATTTTGACAGGCTTGCTTGACAAAGCCAAATTAGTACAAGAATTCACTGGAATTTTGTGGAGGATTTTTGTAAACACATTTTAAATCTAGGGATTTAATATTCTATTGTTTTCTATATAAAATGAGCATCACATTCTTATCTATTATATTACTAAAAATGTTTCAGTCTCTGAAGACTCTAATATGTATGGCTATGTCTGGAAATATAACACAAACCTACTATAATCTAGAAAATGTATACTAAACCTAACAATTGACTGCACTCACAGAAAGGTGCACATGCCATGAAATGAGAAGCAATTTTAGAATAAACCTGGTCACATTCCCTGAAACTGAGCCAGATTCAATACAAGTCATTTGTAAACCTAATATCGCACATAAATCCTTACCACTACAACTCAAATCGAACATTATGCAATTCCTAAAAATGTGAGCACAACATTCATTACATCCATGAATTGACTTACCATTATAATAAAAGCAACAGCATCTTTCATTTCTTGACTCATAGGGGAAAAAAAACTTAAAAGAGTCCACTCCAACATAAACAAAAAAAAAGAATATTTTTTTTTAAATCAAGTCCCCTTCAGATTCTCAATATTGAGACAATAAACATTTGACCCACTCCCACAAAATGTCCACAGCCTTATTTATAACATGTAACATAGTAACATAGTAGATGAGGTTAAAAAAAGACTGAAGTTCATCTAATATACTTACAAAAAAAAAGCTCCAGTTGAGCTTAAATTAATTCCACTAAAAGGTGACCCATTTAATATAAGCAATCATATTCATGAATTTTGTTTCTAGCCAGAAATGTATCCAAACAATTTTTAAATGTATCTAGGGTATTGGCATTCACTACCTCCTTTAGTAATGACTTCCACAATTGTATTGCTCTTACAGTGAAAAAATGTTTCCGTTGCAGGAGATTAAATCTCCTTTCCTCCAACCTTAAATTGTGCCCTGTTGTCATAAACAATTTTCTTGGAATAAACAGAGCTTCTGGCATCTATGTATATGGGCCTTTAATTTATTTATATAAAGTAATCATGTCACCTCTCAAGAGTCTTTTTTCTAGAGAAAACAGACCCAGTTTGGCTAGCCTCTCCTTATAGCTTAGATTCTCCATTCCCTTAGCTTTGTGGCCCTTCTCTGAACTTTTTCTAGTTCAGCAATATCTTTTTTTGCGATCAGTCCCCAGAACTGCACTCCATACTCAAGGTCGGGGTCTTACCAGGGATTTATATAGTGACAGTATTATACTTTCCTCCCTTGAACCATTTCTCCTCTTTTAATACATGCAAGTATCTTATTAGCCTTTGAAGACGCTGCCCTGCATTGTGCATCTATCTTTAGCTTGTTATCTATTACTAGTCCCAAATCCCTTTCCTCCTTTGTTTGGATAAGTCTTGTCCCATTGAAATAATACATTGCCTGCTTATTTTTACTTCCAAAATGTAGAACCTTGCATTTCCCCGTATGAAATCTCATTTTCCATTTACCTACCCATACTTCTAATTTTTGCAGATCCCTTTGTAATGAAAATTTCATCCTGCTCTGACCTAATCACCTTACTTAACCTAATGACCTTACTTAATCCTTGCTCCAAGTCATTAATAAAAATATTAAAAAGAACAGGGCCCAGTGCAGATCCCTGGGGGGACTCCACTGATTACCTATGTCCAATCTGAGTATGATCCATTCACTACTACTTGTTGCTCCCTATCTTTTATCCAGTTATTTATCCATGAGCTAACATTTTCAGCTATTCCCAGTCCCTTAATTTTGTGCATTAAACTCTTATGTGGCACGGTATCAAACGCCTTTGCAAAATCTAAGTATATCACATCAACTAATTCCCCTTTATCTATATTTTTACTTACTTCCTCATAGAATCTAATTAGATTAGTTTGAGATAATCTATTTCTCATAAAACCATGCTGATTTGAACTCATAGGGGCCTATTTATTATGTGTCTGTCTGACATGATCCGATCAGCGGATTATTTCCAACAGACATCACTGAATGCGGAGAGCAATACGCACTCCGCATTCAGTATTGCACCAGCAGCTTTTGTGAACTGCTGGTCCAACGCCGCCCCCTGCAGATTCACGGCCAATCGGCCGCTAGCAGGGGGTGTCAATCAACCTTATCGTATTCGATCGCGTTGAATTGCGGCGATGTCTGTCCGCCTCCTCAGAGTCTTTAGACCGCTGCTTCATAATTGGTGTTACACGGAGCTTGATAGATAGGCCCCATAATCTTGTTTACACAAATATGCTCATCAATATAATCCCTTACCATCCCTTCAAATATCTTCCCCACTATTGATATCAGACTAACTGGTCTATAGCTTCCTGGATCATCCCTGCTTCCCTTTTTGAAAAGTGACACCACATAAGCTTTACACCAATACTGGGGTACTATGCCTGAGGATAATGACTCTTGAAAAATTAAGAGTGGAGGTTTGTATATAGCAGTGCTAAGTTCCTATAACATCCTTGGGTGTATTTCAACTGGGCCTGGAATTTAATTTACCTTAATATTATCAATTTTTTTCCTGATACCATAATGGTATGGGCTGGCATTTTCTAGTTTGTTCCAAAGCATCCTCTATTGGTTCCTCTCTTATGTATATTGAAGAAAAGAACTGGTTTAGTAGCTCAGCCTTCTCCATGTCACTATTAATCATGCGTCCCTCCACGCATTTTAATGTACCTATATTGCCCTTTTTAGTTTTTTTGCTATTTATGTACTTAAAGAACCTTTTAGGGTTAGACTTAGAATCCTTTGCAATTAATCTTTCATTTTCAATTTTGGCTAATTTGATAGCCTTTTTGCATGCTTTGTTACATTCCTTATAAATTTGGTATGTTGAGTCTGTACTATTTTCTTTGAATAAGTTAATGTAAATATTTAATAATTACTCCCAATTACATTAAAGGGATAGTAAACACCAAAAATGTTATTGTTTAAAAAGATAGATAATCCCTTTATTTACCATTTCCGAATTTTGCATAACCAACACTGTTATAGAAATATACTTTTTACCTCTGTAATTACCTTGTATCTAAGATTCTGCTGACTGCTAGAAATGTGCATTTCATTCCGGACAAATTCGGACGAATTTTGGCCGATTCAGCGAATTGGATGCATCCGAATTGCTGAATCGGCACATCCCAAAAAATTCGGAAAAATAGAAAAATGAATAAATATGTTTCCTAATTTTCGGTTCCATTATTTATAATCGGAATTTTTCATTGTTCCTTCCTAAACCGCAGTTCCCCGTCACTAACTAACTCTAAGTCTAAGGTATAACCCCTAAACCACCATTCCCTGACATCACTGAAAGCTGAACTAACTAAACCTATTAACCCCTAAAACCGCTGTCCCAAAACATCGCTGACACAAACTAAACATATTAACCCCTAAACCCCACCCACCCACTTCGCCGACACTAACTAAACCTATTAACCCCTAAACCGCCGTTCCAAAACATCGCAGACACAAACTAAACCTATTAACCCCTAAACCACACCCCCTACATTGCCGACACTAACTAAACCTATTAACCTCAAAAACCGCACCCCCCCACATCGACGACACAAACTAAACCTATTAACCCCTAAACCGCACCCCCCCCCACATCGCCAACACTAACTAAACCTATTAACCCCTAAAACCGCACCCCCCACATCGACGACACAAACTAAACCTATTAACCCCTAAACCGCACCCCCCACATTGCTGACAAAAACTAAACCTATTAACCTCTAAACCGCACCCCCCCACATCGCCGAGACAAACTAAACCTATTAACCCCTAAACCGCAACCCCCCACAACCTATTAACCCCTAAACTGCCAGTCAAAAACATTGCCAACACTAAACCTATTAACCCCTAAACCTACAACCCCCAGATCGCAACAACCTACATTAAACTATTTTATCCCCTAAACCTAACACCCTCTAACCCTAAACCTAAAATTAACCCTAAACCTACCACCCCCTAGCTTTAACATAATTCAAATATAGCTAAATTAAAGTTACAATTATTAACTAAATAATACATATTTAAATCTAAATACAAAGTAACTTACCTGTGCAATAAAGCCTAAGCTAGCTACAATATAACTAATAGTTATATTGTAGCTAGCTTAGGTTTTATTTTTATTTCACAGATAAGTTTGTATTTATTTTAACTAGGTAGAATAGTTAGTAAATAGTTATTAACTATTTACTAACTTCATAGTTAAAATAAATACAAACTTACCTGTGAATAACACCTAAGCTACAAAAGAAAACTACAAAAGAAAACAAACACCCCCTAACAGTATACAAACCCCCACCCCCCAAACTACCAAGGGCCATTAAAAGGGCCTTTTGGAGGGCCCTTAAAAGGGCATTTTGTAGGGCATTGCCCTATGTTAAACAGCTCTTTTGCTACAAAAACACACCCCCTAACAGTATACAAACGCGCACCCCAAAATTACCAAGGGCCTTTTGTAGGGCATTGGCCTAAGTTAATAAACATCTCTTTTGCTGCAAAAAAACAAACACCCCCTAAAAAAATACATTACACAAAATACCAAACAAATTATCAAAAATAATAAAAATTATTCCTATTCTAATACCCATTTAAAAAAAAAACACCCCAAAATAAAAAACCTAGGGCCTTTTGTAGGGCATTGCCCTAAAGAAATCAGCTCTTTTTGTGAAACAAAAATACAATTACCCACTAACATTACAAACCCCCACTCCCCCAAACCCACAAAATAAAAAAACTATCTAAAAAACCTAAGCTAACCATTGCCCTGAAAAGGGCATTTGGATGGGCATTGATCTTAAAAAGACATTTAGCTCTATTACTGCCCAAACCCTAATCTAAAAATAAAACACACCAAAAAAAATTAAACAAACCTAATACTAACCCAAGACGATCCAATTATAGTTTTTGAAGTCCCGTTTGAACGATCTTCATCCCGGCGGAGAAGACTTTATCCAGGCGGCGAGAAGTCTTCATCCAGGCGGCATCTTCTATCTTGATCACAGTGGTGTGGAGCGGGTCCATCCTGAAGACATCCAGCGTGGAGAATCCTCTTCATATGGTCGCCGCCGTAAACTGAATCTTCAATGCAAGGTACGCGATCCAAGATGGCGTCCCTTGCATTCCTATTGGCTGAAAAATTTGAATCAGCCAATAGAATTTAAGCAGCTCTAATTCTATTGACTGATTCATCATCCAATAGAATTAGAGCTGCTTAAATCCTATTGGCTGATTTGAACATCCAATAGAATTTTAGCAGTTCTAATTCCTATTTGCTGATTCAAATTTTTCAGCCAATAGGAATGCAAGGGACGCCATCTTGGATCGTGTACCTTGCATTGAAGATTCAGTGTACGGCGGCGACCGTATGAAGAGGATGCTCCACGTTGGATGTTTTTAGGATGGACCCGCTCCACGACACCTGAATCAAGATAGAAGATGCCGTCTAGATGATGATTGAAGAGGCCGCCTGGATGAAGACTTCTCACCGCTTGGATGAGGACTTCGCCGCTGGGATGAAGATTGAAGAGGCCATCTGGATGAAGACTTCTCACCGCCTGGATGATGACATCTCCACCGGGATGAAGATCGTTCAAGCGGGACTTCAAAAACTGTAAGTGGATCGTCTTGGGGTTAGTGTTAGTTTTTTTTTTAAGGGTTTTTTGGGTGGGTTTTATTTTTAGATTAGGGTTTCGGCAGTAAAAGAGCTAAATGCCCTTTAAAGGGCAATGCCCATCTAAATGTCCTTTTTTAGGGCAATGGGTAGCTTAGGTTTTTTAGATAGCTTTTTTATTTTGTGGGTTTGGGGGGTGAGGATTTGTAATGTTAGTAGGTTTTTGTATTTTTGTTTCACAAAAAGAGCTGATTTTTTTAGGGCAATGCCCTACAAAAGGTCCTTTTAAGGTCCATTGGTAGTTTATTCTAGATAAGGTTTTTTATTTTGGGGTGGTTTTTTAAATGGGTATTAGAATAGGAATAATTTTTATTATTTTTGATAATTCGTTTATTTTGTGTAATGTATTTTTTTAGGGGGTGTTTGTTTTTTGTAGCAAAAGAGCTGTTTAATTTAGGGCAATGACATACAAAAGGCCCTTTTAAGGGCCCCCAAAATGCCCTTTTAAGGGCCCTTGGTAGTTTATTTTAAATTAGGCTTTTTTTTTTTTTTTAAAGGGTATTAGAATAGGAATAATTTTTATTTTTTGGGATAATTTTGTTTGTTTTTCTTTGTAATGGTAGTTTTTTTATTTTTTGTAATTTTAGGTTTTAGTGTGAGGTAGGTTTTATTTCACAGATAAGTTTGTATTTATTTTAACTAGTTAGTAAATAGTTAATGACTATTTACTAACTAGTCTACCTAGTTAAAATAAATACAAACTTACCTGTGAAATATAAATAAAACCTAAGCTAGCTACAATATAACTATTAGTTGTATTGTAGCTAGCTTAGGTTTTATTGCACAGGTAAGAAGGAGCTCAGTCTTGGACATGTTAATCTTTAGGTGGTGAGAGGCCATCCAGGAAGAAATTCCAGATAAGCAGTTGCTGACATGAGAAAGGACAGAGGGAGAGAGAGCAGGGGTGGAGAGGTAGATCTGGGTGTCATCAGCATAGAGGTGATATTTGAAGCCATAACTGTTGCTAAAGTTTACCCAGTGAAGAAGTATAAATGGAGAAGAGTAGAGGACCCAGAACAGATCCTTGAGGTACTCCAACAGAGAGAGGCATTAGAGAGGAGGAGTCATTGGCAAATGGAAAACCTATGAGAAAGATAAGAGTGAAACCAGGAAAGAGCAGTGCCACAGAGGCCAAAAGAGCTAAGGGTCTGTAGGAGGAGGGGGTGGTCAACTGTGTCAAAGGCAGCTGAGAGGTCAAGTAGGATGAGTATGGAGTAGTGGCCTATATTTTTGGCAGAGAGAAGATCGTTCGTAACCTTGGTAAGGGCAGTCTCAGTTGAGTGTTTGGGGCCGAATCCTGATTGCAGGGGGTCAAGCAAGGAGTTGGCGGACAGGAAGTGGGTTAGGCGATTATAAACTAGTTTTTCAAGGAGTTTTGATGTTGGTGGGAGCAGTGATATTGGGCGGTAGCTTTCAGGAGAATTAGGGTCAAGGGAGGGTTTTTTGAGTATGGGAGTGACTATTGCATGTTTGAAAGAAGATGGGAATGAGCCGGTAGAAAGAGATAGATTGAAGATGTGGGTAAGAGCAGGAATGAGGGTAGAAGATAGGGAGGGTATTAGATGGGAAGGTATAGGGTCGAGTGGACAGGTAGTGAGGCGTGAGGAAGATAGCAAGGAGGAAACTTCATTCTCAGTGGCTGGATGGAGGAAGCAGAGGGTGGCAGAGGGAGTGGCAGGGCCTGTTGATGGAGTATTGCAGGTTGGTGTTGGGATGTTGCTCCGGATAGAATTTGTTTTGTTTAAAAAGTAGTCTGCCAAGTCTTGAGCACTAAAGACAGATGAGGGGGTGGAGCAGGAGGGTAGATGAGAGAGTTAAAGGTGGAGAAGAGTCGTTTAGGGTTTGAGGAAAGAGTAGATATAAGGGAGGAGAAGTAGGTTTGCTTGGCTAAGTGAAGGGCACAAGTGTATAAATGAAGCATAAACTTACAGTGTATAAAGTCAGGTTCAGAGTGAGTTTTCCTCCAGACACGCTCAGCAGTACGGGAGCATTTTTGCAAATAGCGTGTTTGCTGAGAGTGCCAGGGCTGCAACTGATGGCGTGATGTTTTGCGCAGCTGGGGAGGGACAAGTGTGTCTAGTGCAGAGGAGAGAGTTTTTTTATAGTGGGATGTTGCGAAATCAGGGCAGGTTATTGTGGAAGTGTGAGGGAGGAGATCTTGAATAGTTTTTGTACATTGGAGCGGATCCACAGCATGCAGATTTCTACAGCTGCGGTGGCGGGATGGAGGAGTTGGTTTAGCTGTTGCATTAATATTATAGGTGACCAGGTGATGGTCTGAGATGGGAAAAGGGTGACAGGTGAGGTCAGATATAGAACAGAGGTAGGAAAATACCAGGTCGATAGAGTGTCCATCACGGTGGGTAGGGAATAGGGTGGATTGTGAGAGACTGAAGGAGGATGTAAGTGAAAGAAGTTTAGAGGCAGCAGGGGCAGATGGGTTGTCAGTGGGAATGTTGTAGTCCCCAAGGATTATGGTTGTTATATTTGTAGAGAGAAAGTGAGGAAGCCAGGTGGCAAAGTTGTCAAGGAAATGGGAGGTAGGTCCGGGAGGCGATAGATGACTGCCACTTTGAGAGAGAGGGGTGAGAACAGGCGAATACAGTGGACTTCAAAGGAAGAGAAGGAGAGGGATGGGATTGATGGTAGGTACTGATAAGTGCAAGAGGGGGAGAGCAGGATCCCAACACCACCGCCACATTTATCACCTGGCCTAGGGGTATGGCTAAAGTGAAGACCACCATGTGTGAGAGCAGCAGTGGAAACTGTGTCGGAAGGAGATAGCCAGGTTTCGGTAATTGCTAAAAGGGTGAAAGAATTTGAAATAAACAGGTCATGAATGGTTGTAAGTTTATTGCAGACAGAGCGAGAGTTCCATAGCGCGCAAGTGAAAGGAGTGTGTGCGTATGGGATGCATTTAATGGAGATGAGGTTATGTGTGTTGCTTTTATTAAAGTCACTATAAGGAGTGCGTGATTGGGTAATGGTGGGAATGAGTGTGGGCCCAGGATTTGGAGAGATGTCACCTGATGCTATTAGCCTCAAGATGGAAAGTAAGAGTAGGTGAGAATGAGATTTATAGCAGTGGGGGCATTTCTGTGAGGTGGTGCAGTTTAGTGACATAGATTTTAAAATAGAAAGTAGTTCATGAGAGCTAAGGTAAGGAGAGGAAAGGAGAGAGGGGCCAATATAAACTGCCTGTTGTGAAGGGTAAGGTATGAGCATGTGAGCATGCCTCTGGAGTAGGCATGAAGCTGTTAAAAGGAAAAGTAGTTCTGAAATCATAGCAGAATTTTTGTTTTAAATAGAAAATATTTAACTTGCCTCAAATCTTATTCAAATCTTGTTCAATTCTTCACTAATTCTTAGCACTGCCACTTAAAGATGTCACTTAGAGAGATGGCAGCCTAGAGATGGTGTTCTCTGCAAATGCTAAACCCTGCAAATGCTTTCCATAAAGCTGATCTTAAATATATAGGGTTTCTAAAGACAGCTGAGTTAGATCAATTAACTAAGTGGAGACAGGGAGATGAGTAGCACACAGGTGAGACAATTAAGAACTAAACTAGATCAAAGGGATAGATGCACATAAATCAAAATAGGGTGGAATTATTTAGTTAATAGTTGTAACTTTAATTTAGCTATATTTTAATTATGTTAAAGTTAGGGGGTGTTAGGATTAAGGTTAGGTTTAGGGTTAGGGGGTGTTAGGTTTAGGGGTTATTATAGTTTAATTAAGGTTGTTGCAATCTGGGGGCCGGCGGTTTAGGGGTTAATAGGTTTAGTTAGTGTTGGCAATGTGGGGGGGGGTGCCGTTTAGGGGTTAATAGGTTTAGTTTGTGTCGGCAAAGTGGGGGGTGCAGTTTAGGGGTTAATAGGTTTAGTTTGTGTCGGCGATGTGGGGGGGAGTTTAGGGGTTAAAAGGTTTTGTTTGTGTTGGCGATGTTTCGGAATAGCAGTTTAGGGGTTAATAGGTTTAGTTCATGTCGGCGATGTGGGGGGTGCAGTTTAGGGGTTAATAGGTTTATTTCGTGTTGGTGATGTTTCAGAAGGTTTAGATAGTGTTTGCAATATGGGGGTGTGTGGTTTAAGGGTTAATAGGTTTAGGTAGTGTTAGTGATGTGGGGGACAGCGATTTAGGAGTTAATAGCTTTATTTAGTGGTGGCCTGGGTGGCAGCAGCGGCGGTTTAACATAATTTTGTTTTGGCAATCGCCGGAACATTAGCTAGAAATAACAATTTGGTCAGTAATAAAGATTCGGTTCGACATTAATAATAATTTGGTAACAGTTTTGAATGCATCCAAATTTCAAAATTCGGAACAACACGAATAAATTCATAAACCGAATTACCGACACATACCGAATCATTCCGAATGTCTCCTGACTGCCTCCTTATCTCAGATCTTTTGACAGACTTGCATTTCAGGCAATTAGTGCTGACTCTTATATAACTTAAAGTACATGAGCACAATGTTATCTATATGAAACATATGAACTAACGCCCTCTAGCTGTGAAAAACTGTCAAATGCATTCAAATTAGAAGCAGACTTTAAGGGCTTAGAAATTAGCATATGAGCCTACCTAGTATCAACCTTTAACTAAGAATGACAAGAGAACAAAGTAAATTTGATGATAAAAGTAAATTAGAAAATTGTTTAAAATAACATGCCCTGAATCATGAAAGTTTAATTTGGACTTTACTATCCCTTTAACCATCATTACATGACCTTTATAGAAAATGCAAACAAGAAGATCTAAAAAAAATTATGACACAAAATCTATAAACTGTAAAATTCACATAATGTAACAGACTTGTAAAAATGTTAAGGAAGCAGAAGCCCACAGACAGAATGAGATCCAAATGAGGTAGGGATGCCTACTTACGTCATCATCCAATGGATACGACATGCTATGGTCGGGGAAGAGACCAGAGAGAATGTTCTAAGCAAAGAAATTAACCACAATTTGCTGAGCACCTGGAGGGTCCCCAAAAATAATGTCCATACAGCCTCCCACTGCCCAAACGCTGTTATTCACAAGACCACTTTAGACGCTCAGTACAAATGATATCCCGGCTGTCATACACTGAACAAAGAGGGGTTGTAGCCGCCGGACTTCATCTCCCATGTATCCGGGTACACTCTCGTTATCCCTCGGAGACTCTTCTCCTCGCAGACGTCCGACCTTCCACCCTCAGCGTGAGACACTTGCGTTCCTCCCTAAACTGTATGCATGTGTATGGTCCATGACGTCAGGCCATGCTCCGGTCACGTGAGCGGCAGTGGGGGTGCAGGGGAGCCAATCCCATCGAGTGCTCAACGACAATTCCAATCCAGAGCACAACACAAAACCAAGGAGCACCTCCACGGGAAATGGTGTAAAATAGTAATCTTTATTCCAAAAAAAGTTAAAATTCATGCATAAGCCACAGCACAGCAAAGGTCTAGGGATAATGGTCAAATCCCAGTGACCCACTGATGCGTTTCGGCAGTTAAGCCATAACCGTAGTGCTTTTCACAGAGAAGAACTTTCCTGTAGTATATCAGCTGATCCCGCCTATTACGGTCAGTCCAGCACCAAAATACCAGGAAATTCATCTCTGAACAAGGAACACAGCAACCCCAGACAATCATTTCGGCCTTCATTGGGCCTTGTCAGTGAGGTGTAACCATATTCCTCTAAGCACACTGAGCAAGGAGTCCACGTCTGGTTTACCCTTTTTTCCCTAGAGAGACTAAATACACACAGAGAGAAGCACACTCACAGGAACGAACAACTGGCTTAATACTATTGTTAGCCTGTTCTATGGTGATTTGCCACCTGGGTGCAGCTTCTTTTAGCCCAGTAATGTTTTTCACAGAGAACTTTCCTGTAGTATATCAGTCTGATCCCGCCTATTATGGTCAGTCCAGCACCAAAATACCAGGCAATTCCTCTCTGAACAAGGAACACAGCAACTCCAGACGATTGTTTCGGCCTTCATTGGGCCTCGTCAGTGAGGTGTAGCCATATTCCTCTAAGCACACTGAGCATGGAGTCCACGTCTGGTTTCCCCTTTTTCCCATAGGGAGACTAAATACCCACAGAGATAAGCAGACTCACAGGAACAAACAACTGGCTCAATACTATTTTTAGCCTGTTCTATGGCGATTTACCACCTGGGTGCAGCTTCTTTTAGCCCAGTAATGCTTTTCACAGAGAAGAACTTTCCTGTAGTATATCAGTCTGATCCCGCCTATTACGGTCAGTCCAGCGCCAAAATACCAGGCAATTCCTCTCTGAACAAGGAACACAGCAACCCCAGACGATCGTTTCGGCCTTCATTGGGCCTCGTCAGTGAAAGGTTAGTGAAGCAATCACTTTGTATACTTTGACACTCCAGTGATACAACCCTAAGCGGGTAGGGACTCGGTCTCAATTAAGGTGCTTGTAAAAAAGTCAGGTAGTGTGCAGCTGCTCACTCCACTCTCGCGTTCAAGCTACGCGCGTTTCACCCGGTTGAATACCCGGTAGAGTTTGTTCTCTATTTTCTCTTGTTTGCAACATATATATATATATATATATATATATATATATATACATACATACATGTAAATACAGTAAATATATATATATATATATATATATATATATATACACAAAATAGAATATTGCCGCACATTCACTTCTATATTATCAAAACATTTTAAATATTGCAAAAATTCCCTGAAGCTCATATTTTAAAATTGAGATCTTAGTCACACAATATTGCCATACTTTGCTTAAGCCAGTCACCAACTTACAAGGTGTCCCAATGTTGACTGGTCCTAACACCGACATGTAATGCCTTTCTAGGCTGTAACATTCCTGCTTTAGCTATGCATCTAAGAATGAGCCTCTCTGGCTTTAAACACACTTCCAATGTACTATCATGAGAGCACCTCAGCAACTGGGTGGGGTGGGGTGCTAGAAACCATGAAGATGGTTAGTCTTCCTATACATACAAATACAAATGTTTCTGCACACCTTACAAAATTATTTTATTAATATTACTTCTTAGGGGTGCAAGCAACCAACCAAATAATTACACAAAATAGAATATTGCCGCACATCCCCTTCTATATTATCAAAACATTTTAAATATTGCAAAAGTTCACCTAAGCTCATATTTTAAAATTGGGATCTTAGTCACACAATATGGCCATAATTTGTTTAAGCCAGTCACCAACTTAGAAGGTGCCCAATGTTGGAAGTGTGTATAAATATGAGCTTAGGTAGGCTGACCATATTGCCGCTTTAAGAAGGAACACATATGAAAAATACATATGTGAGGGTTCTTATACAAAACCATTTCTTTAAACAGCCCTGAAAACAGCCCTGACATATGTATTTTTCATATGTGTCCCTTTTTAAAGTGGCAATATGGTCAGCCTAAGCTTAGGTGTTATGAAGTATATATACATATATATATATATATATATATATATATATATACTGTATATAGTAAAAATTAAACTTCAATGGATTGGATAGAGCATGACATTTTAAACATTTTTTTAATTTACTTCTGTAAAGGTTCTATTGCTATCCTTTGTTAAAGAGTAGTCATAGCTGAGCTCGGGAGAGTGCACGTCTCTACACATCTGGCAGCAGTGCTTGCAACATTGTTTATAGCAATGCTTTACATAAATACAAAGACTGTTGCCATAGACTTCTAAAGACACATGCACGTTCCTTAGCTCCTAGCTTTACTCTTTGACAAAGGATATCAAGAGGACAAAGCAAATTTGATAATATAAGTAAATTGGAAAGCAGCTTTAAATTGCATGCTCAATCTGAATCAAGGAAGTTTAATTTTGTCTTTACTGTCCCTTTAAGAAGCTGTTCATTAGTGATGTACCAACAATGACAAGGCACTGCTTACACAAAACGTATCAAATGAAATGCACACGCCAGGTTTGTACTGTATGTCTTTGCTTTTAACCCTTTAATAACCAGCGATGTACCCTGTCTTTCTATGGGAGTGACTTTTTTAATAGCGTGGTCTCGCCACCAGTGGTGAGACTGCACTATTTTAGCAAGCCATCAGGAGGGAGGGAGGGTCCCATAGCGCTGTCTTGCTGCTTGCACCAAGACCTCAAATATTATACCCGGATGATCCCTTAACGATCAGCAACATACAGGGTACATCACAGTCGTTAATGGCTTAATTATTTAAAATAAATATTTTGATCTCCAGAGTGCAATATTTTTGTGGCATAACTAATTATTACTGAAACACATGAGTAGTCACTCCTTTTTCCTTCACAGCTAGGTGGTGGTCTTCTTGAGCACAGAAAGACAAATCATTTTGTTTATAGTATATACAATGCTCTTCTGCCCCCAATACTAAAGTGCTGCCTTGAGAAACTCAGCTATTTTCAATTGTATTTATTAATATATTGAGCAGCAAGTTATATTACATAATGCAACAATGAAGCCCTATTATTAGGAACAGAGTTTGGATCTGCTGTGCTATGAACCGGCCTTGACAGAAAATCCAGACAGGAGTCACACCAAGCTGCAAAAAAAGATAAACTGAGAAAAACAGAGCCAAGCAACGGATGTCACACAGGCATTTGGACACATCAAGGATGACAGCGCAGTCGAGGAGGTGGTGAGATCGTATATGGGACCCTTAGATAAGAGTATAGCTCTCGGTAGGATTATCCCTAATCGATAAATACACCATATAAATGACTGTACTTGCATAAGAATTGCCTATAATTACAAAGTGACTTTACTTGCCTAAACTTCTCCTTAAAAACGCATTACTAATTTGCAGCTTACCATGACTACAGAAGTATAATATTTGGAAAATAGCTTGCTATACTGATCGATGTATGATCTGCTTTAACTAACAAATGGCTATACTTGAATGAACTGCCTATATGAAACATTCATGGATGCATGAACTGCTTTAACCAGCATATGGCTATATATGCATGAACTGCTCATGCTACTAATTACTAGCTGCAAGCTTTTCTGAATGTTTATTGCTTGCTGACCTGTCTTCTAACTTGACATCATTTCTTTAACATACATTATATATTATGCACTGAATGTTATTGGTTTCCTCATTATGGTATTTACCTAGGGAAACTATATATATACAGTATATGTTGAATTGATGTTATATGATTTTCTTTATCCTATGGCCATATGTTTATGCTAGCTTGTCTTAATTTAGTTATTTGAGTATGCCTTTATGCTCTAGATGATGGTAGTTAATAAAATATATATATTTTTGCTAATAGAGGTGTGCGCTCGTTTATCTGTGCTTTGTCCTTGATGTTGTTTATCCCTTTGGTGCAATATATCTAATGTATAGATGGCAATAGAATAGGAAAGTGCTGACTAGGGAATCCTTGCATATTTTTTCTATCTTTATCTGTATTCTTGTTTTTCTGTCTGCTTTGTATTTATTTGAATCTATTGATTCCTCCTTGCACCCTGAGACTCAGACATTAGTAGTCTTTGGTCTTCCTACTAACATTTTATTACATTGGGTTGTTCTTAGAGCTGGCTTGACTGGATCTATAAGATTATATATATATATATATATATATATATATATATAAAGCAATAATTCATTGTATGGGGGGTGGAAGTCTTGGTAAATTTCCACACTTTTTTTTATAGGACTTGACCCCTGCCTATTTAACAATAAAAAGTAATTTTTAAACACAGGTCAAAAAGACATATTAAATCTACTCCTTAAGCCTTCTATTAATAAAAAGGGTAATATACCAGATTTGTAGTAATGTTTACAGCAGCCACAAAATAATAATTATTTTACATTAAAGTATAATTGTATAATAAAGTCTCAGTATAAGAAAATACAGATGTTAATTGCTCAAAGAAAGGTATTATCAAGAGAAAGAAATGTACGCTAGTTTAAATATATCCCTTGGGTGTTGGAGAGTCAGAGATTAGATTAACAAAATAAAGGCTCTCTAGAGAAGTGATTATGATTTTATTTATCTACAGAATACAAACACTGCATTACATCAACACTATTACCAGAAAAACCCCTGGTGATTAATTAAGACTGTTATGGGAATGTATAGTAAGTGTTACATTTCTTTGTATCATTAAATCAAAACATTGAACTAGATGGATAAAATATTTGAATTATTTTAATGTGATTTTATACAAGTGCTTCTTCAGTAACAATCAGAAAAATACATTTTAAGAGTTAGCAATATGCAGAATTATTTGTTCACTGCTATGTATGTATAAGTAAAATAAAATTACAAGATATTCAAATTTATAGTGATTCACAAACAGATCTGCAATTCTTTATTTTTTTTTTTTATAAAGATTGTTTAACTTAGGGCAATGCCCTACGAAAGGTCCTTTTAAGGGATATAATTAGTTTATTCTAGGTTAGAGGGTGTTTTTATTTTGGGCGGCTTTTATATTTTTATAGGGCTATTAGGTGTAATTGTTTTTATTTTTGATAATTTCGGTTATTATTTGTTCTAATCTTAGATTTTTTTAAAAATTTTCGTATTAGTTTTTTTAAAATTTGTAATTTAGGTTTTTAATTTTTTCCTAATGTTAGGTTTTTTAAATCAAGCAATTTAGGATTTTTACTTGGTAGGTTTTTTTCTTTTATTAGAATAGTTATGTTAAGTTATTTATAGTTTAAACTTAGGGTTTTTTTTATTTCACAGGTCAGTTTTTATTTATTTAAAGATAGTTATATTGTAATTTTAATTTAAAGTTAGGGGGTGTTAGGGGTTAATAGTTTAATTTATTGATTTGCAATGTGGGGGGCCAGCGGTTTAGGGGTTAATAGGTTTAATAGTAACCATTTGGGGGGCTGGAGGTTTAGGGGTTAATACTTTATTATAGTGTTGGCGATATGGGGGGCCAGCGGTTTAGGAGTAGTGATGTCTCGAATTGTTTGCTGGCGAATAGTTCCCGGCGGTCATAGCTTGTTTGCGTTTGCAACGGCGGGCAAACATTAGTGATGTCCCGAACTGTTTGCACGCGAACGGTTCACGGCGAACATAGCTTGTTCGCGTTCGCGGCTGCGGGCGAACACATTCGATGTTCGATCCGCCCCCTATGTGTCATCATTGAGGAAACTTTGACCCTGTATGTCACAGCGTCTGACACAGTAGAGCCAATCAACATCAGACACTCCCTCACAGACCCTCCCAGCTACTCTGAAGCCGCCATTTTAGACTCATAACAACCTTGTTTTCTTAGTGAGAGGACGTGTTGTGTTTGTGCTGCTGACATTATAGGGAAATACATAGCTAGGCTAGTGTATTTAGTGTCCACTACAGTCCAGAAGGACTCCACTCATCTCTGCTGCAAGGACAGCACCCCAAAAAGCCCTTTTTAGGGCTATAATTCGAGCCGTTTTTTTTTTTTTTTTTCGTATTTTTATTAGCATTTGCCTGGCTTTCAGCCTGTGTGTTTAAGGCTCACAGCATATGCTGTGATTACTGCCACCAATGATATCTCCCTAACAACATTAGTTTAAATTTAACCAACCAAAAATTTGAATTATTTTGCTAGTGTAATTTTTTTTCATTTTCTATCAGGCCTGTGTCACACAGCATATACTCTGGTTCATTGCTCTGTGCCAGCCACCAGTGTTAATATACGTTTATAACATTATTTTAAATTAAAAAAAAAAAAATAATAATTTTGATAGTGTAATCTAATTACATTTTCTATCAGGCCTGTGTCTGTCAGGCTCACACAGCATTACTATACCTCATTTTTTTCAGTCTTTTGGTTAATTGGTCTGTGCCAGGCAGCCACCACTCATATCTTCTTCACCTTAATTTAAATATAAAAAAAAAAGTTTAAATTTTTTTGATAGTGTAATCTAATATCATTTTCTATCAGGCCTGTGTGTTTTGCTGACATACAGAGCCTACTGTGTTTACTTGCTGCCCTCCCTAGTCTATGAGCCACGACTCATATGTGTTTAACCTTTTTTTAATCCCCCCCCCAAAAAAAAATAATTTAAATCATTTTTCTAGTGTAATCTAATAGTATTTTCTATCAGGCGTGTGTGTATCTGACTTACAGAGCCTACTGTTTTTAATAGCTGCCCTTCCAAGGCTATCAGCCACGACTCATATGTATGTGCTTAACCTTTTTCTTTAAATTCCCCCAAAAAAGTATTTAAATCATTATGCTAGTGTAATCTAATTTTATTTTCTACCAGACCTGTGTCTAACTGTCTATCTGACTTACACAGCATACTGTTGTTAATTGCTGCCCTACGTAGCAGCCAGCCAGTGCGACCACTCCTATGTGCATTACACTTCTTAACATTATTTTAATATTAAAATCTAAAATTTTTAAATATTTTGCTAGTGTAATCTAACTTAATTTTCTATCAGGCCTGTGTTTTTGTCACTTACACAGCATACTGTGTTAAATTGCTGCCCTACCTACCAGCCACGACTCATATCTGCCAGCCTGTGTGCCAGGCCCAACTAGCTAATTAGTGGCACCAATCATAATTCTTGTAACAGTATCTAAAAAATTAAAAATCATAATTTTTTGGACTGCAAATATTCAGTCTACTAGTGCCATTGAATTGTAGTTTCCTCCTGCCTGCCAGCCTGTGTGCCAGGCACAAACTAGCCAATTAGTGCCACCAATCCTAGTTGTTGTAAAAGTATTGTTAATCTTTAAAATTCCAAATTGATCGCTTGTGATTCATCAGTTTGCTCGTGCCATTGAATTGCACTTTCCTCCTGCCTGCCAGCGTGTTTTCCAGGCCCAACTAGCCAATTAGTGGCACCAATCATAATTCTTGTAACAGTATATAAAAAATTAAAAATCATAATTTTTTGGACTGCAAATATTCAGTCTACTAGTGCCATTGAATTGCATTTTCCTCCTGCCTGGCAGCCTTTGTGCCAGGCCCAAACTAGCCACTTAGTGCCACCAATCCTAGTTGTTGTAACAGTATTGTTAATAGTGATGTCCCGAACTGTTCGCCGGAGAACAGTTCACGGCGAACATAGCTTGTTCGCGTTCGCCGCTGCGGGCGAACATATGCGATGTTCGATCCGCCCCCTATTCGTCATCATTGAGTAAACTTTGACCCTGTATCTCACAGTCTACAGACACATTACAGCCAATCAGCAGCAGACACTCCCTCCCAGACCCTCCCAGGTCCCGGGCAGCAGCCATATAAGAATCATTGTGATGCAGCTTTTGAAGAGAGAGGAGGTTTAGTGTTGCAGCTCTTGATTTTATAGGGAAATTGATAGCTAGGCTAGTGTATTCAGTCTCCACTAAAGTCCTGAAGGACTCATCTGATCTCTGCTGTAAGGACAGTACCCCAAAAAGCCCTTTTTAAGGCTACATCAGTCGTTTTTTTTTTTCTTTTTCAGTCTTTTCTTTTTTTGTGCATAGGGCTAGAATTCCAGTCTTTTTTTTTTTTGCATTTGCCTGCCTTCCACCAGCCTGTGTGTGAGCCTCACAGCATATATTTTGCCAACTTGCTCACTGCAACCACTCATATCTGGTGTAACATTATTTAAATTTAAAAAACAAAACTTTTAGATTAGTTTGCTAATTGCAAGTTTAATCTTAATTTCCATCAGGCCTGTGTGCCAGACCCACAGCAAGCATATACTGTGATTAATTCCTCTGTGCCACCACTCATATCTGGTGGTCTAACATTATTTTAAATTGAAAAAAAAAACTTTTACATTAGTTTGCTAATTGCAAGTTTAATCTAATTTCATTTTCCATCAGGCCTGTGTGCCAGACCCACAGCAAGCATATACTGTGATTAATTCCTCTGTGCCACCACTCATATCTGGTGGTCTAACATTATTTTAAATTGAAAAAAAAAACTTTTACATTAGTTTGCTAATTGCAAGTTTAATCTAATTTAATTTTCCATCAGGCCTGTGTGCGAGGCCCACAGAAAGCATATACTGTGATTAATTCCTCTGTGCCACCACTCATATCTGGTGGTGGAACCTTATTTTAAATTTAAAAAAAAAAACTTTTACATTAGTTTGCTAATTGCAAGTTTAATCTAATTTCATTTTCCATCAGGCCTGTGTGCCAGACCCACAGCAAGCATATACTGTGATTAATTCCTCTGTGCCACCACTCATATCTGGTGGTCTAACATTATTTTAAATTGAAAAAAAAAACTTTTACATTAGTTTGCTAATTGCAAGTTTAATCTAATTTAATTTTCCATCAGGCCTGTGTGCGAGGCCCACAGAAAGCATATACTGTGATTAATTCCTCTGTGCCACCACTCATATCTGGTGGTGGAACCTTATTTTAAATTTAAAAAAAATTTTTTTTACATTAGTTTGCTAATTGCAAGTTTAATCTAATTTCATTTTCCATCAGGCCTGTATGCCAGGCCCACAGCAAGCATATACTGTGATTAATTCCTCTGTGCCATCACTCATATCTGGTGGTGGAACCTTATTTTAAATTTAAAAAAAAAATTTTTTTACATTAGTTTGTTAGTGTAATCTAATTTCATTTTCCATCAGGCCTGGGTCTCTCAGGTACACAGCATATACTGTTGTTAATTGCTCTGTGCCACCACTCATATCTGGTGTAACATTATTTTAAATTTAAAAAACAAAACTTTTAGATTAGTTTGCAACAAAACTTTTAGATTAGTTTGCTAATTGCAAATTTAATCTAATTTCATTTTCCATCAGGCCTGTGTGCCAGGCCCACAGCAAGCATATACTGTGATTAATTGCTCTGTGCCACCACTCATATCTGGTGGTGTAACATTATTTTAAATTAAAAAAATAATTTTACATTAGTTTGTTAGTGTAATCTAATTTCATTTTCCATCAGGCCTGGGTCTCTCAGGCACACAGCATATACTGTTATTAATTGCTCTGTGCCACCACTCATATCTGGTGTAACATTATTTTAAATTTAAAAAACAAAACTTTTAGATTAGTTTGCTAATTACAAGTTTAATCTAATTTCATTTTCCATCAGGCCTGTGTGCCAGGCCCAAAGCAAGCATATACTGTGATTAATTCCTCTGTGCCACCACTCATATCTGGTGGTGTAACGTAACATTATTGTAAATTTAAAGAAAAACAAATTTACATTAGTTTGTTAGTGTAATCTAATTTCATTTTCCATCAGGCCTGGGTCTCTCAGGCACACAGCATATACTGTTATTAATTGCTCTGTGCCACCACTCATATCTGGCGTAACATTATTTTAAATAAAAAAAAAAAAACTTTTACATTAGTTTGCTAATTGCAAGTTTAATCTAATTTCATTTTCCATCAGGCCTGTGTGCCAGGCCCACAGCAAGCATATACTGTGATTAATTCCTCTGTGCCACCACTCATATCTGGTGGTCTAACATTATTTTAAATTGAAAAAAAAAACTTTTACATTAGTTTGCTAATTGCAAGTTTAATCTAATTTAATTTTCCATCAGGCCTGTGTGCGAGGCCCACAGAAAGCATATACTGTGATTAATTCCTCTGTGCCACCACTCATATCTGGTGGTGGAACCTTATTTTAAATTTTAAAAAAAAATTTTTTACATTAGTTTGCTAATTGCAAGTTTAATCTAATTTCATTTTCCATCAGGCCTGTATGCCAGGCCCACAGCAAGCATATACTGTGATTAATTCCTCTGTGCCATCACTCATATCTGGTGGTGGAACCTTATTTTAAATTTAAAAAAAAAATTTTTTTTACATTAGTTTGTTAGTGTAATCTAATTTCATTTTCCATCAGGCCTGGGTCTCTCAGGTACACAGCATATACTGTTGTCAATTGCTCTGTGCCACCACTCATATCTGGTGTAACATTATTTTAAATTTAAAAAACAAAACTTTTAGATTAGTTTGCAACAAAACTTTTAGATTAGTTTGCTAATTGCAAATTTAATCTAATTTCATTTTCCATCAGGCCTGTGTGCCAGGCCCACAGCAAGCATATACTGTGATTAATTGCTCTGTGCCACCACTCATATCTGGTGGTGTAACATTATTTTAAATTAAAAAAATAATTTTAAATTAGTTTGTTAGTGTAATCTAATTTCATTTTCCATCAGGCCTGGGTCTCTCAGGCACACAGCATATACTGTTATTAATTGCTCTGTGCCACCACTCATATCTGGTGTAACATTATTTTAAATTTAAAAAACAAAACTTTTAGATTAGTTTGCTAATTACAAGTTTAATCTAATTTCATTTTCCATCAGGCCTGTGTGCCAGGCCCAAAGCAAGCATATACTGTGATTAATTCCTCTGTGCCACCACTCATATCTGGTGGTGTAACGTAACATTATTGTAAATTTAAAGAAAAACAAATTTACATTAGTTTGTTAGTGTAATCTAATTTCATTTTCCATCAGGCCTGGGTCTCTCAGGCACACAGCATATACTGTTATTAATTGCTCTGTGCCACCACTCATATCTGGCGTAACATTATTTTAAATTTAAAAAAAAAAACTTTTACATTAGTTTGCTAATTGCAAGTTTAATCTAATTTCATTTTCCATCAGGCCTGTGTGCCAGGCCCACAGCAAGCATATACTGTGATTAATTCCTCTGTGCCACCACTCATATCTGGTGGTCTAACATTATTTTAAATTGAAAAAAAAACTTTTACATTAGTTTGCTAATTGCAAGTTTAATCTAATTTAATTTTCCATCAGGCCTGTGTGCGAGGCCCACAGCAAGCATATACTGTGATTAATTCCTCTGTGCAACCACTCATATCTGGTGGTGGAACCTTATTTTAAATTTAAAAAAAAAAATTTTTACATTAGTTTGCTAATTGCAAGTTTAATCTAATTTCATTTTCCATCAGGCCTGTATGCCAGGCCCACAGCAAGCATATACTGTGATTAATTCCTCTGTGCCATCACTCATATCTGGTGGTGGAACCTTATTTTAAATTTAAAAAAATTTTTTTTTTACATTAGTTTGTTAGTGTAATCTAATTTCATTTTCCATCAGGCCTGGGTCTCTCAGGCACACAGCATATACTGTTGTTAATTGCTCTGTGCCACCACTCATATCTGGTGTAACATTATTTTAAATTTAAAAAACAAAACTTTTAGATTAGTTTGCAACAAAACTTTTAGATTAGTTTGCTAATTGCAAGTTTAATCTAATTTCATTTTCCATCAGGCCTGTGTGCCAGGCCCACAGCAAGCATATACTGTGATTAATTGCTCTGTGCCACCACTCATATCTGGTGGTGTAACATTATTTTAAATTAAAAAAATTATTTTACATTAGTTTGTTAGTGTAATCTAATTTCATTTTCCATCTGGCCTGGGTCTCTCAGGCACACAGCATATACTGTTATTAATTGCTCTGTGCCACCATTCATATCTGGTGTAACATTATTTTAAATTTAGAAAACAAAACTTTTAGATTAGTTTGCTAATTACAAGTTTAATCTAATTTCATTTTCCATCAGGCCTGTGTGCCAGGCCCAAAGAAAGCATATACTGTGATTAATTCCTCTGTGCCACCATTCATATCTGGTGGTGTAACGTAACATTATTGTAAATTTAAAGAAAAACAAATTTACATTAGTTTGTTAGTGTAATCTAATTTCATTTTCCATCAGGCCTGGGTCTCTCAGGCACACAGCATATACTGTTATTAATTGCTCTGTGCCACCACTCATATCTGGTGTAACATTATTTTAAATTAAAAAAAAACAAAACTTTTACATTAGTTTGCTAATTGCAAGTTTAATCTAATTTCATTTTCCATCAGGCCTGTGTGCCAGTCCCACAGCAAGCATATACTGTGATTAATTCCTCTGTGCTACCACTCATATCTGGTGGTGTAACGGAACATTATTGTAAATTTAAACAAAAACAAATTTACATTAGTTTGTTAGTGTAATCTAATTTCATTTTCCATCAGGCCTGGGTCTCTCAGGCACACAGCATATACTGTTATTAATTGCTCTGTGCCACCACTCATATCTGGTGTAACATTATTTTAAATTTAAAAAACAAAACTTTTAGATTAGTTTGCTAATTGCAAGTTTAATCTAATTTCATTTTCCATCAGGCCTGTGTGCAAGGCCCACAGCAAGCATATACTGTGATTAATTCCTCTGTGCCAATACTCATATCTAGTTGTTGTAAAAGTATTGTTAATCTTTAAAATTCCAAATTGATCGCTTGTGATTCATCAGTTTGCTCGTGCCATTGAATTGCACTTTCCTCCTGCCTGCCAGCTTGTTTTCCAGGCCCAACTAGCCAATTAGTGGCACCAATCATAATTCTTGTAACAATATATAAAAAATTAAAAATCATAATTTTTTGGACTGCAAATATTCAGTCTACTAGTGCCATTGAATTGCATTTTCCTCCTGCCTGGTAGCCTGTGTGCCAGGCCCAAACTAGCCACTTAGTGCCACCAATCCTATTTGTTGTAACAGTATTGTTAATAGTGATGTTCCGAACTGTTCGCCGGAGAACAGTTCACGGCGAACATAGCTTGTTCGCGTTTGCCGCTGCGGGCGAACATATGCGATGTTCGATCCGCCCCCTATTCGTCATCATTGAGTAAACTTTGACCCTGTATCTAACAGTGTGCAGACACATTACAGCCAATCAACAGCAGACACTCCCTCCCAGACCCTTCCAGGTCCCGGGCAGCAGCCATATTAGAATCATTGTGATGCAGCTTTTGAAGAGAGAGGAGGTTTAGTGTTGCAGCTCTTGATTTTATAGGGAAATTGATAGCTAGGCTAGTGTATTCAGTCTCCACTAAAGTCCTGAAGGACTCATCTGATCTCTGCTGTAAGGACAGCACCCCAAAAAGCCCTTTTTAAGGCTACATCAGTCGTTTTTTTTTTTTCTTTTTCAGTCGTTTTTTTTTTTTTTTGTGCATAGGGCTAGAAATCCAGTCTTTTTTTTTTTTTGCATTTGCCTGCCTGCCACCAGCCTGTGTGTGAGCCTCACAGCATATATTTTGCCAACTTGCTCACTGCCACCACTCATATCTGGTGTAACATTATTTAAATTTAAAAAACAAAACTTTTAGATTAGTTTGCTAATTGCAAGTTTAATCTAATTTCATTTTCCATCAGGCCTGTGTGCCAGGCCCACAGCAAGCATATACTGTGATTAATTCCTCTGTGACACCACTCATATCTGGTGGTTTAACGTAACATTATTGTAAATTTAAAGAAAAACAAATTTACCTTAGTTTGTTAGTGTAATCTAATTTCATTTTCCATCAAGCCTGGGTCTCTCAGGCACACAGCATATACTGTTATTAATTGCTCTGTGCCACCACTCATATCTGGTGTAACATTATTTTAAATTAAAAAAAAAACTTTTACATTAGTTTGCTAATTGCAAGTTTAATCTAATTTCATTTTCCATCAGGCCTGTGTGCCAGGCCCACAGCAAGCATATACTGTGATTAATTCCTCTGTGCCACCACTCATATCTGGTGGTCTAACATTATTTTAAATTAAAAAAAAAAAACTTTTACATTAGTTTGCTAATTGCAAGTTTAATCTAATTTAATTTTCCATCAGGCCTGTGTGCCAGGCCCACAGCAAGCATATACTGTGATTAATTCCTCTGTGCCACCACTCATATCAGGTGGTGGAACCTTATTTTAAATTAAAAAAAAAAAAAATTACATTAGTTTGCTAATTGCAAGTTTAATCTAATTTCATTTTCCATCAGGCCTGTGTGCCAGGCCCACAGAAAGCATATACTGTGATTAATTCCTCTGTGCCACCACTCATATCTGGTGGTGGAACCTTATTTTAAATTTAATTTTTTTTTTTACATTAGTTTGCTAACTGCAAGTTTAATCTAATTTCATTTTCCATCAAGCCTGTGTGCCAGGCCCACAGCAAGCATATACTGTGATTAATTGCTCTGTGCCACCACTCATATCTGGTGTAACATTATTTTAAATTTAAAAAACAAAACTTTTAGATTAGTTTGCTAATTACAAGTTTAATCTAATTACATTTTCCATCAGGCCTGTGTGCCAGGCCCACAGCAAGCATATACTGTGATTAATTCCTCTGTGCCACCACTCATATCTGGTGGTGTAACGTAACATTATTGTAAATTTAAAAAAACAAACAAATTTTCATTAGTTTGTTAGTGTAATCTAATTTCATTTTCCATCAGGCCTGGGTCTCTCAGGCACACAGCAAATACTGTTATTAATTGCTCTGTGCCACCACTCATATCTGGTGTAACATTATTTTAAATTTTAAAAACAAAACTTTTACATTACTTTGCTAATTGCAAGTTTAATCTAATTTCATTTTCCATCTGGCCTGTGTGACAGTCCCACAGCAAGCATATACTGTGATTAATTCCTCTGTGTTACCACTCATATCTGGTGGTGTAACATTATTTTAAATTTAAAAAAAGCAAATTTACATTAGTTTGTTAGTGTAATCTAATTTCATTTTCCATCAGGCCTGGGTCTCTCAGGCACATAGCATATACTGTTATTAATTGCTCTGTGCCACCACTCATATCTGGTGTAACATTATTTTAAATTTAAAAAACAAAACTTTTAGATTAGTTTGCTAATTGCAAGTTTAATCTAATTTCATTTTCCATCACGCCTGTGTGCCAGGCCCACAGCAAGCATATACTGTGATTAATTCCTCTGTGCCACCACTCATATCTGGTGGTGTAACGTAACATTATTGTAAATTTAAAAAAAATCAAATTTACATTAGTTTGTTAGTGTAATCTAATTTAATTTTCCATCAAGCCTGGGTCTCTCAGGCACACAGCATATACTGTTATTAATTGCTCTGTGCCACCACTCATATCTGGTGTAACATTATTTTAAATTAAAAAAAAAAAAAACTTTTACATTAGTTTGCTAATTGCAAGTTTAATCTAATTTCATTTTCCATCACGCCTGTGTGCCAGGCCCACAGCAAGCATATACTGTGATTAATTCCTCTGTGCCACCACTCATATCTGGTGGTCTAACATTATGTTAAATTTAAAAAAAAAAACTTTTACATTAGTTTGCTAATTGCAAGTTTAATCTAATTTAATTTTCCATCAGGCCTGTGTGCCAGGCCCACAGCAAGCATATACTGTGATTAATTCCTCTGTGCCACCACTCATATCTGGTGGTGGAACCTTATTTTAAATTTAAAAAAAAAATGTTTTTACATTAGTTTGCTAATTGCAAGTTTAATCTAATTTCATTTTCCATCAGGCCTGTGTGCCAGGCCCACAGAAAGCATATACTGTGATTAATTCCTATGTGCCACCACTCATATCTGGTGGTGGAACCTTATTTTAAATTTAATTTTTTTTTTTTTTACATTAGTTTGCTAATTGCAAGTTTAATCTAATTTCATTTTCCATCAGGCCTGTGTGCCAGGCCCACAACAAGCATATACTGTGATTAATTGCTCTGTGCCACCACTCATATCTGGTGGTGTAACATTATTTTAAATTTAAAAAAAAAATTTACATTAGTTTGTTAGTGTAATCTAATTTCATTTTCCATCAGGCCTGGGTCTCTCAGGCACACAGCATATACTGTTATTAATTGCTCTGTGCCACCACTCATATCTGGTGTAACATTATTTTAAATTTAAAAAACAAAACTTTTAGATTAGTTTGCTAATTACAAGTTTAATCTAATTTCATTTTCCATCAGGCCTGTGTGCCAGACCCACAGCAAGCATATACTGTGATTAATTCCTCTGTGCCACCACTCATATCTGGTGGTGTAACGTATCATTATTGTAAATTTAAAAAACAAACAAATTTACATTAGTTTGTTAGTGTAATCTAATTTCATTTTCCATCAGGCCTGGGTCTCTCAGGCACACAGCAAATACTGTTATTAATTGCTCTGTGCCACCACTCATATCTGGTGTAACATTATTTTAAATTTAAAAAACAAAACATTTACATTAGTTTGCTAATTGCAAGTTTAATCTAATTTCATTTTCCATCAGGCCTGTGTACCAGTCCCACAGCAAGCATATACTGTGATTAATTCCTCTGTGCCACCACTCATATCTGGTGGTGTAACATTATTTATAAATTTAAAAAAAGCAAATTTACATTAGTTTGTTAGTGTAATCTAATTTCATTTTCCATCAGGCCTGGGTCTCTCAGGCACACAGCATATACTGTTATTAATTGCTCTGTGCCACCACTCATATCTGGTGTAACATTATTTTAAATTTAAAAAACAAAACTTTTAGATTAGTTTGCTAATTGCAAGTTTAATCTAATTTCATTTTCCATCACGCCTGTGTGCCAGGCCCACAGCAAGCATATACTGTGATTAATTCCTCTGTGCCACCACTCATATCTGGTGGTGTAACGTAACATTATTGTAAATTTTTAAAAAAAACAAATTTACATTAGTTTGTTAGTGTAATCTAATTTCATTTTCCATCAGGCCTGGGTCTCTCATGCACACAGCATATACTGTTATTAATTGCTCTGTGCCACCACTCATATCTGGTTTAACATTATTTTAAATTTAAAAAACAAAACTTTTAGATTAGTTTGCTAATTGCAAGTTTAATCTAATTTCATTTTCCATCACGCCTGTGTGCCAGGCCCACAGCAAGCAGCAAGCATATACTGTGATTAATTCCTCTGTGCTACCACTCATATCTGGTGGTGTAACGGAACATTATTGTAAATTTAAACAAAAACAAATTTACATTAGTTTGTTAGTGTAATCTAATTTCATTTTCCATCAGGCCTGGGTCTCTCAGGCACACAGCATATACTGTTATTAATTGCTCTGTGCCACCACTCATATCTGGTGTAACATTATTTTAAATTTAAAAAACAAAACTTTTAGATTAGTTTGCTAATTGCAAGTTTAATCTAATTTCATTTTCCACCAGGCCTGTGTGCCAGGCCCACAGCAAGCATATACTGTGATTAATTCCTCTGTGCCACCACTCATATCTGGTGGTGTAACGTAACATTATTGTAAATTTAAAGAAAAACAAATTTACATTAGTTTGTTATTGTAATCTAATTTCATTTTCCATCAGGCCTGGGTCTCTCAGGCACACAGCATATACTGTTATTAATTGCTCTGTGCCACCACTCATATCTGGTGTAACATTATTTTAAATTTAAAAAAAAAAATTTACATTAGTTTGCTAATTGCAAATTTAATCTAATTTCCTTTTCCATCAGGCCTGTGTGCCAGTCCCACAGCAAGCATATACTGTGATTAATTCCTTTGTGCCAACACTCATATCTGGTGGTATAACATTATTGGAAGAAAAAAGGTTAACACTGAACTCTGGATATGAAACAGTACTAGCCGACTGACAAATTCACACTTTTCACAGTTGTGAATTAATTTAGCAAATGGACAACAGAATATCAGTGGCGCCAGAGGCTGACTGTATGTGCAATAGTCGGAATGTGTGTGAATAACTCGTTATTTAACTATAATAAATGTAAAAGATAGGAAGAGTTTATGTCGGCCAATCAAGAGTTAATATATTACTCTAGGGTGATAGTACTAGTAATCCATATTGGCTAGCTAGTAAAAAATATTAAATGTACAAGATACAGATGTTTAAGCAATAACGGATAAATCAATATACAGTATTCAAAATATATAAACATTTAATAAATGAGTCACAATAAATTTAAAATAAGCATTCACAATAAATTTAAAATAAACATTCATACCGGTGTGTCAATAAAAGTTTTATATCAGCAGATAAAAATGCTTAAAGTAATTATTTGTTGCTGTTACAATTAATTAAAGAAGATTCCGCTACAAATTTGTTGCAAACTCAGTTGCGGTTAGTAAAATGTCCCAGTGATTGAATTCAGCCATATAAATTGGTATTCAATATTGTCTCACAAATCTGTGAATTCCTTGAGTGAGCTTGTTGCAGTCATTCAAATGTCTCTTTAAATCCAATGGAAACTTTTAAGTTAAGAGCGGTTCACTTGATAAAAATTGTGCAAGTTTAAGTCGGTGTCAAACTTTTAGCCGTGTAAAATAAAATGTATAATCTTTGGCATATACACCAATTAGCTGTGTATTGCTTGCTTCATCTGTTTGTAACAGCGTGTGTGAAATTAGGAAGCAGCAAGGATAATTATTACTCACTTTTACCAGTGTCCCTGCTTGTTTCACACGATTCCTCAGTGTGGTGTGGAAATGATAGGATCCGGCCAATTTTGACTGTTAGAGTGCGCGCACTATTTTCAAACCTTGGCTTCTTTTAAAAGGTGAGTACTCCTACCGGCTCAGTTGTGTATATTTCACATGTAGAAAGAGATGGTCCTGGGAGCAAATATAATGTAGCAAAAAGACTCCTACCGGCTCAGTTTGTGTATACTTCACACGTAGAAAGAGTCGGTCCTGGGAGTAGATACAATTTTTAAATGTTTTTTTTTTACATCAGTCTGCTAGTGTTATTTAATTTTAGTTGCCAGGCCAGCCTGCCACTAGTGCCAGCCTGTGTGTCAGGCTCCCAGCATATACTGTGCCTACTTCCATCCCCAGTGCCACCACTTATATCTGTTGTAACATAAGTGTAACTTTTAAAAATAACTTTTACATCAGTCTGCTAGTGTTTTTTTAATTTTAGTTTCCAGGCCAGCCTACCACTAGTGCCAGCCTGTGAGTCAGGCTCCCAGCATATACTGTGCCTACTTCCATCCTCAGTGCCACCACTCATATCTTCTTCTTTAATAGTAGTGTACGTGTACATTTAAAAAAAATAAACTTTTTGGATTGTGAAACATCAGTCTGCTTTTTTGTTTCAGGCTCACAGCGTATACTGTGCCCACTTGCCCAGTGGCACCACTCATATTTAGTTTAATAGTAGTGTAAGTCTACATTACAAAAAAAATGACAGGCAGAGGCAGGCCACCCCGCAGGTGCCGTCATGGTCGTGGTGCTGTTATTCCCTTTGGCCATAGAATAATGCCTAGTGTTAGGGCACGTACCATGAACCCGAAAAGTTCTGATGAAATAGTTGACTTTATAAGACAGGACACCCAATCTGCTACAGCTTCCACTCGTAACCTTGACGCACCATCCACCTCCAGCATAGCTTTGGGCACCTCTCAAGTGACCAGTTCCACTCGCCTGCCTGCCGCCACTATCAACACTAGCACCACAGCCGCTTCACTTGATCTGTCAGAGGAGTTATTGACACATCAGTTGGAAGAAATGAGTGATGCGCAACCATCATTGACAGAGGATGTAGATAACAGTGATATGTCTCAGTCAGCCAGCATTACAGACATGGACGTACGGTGTGATGATGATGATATTGTACCAGCAGCTGCTTCCTTTGTTGATTTGTCAGATACAAGTGAAGTGGTTGATGATGATGTGTCCATGGATGTCACGTGGGTGCCCGCTAGAAGAGAAGAAGAAGAGGGGGAAAGTTCAGATGGGGAGACAGAGAGGAGGAGGAGGAGACGAGTTGGAAGCAGGGGGAGGTCGTCGCAAGGAGATAGTGGCACAGTCAGACAGCATGCATCGGCACCCGGGGTCAGCCAGACAGCACGCCAATCAACGCATGCTGTTGCCACCACCAGAATGCTGTCATCGCAGAGCTCAGCAGTGTGGCATTTTTTGTGTGTGTCTGCCTCTGACAACAGCGATGCCATTTGCAACCTGTGCCAAAAGAAACTGAGTTGTGGGAAGTCCAACACCCACCTAGGTACAACTGCTTTGCAAAGGCACATGGTCTCACATCACAAACGCCGATGGGATGAACACATGAGTAGAAGCAGCACACAAACTCAAAGCTGCCATCCTCCTCCTGCTCCAGCATCCTCAGCCACGTCAACCACTGCTGTCCTCCTTGCCCCCTCTCAACCATCTGCCACTCAGTCTCTCTTACGTAGCAGTTCCTGCTCATCTGCCCACAGTCAGGTGTCTGTCAAGGAAATGTTTGAGAGTAAGAAGCCAATGTCCCAAAGCCACCCCCTTGCCCGGCGTCTGACAGCAGGCTTGTCAGAACTCTTAGCCCGCCAGCTTTTACCATACAAGCTGGTGGAGTCTGAGGCGTTCAAAAAACGCCGCAGTCGAAGGTACCCGGCAGAATTTTTTTTTCTCAAAAGGCAATCCCCAACCTGTACTCGATTGTACGAAAGGAAGTAATGTCATGTCTGGCACACAGCGTTGGGGCAAGGGTCCATATGACCACTGTTAGCTGGTTTGCAAAGCATGGTCAGGGCAGGTATATCACCTACACTGCTCATTGGGTAAACCTGCTGGCGGCTGACAAGCATGGAATGCGTGGCTCTGCAGAACAGTTGGTGACACCGCCACGACTTGCAGGCAGGTCTGCTGCTACCTCCTCTACTCCTCCTACTCCATCCTCTTCCATAACCTCTTCCTCTGCTGATTGCTCTTCTGCTGCGGCGTCTTGCTCCACATCAACGGCACCCCCCCAGCTCCCCAGGTACTATTCAACATCCTGGATACGGCAGTGTCACGCTGTCTTGGGGTTGACTTGCCTCAAAGCAGAGAGTCACACCGCACCGGCACTCCTTTCCACCCTGAACGTACAAGTGGATCAGTGGCTGACTCCGCACCAACTGGAGATTGGCAAGGTTGTTTCTGACAATGGAAGTAATTTGGTGGCGGCATTGAAATTGGGCAAGTTGACACATGTGCCGTGCATGGCACATGTGTGTAATCTGATTGTACAACGCTTTGTGCTTAAGTACCCAGGCTTACAGGACGTCCTGAAGCAGGCCAGGAAGGTGTGTGGCCATTTCAGGCGTTCCTACACAGCCATGGCGCACTTGTCCGATATCCAGCATTGAAACAACCTGCCAGTGAGGCGCTTAATTTGCGACAGCCCGACACATTGGAATTCAACACTCCTAATGTTCGACCGCCTGCTCCAACAAGAAAGAGCTGTTAACGAGTATTTGTATGAACGGGGTGCTAGGACAGCCTCTGGGGAGCTGGGGATTTTTTTTCCACGTTACTGGATGCTCATGCGCAATGCCTGTAGGCTCATGCGTCCTTTTGAGGAGGTGACAAACCTTGTCAGTCGCACCAAAGGCACCATCAGCGACATCATACCATTTGTTTTCTTCCTGGAGCGTGCCCTGCGAAGAATGCTGGATCAGGCCGTAGATGAGCGTGAAGAGGAAGAGTTGTGGTCTCCATCACCACCAGAATCAGCCTTATCAGCATCGCTTGCTGGAACAGCGGCAACGCAGGAAGAAGATTGTGAGGAAGAGGAGTCAGAGGAGGAATGTGGCTTTGAGGAGGAGGAGGAAGACCAAGCACAACAGGCATCCCAGGGTGCTCGTTGTTGTCACCTATCTGGTACCCGTGGTGTTGTACGTGGCTGGGGGGAAGAAGATACCTTCAGTGACATCAGTGAGGATGAGGAATGGGACATGATTAGCTCGGCATCCAACCTAGTGCAAATGGGGTCTTTCATGCTGTCGTGCCTGTTGAGGGACCCTCGTATAAAAAAGCTTAAGGAGAAAGACCTGTACTGGGTGTCCACGCCACTAGACCCCCGGTATAAGCATAAAGTAACTGAAATGTTACCAAATTCCCGCAAGTTGGAAAGGATGGAGCAGTTCAAAAATAAATTAAAAACTATGCTTTACACAGCGTATAAGGGTGATGTCACAGCAGCACAACGGGAATCTAACAGGGGAAGAGATGAAATTAATACTCCTCCTCCCACGACCACGCCGGCAAGGACAGCACGCTTCCAGACGTGTTGCTGATGGAGGACATGCAGACCTTTTTAACTCCTATGCACAGCCCTTCGGGATCCAGCCTCAGAGAAAGACTCAACCGACAGGTATCAGACTACCTAGCATTAACTGCGGATCTTGACACTCTTAGGAGCGATGGACCCCTTGACTACTGGGTGTGCAGGCTTGACCTGTGGCCTGAGCTATCCCAATTTGCAATCGAACTTCTGGCCTGCCCCGCTTCAAGTGTCCTTTCAGAAAGGACCTTCAGTGCAGCAGGGGGTTTTGTCACTGAGAAGAGAAGTCGCCTAGGTCAAAAAAGTCTTGATTATCTCACCTTTATTAAAATGAATGATGGATGGATCCCGAAGGGACTGACATTGGGCGATACATTTGAGTAAAAAAGGCCTGATGAGATGAGCTGCCTTGGGCTACAAATGGTACACACGCTGCTGTATTTTATCTTTGAATGGCGGATGACTTGCGTGACTTATCCGCAAACAACTAGTGTTCAAGCCTCAAGGTTTTAGTGCACTTTCTAACTGTTTTACAAACATCAATTTTTCTTGCCGCTGCTAAAGCTTACAGCTGCAACAATACCTTATTTTTCAGGCATTTGGACATGCCTAATTTTTCTGGCCTCTGGTGATGCACTGTGGCTACAAAAACAAAACCAAAGAAAAAGGCACATAACGGTGATTAAACTGTTAAGAATAGTACTCATTAACACACCACTCATATCTGGTGGCACAGTAGATTGCACGCGCAGTGCCCCAAATTTGAAGTAGGAGGACCGAACAAGCATCTTTTTCCATCTCCCGGTTCCTAAAAATGATCTCCGGGTTCCTAAAAACAATGCCATACCTGTACTCGATTGTGCAAAAGCAAGTGATGGCATATGGGGTCTTTCATGCTGTTGTGCCTGTTGAGGGTCCTTGACCCTCGTATAAAAAGGCTGAAGGAGAACGACCTGTACTGGGTGTCCAAGCATCTTTTTCCATCTTCTGGTTCCTAAAAATTATCTCCGGGTTCCTATAATCGATGCCATACCTGTACTCGATTGTGCAAAAGGATGGCATATGTGGTCTTTCATGCTATTGTGCCTGTTGAGGGTCCTGGACCCTCGTATAAAAAGGCTGAAGGAGAACGACCTGTACTGGATGTCAAAGTATTTTTTTCCGTCTCCCGGTTCCTAAAAATTATCTCCGGGTTCCAAAAAACAATGCCATACCTGTACTCAATTGTGCAAAAGGATGGCATATGGGGTCTTTCATGCTGTTGTGCCTGTTGAGGGTCCTGGACCCTCGTATAAAAAGGCTGAAGGAGAACGACCTGTACTGGGTGTCCAAGCATCTTTTTCCATCTCCCGGTTCCTAAAAATTATCTCCGGGTTCCTATAATCGATGCCATACCTGTACTCGATTGTTCAAAAGGATGGCATATGTGGTCTTTCATGCTGTTGTGCCTGTTGAGGGTCCTGGACCCTCGTATTAAAAGGCGGAAGGAGAACGACCTGTACTGGATGTCAAAGCATCTTTTTCCATCTCCCGGTTCCTAAAAATGATCTCCGGGTTCCTATAATCGATGCCATACCTGTACTCTATTGTGCAAAAGGATGGCATATGTGGTGTTTCATGCTGTTGTGCCTGTTGAGGGTCCTGGACCCTCGTATTAAAAGGCGGAAGGAGAACGACCTGTACTGGATGTCAAAGCATATTTTTCCATCTCCCGGTTCCTAAAAATTATCCCCGGGTTCCAATAATCGATGCCATACCTGTACTCTATTGTGCAAAAGGATGGCATTTGTGGTGTTTCATGTTGTTGTGCCTGTTGAGGGTCCTGAACCCTCGTATTAAAAGGCGGAAGGAGAACGACCTGTACTGGATGTCAAAGCATCTTTTTCCATCTCCGGGTTCCTAAAAATTATCTCCGGGTTCCTATAATCGATGCCATACCTGTACTCTATTGTGCAAAAGGATGGCATTTGTGGTGTTTCATGCTGTTGTGCCTGTTGAGGGTCCTGGACCCTCGTATAAAAAGGAGGAAGTAGAACGACCTGTACTGGATGTCAAAGCATCTTTTTCCATCTCCCGGTTCCTAAAAATGATCTCCGGGTTCCAATAATCGATGCCATACCTGTACTCTATTGTGCAAAAGGATGGCATATGTGGTGTTTCATGCTGTTGTGCCTGTTGAGGGTCCTGGACCCTCGTATAAAAAGGAAGAAGGAGAACGACCTGTACTGGATGTCAAAGCATATTTTTCCATCTCCCGGTTCCTAAAAATTATCTCCGGGTTCCAATAATCGATGCCATACCTGTACTGTATTGTGCAAAAGGATAGCATATGTGGTGTTTCATGCTGTTGTGCCTGTTGAGGGTCCTGGACCATCGTATTAAAAGGCGGAAGGAGAACGACCTATACTGGATGTTAAAGCATCTTTTTCCATCTCCCGGTTCCTAAAAATTATCTCCGTGTTCCTATAATCGATGCCATACCTGTACTCTATTAAGCAAAAGGATGGCATATGTGGTGTTTCATGCTGTTGTGCCTGTTGAGGGTCCTGGACCCTCGTATTAAAAGGCGGAAGGAGAACAACCTGTACTGGATGTCCAAGCATCTTTTTCCATCTCCCGGTTCCTAAAAATTATCTCCGGGTTCCTATAATCGATGCCATACCTGTACTCTATTGTGCAAAAGGATGACATATGTGGTGTTTCATGCTGTTATGCCTGTTGAGGGTCCTGGACCCTCGTATAAAAAGGCTGAAGGAGAACGACCTGTACTGGATGTCAAAACATCTTTTTCCATCTCCCGGGTTCCTAAAAATTATCTCCGGGTTCCTATAATCGATGCCATACCTGTACTCTATTGTGCAAAAGGATGGCATAGGTGGTGTTTCAAGCTGTTGTGCCTGTTGAGGGTCCGGGACCCTCGTATAAAAAGGATGAAGGAGAACGACCTGTACTGGGTGTCCAAGCATCTTTTCCATCTCCCAGTTCCTAAAAATTATCTCCGGGTTCCTAAAATCAATGCCATACCTGTACTCGATTGTGCAAAAGGATGGCATATGTGGTGGTGTTTCATGCTGTTGTTTCTGTTGAGGGTCTGTGACCCTCGTATAAAAAGGCTGAAGGAGAACGACCTGTACTGGGTGTCCAAGCATCTTTTTCCATCTCCCGGTTCCTAAAAATTATCTCCGGGTTCCTAAAATCGATGCTCTTTTCAGGCAGGCCAGCTCTTTGCATACCAGCCCACAGATTCTGTAACAGATCTCTCTTGCAGGTAGAGTTGCAGCAAGAATGCAGGGTCAGAACCACTGCAACTGGTATACCTGAAAGAATCATACGGTCCCAGACCACATGTATGTCCTATTGTTGTACTTTGTTAGTATAATTATAGATCATGCAGGCCATATAGACCTCCCCCAATAGGGGGGAGTAAGAGGGATTAAACTGCTAGGAATAGTACTACTTAACACAACCTTGTTACCGTAGGTCCCAGACCACATGTCCGATTGTTCTACTTTGTTAGGCTAATTATAGATGATGCAGGCCATATAGACCTTCCCCGATAGGTGGAGTAAGAGGGATTAAACTGCTAAGAATAGTACTACTTAACACAACCTAGTTACCATGGGTCCCAGACCGCATGTCTTATTATTATATTTTGTCAGGGTAATCATGCAGGCCATATAGACCTCCCCCAATAGGGGGAGTAACAGGGATGGAAGTGCTAAGAATAGTACTACTTAACACAACCTAGTTACCATAGGTCCCAGACCGCATGTTTTATTATTATACTTTGTCAGGAAAATTATATATCTATCAAATCTATTTATCTTCTATCGATTCTATCTAACTATCAATCTATGTATATCTATCTATCAAATCTCGTGTCCGGACTGTTTTGAGACAGCCACTTGAGTTTAGGCCAAATTTGAAGTAGTAGGACAGAACAATCACAGGGATTAAAAATCCTAAGAATAGTACTACTTAACACAACCTAGTTACCATGGGTCCCAGTCCCAGACCGCATGTCTTGTTGTTATATTTGGTCAGGGTAATCATGCAGGCCATACAGACCTCCCCCGATAGGGTGAGTAACAGGTATTAAAATGCTAAGAACTGTACTACTTAACACAACCTTACCATGGGTCACAGACCACATGTTTTATTATTATATTTTGTCAGGGTAATCATGCAGGCCATATAGACCTCCCCCGATAGGGTGAGTAACAGGTATTAAAATGCTAAGAACAGTACCACTTAACACAACCTTACCATGGGTCACAGACCACATGTTTTATTATTATATTTTGTCAGGGTAATCATGCAGGCCATATAGACCTCCCCCGATAGGGGCAGTAACAGGTAGTAAACTGCTAAGAATAGTACTACTTAACACACCACGGGTCCCAGACCGCATGTCTTATTGTTATACTCTGTCAGGGAAATTATATATCTATCAAATCTATCGATTTATCTATCGAATCTATCTATCAATCGTATCTATCAAATATATATTGCATCTATTGATCTATGTAATTCGTATCTATCAAATGTATATTGCATCTATTGATCTATGTAATTTGTATCTATCATATGTATATTGCATCTATTGATCTATGTAATCTATGTATCTATCGGTCAAATCTATCTATCTCGTGGTTGTGCAAATGGACTGTTTGCGGTTGTTTGCGGTGCGTTACACGGGGCGTTTGGTCTGTCACTGTGAATCGGGCGTAACCCTTACACTATCTGATCGATACAACATCATACCTGATGTTTTAAAGCACGTTATTCCAAACAATTTAGGAATGTTAGGTGATTTAGGCCCTTTATGGCTTAAAACCAGACTCTGCATCAACTATGTAATTTTCCGTGGGAGTTTTGCCATGGATCCCCCTCTGGCATGCCACAGTCCAGGTGTTAGTCCCCTTGAAACAACTTTTCCATCACTATTGTGGCCAGAAAGAGTCCCTGTGGGTTTTAAAGTTCACCTGCCTATTGAAGTCAATGGCGGAAATTTTTAGGTTCGCAACATCACTAATTGTTAATCTTTAAAATTCAAAATTGTTCTCTTGTGATTCATCAGTTTGCTTGTGCCATTGAATTGCACTTTCCTCCTGCCTGCCAGCGTGTTTTCCAGGCCCAACTAGCCAATTAGTGGCACCAATCATAATTCTTGTAACAGTATATAAAAAATTAAAAATCATAATTTTTTGGACTGCAAATATTCAGTCTCCTAGTGCCATGGAATTGCATTTTCCTCCTGCCTGCCTGCCTGTGTGCCAGGCACAAACTAGCCAATTAGTGCCACCAATCCTAGTTGTTGTAACAGTATTGTTAATCTTTAAAATTAAACATTGTTCGATTGTGATTCATCATTTGGCTTGTTGCATTGAATTGCACTTTCCTCCTGCCTGCCAGTCTGTGTGCCAGGCCCAACTAGCCAATTAGTGCCACCAATCATATTTCTTCTAACAGTATATAAAAAAATTTAAATCATAATTTTTTTGACTGCAAATATTCAGTCTCCTAGTGCCATTGAATTGCATTTTCCTCCTGCCTGCCAGCCTGTGTGCCAGGCCCAAACTATCCAATTAGTGCCACCAATCCTAGTTGTTGTAACAGTATTGTTAATCTTTAAAATTCCAAATTGTTCGCTTGTGATTCATCAGTTTGCTCGTGCCATTGAATTGCACGTTCCTCCTGCCTGCCAGCGTGTATTCCAGGCCCAACTAGCCAATTAGTGGCACCAATCATAATTCTTGTACCATTATATAAAAAATTAAAAATAATAATATTTTGGACTGCAAATATTCAGTCTCCTAGTGCCATTGAATTGCAGTTTCCTCCTGCCTGCCAGCCTGTGTGCCAGGCACAAACTAGCCAATTAGTGCCACCAATCCTAGTTGTTGTAAAAGTATTGTTAATCTTTAAAATTCCAAATTGTTCGCTTGTGATTCATCAGTTTGCTCGTGCCATTGAATTGCACTTTCCTCCTGCCTGCCATCGTGTTTTCCAGGCCCAACTAGCCAATTAGTGGCACCAATCATAATTCTTGTAACAGTATTTAAAACATTTAAAATCATAATTTTTTGGACTGCAAATATTCAGTCTCTGCAAATATTCAGTCTCCTAGTGTCTATCAAATGTATATTGCATCTATTGATCTATGTAATTTGTATCTATCATATGTATATTGCATCTATTGATCTATGTAATCTATGTATCTATCGGTCAAATCTATCTATCTCGTGGTTGTGCAAATGGACTGTTTGCGGTTGTTTGCGGTGCGTTACACAGGGCGTTTGGTCTGTCACTGTGAATCGGGCGTAACCCTTACACTATCTGATCGATACAACATCATACCTGATGTTTTAAAGCACGTTATTCCAAACAATTTAGGAATGTTAGGTGATTTAGGCCCTTTATGGCTTAAAACCAGACTCTGCATCAACTATGTAATTTTCCGTGGGAGTTTTGCCATGGATCCCCCTCTGGCATGCCACAGTCCAGGTGTTAGTCCCCTTGAAACAACTTTTCCATCACTATTGTGGCCAGAAAGAGTCCCTGTGGGTTTTAAAGTTCACCTGCCTATTGAAGTCAATGGCGGAAATTTTTAGGTTCGCAACATCACTAATTGTTAATCTTTAAAATTCAAAATTGTTCTCTTGTGATTCATCAGTTTGCTTGTGCCATTGAATTGCACTTTCCTCCTGCCTGCCAGCGTGTTTTCCAGGCCCAACTAGCCAATTAGTGGCACCAATCATAATTCTTGTAACAGTATATAAAAAATTAAAAATCATAATTTTTTGGACTGCAAATATTCAGTCTCCTAGTGCCATGGAATTGCATTTTCCTCCTGCCTGCCTGCCTGTGTGCCAGGCACAAACTAGCCAATTAGTGCCACCAATCCTAGTTGTTGTAACAGTATTGTTAATCTTTAAAATTAAACATTGTTCGATTGTGATTCATCATTTGGCTTGTTGCATTGAATTGCACTTTCCTCCTGCCTGCCAGTCTGTGTGCCAGGCCCAACTAGCCAATTAGTGCCACCAATCATATTTCTTCTAACAGTATATAAAAAAATTTAAATCATAATTTTTTTGACTGCAAATATTCAGTCTCCTAGTGCCATTGAATTGCATTTTCCTCCTGCCTGCCAGCCTGTGTGCCAGGCCCAAACTATCCAATTAGTGCCACCAATCCTAGTTGTTGTAACAGTATTGTTAATCTTTAAAATTCCAAATTGTTCGCTTGTGATTCATCAGTTTGCTCGTGCCATTGAATTGCACTTTCCTCCTGCCTGCCAGCGTGTATTCCAGGCCCAACTAGCCAATTAGTGGCACCAATCATAATTCTTGTACCATTATATAAAAAATTAAAAATAATAATTTTTTGGACTGCAAATATTCAGTCTCCTAGTGCCATTGAATTGCAGTTTCCTCCTGCCTGCCAGCCTGTGTGCCAGGCACAAACTAGCCAATTAGTGCCACCAATCCTAGTTGTTGTAAAAGTATTGTTAATCTTTAAAATTCCAAATTGTTCGCTTGTGATTCATCAGTTTGCTCGTGCCATTGAATTGCACTTTCCTCCTGCCTGCCATCGTGTTTTCCAGGCCCAACTAGCCAATTAGTGGCACCAATCATAATTCTTGTAACAGTATTTAAAACATTTAAAATCATAATTTTTTGGACTGCAAATATTCAGTCTCTGCAAATATTCAGTCTCCTAGTGTTGTTCTGAATCCTCAGTTTGCTTGTGCCATTGAATTGCACTTTCCTCCTGCCTGCCAGCCTGTGTGCCAGGCCCACCTAGCCATTTATTCCCAGCAATCATATTTCTTTAAACAGTATTGCAAAAATTGTCAATCATCACTGTTTTGACTGTCAGTATTCAGTCTCCTAGTGTCCTTGAATTGCATTTACCTCCTGCCTGCCAGCCTGTGTGCCAGTCCATCTTGCCAACTATTTACACCAATCATAATTGTTGTCACAGTATTGTTACTAATTAAAATTAAAACATTTTTGATTGTTGTTCTGAATCCTCAGTTTGCTTGTGCCATTGAATTGCACTTTCCTCCTGCCTGCCAGCCTGTGTGCCAGGCCCAACTATCCAATTAGTGCCAGCAATCATATTTCTTTTAACAGTATTGCAAAAATTGTCAATCACCACTGTTTTGACTGTCAATCTGCAGTCTACTAGTGCCCTTGAATTGCATTTTCCTCCTGCCTGCCTGCCTGCCTGTGTGCCAGTCCCAACTAGCCAATTAGTGCCACCAATCATATTTCTTGTAACAGGATTGAATTTTTTTTTAATCATAACTGTTTTGACTGTGATTCTTCAGTCTCCTAGTGCCATTGAATTGCAGTTTCCTTTCTCCCAGCGTGTGTGCCAGACAGGCCCATTTGCCAACTATTGCCAACAATCATATTTGTTGTCACAGTACTTTTAATATTTAAAAAAATTAACAATTTGTGATTTTTAAAACATCTGTCTTTTTTGTTGTTGTCAGTGTCACAGCGTATACTGTGCCCACTTGCACAGTGCCACCACTCATATAATTGGTGTAACTAATAGTATTGTTAGTGTCCATTTAAAAAAAAATGACAGGCAGAGGCAGGCCACCCCACAGGTTCCGTGGTCGTGGTGCTGTGATTCCTTTAGACCTTAAAAATATGCACATTGTTCAGACGCTGGGTGCCAGGGGGGACGCAAAAAGTTCTGAGGAGGACCTAGTTGAATGGCTAACACAGGACACCCAATCTTCTTCAGCTTCCGCTGCTAGTCCTCCTAACCTTGACGCACCATCTACATCCAGCTGTGCTTTGGGCAGGTCTCAAGTGACCAGTGACACTCGCCCGCCTGTCGCCACCACCAACACTAGCACCACAGCCGCTTCACTTGATCTGTCACAGGAGTTATTGACACATCAGTTGGAAGAAATGAGTGATGCGAAACCATCATTGACAGAGGATGTAGATAATAGTGATCCGTCTCAGTCAGGCAGCATTACCGTCATGGAGGTATGGTGTGATGATGATGATGTTGTACCCGCTGCTGCTTCCTTTCTTGATGTGTCAGATACAAGGGAAGCGGTTGATGATGATGTGTCAGTGGTTGTCACGTGGGTGCCTGCTTGAAGAGAAGAAGAAGAGGGGGAAAGTTCAGATGGGGAGACAGAGAGGAGGAGGAGACGATTTGGAAGCATGGGGAGGTCATCTCAAGGAGCTAGTGGCACAGTCAGACAGCATGCATCGGCACCCGGGGTCAGCCAGACAGCACGCCGCCGACCATCAACGCACGCTGTTGACACCACCAGAATGCCATCATCGCATAGCTCAGCAGTGTGGCATTTTTTTTGTGTGTCTGCCTCTGACAACAGCGATGCCATTTGCAACCTGTGCCAAAAGAAACTGAGTCGTGGGAAGTCCAACACCCACCTAGGTACAACTGCTTTGCGAAGGCACATGGTCTCCCATCACAAAGGCCGATGGGAAGAACACATGAGTAGAAGCAGCACACAAAGTGAAAGCCGCCCTCCTCCTCCTGCTCCAGCATCTTCAGCCACGTCAACCAGTGCTGTCCTCCTTGCCCCCTCTCAACCATCCTCCACTGAGTCTCTCTTACGTAGCAGTTCCTGGTCATCTGCCCACAGTCAGCTGTCTGTCAAGGACATGTTTGAGCGTAAGAAGCCAATTTCTCAAAGTCACCCCCTTGCCCGGCGTCTGACAGCTGGCTTGTCTGAACTCTTAGCCTGCCAGCTTTTACCATACAAGCTGGTGGAGTCTGATGCTTTCAAAAAATTTGTATCTATTGGGACACCGCAGTGGAAGGTACCTGGCAGAAATTTCTTTTCACAAAAGGCAATCCCAAACCTGTACTCTGTTGTGAGAAAGGAAGTTATGGCATGTCTGGCACACAGCGTTGGGGCAAGGGTCCATATGACCACGGATAGCTGGTCTGCAAAGCATGGTCAGGGCAGGTATATCGCCTACACTGCGCATTGGGTAAACCTGCTGACTTCTGACAAGCATGGAATGTGTGGCTCTGCAGAAGAGTTGGTGACACCGCCACGACTTGCAGGCAGGCCTGCTGCTACCTCCTCTACTCCTCCTACTCCATCCTCTTCCATAACCTCTTCCTCGGCTGAGTCCTCTTCAACTTCGGCGTCTTGCTCCACATCTATGGCACCCCCCCCAGCTCCCCAGGTACTATGCTACATCCCGGGTACGGCAGTGTCACGCCGTCTTGGGGTTGACTTGCCTGAAAGCGGAGAGTCACACCACACCAGCACTCCTGACCGCCTTGAACACACAGGTGGATCAGTGGCTGACTCCGCACCAACTGGAGATTGGCAAGGTTTTTTCTGACAATGGAAGTAATTTGGTGGCGGCATTGAAATTGGGCAAGTTGACACATGTGCCGTGCATGGCACATGTGTGTAATCTAATTGTACAACGATTTGTCCATAAGTACCCAGGCTTACAGGACGTCCTGAAGCAGGCCAGGAAGGTGTGTGGCCATTTCAGGTGTTCCTACACGGCCATGGCGCACTTGTCTGATATCCAGCGTCGAAACAACCTGCCAGTGAGGTGCTTGATTTGCGACAGCCCGACAGGGTGGAATTCAACACTCCTAATGACCGCCTGCTCCAACAAGAAAAAGCTGTTAATGAGTATTTGTATGACCGGGGTGCTAGGCCAGCCTCTGGGGAGCTGGGGATATTTTTGCCAAATTACTGGACGCTCATGCGCAATGCCTGTAGGCTCATGCGTCCTTTTGAGGAGGTGACAAACCTTGTCAGTTGCACCGAAGGCACCATCAGCGACATCATACCATTTGTTTTCTTCCTGGAGCGTGCCCTGCGAAGAGTGCTGTATCAGACAGTAGATGAGCGTGAAGAGAAAGAGGAAGAGTTGTGGTGTCCATCACCCCCACAAACAGCCTTATCAGCATCGCTTGCTGGACCTGCGGCAACGCAGGAAGAGGATTGTGAGGAAGAGGAGTCAGAGGAGGAATATGGCTTTGAGGAGGAGGAAGACAGAGCACAACAGGCATCCCAGGGTGCTCGTTGTTGTAACCTCTCTGGTACCCGTGGTGTTGTACGTGGCTGGGGGGAAGAAGATACCCTCAGTGAGATCAGTGAGGACGAGGAACGGGAAATGATTAGCTCGGCATCCAACCTTGTTCAAATGGGTTCTTTCATGCTGTCGTGCCTGTTGAGGGACCGTCGTATAAAAAAGCTGAAGGAGAATGACCTGTACTGGGTGTCCACGCTCCTCGACCCCCAGTATAAGCATAAAGTGCCTGAAATGTTACCAAATTCCCGCAAGTCGGAAAGGATGGAGCATTTTAAGAATAAATTAAAAACTATGCTTTACACAGCGTATAAGGGTGATGTCACAGCACCACGGGAATGTAACAGGGGAAGAGATTAAATTAATCCTCCTCCTCCCACGACCACGGCGGCAAGGACAGGACGCTTTCCTGATGTCTTGTTGATGGAGGACATGCGTACCTTTTTAACTCCCATGCATCACCAGAGCCAAGTTTCGGGATCCAGCCTCATAGAAAGACAGGTAGCAGACTACCTAGCTTTAACTGCGGATCTCGACACTCTCAGGAGCGATGGACCCCTTGACTACTGGGTGTGCAGGCTTGACTTGTGGCCTGAGCTATCCCAATTGGCAATGGAACTTCTGGCCTGCCCCACTTCAAGTGTCCTGTCTGAAAGGACCTTCAGTGCAGCAGGAGGTTTTGTCACTGAGAAGAGAAGTCGCCTAGGTCAAAAAAGCCTTGACTATCTCACTTTTATAAAAATGAATGAGGGATGGATCCCGAAGGGACTGACATTGGGCGATACATTTGATTAAAAAAGGCCTGATGATGAGATGAGCTGGCTTGGGCTACAACTGGTACACAGGCTGGCCTTTTTTTTTTGTTAGAAAGCCGGAGGACTTGCTTGACTTATCCGCCAACAACTAGTGTTCAAGCCACAAGCTTTTAGGGCACTTTATAAATGTTTTACAAACATCAATTTTTCTGACCGCTGCTACAGCAGTTGCTACAACAATACCCAAATTTTTCAGTCATTTGTACATTCCTAATTTTTCGGGCCTCTGCTGCTGCTCTGTGGGTACAAAACTCAAATAAAAAAAATAAGGCACATAACAGTGATTAAACTGTTACGAATAGTACAACTTAGCACACCACTCATATCTGGTGGACCATTAAATTGAACGCGCAGTGCCCCAAATTTGAAGGAGGAGGACCGACCAAGCATCTTTATCCGTCTCTTGGTTGATCTAAATTATCTTTGTGTTCCATCTATGCCATTCCTGTACTGTATTGTGCAAAAGGGTGGCATATGTGGTGTTTCATGCTGTTGTGCCTGTTGCGGGTCGTGGCCCATGGTATAAAAAGGCTGAAGGAGAACGACCTGTAATGGGTGCCCCAGCAAATTTTTATAAAAATGTTCCCAGTTCCTCTCAATTATCTCCGAGTTTCTAAAATGGATGCCATACATGTACTCACTTGTGCAAAAGGATGACATATGTGGTGGTGTTTCCTGCAGTTGTTTCTGTTGAGGGTGCTGGACCCTCTTATAAAAATTCTGAAGGAGAACGACCTGGAGTGGGTGTCCAAGCATGGTTTTATGGGCAATTTCACGTTTACAAACAATTATCTCTGGGTTTGAAAAATCAACGCTGTAGCAGTACTGTATTGTTCAAAAGGATGCCATATGTTCTCTTTCCTGCTGGTGTTTTGTTTGAGGGTCCTGGACCCTCTTATAAAAAGGCCTAAGGAGAAAGAAGTGTACTGGGTGTCCATCGAATCATTTGTTTGATTCAAATTTCCGGTTGCAACAAATTATCTCTGGGTTTCTAAAATCAATCCCTTTCCTGTAATCTAATTTTCAAAAGGATGCCATATGTCCTCTTTCCTGCTGCTGGTTTTGTTTAGGGTCCTGGAGCCTCTGCTAAAAAGGCCTAAGGATAAATAAGTGTACTGGGTGTCTAATCAATGTTTTTTTAGATTTCCCGGCTGCAACAAATTATCTCTGGGTTTCTAAAATCAATGCCTTTCCTGTAATCTATTATTCAAAAGGATGCCATATGTCCTCTTTCATGCTGTTGTTTCTGTTGAGGCTCCGGGACCCTCTTATAAAAAGGCCTAAGGATAAATAAGTGTACTGGGTGTCTAATCAATGTTTTTTTAGATTTCCCGGTTGCAACAAATTATCTCTGGGTTTCTAAAATCGCTCGCCTAGATTTAGAGTTTGGCGTTAGCCATCAAAACCAGCGTTAGAGGCTCCTAACGCTGGTTTTGGGCTACCGCTGGTATTTGGAGTCAGTCAGGAAAGGGTCTAACGCTCACTTTGCAGCCGTGACTTTTCCATACCGCAGATCCCCCTACGCCAATTGCGTATCCTATCTTTTCAATGGGATCTTCCTAACGCCGGTATTTGAGTCTTGGCTGAAGTGAGCGTTAGAAATCTAACGACAAAACTCCAGCCGCAGAAAAAAGTCAGTAGTTAAGAGCTTTCTGGGCTAACGCCGGTTCATAAAGCTCTTAACTACTGTGCTCTAAAGTACACTAACACCCATAAACTACCTATGTACCCCTAAACCGAGGTCCCCCCACATTGCCGCCACTCTATTAAAATTTTTTAACCCCTAATCTGCCGACCGCACACCGCCGCCACCTACATTATCCCTATGAACCCCTAATCTGCTGCCCCTAACACCGCCGAACCCTATATTATATTTATTAACCCCTAATCTGCCGCCCCCAACGTCGCCTCCACCTACCTACAATTATTAACCCCTAATCTGCCGACCGGACCTCACCGCTACTCTAATAAATGTATTAACCCCTAATCCGCCTCACTCCCGCCTCACTAACCCTATAATAAATAGTATTAACCCCTAATCTGCCCTCCCTAACATCGCCGACACCTAACTTAAAGTATTAACCCCTAATCTGCCGACCGGACCTCACCGCTACTCTAATAAATTTATTAACCCCTAAAGCTAAGTCTAAACCTAACACTAACACCCCCTAAGTTAAATATAATTTAAATCTAACGAAATAAATTAACTCTTATTAAATAAATTATTCCTATTTAAAGATAAATACTTACCTGTAAAATAAACCCTAATATAGCTAAAATATAAATTATAATTATATTGTAGCTATTTTAGGATTTATATTTATTTTACAGGCAACTTTGTATTTATTTTAACCAGGTACAATAGCTATTAAATAGTTATTAACTATTTAATAGCTACCTAGTTAAAATAATTACAAAATGACCTGTAAAATAAATCCTAACCTAAGTTACAATTAAACCTAACACTACACTATCAATAAATTAATTAAATAAAATACCTACAATTATCTACAATTAAACCTAACACTACACTATCAATAAATAAATTAAATAAAATACCTACAAATACAATTAAATAAACTAACTAAAGTACAAAAAATAAAAAAAGCTAAGTTACAAAAAATAAAAAAATTAATTACAAACATAATAAAAATATTACAACAATTTTAAGCTAATTACACCTACTCTAAGTCCCCTAATAAAATAACAAAGCCCCCCAAAATAAAAAAAAATGCCCTACCCTATTCTAAAATTAAAATAGAAAAGCTCTTTTACCTTACCAGCCCTTAAAAGGGCCTTTTGCGGGGCTTACCCCAAAGAATTCAGCTCTTTTGCCTGTAAAAAAAACCCATACAATACCCCCCCAACATTACAACCCACCACCCACATACCCCTAATCTAACCCAAACCCCCCTTAAATAAACCTAACACTAAGCCCCTGAAGATCTTCCTACCTCATCTTCACCATGCCAGGTATCACAGATCTCTCCAGGCTCCAAAGTCTTCATCCAAGCCCAAGCGGGGGCTGGAGATCCATCATCCGGCTGAAGAGGTCCATCATCGGGCTGAAATCTTCATCCAAGCCCAAGCGGGGGCTGGAGATCCATCATCCGGCTGAAGTCTTCTATCAAGCGGTGGCTGAAGAGGTCCAGAAGAGGCTCCAAAGTCTTCATCCTATCCGGGCAGAAGAGTAGATCCGGACCGGCAACCATCTTCTTCCAAGCGGTGACAAGCGGCTCCATCTTGAAGACCTCCGGCGCGGATCCATCCTCTTCTTCCGACGTCCTAAGTCCGAATGAAGCTTCCTTTAAATGACATCATCCAAGATGGCGTCCCTCGAATTCCGATTGGCTGATAGGATTCTATCAGCCAATCGGAATTAAGGTATGGAAAATCTGATTGGCTGATTCAATCAGCCAATCAGATTGAGCTCTCATTCTATTGGCTGTTCCGATCAGATCAGATTTTTCCTACCTTAATTCCGATTGGCTGATAGAATCCTTTCAGACAATCGGAATTCGAGGGACGCCATCTTGGATGACGTCATTTAAAGGAAGCTTCATTCGGACTTAGGACGTCGGAAGAAGAGGATGGATCCGCGCCGGAGGTCTTCAAGATGGAGCCGCTTGTCACCGCTTGGAAGAAGATGGTTGCCGGTCCGGATCTACTCTTCTGCCCGGATAGGATTAAGACTTTGGAGCCTCTTCTGGACCTCTTCAGCCGCCGCTTGATAGAAGACTTCAGCCGGATGATGGATCTCCAGCCCCCGCTTGGGCTTGGATGAAGACTTAAGCCCAATGATGGACCTCTTCAGCCGGATGATGGATCTCCAGCCCCTGCTTGGGCTTGGATGAAGACTTTGGAGCCTGGAGCGATCGGTGATACCTGGCATGGTGAAGACAAGGTAGGAAGATCTTCAGGGGCTCAGTGTTAGGTTTATTTAAGGGGGTTTGGGTTAGATTAGGGGTATGTGGGTGGTGGGTTGTAATGTTGGGGGGGTATTGTATGTTTTTTTTTTACAGGCAAAAGAGCTGAATTATTTGGGGTATGCCCCGCAAAAGGCCCTTTTAAGGGCTGGTAAGGTAAATGAGCTTTTCTATTTTAATTTTAGAATAGGGTAGGGCATTTTTTTTATTTGGGGGGGCTTTGTTATTTTATTAGGGGGCTTAGAGTAGGTGTAATTAGCTTAAAATTGTTGTAATATTTTTATTATGTTTGTAATTAATTTTTTATTTTTTGTAACTTAGCTTTTTTTATTTTTTGTACTTTAGTTAGTTTATTTAATTGTATTTATTTGTAGGTATTGTATTTTTTTAATTTATTGATAGTGTAGTGTTAGGTTTAATTGTAGATAATTGTAGGTATTTTATTTAATTTATTTATTGATAGTGTAGTGTTAGGTTTAATTGTAACTTAGGTTAGGATTTATTTTACAGGTCATTTTGTAATTATTTTATCTAGGTAGCTATTAAATAGTTAATAACTATTTAATAGCTATTGTACCTGGTTAAAATAAATACAAAGTTGCCTGTAAAATAAATATAAATCCTAAAATAGCTACAATATAATTATAATTTATATTGTACCTATATTAGGGTTTATTTTACAGGTAAGCATTTAGCTTTAAATAGGATTAATTTATTTAATAAGAGTTAATTTATTTCGTTAGATAAAAATTCTATTTAATTTAGGGGTTAGGGTTAGGGTTAGACTTAGCTTTAGGGGTTAATACATTTATTAGAGTAGCAGCGAGGTCCGGTCGGCAGATTAGGGGTTAATAATTTAAGTTAGGTGTCGGCGATGTTAGGGAGGGCAAATTAGGGGTTAATACTATTTCTTATAGGGATAGTGAGGCGGGAGTGAGGCGGATTAGGGGTTAATACATTTATTATAGTAGCGGTGAGGTCCGGTCGGCAGATTAGGGGTTAATTATTGTAGGTAGCTGGCGGTGACGTTGTGGGGGGCAGATTAGGGGTTAATAAATATAATATAGGGGTCGGCGGTGTTAGGGGCAGCAGATTAGGGGTTCATAGGGATAACGTAGGTTGCGGCGGTGTACGGAGCGGCAGATTAGGGGTTAAAAAAAATATGCAGGGGTCAGCGATAGCGGGGGCGGCAGATTAGGGGTTAATAAGTGTAAGGTTAGGGGTGTTTAGACTCGGGGTACATGTTAGGGTGTTAGGTTCAGACTTAGGAAGTGTTTCCCCATAGGAAACAATGGGGCTGCGTTAGGAGCGTTTTTCAGCTAAAACAGCCCCATTGTTTTATATGGGGGAATCGTGCACGAGCACGTTTTTGAAGCTGGCCGCGTCCGTAAGCACCGCTGGTATTGAGAGTTGCAGTGGCGGTAAATATGCTATACGCTCCCTTTTTGGAGCCTAACGCAGCCATTCTGTGAACTCTAAATACCAGCGGTATTTAAAAGGTGCAGCCAGAAAAAAGCAGGCGTAGCTAACGCACCCCTTCTAATGCAAAACTCCAAATCTAGGCGAATCCCTTTCCTGTAATCTAATTTTCAAAAGGATGCCATATGTCCTCTTTCCTGCTGCTGGTTTTATTGAGGGTCATGGAGCCTCTGCTAAAAAGGCCTAAGGATAAATAAGTGTACTGGGTGTCTAATCAATGTTTTTTTAGATTTCACGGTTGCAACAAATTATCTCTGGGTTTCTAAAATCAATGCCTTTCCTGTAATCTATTATTCAAAAGGATGCCATATGTCCTCTTTCATGCTGTTGTTTCTGTTGAGGCTCCGGGACCCTCTTATAAAAAGGCCTAAGGATAAATAAGTGTACTGGGTGTCTAATCAATGTTTTTTTAGATTTCCCGGTTGCAACAAATTATCTCTGGGTTTCTAAAATCAATGCCTTTCCTGTAATCTATTATTCAAAAGGATGTCATATGTCCTCTTTCATGCTGTTGTTTCTGTTGAGGCTCCGGGACCCTCTTATAAAAAGGCCTAAGGATAAATAAGTGTACTGGGTGTCTAATCAATGTTTTTTTAGATTTCCCGGTTGCAAAAAATTATCTCTGGGTTTCTAAAATCAATGCCTTTCCTGTAATCTATTATTCAAAAGGATGCCATATGTCCTCTTTCCTGCTGCTGTTTTTGTTGAGGGTCCTGGAGCCTCTGCTAAAAAGGCCTAAGGATAAATAAGTGTACTGGGTGTCTAATCAATGTTTTTTTAGATTTCCCGGTTGCAACAAATTATCTCTGGGTTTCTAAAATCAATGCCTTAAATGTAATCTATTGTTCAAAAGGATGCCATATGTCCTCTTTCCTTTTTTTTTTTTTTTTTTTTTTTTTTTTTTTCTCAGTATTTTTGTTTATTTTAGAAAATTTAATGCACTTATAGGTTCAGTAAGATTATGACTTTGCACACTGCCATTTTCCATGCAGCATTTTGACATGTCGTGTGATATGACTAGAAGAATGGTATGTTTTGAATCTGCTGAGCATAATAATAAAAAAAAAAATATAATTTAATTTAACTTGAGTTACTAACTGAAGCATGACTTCAGGAGTCAGGCATGGTCCTAGGTAGTGGTTGTTAGCAGATTCTTTTCACTGCAAATTGCAATTGCCACAGCTTGCATAAAATGTGCGTCACCTCTCCAAATCTTACTTTTTAATGCCAATTGAAATTGCCACAGCTTGCACAACAGTAAGTAAAATGTGCATCACCACAGTCTCCAAATCTGATGTCAAATGTCTACAAAAACACTGATAAAGTATTCCTTTCGGGGCGCAAAGAGATGGCTACTGGAACACTCCAGGAACTTCCCAAGAGTCGCTGTCTTGTGTTTCTGGTGATGTTGGAGACATCTGTGTAGTGTACAGGGAAACAAAAAATCCTCTCCATCTCTGTGCACCACAGGACGTCCTCCTTGTCATCCATAAGCACAGGAAATTGCTGGCAATTTCCTTGCTTCAAGAAGTTCAGCATTTGTGGTGATAGTACAGACTTTAATAAACTTTGATTTCCTACCATACTCAAGACAATCTTGTAGTTCAAGCTTATGACTTGCTGTGGGAAACAGTGGCCTGTCCATACCAGGAAGATTTAGACAGAAGTAACGATCTCTGCTTGCAGGTGACACATGTTTAGCGTCAATCATCAAAGGGGTTGCATGCAGAATATGGCAGATGGCCCCTTATTCACGTTTGTCCAGAGCCACAACATTTTCAAACAGCCAGAAGAAAGGTCGGTTCTCACCAGCCTTAAGTCACGCTTCATTTACCTATGGCTGATATTCAAAAAATAGACAAACAGTGCCTTAAAAAAGACATTTGCGATATGGATTCACCAGAGCAAGGTCATTGCAAGTACTTCCCACGATAACAAATTCAAAATGCCACAACTCTGCAATCTTCCCCTTCACATTATTATTGTCACACTCCCTTGTACTCCTATGCCCAGCTCCCTGCTGTTGTTTTTGTTGAGGGTCCGGGACCCTCTTATAACAAGGCAAAAGGATAAAGAAGAGTACTGGGTGTCCAATCAATGTTTTTTTTTATTTCCCTGTTGCAACAAATTATCTCTGGGTTTCTAAAATCAATGCCTTACCTGTCATCTATTGTTCAAAAGGATGGCATATGTCCTCTTTCCTGCAGTTGTTTCTGTTGATGGTCCGGGAACCACTTATAAAAAGGCCTAAGGATAAAGAAGTGTACTGGGTGTCCAATCAATGTTTTTTTCTATTTCCCGGTTCATATAAATTATCTCAGGGATTCTTAAATCAATGCCTTACCTGTAATCAATTGTTCAAAAGGATGCCATATGTCCTCTTTCATGCTGTTGTTTCTGTTGAGGCTCCAGGACCCTCTTATAAAAAGGCCTAAGGATAAATAAGTGTACTGGGTGTCCAATCAATGTTTTTTTTTATTTCCCAGTTGCAAAAAAATTATCTATGGGCTTATAAAATCAATGCCTTACCTGTCATCTATTGTTCAAAAGGATGCCATATGTCCTCTTTCCTGCTGTCGTTTCTGTTGAGGGTCTGGGACCCTCTTATAAAAAGGCCTAAGGATAAAGAAGTGTACTGGGTGTCCAATGAATGTTTTTTTCTATTTCCCATTTGCCAAAAATCATCTCTGGGTTTCTAAAATCAATGATGTACCTGTACTCTATTGTTCAAAAGGATGCCATATGTCCTCTTTCCTGCTGTTGTTTTTGTTGAGGGTCCGGAACACTCTTCTAAAAAGGCCGAAGGAGAACGACCTGTACTGTACTGGGTGTCCAATCATGTTTTTGTTTTCAATTTCACAGTTCATAATAAATATCGCTGTGTAAGTAGAATCAATGCCATACCTGTACTCTATTGTTCAAAAGGATGGCATATGTGGTGTTTCATTCTGTTGTGGCTGTTGAGGGTCGTGGCCGTGGGACAGCGTATAAAAAGGCTGAAGGAGAACGACCTGTACTGCCTTGCTGCTCCTTTTAGGCAGGCAAGCTCTTTGCATACATGCCCACAGACTCTGTAACGCATGCCTCTTTTAGGGAGAGGTGCAGCCATAATGCAGGGTCAGAACCTCTGCCTTCAACTGTTATACTCAATTTTGCGAAAGGAAGTAAGCTTACCATGGTTCCCTGCACGCACGTATTATTGTTATATTTTGGTGAGGGTAATCATGATGGCCATGTAGACCACCCCCGAGAGGCATGGAAGTAAGGGATGAGATGAAAGTGCTAAGAATAGTACAACTTGAAACAAAGAGTTAGCCATGGGTGTTAGTGCAAGACCGCTTGGCTTTTTTTGGACTTTGGGTGTGGCTAATCATGCAGGCCATATAGAGCTGCCACCATTCGGTGTTGTATCAGCTATTAAAATAATAAGAACAGAACTACCAAAATACAGCCAATGAAGGGCCTTATGAAGACTGAGCCAAGGTTGGATTGTAGTATTTGGTTAAGCTAATCATGATGGCCATGCAGACCACCACCGAGAGTCCTGGAAGTAACAGGGATGAGATGAAAGTGCTAAGAATAGTACTACTTGAAACAACCGAGTTAGCCATGGGTGTTAATCCAAGACCGCTTGTTTTTTTTTGGACTTTGGGTGTGGCTAATCATGCAGGCCATATAGAGCTGCCACCATTCGGTGTTGTATCAGCTATTAAACTAATAAGAACAGAACTACCAAAATACAGCCAATGAAGGGCCTTATGAAGACTGAGCCAAGGTTGGATTGTAGTATTTGGTTAGGCTAATCATGATGGCCATGTAGACCACCACCGAGAGTCCTGGAAGTAACAGGGATGAGATGAAAGTGCTAAGAATAGTACTACTTGAAACAACCGAGTTAGCCATGGGTGTTAATCCAAGACCGCTTGGTTTTTTTTTTTGGACTTTGGGTGCGGCTAATCATGCAGGCCATCTAGAGCTGCCACCATTCGGTGTTGTATCAGCTATTAAACTAAGAAGAACAGAACTACCAAAATACAGCCAATGAAGGGCCTTATGAAGACTGAGCCAAGGTTGGATTGTAGTATTTGGTTAGGCTAATCATTATGGCCATGTAGACCACCACCGAGAGTCCTGGAAGTAACAGGGATGATCTGAAAGTGCTAAGAATAGTACTACTTGAAACAACCGAGTTAGCCATGGGTGTTAATCCAAGACCGCTTGGCTTTTTTTTGGTTTGGGTGTGGCTAATCATGCAGGCCATATAGAGCTGCCACCATTCGGTGTTGTATCAGCTATTAAACTAATAAGAACAGAACTACCAAAATACAGCCAATGAAGGGCCTTATGAAGACTGAGCCAAGGTTGGATTGTAGTATTTGGTTAGGCTAATCATGATGGCCATGTAGACCACCACCGAGAGTCCTGGAAGTAACAGGGATGAGATGAAAGTGCTAAGAATAGTACTACTTGAAACAACCGAGTTAGCCATGGGTGTTAATCCAAGACCGCTTGGCTTTTTTTTGGTTTGGGTGCAGCTAATCATACAGGCCATATAGACCTGCCACCATTCGGTGTTGTATCAGCTATTAAACTAATAAGAACAGTACTACCAAAATACAGCCAATGAAGGGCCTATGAAGACTGAGCAAAGTTTGGATTGTAGTATTTTGTTAGGCTAATCATGATGGCCATGTAGACCACCCCCAAGACGCCTGAAAGTAACAAGGATGAAAGTGCTAAGAATAGTACTAATTGAAACAACAGAGTTAGCCATGGGTGTTAGTCTAAGACTGCTTGGCTTTTTTTGGGGTTTGGGTGCGGCTAATCATGAAGGCCAGATAGACCTGCCACCATTCGATGTTGTAACAGGTATTAAACTGCTAAGAACAGTACTACTTAACACAACCTAGTTACCATGGGTCCCAGAGCATATGTTTTGTTATTATATTTTGTAAGGGTAATCATGCAGGCCATATAGACCTCCCCCAATAGGGTGAGTAACAGGTATTAAAATGCTAAGAAGAGTACTACTTTACACAAACTAGTTACCATGGGTGCCAGACCGCATGTCTTGTTATTCTATTTTGTAAGGGTAATCATGCAGGCCATATAGACCTCCCCAGATAGGAGGAGTAAAAGGTATTAAAATGCTAAGAACAGTACTAATTAACACAAGCTAGTTACCATGGGTCCCACACCGCGTGTCTTGTTGTTATATTTTGTCAGGGTAATCATGCAGGCCATATAGACCTCCCCCAAAAGGGTGTAACAGGTATTAAAATGCTAAGAACAGTACTAATTAACACAACCTAGTTACCATGGGTCACAGACCCAGAGCAGATGTCTTACTATATTTTGTATGGGTAACCATGCAGGCCGTATAGACCTCCAACGATAAGGTGAGTAACAGGTATTAAAATGCTAAGAAGAGTAATACTTAACACAACCTAGTTACCATGGGTCCCAGACCACATGTTTTGTTATTATATTTGGTAAGGGTTATCATGCAGGCCATATAGACCTCCCCTAACAGGTATTAAAATGCAAAGGAAATTACTACTTAACACAAACTAGTTACCATGGGTCCCAGACCGCATGTTTTGTTATTATATTTTGTAAGGGTAATCATGCAGGCCATATAGACCTCCACTGATAGGGTGAGTATGAGTAACAGCTATTAAAATGCTAAGGACATTACTAATTAACACAACATAGTTACCATGGGTCACAGACCCAGAGCAGATGTCTTATTATTATATTTTGTATGGGTAATCATCCAGGCCGTATAGACCTCCCCAAATAGGGGGAGTTACAGAGATTAAAGTGCTAAGAATGGTACTACTTAAAATACAACCTAGTTAACATGGGTCCCAGACCGCATGTCTTATTATTATATTTTTTCAGGGTAATCAGGCAGGCCATATAGACCTCCCCCGATAGGGGGGTTACAGGGATTAAAGTGTTAAAAAAAGTACTAATTAACACAAGCTAGTTACCATGGGTCCAACACCGTGTGTCTTGTTGTTATACTTTGTAATGGTAATCATGCAGGCCATATAGACCTCCCTTGATAGGGGGAGTAACAGGGATTACAGTTCTAAGAATAGTACTACTTAAACACAACCTAATTAACATGGGTCCCAGACCAGACGTTTTCTTATTATACTTTGTCAGGCTAATCATGCAGGCCATATAGAGCTCCAACAAAAGGGGGGGTAAGAGGGATTCAAGTGATAAGAAAAGTTTTACTTAACACAACAAAATTAACATGGGTCCCAGACCGCGTGTCTTGTTGTTATACTTTGTCAGGGTAATCATAACTGCCATATAGACCTCCACCAATAGGGGGAGTTACAGGGCTGAAAGTGCGAAGAATAGTACTACTTAACACAACCTAGTTGGGTCCAAGACCGCATGTTTAATTATTATACTTTATCAGGGTAATTATATATCTAAAAAATCTATCTATTTCTCTTCTATCGATTCTATCTAACTATCAATCTATATATATCTATCTATCCTATCGATCGATCTATCTTCTGTCCGGACTGTTTTGAGACAGCCACTTGTGTTTCTGACAAATTTGAAGTAGGAGGACAGAACAATCATCTTCTTCCATCTCCCGGTTCCAAAAATGAAGGCCATATAGACCTCATCCGATAGGGGGAGTAACAGGTTGTAGTAAAATGTTAAGAATAGTACTACTTTACACACCACGGGTCACAGACCACATGTCTTATTGTTATACTCTGTCAGGGAAATTATATATATTTCAAATTGATTTATTTATATATCAAATCGATCGAACTATCAAACGTATCGATCAAATGTAGATTGCATCTATTGATCGATGTAATTCGTATCTATAAAATGTATATTACATATTTTGGGTGATGTCATTTGTATCTATAAAATGTATATTGCATCTTTGATTCGATAACATTCGTATCTATCAAATGTATATTGCATCTATTGATCGAAGTAATTCGTATCTATCAAATGTATATTGCATCTATTGAGCTATGTACAGTGTATCGATCATATGTATATTGCATCGATTGAGCTATGTAATCTATGTATCTATCTATCAAATCTATCTATCTCGTGGTTCTGCAAGTGGACTGTTTGCGGTTGATTGCGGTGCGTTACACTTGGAGTTTGCTCTGTCACTGTGATGCGGCCGTAACCCTTACACTACCTGATAGATACGACATCATTACTGATGTTTTAAAGCACGTTATTGCAAACAATTTGGGAATGTTAGGTGATTTAGGCCCTTTATGGGTTAAGAGCAGACTCTGCATAAACTATGTAATTTTACATGGGAGTTTTGCCAGGGATCCCCCTCCAGCATGCCACAGTCCAGGTGTTAGTCACCTTGAAACAACTTTTCCATCACTATTGTGGCCAGAAAGAGTCCTTGTAGGTTTTAAAGTTCGCCTGCCTATTGAAGTCAATGACGATTCGCGAACAATACCGGAAGTTCGAGTCCGCCATTCGCGAACCGATAATTTTAAGTTCGCAACATCACTAGCGAACATATGCGATGTTCGATCCGCCCCCTATTCGTCATCAATGAGTAAACTTTGACCCAGTATCTCACAGTCTACAGACACATTCCAGCCAATCAGCAGCAGACCCTCCCAGCTCCTGGACAGCAGCCATTTTAGATTCATTCGGAAGCTGCTTTCTTAGTGAGAGGAGGGACAGTGTAGCTGCTGTTGATTTAATAGGGAAATTAATAACTAGGCTAGTGTATTCAGTGCCCACTACAGTCCTGAAGGACTCATCTGATCTCTGCTGTAAGGACAGCACCCCAAAAAGCCCTTTTAGGGCTAGAACATCAGGGCCCAGTGCCACCAATGATATCTGTTGTAACAGTAGTGTAAATTTAAAAAAAAAACTTTTTTGACTGTAAAACATCAGTCTGCTAGTGTAATCTAATTGCAGTTGCCTTCCAGCATGCGTGCCAGGCCCACTTGCCCAGTGCCACCACTCATATCTGGTGTAACAGTAGTGTAAATTTAAAAAAAAAACTTTTTTGACTGTGAAACATCAGTCTGTTTGTGTAATCTAATTGCAGTTGCCTGCCTGCCAGCGTGTGTGCCAGGCCCACTTGCCCAGTGCCACCACTCATATCTGTTGTAACAGTAGTTTAAATTTTTAAAAAAACTTTTTTGACTGTGAAACATCAGTCTGCTAGTGTAATCTAATTGCAGTTGCCTGCCTGCCAGCGTGTGTGCCAGGCTCACAGCCTATACTGTGCCCACTTGCCCAGTGACACCACTCATATCTGGTGTAACAGTAGTATAAATTTAAAAAAAAACTTTTTTGACTGTGAAACATCAGTCTGCTTGTGTAATCTAATTGCAGTTGCCTGCCTGCCTGCCAGCGTGTGTGCCAGGCCCACTTGCCCAGTGCCACCACTCATATCTGTTGTAACAGTAGTGTAAATTAAAAAAAAAACACTTTTTTGACTGTGAAATATCAGTCTGCTAGTGTAATCTAATTGCAGTGGCCTGTCTGCCAGCATGTGTGCCAGGCTCACAGCATATACTGTGCCCACTTGCCCAGTGCCATCACTCATATCTGGTGTAACAGTAGTGTAAATTTAAAAAAAAAACTTTTTTGACTGTGAAACATCAGTCTGCTTGTGTAATCTAATTGCAGTTGCCTGCCTGCCAGCGTGTGTGCCAGGCCCACTTGCCAGAGCCACCACTCATATCTGTTGTAACAGTAGTGTAAATTTAAAAAACAACTTTTTTGACTGTGAAACATCAGTCTGCTAGTGTAATCTAATTGCAGTTGCCTGCCTGCCAGCGTGTGTGCCAGGCTCACAGCGTATACTGTGCCCACTTGCCCAGTGCCAACACTCATATCTGGTGTAACAGTAGTGTAAATTTAAAAAAAAAACTTTTTTGACTGTGAAACATCAGTCTGCCTGTGTAATCTAATTGCAGTTGCCTGCCTGCCAGCATGTGTGCCAGGCCCACTTGCCCAGTGCCACCACTCATATCTGTTGTAACAGTAGTGTAAATTTAAAAAAAAAATTGTTTGACTGTGAAACATCAGTCTGCTAGTCTAATCGAATTTCAGTTGCCTGCCTGCCAGCGTGTGTGCCAGACTCACAGTGTATACTGTGCCCACTTGCCCAGTGCCACAACTCATATCTGGTGTAACAGTAGTGTAAATTTAAAAAAACAAAACTTTTTTGACTGCGAAACATCAGTCTGCTTGTGTAATGTAATTGCAGTTGCCTGCCTGCCAGCGTGTGTGCCAGACCCACTTGCCCAGTGCCACCACTCATATCTATTGTAACAGTAGTGTAAATAAAAAAAAACAACTTTTTTGAGTGTGAAACATCACTCTGCTAGTGTAATCTAATTGCAGTTGCCTGTCTGCCAGCGTGTGTTCCAGGCCCACTTGCCCAGTGACACCAATCATATCTGGTGTAACAGTTGTGTAAATTTAAAAAAACAACTTTTTTGACTGTGAAACATCAGTCTGCTTGTGTAATCTAATTGCAGTTGCCTGCCTGCCAGCGTGTGTGCCAGACCCACTTACCCAGTGCCACCACTCATATCTGTTGTAACAGTAGTGTAAATTAAAAAAAAAAAAAATTTTGACTGTGAAACATCAGTCTGCTAGTGTAATCTAATTGCAGTTGCCTGCCTGCCAGCGTGTGTGCCAGGCTCACAGCATATACTGTGCCCACTTGCCCAGTGCCACCACTCATATCTGGTGTAACAGTAGTGTAAATTTAAAAAAAAAAAACTTTTTGGACTGTGAAACATCAGTCTGCTAGTGTAATCTAATTGCAGTTGCCTGCATGTGTTCCAGGCTCACAGCATATACTGTGCCCACTTGCCCAGTGCCACCACTCATATCTGGTGTAACAGTAGTGTAATTTTTTTTTAAAAAACTTTTTTGACTGTGAAACATCAGTCTGCTTGTGTAATCTAATTGCAGTTGCCTGCCTGCCAGTGTGTGTGCCAGGCTCACAGCATATACTGTGCCCACTTGCCCAGTGCCACCACTCATATCTTGTTTAATAGTAGTGTAAGTGTACATTTAAAAAAAAAAAACTTTTTGGACTGTGAAACATCAGTCTGCTTTTTTGTGTCAGGCTCACAGCGTATACTGTGCCCACTTGCCCAGTGCCACCACTCATATCTTGTTTAATAGTAGTGTAAGTATACATTTAAAACAAAATAACATTTTCGGACTGTGAAACGTCAGTCTGCTTTTTTGTGTTCGGCTCACAGCGTATACTCTGCCCACTTGCCCAGTGCCACCACTCATATCTTGTTTAATAGTAGTGTAAGTGTACATTTAAAAAAACAAAAACGTTTTGGACTGTGAAACATCAGTCTGTTTTTTTGTGTCAGGCTCACAGCGTATACTGTGCCCACTTGCCCAGTGCCACCACTCATATCTTGTTTAATAGTAGTGTAAGTGTACATTTAAAAAAAAAAAAACTTTTTGGACTGTGAAACATCAGTCTGCTTTTTTGTGTCAGGCTCACAGCGTATACTGTGCCCACTTGCCCAGTGCCACCACTCATATCTTGTTTAATAGTAGTTTAAGTGTACATTTAAAAAAAAATGACAGGCAGAGGCAAGCCACCCCACAGGTGCCGTCATGGTCGTGGTGCTGTGATTACCTTTAGCCCTAGAATACTGCCCAGTGTTCAGAGGCCACATACCATGAACTCAAAAAGTTCTGAGGACATAGTTGACTTTTTAACACAGGACACCCAATCTTCTATAGTTTCCGCTCCGAACCTTGACGCACCATCCTCCTCCAGCTTCGCTTCGGGCACCTCTCAAGTTACCACTTGCCCGCCTGCCGCCACCACCAACATTAGCACCACAGCCGCTTCACTTGATCTGTCAGAGGAGTTATTTACACATCAGTTGGAAGAAATGAGTTATGCGCAAGCATCATTGACAGAGGATGTAGATAACAGTGATATGTCTCAGTCAGGCAGCATTACAGACATGGACGTACGGTATGATGATGATGATGTTGTACCCACTGCTGCTTCCTTTGTTGATTTGTCAGATACAAGTGAAGCAGTTGATGATGACGATGCGTCCGTGGATGTCACGTTGGTGCCCGCTAGAAGAGAAGAAGAACAGGGGGAAAGTTCAGATGGGGAGACAGAGAGGAGGAGGAGGAGATGAGTTGGAAGCAGGGGGAGGTGGTCGCAAGGAGCTAGTGGCACAGTCAGACAGCATGCATCGGCACCCGGGGTCAGCCAGACAGCACACCAATCAACGCATGCTGTTGCCACCACCAGAATGCTGTCATTGCAGAGCTCAGCAGTGTGGCATTTTTTTGTGTGTCTGCCTCTGACAACAGCGATGCCATTTGCAACCTGTGCCAAAAGAAACTGAGTCGTGGGAAGTCCAACACCCTCCTAGGTACAACTGCTTTGCGAAGGCACATGATCGCACATCACAAATGCCTATGGGATCAACACATGAGTAGAAGCAGCACACAAACTCAAAGCCGCCATCCTCCTCCTGCTCCAGCATCTTCAGCCACATCAACCACTGCTGTCCTCCTTGCCCCCTCTCAACCATCCGCCACTCCGTCTCTCTTCCGGAGCATTTCCTGCTCATCTGCCCACAGTCAGGTGTCTTTCAAGGACATGTTTGAGCGTAAGAAGCCAATGTCACAAAGTCACCCCCTTGCCCAGCGTCTGACAGCTGACTTGTCTGAACTCTTAGCCCGCCAGCTTTTACCATACAAGTTGGTGGAGTCTGAGGCGTTCCAAAAATTTGTAGCTATTGGGACACCGCAGTGGAAGGTACCTGACCGAAATTTCTTTTCACAAAAGGCAATCCCCAACCTGTACTCGATTGTGCAAAAGGAAGTAATGGCATGTCTGGCACACAGTGTTGGGGCAAGGGTCCATCTGACCACTGATAGCTGGTCTGCAAAGCATGGTCAGGGCAGGTATTTCACCTACACTGCGCATTGGGTAAACGTGCTGATGGCTGACAAGCATGGAATGCGTGGCTCTGCAGAGGAGTTGGTGACACTGCCATGACTTGCAGGCAGGCCTGCTGCCACCTCCTCTACTCCTCCTACTCCATCCTCTTCCATAACCTCCTCGGCTGAGTCCTCTTCTGCTGCTGCGTCTTGCTCCACATCAATGGCACCCCCCAGCACTCCAGGTACTATTCCACATCCCGGATACGGCAGTGTCACGCCGTTTTGGGGTTGACTTGCCTGAAAGCAGAGAGTAACACCGGACCAGCACTTCTGTCCACCCTGAACGCACAGGTGGATCAGTGGCTGTGAGATAATATGAGATATAGACTTGTTGTTATCCCAATGTATAAATATACCATAAAGTTTTAACTACTTAAGTAGTAGTGTATCTCTTAATTTGTATTCTCCAGAGAACAATGGCTTTGTTTAACTGGAGAATATACAGTGAGACAAATTACTGAAGAAGATTTTGTAAATAGATGACACAATGTCTATGGATTAGACTAGAGTTAGACTTTTAAATAATGACCAAGCATTATAAATACGTTTAGAATAAATATCCTATATGACACATAGGATTAATGAAAGAATATGCCTAAACAAATCTGGGAGAGATAGAGTTAACTTGATTTCCTGAGACTTCAGGGGTTAATCAATTCCAGGTTTTAGACACTCTTGGTATTAGATGGATTAGTAAGCAGAAATCCTAGATAGAAAAAGTTCACACTGAAATATCCCTTATAAGTATGTTATGTCTTCACACACTTGACTTAAATATCCAGATAAATTGTAATCCAAAATTAAAGAGTTCAAACTTGAAGATTCCATTTTAAGTATGTTACTCCTTCACATACTCACACAAAACCATTCATAATAAAATATTTACAGATCTCCATTTACTCCAGAGGGTCATTAAGCAGTTATATGCTGGAAGGTTAGATTGCGAGTTAGTGCAGGTTTACTGATAAACAATAAGCGGCAGAAGCTGCGGAATTTCGGAGTCATACAATGATACCAACATTAGCCTGATGTCACAGAAGCAGTGAACGGTATACACATAGCAATATACATATAGTCACCGGTTATCATCTTGAACAGAGCAATACCTTGTTTAGTGCAATTTAACCCAGAGAGATACTTTACCAACAGCTTCAGCGTCCAGTGTGAGTGTGACTAACTTCCGGAACGCCGGAGGAATAAGATCCGTCTCAGTGAGAAGTGGAGTGATCTGAAAGGGAATAACAGCCGGTCCTGGCTGAAAGGTAAAATAGGCTGCAAGTAGGATATTCACAGGAACACAAACAGGTACACTGAGAATCTGACAGAAATCCAAGTGTACTGTCAGAAAGAAGCGTAGAATTGACCTGAGGAAAAAATAGCTAAGCTTGGGCAAATGAGAAGAACGTTACTAGCTTATAGGACTAGGGCAAGAAAGTACAGAAAGCGCAAAAAGCCTTGAGTTATTTATTGTAGCAACAAATAGATATAATAAACATAAAAACTTACATTCAAGTAAGCACAGTAATGCCTCAAATTCATAGACAGCTGCCGTCTAAGTCCCGATCCTCAGGCAGAAATTGTCTAGTTTTCAAAAGGACCGCCGAACAAAGTCGGCGTCTGACGTCACTGTAAGGATCCGGCACCGGAGCCTCCCCCTTCAGGTCTTTACCTCTTAGACCGCTGATACTGTCAGTATGGAAAGAGCACAAGAGCACAAGTTGCGGTATCCCTACGCGTTTCGTCCGGATCCCGGCCGGACTTCTTCAGGGGCTTGTTTAGTGCAATTTTCCCCAGAGAGATACTTTACCAACCGCTTCAGCGTCCAGTGTGAGTGTGACTAACTTCCGGAACGCCGGAGGAATGAGATCCGTCTCAGAGAGAAGTGGAGTGATCTGAAGGGGAATAACAGCCGGTCCTGGCTGAATGGTAAAATAGGCTGCAAGTAGGATATTCACAGGAACACAAACAGGTATGCTGAGAATCTGACAGAAATCCAGGTGTACTGTCAGAAAGAAGCGTAGAATTGACCTGAGGAAAAAATAGCTAAGCTTGGGCAAATGAGAAGAACGTTACTAGCTTATAGCTTACTACAATTTTCAGGCAAGGTAACCTGAGGCTGAGCTCCTTAAGTATGTTGGTGCTAAGAATGGGCGGGGATATACCTTAAAAGTATATCACAGTGGCTGACTCCGCACCAACTGGAGATTGGCAAAGTGGTTTCTGACAACGGAAGAAATTTGGTGGCGGCATTAAAATTGGGCAAGTTGACACATGTGCCGTGCATGGCACATGTGTGTAATCTGATTGTACAACGCTTTGTGCATAAGTACCCAGGCTTACAGGACGTCCTGAAGCAGGCCAGGAAGGTGTGTGGCCATTTCAGGCGTTCCTACATGGCAATGGCGCACTTTTCAGATATCCCGCAGCTAAACAACATGCCAGTGGGGCGCTTGATTTGCGACAGCCCGACACGTTGGAATTCAACACTCCTAATGTTCGACCGCCTGCTCCAACAAGAAAAAGCTGTTAACGAGTATTTGTATGACCGGGGTGCTAGGACAGCCTCGCTGGAGCTGGGAATTTTTTTGCCACTTTACTGGACGCTCATGCGCAATGCATGTAGGCTCATGCGTCTTTTTGAGGAGGTGACAAACCTAGTCAGTTGCACCGAAGGCACCATCAGCGACATCATACCATTTGTTTTCTTCCTGGAGCGTGCCCTGCGAAGAGTGCTGGATCAGGCCATAGATGAGCGTGAAGAGGAAGAGGAAGAGTTGTGGTCACCATCACCACCAGAAACAGCCTTATCAGCATCGCTTGCTGGACCAGCGGCAATGCTGGAAGAGCATTGTGTGGAAGAGGAGTCAGAGGAGGAATGTGGCTTTGAGGAGGAGGAGGAAGACCAACCACAACAGGCATCCCAGGGTGCTCGTTGTCACCTATCTGGTATCCGTGGTGTTGTACATGGCTGGGGGGAAGAAGATACCTTCAGTGAGATCACTGAGGACGAGGAACGGGACATGAGTAGTTCGGCATCCAACCTTGTGCAAATGGGGTCTTTCATGCTGTCGTGCCTGTTGAGGGACCCTCTTATAAAAAAGCTGAAGGAGAACGACCTGTACTGGGTGTCCACGCTACTAGACCCCCGGTATTATAAAAAAGCTGAAGGAGAACGACCTGTACTGGGTGTCCACGCTACTAGACCCCCGGTATAAGCATAAAGTGCCTGAAATATAACGAATTACCGCAAGTCGGAAAGGATGCAGCAGTTCCAAAATAAATTAAAAAGTATGCTTTACACAGCGTATAAGGGTGATGTCACAGCACAATGGGAATCTAACAGGGGAAGAGGTGAAAGTAATCCTCCTCCTCCCATGACCACGCCGGCAAGGACAGAACGCTTTACAGACGTGTTGTTGATGGAGGACATGCAGAGCTTTTTAAGTCCTATGCATCGCCACAGCCCTTCGGGGTCCACCCTCAGAGAACGACTCGACCGACAGGTAGCAGACTACCTTGCCTTAACTACAGATCTCAACACTCTGAGGAGTGATGAACCCATTGACTACTGGGTGTGCAGGCTTGACCTGTGGCCTGAGCTATCCCAATTTGCGATAGAACTTCTGGCCTGCCCCGCTTCAAGTGTCCTGTCAGAAAGGACCTTCAGTGCAGCAGGAAGTATTGTCACTGAGAAGAGAAGTCACCTAGGTCAAAAAAGTCTAGATTACCTCACCTTTATTAAGATGAATGAGGGATGGATCCCGAAGGGACTGACATTGGGCGATACATTCGAGTAAAAAAGGCCTGATGACATGAGCTGCCTTGGGCTAAAAATGGTCCACATGCTGCTGTATTTTATCTTCGAATGCCGGATGACTTGCGTGACTTATCCTCCACCAACTAGGGTTCAAACCGCAATGTTTTAGGGCACTTTCTGCCTGGGAAACAAACATCAATTTTTCTGACCGCTGCTACTGCAGCGGCTGCAACAGTACCTAATATTTCAGGCATGTGCACATGCCAAATTTTTCTGGCCTCTGGTGCTGCACTGTGGCTTCAAAAACCACACCACTCATATCTGGTGGCACAGTAGATTGCACGCGCAGTGCCCCAAATTTGAAGTAGGAGGACCGACCAAGCATCTTTTTCCATCTCCCGGTTCCTTAAATCCATGCCATATACACGTCCCCTGATAGGGGACGTAACAGGGATTAAATTGATCAGAATAGTACTACTTAACACACCACTCATATCTGGTGGCACAATAGATTGCACGCCAGTGCCCCAAATTTTAAGCAGGAGGACTGACCAAGCATCTTTTTCCATGTACCGGTTCCTAAAATCCATGCCATATACTCGTCCCCTGGCGCCGCAACTGCCTCTGGGAACCTTACCATGGGTCGCAGCCGCACGTCTTGTAATTCTCTGTCTGGGAAATTATCTATCTATCAAATCTATCTATTTATCTATCAAATCTATCTATCTATCTATCTATCTATCGTATCTATCAAATGTATCTATTGCATCTATTGATCCATCTATCTAATCTATGTATCTATCTATCTATCAAATCTATCTATCTTGTGGCCTGACTATTATCTGACAGCCACTTGTGTTTCGCCCATGCTATATACATATCCATGCCATATACACGTCCCCTGATATTGCACGTAACAGGGATTTAACTGATCAGAATAGTGCTACTTAACACACCACTCATATCTGGTGGCACAATAGATTGCACGCGCAGTGCCCCAAATTTGAAGCAGGAGGACCAACGACCAAGCATCTTTTTACATCTCCCGGTTCATAAAATCCATGCCATATACACGTCCCCTGGCGCCGCAACTGCCTCTGGGAACCTTACCATGGGTCACAGACCGCACTTCTTGTAATTCTCTGTCTGGGAAATTATCTATCTATCAAATCTATCTATTTATCTATCAAATCTATCTATCGTATCTATCAAATGTATCTATTGCATCTATTGATCTATCTATCTAATCTATGTATCTATCTATCAAATCTATCTATCTCGTGGCCGGACTGTTATCTGACAGCCACTTGTGTTTCGGCCATGCCATATACATATCCATGCCATATACACATCCCCTGATAGGGGACGTAACAGGGATTAAACTGATCAGAATAGTACTAATTAACACACCACTCATATCTGGTGGCACAATAGATTGCACGCGCAGTGCCCCAAATTTGAAGCAGGAGGACCGACCAAGCATCTTTTTCTATCTCCCGGTTCATCTCCATGCCATATACACGTCCCCTGGTGCCGCAACTGCCTCTGGGAACCTTACCATGGGTCCCAGTCGCATGTCTTGTAATTCTCTGTCTGGGAAATTATCTATCAATCAAATCTATCTATTTATCTATCAAATCTATCTATCTATCGTATCTATCAAATGTATCTATTGCATCTATTGATCTATCTATCTAATCTATGTATCTATCTATCAAATCTATCTATCTCGTGGCCGGACTGTTATCTGACAGCCACTTGTGTTTCGGCCATGCCATATACATATCCATGCCATATACACATCCCCTGATAGGGGACGTAACAGGGATTAAACTGATCAGAAAAGTACTACTAAACACACACCACTCATATCTGGTGGCACAGTAGATTGCACCCGGTGCTCTGACAAAATGCAGAAGGACATTTGGCAGACGGATATTTGGCAGAAGGACATTTGGCCGACAGACAGAAAGCTAAAGGATGTTCCGATTTCGGCCGAGGGCAGATACGTTCCAGAGTGCTCTATTCTAATCAGAGCCTCGGGCGCCGCAACTGCCTCTGGGAACCTTACCATGGGTCCCAGACCGCACGTCTTGTAATATCTCTGTCTTGGAAATGATCTATCTATCAAATCTATCTATTTATCTATCAAATCTATCTATCGTATCTATCAAATGTATCTATTGCATCTATTGATCTATCTATCTAATCTATGTATCTATCTATCTATCTATCTATCTATCAAATCTATCTATCTCGTGGCCGGACTGTTATCTGACAGCCACTTGTGTTTCAGCCATGCCATATACATATCCATGCCATATACACGTCCCCTGATAGGGGACGTAACAGGGATTAAACTGATCAGAATAGTACTACTTAACACACCACTCATATCTGGTGGCACAGTAGATTGCATGCGCAGTGCCCTAAATTTGAAGTAGGAGGACCGACCAAGCATCTTTTTCCATCTCCCGGTTCCTAAAATCTATGCCATATACACGTCCCCTGATAGGGGACGTAACAGGGATTAAACTGATCAGAATAGTAGTACTTAACACACCACTCATATCTGGTGGCACAGTAGATTGCATGCGCAGTGCCCCAAATTTGAAGTAGGAGGACCGACCAAGCATCTTTTTCCATCTCCCGGTTCCTAAAATCCATGCCATATACACGTCCCCTGATAGGGGACTTAACAGGGATTAAACTGATCAGAATAGTACTACTTAACACACAACTCATATCTGGTGGCACAGTAGATTGCACGCGCAGTGCCCCAAATTTGAAGTAGGAGGACCGACCAAGCATCTTTTTCCATCTCCCGGTTCCTTAAATCCATGCCATATACACGTCCCCTGATAGGGGACGTAACAGGGATTAAACTGATCAGAATAGTACTACTTAACACACCACTCATATCTGGTGGCACAGTAGATTGCATGCGCAGTGCCCCAAATTTGAAGTAGGAGGACCGACCAAGCATCTTTTTCCATCTCCCGGTTCCTAAAATCCATGCCATATACACGTCCCCTGATAGGGGACTTAACAGGGATTAAACTGATCAGAATAGTACTACTTAACACACAACTCATATCTGGTGGCACAGTAGATTGCACGCGCAGTGCCCCAAATTTGAAGTAGGAGGACCGACCAAGCATCTTTTTCCATCTCCCGGTTCCTAAAATCCATGCCATATACACGTCCCCTGATAGGGGACGTAACAGGGATTAAACTGATCAGAATAGTACTACTTAACACACCACTCATATCTGGTGGCACAGTAGATTGCACACGGTGCTCTGACAAAATGCAGAAGGACATTTGGCAGACGGACATTTGGCAGAAGGACATTTGGCCGACAGACAGAAAGCTAAAGAATGTTCCGATTTCGGCCGAGGGCAGATACGTTCCAGAGTGCTCTGTTCTAATCAGAGCCTCGGGCGCCGCAACTGCCTCTGGGAACCTTACCATGGGTCCCAGACCGCACGTCTTGTAATATCTCTGTCTTGGAAATTATCTATCTATCAAATCTATCTATTTATCTATCAAATGTATCTATTGCATCTATTGATCTATCTATCTAATCTATGTATCTATGTATCTATCTATCTATCTATCTATCAAATCTATCTATCTCGTGGACGGACTGTTATCTGACAGCCACTTGTGTTTCGGCCATGCCATATACATATCCATGCCATATACATGTCCCCTGATAGGGGACGTAACAGGGATTAAACTGATCAGAATAGTACTACTTAACACACCACTCATATCTGGTGGCACAGTAGATTGCACGCGCAGTGCCCCAAATTTGAATAGGAGGACCGACCAAGCATCTTTTTCCATCTCCCGGTTCCTAAAATCCATGCCATATACACGTCCCCTGATAGGGGACGTAACAGGGATTAAACTGATCAGAATAGTACTACTTAACACACCACTCATATCTGGTGGCACAGTAGATTGCATGTGCAGTGCCCTAAATTTGAAGTAGGAGGACCGACCAAGCATCTTTTTCCATCTCCCGGTTCCTAAAATCCATGCCATATACACGTCCCCTGATAGGGGACTTAACAGGGATTAAACTGATCAGAATAGTACTACTTAACACAGCACTCATATCTGGTGGCACAGTAGATTGCACGCGCAGTGCCCCAAATTTGAAGTAGGAGGACCGACCAAGCATCTTTTTCCATCTCCCGGTTCCTTAAATCCATGCCATATACACGTCCCCTGATAGGGGACATAACAGGGATTAAACTGATCAGAATAGTACTACTTAACACACCACTCATATCTGGTGGCACAGTAGATTGCACGCGGTGCTCTGACAAAATGCAGAAGGACATTTGGCAGACGGACATTTGGCAGAAGGACATTTGGCCGACAGACAGAAAGCTAAAGAATGTTCCGATTTCGGCCGAGGGCAGATACGTTCCAGAGTGCTCTGTTCTAATCAGAGCCTCGGGCGCCGCAACTGCCTCTGGGAACCTTACCATGGGTCCCAGACCGCACGTCTTGTAATATCTCTGTCTTGGAAATTATCTATCTATCAAATCTATCTATTTATCTATCAAATCTATCTATCTATCGTATCTATCAAATGTATCTATTGCATCTATTGATCTATCTATCTAATCTATGTATCTATCTATCTATCAAATCTATCTATCTCGTGGACGGATTGTTATCTGACAGCCACTTGTGTTTTGGCCATGCCATATACATATCCATAAAACCAGCAAAGAGAGAGTGGGTGGATTCCACACTGAAAAATGAATAAATAGATAAATAAATTAAAGTCCTGGCTCTAAGACTATGGGTATACGTTTACCCTATAGTGCACACTGGAGAGAGGGGTAACTTTCCTTAGAGTGAATAGGATGTTATTAGGACCGACCATCTATATGTAATTTCCCGCAGGATAATACTTCACACTCAGAAAGGTAGACAGTAGTAACTCCTTAACAGCAGAAAAAGGTGTCTCACCACCTAAGCAAGAGTCCGCATAGACTTACTGCAAGTTCCGGGCACTCCGTACCTCAATCGTATAGGAATCCACAGGACCAGGCTGTGTAGCAGTGGTGACTTCGATCGGCTCCCAAACCAGGTCGGGAGGCGTGTTGTCTACACGCTGACGTCAATACGTCACGGATCAATCTCTCACACTGCTCCAATCAGAGGGCCAATCCAGGTGGCAGGGGGTGTATCACTTGCATGCAGTAAAGATGACGGCTTGTTTCGCTGTATTGTGATGTCACAGGGGATCCTTCCCGGACAGATGAATTGCTGTGAGTTGTAATGGTCAAAGGCTTATAATCCAATATTCAAACCGCTCCGATTCTCACAAGAGGGGCAAATCCAAGTTCCATATATAGCGTATTATGTATTGTAGGAAACTACCAACATTCCTCTCAGTCCAGGAGCCTATTCATCACAGTGGAGAAGGGACTTGGCAGGGAGCCGTTCCGCTAGTATCAGGCTATAGAAAACCTTACCACAGTGAAAAAGCAAAAGCGGACGGCTGAAGTTCAGTGAAATAAAAGTCCTTTATTAGAAAAAAAAAAATCTTTAAAAACAGATGGTCAAAGAGCAAAAAGTGTATGTTCAGAGCGCACACATAAGCACCAAGGGATAGGCTTGCTTACGCGTTTCAGCTGTAAGCCATAATCATAGCATAGGTGAGCCTACTACAGGTGCAATTTATACACATATTGATTAAAGTGACGTCAGTAAAACAAAGGGGAGTTTAAAACAAAGTCACTTCTCTTAAAGTGCTAATTACATTTAAGGTGCCTGTTACTGGCCACAGTCCTGATACAAGGAATATAAAGTACAATGCAGTGATCATGTTAGACAAAATGTATACTGCATATCAATGATATAATTCAGATTTAAGAAATGGTAAATAGGCAGACCATAGCAAATAGGGGTATATATAGTACATATATGATGACAAGGAGTTGTGAACAGCTAGGCAATAATCCTACATATGCTCCCATGGATATCTTAATCCAAGGAAAAATGTATATATATATAGTTGTATATTCAACCATCCTAACCTCAATTAAACAATAAATATATATAATATAATACCCCAATAAGGGTGAAAAATAAGAATCAATGGACATCCAATTGTTTCAACCTGTTAATAAAAGTCATGAGGTGGAATATACAAAGTACATACTCATATACAACACCAAGTATAGTTAGTAGTATAATTGTGTAATTAAAGGGAAATGTTGATGTACATGTGTACACGAACATATTACAGTGTGAACACAGACATCATGACACATGTTAATATTAATATTGATGTTGTTATTTATGTTGTTATTTAAGGGGTTAAGGCGCTATGGTTCCCCTCATCTAGGACAGTCTAACACCTACTCCCAATAGTTGATGAGATCAAATTCGGAGTTAAGTCCATGGGGGACTCTAGTCTCTAGTTTGAAGATCCACAGCATCTCCCTTTTCCCCAACATCAAATCTCTATCTCCTCCTCTCTTAGGGTAGGGGATCATGTCAATAGGTTGCCAGGAGAAGCAGGTAAGATCTTGGTTATGTACTACTGCAAAGTGATTCACCAACGGGGTGCTTGCTTTGCCAACACGTATAGTGGAAAGGTGTTCCCTCATTCGTGATCTAACATCCCTGGTTGTGAGTCCTACATATTGCTTACTGCATCGAGTGCAAGTGATGCAGTACACAACATATGTAGATGTACAGTTAAGACAGAAATTAATGTCATATATCCTTCCCTGTAACAGAGGACCTAAAGGTATCCGATATAATCAAATAGTCACATGCACCACATCTGGAGCTTCCACATCTGTAGGAGCCTTTGCTTGTGAGCCATGAGCTAGCCTGGGACGGCGATTTCTTAAGGACTGTAGGTGACAATATATTACCTAATGTGCGGTTCCTCCGATAGGAGCATCTCACACCTTCCTGTACACATCCTAATAGTCTCTCGTCTGCTATGAGCATCTTAAAATGATGTTTCACAATTTTACATACATCTACATATTGTGAACTGTAATCAGTTACAAAAGTGACACCTTTATGTGTCTCTACAGTTTTAGATCTATTTTGTAGTAGATCTGATCTATGTATTTTGGAAACATCATTAAAGGCCCTATTCACAGTTTTTCGTTGGTACCCTCTCTGCAAGAGGCGCTTGTGAACCTCCTTCATCTGGACTTGACCCTCCATTTCATCAGTACAATTTATTTTCGCCCTGATGAGCTGGCCTTTGGCAATGGCATATGGAACATGTCTAGGGTGGCAACTACTTGCGTGTAGCAAGGAGTTGCCAGAGATTGGTTTCCTATACAGGCTAGAATAGATTCTACCTTCCCTACTACCATCTTAGCCTTTTGGATCTCATACGTGAATTTGAGGCCTATCGTGTTGGAGTTAATGTTTAGTATGAAATCTGTCATAGCAGCCTCATTTCCACTCCAGATAAAAATCAAATCGTCAATAAAACGACGAGAGAATATAATCTGGGACTTATGGGCATTTCCATCTCCAAAGACGTGGGACAGCTCCCACCAACCCATAAACAGGTTGGCATAGGAGGGGGCAAACTTGGCCCCCATAGCTGTCCCCCGCCTCTGGAGATAGAACGTGCCCTCAAACTCAAAGAAATTGTGGGTCAAAAGGAAGCGGGTAACTCTCAACACAAAGGCCTGAAAATCTTCAGAGAGGTCAGACCACTCCTCCTACCCTAAGAGAGGAGGAGATAGAGATTTGATGTTGGGGAAAAGGGAGATGCTGTGGATCTTCAAACTAGAGACTAGAGTCCCCCATGGACTTAACTCCGAATTTGATCTCATCAACTATTGGGAGTAGGGGTTAGACTGTCCTAGATGAGGGGAACCATAGCGCCTTAACCCCTTAAATAACAACATAAATAACAACATCAATATTAATATTAACATGTGTCATGATGTCTGTGTTCACACTGTAATATGTTCGTGTACACATGTACATCAACATTTCCCTTTAATTACACAATTATACTACTAACTATACTTGGTGTTGTATATGAGTATGTACTTTGTATATTCCACCTCATGACTTTTATTAACAGGTTGAAACAATTGGATGTCCATTGATTCTTATTTTTCACCCTTATTGGGGTATTATATTATATATATTTATTGTTTAATTGAGGTTAGGATGGTTGAATATACAACTATATATATATACATTTTTCCTTGGATTAAGATATCCATGGGAGCATATGTAGGATTATTGCCTAGCTGTTCACGACTCCTTGTCATCATATATGTACTATATATACCCCTATTTGCTATGGTCTGCCTATTTACCATTTCTTAAATCTGAATTATATCATTGATATGTAGTATACATTTTGTCTAACATGATAACTGCATTGTACTTTATATTCCTTGTATCAGGACTGTGGCCAGTAACAGGCACCTTAAATGTAATTAGCACTTTAAGAGGAGTGACTTTGTTTTAAACTCCCCTTTGTTTTACTGACATCACTTTAATCAATATGTGTATAAATTGCACTTGGAGTAGGCTCACCTATGCTATGATTACGGCTTACAGCCGAAACGCGTAAGCAAGCCTATCCCTTGGTGCTTATGTGTGCGCTCTGAACATACACTTTTTGCTCTTTGACCATCTGTTTTTAAAGATTTTTTTTTTTCTAATAAAGGACTTTTATTTCACTGAACTTCAGCCGTCCGCTTTTGCTTTTTCACTGTGGTAAGATATACATATCCATGCCATATACACGTCCTCTGATAGGGGACGTAACAGGGATTAAACTGATCAGAATAGTACTACTTAACACACCACTCATATCTGGTGGCACAGTAGATTGCACGCCCAGTGCCCGAAATTTTAAGTAGGAGGACCGACCAAGCATCTTTTTCCATCTCCTGGTTCCTAAAATCCATGCCATATACACGTCCCCTGATAGGGGACGTAACAGGGATTACACTGATAGGAATAGTACTACTTAACACACCTTATAATAACGCAGAGAGAGGCAACGCAGAGAGAGGAGTCTGAAGAAGAGGAGTCAGAGGAGGGAGGTGGCTTTGAGGAGGTGGAAGACCAAACACAGCAGGCGTCCCAGGGGGCTTGTTGTCGCCTTTCGGGGACCCTTGGTGTTGTACGTGGCTGGGTGGAGGAAGAGACCTTCAATGACATCAGTGAGGACAAGGAACGGGACATGGCTAGCTTGGTATCCAACCTTGTGCAAATGGGGAGTTTGCGGTTGTGCAAATGGACTGTTTGCGGTGCGTTAAAGGGACAGTCTAGGCCAAAATAAACTTTCATGATTCAGATAGGGCATGTAATTTTAAACAATTTTCCAATTTACTTTTATCACCAATTTTGCTTTGTTCTCTTGGTATTCTTAGTTGAAAGCTTAACCTAGGAGGTTCATACGCTAATTTCTTAGACCTTGAAGCTCACCTCTTTCAGATTGCAATTTAACAGTTTTTCACCATTAGAGGGTGTTAGTTTACGTACAGTATTTCATATAGATAACACTGTGCTCGTGCACGAGAAGTTATCTGGGAACAGGCACTGATTGGCTAGACTGCAAGTCTGTCAAAAGAACTGAAAAAAGGGGCAGTTTGCAGAGGCTTAGATACAAGATAATCACAGAGGTTAAAAATATATTATTATAAATGTGTTAGTTATGCAAAACTGGAAAATGGGTAATAAAGGGATTATCTATCTTTTAAAACAATAAAAATTCTGGTGTAGACTGTCCCTTTAAACGGAGAGTTTGGTCTGTCACTGTGAAGAGGGCGTAACCCTTACACTACCTGATCGATACAACATCATACCTGATGTTTTAAAGCACGTTATTCCAAACAATTTAGTAATGTTAGGTGATTTATGCCCTTTATGGCTTAAAACCAGACTCTGCATCAACTATGTAATTTTCCATGGGAGTTTTGCAATGGATCCCCCTCCGGCATGACACAGTCCAGGTGTTAGTCCCCTTGAAACAACTTTTCCATCACTATTGTGGCCAGAAAGAGTCCCTGTGGGTTTTAAAATTCGCCTGCCTATTGAAGTCAATGGCGGTTCGCCCGGTTCGCCCGTTCGCGAACAGTTGTGGAAGTTTGTGTCCGCCGTTCGCGAACGCAAATTTTTAGGTTTGCGACATCACTATTTAGGAGTTAAAGGGACAGTCAAGTAAAAAAAAAAAAAACTTTCATGATTTAAATAGGGCAGGTAATTTTAAACAACTTTCCAATTTACTTTTATTACCAATTTAGCTTTGTTCTCTTGGTATTCTTAGTTGAAAGCTAAATCTAGGAGGTATATATGCTAATTTCTTAGACCTTGAAGGCCACCTCTAATCTGAATGCATTTTGACAGTTTTTCACCACTAGAGGGCATTAGTTCATGTGTTTCATATAGATAACATTGAGCTCAGGCACGTGAAGCTCCTAAGAGCAAGCACTGATTGGCTAAAAATGCAAGTCTGTCAAAAGAACTGAAATAAGGGGGCAGTTTGCAGAGCCATAGATACAAGGTAATCACAGAGGTAAAAAGTATATTATTATAACTGTGTTGGTTATGCAAAATTGGGGAATGGGTAATAAAGCGATAATCTACCTTTTTAAACAACAAAAATTCTGGTGTTTAATGTGCCCTTTAATAGGTTTATTTAGTCAGAGAGCAGCGGATTAGGGGTTAATAAGTTAATTTAATAGTCGCAATGTGGGTAGCAGCAGATTAGAGGTTAATAAGTTTAAAATAGTGTTTGCGATGCGGGAGGGCAGCTGTTTAGGGGTTAATATGTTTATTCTAGTGGCGGCGATGTCTGGAGCAGCAGATTAGGGCTTAATAATTTTAGTGTTTGCGATGCGGGAGGGCCTCGGTTTAGGGGTTAATAGGTAGCTTATGGGTGTTAGTGTACTTTTTAGCACTTTAGTTATGAGTTTTATGTTAGGGCGTTGTAGCATAAAACTCATAACCACTGACTTTCAGTTTACGGTATTGATCTTGGCGGTATAGGGTGTACCGCTCACTTTTTGGCCTCCCAGGCAGACTCGTAATACCGGTGCTGTGGAAGTCCCATTGAAAAAAGACTTCACGCAAATTGCGTAAGTTAATTTGTGTTAATCACAAAAAAGTGTGCAGTGCCCCTAAACCTGCAAGACTCGTAATACCAGCAGTAGTGAAAAAGCAGCGTTATAAGGCTTAACGCTGCTTTTTCACTCATACCGCAAAACTTGTAATCTAGCCGTTATATTTTTAAAGTTAAAGGGACAGTCTAGTCCAAATTAAACTTTCATGATTCAGATAGGGCATGCAATTTTAAACGGCTTTCCAATTTAGTTTTATCACCAATTTTGCTTTGTTCTCTTGGTATTCTTAGTTGAAAGCTAAACCTAGGAGGTTCATAAGCTAATTTCTTAGCCATCCTCTTTGGCGCTGCAGTTTTTTTAAATAGCGCATCACAAGCTCACTATCTAATCACAGTGATCCTTATGGTGCCAATCTACTACAGAAATCTGTCAGCTGCTTTTGAATTGTATGTCCCTTTAATATTTAATTAGGCACATTTGACATTAGGGAGTATGCATAAGTGATTTTAAACAACTTTCAATGTATTTTTGATATCTAATTTGTTGTGTTGTCTTGGTATCCCTTTTTGAAAAGGATACCTAGGTGGGCCCAGCTGCTGGTTGGTGGCTGCCCATATATGTCTCCCAGTTTTGCATTACTGTTTTTCAACAAAGGATACAAAGATAATGTTGCACCTCAGATAACAGAAGTAAAATGGAAAATTGTTTAAAATTGCATTCTCTATCTTAATCAAGAAAGAAAAAAAATGGGTTTCATGTCCCAAACATAATAACCTTCATAACTATTAAATGAATCTATCACAATCTTTGCAATATCTGCTCCCGATAACAAGGTTTTGGTTGATCTGGGAAGAGTGTTTTCCAGATGATCACAATTCAAAATGGATTTTGTTTCTAAAACCTCACAGCTGTGAAACAGCTTTTACTTATAAAATTAAGTATTTCTTATCTTGATCAAATCTGAATTAACCCCTTTGTACAGTGTGTAAAAGAAATCGTAATTTACATATGTGAGATTAGCCTATTGTAATACAAATTCATCCTAATGTATGGTAAACAATCTGAATGCCATTTCTACATGGGCATGGTGGGTAAACTGGGCATGCTTGCTCAATGATTAAATTGACACTTAGGGCCAGATTACCAGTGGAGCATTAATATTTTTTTTTGCTCGAGCGCTAACTGTGCTCAAAGTAAAAAAATTATCTGGGCTAGCTTAGCATGCATATTACCAGTTAAAAGTAAAAATGTAGTGTGCAACAGAGAGAAAGACTCAGGCACACTAACTGCAGGACTTCGGACAGTGCAACCTCGCTAACCCCTTTCTACATAGACTTCTATGGGATGCACTGAGGAAACCCTTATTAGTTATCGTTCACTATAGATCAATTTTGCTCGATCAACTGCTCTAAAGATTTAGTTTTCTTCTCTATGTATCTATGTTTTTTTTTTAAAAAAAAAACACACTGTTGCACAAATGTTATGCATAATGAATGAGCACACTTTGGGATAGAGAGATTGAACTTTGGAAGAACAGTGTATTAGTCATATGCTGCGGAATCTGTTGGTGCTCTACAAATAACTGATAATAATAATGCTTTATACACTTAAGAGGCAGACCATGTAATACCCCATATGTAGTTTTATAACAGAGATATAGATTAGAAGCCTTATGTGTTTAGCATTACTAAAAGCAATCAGAATTGGGTTTTTTTATTATTAAAATTTTTGTTTAATGTGTGTGTCTGGTAAAACTTCCCCTAAGAACTTCTTTACCTCTTTACTAAAGAATATGAACCTTTTGCTGATAAATGGGTTTTTTTCTGTCAAAAATACTGTGAAATCCATTTAAGAAGCCTGCACCCAAGAGTTAACCCATTGTTGAAGGCTGCTTCTTAACCCAATACACCAACTGTAAAATGGCATTTCTCAATTCTCCTGGACTTCTCTGACTGGGGAGATTGACAGCCCCTGCTCATGTGTGATTGCTTCATGTGCAATGCTTCCCCCTGCTCACACAAGGCCACAGTGTGCAATATGCCCATTAGCCATGATGCTGGGCGGACAAGGGTGGAGATTCAACCACTGTCTGTAAATTTTGTAACAAAACTTGAGATGCAGAGGTCCATTTACCAAGGGCTGTACAGTCATTGAAACACAAATCCAGTAATCGCCTATCCTTTGTTGTTTGAGTTTTACTACATTGACCTGACTACAACAGTGCGACTCTCGGCAGGGCCCTCTACCCATTTGATCCCTATAAATGTCACCTTGTATACAGCCTATGTTTATAGCGCTTTATATCTGTTGGCATTCTACAAATAACCAATAATAATAGTAATTAAAAAATAATTGACCGTCAGCAAAATTAATTATATAGGTGTGTATTTAGTTATGGTTCCCACATGTTACATTTTCTGCTAATTAATAGACATTAGAATATAATAAATACGGAATTCACTACAGGAATCTACTGTGAAACATGGACTTCCTCCTGTATATTTGCTGTGCTTTATACTGTCCCAGTAGCAAACTGAATATTGAACCCTTATATAGGGGCTGGCTAATGGGGGTGTGGTGGTTTAGCGGTTAATAGTGTAGTGGGGTAATTTGTGATGGGAGTGTGGCACTATAGGGATTAATAGTGTAACGGGGTAGTTTGCATAGGGGGTGTGAAGGTTTAATGGTGATAATGTAGACGGTTAATTTGCAATTGGTTGTGGTGGTTTAGAGGTTTATAGTGTAGTGGAGTATTTTTCGATGGGGGTGTGGTGGTTTAGGGGTTAATAGTGTATGGGGTGGACAGCTTAGGTGGAAAAGCTATTTTTGTGTTAGTGCAGCTTTTTTCTCAGCCCAAACTCTTTACACCATCTTTCAGTTTGCTTAAAAAGATTAAACATAAAATGTGATTGTATTTACTTTCATCCTGTAATACAAGCACACTTTTGCACTTGACGGGGCCCATTGAAAGTATAGGGAGCACAAATTATCAGAAATACGCACAAACAAACTCACGGTAATTTAAACACCACTCGCATAACGGAGATGAGTGCAAAAAATATCACAATCTCCAGATTGTGTTTGCACTTCTCGTGCAAACAATTGTGCTCTATCTGTAATCTAGCCCTGAAAAGGAGATTATCCTATACCCTTTATCAGCTTTCACTCTAGGGGATGTGGACGTCCCCCAGGGGCAAGTTAGGAGTCTCCAGTCATATTGTGAAGAGTATCATATTGAGGCCATAATAACATTTTTGTATTCACATCCCTTTATGTAGAACGAATTACTCGGTTTCATGGTTAACCAACATACCTTGTTGAGATTACAGGAGGAACCCTCTCAAATTTAGTTGGAAGAGCTACAGCAGTGGATTAATCAGGCCAGCAACAGTGACTCCTTAGCATCAAAACTAGCATCCTTGTGACAGCCTTTTATTAAATAATATACATGATGACTCTGTGGTCTGATATGCCATTATAAGGGACATTATATCATCTTATAGCCCTCAGAGCTTTTTGTAGTTCTACCACTTAACTGAGACTCTGCTTAGAGAGTTAAGAAACACTGATCTAGACTAAAGTAAAACTAATTATGATCATTAAGCTTGAGTGGACCCACTAGTATCCTCTTTCACTCCATACCTACTAGTGCACCCTATGGTAATCCTAGTGCTCCCTTCCATCTCTCATGCCTATCAGTGCCCCACTCAGTAATCTGACCTCCAACAGTGATGCCCATTTTGGGGACCACTGGTTTAGAGGGTGGTAAAATGTATTGTGATGAGAGTGGGAAGTGACGTCACCAGATGGGGGCGTGGCTTGGGGCCATATTTGTCTATGTCGCAGTTACCAAGTTAGATGTGTTGTACAAGCTGTATATGTCTATGCTCTGCAATAAAATAGTGTTTTACCTTCTATGCTGTGTCCTGCATCTCATGACATGGTGTCAGAAGTACTTGCCTGCGCTTCTGTTTCCTGATTAATGACAATGTCAAAGTTTACCCCAACTGAGCCTTTTGATTTCTTTCAGCCTGCAGCTTGGCCCACATGGCGTCAGTGGTTTCAACGCTTCAGGATTGCTTCCAAGATGGACAAGGAGAGTGGTGAAGTACAAGTCAATTCCCTTTTTATACTCTATGGGGAAAGATGTTGAGCCAGTGTTCAATGCCTTTACTTTCCAAGAAGGGGAAGAATTTGACTTGGAAATAGTTATGAACAAACTCAGTGCCCACTTTGTCCCCAAAAGAAATGTGATTCATGAGAGGGCTTATTTTCACAAACGTGCTCAGTGTGTGGGAGAATCTGAGGAGTCATTTGTGCGCAGCCTGTATGAACTAGCTGAATTCTGTGAGTTTGGTGTTGCTAAAGAGGAGCAAATAGAAGACAGAATAGTCATAGGAATTGCAGATGCTGAAGTCTCACTGAAGCTACAGTTGAAGGCTGATTTAACATTAGATGGGGCTATTCGGATGGCCCGCCAGAGTGAACTGGTTAAAAAGCAAAGTGCTGATCTGAGGTTCGAGAGTGTTGTGAATGAAGTGCAGCAGTTCAGGAGAGCTGCTAGTGAAAGGCACAGTATGAGCGGTAGACCAAGGGCAACAGATAGGCCCAGAAGCGGATGGGCACAGCATGCTAGCTGCACGTGGTGTAACCGTACCCATGATCAGAGTGTCGTATGCCCTGCTGTGATTAGAGGTCAGTGTGTTAACAACTTATTGAGCAGAAAAGCAGCCTGGGGTTTGGGCCTGGTTGCCAGAGTGAATGAGATTTCAGAAGACATGTTTGGTGAATTGGGCCTACTGAATTGCAACCCAGTTTGAATATCACTTAAAGGTGATGCAGTCCCATACAGCATTACCACTCCTCGTAGAATTCCGTTCCCGCTCATGCCTCAAGTGGAGAAGGAACTTCTACGTATGAAGAATATGGGAGTTATTGAAGAGGTTGTTGAAGCAACTGACTGGTGTGCCCCCATTGTGCCTGTTGTGAAGAAAAACGAGAAGGTACCATCTGTGTAGACTTGAAAAGGCTGAATGAGGCGGTAAAGAGAGAGAGATATGTACTGCCGACACTTGAAGACATAGCTCCGAAATTGTCTGGGGCGAAGTTCTTCTCTACACTGGATGCTTCCAGCAGCTTCTGGCAGATACCACTAGATCCAAAGTGCCACAAACTGACTACCTTCATAACACCGGTAGGTCGGTTTTGCTTCTGCAGACTCCCCTTTGGGATATCCTCTGCCACTGAAATCTTTCAAAGAGAGATGAGTTCTCTTCTAAGGGACCATGAGGGCACGGCAGTCGTCATTGATGACATTTTGGTGTATTGGTCTACATTGCAAGAACATGATCAGTGATTAAGCTGTGTGCTGCAGACCATTAGGGAGTCAGGGCTGAAATAAAATAAGGAAAAATGCCATTTTAGGAAGGCTGAATTATGTTACTTTGGGCATCTTATCAATGGGGATGGCATCAAGCCTGACCCTGACAAAATCCTTGCTATTGAACAGATGAAAAGTCCTTCTGATGTACATGAGCTGAGACAAATATTGGGCCTTGTGAATTATGTGGGCAGGTTCCTTCTAGATTTATCCACAATACTACACCCTATCACAGAGTTGCTAAAGAAAGATGTTGCCTGGGTCTGGGGACCATCACAGGAAGAATCTTTTGTGCAGGTCAAGTACCTGCTGGGGTCTGCCCCAGTGTTGGGGTTCTACGACCTTTCCAAAAAGACTGTGGTTAGTGCTGATGCGAGCAGTTATGTGTTAGGGGCCGCCCTCCTGCAGTTGACTGAGAACAAACTGCAGCCCATCGCCTACTGTTTCCATACACTGACGGCTGCTGAATTGAAATACGCCCAAATTGAGAAAGAGTGCCTGGCTGCAGTTTGGGCCTGTGAACGCTTCCAGCGTTACCTAGTGGGTTTAGATAAATTTAGTCTGGAGACTGACCATAAATCACTAGTCCATCTAATCAACTCCTATGATATTTACAAAACACCCCTAAGATGCCAGAGACTTATGATGAGGCTGCTCAGGTTCAACGTTCAGGCAGTGCATGTGCTGGGGAAACAACTGGTAGTGGCAGATACACTTTCCAGGCTCCCTCTGGCTGCTGCTGAAGAATCTTCAATGGTATCAGATGTGAAAGTGTATATAGATTCAGTTCTAGCATCCAAATCCATTTCATCAGGGAAGCTAGAGCAAATAAGAAAGGAGACATATTTAGATATTGACCTTCAAGAAGTTATTAAGTACATAAAAAAAGGTTGGCCCGAGAGCCGGGCAGCCTGGATTTCTTTAAGTTCTTACCAGTTGGAAAGGTTGCATCTCACGCAGCTGGATGGGTTGGTGCTGTTCTAGGACAGCATTGTTATTCCTGTTAGCATGCGGCAGGAGATGTTAAGCAGGATTTATGATGGCGTCTTGGGCATTACAAAGTGCAAAGAAAGGGCAGCAGCTATGGCAGTATGGTGGCCTGGGATCAGTTACGACATCGCAAGCCATGTGACAAAATGTGCCTTTTGCCGGGAACGCCGGCCTACTCATAGAAGGGAGCACTTGATTTCTGCAGGCACATGGCAGAAAATAGCTGCTGATTTGTGCGAACTGCACGGGAAAAAGTACCTAGTCATGATTGACTACTATTTCAGGTATTTGGAGATTGCACCCTTGAATGAGATCACAAGTCAAGCTGTTATCACTCGTTTCAAGAGCTTGTTCGCCCGGTGGGGCATACCAATGGAGTTAGTGAGTTCAGCTCTTTCAGCAGTGAATATGATTTTTTCCATTCTACGTCGAGACCACAATACCCACAGGCCAATGGAATGGCTGAAAGGGCAGTTCAAACAACAAAGTTAATTTTGAAGCAATCTGAGCCGTACCTAGCCCTATTGACCTATAGGGTGACTCCCATTCAAGCCACAGGTTTTAGCCCGGCACAGCAAATGCTAGGACGTCAGGTTCGCACTACTTTACCCTCTGTGGGTGTCTTCCAGCACACCAGCTCTGTTCCTCAGGACGAGGTCCTTAGGAGGGATGAAGAGACTAAAAGGTGCTATTGATTCTTCTATGACAGGAAACACTCTGTGAGGCCCTTGCAGGAGCTGAATGCGGGGCAAAGTGTCAGAATTAAACTGGATGATGAGAAGAAATGGAAGACCCCTGCTACAGTAATTGGACGCTCTCCAGAACCAAGGTCTTATGTAGTTCTTGATTTAAAGCAAAGATAGTGAGGGAGAGTATTTTGGGTCTGTGAGACTGTGTATCAGAATTTCAGGGTTTTAAATATTATTATTTCCTATCAATTTAACCCTTAAATTCCAGAGCATAAGGCAGTTATATACACATTAATGTACAAAAGGATGTAAAAAGTTTTGCAACACAAAGAGAAAAAACTGCCTGTCTCTGAGACAGTTTATGACAAAAAACCCAATAAAGTTTAATTTATGAAACAAACAAAAGGATCTGTGAATGAGTACAAACTATCTCAGACACACACACTTACACTAAATAACTTTATTAGGGAAGAAAAATGATTAGTCCGGCTGGACTAGTACTCACGCACACACACACTGTTTAAAACTAACTTACACTCAGATAGTTAATTATTTGTACACAATGCACATAATTTACTAATTTTTATTGCAACCATACACGGCAAATATTGTGTATCCCTTTAATAAAGTATAGCCAATGGTAGCAATTAAATTATACTGCAGAAGGTTAACGTTATGATGTTTTTATCTTATTTAAGCTTTAGCATCGAGCAAAAACACCAACAATTACCCAGAATGAGCAAGAAAATAAAATTAAAAATAATCACACTATTATATGTGTCGATTTGTCCAGATAGTATTACAAACAAATCGCATAAACAGAATGTTGCTCAATCTTAGTTCAGTAATTGTTACAATCTATATTGTGTGTTGGTTTAAATGTTGCCGCACTTATATATACACAGGAATCTACTTAAAGGGAACCCACATTGTAAATATTTTCACTAATCGTTAGTGCTATTTAATGTTGTTAAATAAACAAAATCTATATACAGCGTATCTTGGAGTTTACAAAGGGTTAAATTACTAATCGTTTGCCCCTTACACCTGAATCAGGTAACTACCAGGATAGTTTGAATATATTGCTGTTAAAGCTTATAACATTCAAAGATATAAGTAACTATATGACCCAACACTATAAAGCATCTATACGTGAGAACAAAGTGCGAACCCCTAGACAAAAGCCTCTACTATATCGGAGGCTGCCATTAATGTTAATCTTGTAAAATAGTGAGACAACACAGGGCTAAGCTCAAAAAAGTATCTTGTATAGCGGAGACTTGATTAACGTTATACTGACTCAATCCAATTGGATAAGTAAATATGTCACATTCTAATTTTTACTGAGTAAGCGACTGAAAGCAGAGAGGTTCCATAACCTCGTGATAGTGCCCCTGACGTGCGTTTCCCATGAAGAAGCGTTATGTGAAACGCGCGTCAGGGGCACTATCACGAGGTTATGGAACTTCTCTGCTTTTAGTCGCTTACTCAGTAAAAATTAGAATGTGACATATTTACTTATCCAATTGGATTGAGTCAGTATAACGTTAATAAAGTCTCCGCTATAGAAGAAACTTTTTTGAGCTTAGCCCTGTGTTGTCTCACTATTTTACAAGATTAACATTAATGGCAGCCTCCGATATAGTAGAGGCTTTTGTCTAGGGGTTCGCACTTTGTTCTCACGTATAGATGCTTTATAGTGTTGGGTCATATAGTTACTTATATCTTTGAATGTTATAAGCTTTAACAGCAATACATACAAACTACCCTGGTAGTTACTTGATTCAGGTGCAAGGGGCAAATGATTAGTAATTTTTTTTATTTTTTTTTATTTTATTTTTTGTGTTTCATGTCCCTTTAATAGAACTCTCCCAGTTGGAAGATGGTGATGTTCTGCCAGCAAAATATATATTTTTTTTAATTATTTTATTGAGGTTTTTCAACATACAAAGTAAAAGGGAAACACATGAAAACAAAATGATAACATTGTCTGCAAATGCCATACTCACAATCTAATACAAATGAGAGCTAGAAAATGACATTATAAACAAGTATCATGGTTGCAGTCCAATATAAGTAAAACTAGATTAATAGCAATCAAAAATATGACATTCAATAATATCCTAAACCTCATTTTCCTTTTTGAAGTAGGCCTTCTGTCTGAAACTAGTTGGGCCACTCTTGGACCCCTGATCCCATATAAGAATAAGCTACAGAGGGCATAAGGCAGCAGACCACTCTTGGGCCTGTATATATCTATATATATAGAGAAGTAAATAATTACTATAAGTATGGTGTAGATAGGAGGATCATTGTTAAATGTATAGAAATGTTTGTGTTATTAGCTTTGTAGAATAGTGCATTGAAATATTATGGAGAGAAAATGAATATTAGCGTATTGGTAAAAAGGTGACAAGTGTAAGCCAGAAAATCAAAAGATCCCAACCCTGAAAATGATATAGAGCAGAATGAGGCATGTTAACAACACAGTAAAGTACATTGCATTTCAAAAGTCCTTATCTTAGAACCTGAATGAATATCAATAATCTCCTAATAAACTTGGGTGATGTTATGGACTAGCTTGTATTCCGCAAAGGTTATAGCCGGTGGGTAGTGCTATGAATATTTTATTGAGTCACCTGCATCGGGTGTATGGACAGCCTTTTAAAACAATTTTAGCAACACACACAAACCAGTTCCCAGTTGGGCAGTAGTACATAGGAAAAGACTAATAACTTGACTTATGTCCTCTAAAATTTGAGAGCCAAATAATAGTCTGATATTTGCTGGTACAGTCTGAATCCGACTTTCCTAATATCCTAGCTGAATGCCATTGTACGAACAACATAAGCCTGTCAGTCACAGTATAATTGTGTGTAATAGCGATGTTTATAGGGTTGCAGCTTGTTATACATACTAAGGTCCTGGGGCACAAACATACGTATAGTCCATATGCCAATAACTTGTAAAATGAGTGTAATGGTATCTTACCAATTAGACATTTGGTACTACCTTGGGTTAACAAGAAGAGCTAGCAAAACTTTCAACAAAACCTGATTGGCAGTTCTTTGTGTTTCAGTCCAAATGTTAAATGGTGTGGCACATATTGACTAAATCGCAACTGCCTTTATGGGATAGCCAATTCTCTGGAGAGTGGGGCAGAATGGCTTAACCCACCCCTGTTCTCCAGCTCTGTATATCCGGCACAGACCTAGGCGCAACCCCATATCGCTGTATCGTATCAGGCAAGTGGATTGAGGTTTCCATATTGTGGCTCAGTTCTAAGCCCAGCTCGCTCAAATTGCAGCACACATCCTCAAGCCCGCTCTGCTTGGCCTCCATTACTGCGATGCCGATCTCTGTAGGGCTTGTGCCATGTCCACGTGGTTGAGTCAGTGTACGCAACTGTAGTATGGCCGCAGCTCCCAGAAAACCAAAATGTAAAAAACGGTCGCTGTTTTCCAAACTGCATAAATCCAAGGTTGAGCCGGAATCACAGGACAGATATAAACCAGCCGAGAATCCAGCTTGCGCACCTCTCTCTCTCTCTGGTTTCCTCCTCTGGCATAGTAGTAGCTTCCAAGTCAACACTCTGTGCAATATTTGCAAATGTTTGCATCAGCGATTGCTCAAAGTCATCAAAAAGGGCAAATAGCCTTATAGAAAGATCCTCCATGATGGTGCTTATCATAGCTTTTCCCATTACTATGGGTGGGGGAAAACAGCAGCCTAGGCTCCAAAGGTAGCTAGATAGATTCAGCTATGGCGCAGTAAAACAACCTCCTCAGGGCCACACTGGATAGCATAGGTCAGGAACGGAATCACCACAGTAGCTCACAGACAGTTTAAATATACCCCTGGACACTGTTGTCAAAGGTAGATAAAATAAAGTAGATACATCTTAGGTATATATCATTTAAGTACTTATAACCTAGGGATAATGAAGGAGCTCCTGTAATACACCTCCTGCCGATCCAGCGGTCAGCTCCGCCCCAAACGATTAGTAATTTAACCCTTTGTAAACTCCAAGATAAGATATGCTGTATATAGATTTTGTTTATTTAGCAACATTAAATAGCACTAACGATTAGTGAAAATATTTACAATGTGGGTTCCCTTTAAGTAGATTCCTGTGTATATATAAGTGCGGCAACATTTAAACCAACACACAATATACAGGGAGTGCAGAATTATTAGGCAAGTTGTATTTTTGAGGATTAATTTTATTATTGAACAACAACCATGTTCTCAATGAACCCAAAAAAACTCATTAATATCAAAGCTGAATAGTTTTGGAAGTAGTTTTTAGTTTGTTTTTAGTTATAGCTATTTTAGGGGGATATCTGTGTGTGCAGGTGACTATTACTGTGCATAATTATTAGGCAACTTAACAAAAAACAAATATATACCCATTTCAATTATTTATTTTTACCAGTGAAACCAATATAACATCTCAACATTCACAAATATACATTTCTGACATTCAAAAACAAAACAAAAACAAATCAGTGACCAATATAGCCACCTTTCTTTGCAAGGACACTCAAAAGCCTGCCATCCATGGATTCTGTCAGTGTTTTGATCTGTTCACCATCAACATTGCGGCAACCACAGCCTCCCAGACACTGTTCAGAGAGGTGTACTGTTTTCCCTCCTTGTAAATCTCACATTTGATGATGGACCACAGGTTCTCAATGGGGTTCAGATCAGGTGAACAAGGAGGCCATGTCATTAGATTTTCTTCTTTTATACCCTTTCTTGCCAGCCACGCTGTGGAGTACTTGGACACGTGTGATGGAGCATTGTCCTGCATGAAAATCATGTTTTTCTTGAAGGATGCAGACTTCTTCCTGTACCACTGCTTGAAGAAGGTGTCTTCCACAAACTGGCAGTAGGACTGGGAGTTGAGCTTGACTCCATCCTCAACCCGAAAAGGCCCCACAAGCTCATCTTTGATAATACCAGCCCAAACCAGTACTCCACCTCCACCTTGCTGGCGTCTGAGTCGGACTGGAGCTCTCTGCCCTTTACTAACGTGACGTAACATACGATCCGCCGGTCTCAGTCCGACACAGATCGATGCTTACGTCACTACAGATGTTCTGAATGCAAGTTCTTGGCACTATCCGACTACTTTTGCTAGTTATTACATTTCTACCAGATACGCTTGGCACTATTCCGGCCCAGCGTACCTGCTTTTCAATCCGCCACCCTGGAGGCGGTGGATGCCATAGGAATCAATGGGAGTCGGAAAACAGTGAAAGCTTATGTTCGCTGCTGCCAGATATCCCATTGATTCCTATGGTAACATTTACACCTAACACCCTAACATGTACCCCGAGACTAAACACCCCTAATCTGCTGCCCCCGATGCTGCCGCAGCCAACATTATACTTATTAACCCCTAAACCGCCACTCCCGGAGCCCACCGCAACTAAATAAAGTTATTAACCCCTAAACCGCCACTCCCGGAGCCCGCCACCACTCTAATAAACTTATTAACCCCTAAACCGCCGCTCCCGGAGCCCACCACCACCTGCATTATACTTATTAACCCCTAATCTGCCATCCCCAACGTCGCCGCCACTATATTAAATTTATTAACCCCTAAACCTAAGTCTAACCCTAACCCTAACACCCTCTAACTTAAATATAATTTAAATAAATCTAAATAAAATTGCTATCATTACCTAAATAATTCCGATTTAAAACTAAATACTTACATATAAAATAAACCCTAAGGTAGTTACAATATAACTAATAGTTACATTGTATCTAGCTTAGGGTTTATTTTTATTTTACAGGCAAGTTTGTATTTATTTTAACTAGGTAGAATTGTTACTAGATAGTTATTAACTATTTAATAACTACCTAGCTAAAATAAATACAAAAGTACCTGTAAAATAAAACCTAACCTAAGTTACACTAACACCTAACACTACACTATAATTAAATACATTAACTAAATTAAATACAATTAAATAAATTAAATTAAATTAGCTAAAGTAAAAAAAAAAAAACACTAAATTACAGAAAATAAAAAACAAATTACAGATCTTTAAACTAATTACACCTAATCGATAAAAGTCCAAAGCAGGAAAAAAGAAGGCGACAATAGGGTAATATGGTCAGGAAAAGAACAGGCAATAAAAGTGGACGGTGAATGTACTCCCAAGCGGAGCGGCACTAAGACGTGCCCGGAATCGCAAACCGGGACCTTACAGTCGCCCAGCAGACACCACACAGCAATGGCCACCAACCGGTCACGTTAATCCTTCCGCCAATCAGGAATAGATCTGCGCCCACACCTTCCTCCAGAGGATCCAATCATCAAAGGTGTTGGAAGGGGTGTGTAGCTATGGTGCGTGCTATCAATGCCCAAATGTTCACTCGTTTAGAGGTATAAGGTAGTTCAAAAGATAGAGGAAATCAACTCCAACAGGGTACAAGTTAAAACAATTTTATTTAAAAGTTTTAATATCCAGCAACGCGTTTCTCGGCTGCACAGAGCCGTTTCATCAGGCTGTGATTATACTTTAAACAGACCTGCTGTATATGTACCCCCTCTAACCAATCAAATATCGATTCACAGTACACTCCCCTAGTTACACATATGACGTGATCTACCCTAACGATTTGAAACAATTGGTATGTCAATACATATCATCTGTTGATCGGATTGCACATAAACATTTAAAAAGCATATATATATATATATATATATATATATATATATATATATATATATATATATATGTCATGGCTCTATCTCAATGTTCCACCTTAATGCATTCTACCATAACTTTTCCCATACCACCTTAACATTGTTTCCTGTTCCCTATAAAGCCTGCACTGACTAATCAATCTTTGCTGGTTTATTGAAGTGATCTACTCACATCTCCATCTCATCTCCTGGTGTTATCAAGTGCTCAGCTGCATCTTAGCAAACCTCTCATTACTATTAGGCAAAAGCGCTGCTTGTTGTCTTTCCCTCCGGCTTACTCTGACGTCACACTGCAAGCCATTCACTCGATACACGCTTCTGAGGCCTGGCAGCGTTCCAACTCCCACAGCTTGCACGGACCTTGTATTACACAGTCTCAGCTCACCGGAACTCAAGGACTCACAGTCTCTTTAGCTTGCTACATCTACAGCGCTACATCTGAGTATCAGGTTCCGTATGTGTATTTTATCTGATGTGAACTGACACAGCTTCTGACATAACTTCTGCCTAAGCTTGGTTTCTGTTGCTTGCTGCAACGTGTGCACTACCGCTCAGCTTGGGTTATTAACTGCCAGCTAACCATCAGATATAGCTTCACTTGTCTCTAGGAAACGCTTTCTTTATCAACTTTCCCGCAGTATGTTTTATTAAACGTATGCTATGAACACTAACCAGTGTCTTGGGCTTAACTAGTTTTTACTTAGAGTCCTCTACTATCTTGTTATCTGTAGTTCTGCCTCAACGTAATCCAGTAATTACACATATAGTTATTGGAAGCTTATGTAGGCAATATTACAACAAGTTAAGATTATATGATTCCTTACTAGCAAGCATATTTCTTGGTTTGTAACACTAACTCAATTTCCTTAGATCCAATCCTAAAGTTTTATGCTTGGGAAAAGTTAAATTAATCACATAATCTAGTGACTCATAATAAACCAGCCCTATATATAAACAATTGTAACTATGGAGCTTTCAGATGTGGCCCCTCAGCTACATAGTTTAAATCAGCGCCTGGACAACTTAACTCAGGCATTCAGAGATTTACAGGTGGAAAACCAGAGTCTCAAAGCCTGCCTTAGAGAAGTGTTGGCCAATAGGAATGCTGGAAATGACCACCAGGCTGAGCCCAAGGTCTCCTACCCTGAGAAATTTTCTGGTGATCGCTCCACCTTTCGCCAGTTTAGAAACGCTTGTCTACTGTTATTCGATTTGAAACCGAGAACTTATCCCACAGACAGGTCTAAAGTGCTTACTGTCCTTTCCTACCTCCGTGGGGAGCCTCGGGCCTGGGCTGACTCATTTTATGAGTCACAGGACCCAATAATGAATTCTTTAGATGCCTTCCTAATGGCTTTATCTAATCTTTATGATGATCCTTATCGCCAGATCACTGCTGAGACTAAACAGCTAAAATCCCCAGTAGAGGAGTATATAACCCGTTTCAAAATTTGGGCCAGAGATTCGCTCTGGAATGAGGTCTCTCTCAAGAATCAGTACCGAATGGGTTTGTCAGAAGAGGTCAAAGATGAACTCTCCAGAACTGGTATACCAGATCGTCTAGAGGATTTCTATACCTTAACAACTACTATAGATCGCAGACTTCAAGAGCGTAGGCAGGAAAGAGGTAGTTCTGGCCATCCTATACGCCAAATGCTTCCAACTCTGCCTACTGCTAGTACTCCCCCTGACCAGCCTATGGACATTAGTTTCCTGAGAGGACCTCTCACCATGCAAGAAAAGACCAGACGCCGTAATCTGAATCTTTGCATGTACTGTGCTGGTACGGAGCATGTGGTCAAGGATTGTCCCCTGCTTCTAGAACAAAAGCTAGGTAAGACAAAGTCAGAAACTAAATGTCTACACAAAATCAGCTTCATTATCTTATATTAACTTACTTTTACAATTGCAATGGGATCAGCACAGGATCAGCAGTAACGCCATCGTTGATACAGGCGCAGGTACCAATTTCATTGATGTTCGTTTGGTTGAATGTAATACAATTCCTTATCAGTTAAAAAGCACTCCTCTGCCTCTCAAAGTCATTGATGGGTCACACTTAGCTTCTGGTCCAGTATCACAGCAAACAGTCCCTCTTTTAGTTACAACACCCTCTGGTCATACCGAAACAATCACCTTTGATATCATATCCTCTCCTATATACCCTATTGTCCTAGGTATCTCCTGGCTTCGTCTACACCAACCCACCTTGCACTGGCACACTCTTTCCCTTTCCTTTCCCTCCACCTACTGTACTACCATTTGCTTCCCTAGGAAACTTATCTTGATTACATCCACTCCTCTCATACCTGCTGAGTATTCAGATTTTTCTAATGTTTTCAGTAAAAAATAGGCCGAGATATTGCCTCCCCATAGGGCTTACGATTGCCCCATAGATTTGCTCCCTGGTGCAACGATACCTCATGGTCATATTTATCCCCTCTCTAGACCTGAGTTACAACATCTTAAAACATATATCACAGAGAATTTAAAAAAGGGGTTCATCCGACCCTCCACCTCACCCGCTGCAGCAGCTATGTTTTTTGTAAAAAACAAGGATGGGTCTTTACGCCCGATAATAGATTATCGTGAGTTGAACAAAAGAACCAGAAAAAATAGATACCCATTACCTCTTATCCCAGAATTGATTGAGAGGTTACATGGCGCCACAGTGTTTACTAAATTAGATCTAAGGGGCGCCTATAACCTTGTTAGAATAAGAGCCGAGGACGAGTGGCTGACCGCATTTAGGACTAGGTATGGTCTCTATGAGTATACGGTTATGCCATTCGGACTATGCAACGCCCCGGCGACATTTCAGAACTTTATTAATGATATTTTTCGGGACATCCTTGACACTTTTTTGGTTGTCTACTTAGACGACATTCTTATTTACTCACCATCCTTGTCAGAACATATACAACATGTAAGGCTTGTTTTGTCTAGACTACAAACACATAGACTCTATGTTAAGTTAGAAAAATGTTTGTTTCACGTCACAGAGGTTTCATTCTTGGGCTATCACATCAGTAAGGGTCAGATAAAGATGGAGGATAACAAAATTTCAGCTATATCATCATGGCCTGTACCCTCTTCTGTGAAAGAAGTCCAACGATTCTTAGGCTTCGCAAATTTCTATAGACGTTTTATCCAGAACTTTGCTGCCATAACAAAGCCTCTGACGAATCTGACTAAGGGAAAGACTCCATTTCTTTGGACACCTATGGCCCAAAATGCCTTTGACCACCTAAAGGCTCGCTTCACCACTTCTCCAATACTCCATCTTCCAAACACAAAGTGTCAATTTGTTTTAGAAGTTGACGCGTCAGATAATGCCATTGGCTCTGTGTTATCTCAGAGATCCACTCCTAAGGACTTGTTACATCCCGTGTCATACTTCTCTAGGCTCCTGACACCAGCTGAGCTGAATTATCCAGTTGGTGAGAAGGAGTTGTTGGCTATTAAGTCATCTTTTGACCAATGGAGGCATTTATTGGAGGGTACAGAACAACCTATAATTATATATACAGACCACAAGAATTTGCAGTATCTGCAGACAAACAGAACCCTGTCAGCACGACAGCTCCGTTGGAGCCTGTATTTTTCTCGTTTCTCCTTTCACATCGCCTACCGTCCTGGGATACGGAATGGAAAGGCTGATGCTCTTTCGAGAAGGGATATAAAACCAATGTTTACCCAAAATCCATCCACCATCATTCCAAAATCCTCTTTCATAGGTCTTCTATCAAATGATCTGGCACATCTAAAAACACACCAACAACAAGACACTACTAAGACCGCTTACACGCTTACTCCTGATAATGCTGGAATCCTTTACAAAGATTCTAAGCTATATGTTCCACCTTCATTGCGTAACCAGGCAATGTCCATTGCTCATGATTCACTGTTAGCAGGTCATATGGGAATACACAAGACACTCGACCTCCTACAGAGGTATTTTTGGTGGCCTTCCATGAGAAACACTGTCAAAGATTACATTAAATCATGCATTACCTGTCAAAGCTGTAAGCCTTCACACCAACCACCTTTGGGCTTATTACAGAACCTCCCTGTTCCCGAATACCCGTGGACATCTGTCTCCATGGACTACATTGTTGATTTGCCTGAATCTGATGGTTATTCTGTTCTGTTCTGGCACATTTCATTCCAACCTGCAACTTTACCCACTGCACAGAAATCAGCTCAGTTATTTCTTAGAGAGGTTATCCATTTACACGGAATACCCACCACAGTACTTAGTGACAGAGGCTCACAATTCACCTCAAAGTTTTGGAGACATCTATGTTCTTCTCTTGACATTCCCGCAAACCAATGGGCAGTGTGAGAGAACCAACCAGTGGCTGGAACAATTTCTCCAATGTTTTTGTTCTAACAAACAAGAATCTTGGGCCACGTATCTTCCACATACCGAATTTGCATACAATAATACCACCAATTCTTCTACAGGATTTTCCCCCTTTTATATCAACTCAGGCTTCCATCCCCGTTTTCATCCGTTACCTATGACACACTCTCCTTGTCCTTAGGTTAACGATTTGATTAATTCCATCAAACAGACCTATGTAACCATTCAAGATAACATCAAGCAAGCACAAGCCTCCCAAAAGAGGTTTTATGACCAACGCCATCGTCCTCATCCTACCTATGCTATTGGTCAGAAAGTCTGGTTATCTACAAAGAACTTAAGGATTCCGACTCCATGCAAGAAGTTTAACAAGCTTTTTGTTGGTCCTTTCTCTATCACCGCTCTTCCAAACCCCGTTACAGTTACTCTGCAGCTTCCGCCCTCATACCGCATCCACCCAACCTTTCATATGTCGCTCATCAAACCTTGCAACTCTTCTACCTCTCTACCATCCACATCTCTGGGTTCTCCTACCCCTGATCCTGAGTACGAGGTCCAAGCCATTTTGGACTCCAGACGGCATGGTGAACTGCAATATCTGGTACAATGGGCTGGCTATGACTCCTCAGAGGATTCTTGGGAACCCGTTTCAAATCTGTCTGCGGATAGGTTGGTCTCTCTGTTCCATCGGAGACATCCGGATCATCCTGCTCCCTGAAACCTCTTTTGATGTTCCCTTGAGGGTGGAATCTGTCATGGCTCTATCTCAATGTTCCACCTTAATGCCTTCTACCATAACTTTTCCCATACCACCTTAACATTGTTTCCTGTTCCATATAAAGCCTGCACTGACTAATAAAACTTTGCTGGTTTATTGAAGTGATCTACTCACATCTCCAGCTTGTCTCCTGGTGTTATCAAGTGCTCAGCTACATCTTAGCAAACCTCTCGTTACTATTAGGCAAAAGCGCTGCTTGTTGTCTTTCCTTCCAGCTTATTCTGACGTCACACTATAAGCCGCTCACTCGATACACACTTCTGAGGCCTGGCAGCGTTCCAACTCCCACAGCTTGCACGGGCCTTGTATTACACAGTCTAAGCTCACCGGAACTCAAGGACTCACAGTCTCTTTAGCTTGCTACATCTACAGCGCTACATCTGAGTATCAGGTTCCATATGTGTATTTTATCTGATGTGAACTGACACAGCTTCTGACATAACTTGTGCCTAAGCTTGGTTTCTGTTGCTTGCTGTAACGTGTGCACTACCGCTCAGCTTGGGTTATTAACTGCCAGCTAACCATCAGATATAGCTTCACTTGTCTCTAGGAAACGCTTTCTTTATTAACTTTCCTGCAGTATGTTTTATTAAACGTATGCTATGAATACTAACCAGTGTCTTGGGCTTAACTAGTTTTTACTTAGAGTCCTCTACTATCTTGTTATCTGTAGTTCTGCCTCAACGCAATCCAGTAATTACACATATAGTTATTGGAAGCTTATGTAGGCAATATTACAACAAGTTAAGATTATATGCTTCCTTACTAGCAAGCACATTTCTTGGTTTGTAACACTAACTCAATTTCCTTAGATCCAATCCTAAAGTTTTATGCTTGGGAAAAGTTAAATTAGTCACATAATCTAGTGACTCATAACAATATATATATATATATATATATATATATATATATATATATAAACAATTCATCCCAAGACACATTAGACAAAACATATATTCATACAAACTAATGAAAATGAGTGTTGTGTGTCTAATGTTAATAAATCCTACTAGCCCACAATCCACAATCAGATATACATGATTCAATAATCAAGAAAAGTGTAAAAAATGTAGTAAAGTTGTGCAAAAGAAGTATTACTTAATTACACAAATCTACCATTAATGTACCAATGTGAAACATAATAAAAATGTGCAAATAGTGCAATAAACAGATACTTAACAAACAGTCCTTAAGTGACTTTTGAAGGTAATAAAAATGAATCCCCAGCAGGGGAGAGGGGACAAATTGTCAGCAGACAAATTTGTTGAGCATCTTAATAGTAATAATAGAGGTTTGAAATTTACTAGTGTAGTAGACACCAATACCATAGTATTTCTAGATTTGAATCTTTGTTTTGAAAATGATAAGATTATCACTAGTACCCATTTTAAGGGGGTAGACTGTAATAGTTACCTCGACTTCACGAGTAACCACTACTATCCATGGAAAAGAATTGTACCCTATGGGCAGTTTAAACATGTACGTAGGAATTGCAGTAGATTTTCTGATTATGAGACACAAAGTCAGATCTTAAAAGAAAGATTTAAAGAGAAAAAATATCCTCAACATATCATTAATAGTGGTTATGAAAGGGCCAAAACTGACGATAGAAATTCATACTTCCAAAAAAATAGAGCTAATAGAAAAATTCAAGAAAATACTAAAAATTGCACTATGTTTATCACAGAATATAACTGTAATTATGATCTTATTAAACAAAGTATTAATAAACATTGGAATATTCTCATGAAGGATCCTATACTTGGAAGTTTGATTGAAACAAAACCAACCGTAGTGTTTAAAAAGGCGCCCAATTTAAAAAGCATTTTGTCACCAAGTAAAACCATAAGAAATAAAAGAAAATTGATCACAGGTGCGGCAGATAATAGAAATAAAAATAAAAATTGAATCAATAATAATAAAAACATTAATAATTTATATAGAAAATCAAAAGGTTGTTTTAAATGTAACATTAAAAGATGCAAAATGTGTGATCATATTACACACAATCTGCACTCTTTTCAATCTAATGTCACCAAAAAAACATACCTGATGGAGAGCAAGATGACTTGTGCATCAAATTATGTAATATATCTGCTTTCATGTTTTTGTGGGTGTCAATACACAGGGCGCACCTGTAGGCGCCTGAGTGTGAGATGGTCTGAACACTATCGTAATATTAAAAATAACTTTAAATTACATAGTGTACCCAGACATTGCCATTCGAAACATAATGGCAATCTAAATTGTTCTAAAATTACAAAAATTGAACATATCCCTAAGTCTGATTTTTACAATTGTTACTTTAGACAAAGAGAGACTTTTTGGATCCATAAACTCCAAACATTGCACCCTCTTGGTTTAAACATGAATATAGATTTGGCAGCTTTCCATTAACTATATTAATTCTTTGAAATTTAGTATTTATACCTCATCTATTTGAAGTGGTCATTATATACTATGACTTATTTTAAATAAAGGATTGAATACTAGGGAATGAATTGGGTTTGAGAAATTGTTTTCTACAATATCAATTCCCCATTAGTATATATGGGCCATTGATATAAATATATTAAGTTTCAGAATTTATACGTGTCCCTTAACAGCAATGAGTGTATTACTTAATCCATCATTTTTCCATCTAGATTTTCAGATTAGTTTAGTTGGTTATTTTTCTGAAGGTTCATGCCAATTCAGAAATGGCTCTGGGTGTATATTATTTATTTATTTATTTTTATTATATCATATACATATTGCTATACCTTTTTTATCTGTAACTTATATTTAAATTTAAATTTTATTGAGTGTTTTTGGTAATTCACTGATTATATGGTACAGTGTTTATGTAGATCTGCATAAATAAAAACAGAGAAGCGCTCAACCTGGGAACGAACAATAGCATAATAGCTTGTTCTATGGCTAGTTACCACCCTAGAAGCAGCCTCTTTTTGCTCAAAATGTGCCTTTCACAGAGAAGAACTTTCCTGTAGCATATCAGTCTGATCCTGACTTCACAGTACAGTCCAGCCCCGAAATACCAGGCAATCCCTCTCTGAACAAGAGAAACAGCAAAACCCCAGACGTACGTTTCGGCCTATTGTGGGCCTCGTCAGTGAGGTGCAGCCATATCCCTCTAGGCACACTGAGCAACGGGTCCACGTCTGGATTCCCGCATCACACTTAGGGAGACTTCCCCAAGTGTCATAATTTGCATAAATAAAAACAGAGAAGCGCTCAACCTGGGAACGAACAATAGCATAATAGCTTGTTCTATGGCTAGTTACCACCCTAGAAGCAGCCTCTTTTTGCTCAAAATGTGCCTTTCACAGAGAAGAACTTTCCTGTAGCATATCAGTCTGATCCTGACTTCACAGTACAGTCCAGCCCCGAAATACCAGGCAATCCCTCTCTGAACAAGAGAAACAGCAAAACCCCAGACGTACGTTTCGGCCTATTGTGGGCCTCGTCAGTGAGGTGCAGCCATATCCCTCTAGGCACACTGAGCAACGGGTCCACGTCTGGATTCCCGCATCACACTTAGGGAGACTTCCCCAAGTGTCATAATTTGCATAAATAAAAACAGAGAAGCGCTCAACCTGGGAACGAACAATAGCATAATAGCTTGTTCTATGGCTAGTTACCACCCTAGAAGCAGCCTCTTTTTGCTCAAAATGTGCCTTTCACAGAGAAGAACTTTCCTGTAGCATATCAGTCTGATCCTGACTTCACAGTACAGTCCAGCCCCGAAATACCAGGCAATCCCTCTCTGAACAAGAGAAACAGCAAAACCCCAGACGTACGTTTCGGCCTATTGTGGGCCTCGTCAGTGAGGTGCAGCCATATCCCTCTAGGCACACTGAGCAACGGGTCCACGTCTGGATTCCCGCATCACACTTAGGGAGACTTCCCCAAGTGTCATAATTTGCATAAATAAAAACAGAGAAGCGCTCAACCTGGGAACGAACAATAGCATAATAGCTTGTTCTATGGCTAGTTACCACCCTAGAAGCAGCCTCTTTTTGCTCAAAATGTGCCTTTCACAGAGAAGAACTTTCCTGTAGCATATCAGTCTGATCCTGACTTCACAGTACAGTCCAGCCCCGAAATACCAGGCAATCCCTCTCTGAACAAGAGAAACAGCAAAACCCCAGACGTACGTTTCGGCCTATTGTGGGCCTCGTCAGTGAGGTGCAGCCATATCCCTCTAGGCACACTGAGCAACGGGTCCACGTCTGGATTCCCGCATCACACTTAGGGAGACTTCCCCAAGTGTCATAATTTGCATAAATAAAAACAGAGAAGCGCTCAACCTGGGAACGAACAATAGCATAATAGCTTGTTCTATGGCTAGTTACCACCCTAGAAGCAGCCTCTTTTTGCTCAAAATGTGCCTTTCACAGAGAAGAACTTTCCTGTAGCATATCAGTCTGATCCTGACTTCACAGTACAGTCCAGCCCCGAAATACCAGGCAATCCCTCTCTGAACAAGAGAAACAGCAAAACCCCAGACGTACGTTTCGGCCTATTGTGGGCCTCGTCAGTGAGGTGCAGCCATATCCCTCTAGGCACACTGAGCAACGGGTCCACGTCTGGATTCCCGCATCACACTTAGGGAGACTTCCCCAAGTGTCATAATTTGCATAAATAAAAACAGAGAAGCGCTCAACCTGGGAACGAACAATAGCATAATAGCTTGTTCTATGGCTAGTTACCACCCTAGAAGCAGCCTCTTTTTGCTCAAAATGTGCCTTTCACAGAGAAGAACTTTCCTGTAGCATATCAGTCTGATCCTGACTTCACAGTACAGTCCAGCCCCGAAATACCAGGCAATCCCTCTCTGAACAAGAGAAACAGCAAAACCCCAGACGTACGTTTCGGCCTATTGTGGGCCTCGTCAGTGAGGTGCAGCCATATCCCTCTAGGCACACTGAGCAACGGGTCCACGTCTGGATTCCCGCTTCACACTTAGGGAGACTTCCCCAAGTGTCATAATTTGCATAAATAAAAACAGAGAAGCGCTCAACCTGGGAACGAACAATAGCATAATAGCTTGTTCTATGGCTAGTTACCACCCTAGAAGCAGCCTCTTTTTGCTCAAAATGTGCCTTTCACAGAGAAGAACTTTCCTGTAGCATATCAGTCTGATCCTGACTTCACAGTACAGTCCAGCCCCGAAATACCAGGCAATCCCTCTCTGAACAAGAGAAACAGCAAAACCCCAGACGTACGTTTCGGCCTATTGTGGGCCTCGTCAGTGAGGTGCAGCCATATCCCTCTAGGCACACTGAGCAACGGGTCCACGTCTGGATTCCCGCATCACACTTAGGGAGACTTCCCCAAGTGTCATAATTTGCATAAATAAAAACAGAGAAGCGCTCAACCTGGGAACGAACAATAGCATAATAGCTTGTTCTATGGCTAGTTACCACCCTAGAAGCAGCCTCTTTTTGCTCAAAATGTGCCTTTCACAGAGAAGAACTTTCCTGTAGCATATCAGTCTGATCCTGACTTCACAGTACAGTCCAGCCCCGAAATACCAGGCAATCCCTCTCTGAACAAGAGAAACAGCAAAACCCCAGACGTACGTTTCGGCCTATTGTGGGCCTCGTCAGTGAGGTGCAGCCATATCCCTCTAGGCACACTGAGCAACGGGTCCACGTCTGGATTCCCGCATCACACTTAGGGAGACTTCCCCAAGTGTCATAATTTGCATAAATAAAAACAGAGAAGCGCTCAACCTGGGAACGAACAATAGCATAATAGCTTGTTCTATGGCTAGTTACCACCCTAGAAGCAGCCTCTTTTTGCTCAAAATGTGCCTTTCACAGAGAAGAACTTTCCTGTAGCATATCAGTCTGATCCTGACTTCACAGTACAGTCCAGCCCCGAAATACCAGGCAATCCCTCTCTGAACAAGAGAAACAGCAAAACCCCAGACGTACGTTTCGGCCTATTGTGGGCCTCGTCAGTGAGGTGCAGCCATATCCCTCTAGGCACACTGAGCAACGGGTCCACGTCTGGATTCCCGCATCACACTTAGGGAGACTTCCCCAAGTGTCATAATTTGCATAAATAAAAACAGAGAAGCGCTCAACCTGGGAACGAACAATAGCATAATAGCTTGTTCTATGGCTAGTTACCACCCTAGAAGCAGCCTCTTTTTGCTCAAAATGTGCCTTTCACAGAGAAGAACTTTCCTGTAGCATATCAGTCTGATCCTGACTTCACAGTACAGTCCAGCCCCGAAATACCAGGCAATCCCTCTCTGAACAAGAGAAACAGCAAAACCCCAGACGTACGTTTCGGCCTATTGTGGACCTCGTCAGTGAGGTGCAGCCATATCCCTCTAGGCACACTGAGCAACGGGTCCACGTCTGGATTCCCGCATCACACTTAGGGAGACTTCCCCAAGTGTCATAATTTGCATAAATAAAAACAGAGAAGCGCTCAACCTGGGAACGAACAATAGCATAATAGCTTGTTCTATGGCTAGTTACCACCCTAGAAGCAGCCTCTTTTTGCTCAAAATGTGCCTTTCACAGAGAAGAACTTTCCTGTAGCATATCAGTCTGATCCTGACTTCACAGTACAGTCCAGCCCCGAAATACCAGGCAATCCCTCTCTGAACAAGAGAAACAGCAAAACCCCAGACGTACGTTTCGGCCTATTTTGGGCCTCGTCAGTGAGGTGCAGCCATATCCCTCTAGGCACACTGAGCAACGGGTCCACGTCTGGATTCCCGCATCACACTTAGGGAGACTTCCCCAAGTGTCATAATTTGCATAAATAAAAACAGAGAAGCGCTCAACCTGGGAACGAACAATAGCATAATAGCTTGTTCTATGGCTAGTTACCACCCTAGAAGCAGCCTCTTTTTGCTCAAAATGTGCCTTTCACAGAGAAGAACTTTCCTGTAGCATATCAGTCTGATCCTGACTTCACAGTACAGTCCAGCCCCGAAATACCAGGCAATCCCTCTCTGAACAAGAGAAACAGCAAAACCCCAGACGTACGTTTCGGCCTATTGTGGGCCTCGTCAGTGAGGTGCAGCCATATCCCTCTAGGCACACTGAGCAACGGGTCCACGTCTGGATTCCCGCATCACACTTAGGGAGACTTCCCCAAGTGTCATAATTAGCATAAATAAAAACAGAGAAGCGCTCAACCTGGGAACGAACAATAGCATAATAGCTTGTTCTATGGCTAGTTACCACCCTAGAAGCAGCCTCTTTTTGCTCAAAATGTGCCTTTCACAGAGAAGAACTTTCCTGTAGCATATCAGTCTGATCCTGACTTCACAGTACAGTCCAGCCCCGAAATACCAGGCAATCCCTCTCTGAACAAGAGAAACAGCAAAACCCCAGACGTACGTTTCGGCCTATTGTGGGCCTCGTCAGTGAGGTGCAGCCATATCCCTCTAGGCACACTGAGCAACGGGTCCACGTCTGGATTCCCGCATCACACTTAGGGAGACTTCCCCAAGTGTCATAATTTGCATAAATAAAAACAGAGAAGCGCTCAACCTGGGAACGAACAATAGCATAATAGCTTGTTCTATGGCTAGTTACCACCCTAGAAGCAGCCTCTTTTTGCTCAAAATGTGCCTTTCACAGAGAAGAACTTTCCTGTAGCATATCAGTCTGATCCTGACTTCACAGTACAGTCCAGCCGAGAAATACCAGGCAATCCCTCTCTGAACAAGAGAAACAGCAAAACCCCAGACGTACGTTTCGGCCTATTGTGGGCCTCGTCAGTGAGGTGCAGCCATATCCCTCTAGGCACACTGAGCAACGGGTCCACGTCTGGATTCCCGCATCACACTTAGGGAGACTTCCCCAAGTGTCATAATTTGCATAAATAAAAACAGAGAAGCGCTCAACCTGGGAACGAACAATAGCATAATAGCTTGTTCTATGGCTAGTTACCACCCTAGAAGCAGCCTCTTTTTGCTCAAAATGTGCCTTTCACAGAGAAGAACTTTCCTGTAGCATATCAGTCTGATCCTGACTTCACAGTACAGTCCAGCCCCGAAATACCAGGCAATCCCTCTCTGAACAAGAGAAACAGCAAAACCCCAGACGTACGTTTCGGCCTATTGTGGGCCTCGTCAGTGAGGTGCAGCCATATCCCTCTAGGCACACTGAGCAACGGGTCCACGTCTGGATTCCCGCATCACACTTAGGGAGACTTCCCCAAGTGTCATAATTTGCATAAATAAAAACAGAGAAGCGCTCAACCTGGGAACGAACAATAGCATAATAGCTTGTTCTATGGCTAGTTACCACCCTAGAAGCAGCCTCTTTTTGCTCAAAATGTGCCTTTCACAGAGAAGAACTTTCCTGTAGCATATCAGTCTGATCCTGACTTCACAGTACAGTCCAGCCCCGAAATACCAGGCAATCCCTCTCTGAACAAGAGAAACAGCAAAACCCCAGACGTACGTTTCGGCCTATTGTGGGCCTCGTCAGTGAGGTGCAGCCATATCCCTCTAGGCACACTGAGCAACGGGTCCACGTCTGGATTCCCGCATCACACTTAGGGAGACTTCCCCAAGTGTCATAATTTGCATAAATAAAAACAGAGAAGCGCTCAACCTGGGAACGAACAATAGCATAATAGCTTGTTCTATGGCTAGTTACCACCCTAGAAGCAGCCTCTTTTTGCTCAAAATGTGCCTTTCACAGAGAAGAACTTTCCTGTAGCATATCAGTCTGATCCTGACTTCACAGTACAGTCCAGCCCCGAAATACCAGGCAATCCCTCTCTGAACAAGAGAAACAGCAAAACCCCAGACGTACGTTTCGGCCTATTGTGGGCCTCGTCAGTGAGGTGCAGCCATATCCCTCTAGGCACACTGAGCAACGGGTCCACGTCTGGATTCCCGCATCACACTTAGGGAGACTTCCCCAAGTGTCATAATTTGCATAAATAAAAACAGAGAAGCGCTCAACCTGGGAACGAACAATAGCATAATAGCTTGTTCTATGGCTAGTTACCACCCTAGAAGCAGCCTCTTTTTGCTCAAAATGTGCCTTTCACAGAGAAGAACTTTCCTGTAGCATATCAGTCTGATCCTGACTTCACAGTACAGTCCAGCCCCGAAATACCAGGCAATCCCTCTCTGAACAAGAGAAACAGCAAAACCCCAGACGTACGTTTCGGCCTATTGTGGGCCTCGTCAGTGAGGTGCAGCCATATCCCTCTAGGCACACTGAGCAACGGGTCCACGTCTGGATTCCCGCATCACACTTAGGGAGACTTCCCCAAGTGTCATAATTTGCATAAATAAAAACAGAGAAGCGCTCAACCTGGGAACGAACAATAGCATAATAGCTTGTTCTATGGCTAGTTACCACCCTAGAAGCAGCCTCTTTTTGCTCAAAATGTGCCTTTCACAGAGAAGAACTTTCCTGTAGCATATCAGTCTGATCCTGACTTCACAGTACAGTCCAGCCCCGAAATACCAGGCAATCCCTCTCTGAACAAGAGAAACAGCAAAACCCCAGACGTACGTTTCGGCCTATTGTGGGCCTCGTCAGTGAGGTGCAGCCATATCCCTCTAGGCACACTGAGCAACGGGTCCACGTCTGGATTCCCGCATCACACTTAGGGAGACTTCCCCAAGTGTCATAATTAGCATAAATAAAAACAGAGAAGCGCTCAACCTGGGAACGAACAATAGCATAATAGCTTGTTCTATGGCTAGTTACCACCCTAGAAGCAGCCTCTTTTTGCTCAAAATGTGCCTTTCACAGAGAAGAACTTTCCTGTAGCATATCAGTCTGATCCTGACTTCACAGTACAGTCCAGCCCCGAAATACCAGGCAATCCCTCTCTGAACAAGAGAAACAGCAAAACCCCAGACGTACGTTTCGGCCTATTGTGGGCCTCGTCAGTGAGGTGCAGCCATATCCCTCTAGGCACACTGAGCAACGGGTCCACGTCTGGATTCCCGCATCACACTTAGGGAGACTTCCCCAAGTGTCATAATTTGCATAAATAAAAACAGAGAAGCGCTCAACCTGGGAACGAACAATAGCATAATAGCTTGTTCTATGGCTAGTTACCACCCTAGAAGCAGCCTCTTTTTGCTCAAAATGTGCCTTTCACAGAGAAGAACTTTCCTGTAGCATATCAGTCTGATCCTGACTTCACAGTACAGTCCAGCCCCGAAATACCAGGCAATCCCTCTCTGAACAAGAGAAACAGCAAAACCCCAGACGTACGTTTCGGCCTATTGTGGGCCTCGTCAGTGAGGTGCAGCCATATCCCTCTAGGCACACTGAGCAACGGGTCCACGTCTGGATTCCCGCATCACACTTAGGGAGACTTCCCCAAGTGTCATAATTAGCATAAATAAAAACAGAGAAGCGCTCAACCTGGGAACGAACAATAGCATAATAGCTTGTTCTATGGCTAGTTACCACCCTAGAAGCAGCCTCTTTTTGCTCAAAATGTGCCTTTCACAGAGAAGAACTTTCCTGTAGCATATCAGTCTGATCCTGACTTCACAGTACAGTCCAGCCCCGAAATACCAGGCAATCCCTCTCTGAACAAGAGAAACAGCAAAACCCCAGACGTACGTTTCGGCCTATTGTGGGCCTCGTCAGTGAGGTGCAGCCATATCCCTCTAGGCACACTGAGCAACGGGTCCACGTCTGGATTCCCGCATCACACTTAGGGAGACTTCCCCAAGTGTCATAATTTGCATAAATAAAAACAGAGAAGCGCTCAACCTGGGAACGAACAATAGCATAATAGCTTGTTCTATGGCTAGTTACCACCCTAGAAGCAGCCTCTTTTTGCTCAAAATGTGCCTTTCACAGAGAAGAACTTTCCTGTAGCATATCAGTCTGATCCTGACTTCACAGTACAGTCCAGCCCCGAAATACCAGGCAATCCCTCATAGAACAAGCCACTGAGCTGTTGTTCGTTCCTGGTAGAGCGCTTCTCTCTTTGTATGCAGTTTATGTAGATCTGTTTGGTAGGTTTTAGTTTGTATTACGTCTATTATGAAATGTCTATATAAATATGAACTCAGAAAAACATTTGTATTATATAATATGTTTTGTCTAATGTGTCTTGGGATGAATTGTTTATATATATATATATATATATATATATATATATATATATATATATATATGCTTTTTAAATGTTTATGTGCAATCCGATCAACAGATGATATGTATTGACACATCAATTGTTTCAAATCGTTAGGGTAGATCACGTCATATGTGTAACTAGGGGAATGTACTGTGAATCAATATTTGATTGGTTAGAGGGGGTACATATACAGCAGGTCTGTTTAAAGTATAATCACAGCCTGATGAAACGGCTCTGTGCAGCCGAGAAACGCGTTGCTGGATTTTAAAACTTTTAAATAAAATTGTTTTAACTTGTACCCTGTTGGAGTTGATTTCCTCTATCTTTTGAACTACCTTATACCTCTAAACAAGTGAACATTTGGGCATTGATAGCGCACACCATATCTACACACCCCTTCATACACCTTTGACGATTCGATCCTCTGGAGGAAGGTGTGGGCGCAGATCCGTTCCTGATTGGCGGAACGATTCATGTGACCGGTTGGTGGCCATTGCCGTGTGGTGTCTGCCGGGCAACTGTAAGGTCCCGGTTTGCGATTTCGGGCACGTCTTAGTGCCGCTCCGCTTGTGAGTACATTCACCGTCCACTTTTATTGCCTGTTCTTTTCCTGACAATATTACCCTATTGGCACCTTCTTTTTTCCTGCTTTAGGACTTTCATCTGATATCTGCATTTTGGGAGAGCGGCCTTGGAATCGAATATTGTCGTTTGGACTTTGGTTTACACTATCTCACGACCTTAGCGCACCTCCATAGGGTGTCCAGACCCTATTTCTTTCTTTACACCTAATCGAAGAGCCCTATAAAAATAAAAAAATGCCCCCCCAAAATAAAAAAAACCCTAGCCTAAACTAAACTATCAATAGCCCTTAAAAGGGCCTTTTGCTGGGTATTGCCCTAAAGTAATCAGCTCTTTTACCTGAAAAAAGTAAAACCCACCACCCACACAACCAACCCCCCCAAATAAAAACCTAACTAAAAAAAACTAAGCTCCTCATTGCGCTGAAAAGGGCATTTGGATGGGCATTGCCCTTAAAAGGGCAGTTAGCTCTTTTTTGCGGTCCAAAGCCCTAACCTAAAAATAAAACCCACCCAATACACCCTTAAAAAAACCTAACACTAACCCCACTGAAGATCGACTTTGGAGAGAGTATTCAGGTCCATGGCAGCGATGTTAGGCAATCTTAGGCGAGCGTATTGGTGCTGGCGAATGCAGCACAGTTGATGGCTTGATAAGTAGGGGCCATAGGCTTAAGTATACTGTTAAGACTAATAAAGTCAATATCAAGTAAGGATAATGTGGAAGAAAAAAAAGGAATATCTAAACCCTGTGTATAAGAAGTGAAAGCAGTATGTATTTATAAGAATACGGGTATTAGTGACAAAGAGACTAAGAGAAATATATGCATAAAAATAGTGATGAATATTAGAAAAAATCAGCAATCAGTGTGGCCGGAGGGGATGTTGTGGCTATAGTGTGAGATAAGAAGGACTAGCAGACTAAATAGTCAAAGAACAGGGTTAAAAACAAGCATTGGGTAGTTAATAACAAAGGATATGATATTTAATGTACATAGATAATTGACCAATAAAAATAAAAAATACTAAGAAAAAGAGAGTAAAAGATTGGCCAATCTCAAATGCTAAGTGCACATCTAATAGTGAGTCCCAAAAGAGTTCCAATTGGAAATTCCAGAAAAATGTTCCAAACAAATGTGTAGATCCAAAAGAAGTGGTAAAATCCCCACTTCTTTAAGGTAGCATTTGAGGTAGCACTATAGTCAAATAACGCAACTTTTGTGACGTTCTTTACTTTCCCTATAGCGCTCAAAACTCGTAATCTAGGTGTATGTGCATTCTTTTTAAACACACTTTATTAGGCACTAGCTTCTACTGAGTATGTGCACACGTTTATAGTGTATACATATACTAGTCTGTGATTGGCTGATGGCTGTCACATGATACGGGGGGCAACAAATAAGAAAAAGATAAATTTGTCAGAAAACAAAATCTACTACTTATTTTAAATTCTGAGTTAGTGTTATTACAGTGTCTTTATATTTTGCACTTGTTAAATTATGCAATTATACTGTATTTAGTGGTCCTTTAAGGGGAAAAAATGAGTCTTTGCATTTAAAGTGTTAATATTTGTATTAAAATGTAACTATTCATCGTCATTTTGTTTTCTGTTTCTAAAATGGCTGCGTAACTGTAGTCTGAAGTGGTGCGGCAAACTTTTTTTTTTCACTAGTGAAAACACTGCTAGCAAAATGCTTTTTGTGATTCTCAGGATCCGCTCGCATTACAAGTTGAAAAAAATAATTATTTTTCACTAGCAGTAGCCCGAGAATTACAAACATCGCTAGCGGAGTTTTCACGTGCGCGTGCATGTGTTCCCCATAGAAAACAATGGAGGCAAAAAATGGGAAAGAAACCTTACACCCTACTCGCGAAAACGACAACAAATTTAAAAAAACTAACACCCTACTATAAGCCCCTAGCCTAAAAAAAACTAATTCGCCATCCCCCCATCGCAAAGTATCTAAATAGTTTTCACGTGCGCCTGCATGTGTTCCCCATAGAAAAACGATGGGGAAAAAAAACCTAACACCCTACTCGCAAAAATGACAATAAATAAAAAAAAAAACTAACACCCTAACATAAGCCCCTAGCATAATAACCCCTAAACCTCCAGCCCCCCACAAATTGCAATATATCTTAATAATCTTTCTATACCCTAAAATGCCATACCCCAACATCGCAAAGTAATGAACTATCATCTAAACCCCCTAACCTAATTTAATGTTAAATGTTAGTTTTTATTTTTTTAAAGGTTTTTAAGGGGGTGGCGGTTTAGGGGTTAATACTTTTATTGAGGATTGGCAATGTGGGAGGATGGCGGTTTAGGGGTTAATAGTATAGTTTATGGGTGTAAGTGTAGTATGTAAGGTATTTTTGTTGTGTTTTGTGCAACTTTTTAGTTTCAGAACACAGTTTACCAGCTCTTAGATCACGGTATGGATTGAGGTGGAAAATGCTATTGCGCTAGCGCAATCGCTATTTTGCCCGACTTGTAATATCAGCAGGAATAAAAAATGGATTGCGAAATCACATTAGAGCAAGATCCATTGCACCTCACTTGTTATCTCGCCCATAGATGGATTATAAAGCAGAGATTCTTCCAGTGAATATTTGTTCTTAATTCTAGGATTAGTTACTTTGTGTTGAATAAAAAATGTTTTCTTTCACTTCTTTTATTACATTTTCTGATAATATATAGATCATTGTAGAGCTTTAAGAAAAAAAAATAGTGGTACATTACATAATTGAATTTATAAATACTGGTAATATTTACCAATAAAAAAAAAAAAAATATGTACATTGACCTTTCTTTGTCAATGACAAAAAATAACATTAGATAAAGTATATATATGCATAGATAAATAATAGTTTATAACATTTTAAAAAACACTCCATTTGAGAACACTATGGGGCATATTTAAGAAGTTGCGAGCGGACATGATCCGATATTGCGTATCATTTCCGTTACACATCGATAAATGCCGGCAGCATACGCTCTCTGCATTTATCATTGAACCAGCAGTTCTTGTGAACTGCTGGTGCAATTCCGCCCCCTGTAGATTCGCGGCAAATCATCTGCTAGCAGGGGGTGTCAATCAACCCGATCGTATTGGATTGGGTTGATTTCCGGCGATGTCTGTCTGCCTCCTCATAGCAGGCAGACAGGTTATGGCGCAGCGGTCCTGAAGGCTCGCCAGAAACACGGGACATCAAGCTCCATACGGAGCTTAATAAATAGGCCCCTAAGCTTTAAGTGGAATATTTTATCTAGATTTATCCTAGAAATGGTATTGAATATTTCCTTTTTACACCTATGCCTATGGTAAGGCTCCTCAATGACAATGTACAGGGATGCCTGAGTGTGACAGCTATAGTTAGCCTTCTGAGTATCAGTTTACAGTAATCAATTAGTATCACAGTTACATGAGTGTGACAGTTCCAGTGCACCTACACAAAAAACGAGAGAAGCACTCAAACCAGGGAATAAACACAAGTGTAATAGCTTGTTCTATGGCTAGTTACCATCCCAAAGGCTGTCTCGTTTTGCCCAGCATATGCCTTTCACTTTTCTGCATCAGTGTGCTTTCCATCTTAAATTAATCCCTGAATGTGCCACCTCCAGTATAGGTTCTCAACAGCAGCTAATGCCCGTTGAATGTTCCAGTTCCAATGTGCCGTCTCAGTATCAGCTTACATTAATCCCTGAGTGTGCCAACTATAACAAACCTTCGCTATACTATTTCACAGAAATCCCAGTGTACCACCTTCTACCCTGTCTCATGCAGACTATTCATTTTCCACCCATGTGACCTTTCATTGATATCCCATTGTAACATGTCATCATTATGGTACCATAGTGAGACTGTTTGCCTCTTTCTGTGCTCCATTCTGACCTATTCTGCGGGTAAACTTATGCTCTATCTGCATAAAGTGGCAAAGATTAGTTTCAATTCAACACTACTGTGCAGCCTTTTCTTAACAACAATTCAACAGATAGTTCACCTCAACACCCCCAAAAGTGAAAGACTGTGCTTGAGCACAAACTGAAACTGCGCTATAAGAATTAGCGTGACTTGAGACAAGGGGGAGATTTACTAAGCAGTGGATGCAGATGCTGCTGTCTCCTTGCATAGTTTCTGGCGATCCAGAAACTGAAGTTAAGAAGCAGCGTTCATAAGACCACTGCTCCTTAACTTGTTCGCCACCTCTTAGGTTATGGACTGCAATCATCCAAATCAGATACGAATGGGATATTGACACCCCTGCTAGGGGTCGCATTGCACAAGCATTTCTTGTGAAATGCTTGTGCAATGTTAAATGCCGACAGCGTATGCTACAGCGAATCATGTACGCCAATATTTAGTAAATTTATCCCATAGCGTAAATTGTAAGGGTTAAAAAAATCTTCTCATAACACCTGTGCAAGTATGAGAAACAGCTCAGTTTGTCCACCCCTCTGTCCTATATTGGAACTCACAGGGGAGAGCTTAGAGTAAAGTCTATACCATCAAGGCGTTTCACCTGTTAGAAGTTCACAAACAAAGCCCCGCACACAGAGGGCACAAAAATATACGCCTCTGGCAGTATTTCTATATCAAAGAAGTGTACATAAGATTTAAGGAACACTCAGAAAGATCTGAAGTGTGGGTTTGTAAAAAGTCCTATTTATGAATGTGTAGCCATGAAAACAAATTGCAGACTACAGAGTACAGGTGGCCCTCGGTTTACGATGGTTCAATTTGCGCCGTTTCAGAATAACGCCCTTTTTTTGCTATTGAAAAACATTGACTGCTATTGAAAGCATTAGCACATGCATACATTAAAATAGCCAGTAGGGGGAGCTGTCCGCTTGTGTTGCAGCAAACACATGCAAAGAAAAGCAAGACAGACATGATCAATGGATCAGCTTTCAAAGGAACAATATCTAGCAGCCCCTTCCCTTAGCTGCAGACTCAATGCAGAGAACTGTTTGCAGAAAAAGGCAAGTAAAAAACGTTTTTGTTCATTAAACTTAGTTTGATGATGATACAGTCTGTTGTGTGATTAAACACAGGCAGGCTAATCAGTGTATAACCAGACCTGAGCAATGGATCCGTTTTTAAAGGAACAAGATCTAGCAGCCACTTAGCTGCAGAAAAAGGCAAGTAAAAAAATGTTTTTGTTCATTAAACTTAGTTTGATGATGATACAGTCTGTTGTGTGATTATTTTGTTTTTCTTCATTAAACTTAGATTGATGATGATGCTACAGTCTGTGTTTGTGTGATAATTTTATTAGGTGCGGCTTAGCAATTTTTTTTGTTTATTAAACTTAGTTTGATGATGATACAATCTATATTATTAGGTTTATAATGCTGTTTACCATTTAAAGTCTTCATTTCAAAGCTTTTAAAATAATGTATTAGGTGTTACTTATGTCAATTTTGAGAGGGGCCTGGAACCTAACTCCCTCCCTTCCCATTGACTTACATTATAAACTGGGTTTCAATTTACACCGGTTTCGATTTACAACCATTCCTTCTGGAACCTAACCCCGGCGTAAACTGAGGGCTACCTGTATAAGCATATTAGTTAACAGAGACCATGTGACCATTAACACCGGAGCTTGTAGCTGGAACGTGTTCAGCATCTTCATATTACAACACAGAGAAGGTAGTGTAGAATCTATAACACCAGGAACTGCAGTGGCAGCAAGACATCCAGCTTGAAGGTAAAAGGCCCACTGTTGTTATATACTGCATCCTATGAGGAGTTTTAAGGTGGTGAACTAAAGAAAACTTTTTTACCAAAGATGGCGGATATTTTTTATTAACTGTGTAGTTACTACTATTGAGTGGATTTTTTTTTTTTTTTGTGGGACACTAAAATTTATTTTTATTAGCGACTGGTCACTTATTATTGCTTTCATTTTAATCTTGTGAATAAAATTGTATATCTGTTGATTTAAAGATTGCGTATAGTGTTAACCCTTTGCTTGCCTTTCTGGTACTCATTTATTAAACTGTGCATTGATAAGATGGGTTAAATTTGATTCTAATTAAATCTGCATAACTTAAAGGATGTAGAATATTTAATTTGCCAGAAAAAACTCTCGCAAAGGAAACAAGCACTGCATATTGCAGAAAATGTAAAAAAAAAATAACAATGCATGCAATAACGTTTAAACAAAATAATTACTCCCATGGAAATTTGGGCCTCAATGGTACAATTTGTGAAAGATATAAAGCTCACCATCTTATTCACTGTCTATATATGAGAACTGGCGTTCATACAACGTTCTATTTATGAAAACTGGCCACATTGATTATTATCTATAAAGTGGTAAGGAATTCCAATTACATCTGTATATGTTAAAAGATATAGAATATTTATCAGGAAAAAAAAAACTCTACAATGGAACATTAAGCTTCCTGAGCATTATTGAACACATTATGGAAGGGCTAACAAAAAAACATAAATATGAATATTAGTATATTGCATACATATAGATATAGCATATCTATAACTGATTCTGACTTACCTATTAACAAGCACTGCATATTGCAGAACAATATTTTCTAATCATGTTCCTAAAGGGACATGAAACCCACTTTTATTTTATGATTCTGATAGAGAATACAATTTTAAACAGCTTTCCAATTTACTTCTAATATTTAATTTGCTTCCTTCTCTTGTAATTCTTTTCTGAAAGGTTTATCTATGAAAGCACAGGAGCAGCAAAGAACCTAGGTTCTAGCTGCTGATTGGTGGATGCATATATGAACCGAATGTCATTGGCTCACCCATGTATTCAGTCAGCAACCAGTAGTGCATTGCTGCTCATTTAACAAAGCCTACCAAGAGAACAAAGAACAATAGTTAATAGGAGTACAGGTATGCTTCACTTTACAGCGATTCGCTAATACAGCGCTTTGTGGAGCTGAAGTTCAACCTCCAAGGATTTTGAAACAATGCTGTAATCTTCGTGAGATTGTGAGAAAAGTGAATGGCACCATTTGTTTATGCTTAGTTCACTCTGTTTATAGCATTGCAGTGCAATCTGTGTCTCAGTGTTATAGTTTGGCAAAATTTACTACAGTAATTGTCACAATTTTACAGGTACAGTATTTATTGAATACTAATTGAATACTTGCTGTGCTAGTGTTAAACTAAACGTAGCACTATTGCACCCCTAATATATGTTAGTTCAAACATGTTTTCAAGATTTTAAACACTGAAAAGAAAGCTAAAACTGCCTTGTTTCACTTTAAGGCGGTTTTCACTTTACAGCGGGGCTCCGGTCCCTAACCCGCTGTATAAGCGGGGTATACCTGTACATTAGAAAGTTACTTAAAATTGCATGCTCTTTCTGAATCATGAAATAAAAAAATCAGGTTTCATATCCCTTTAAGGCATACTATGATTTTTGGATAGCCATCTCCTAGCAAAGGAGTAATCATTCAGGGATATCCTTAATTGTGAAATGTTTGTGCTAGATAGATAGAAACAATATTCTGAAAGTAGGATCATTTGTTTTTTAAAAAAAAACAATGTACAGAATTCTACAGGTTATTAGTCTGCTTGACATATTATTACACATAAGTTTATCACATATTCTAATGACATACTAATTTATTTCAGTTGACATGCCAATTTATTTAAATACATAGAATAGAGTGTAAATATTCCCTCAATATAAACTGGCATTCTTGAGTTTTATTTAGAGAAAAACGGTATATACAGAATAAGATATACTGTACAATGTAATTAAAATAAAATAGAAAACTAGTAATTTAATGTGTATATATTTATTTTAAATGATTGGATAAGATTTCTAATACAAATAATAGATTTATAAAAAAAATATTTATACTAGAATGAATATTTCTAAATGACAGTAACTATCAGTGTTTTATAGGATTGTGTCAAACTATGTTTATGACAGACTATATAGCCTTATAGAATATGACACACATATGAGCAGTGTGTTTTTGTATTTGTTAAAAATGACTTGTAATCGCCAATCATTTTTTCTTCTACAGTTGTGTATGTTTCTCCAGATAACATATACAGCAACAAAGTAGATTAGATTAAAAGAAGACAAAGGTCAAACAAGTTCAACTTTCAGAGATGCCCTTAAATAAATAAAAAAATGACAAGTTTAATAACAGTAATAGTAGTAATTACTATTTTCTACTTGTAATCATAACTATGAGAATTGTCATTTTTGTAACTAAAAAAAATCTCAAATACCTTTTTAAAAATATCCACTAAACATGAAATCACTACTTCTTCATTACAGATGGTAAATCCGAGGCTTTAAAAAAACGCTAGGATTTGCCATCACTATAAATAAACTTGACTTACAGTGACGGGTTTCTAAAAAAAGGTGCTAAATTCACCCTTTCTATTCACGCTCCTTGCTAAAGTTACCGGCTCTGCTAAACCAATAGCCGTGCTAGTATGGCTATTGGTTTAGAGGTGGAAACATCACCTCATTGAGAAAAGAGCACTGTGCCATGGGCAGTCAGGGGTGTTGACTTTATCGAGGAGCCGCGGAACAGAAAGAGTAAATTTAGCACCCTTTCAGTTTATTTTTAGTGATGGTAAATCCAAGCATTTTTTAAATTTAAGAAAGTTCAACAGGTTGAAGGTTTTTTAATGTGAACATTTATTTTCTTTACTGAAGGTGAAATCACCTTTTCTGTATGAAGCTGCCAGATCCTTATACAACCTCAATTCCAAAAAAGTTGGGACAGTATGGAAAATGCAAAAAACAAAACAATGTAAAAGTTCAATTCACCCTGTACTATATTGAAAGCACATTATTAACACATTATTTGATTTTTTTACTTTGTGAATTTTATATATTTATGAAAAAATAGATTCATTTAAAATTTAATGACTGCAACACACTCCAAAAAAGTTGGGACAGTTGACTGTTTACCAATTACCACTGTGTAACATCACCTTTTCTTTTAACAACACTTATTAAGCGTTTGGGCATTGAAGACACCAGTTGGTTAAGTTTAGCAAGCAGAATTTTCCCCCATTCATCCATTATGCATTTCTTCAGATGCGCAACTGTACGGGGCCTTCAATGCCTTATTTTGCACTTCATAATGCACCACACATTCTCAATCAGAGACAGGTTAGGACTGCAGGCAGGCCATGCTAGCACCTGAACTCTCTACTTATGCAACTATGCTCTTGTAATCCGGGCAGAATGTGATTTGGCGTTGTCCTGCTTGAAAATGCAGGGACTTCCCTGGAAAAGACAACGTCTGGATGGCAGCATATGTTGCTCCAAAATGTATACATATCTTTCTGCATTAATGGTGCCCTCACAGATGTGCAAATTACCTATGCCATGGGCACTGACACATCCCCATACCATGACAGACACTGGCTTTTGGACCTGAAGCTGATAACAGCTTGGATGGTCCTTTTCCTCTTTGGCCTGGAGAACACAACAGCTATTTTTTTCCAAAAACTATTTGAAATGTTGACTTGTCAGACTACAATACATGATTCCACTGTGTTACTGTCCATCTCAGATGAGACCAAGCCCAGAGAAGTCGGCGGTGTTTCTGGACAGTGTTGATGTATGGCATCTGCTTTGCATAGTAAAGCTTTAACTTGCATTTTTGTATGCAGCGGTGAATGGTGTTGACTGACAAAGGTTTGCCTAAGTATTCCCAAACCCATTACAGAATATTCATTATAGACTCATGACGATTTTTAAGACAGTGATGTCTGAAGGATCGGAGATCACGTGCATTCAGAAGTGGTTTTTGGCTTTGCCCTTTACGCACCGAGATTTGACCGGAATCCTTGAATGTTTTTATTATATTGTGCACTGTAGAACGTGAAATGCCCAAAATCCTACCGATTTGTCTTTGGGGAATGTTGTTCTCAAAGTGTTGGCTTATTCGCTGATGAATCTGTTGGCAGATTGGCGAGCCTCGACCCATCATTGCTCTTGAAGGACTAGGCCTTTTTTGGGGGCTCCTTATATACTATGATTACACAATTGCCTCACCTATTTCACATCACCTTCCTATTTAAACTTGTCACATCGCTATTAGTCCTAAATTGCCCCTGTCCCAACTTTTTTGGAATGTGTTGCAGTCATCAGATTCGAAATGAGTGTATATTTTCAAAAATACATTCAATTCACAAAGTAAAACATCAAATAATATGTTAATAATGTGCTGTCAACACAGTACAGGGTGAATTGAATTTTCAAATGACTGTTTTTGTTTGTTTTTTTGCATTTTCCATACTGTCCCAACTTTTTCGGAATTGACGTTGTAGATCCACATAATATATTTAAAAAGTCACTCAAAATATTTGGTGTTTTTTGAAGCATTGTATTGCAATATAGGTGTCTCTCCTTCATATTGTTAAATAAACAGCTCTCAAGCTAAAATATGTCTTTCTAAAATTATTTGAGGGACCTCACAATACTGACATCTTAGATAATCTTGCCAGATCGTGGATCTTTAGATCATCAGGCCCTAAACATGGCTAACATCATCTCACATATTCTATTCCTTTAATTAATTTATTTGGTCTGCTTTGAGCATTTTGTAACTTTACAATGTCCATTCCGAGAAGTAATGCCAAAAAAAGCACACCATATTCAAAGTAAAGTCATGCAACACAAAATTATGCTTTATGCTCCTTGCATATGCAAGTTAAAGGGACATAAAACAAATTGAGATCTGTACATATCTTAAAATGGCTAATTAATGAAAAAAAGTTTGTATAAAAAAATTGTTTAAAAATTGCTGGCAAGTATTTTAAAATAATTTTCAAAAATAAGCAAAATGAATTACATAGCTAAACTGCCTGGAGAAGTCAACTCCACCCCCCCCCCCCTTATCATTGTTTACACACAGGCATTGAGTTCACAGCTTCTAGGCCTGCTCCAGCAGATAATCCCTATGCACTTTTGCATTCAACCAAAACAACAATAGATATAGATACAGCCATAGAAGGAAATGTGTGGGGGGAGTTAGAGCTGTACAATTCAGAAACTAAAAAGAAAGGGTTAATGGTGAGGCACTGCAGTATAAATTTGCAGGTAAAGTAATTCAAGTACATATTATTATATTTGTCTCTATCTCAACTTGTTTTATATCCCTTTAATAACATTTATATTTGTAGCTGCTGCCTGGCATTTTTTTTATTCACAAAAACTCCTAAATAAGTTTCTTCTAATTTTACATCTATCTATATTTAATCTAATTTTACATTAATTCGACCCTACTTCTAATTTGTACAAATTCCTCTTCAGAGCAAGCACATCCTGTTCCACATTAATTACATTACACAATTCAATATTGTATCTATAATTCACCCTATTTCCTAAATTGTTAGTGGCCTTGTATCATATATGAGGTATGTATCTATAAGCTCTCTCTTATTACCACACAACATATCTGCTTGTAGTTAATAGTTTTACTGTGTAATTTCTAAAAAAAAAGTGTACATGTTAGCAAAGAAGTCTATGGCCTCCATGAACTAAAAAGCGAGCGGACAAGCTTCTCAACTTCAGAAGTTGTCTGCTCAACTTCGCTACAAAAAGGGCAGTTGATGAACAGTATCCGTTGCCTGTACGTATCATTACACGCTGAAAGTGAATGTGTAAAGTCTGCCCCTTTTATCATGCGACCAATAGCATGAGAGAAGGGACTTTCAATCACTGAGAGCGAGTGAGTTCTTAGGGATTTCCCATCGTCACCTCAGAGGTGGCGTAGAGTGCAAGAAGCAGCGGTCTAATGACCGCTGCTTCTTATATTGCGGGAAGGAGGCTTGCATATGTGAACCTGCCCAACAAAAGCTCCAAAGCAGCTTTTGCTGCTTATTACATGGAGCGCTATTTGTGAAATTTGAGGATAGCTACTTTGAATGTTTCAGTGCTGTCTGGAGCTGCAAATTTATCCCAATTGCCTTTATTTGGCTTTTGGTATTAACACTTATTTCTAATCTCCAGTCTTTCAGGGAATGTTCTATGGAAACTTTCTCTGTACAACTTTTAGCTAAATATGGAAAACTCAAAAAAATGTATTAGTTTCCTATGGCTGTATGGTTCCATGACCTCATCCAGCAAATATAAATAGCTTATTAACACTTTGTAGTACATTTATCGAGCAGCGGATGCTGTTTATTCCGCGTAAGCCTTCCGGCTCGCCGGAAACATGAGTTAAGAAGAAGCGGTCTTAAGACACTGATCCGTATCTCTTCTGCCACCTCTGAGGTTGCAAACTGAAATTATTCCGATTAGATATGATCAGGATGATTGACACCCCCTGCTAGTGGCCGATTAGCTGCGCATTGTAAAATGCTTGTGCAATGATAAATGCCGACAGCGAATCACGTCTGCCCGACATTTCATAAATCAGCCCCTTTGTCTGATCATTCCAAGCTTGTTTTCTCATCAAGATTAATTATCCAGATCAAGCATATTCCCCTCTTGCTCGCAGGAGACATGTCATGCGGCACACATACAAAATAGGGTAACAAGCTAGAGGATAATACAGTAACTTGCAAGAAAGGTTAGACACGCAGAAAATTAAAGCAATCTAAAACTGTGTACAACTTCAGAATCTATTCAGTGCATGCAGTAGATCTTTCACACTTCTTCCTTAATCCCTTAATGGTCGTCGCTGGTTTTTCAATGGGGATTGCTTTTTTGATAGCACTATTCCAGTATGTCTGCAAGAGGGAGGTCTAAATAGTGTGGTCCTGCCGTTCGCTTTGAGAGCTGCACTATTATGGCCTGAAATACCGTTAACAACCAGCGAAGTACACAGTACTTTGTAATCGGTAAGGGATTAAATACTCTTTATCTTAGAAAACACTTCAAACAACCATATCCTAAGCAGAGCCATAATATTACATAATGTCAGTACACATAAAGCTTTAACAGACACAATCAATTTGAATCTAAAATGTCCCTTTCTATAGTTTTAACATCTGGGCAGGATGAAGCAATTACCTTATCTAAATATCACATACATATACACACATTGAAAAGGCATTTGTAAATCATACATTCTACCAAAAACACTACGACTAAACACAGGTAGACACCAGCAATGTAATTTACTAGAAAAAACTTTTATTAAGGTTACATTAAAAGCGACATTTTGGGGCTTAACCCCTTCGTCATGCCATGCCATGTCTTAGTCTTGGCATGACTAAGGGGTTAAGCCCTGAAACATCGCTTTTAATGTAACCTTAATAAAAGTTTTTTTCTAGTAAATTACAGTGCTGGTGTCTACCTGTATACTACATTGACAAAGGGGTATATGCAGCTTACCCTATACACCATGCACTGCTTCACTTTGATGGGCTGTATCCCACTGAACTGATTTGCTTATTTTTAATGATAAATAAGGTGCAGATACTAATCCGACTAGAGAAATTTATCTTTAGATCTCCTCAGCTCTCCTATTACACAGATAATTAGTACCTGCTACATGGACCTGGAGCACAGCCCATCTATGTATCCTTTAATGAACACAACAGTTATTCATGTATTAGCTACACAAATTCCTAAATGCTAAATATAGTTTCAATTATTCATTTAAAAAAACAAAGGGAAATGCATTTTATTCTGCGTGACTTTTATAATAAATAGATAAAGGTCCAGTAAAGAAATGTTCAATAAAACAAAGATATATTTTTGTGTTTTATCATTTTCTGCCAAACTTTAATGATCAATAGAATATGTCAGAAAGTTTCATACTATTAATTTATTCATTCATATGGACATTTGTCAATTATTTCCCATATGACCTGTAACTTTATGCATCCTATATTTCTTAAAGGTACACTCAACACTTTGAGATGGTAACATAAAATGATAAATTGTATATATAAAAAACTGCAATATATTTTCATTATTTATTTTGTCCCCCATTCCTTTAATTCCATTCTGAAATTGTGAGCTTTTCAGTTCCTATTAGAAATATAAGTGCTGAACACTGTTATACACAGCCATTGGCTGCACACTCTAGTGACCTATTGATAAATGTCCCTAATTGGCCACAGCAGAGAAGTTACAACATGGCAGCTCCCATTGTTTTATAAACACTAACACTTTACACTTATTTTGTCATTATTATTATTATTATTATTATTATTATTATTAAAAACAGCTAATGAAACTTTAGAAAAAGATATATCCACATGTTTTTATCAGACTAATCTTTTTTTGAATGTATAATTCTATATAGCATTTATTTAGTATTTAATATCCCTTTTATCTCTTCCAGGTACATCATGGATTTGGATAATCAGACAACATTGGTTGACTTTATTCTAATGGGTTTCACCACAGACCCTATAATTGAATTATACCTATTTGTATTCTTTTTCACAATTTTTGTATTTTCTTTACTGGGAAATTTTGGTATGATGCTGTTGATTAAGACAAGTCCTCATCTGCATACACCTATGTATTTCTTCTTGAGTCACTTGTCCTTTGTAGATTTATGCTATTCTACAACTATCACACCCAAGATGCTTGCAGATTTCCTTTCAAAGGTGAAACTGATTTCCCTTGAGGCGTGTGCCACGCAAATGTCTTTGTTTGCATTGTTTGCAACATCTGAGTGTCTTTTAGTTACAGCAATGGCCTATGATCGCTATATTGCAATATGTCAACCTCTGCACTATCATATTTTAATGAACAGAATTCAGTGCTGGCAACTGGTAACAGGGGTATACTTTAGTAGCTTTATAGCATCTGTTGTCCATACTGTCAGTATTTTCAGCTTCCCTTTATGTGGTTCCAATAAAATAAGCCATTTTTACTGTGATATTCCCCCACTGTTGAAGCTTACATGTATCCATTCAGCTATCAGGAAATCAATAGTATTTTCCTTAGCTCTTATAATGGGTGTTTGTTCCTTGTCTGTAATATTGGCCTCATATGTTTCTATTATCTCTACAATAATGGCAATTACGTCAGCAGAAAGCAGATCTAAAACCTTCTCCACATGTGCTTCCCACCTTTCTGTGGTGGTAATTTTCTACAGCACAGTGTTTTGCATTTACTTTTCTCCAAGTTTGGGCTTAGATATAAACAGCATAGACAAGGTATTTTCATTATTTTATACTGTGGCCTCCCCATTGTTGAACCCACTAATCTATAGTCTGAGAAATGTAGAGGTAAAAAGAGCCTTAAATAAAGTTTTTGGGTAACCTGTATTAAAATATCCCTGACTACTGAAAGCAGTTTATAAGCGGTAAAGGAGCCTTAAAGGGATACTACACCCATTTTTTTTTTCTTTCAAGTTTCTTTTCTAGTTTACTCCTATTTGCATTTTTTCTTTGTTCTCTTGCTATCTTTATTTGAAAAAGCAGGTATGTAAAGGTTAGGAGCCGGATAATTTTTGGTTCAGGACCTGGGTAGCGCTTGCTGATTGGTGGCTACATTTAGAACCAAAAATGGGCTGGCTCTTAAGCTTACATTCCTGCTTTTTCAAATAAAGATAGGAAAAGAATGAAGATAAATTGCTAATAGGGGTAAATTAGAAAGTTGCATGCGCTATCTGAACCATGAAAGATGATAATACAAGTAAATTAGAAAGTTTAGTATCCCTTTAAATAAAGTTTTTGGGTTACCTGTATTAAAGTATCCATAACTACTGAAAACAGTTTAAATAAATTATCCCTGACTAATGAAAGCAGTTCAAATATACTATCCCTGACTACTGAAAGCAATTTATAATGGACATTGTGCCAAATTGTATTTAATCAGCATATATATGCAATCTACTCTTGATATTTTACCACACATACAAAATAAAGTATTATATTGATTGCAATGATTTCCTTAATATTCTTTATTCCAAGATGTTAATCAGTAACTCAAGTAAAGGAAAACACCTTGGGGTCTCATGACTGTCATCTAAGTGTCACAACAAACAAAATTATGGCTGAGTTATTAAAGATTCGAAATTTCCCATGGTATCTATATTTTTGAGTATATACTCTGATAAATGAAACAATTTATAGCCGTCCACATATGATTGCATGTATATACATCTTGCTTTACAGTATTTTCAAGTTTATATTATACTAAATACTTGAGGTTCATTAGATGTTACAGGTGTCTACAGATATGGAGCGGTACATATATTTCTAAGATATTATCTTTCATAAATGAACAGTAAACTCAAAACGTAATGTCCCAAAAATGTTAAATAATGTATACCTAATAATTATGCATATATACTAATAATAATAATAATAAACACTTTGAATGCACTTTTATTATGTTACCTGTTTTTTCCTTGTATTTAACTCTGAAAATTGAAGCATTCCCACTCCACCAGAAAAGCTGGAATGCAGACCCCTGACATTAGTACATTCTTAACTGTGATTGATAATATATGCAGGAGAATGTTTACGTGATTACTATTAGCCACAGCAAATTAACAATATTATTCAAAAGGCATTTCAAGGGGTGTATCCTGTGCTTGGAAAAAATGCATATTTCAAAAACAGAAATTGCAGCTTTAAACACATTTAAAACAAATAATTTTGCATACAGATCTTTTGTAATTGTATAAATTATTTCTGGTGCAAACATATTAAAAAACATTAATATTTATTTAAATTATTAATAATTAAAAATATTAATTTTAAAAATAAAAAGATATGTGGCTTTTTGTCATAAGAGAATGTTTCATCCTGAGTTATGAAATAGCTATTGCATAAAGGCACAATTGAAGTCTTTACTTGGGACATAATTGTGGGGGATAGCAGAGTACTACCTTAACCCCTTAGTGACCAGAGCACTTTTCCATTTTCTGTCCGTTTAGGACCAAGGCTATTTTTACATTTCTGCGGTGTTTGTGTTTAGCTGAAATTTTCCTCTTACTCATTTACTGTACCCACACATATTATATACCGTTTTTCTCGCCATTAAATGGACTTTCTAAAAATACCATTATTTTCATCATATCTTATCATTTACTATAAAAAAAATTATAAAATATGAGGAAAAATGGAAAAAAACACACTTTTTCTAACTTTGAACCCCAAAATCTGTTACATATCTACAACCACCAAAAAACACCCATGCTAAATTGTTTCTAAATTTTGTCCTGAGTTTAGAAATACCCAATGTTTACATCTTCTTTGCTTTTTTTGTAACTTATAGGGCCATAAATACAAGTAGCACTTTGCTATTTTCAAACCATTTTTTTTCAAAATTAACGCTAGTTACATTAGAACACTAATATCTTTCAGGAATCCCTGAATATCCATTGACATGTATATATTTTTTTTTAGAAGACATCCCAAATTATTGATCTAGGCCCATTTTGGTATATTTCATGCCACCATTTCACCGCCAAATGCGATCAAATACAAAAAATTGTTCACTTTTTCACAAATTTTTTCACAAACTTTCAGTTTCTCACTGAAATTATTTACATACTGCTTGTGCAATTATGGCATAAATGGTTGTAAATTCTTCTCTGGGATCCCCTTTGTTCAGAAATAGCAGACATATATGGCTTTGGCATTGCTTTTTGGTAATTAGAAGGCCGCTAAATGCCACTGCGCACCACACGTGTATTATGCCCAGCAGTGAAGGGGTTAATTAGGGAGCATGTAAGGAGCTTTTTGGGGTAATTTTAGCTTTAGTGTAGTGTAGTAGACAACCCCAAGTATTGATCTAGGCCCATTTTGGTATATTTCATGCCACCATTTCACCGCCAAATGCGATCAAATTAAAAAAAAACGTAAAATTTTTCACAATTTTAGGTTTCTCACTGAAATAATTTACAAACAGCTTGTGCAATTATGGCACAAATGGTTGTAAATGCTTCTCTGGGATCCCCTTTGTTCAGAAATAGCAGACATATATGACTTTGGAGTTGCTTTTTGGTAATTAGAATGCTGCTAAATGGCGCTGCGCATCACACGTGTATTATGGCTAGCAGTGAAGGGGTTAATTAGGTAGCTTGTAGGGAGCTTGCAGGGTTAATTTTAGCTTTAGTGTAAAGATCAGCCTCCCACCTGAAACATCAGACCCCCTGATCCCTCCCAAACATCTCTCTTCCCTCCCCTACCCCACAAATGTCCCCGCCATCTTAAGTACTGGCAGAAACTCTGCCAGTACTAAAATAAAAGGTATATTTGGGCTTTTTTGTGAATTTTTTGTTAGCATATTTACATATGCTTCTGTGTAGGGATCCCCCTTAGCCCCCAACCTCACTGATCCCCCACTAAACAGCTCTCTAACCCTCCCCCTCTGACTTAATGTGCGCCATCTTGGGTACTGGCAGCTGTCTGCCAGTACCCAGTTTAGAGAAAAAAAATGCTTTTTTTAAAATAAAATATGTCCCTTTTCTGTAGTGTAGCTTTCCCCCCGCCCAAGACCAACCCCCCACCCCTTCCAGATCCCTTAGATGGTAAAAGTAAAAGTTTATTTCATTTTTTTTTTACTTTTACTTTTTTACTTTTCTGTAGTGTAGCGGTTCCCACCCGCTCCCGCCCCGTGCACGCGCCCGCCCGCCACCCCCCGTGCACGCGCGCGCGCCCGTGCGCGCCCCCGACGGTCCCGATCCCGATCCCGCCCCCCGTGACGTCACGCGCAACACCGATGGCCGCCCACCCGCCTCCCAATTCGGCTCCCACCCACCAACGATACCGGCCATCGATGTCCGGTGCAGAGAGGGCCACAGAGTGGCTCTCTCTGCATCGGATGGCCATGTATGGTTATTGCAGGATGCCTCCATATCGAGGCATCACTGCAATAACCGGAAAGCAGCTGGAAGCGAGCAGGATCGCTTCCAGCTGCTTTCCACACCGAGGACGTGCAGGGTACGTCCTCAGGCGTTAACTGCCTTTTTTTTGAGGACGTACCCTGCACGTCCTCGGTCATTAAGGGGTTAAAGGGACAGTCTACTTGTTTGCTTGGTTTTTGTTTCGTTATTGTTCAAAAAGATAGATACCGCCTTTACTACCCATTTCCCAGTTTTGCACAACAAACATTTTTATATTAATATATTTTATAACCTCTAAATCTCTGCTTGTTTCTAAGCCCCTGCAGGCTGCCGCTTATCTCAGTACATTTTATTAACTTTTCACAGCCAGGGTGTGCTAGTTCATGTGTTCATATAAATAACATTGTGCTCGCTCCCATGGAGTTGTGCATGAACCAGCACTAATTGGCTAAAATGCAAGTTTGTAAAAAGCTCTGAGATAAGGGGTCTGTCTGCAGAGGCTTAGATACAAAGTAATCATGGAGGTAAAAGTATATTAATAAAAAAGTTAAAATAAACAAATATTTTCAATTAGACTGTTCCTTTAAGTTTATACAACAGAGTTGTATAAGCAACTGCATAACATCAACTTTATGGAAGCAAGAACTTTAAGCAGTCTATAGCAATTTATTAGAACAGTTGTACAAAGTAACTATCATTACCATTCCATTATATTTGAAAACAAAGATTTTGAGTAGTCTGAAAGTGGTTTTTCATTCCATTAACTCCACCAGTACATTCAAATAATTTGCAATAATATTTTAATAATTTTAAAAAAATATATTTTTCAAAAATACTTTTTTTTAACCCCTTAACAACAGATCCTGTACATGGTATGGCATCTGTCATGCCCTTAAGGACACAAGTTATATCCTGTACGGCAAATGTGTTGTGAACAGTGTCAAGACTGCACTATTTGTACATGCCTCCCAAGTGCCACAAAAAATGCTTCATATTCATGTGATTACTGTGATAGCTAGTCACAGTTATCACGTAACAAATGTCAAACCATTGTTTGTTAACAATGGCTTGTCTTGACCCTTCCTTTTCTCTCCCTGTAAGTATGTGAATACAAATTTAAAATGTATTATATATATATATATATATATATATATATACTGTATATATATATATATATATATATATATATATATATATATATATATATATATATATATATATATATATAGAGAGAGAGAGAGAGAGAGAGCTCTGGGGGGAAAAATGAAGAGACCAATGCAAAATGATGAGTTTCTCTGGTTTTACTATTTATAGGTAAGTGTTTGAGTATTAACATTTTTGTTTTATTCTATAAACTATTGCCAACATTTTTCCAAATTTTCAAATAAAAAGATTGTCATTTAGAGCATTTATTTACAGAAAATGACAGCTGGTCAAAATAACAAAACAGATGCAGTGTTTTCAGACCTCAATTAATACAAAGAAAACTAAGTTAATATTATTTTTTAAACAACACAATACTAATGTTTTAAGTTAGGAAGAGTTCAGAAATTAATATTTGGTGGAATAATCCTGATCTTTAATCACAGCTTTCATGCATCTTGGCATGCTCTTCACCAGTCAAACAGTTTAGCTTTGTTTGATGACTTGTGACCATCCATCTTCCTCTTGATCATATTCCAGAGGTTTTCAATCGGGTTCAGGTCTGGAGATTGAGCTGGCCATGACAGGGTCTTGATCTGGAGATCCTTCATCCACACCTTTATTTACCTGGCTGTGTCCTCTGGAAAAAGCAATCCTCAGAGTTGGGGAACATTCTCAGAGTGGAAGGGAGTAAGTTATCTTCCAGGATAACCTTCTACATGTGTCCTTCAGAAAGATGAATCTGTAGGATTTCAGCCTTGCTGAAGCACCCCCAGATTATCATCGATCCTCCACCAAGTTTCACAGTAGGTTGAGACACTGTGGCTTATAGACCACTCCAGGTCTCTGTCTAACAATTAGATGATCAGGTGTTTGGAAAAGCTAAAAATTGGTCTGGCTTCAGCAAGGCTGGAATCGGGCAGCTACATTTTTGTGAAGGAAACATGAATTAAGAAAGGTTCAAAGTTATCCTGGAAGAAAATCTGCTTCCTTCTGCTCTGAAAATGTTCCTTAACTGCAAAGATTGTTGTTTCCAGCAGGACAATGTTCCATATCACACAGCCAGGGCAATCAAGGTGTGGATGGAGGACCACCAGATCCTGACCTTGTTATGACCAGCCCAATCTCCAGACCTAAACCCCTTTTAAAACTTCTGGAATGTGATCAAGAGGAAGATGGATGGTCACAAGCCATCAAACAAATCTGAGCTGCTTTAATATTATGTACATCAGGAGAGGCATAAAGTCACCCAAAAGCAATGTAAAAGACTAGTGGAGAGCATGCCAAATATTGATTTCTGAACTATTCCTTAATGTTAAAATATTAGTATTGTGTTGTATCAAAATGAATATGAACTTGTTTTCTTTGTATTATTCAAGGTCAGAAAACACTGCAAATAAATGCCCTAATTGACAATATTTGAAATTTGGGAGAAATGTTGTCAGTAGTTAATAGAAAATGTTAATTTTACAGAAACACATACCTATGAATAGTAAATTCTATTTTTTATATATATATATATATATATTGTATTGTGTTCAAATAAAAATGTCAAAGTGCCTCTAGGTAAATACCCTGGGGTCTTTAGTTTAAAGTCCAAGCATAACAAATTTTAGCATTAAACAAAAAATTCCATCCTTGTAGTATTTGGTCTATATGTGGTATTCCTAAAATCAGGACAACATAAAAATCTATTTGAATGTATTTTTCTTTAGCTATACTGGTTTTGTAAATTCCTATTTCTTTTTATTTGATGTACCCATATAGAGTATCGCAAGAAAGCCCTGTTAGTTTAAAAAAAAAAAAATAAACACAAAAAATGGTGCATAATATATATGACTGCTCTTATCAAGAGAGAGGATAATTATGGTGAAACCAATACTGATCAAAAATGACAAATTTGCCAGTACCATTTTAGAACAGAACCTGTAAAAAAACCTCTGTCCTTAAGGGGTCAGTTTTGTTTTAATATAATATTTTTTATTGAGGTATTAAGTAATGATACAGACATAGTGCACATATTGTCACAACTTGTCTGATGTAAACATTGTTCTAAACATAGGTAACAAAGAGCCACGAAAACAATAATCATTAAAGGAACAGTCAACTTAAAAAATGTATTGTTTAAAAAGATAGATAATCCCTTTTATTACCAATTCCCCAGTTTTGCATAACCACCACTGTTATATTAATACACTTTTACCCCCCCCCCCCCGAGATCTTAAAAGCCAAGATTGTGGTGATCCCAAAAACGGGGAAAAACCCCAAACTCTGCCAAAGCTACCGACCAATATCCTTGATTAATGAGGATATATCTCCCCTCCCTGATGCATCCGTGAAGCACCTGACAATGTACGGTGAATGAGCTCCTTAATAGATTATTTAGGGTCAACGAGATCGCCTTCTCTGCACCTCTCTCTGGATGAGGAGAAGGTGTTTGATAGAGTGGACTGGACCTCTATGTTAAAAACTCTTACACAGATGGGATTCCAGGGAAAGTTCGTACAAGCAATCAAAGGAATTTACTCTTGTCTGTCTGCTACTATTAGAGCTGCAGGGTATCAATCAAGATCCATCCCTATCCTAAATGGTACTCGACAGGGGTGCCCCCTAGCTCTCCTGTTGTTCAAGATCTGTATCGAGCCCCTAGCCGTTATCATTAGAAACTCCCAGACATACATGGAGTACAGTTTAACCACAATACATACAAAATTGACATAGTTTGCAGGTGTCATCCTCCTCACCCTGACGAAACCATTAATTTCATTACCAAACCTGTACCAGCCTCTGAGAGAATTCTCTAAAATTTCAGGCTATAAAATCAACCCTGACAAGTGCGAGGCCCTTCTGCTAGCCCTTCCATTACATACCAAAAAACTTATAGAAACTAATTTGGAATTTGTATGGTCAAAAGGACTCAATTAAATAGCTGGTGAAAAGCTTTCACATATATACACTGACCTGTATAAACTAAATTATATTCCCTTTTATAAAAAAATCAGAAGAGATCTACAGAAGTGGAGGGGTGTTAACTTCTCATGGTAGGGCCTCCTCTCCACCGTTAAGATGAATGTGCTCCCTTGATTACTCTACATATTTAGAGTGTTAACAATTAAAATACCCCTTATAGACCTTGATAATCTACAAAATTACTTAATTTGCTTTCTAAGAGGTAACAAACAGGCAAGAATACCATCCCAAACACAACTTATACACAAACAACTAGGCAGTGTGGGGATGCCAAATCTGAGGGAATACTACCAAGCAGCTAGACTGGCGCACTGCACCCTCTTAAGCAAAAATCTTACTTGGACTGAAATAGAAGCTAATATAGATGGTTACGAGAAACCAGCGGACATACTATGGGGCACAACACCTACATTACACACTAAACCCCATAAATCCCTATAGTATCAGATACCATTCATATCTGATCTACTCTGACCAAATCCCTAAAGTTGCTCCTTTCCCACTCCAGAGTCAGACCGATTTAAACTATGCTCCCAGCAGAACTACACACACCACTAAGTAAATGGGAAAATAAATGGCCATGCAGAGTAGCTGATGTTTTAGACAAAGGTAACATTTCTTAATTAACACAGATCTAAGACAGAATATTTCCCATAAAGCTACACTGGTTTTTGTACCTTCAAATATCGTCAGCAATTTCCAAACATTTCCCTCATCCCCATACTCAACAACTCACCACACTAGAAACAATTTGTGGCTCAGGGGTCAGGAATAAAAAAATGATTTCCAAAATTTACCTAGCATACAAAAGGCTAGATATGACTCTGTCACCTCTCATAGAAAAAAAAGGAACAGGATATAGGAAAGGAATACACAAAAGACTAATGGGACCATATTTTTCTACACTCCAGTAAAGGACTAATCAGCGCAGACTTTAGGGAAAACTGTATAAAAACCACATTCAAATGCTACCTAACTCCCCTAAAGACTGCACACTTTTCCACACAAAGTAGTAAAAATTGCTACACAGGGTGCACAATACCGGGTACCTATATCCACATGTGGTGGGAATGTCCCAAGGTACAATATATCAGGACCAATCTCTCCACCTTGATCAGTACGGTCCTATCAGAACGTATAACCCTTACAATCTCTTAAGCCTTACTAAACGAATATATAAAACCTTACAACTTCTCAATTAATACTTTTATAAGAATTATATGTACGGCCACAAGAATCTCTATAGCCAGATATTGGAAGGCAGGTGCTTCTTTGTGGGATGAGGTTATAACTAAGATCAAGAACACATACATCATGTCAACAAGCTTCTTGTGCTCAGGGCACTAACACTCAATTTAAAAAAACCTGATTCTACTGGATTCTAAAAGAGAGAGAGATCTAGATACAATATAAGAGAGCAGTTCCTGCACAATTCATACCCCCTAGAGCAGGGGTCGCCAACCTTTCAGACCCTAGGGACCACTAAATTCCCAATTTTGAATCTCATGGACCACTAACATATTTTTTTTTTTTAAAAAAAGGTACAAACCTCCATAATGTGTTTATATATATATATATATATATATATATATATATATACACTGTTACATGTTGTTTTGAGGAGGGGGGTGTCAGTTCAGGACTGGGCATCAGGCACACCATACCAGCTGGAAATTAGTACTTATCTGTTCAGGACATCCAGGAGAATAGATTTCAGACCACACAGCTATGATTCCAAAAGCTATTCTATTTATTGCAAGTTGAAAGGCACTTTTAAAGCCTAGAGTTACAGCATATAGGTTTAACAAGTGACATATTCATAATTATATCATCTTACATAGTATTTCTAAAGAAACTCATAGAAAATATAATTGGAAGAAAAGGAGTGTTAGGGAGTCATTTCTACAGAAATACCAAACTTCAGATAAACAGTAACTGGGCCTCCTAGCCCATCACAAATCACAGCCATTTGACATCTTGTAGAGATAACAATGCATCCAAGCACATCATCAGGGTCATTCTCAGGGCTATTCTATCTATGCAAGTCTCCCTAACATCAGCATATTTCTCACTACATAATAAACACTGTAATAAAAGATTCATGAGACAAGATGAATGCCTAAGACAAAATGGCAGCGAAGAACAAGATGGCGCTAGTCATGCTAACAATTCCTAACATACCACCCTTTGTCACTGCACATAGGTGCGGTCCCTCCAATACTCTCTGTTCACCTCCTAGCATCCCTAAACTACTGGTCTATCTGCACAAAGACCCAACCAATCCCCATCTACCCCCAAACAACGCTGCATCTTTTATTTCTCCACCTGCATTGCTAGCATCCCCCAATATTTCCAACAATTTCTTGCTCTGTACATTCTCCATAGTGAAGCATGACATGGGAACAGCACAAATGTCTCTATGTGGCCTCTGATCACTTTAAGAACAGTCTTTGTCCTCTTAGAGCGCTCCACCTTCCTCAGACACTTTGCTTTAATACAGTTCATTTGCAGTAGGGGTGCTTATCCAGTGTACTTGCGCAGGGAAATCTGATGGTTTGTTCATGGGGTAGACAAGGCGACCAGTGGATCCCCATAGCAAGCAGACACTCGAGTCGCAGGGAGTCTACGAAGGAAACAGAAACAGCACAAGATGAGTACACACCCCAATACAATCACAATTATGTCCAAATAAAACTTCTTTCATCTTTTTTTGTAAGCATCACAATTCCTTTAGCTTAACTCATCCTATGTCAGTTAAAACCAAGAAAAAACATTGTTGATATATAATACAAACTAAATACATTGATTATACTTTCCTATCCAATTTAAATGATACTTCATGAATGCTAAGCAAGTGAAAACTGCTAGACTTCATCAAGAGGCTGCATGGCTATACTAAAACTTATGCTAAGGCCTACCCTGTAGCAAAAATGAAAAATAAAACAGTCAATAAAAATATTGTCTCTCAAATGAATTTCTTTACACGGTTACTTTGAACTACTAAAAATAAAAGAATCTAGTGTTGCTTTATTCTGCAAATCTACTATCTGTAATGTTTATAATTCTCCAACTATGATCTTAATAGTCAACAATCTCATCTGATATAAACACTTACTAGTTTACTAATTATTTTATGCAACCTAAATTCTCTCACACTCCTGTATGAGGAAAGAATACAATCATAACATTATTTAAAACTACAAAATCTCTTAAAGGTAAACACATCTTTATGGTAAGATAAATCATTTCCTTGACAAACATCTGGAATTACCAAATTCAAATTGCAAGTACCATACCAAGTAATAAAAGGGAAACAAAATACATTTGCTTTCATAACATAGCTCCAATAAGAGCCATGGCATGTAGAAAATATACTATCAATATAACTATAATTATGCTACTCCCTAAACAAATATTTCTCTGTCTAATTAATATAAACTTCTAGCTGAGACATGTCCTCATTATGTTCCACAGGGTGGAGGGTCTAAAATATTCTGATATATTTCAGCATTTTCTTTAAATTATAAAGGTGCAAACATATTTTCTATACTCAGTGGGCCATTCAATAGGTTACAATACTGCAAGGTTTAGACTTACACTTATCTAAAGGGTTACACTTTTCTGCAGACAAAACTATATGACTTCTTATAACTAATATGATCAACAGAAAATAACACCAATACAATAGCATACAAAACAAGAAATATAAGTAAATGAGTTAAAACATTACTCCTCTAATTTAAGTGGTTGACCCGGTAACAGCATAACGGGTCCTCAATATCAACCGGCAAGGCACAGTCCAGAAAAGGATAGTCTTTATGTTCTGACGACACACATCAGAGGAAACAGTCATGGATTACCCAGAGTCCAGTTCTGGGGCTGGTACCAGCATGCAAAGCAAAAAATGGATCCAAAGATAGTTCAGCAACTTTTACTGCAGTATGGTGGTTAAAACAAGCTTGACAAAAGGTCTTTTATCTTCATCTTTCTTTTTTTAAAGGTTTATTTGCATTCAATCTTCAATCTTTTGGAGAGTGCACTTATGGAATTTTCTCTGTACAGATTTCACCTAAATATGGAAACTCAAAAATAATTCAGTTAGTGTCTTTAATCTCAGGATACAGCTGCATGATCTCATCCTGCAAATACAAATATTGTGTTAAGAACAAAATAGAAAAATAAAAACATTTTAGGTATCTGCAATATGAGAGCAAAAATAAAACACCGAAAGACAATGAAGAGATAGAAACCACCAGGGAGGGAAAAAGGAGTGGGGTATGGGTATACAGGCTATGACTGGGGTGGCCATCAAGGTAGATGATGGTCCATGGTCTGTCCGTGGCCAGTTTCCCAATGAAGGAAAGATCTAGGTGATCCTAGGGACGTAGTGCATCCTGCATAGGGATAAGACAGGGAGATTTAGGGCACAGCTGGTGGTTAGGCAATAACATTGTAAGATCAAGAGGTCAAAAGAGACATAGAGCAAGAGAGAAGTAGGTGAACTCAGAAGAGATTCAAAACATTTTAGGTTCACCTTCTTACCTAAAAACAATCACCCCCATCACATAAAGTTACTCATCAATACTCATCAATACTTCCCCCTTGTTTGCGTGAAACATCCCTTGTGGCACACAAACACAATATAGCAATAAACTAAAAGACAAATCATGCAATCCACTCAGGAATGCAGAATACAATTCTCAATAGCAAGCCACATCAAATACACCGCACTATTCAATATGCCAATCATACAGCACGCTTCCACACGCAGTCACAAAAGAGAAAAACATAACAATCTGTTAGAAAACATTTAAAACCAATTGTCCATTCCATGCAACAAAACATTAACAGCCAACACAAACTTTAAACAACCACAAGTAACCTGAAATTCAACACATATACTGACATTCACTGAAACACAGCACTCGCAAAACACTACAAATAATTAAAATCCTAAAAGAACCATCTATACCCTGGTTCTGCAACTTCTACTATGTACAAGACTTTGATATCATACTAATGATGCAATCACAGCAGATGCTCAATAAACTCCAGTTGCATATTTACCAATAAAAGCCCTAACCATAAATTTACAAAAGAAGACACAAACACCTAAGTATCCAATTTTGGGAATGATTAGATAATAATGATACAGCCACTGTTCTATATAGCTCCTGCTCGCATGCACCATGCAAATTCACTGTTAAAGGGACATTCTAGTATAAATTAAACTTTCATTATTCAGAAAGGACTTTTCATTTTAATCAACTTTCCAATTTACTTTTATCATCAAATTTGCTTTTTTTTTTTTTGTATTCTAACTAAACTAAACATAGGTAGGCTCATATGCTAATTTCTAAGCCTTTGAGGGCTGCCTCTTATCAAAAGCTTTTTAAATCTCTTTTCAACACAAAGAGACAAAATACATGTGGGCCATATAGATAACACCATGTTCAGGCACAGGGGGTCATCCAAGATCCAGCACAAAACAATGCTAAATTTAAGACAATAGACAATAAACAGTCACAGTCATGTGACCAAGGGGCTGGAAGAAGGCCCCTAGACACAAGGCAACTACAGAGGCAAAAAGTATATTAATATAACTGTGTTGGTTATGCAAAACTGGGGAATGGGTAATAAAGGGATTATCTATCTTTAAAACAATAACAATTATATGGTAGACTGACCCTTTCAATAAATCAGGTGTGGCACAAATAATTTGTGAAAAGCTGCTAGAATCCAGTCTATACTTTTACATAACCAACATTTTAATAACAACACAATTATTTAATTTGTTTATAATTTGATATTCACCATTCTGCAGCTCTCTAGCCAAATGTAACAAATGTATATAACAAGAAAAATAAGCTTTCTACTCAAGAATAATAATAAAATTTCCCCTTTAAATTATTCCCAATGATCCATTGGCCTTACTTATAATCAAAATGTATACTGACGTTCATTAAATAGCCTAAGCAAGCATAACCAGCATAACAACACACTCACAGTGGGATGCAGGCTAGTTAAAGGGACATTTTACCCAAATTTAAAATTATATTTCATTGAAACTGCTGACACAGTTAAATATACTAGTGTTAGGCTTACAGTAAACCTCATTGTCTTTTCTGTAAATATTTCCTTAAAATCTCAAATTTTATATCAGTTTGCCTGTATCCCTTTAAATATTTTCTCTTCTTTTTTTCTTTTTTTTTTTTTTACACAGCTAGCACACAGACTGCAGGCAATTCATCAGTTCAGTTTGCATTACAAAGGGAATTAAGTTACACTGCATAAATATCTGCTATTTAAATGGCAAATTTAAAAGGAATCATACAAAGAAAGGTCTCAAAAAATATATTTTGCAAACTACTAATACAGTGTTATTGCTGCTCATGAACTCCTTTCACATGAGTGAACTGGTCCTTTAAATAATAAAATGACAATTTTCCATTTCTCTGTCTAAGCCCTAAGCTTCAATTTTACAGACAAATATAACACAATAAAATATACGTATTACCTGAAATTCAGCCCAGTGCAATAACTGTGTCTTGAAAGCACAAAACTAGCTACTTAATCTACACAAACAAAAACTCGCAAATGCAATTCCTTTATATTTTAAACTATTCAGCTTGTATAACAAGTCATTACAAATACATTAATATAAAAAACAATTTTACAGTACACTGTCCCTTTAAGGACTAACCATTTATCATGTAACACCTATGTATATTAATAAAAAACTTCTACTGAATTAATTTACTTGCAACAGAAACGGACCCAAAATACTTTTAGATAAATTTAATGATATACAGCCTATAACCTTATTTTATCTTTTCTACTAACTCCTTGCAAATACAACATACTTGAATCAAACATGCTTATGACTTTAAAGTTGTAACAATAAGACTTCAAAATACCTCATTACAACGTAATTTTTACAGCGATACACACACACACACACAAGCTTAGATCATCTTGCATACCAGCAATTCACTCCCCCCCCCTTTTTTTTTTTTTCCTTCTCAGGAAAACATATATTTATTAATTTTCCTCCAAATTTAAAATGTATTTGAACATGTCTGAATTTGTAAAGAATGGCCATTTCTTCACAAATTGAGAAAAACAGATTTCAAATAATACATTCTCCTTTGGTTTAGAGTAAATCTGTTACACTTAAATCTCCTTTTCATTACTGCACACACACATACAACGGAGCTTCTGAAACAGTTTTTTTTATATTTCTCTTCGCTGACTCTACACAGCTGCTCACTGACAGAGTTTTTTATGATCCCCCTCCCTTTCTAGAGTGTTTTTTTTAACAGAAACTGTTAACCCCTTTGTAGACATTAAAAATGCAATAACATTTTCCTCTTCTCTGTGCATTATTAACAATATTTGGCTATGAGCAGACCCCACTTTTCTTTAACAACACAATAAGAGCAGCAGTAATAAAATGCACAGTCACTTAATATATTTTTTAAGCACAAAACAGCACAGCAATTATATAGCAATAAAAAAGCAAGCAAGCAAACAAATTAGTGTCCAATTTCCAGTGATAGGTAACAAAAAGTCTACTAAGGAATGTATAGGGACAACTTCAACACAGCGATGCCAATTTGCCTGGGGAACTTAACTTAAAACCTTCTGTCAAATTGCATGCTAACTTTTATCTTGCGCGCTTCAGACAGGACTGAAATACCTGTCTTTAACTAGCACAGGACTTTAACCTGTCTAGAGGGATTTATCACACAAGTGCTGACAGGACTAAGAACCTTCACACAAACCCTGCTTCTTTCTTTACTGCAGGAATCCTTTTTAACCCTTTATCATGTATTACCAACACCTATTACAAAAAATAAAAAATAAAACCAACTACATTTAGGTTCAGATTCACAGAGGGAAAGCAGAGTAAATAAACACTGATTTCCACTCACCCCGTGTAAATCCCACAAGCTGACACCAGAAACTGTTACGTGTTGTTTTGAGGAGGGGGGTGTCAGTTCAGGACTGGGCATCGGGCACACCATACCAGCTGGAAATTAGTACTTATCTATTCAGGACATCCAGGAGAAAAGTTTTCAGACCACGCAGCTATGATTCAAAAAGCTATTCTATTTATTGCAAGTTGAAAGGCACTTTTATAGCCAAGAGTTACAGCATATATTTTTAACAAGTGACGTGTTCATAATTACATCATCTTACATAGTATTTCTATAAGAACAAAGAAACTCATAGAAAATATAATTGGTAGAAAAGGAATGTTAGGGAGTCATTTCTACAGAAATACCAAACTTCAGATAAACAGTAACTGGGCCTCCTAGCCCATCACAAATCACAGCCGTTTAACATCTTGTAGAGATAACAATGCATCCAAGCACATCATCAGGGTCATTCTCAGGGCTATTCTATCTATGCAAGTCTCCCTAACATCAGCATATTTCTCACTACATAATAAACACTATAATAAAAGATTCATTAGACAAGATGGATGCCTAAGACAAAATGGCGGCAAAGAACAAGATGGCGCTAGTCATGCTAACAATTCCTAACACACACATACTGTAAATAACTAGTATAACTATACATTGGAATTTACTAACTGAATGACAGAACTGAGAGAATACTTCCAAATGACAGATGAAGGGTGAGTGCCAACTTTTGAGCTGGAAACAGAGAGGCAGAAAGTGGGAAAAAAAGACCACACAACTTCCAAGTTACCTCCCCAGTTAGCAATTATTCAAAACTACTTATGATCATGGACAGACATTGGAGTCAGAAATTAATATCAGAAAACTCTCAATATGGATGTGAGCTAACCACAACTGATGTTACTGGCAAACACTATAATACTGGTGGGATATGGCTGATCTGCTGGATGGCAATTACTGGAATTCAGGTGGAATTTCTTTGTGCACGAGAAAATTATTAGAATGAAAAATAATTAATATTTAATTTTTAAGAAAAGAAGATAGAGGGGAGGAAGACGAACAGTGATGTAAGTCCATCTGAAGGAATTAGGAAAACTACTACAAAGAGACAGGTAAAGGAAAAAAATGAATGAAATATAAGAAAGACATTTTCTTTTTATATATATTATAATTTCACTATTTCAAGCCAAAACTATACCAACCTCTGCAGGCTTTAGAATGGAAGCATCTTCCTCTGAGCAGCATGTCAGACAGGAGGAGTTAAAAATACAATCTAGCTACGCAAGTTGTGCAGTGCTACGCAACGTGCTTAGGGAGATTTTAATTTAATGCCTCCTCCTTTGGTTTTCACTGATGTCCAGCCAGGCACTGTAGGGAGTTACGGCACTACCGAGGTGACACCATCAGTGGAGATTAATTCCTGCTTGATGGTGTCATGAACCACCAACATCTTCTCACGGACCACCGGTTGGCGACCGCTTCCCTAGAGAGTGAAAAAGATAGACATCGCCTATACCAATTTTATCCTTAGAAAGTTCAATTTAAATGCTAAACTATCCTGACCTCTTCCCTGTTCAGAATAACGCCAGACACTCTCATGGTGTCAACAGATTTTTTTATTTTTTAAATAATGCTCAGTTTTATTTATGTGTTATCAAGTTTATTTTTCATGTTATATTAACAGTTTTATTTTACAATATATAGTTAAACAGCCATTTCTAAGCAAATACTTGTTACAACAATACTTTAAATCTGGAACCTAAAAACCCCATGGTTAAAATGAAAATATAACACCAGGCTTCAAGGTTAAAAACTAAGCCAAGTTACAAACTTTCCATAAAAGATGTTTATTTTGTGACAAAATAATAAAAATATTTCAACATAAAATACTGCTATATTTCTATATTATTTCACATAGCTCATGGGGAAATACCCCAAATCTCTCCTATTATAGTCTGATCTAATTATATTACTTTTTATTTATTCCACCCTTTCCTTTAGGGATTTTGTATGGTCTTATTGTGAACCTATTATCAGATAAACCAATATTTATTAAAAGTACATTTTTCATTTTAGTACTTATTCCCAATAATTCATTATGTCCATGTAATAATTATATCCCCATGGTGCCTGGATAAAATACACTTCTTTTTACATACGCCTAGATATAGAGTTCTGCGTTAGCCATCAAAACCAGCGTTAGGGGCTCCTAACGCTAGTTTTGGGCTACCGCTGGTATTTAGAGTCTTGTAGGTAAGGGTCTAACGCTCACTTTGCAGCTGCGACTTTTCCATGCCACAGATCCCCCAACGCCATTTGCGTATCCTATCTTTTCAATGGGATCTTTCTAACGCCGGTATTTAGAGTCTTGGCTGAAGTGAGCGTTAGAAATCTAACGACAAGACTCCAGCCGCAGAGAAAAGCCAGGAGTTAAGAGCTTTCTGGGCTAACGCTGGTTCATAAAGCTCTTAACTACTGTGCTCTAAAGTACACTAACACCCATAAACTACCTATGTACCCCTAAACCTAGGCCCCTCCACATCGCCGCCACTCTAATAAATTTTTTTAACCCCTAATCTGGCGACCGCACACCGCCGCAACCTACATTATCCCTATGTACCCCTAATCTGCTGCCCCTAACACCACCGACCCCTATATTATATTTATTAACCCCTAATCTGCCACCCCCAACGTCACCGCCACCTACCTACAATTATTAACCCCTAATCTGCAGACTGGACCTCAACGCTACTATAATAAAGTTATTAACCCCTAATCCGCCTCACTCCCGCCTCAAAAACCCTATAATAAATAGTATTAACCTTTAATCTGCCCTCCCTAACATCACCGACACCTAACTTCAAGTATTAACCCCTAATCTGCCGACCAGACCTCGCCGCTACTCTAATAAATGTATTAACCCCTAAAGCTAAGTCTAACCCTAACCCTAACACCCCCCTAAGTTAAATATAATTTTTATCTAACGAAATAAAATAAATCTTATTAAATAAATTATTCCTATTTAAAGCTAAATACTTACCTGTAAAATAAACCCTAATATAGCTACAATATAAATAATAATTATATTGTAGCTATTTTAGGATTAATATTTATTTTACAGGCAACTTTGTATTTATTTTAACCAGGTACAATAGCTATTAAATAGTTAAGAACTATTTAATAGCTACCTAGTTAAAATAATTACAAAATTACCTGTAAAATAAATCCTAACCTTAGTTACAATTAAACCTAACACTACACTATCAATAAATAAATTTAGTAAACTACCTACAATTATCTACAATTAAACCTAACACTACACTATCAATAAATTAATTACATACAAATGCCTACAAATAAATACAATTAAATAAACTAACTAAAGTACAAAAAATAAAAAAAGAACTAAGTTACAAAAAATAAAAAAATAATTTACAGACATTATAAAAATATTACAACAATTTTAAGCTAATTACACCTACTCTAAGCCCCCTAATAAAATAACAAAGCCCCCCAAAATAAAAAAATGCCCTACCCTATTCTAAAATAAAAATTGAAAAGCTCTTTTACCTTACCAGCCCTTAAAAGGGCCTTTTGCGGGGCATGCCCCAAAGAATTCTGCTCTTTTGCCTGTAAAAAAACATACAATACCCCCCAACATTACAACCCACCACCCACATACCCCTAATCTAACCCAAACCCCCCTTAAATAAACCTAACACTAAGCCCCTGAAGATCTCCCTACCTTGTCTTCACCACGCCGGGTATCACCGATCCGTCCAGAAGAGGGTCCTCATCCAATCCAGGCGATGTCTTCATCCAAGCCCAAGCGGGGGCTGAAGAGGTCCATCATCCGGCTGAAGTCTTCATCCAAGCGGAGGCTGAAGAGGTCCATCATCCGGCTGAAGTCTTCTATCAAGCGGCATCTTCATCCAATCCAGGCGATGTCTTCATCCAAGCCCAAGCGGGGGCTGAAGAGGTCCATCATCCGGCTGAAGTCTTCATCCAAGCGGGGGCTGAAGAGGTCCATCATCCGGCTGAAGTCTTCTATCAAGTGGCATCTTCAATCTTCTTTCTTCCAGCTCCATCTTCATCCTGCCAACGCGGAACATCCATCCTGGCCGTCGACTTCCCGACAAATGACGGTTCCTTTAAGGGCCGTCATCCAAGATGGCGTCCCTCAAATTCCAATTGGCTGATAGGATTCTATCAGCCAATCGGAATTAAGGTAGGAAAATTCTGATTGGCTGATGGAATCAGCCAATAGAATGCAAGCTCAATCTGATTGGCTGATTGGATCAGCCAATCGGATTGAACTTGAATCTGATTGGCTGATTCCATCAGCCAATCAGAATTTTCCTACCTTAATTCTGATTGGCTGATAGAATCCTATCAGCCAATCGGAATTCGAGGGATGCCATCTTGGATGACGTCCCTTAAAGGAACCGTCATTTGTCGGGAAGTCGACGGCCAGGATGGATGTTCCGCGTTGGCAGGATGAAGATGGAGCTGGAAGAAAGAAGATTGAAGATGCCACTTGATAGAAGACTTCAGCCGGATGATGGACCTCTTCAGCCCCCGCTTGGATGAAGACTTCAGCCGGATGATGGACCTCTTCAGCCCCCGCTTGGGCTTGGATGAAGACATCGCCTGGATTGGATGAAGACTTCGGACCCTCTTCTGGATGGATCGGTGATACCCGGCGTGGTGAAGACAAGGTAGGGAGATCTTCAGGGGCTTAGTGTTAGGTTTATTTAAGGGGGTTTGGGTTAGATTAGGGGTATGTGGGTGGTGGGTTGTAATGTTGGGGGGTATTGTATGTTTTTTTTTACAGGCAAAAGAGCAAAATTCTTTGGGGCATGTCACGCAAAAGGCCCTTTTAAGGGCTGGTAAGGTAAAAGAGCTTTTCAATTTTTATTTTAGAATATGGTAGGGCATTTTTCTTATTTTGGGGGGCTTTGTTATTTTATTAGGGGGCTTAGAGTAGGTGTAATTAGCTTAAAATTGTTGTAATATTTATAAAATGTTTGTAAATTATTTTTTATTTTTTTTGTAACTTAGTTCTTTTTTTATTTTTTTGTACTTTAGTTAGTTTATTTAATTGTATTTATTTGTAGGTATTTGTATGTAATTAATTTATTGATAGTGTAGTGTTAGGTTTAATTGTAACTTAGGTTAGGATTTATTTTACAGGTAATTTTGTAATTATTTTAACTAGGTAGCTATTAAATAGTTCTTAACTATTTAATAGCTATTGTACCTGGTTAAAATAAATACAAAGTTGCCTGTAAAATAAATATTAATCCTAAAATAGCTACAATATAATTATTATTTATATTGTAGCTATATTAGGGTTTATTTTACAGGTAAGTATTTAGCTCTAAATAGGAATAATTTATTTAATAAGATTTATTTTATTTTGTTAGATAAAAATTATATTTAACTTAGGGGGGTGTTAGGGTTAGGGTTAGACTTAGCTTTAGGCGTTAATACATTTATTAGAGTAGCGGCGAGGTCCGGTTGGCAGATTAGGGGTTAATACTTGAAGTTAGGTGTCGGTGATGTTAGGGAGGGCAGATTAGGGGTTAATACTTTTTATTATAGGGTTTTTGAGGCGGGAGTGAGGCGTATTATGGGTTAATACATTTATTATAGTAGCGGGGAGGTCCGGTCGGCAGATTAGGGGTTAATAATTGTAGGTAGGTGGTGGCAACATTGGGGGCGGCAGATTAGGGGTTAATAAATATAATATAGGGGTCGGCGGTGTTAGGGGCAGCAGATTAGGGGTACATAGGGATAATGTAGGTTGCGGCGGTGTTAGGGGCAGCAGATTAGGGGTTAATAATAAAATGCAGGGGTCAGCGATAGCGGGGGAGGCAGATTAGGGGTTAATAAGTATAAGGCTAGGGGTGTTTAGACTCACGGTTCATGTTAAGGTGTTAGGTGCAGACTTAGGAAGTGTTTCCCCATAGGAAACAATGGGGCTGCGTTAGGAGCTGAACGCTGCTTTTTTGCTTTTTCGCACCCCTTTGGCAGCAGAACTCTAAATCTAGCCGATAATGTTCAAAATTTGTTTCCACCCCTTGAGTGATTCTTAACTTGTTCTATTGCTGATCATGAAAAGGAATCTGTGTTTTGATTATGTGCATCAATAAAGTGTTTGGAAAGAGCAGAGCATCTGATATTATTCGTGATATATGAAAGATGCTCCCTTATGATGGTACGTACATCCTTAGTGGTCCTTCCAATATATTGAACTTTGCATAGGGAGCATTCTAAAAAATATATCACAAATTAGAGGTACAGTTTATACACCCTTTAGTCTCGAACACTTCCCCTGTTGAGTGTGATAAGAACTGATCTGTGATTTTTATAAAGTCACAGGCTTTACATCTTTTACTTCCACATTTAAATGTGCCCTTGTGTCTTAACCATGCACTATTAGAGGGAGGAGATTTAAGCATACTCAGTGACAATATGTTTTGTAGACTCAGACCTTTAGAGTAGACGAATCTACACCCTTTATCTATTTTACTTTTTAAGATCTCATCTCCATATAGTATAAGAAGATATTTCTTCACTATTTTACATATGTCTTGTTATTGGTTAGAATACTGGGTTACAAAAGTTGGGCGGGAATCAGTTCTTTTGATTTTCTTCTCTTTTAAAAGAGATTCTCTATCCATATTCTTGTCTTTTCATTTTCTTCTCTTTTAAAAGAGAAGTTAAATATTCATAACTGGCCTTTCAAACTGGATTACACGATTCTAAGTTCCAAAGGAACTTATTGCATTCCATTTCCATTCTCACCACTGCTTATCCATTTAAATGTTTGCAAGATTGTCATGCTTTTATTATTTTATTGTTTTTAAAAATATTTGTTTTTATTGTTTGTCAAAGCACCATTTCCAGTTTGCCAATATCTTAAAAAGCAAGATGGAAACTACAGGTTAAAGGTTAAATGTGACAATATATTAATTGAGCATTTCTGCCAGCTACATACAATCGACATTTAGATGATTAAGCAGTGGTGAGGATGGATGGAAATGGATTACTAAAGGTTAATTTCACATATATGAATGACTATTTCCCTTACACAGTGAACAAAGGTGGTAATTCAAAAGGTTGTTACTGTAACTTTAAGAGATATGAAATTGCTATTTTATCTGTCAGTTTTGGGTGACCTCCCAGTTTCTATTCTGAAAAAAAAAGGATTTAACACACAAAAGGGCCTTTACAGGAGCTTTTTTATTTTATTATTTAAAGGCATTCATGGCTGTGGGTTTTTAACACACAAGTATGCAAAATGATGGCTCAGAGGCAGAGAGTACCATTCCCTAATGGTCTCAAAGGAGCATATTGAGTTCTCTGTGAACAGCGTATACACAAAATGTAATGCACTGGTTCAACCATAGTTAATATGTTGGATATTGAGCTTGTTTTCTTATGCTTAAACATGGAAGTGTGGCTAATATTCAACTTTTTCCTTCCTTATGCTAGGGCCCGAAAAATTATTTTTAAACTAATCCATGACAAATTTACATAAAGGGACAGCCTACTCCAGAATTTGTATTGTTTAAAAGGATAGATAACACCTTTATTACCCATTCCCTAGTTATGAATAACGAACACTGTTATATTAATACACTTTTTACCTCTGTGATTACCTCTGCAGACTGCCCCCTTTTTTAGTTCTTTTACAGACTTGCATTTTGGCCAATCAGTGCTGACTCTTAAATAACTCCACGGGGGTGAGTACAATGTTATCTATATGTAACTCATGAACTATAAACGCTATCTAGCTATGAAAAACTGTCAAAATGCAGTGAGATAAGAGGCAGCCTTCAAAGGCTTAGACATTTGCAAATAAGCCTACCTAGGTTTAGTTTTCAACAAAGAATACCAAGAGAACATGTTTAATTTTGACTACACTGCCTCTTTAATGCTATCATTCTAATTTAGATACTGTTACATTCGGTTTAATTCTGGACTTTTTGTCATTCTATATAAACAGTATTATTTGGGAGTTAAGATGTTTCAGTTCATTTTTCCTTAAAAGGACACATTTAAAAAAAATAAAAAGCAATTTGAGGAAAATTATCATTTTATTTAAAACTATTCTGCCCAAAATAGATAATGGTATTTTCTTCCAGCTTTAAAGGTCATTTCTGATATTTGTAAATAGTTGAGTTTATACTATTAAAATTGTAATTTAAAAACAAATATCAGTTATTACATAGGCATAGTAGCTCTGATTTCTTATAGTTAATATGGTATCCCAAGATTATCCTAAATTCTTCTTTAGTATTCACAATTTTTGCCCATTTGTGCAAGGGACTTTAATAAAAAGGATCATGTCGTCCGTATATAATGTGTGTAAATGTCAAGGCCTTGGATATTTAACCTAATCGTACAAGTCATCAGCTCAATAGCCCAGTTAAATAAAAGGGAAGACAAGGGGCACCTCCGGGACTCTTTAACAATGACTGCTGCTAATAGGGAGCTAAAGATACATTTAATAATATTAGGCATTGTGACGGATACCCTGGCTACCACGACTGGGTAGCTCCGCCAAAAGGGTCCTGCTTCCTGTCTGCCGACAGCAACTGTGTAGCTGTCAAGTAACTACAGGCAGTAGCCCACCCTGATACCAGACAGCATCAGTATTCTGGATCCCACCCTGTGACATATTCCGGCTATCCTGACTGGGTAGCTCTGCTAGAGGGTCCTTCCTATCCCTGACAACAGGTCACTATGTAACTGAGAAAGTGATTATAGCTATCCCCACCCAAATAACTAGACAGACTAGCATTCAGGTGAAACAAGAACTGATTTTATTAAGAAACACACACTCCTTTTATACACAAACAAAGGGTCTTATCTCACTCCCAAATCTCCCGCCATTCCCGCCCCTCCAGACAGGCTGGCATCTGCCATAGCAGCCACAGTTCCACAGAGTCCCAGGACCCAGAGGTGGTGGTTTTGGGGTGATCCCGGGGGAGCAGCAGCACTTCCATTGTGTCATTTGAAAGCTCTTGGTCCCCAGATGCCACAGTCCAAAAAGCGGCATGATTCGTTACTGGGGATCTGAGTTACAGCCCGGTAAAGATAGGGGGTTTGGGGTGTCCAAACCCCCCGGTTCCCAAAGGAGCTCCCCTCCAGCAATTCTCCCACTTCTTGTACTTCCTAGGGGCTACCAATCCCCAAAAGAACAGAGCTCTGGGGCAAATGGCCGCTGGAGCCACCAAGGGGTAAAGTTAGCTGGTGTCTGTCATGATGCAGCTGACCGGGAGTTCCAGGAGCCCGGCCAGCCTGAAAGTGGTTAGGTGGGTATCCATTGTGGTGCGGCCGGCTGGTAGTTCCAGGAGCCCGGACAGCCTAGAAGGGTTTTCCCGGTCAGGATCAGCTCTTCTCTGACAAAGTTCACATTACAAAATAAAGGAAACAGATCTGGGAGATCGCAGTTGTTCTCAGGAGCCCAAATCCACTGAGAAACAGGAGGAGGTGAGGTAGTAGGGGGTAGGGGTTTAACCCTTGTGGCCCGGTATCTGTGACAGGCATATTTCTTGTGGTACCAAACTTTTCAAGTGTGGTGGTGAATAATAGCATTCTGTTGTTTCTTTGCACCTTAAGGCTTCTGTAGGCATGCTGGGTAAAGTTAGATGTTGCAACCTGCTTCCATCAGCTATTTGCAATAATGTAAAAATCTCTGTCACCTTCTTCTCATATCTGCTGAGAAATCCTGGTAGAACTAAATACATTTACCCTTGTATTGCAGTAGGCCAGTCTGCCTGTAGACCCAGAGAAGTAATATATTGTCCTGAAAATTAAGGCAGTTACCATTACTTGTCTCTGTGTTTGGGGAGTGGTTGGCAGTTGTTATAATCCCCACAGTTCCACTGATATTTCACTGTGCGATTGTCATATCCTTCTAAAGTAACAGGAATGGCTGTACAAGTAGCCACTGGAGAAGTGACTGCAAGATATAACAGAAATCATACGTCGCTTATGGTATGCTTGGCTGACTATAAAGGAGTATGAAACAGTGTTCCTTTAGAAACAAAGGAGCAGGCATGTTGGTAACTTATGTTGCATTCTGCCTCTTCTGATCATGGGCAGAACTTTACTTCCTGTCTCTCTATCTTTAACTTCATATTAAACCAGCTCATGTTACAACATCAAGGTAGATGTGACAAGAAGTAATGGACACTGCACAAATTAAGTTAGAAAAACTAAATAAAATCTTTTTAAAATGATGAATAATTACATATTGCAATGATTTCTATTTTTGGAAATGATATAAAGAAAAAAAAATACATGTCCTTACATATATACATCAGATATATAATAAGAGTACAGTTCAAGGTAACAAAATACATATTGAAGAGTGTAATAGTAACACAACAATGCTGTTACTAGTACCAGTGGCTACTGGTCAACATTTTGTTTCCTTATTATATGTGCAGAGTTTGTAGAATCTGCTTTACAGGTACAACAAAAAGTAACCTATAGACCAGCAATGGGATTGGACATATTTAAATTAAACCTCTTTTTTTCCCTAGTATATGTACCTGTCGAATGAGTATAATGACAAAAGTGCTCAAATTCACAGATAGCTAACCAAGGGAGCTGAACATACAGTATATAAACGATGCCTCTATTTTAATATAGATCCTCCATCTGAAAAGTGGACTGCTCTTGCATCTACCAATATTTGTAGTGTGTAATATAAGAGGGATTTTATGCATCGTTTTGGGTAGCATGGAACAATTATGCATACTATAAATGTCTACATATGGGTATATCAAAGGGAGCTCAATTTTGATAGAAACCCAAGAGAAATAAGGCCCAACAGAACAGTGGTTGTCCAAATTTAAATACACTATTTCTATAGTAGTCTCCAAACAAAAAGTAGCTTATTAAGTTGGAGCAATAGAAGTTGTCTATTCTAATGCTTTTGAAGTTTAACATCAATATGTCCGTAAGGGTGGCAAAGTATGGTACTATAGTATATTTCTATTCAGTATATATATATATATATATATATATATAATAATAATAATAATAAATGGTGACCGCACCACCTCTCAGTCAGACAAATGCTCAGGCACGGGATGGAGTCTGGCCTAAGACTCTAATAATATAAAAATATAAAGAATCCCAGCCAAGGAGTCTTAGCAATCAATTCAATTTTTTTAATTTTTAATGTTTATAGATACAAAATTATACCAAAAGGAATAGCACAAGAGATGGAATAGCACAAAAGATGAAAGCTTACTCATTTCCACACATACCCCATCCACTAAACCTATCCATACTCCCACCAAGCAATCCTAAACATATAAAAGCAAATAATACTCAATTCTGAAAAAATGAGAAAAAAAAAAAACAAGCAAAAAAAAACCTCATATAACATCAAAAAAGAAAAGAAACAGTCCATGTTTAGGACATTTGTATCATAGTAATGAAAAAAGGAAACAATCCATGTTGAGATTTTTGTATCCAAACTGAAAAAAGGTTTTCTTATATCAATTGAAAAAAATCCAAATGTAAACTTAAATGTCTTTTCCACAGATGAAAAATACAAACTCAAATGTCCTTTCTTATTTATAAGGTTCAAACTAAAATGTCCTTTCTTGAATATAAGACGTTATATGGTCATACAGTGCAGTTGGAATACACTGGGATATCCTTTTAAGGGTTTGTGAAGAAAATGCTGAAAAGATGCTTGAAGCAATCAGAGTGCCGTCCTTATGATCTACGGCTAGTAAAGCAGATAATTTAAGCATTCAAAGTGTTGCCCTTGTAATATACAGCTTGAATCACAGTTGTATAGCCCACAATATAGATTATCGGACATCTAACCACTAGCGAGGTACATTCATATACGGCTAGATTTGGAGTTTTGTCGGTAACGACCCGAAAAACTAACGCCGGCTTTTTTCTGGCCGCACCATAAAAATAACTCTGGTATTGAGAGTCCACATAAAGGCTGCGTTAGGCTCCAAAAAAGGAGCAAATATTTAGAAGAAAAGTCCAGAGCCGCAGCAATAAACTATAGAGTTTTTATTTAACAATAAAACAGGTCTGGTAACAGTATAGATACTGACATGCCCTTCAGTTATATGATAAGCTTACGCGTTTCGGCATTATCGCCGTATTCATAGCTCTCAAGATTCCTTACAACTGTTAGGCCTAATAAAGGAATTAAAACCACCGGATTGGCTGATGGGCATTAATTGTTTAACTCATTCATGTCCCATAAGTTTCAGGGTTCCCTGTTAACATGAACTATTACCATTATAAACTACCTGTAGGTCAAATAAAGGACTTAACTACAATTGAAGGAAAAGTGTAAAGTTAAACCTCCTTCATACTAAACATAATTATGTATACTAGACATTACCACACTATTGCTAAGTATTACTCTAATTGTATCAAAAAGGTTATTGGACTTGCTTTAAACCTTAATGTTCACTGACTGCTTGCTTCTTATTCTAAATAGAATGAATATATTAAATTAAATAATATATTCTATTTTGAAAAATATGTTCTATTTGAAAATATGTTCTATTTAAAGACATACCAGGCAACCCTTGTTCACAGTTTCGCCCATGTTCCTATGCTTAAGCATGCAATATACTATCTTGTTGAGTTGTAGAATTGTGAGAGAATATTCTATCCATATTTCTCAATTGTCTCAAATACTTTCAGAGCTAAAACATTTCAAGCAAAACAATTAGGTGCTTTTATCTAAACATAAATGGCTCTGATAATGAGTAATAAAACCATCAACAATAGGGTATAGGGGCTCTACAAGGTATTTCATAAAGGATGTACTATCCTAGCCTGTTGCATGCTTAATGCCAGTGATTTATAAGGTCATAGGCTGAATTGAGCCCAATAGGATGTCTTGTTCTCATTTGAAATATCCAAGAAATCTCTCTTCGTGCAAGTGCTGTCTTCCTATCCCCCCCTCTTCGACCAGCCTTTACACTCTCTATTATGGTCCATCCAAAGCTTGAATTGTTTTTATTATGGACCAATTTGAAATGCTGGACGAGTGGGGTTGTTAGGGTACCAGCTTTAATATCGGAGAGATGTTCTCTAATACGTACTCTGGTCTCCCTTGTGGTCATCCCTATGTACTGCAAACCACAGGTCACACAACTTGCCAGGTAAACTGTGAATGTTTTTCTACAATTCATGCACTCTCTGTGATCGTAGTGTTTTTGGGTAGCACTACATATAAAGCCTTCACCTGTCTGCAGATGTTCACATGCTTTGCATGTGATATTACTGCACCTATAGACTCCTTTGAATCTGAGCCAAGAGCTTGTCTCCTCTCTTGGTGCCTCTTTGAGTTGTGTGGGGGCCAAAATATTTCCTACAGAGACCCCTCTTCTAAAAGAGCATCTACATCCCTTGTCTACAAATTCTGATAAAGCTTCATCAGCCGCTAACATTTTGAAGTGTTTTCTCACTATTTGGCAAATCTTATTGTACTGTGTGCTGTAATCAGTGACAAAGTAAATGTCTCCACTCCTTTTAGTCTTTGGTTCTCTTTTTTCCAATAGTGTCTCTCTATTAGAACCCAAGACTTCTTTTCTGGCTCTGTTGATAACATGTGGTTTATAACCTCTCCCTGAAAGTCGTTCAGACAATTGATCTGCATGTTTCTCATATTGGTCATTATTGCTACAGTTCCGTTTCAATCTGGTGAACTGGCCTTTAGCCACAGACCTGAACACCTGCTTGGGATGACTGCTCCTGGCATGGAGGAGCGTGTTGCCCGAAATAGGCTTCCTGTACACTTCAGTTTCAACACCGACATTAGGGATCCCAATCAAAGTGAGATCTAGGAAATTGATTCTTGTCCTATTGAGTTCAAAAGTGAACTCCAAACCAATGTCATTGTTGTTAAGCCATTCCACAAAGGTCTTTGCACCTTGTTCAGTGCCCCGCCATACCAGGAGCAGATCATCTATGTACCGTTTAAAAAACTGTACATTATCCCTGTGGGGGTTCTCATCTCCATAGATGCGGGACAGCTCCCACCACCCCATAAAAAGGTTGGCGAAAGAGGGCGCGAATTTCGCGCCCATTGCTGTCCCGCACCTCTGGAGATAAAACACCCCCTCAAAGGAAAAATAGTTGTGTGTTAATAGGTATCGCACGACCCTCAGTACATATTGTATTAGGTCTTCTGAAAAGTGTGTATCTCTTCGCAGGAAAAATTCAATAGCCATTAAACCCTTATCGTGCTGAATAGACGTGTACAGTGCTCTCACATCTATGGTTAGCCACATATCCTCATCCTCCCAATTCAAAGTTCTCATCAATTTTAAAACATGGGTAGTATCCTGTAGAAAACTTGGAAGGTTACCTACCAACGGCTGTAATACACTATCCACCCATTGTGAGAGTCTTTCAAGGAGTGATCCTATCCCACTCACAATGGGCCTACCTGTGACCCCCTCCAAGGATTTATGAACCTTAGGTAGGTGATTAAAAATAGGTAAAATAGGGTTGTCTACCAGGAGAAAGTCACAGGTAGGCCCATCTAGGATACCCAATTCACTGCCATCATCAATGATCTGTGTGAGTTCTCTTTTGAACCTACTCGTGGGGTCACATCCTAAAACCATGTAATGGCGCGTATCTTGAAGCTGTCTTACCGCTTCTGTCACAAATTGTTCCCTTGACATTACCACAACCGAGCCCCCCTTGTCTGCACCCCTAATAACCAGACCCTCATTGGTCTGTAAACTTTTTAGGGCTTCTCTCTCCTTGAAACTTAAGTTGTGTTGTTTACTAAGGGGAGCTTGGTGTAGCAATGTCAGGTCCTTTTCAATTCTTTCCTGGAAAACCTCGAGTATATTACCCCTGTGGTGAATGGGATAAAATTTGGAGGTTTCCTTAAATTTGGGTAGTTGGTATGCCTCCCTGTGCTCGTCAATTGCTCCTTCAGACAGAAGTGACTCCATGCTTACTATATCACAATTTTCATTGAAGGTAAATTCATTTCTAGTACTCTGATTGGCCAAATTCCCAGTGATTCCCACATTTACTTCACCATCCTCAGTATTGTGGAAATATTTTTTCACTGTCAAACCTCTAATCAATTTATTTACATCAACAAGTGTGTTGAACAAATTGAATTTTTGTGACGGCACAAATCCTAGGCCTAAACCTAAAACCCTTTTCTCCATGTCTGATAATATATAGTTGGATAGATTGATCACACTCATGTCATTACTCACTAGTACTTGCTCCCTAGTCTGCCTCGTCTGGTTGACCTGCGGTTTTGTCTCACTTGCCCACCTTGGTCTCCTCTGCCTCTGCCCCCTCACTCCGGTTTCTTGGGGCGAAGGCGAAAAACCTGTTCCAAATCCTGTCTGTCACTCTGGTCTAGTCTCCCTACTCCTGCAGTGGGTGTACCCTCATCTGGAGTGTACTTAGATCCTCCCTGATGTTTCTTTAAGATTGAAGGTATAATTGGATTGGAATCTTTTGGTCTTACCACTGGTTGGGCAACCACAGAAGGTGTATCCTGATTTCCAATCTCATTATCCTCACCTCCTGATGCTGAGCTATCGTCGTAAGACTCTGCTTCGCTTTCCGAAAATTGGACTCTCTTTCCCCTATTGCTCACATGGTCTTCCTCAATTTGATTTGAAATATCAGTGCCCCTATTCCCCTTGTTGTTGGAGGGGCCTCTGCCCCCTTCCTCTTCCTCGTGATCTATTATACGCCCTGCGTCCCTCTGATCTGTCCTTCCTGTTCCATACAAATACTCTATTATTATAATAATCTGATTGATCCCTTAGGTATTTATTGTGTTTGCTATTAATGAGTAGTACCCTGGTCTCCAAGAGTGTTTTTTGTAATATTCCATCAAATTTTGGGTATTCAATTGCGCTTCTCCTAAGATTTAACTCTATTTGTAAAGTCTCTATCTGCTGGTTTATCATATTAAGAGATTTAGTTTTGAAATTGACCAAATGTAGCATCAAGCGTAGTGAGCATTCTGATAGAATTATATTCCATTTGTTAATAAACTCCCGATCCTCCGTTTGGAAGGTGGGGAATTTATTAACTCTCAGTCCCCTTGGTATGATTTTTAACTCATATCCAAAAAAGGAGCGTAGAGCATTTTTAACGCAGCTTCAACTCTCAATACCAGAGTTGCTTACGCAAGCGGCCAGCCTCAAAAACGTGCTTGTGCACGATTCCCCCATAGGAAACAATGGGGCTGTTTGAGCTGAAAAAAAACCTAACACCTGCAAAAAAGCCGCGTTCAGCTCTTAACGCAGCCCCATTGTTTGCTATGGGGAAACACTTCTACGTCTGCACCTAACACCCTAACATGTACCCCGAGTCTAAACACCCCTAGCATTACACTTATTAACCCCTAATCTGCCGCCCCCGCTATTGCTGACACCTGCATATTATTTTTAACCCCTAATCTGCCGCTCCGTAAACCGCCGCTACTTACATTATCCCTATGTACCCCTAATCTGCTGCCCTAACCTCGCCGACCCCTATATTATATTTATTAACCCCTAATCTGCCCCCCACAATGTCGCCTCCACCTGCCTACACTTATTAACCCCTAATCTGCCGACCGGACCTGAGCGCTACTATAATAAAGTTATTAACCCCTAATCCGCCTCACTAACCCTATCATAAATAGTATTAACCCCTAATCTGCCCTCCCTAACATCGCCGACACCTAACTTCAATTATTAACCCCTAATCTGCCGACTGGAGCTCACCGCTATTCTAATAAATATATTAACCCCTAAAGCTAAGTCTAACCCTAACACTAACACCCCAATAAGTTAAATATAATTTAAATCTAACGAAATTAATTATCTCTTATTAAATAAATTATTCCTATTTAAAGCTAAATACTTACCTGTAAAATAAATCCTAATATAGCTACAATATAAATTATAATTATATTATAGCTATTTTAGGATTAATATTTATCTTACAGGTAACTTTGTATTTATTTTAACCAGGTACAATAGCTATTAAATAGTTAAGAACTATTTAATAGCTAAAATAGTTAAAATAATTACAAATTTACCTGTAAAAGAAATCCTAACCTAAGTTACAATTAAACCTAACACTACACTATCAATAAATTAATTAAATAAACTACCTACAATTACCTACAATTAACCTAACACTACACTATCAATAAATTAATTAAATACAATTGCTACAAATAAATACAATTAAATAAACTTGCTAAAGTACAAAAAATAAAAAAGAACTAAGTTACAAAAAATAAAAAAATATTTACAAACATAAGAAAAATATTACAACAATTTTAAACTAATTACACCTACTCTAAGCCCCCTAATAAAATAACAAAGCCCCCCAAAATAAAAAAATGCCCTACCCTATTCTAAATAACTAAAGTTCAAAGCTCTTTTACCTTACCAGCCCTGAACAGGGCCCTTTGCGGGGCATGCCCCAAGAAGTTCAGCTCTTTTGCCTGTAAAAGAAAAAATACAATACCCAAGCTCCCCAACATTACAACCCACCACCCACATACCCCTAATCTAACCCAAACCCCCCTTAAATAAACCTAACACTAAGCCCCTGAAGATCTTCCTACCTTATCTTCACCATACCAGGTTCACCGATCCGTCCTGAAGAGCTCCTCCGATGTCCTGATCCAAGCCCAAGCGGGGGGCTGAAGAGGTCCATGATCCGGCTGAAGTCTTCATCCAAGCGGGAGCTGAAGAGGTCCATGATCCGGATGAAGTCTTCTATCAACGGCATCTTCAATCTTCTTTCTTCCGGATCCATCTTGCAGACCTCCGACGCGGAACATCCTGCTGGGCCGACGGACTAAAGACGAATGACGGTTCCTTTAAGGGACGTTATCCAAGATGGCGTCCCTCGAATTCCGATTGGCTGATAGGATTCTATCAGCCAATCGGAATTAAGGTAGGAATATTCTGATTGGCTGATGGAATCAGCCAATCAGATTCAAGTTCAATCCGATTGGCTGATTCAATCAGCCAATCAGATTGAGCTCGCAATCTATTGGCTGTTCCGATCAGCCAATCAGAATATTCCTACCTTAATTCCGATTGGCTGATAGAATCAGCGTCGGAGATCTGCAAGATGGATCCGGAAGAAAGAAGATTGAAGATGCCGTTGATAGAAGACTTCATCCGGATCATGGACCTCTTCAGCTTCCGCTTGGATGAAGACTTCAGCCGGATCATGGACCTCTTCAGCCCCCCGCTTGGGCTTGGATCAGGACATAGGAGGAGCTCTTCTGGACAGATCGTTGAACCCGGTGAGGTGAAGATAAGGTAGGAAGATCTTCAGGGGCTTAGTGTTAGGTTTATTTAAGGGGGGTTTGGGTTAGATTAGGGGTATGTGGGTGGTGGGTTGTAATGTTGGGGGGCTTGGGTATTGTATTTTTTCTTTTACAGGCAAAAGAGCTGAACTTCTTGGGGCATGCCCCGCAAAGGGCCCTGTTCAGGGCTGGTAAGGTAAAAGAGCTTTGAACTTTAGTTATTTAGAATAGGGTAGGGCATTTTTTTTTATTTTGGGGGGCTTTGTTATTTTATTAGGGGGCTTAGAGTAGGTGTAATTAGTTTAAAATTGTTGTAATATTTTTCTTATGTTTGTAAATATTTTTTTATTTTTTGTAACTTAGTTCTTTTTTATTTTTTGTACTTTAGCAAGTTTATTTAATTGTATTTATTTGTAGCAATTGTATTTAATTAATTTATTGATAGTGTAGTGTTAGGTTAATTGTAGGTAATTGTAGGTAGTTTATTGAATTAATTTATTGATAGTATAGTGTTAGGTTTAATTGTAACTTAGGTTAGGATTTATTTTACAGGTAATTTTGTTATTATTTTAACTATTTTAGCTATTAAATAGTTCTTAACAATTTAATAGCTATTGTACCTGGTTAAAATAAATACAAAGTTACATGTAAAATAAATATTAATCCTAAAATAGCTATAATATAATTATAATTTATATTGTAGCTATATTAGGATTTATTTTACAGGTAAGTTGTCATGATCCCGTCCGTTCATTGCCGTGTCGCCACGGCTCCCGGATCTCCTCTGTGTGACTGACGTCACGTTGCTTAGCAACGTGACGCTTTCTCAACACACCCCTCTGATGACGTTGCCGCTCCTGCCTTTAAACCACGGCGGGAGATCTGAATCGGGGCCCGTTTGTTTGTTCCCTTTGGAGTTTGTGAGTACCTTATCAAATTCTGTTTTCTTGTGTACCGACTTCTGCCTGCCTGACCAAGCCTCATGCCTTTACCCTTTTGCTGATTTTTGGATACCGACTTCTGCCTGCCTGACCTTGCCTTTTGCCTTAACCCTTTTGCTGATATTTGGATACTGACTTCTGCCTGCCTGACCTTGCCTTTTGCCTTAACCCTTTTGCTGATATTTGGATGCCGACTTCTGCCTGCCTGACCTTGCTTTTGCCTTTATCCACAACCTTTTCTTTGATAATTAAAACCTGCTTAAAGGGACATTTACTTTTACAAGCTGCATAAGAGAACTTTGCCTTTCTGTTTGTTATAAACCTGCTTAAAGGGGCATTTACTTTTACAAGCTGCAAAAGAGAACTTTGCCTTTCTGTTTGTTATAAACCTGCTTAAAGGGACATTTACTTTTACAAGCTGCAAAAGAGAACTTTGCCTTTGTTTTACAAGCCTGCTAAAGAGGACCTTTTTTCAAAGCTGCAAATAAGAGCATTTCCTTTATATTCTTTGAACTGCTTAAAGGGACGTTTTTTCCTTTGTGGCTTTCCTGCATACTGGAACAATAATTATTTTTGTTATCTTTCTCATCTGTTTCCTGAGTGGGTCACGTCCTGGATATTTCTCAGTGTGCTAGCGTGTGCTTTCAATTCACGCTAGCAGTTGGGTTGCATCCCGGACTGATTCCAAAGCGGCTGACATTACAAACGGGCCATAAAAATGGACCCCACTGAATTATCCATGGCCGTGGCTCACCAGGGACAGCTTTTGGGATCTCATGCCACTCACTTGCAGTCTCTGGACACTAAACTTGATCAAATAACTGCTCTATTACAGAATTTGGTTGCTACCGCACCTCCCAATCCTAATCCCAATCCTAATCCTATTGAGGCATTACCTCCTTCGATTCCTAACAATCAGTCTCAGGTACAACTAAGTCCCAGGATACCTCTTCCGGATAAATATGATGGGAATCCTGAAGAATGTAGAGGCTTTCTGAATCAATGCCGTCTTCATTTCCGAAATAGCCCTACTCTTTTTGCCACTCCCTCTTCTAGAATCACATTTCTTATTTCCTTAATGAAAGGAAAAGCCTTGGCTTGGGTATCACCTTTGCTAGAAAAGAATGATCCTATACTTTTGGATGTTGATACATTTCTATCTATGTTCTCAAATGTATTCGATAAACCTGGAAGGTCATCCGCTGCTGAAGCCACTCTCCTGGATTTACGTCAAGGTAATCAACCAGTCTCTCAATACGCTATTGAGTTCCGCACCCTTGCCTCTGAAACCACTTGGAATCAGGGAGCACTCAGAGCCGCTTTCCGTAAAGGACTTTCTGAGCGTCTCAAGGATGAATTGGTGTATCGTGAACTTCCAGAGTCCTTAGAAGCCTTAATAAATCTCTGTATCAGTCTCGACGCCAGGTTTCGTGAACGCCAACAAGAAAAGGATAGAACACAGAGGTCTTCAACTCGAACTCCTTTTCGTTTGGCTCCTCGTTTTTCTAATCCAGTCACTCCAGTCTCTCCTACTACTGATCAGGCTGAACCCATGGAAGTGGGAAGTATAAAATTAACTGAGACTGAACGCTTGAGAAGACGGACTCTTGGCTTATGTCTGTACTGTGGCCTTAAAGGGCATTTATTAAGGGATTGTCCTACTAGGCCAGTAAAAGCCAGGGCTTAACTCTAGTCCAGGGAACTGAGTTAAGCCAAAACAGTTGCCATTCCCTATACAAGAAACTCTTTGTTCCAGTAACCCTTCTAATTGGACATAAGAAGATTTATACCCAAGCTCTAATTGATTCTGGTGCTGGAGGAGTGTTCATTGACTCTACATTCGTATCTACTCACTCTATACCCTTACTAAAGAAGGAGTATTCCATTTCAGTCTCTACGGTCAGTGGAGATCCTTTGGGTTCTGGATATATTCAGTTTTCTACTCAACCCTTACTCCTCACCGTAGGAATACTTCATTCCGAGACAATTTGTTTTGATGTCATCCCCACTCCACAATTTCCCATTATCTTGGGATTACCCTGGCTCCAAATTCACAATCCCATTTTTTTCTTGGACTTTCGTTGAACTCACTTCCTGGGGATCTACATGCCAGACTAAATGTCTTCAAAAGATTACCAAGTTACCACTCACTATTGCTCTCACAGTTGAAACTCCGGACTCCTTACCTATGCCTTATCATGACTTTGTGGATGTTTTCTCCAAAAAAGAAGCTGAACGTCTTCCTCCTCACCGCCCTTTTGATTGTCCCATTGATCTCCTTCTCGGGGCTGCCTATCCTCGAGGCAAGACATATCCACTTTCTAAACCAGAAAACATGGCTTTGGAAGAATATATGGTTTCTTTTTTGTAGGAAAAAAGGATGGCGGATTAAGACCCTGTATTGATTATCGAGGATTAAATCAGATTACCATCAAGAACAGTTATCCTCTACCCCTTATTCCTGAACTTTTTACTTATCTTCAGGGAGCCACCATATTCACCAAACTCGACCTACGTGGTGCATACAATCTGATCCGTATACGCAAAGGAGATGAGTGGAAGACTGCCTTTAACACTCGATTTGGGCATTATGAATATTTGGTCATGCCCTTCGGGCTATGCAATGCTCCGGCGGTTTTTCAACATTTTGTAAACGAGATCTTTCGTGATTTTTTGAATATCTTTGTCATCATATACCTTGACGACATCTTAATTTTTTCTCAGAACCACCAAGATCATGTGCACCACGTCAAGAAAGTACTTCAACGTTTAAGAGAATTCCATCTGTTTGCTAAACTGGAGAAATGTTCTTTCCATCAAAAATCCATACCCTTTCTGGGTTATGTAATATCGGCATCTGGATTTGAAATGGACCCTACTAAACTTTCTGCCATTTTGGATTGGCCTAGACCTGATTCTTTGAAGGCTTTACAACGTTTTCTAGGCTTCGCCAACTACTACAGGAAGTTCATCAAGAATTTTGCTACTATTACTTCTCCTCTTACTTCTCTCACTAGAAAAGGACAAAACTGTAAAAAATGGCCTCCTGAGGCTATAGAAGCTTTTGAGTCTCTCAAAGAAGCTTTTTCCTCAGCACCTATTCTCCGTCATCCAAATCCTGAGTTTCAATTTATCCTGGAAGTTGATGCTTCCTCTGTTGCTGCTGGAGCTGTTCTGTCTCAACGAATACCAGAGACTGGAAAGATTCATCCTGTTGCTTTCTTCTCTAAAAAATTCACTCCTTCTGAATTTAACTATGACGTAGGGAATAAAGAGTTGCTTGCCATCAAAATGGCATTGGATGAATGGAGACATTGGCTGGAAGGTACTTCTTTGCCATTTACTATACTCACTGATCATAAGAACCTTCTGTATCTCCAAACAGCCAAACGATTGAATTCCAGGCAAGCACGCTGGTCATTATTCTTCTCCCGGTTTCACTATAATTTGTCTTACATACCTGGTTCAAAAAATATTAAAGCAGACGCCCTTTCCAGACAATTTCAAGATACCCCAGTTCCTGAGTCTGGTACCATTCTCCAACCTCATGAAGTCATAGCCCAGTTAACAACTTCCTGGTTACAAGAATTACAGTCTGCTCAAGAGAATCTTCCTTTGTCCTGTAAACCTCCCGATGGTTTACTCTTTGTTCCTGAACGCCTTCGTTCCAAGATTTTATTTTGGGCTCATGATAGTCCCCTTTCTGGACATCCTGGCATCAGTATTACCACTCGAAACCTCAAACAACATGTCTGGTGGCCTACTCTCTCTCAAGATGTGAAGGATTAAGTCTCAGTATGCACACAATGTGCCATGAACAAAACTCCACGCCAACTTCCTTCAGGATTGCTCCAACCATTGCCTATACCTCACCAGCCTTGGACTCATGTTTCCATGGACTTCATTACCGACCTTCCCTTGTCCGCTGGAAACAATACTATCTGGGTGGTGGTCGACAGGTTCACTAAGACTGCCCATTTTGTACCCTTACCAGGATTACCATCTGCCAAAAGACTCTCTGAACTTTTTATTTCACATATTGTAAGAATCCATGGATTTCCTCTAGATATTGTTTCAGATAGAGGGGTACAGCTTGTTTCTCGATTTTGGAGGTCACTTTGTAAACATTTTGGAACTACTATATCTCTCTCTACTTCTCACCACCCACAATCGAATGGCCAGACTGAAAGAGTAAACCAGTGTCTTGAAACATATCTTAGACATTATGTGGATCATTATCACTCTAACTGGACTTCTTACCTTCCTTTGGCTGAATTGGCTCATAATGCCCGGTACAATTCCTCCCTTCAGACTTCTCCTTTTCATGCAGCTTACGGATATCAGCCCAGAACATTCCCTTTGCATACTTCCCCCACAGTGAATCCTGCTTCTGATCTTACAGCCCGAAGATTAACTCGACATTGGCAGAAAATACATCGTATTCTTTCTGTAACTTCTAGACGTTACAAGTTCTTTTCAGACCTTCGACGGAAGAAAGCTCCCAAATATCGCCCTGGTGATAAAGTTTGGATTTCCTCTCGATTTCTTCGCCTGAAACAACCTTCTAACAAATTGGGACCACGATACGTGGGTCCTTTCCGAATACTGGGTCAGGTGTGTTCTACTGCTTATCGGGTGGCTTTACCCAAGACTCTCAAAGTCCATCCGGTATTTCATGTTTCTCTTTTAAAACCTGTGATGACTAACAGGTATTCTAAGCCTTTTTCTAAACCTCCACCGTTATTTGTGCATGGACACCCTGAGTTTGAGATCAGCCATATTCTAGATTCCAAGTTGCGTGGCAAGAAATTGTATTATCTCATTCATTGGAAAGGTTATCCAGTCACGGAACGTTCTTGGGAACCGGCTCATCAAGTAAATGCTCCTACTTTGATCAAGACCTTCCACAAGACTCATCCTGATAGGCCTGGTCCTGTCCCCCGGAGGGGTCCTTGAGGAGGGGGGTGCTGTCATGATCCCGTCCATTCATTGCCGTGTCGCCGCGGCTCCCGGATCTCCTCTGTGTGACTGACGTCACATTGCTTAGCAACGTGACGCTTTCTCAACACACCCCTCTGATGACGTTGCCGCTCCTGCCTTTAAACCACGGCGGGAGATCTGAATCGGGGCCCGTTTGTTTGTTCCCTTTGGAGTTTGTGAGTACCTTATCAAATTCTGTTTTCTTGTGTACCGACTTCTGCCTGCCTGACCAAGCCTCATGCCTTTACCCTTTTGCTGATTTTTGGATACCGACTTCTGCCTGCCTGACCTTGCCTTTTGCCTTAACCCTTTTGCTGATATTTGGATACTGACTTCTGCCTGCCTGACCTTGCCTTTTGCCTTAACCCTTTTGCTGATATTTGGATGCCGACTTCTGCCTGCCTGACCTTGCTTTTGCCTTTATCCACAACCTTTTCTTTGATAATTAAAACCTGCTTAAAGGGACATTTACTTTTACAAGCTGCATAAGAGAACTTTGCCTTTCTGTTTGTTATAAACCTGCTTAAAGGGACATTTACTTTTACAAGCTGCAAAAGAGAACTTTGCCTTTCTGTTTGTTATAAACCTGCTTAAAGGGACATTTACTTTTACAAGCTGCAAAAGAGAACTTTGCCTTTGTTTTACAAGCCTGCTAAAGAGGACCTTTTTTCAAAGCTGCAAATAAGAGCATTTCCTTTATATTCTTTGAACTGCTTAAAGGGACGTTTTTTCCTTTGTGGCTTTCCTGCATACTGGAACAATAATTATTTTTGTTATCTTTCTCATCTGTTTCCTGAGTGGGTCACGTCCTGGATATTTCTCAGTGTGCTAGCGTGTGCTTTCAATTCACGCTAGCAGTTGGGTTGCATCCCGGACTGATTCCAAAGCGGCTGACATAAGTATTTAGCTTTAAATAGGAATAATTTATTTAATAAGAGATAATTAATTTCGTTAGATTTAAATTATATTTAATTTAGGGGGGTGTTAGTGTTAGGGTTAGACTTAGCTTTAGGGGTTAATACATTTATTAGAATAGCGGTGAGCTCCGGTCGGCAGATTAGGGGTTAATAATTGAAGTTAGGTGTCGGCGATGTTAGGGAGGGCAGATTAGGGGTTAATACTATTTATTATAGGGTTAGTGAGGCGGATTAGGGGTTAATAACTTTATTATAGTAGCGCTCAGGTCCGCTCGGCAGATTAGGGGTTAATAAGTGTAGGCAGGTGGAGGCGACGTTGAGGGGGGCAGATTAGGGGTTAATAAATATAATATAGGGGTCAGCGGTGTTAGGGGCAGCAGATTAGGGGTACATAAGGATAACGTAGGTGGCGGCGCTTTGCGGTCGGCAGATTAGGGGTTAATAAGTGTAGGTAGGTGGAGGCGACGTTGTGGGGGGCAGGTTAGGGGTTAATAAATATAATACAGGGGTCGGCGGTGTTAGGGGGAGCAGATTAGGGGTACATAAGGATAACGTAGGTGGCGGTCGGCAGATTAGGGGTTAAAAAAAATGATTTGAGTGTCGGCGATGTGGGGGGGCTCGGTTTAGGTAGTTTATGGGTGTTAGTGTACTTTAGAGTACAGTAGTTAAGAGCTTTATAAACCGGCGTTAGCCCAGAAAGCTCTAAACTACTGACTTTTTTCCTGCGGCTGGAGTTTTGTCGTTAGATGTCTAACTCTCACTTCAGAAACGACTCTAAATACCGGAGTTAGAAAGATCCCATTGAAAAGATAGGATACGCAATTTACGTAAGGGGATCTGCGGTATGGAAAAGTTGCGGCTGAAAAGTGAGCGTTAGACCCTATTTTGAGTGACTCCAAATACCGGCGGTAGCCTAAAACCAGCGTTAGGAGCCTCTAACGCTGGTTTTCACGGCTAACGCCAAACTCCAAATCTAGGTCATAGTAAGTACAACCTCACACCCTGTAATCTTCACTCACGGTAAAGCTATAATATTGTGTGTTATATCTGTATGCTCCCAATCTGTACCAGGACAGGTCAATACACAGCAGCACCAGTATCTCTGTACAGGTAATAACAAAACTGCGGGACCAGTCATCAGCCGCGATATTACCTGATACTTCAGATTTGCAAGTGCCGTGAAACTTTACCGTGAGACTCGTCTCCAAAGTAACCTTCGGTGTGGAAATGTACTCACTGTTGACAATATCCCATCTCGCGAGATGAGTGAGTACATTTCCACACCGAAGGTTACGTCGGAGACGAGTCTCACGGTAAAGTTTCACGGCACTGGCAAATCTGAAGTATCAGGTAATATCGCGGCTGATGACTGGTCCCGCAGTTTTGTTATTACCTGTACAGAGACACTGGTGCTGCTGTGTATTGACCTGTCCTGGTACAGATTGGGAGCATACAGATATAACACACAATATTATAGCTTTACCGTGAGTGAAGATTACAGGGTGTGAGGTTGTACTTACTATATGAATGTACCTCGCTAGTGGTTAGATGACCAATAATCTATATTGTGGGCTATACAACTGTGATTCAAGCTGTATATTACAAGGGCAACACTTTGAATGCTTAAATTATCTGCTTTACTAGCTGTAGATCATAAGGACGGCACTCTGATTGCTTCAAGCATCTTTTCAGCATTTTCTTCACAAACCCTTAAAAGGATATCCCAGTGTATTCCAACTGCACTGTATGACCATATAACGTCTTATATTCAAGAAAGGACATTTTAGTTTGAACCTTATAAATAAGAAAGGACATTTGAGTTTGTATTTTTCATCTGTGGAAAAGACATTTAAGTTTACATTTGGATTTTTTTCAATTGATATAAGAAAACCTTTTTTCAGTTTGGATACAAAAATCTCAACATGGATTGTTTCCTTTATTCATTACTATGATACAAATGTTCTAAACATGGACTGTTTCTTTTCTTTTTTGATGTTATATGAGGTTATGGTGATATTGTGAAATATTATGTATTATGGTTTGCTCTATTCTTTCTGAAGCTATAACAATACAATTTTGCTGAGTGATAGGTGGAGTGTGTCTTCACTTACTGGGAACGCCCAGTGGGTGTTTTTTTTGCTTGTTTTTTTTTTTTTTGCTCATTTTTTCAGAATTGAGTATTATTTGCTTGTTTATGTTTAGGATTGCTTGGTGGGAGTATGGATATGTTTGGTGGATGGGGTATGTGTGGAGATGAGTAAGTTTTCATCTTTTGTGCTATTCCATCTCTTGTGCTATTCCTTTTGGTATAATTTTGTATCTATAAACATTAAAAATTAAAAAACTGAATTGATTGCTAAGACTCCTTGGCTGGGATTCTTTATATTTTTATATATATATATATATATATATATATATATATATATATATATATATAGTAGCCAAAAAGAAGTGCACTCTCAGGTCTTTCACAGCAAGGTTACTTTATTTCTGTAACGTTTTCGGAGGTCTCGCCTCCTTCATCAGCATAGTTAAAACAAAACATAGAATACAAATATATAGTGACATACTCACTCATACCACTCAAAACCAGCCCCTTTCCCTTGGCGCCAAACTGCCGATATTGGAACGCATATTGCGTTCCATCAGTGCTAAGTGCTGGAAGTAGTGCGCTACATCACTTCCGGTAAACAAATATTACCAAAATACTTGAAATAATTCAATTTGTGTCAATAAAGCATAAACGGATCTCTCCTACATGTGTGCACTCACAATAACTTCACTACCTAGTGCTAATATTAAGAATAAAAAACAAAACATAAAAGAAAGTGTTATACGAAACGGCTGCCCGTTGTCATGGCAACCTATGTATACATCGTGCCTCTATCGTTCTATGGGGAAAAAAAGAGCAAATGTGATCGACAATCCTGTGTGGTATTATGCTAACTCAAAAAGTGCAGTGTGCTGATTCATATATATACATACTATCCTAAAGAAACGAAAAAGTACACTGCCTACTTTAATAGCAAACAATTGCAATTGAGTGTTGTGCTGCAAGTTTTCAGCCATATAAGACTCGAGTTGAACCTAAATGCCCCATAGAAATAAATAATGTTTGCACTTAAGGACTTCCTAGTTGCACCCTAATGTTATGTATTCATTTAATAACGCACAGACCACGGTTCGGTTCAAAATGACTGCCGATTTGCAATCCATCAATTTTTTTGATCTTAAGGTATTCAAAACGGCACAGGGGCTGGGGTGCACACTATTCAGCAAACCCACAGACAGGAACTCCCTGTTGAGATCAGATAGTTGTCATCCCCCAGCACTGCTTAAAGGTATACTCAAGTCACAATTAATTAGAACAGTGAGGAATAATTCTGACCCTAGCAAGGGAGCCTCCCAGTTGTTGGAAATGGGTGAAAAATTTGCAGAGAGAGGGTATAAGACACAACACATCAAACAAATGATGGATGAAGTGTCACAATACACACAGACACAACTGCTAGCAAAAAAACCAAGACAAACCACAGATGAAAAGCTCATAATGGCCACTACATTTTCTCCTAGCACCAGGAATGCTGGATTGATCCTAAGATCACATTGGCCGATCATGTCATCTGACCCAAAGCTACGTTTCAGTAACCACCTCACACCTATGGTGGGTTACAGGAGGGGCACAAACTTGCGGGACTTACTGGTCAAGACTGACCCAAAGGCAAGTTACAGATCCATGATATACACTAACATCAGGGGATCCTATCGGTGTCTAGGGTGCACTACCTGTAACGGGCTCATTAATACAAATACATTTCATCACCCACATACCAATAGACAGTTTGGTATCCGCCACTCCATCACCTGCACAACAACATTTGTCATATATCTATTGGTGTGTCCGTGTTCTCGTTTTTACGTTGGCAAGATGACAGGCACACTCAGGGAAAGAATGGCAAATCACCGACATGCTATCCGGTCAGCTCTAAAGTCGGGGGACTCGGATCAACCAGTGGCCAGGCATTGTGCGCAGCTTAAACATCCGGTGGAATCAATAAGATACACACTTATCGATCATGTTCCCCCTTTGGATAGGGGAGGTGATAGGAGCAAGATACTCCTGCAGCGGGAGGCACAGTGGATGTATCGATTGGGCACGGTGTACCCAGGTGGGCTTAATACAACTCCTGATTTCAAAGCCTTAATGTAATGCGGCTGTAAGGTGTGATACATTCTAAGGGTACGGTACCTTGACTACCATGACTCTGTGTATCCTGGGCTGGATGAACCCTGTCATGGGGGTTTACTTTACCCAGTGAGTACACAGCACCAGGTATGGGGGTCTTTGGTACTTCCAATACCTGAGTGGAAGTCAGGTAGTGGTGCTTTAGAGTTACCATTTGTTTATTAACACACGTAGCCAATTCATCATTACAAGGCTAATAAAATTGAGTGGGCATTTAACATTGTTATAACAATGGGTAAACAGGACTATGCTGAGATAAGTTCTCCAAATTCAAGCAATAAGAATAACCTATGCAGGTCAACCAATGAAGGAAAGATACTCTGGTTCCCTAAACAGCCTGAAGATCACACTATATCAAATCTAATGAGGCTGTATGGTATTGAAATACATGAATGATCTTAGTGTGGTTTAGGATACTGAAGAGTGAAAAATCAATTAACATGAAGAAGGATCATGGGAGCATTATGATACCTTGCAGGGTTCTGTGTGGAGAATGACAAGGCAATCCTGGGACCTACAGAGTTAAACCATCACCCAGAGGGGTATTACAGCATTGAATAGGAGGACCCTAATCTATATTTGCTTTTAATTGAATCTTTGTCTCTATTGAAGTATATCTTCAAGTGTCTGGTGATTCTGACAATGCATGAGGCGGTTGCATGTGTGGTATGATTTTTTAGCTATAGAACATTGAAGTAATGATATAGTTCTATTTAGCTAGTCAATATCGGCTAGGGGGACCCCATTAATATGCACTCAAATAGTAATAACCGGGGGTTCCATAATGTTGAAGTTTTGTATACTATACCCAGCATAGTAATCAGGGATAACCAGATTTAAAAATACATATTTCCATCTTGGAGGTTCATGATATACTGGGCATTTGTTGAATCTGACCCCTACATAACATTAGGGTGCAACTAGGAAGTCCTTAAGTGCACACATTATTTATTTCTATGGGGCATTTAGGTTCAACTCGAGTCTTATATGGCTGAAAACTTGCAGCACAACACGCAATTGCAATTGTTTGCTATTAAAGTAGGCAGTGTACTTTTTGGTTTCTTTAGGATGGTATGTATATATATATATGAATCAGCACACTGCACTTTTTGAGTTAGCATAATACCACACAGGATTGTGGATCACATTTGCTCTTTTTTTCCCCATAGAACGATAGAGGCACGATGTATACATAGGTTGCCATGACAACGGGCAGCCGTTTCATATAACACTTTCTTTTATGTTTTGTTTTTTATTCTTAATATTAGCACTAGGTAGTGAAGTTATTGTGAGTACACACATGTAGGAGAGATCCGTTTATGCTTTATTGACACAAATTGAATTATTTCAAGTATTTTGGTAATATTTGTTTACCGGAAGTGATGTAGCGCACTACTTCCGGCACTTAGCACTGATGGAACGCAATATGCGTTCCAATATCGGCAGTTTGGCGCCAAGGGAAAGGGGCTGGTTTTGAGTGGTATGAGTGAGTATGTCACTATATATTTGTATTCTATGTTTTGTTTTAACTATGCTGATGAAGGAGGCGAGACCTCCGAAAACGTTACAGAAATAAAGTAACCTTGCTGTGAAAGACCTGAGAGTGCACTTCTTTTTGGCTACTGTTTGTTTTCAAAGTTGCACCCAGGCAGTTTTCCATTTGAGGGCAAGATCTGGAATTTTGGATACCCATATATATATATATATATATATAAATATATACAGGGAGTGCAGAATTATTAGGCAAATGAGTATTTTGACCACATCATCCTCTTTATGCATGTTGTCTTACTCCAAGCTGTATAGGCTCGAAAGCCTACTACCAATTAAGCATATTAGGTGATGTGCATCTCTGTAATGAGAAGGGGTGTGGTCTAATGACATCAACACCCTATATCAGGTGTGCATAATTATTAGGCAACTTCCTTTCCTTTGGCAAAATGGGTCAAAAGAAGGACTTGACAGGCTCAGAAAAGTCAAAAATAGTGATATATCTTGCAGATGGATGCAGCACTCTTAAAATTGCAAAGCTTCTGAAGCGTGATCATCAAACAATCAAGCGTTTCATTCAAAATAGTCAACAGGGTCGCAAGAAGCGTGTGGAAAAACCAAGGCGCAAAATAACTGCCCATGAACTGAGAAAAGTCAAGCGTGCAGCTGCCAAGATGCCACTTGCCACCAGTTTGGCCATATTTCAGAGCTGCAACATCACTGGAGTGCCCAAAAGCAAAAGGTGTGCAATACTCAGAGACATGGCCAAGGTAAGAAAGGCTGAAAGACGACCACCACTGAACAAGACACACAAGCTGAAACGTCAAGACTGGGCCAAGAAATATCTCAAGACTGATTTTTCTAAGGTTTTATGGACTGATGAAATGAGAGTGAGTCTTGATGGGCCAGATGGATGGGCCCGTGGCTGGATTGGTAAAGGGCAGAGAGCTCCAGTCCGACTCAGACGCCAGCAAGGTGGAGGTGGAGTACTGGTTTGGGCTGGTATCATCAAAGATGAGCTTGTGGGGCCTTTTCGGGTTGAGGATGGAGTCAAGCTCAACTCCCAGTCCTACTGCCAGTTTCTGGAAGACACCTTCTTCAAGCAGTGGTACAGGAAGAAGTCTGCATCCTTCAAGAAAAACATGATTTTCATGCAGGACAATGCTCCATAACACGCGTCCAAGTACTCCACAGCGTGGCTGGCAAGAAAGGGTATAAAAGAAGAAAATCTAATGACATGGCCTCCTTGTTCACCTGATCTGAACCCCATTGAGAACCTGTGGTCCATCATCAAATGTGAGATTTACAAGGAGGGAAAACAGTACACCTCTCTAAACAGTGTCTGGGAGGCTGTGGTTGCTGCTGCACGCAATGTTGATGGTGAACAGATCAAAACACTGACAGAATCCATAGATGGCAGGCTTTTGAGTGTCCTTGCAAAGAAAGGTGGCTATATTGGTCACTGATTTGTTTTTGTTTTGTTTTTGAATGTCAGAAATGTATATTTGTGAATGTTGAGATGTTATATTGGTTTCACTGGTAAAAATAAATAATTGAAATGGGTATATATTTGTTTTTTGTTAAGTTGCCTAATAATTATGCACAGTAATAGTCACCTGCACACACAGATATCCCCCTAAAATAGCTATAACTAAAAATAAACTAAAAACTTCTTCCAAAACTATTCAGCTTTGATATTAATGAGTTTTTTGGGTTCATTGGGAACATGGTTGTTGTTCAATAATAAAATGAATCCTCAAAAATACAACTTGCCTAATAATTCTGCACTCCCTGTATATATATATATATATATATATATATATATATATATATATATATATATATATATATACTGTATATATATATATATATATACTGTGTATATATATATATATATATATGTGTGTGTGTGTGTGTGTGTATAAATTGCTAAGCACTATAAAACAAAGTGTCAAACTTGAAAAGTAGTTAGGTTTAGTGTTTGTGAATATAGTATATATAATGAGACCTAATATTGTAAGCTACCTGAGCAAGTAAGCCTGGAAACTAATGTCCTTGTTCCCCTAAATAGGTGCATAATCATTTGGCTTATTTCTCTGCTTACACTTAGATGTAGCAAAATTAGGGTAATACTAGACAAATGTGGCTCCTAATAGAGAGAAGAAAAAAGGTACAACAACAGCTAAAGGGTAATTGTAACCAGAAAGCTATTTTTAGAGATATTTTACCAAGGTAAGAATCGTAACCTGCATGGTATGCTATATTAACAGGGGAGTTCTTCTCCAAATGTAAGCTTGTTATAAATAATCTCTACATCAGTGTAAATTTATACATTATAGCACTATGTACTAATCTCCTAATTATTCCAATAAGTAATCTGAATTGTACAAAGACTAGGTTTAGAAAGATAGGGGTGACTGCTTCAGATAGTTTTCACAAATAAATAGATGAGTGTTATATGGACCTTATGATTATATCTTGTGCAGGATTAAAGCTATTCGAATAAATATGCAAAAACATGTTTATGAATGAGAAGCAAAAATTGTTGAGGTCTAGGACAACTGCTATGACTGTTTTGAATAGAAGAACCATATTAGACTATTAAAGGAATTGCTATCAATCTACCATAGGTACTAGGACACACTACTTGCTTAGGCATTATCAGTTAACAAGGTGAAGGGATATATTTAACAGTGAACACATAATAATAAAGAAGTCACAAGAATTAAATGTGTAAGTAGCTCATAGATCAAGTTCCACAATGAACTATCAGAAAGGCACTATATCAAAGGGTAAGCAGAGCATGTTTAACTTGTAGTGTTATAACCTAAACTGGCTCTTAACTGAAGTGAAGAGGAGAAAATAGTAGAGATCAATGTTTGGGCTCTCCAAGCACACTTGCAATAATCCTCATGGTTCCGGCAGTCGCCAGTGAACTGCATGTCATAGAGCAATCCATAAGGTGACCTCTCTCCATTGAATCCACTGGGAAGGATTAGGGTTCTAGCCGCAGTCTTGAAGTAATGGGTGGTGCGCTTTGGGGATCTGAGGGATTGTCAAAACCCACCCAAGTCTCCGTCATGGAAGGTAATAACATGGAGGGCCGATCTTGGAAATTAGCGATCTCTAGGACAGACTCCTCTTGTGCGCTGAGTTCTTCAGTCTCTTGCAGGGCGCTGGCCCCATCCCCATGGCAGGGACTGAGGCAAGGGGCACAGGCCTCTTGAGGTCATGTAACAGCCTCCAGGTAGGCTCTTCTCCCCCCTCATGTTTATGCGTGGATGTGGGTCCCAGCTCTGATCTGTGGAATCAGTACCTGTCTCCATAACAGTGTTCTGCGACTCACCTTCCATGTATGTGTGCTTCACTTTAGACTTCAAACTGTCAAAGTTTATACTCATCTTTCACTCCAAGTCCAGTAGAGGATTGTGTACAGTTATAGTAGCTTCCTCTATGTTCAGAATTACGGTTGATACAGAGGTGAGTATAGAGTGGTGAGTCCACATTAATATCCACAGCAAATTAAAAACTGCTTGACCAGAAGTACCAGGGGGGTGTTGAAAGCTCAAGAGTAGGTCGCTGCCTAAGTTCACAATGGGCTAGATCAGGTCCCAGATACCACCTGATAAAAGAGGTTTTCTTGAAATGCATAGTGGGTAGCAGTGAAATCACCACTCGTTGTTTGGCTGATTCTGACGATGAGACTTGTTATTTCTTGCTTTCACCCTTATTCAGTGCAAGTATTGTTTATATTTTCATTTTGTACTGATATTTTGTATTGTGAAATATTGTATCTTTTATCAGCACTGTTATGTGCAGAGCATTTTATATTAAATATGTTTAATTTAATTATAAATTGAGTTAATCAATTTTTTCACCTGGTTTTAAGTGCTGTCACAAACCTTTTTTGAGTAAAAAGGGTTTTTGATTCTGTTCGATTATTTATTGTATGATAGCAGCTGTTTCACCAAATAGCAAATAATAGCAAATAATTGTTTCTTTATATATATATAAGTTTTTGTTATAAATATTTTATTGTCCTAAGGAAAGTTTTTTTTATATATATATATAAACAAATAAATATTTTAATCTAGATTTGAATATAGCTAGGTGCTTTAAAATAAATTACATTTTGGATACACGTAGGCGGTCTCCTTTACTACCTCACTTTATTACCTCACTAGATCAGGTCCCAAACAGCATAGGGGGGAAATCTCAACATCAATCGAAACAGCAGTAGGTAAGGTAATTGGATTATGTAGTTGTGGAGTAGGATGGGTAAAGTCAGCTGGGATATTTGGCATATTATTAGAAGTGGTCTGAGAGCTTCAAGATTTGCGACCGGTCATGGCTGCTTTCTGTTTTTTTATTACAACAATGAAAGGACTGTTTTATATCCCTTTAACCAAGGCAAAAATCTGGTAGATGGTGGAGTCCTCTGAAAATGTTCACATCTGTTGGGCGACCTCAGGGTGGATAAGTCTTAAAATACATTTAATGTCTAGAGAGTCATAGTTGCAAAATGTCTCACTTCTGTCTCTTTAAGTAATCAGAGAATATGACTCTGACTCTGACAGTCCTTCTGTAAGATTCCAAAGGGTCAGGATATAATTCAACTCAGCTTGTATCCAAGCAGTCATACTGCAGTATAGCTCCAGCACTTATGAGGCTGCTTCCTTTATGTCTGAAGAAAAGGTGGGCCAGATGTGTGGCTCTCCTAATTACTTCATGGATACTCTATGCTCTTTGGACAATGACTTATGTCTCTTATCTTTATCTACTGTTGTTTGTAATTGGCACACCCCTGTTTTTTTAATAGGAGTGGGTTGATAACCTCAATGTAATGACGTCCGAGGCATTGGTGTTTTACACCACTTCAAGACTAATATGTTAGAGCATTTTATTACTGCTCTTTTGGTTACATATAACTTTCTGCAAATGGTTTTAACACATAGTTATATGCAAAGGGTTTAGTCAGGCCTCAGACTCATTAATAGCACAAACTAGGTTTTAATGTGTTTCATAACTGAAAAAGGGCAGTAGGAAGCATAAGATTGATTTGAGGTCTGATGTGACTATTACCTGTCATGCACACTATAATGCTAAATTAGATATGAATATTGCATAAATATGATTTTTTTTCCCACATAACATGATTTTTATTTTTTAGTGACAAAGATTTAAAGGGACATTAAACCCAAATTTTTTCTTTCATGATTTAGATAGAGAATACCATTTTAAACAACTTTCTAATTTACTTCAATTATCTAATTTGCTTCATTCTCTTGATATTCTTTCCTGAAAAGCATATCTAGATAGGCTCAGTAGCTTATGATTGGTAGCTGCACATAGATGCCTCATTTGATTGGCTCACCAATGTGCATTGCTATTTCTTTGACAAAGGATATCTAAAGATTGCAGCAAATTAGATAATAGAAGTAAATTGGAATGTTGTTTAAAATTGTATTCTTTATCTGAATCGTGAAAGAAATTTTTTGGGTTTAATGGCCCTTTAAGTGTTGTTGTTTTTTAGTATTAAATCAGCTTTATCGATTAATGATAAATAATACAGTACAATGGTGTAGAAAATTACATTTTATGTGACCATTCATACCTTGTTGGTAGTACATATAAATACAGCTGATTTTAAATAAAATTATATAACGAACATGTATAACAATTAACAATTAATAAAACCGATTACATGTATAACATCTGAGTCAGAATTATGTTTGTTGTGTATTCCCCTATTCTTTAAGTGTACGTTTTGAGTTTGTGTTTGTAGTGATTTCTGGTTTCTTGTTCCTACTTTTAGTAAAGATTTAGTGGTTTAGTTGTGGTTGATACACATCAGAGATAAATGTTTCCCATAATATTATCATCTGGATATAAGAGGGTTCTTGTTTATGTAACATATACTCATAATCCTCTAGCTCTAACATTTGATGAAATTTGTCGTACAAATTGGCTACTGTAGGTATTTCTTTTCTTTTCCATTTTTGCGCTATGAAAGTTGTTATGCTATTACTGGCTAAGAAAATAAGGATTTTTTTGTAAGATGGGAGTTTGGGGGGAACAGTGTTTAGTAGCCAAATAGAGGGATCCATTGGTAATATAATATCAAGCATTTAGGAGGCCTTTAAAATAGATTCCCAATAGTTTTGCATTTGGGGGCATGTCCACCATATGTGTGCCATTGTGCCTACTGATTTCTCACATTTCCAGCACTTATCGCTGGCAGAGGCGAATAGTTTATTTATTCTTGATGGGGTCAAATACCATCTTTGTATGATTTTTAAATTAGTCTCTATAATTCTGCTAGAGGAGGAGACCTTAGTCACATTAGAGAAAATGCGAGCCGTATCAATGTGTGATATATCTATGTTGAGTTCGTCTGCCCATCGGTCTATAAAGTATGGAGTGTAGCCAGGTGGTGTAGATTGTAGTAATGAGTATACCAGGGAGAGCGTTTGTCTAGTGGGTGTTGTAGTTTTGCAGAGGGATTCAAAGGGTGTTAAAGTGCAAAGTACATTTTTTCTATCAGTTAGTTTCAGGATATAGGAGTGGAATTGGTGTAATACAATGCAATTGGAAAACATGGGGAATCCGTTATCAATCAGAGTATTCAAGGACAGAAGAGTGTTTTTGTTGCCTAGGTGGTGTATCATTATCGCACGATAGAACTTCCCTTGTTGTGTTTTTCCTATATGTTGTCCGGGTGAGAAATCTATATTGTCTGTTAGGGGCATCAATGGGGAGAATCTAGAAGACATAGGAGGGTATTCTATTAAAGTTTTGTCCCATACTTTATATGTGTCCTGTATTATGGAGTTATGCTTAATGGATTGTGGGATTGCAGATATATTTTGCCAACAAAAGGACCCTAAGTAAGATTTGTTTGGGTAGCGTTAGAACACGACATCACATTTTGTGTGTGTATAGTTTATGAACCAGTCGATTATTCGTTGTAGAAACACAGCTTTTCTGTAATTTTCTAGGTTGGGGACACCTAGGCCCCCTCTGTTAACTGGGGGGGGGGGAGTTTTTTTTAAATTTATTCATGCTTTACGTCTATCCCAGATTAATTCAAACAGCCTGTTTTGTAAGTTTAATATAAAATTGTAGGGTAGGGGAATTGGAAGTTTTTGGAGAAAATATAAAATCCTTGGGAGGATATTCATTTTGACAGAGTTTATCTTTCCTAACCATGAGATATTTTTGGATATCCATGAGGACATGTCTGCTATTAGTTTTTTTTTTTGCAGTTTTAGCTAATTAGCCGTAAATAGGTCTTGAGACATAGGTGTTAGATATATTCCTAAATATTTCAATAAGGAGATTTGTAGTCAGAATGGGCTGATGTTAGTAATTAGGTAAAGAAGATTATCATCGCATTTCTGATTTATTTTTATTGATTAGGAAGTTAGAGACCGCTTGAAATGTATCTAACTCTGAGAGCAGTGGGGGATAGAAGAAATTGGGTCTATTAGGCAAAAGAGGATACCATCCGCATATAGGAGTATTTTGTGGTTAGTATTTTGGATTTGGATACCATTAATATCTGTGTGTGATCGTACTATGGCGGCAAGGGCTTCAACTACGCATGCCAAAAGTGGCGACAAGGGACACCCTTGTCTAGTGCCATTTGTTATGGGGAAAGTGTTTGAGAGTATCCCGTGTATTCTAATTCTGGCGGAAGGAGAAGAGTAAAATGACATTATCTTAGATATGAAAGAGTTCCCTAATTGAAATTTATTGAGAATTTCTCTTAAAAAGTGCCAACAGTTGCGGTCAAATGCTTTTCCACATCCGTTGACAATATTATTGTTGGAGTTCATGATATGTGAGCGTAGTTTATGAGGTGGAGTGCTCTAACAGTGTTATCTTTAGCTTCTCTTGAGGGTATGAACCCCACCTGATCATTGTCAATAAGATAAGGAAGTTAAATCTATTGGCTACAATTTTGACATAGATCTTAAGGTCTGTGTTCAGTAAGGAAATAGGTCTGAAATTTGCTGTTATATCTGGTGACTTGCCTGGTTTTGGGAGAACCACTATATGAGCTTCTAGGGCAGTTTTTGAAAAGGGAGAGTCTTCATTAATCATATTAAACATTAATAACAGGTGGGGGTGATATAAAATATTGATTAGTGAAACCATCTGGTCCTGGTGCTTTGTTAGAGGGTAGATTTTTGATTACCTTCAATAGTTCGGTTTGTGAGATTGGTTTATTGAGTGTCTGTTTTTGTTCTAGGGTGACTGTTGGGAGATTGATGTCTGAAACTTTTTAATAATTTCATTCTTTTTATTTGGGTCTATTTGCGGGTTTTGGTTGTGTGGCGTAGATAGGTAATATAGGTGTGAGTAATAGGATCTGAATACCTCCGCAATTTGTTCTGATGTATGTACATCTTTGCCTTATTTATCTTTGAGTGTTAGGATATAGTTTTTAGGTATTTTTCTTTTCAGTTTTCTGGCTAGAATTTGGCCGCTTTTATTGTTACCCTCGTAATACTTTTGTTGGAGTTTAAGAGCAAACTTTTTTTCACAATCTTTTCCCATTAGATGGTACATTTGTATTCTGCAGTCGGAGATATTTTGTAAAAGTTGTTTATCATTTGGGTTTAGTTTATGTTGGGTTTCAAGGTTTTAAAGATTGTGTAGAGTTTCATTAAGGAGTTTGTTGTGTTGTTTGATTTGGTGTGATTTAATGCTGATTAGATCTCCTCAAATGACCATTTTATGGGTATCCCAAAGGGACCTGTTGTCTTCTACTGAGTGTTAATTGATTACAAAATATTCTTGTATCGATTTCTTGATTCATTGGTAGTGTATAGGGTCAGAAAGAATAGAATCATCAATTTTCCAGGTATAGTGTGAGAGGGGTTTAGATGGCCATGTGACAGAGCAGCTCACTATGGAGTGGTCTGACCAAAAATTGGGAAGGATTTCAATATGCTCAACTTTGGTCAAATACCATAAAGTAGTTTAACCAAGAGTGCCTGCAGTGGGGATTGGAGTAAAACCTATAATCTCGCCAAACGTCATGAATTGTGATTTCTTTCATGCAGTGTTTTAAAGAATTTATTATTTTGTGTGGGACTGAGGAGGTCTTATTAGAGTTATATAGTATAGGGTTTAACGTGAGGTTAAAATCACCGCCCATTATTAAGGCCCCTTTGGAGACCTCCAAGAGTAGGTTGGTCAATGATTTGAAAAATGAGTATTGTTTTAGGTTAGGTGTATATATATTCACTAATGTTACAAGTGTGTTATATAATTTTCCTCGTAGGATTATATACCGGCCTGACTTATCTTTATATTTTTTCAGTAATTGAAATGGGTTGTTTCATTTATTTAATATGCCCACTCCATTGTTTTTTTGTGTATTTGATGCATAGAAGATTTCATCAAATTTGTGTGCAAAGGTTTTAGGTTCTTTGCCCTGGAGAAAATGTGTCTCCTGAATAAAAACTATTTTGCCCTTTTTCTTGTGGAAATTTCTTAGTGTTATGTTCCTTTAATGATGGTTGTTTAGACCCTTAGTGTTAGCTGATAAGAATATTAAGGAGACTTTCTTAAGGTCTGTCATTGGTGGTATAGGATTGTGTGTATGGCAATATGGTGTTTGATGTTTGTGAGTATTGTACTAGAGAGTGTAGAAACGTACATCGTTATCCTATAGTAAGTGATTGAGGTAGGAACAACCTTGGATATGGTAGGGTAATTACCGGGAAATATTTTTGTTGAGTGTATGTAAACATGTTCTGACATAACATTTAAACAAAATTGCAAAATAAAATAATAAAACATTAAAATAAAACATTGACAAACACTTGTTTCATATATAATACAGATTAGAGGGAGAATGCTCAATTAAACACATTTTACCTTCATGTAAAAAGTAATAATAAACATAAACATAGAAGCAAATATATGAAATGCTAAATTGCCCTGAATGTGGGGGTTTCTATATCTTCATGTGTATAGGTCCATAAAGTTTAATTCTGATGGCCCAGTTATCCTGAAAAAAGGGAAGGGGTATGAACTTGGATCAATTTTGTGGGCCTAGTACTGGAGATCAATAAGATTAAGAAATATTTTTGCCTACTGTCTATGCATATTCTACAAGTAAATGTAAAGTCAATATTTAAACAGGAGTTATCTCACCCATAATAAGGTCCAGACTTTGGTTCAAGTATCACTGCCATTGTCCATGCTATCTTCCATGGTAAGTTGTTTATTCTTTTTCCTTTTAGACATGACTTTCATCCTTTTTTGGGAAGGTTCCATGATGGGTCGGCGTTGCCTTAAGGGAATCCGTCTCTGGCTAAAACATCTGTAGGATGTGGCTGTTTAAACGTTATTTGTACTGCTTCTGATAGTGGTTGTAGCTCTTGTTCAGATTTGTATGTAAACGTGTAGCCTTCGTGGGTAATATGTAAAATGAAGGGGAATCCCCATCTGTATTTGATGTTTTTTCTTGGAGAGTTTTCGTAATATAACGGATATCTTTCCTTTTCTGGATTGTAGTGGGACTCAGGTCAAGGTAAATTTGGAGACTGTGGTCCAGGTATAGGATGGATTGGGCCGTTTGTACGCTTCTCCATATTTTTTTATTTTTTTTATATTTTTATTATCAGAGAATCTGAGGAATTTTAAAATTACATCTCTCAGAGGTGAATTTGGTGCTGGTGGAGGTCGTAACGCTCTGTGCATTTCTGGGGCTTGAGGGGTTTGTTGTAAGTGTTTAAAAAAGCCTTGTAAGTAGTGATGTCGCGAACCTAAAAATTTCAGTTCGCGAACGGCGGACTCGAACTTCCGCAACTGTTCGCGAACGGGCGAACCGGGCGAACCGCCATTGACTTCAATAGGCAGGTGAACTTTAAAACCAACAGGGACTCTTTCTGGCCACAATAGTGATGGAAAAGTTGTTTCAAGGGGACTAACACCTGGACTGTGGCATGCCGGAGGGGGATCCATGGAAAAACTCCCATGGAAAATTACATAGTTGATGCAGAGTCTGGTTTTAAGCCATAAAGGGCATAAATCACCTAACATTCCTAAATTGTTTTGAATAACGTGCTTTAAAACATCAGGTATGATGTATCGATCAGGTAGTGTAAGGGTTACGCCCGCTTCACAGTGACAGAACAAACTCCCCGTTTAAAGGTACAGTCTATACCAGCATTTTTATTGTTTTAAAAGATAGATAATCCCTTTATTACCCATTTCCCAGTTTTGCATAACTAACACATTTATAATAATATACTTTAAACCTCTGTGATTATCTTGTATCTAAGCCTCTCCAAACTGCCCCTTTTTTTAGTTCTTTTGACAGACTTGCAGTCTAGCCAATCAGTGCCTTCTCCCAGATAACTTCTCGCGCACAAGCACAGTGTTATCTATATGAAATACGTGAACTAACACCCTCTAGTGGTGAAAAACTGTTAAAATGCAATCTGAAAGAGGTGGGCTTCAAGGTCTAAGAAATTAGCATATGAACCTCCTAGGTTAAGCTTTCAACTAAGAATACCAAGAGAACCAAGCAAAATTGGTGATAAAAGTAAATTGGAAAATTGTTTAAAATTACATGCTCTATCTGAAACCTGAAAGTTTATTTTGGCCTAGACTGTCCCTTTAACGCACCGCAAACAACCGCAAACAGTCCATTTGCAAAACCGCAAACTCCCCATTTGCACAAGGTTGGATACCAAGCTAGCCATGTCCCGTTCCTTGTCCTCACTGATGTCATTGAAGGTCTCTTCCTCCACCTAGCCACATGCAACACCAAGGGTCCCCGAAAGGTGACAACAAGCCCCCTGGGACGCCTGCTGTGTTTGGTCTTCCACCTCCTCAAAGCCTCCTTCCTCATCTGACTCCTCTTCTTCAGACTCCTCTCTCTGTGTTGCCTCTCTCTGCATTATTAAAAGGTGTGTTAAGTAGTACTATTCATATCAATTTAATCCCTGTGGTGTCCCCTATCAGGGGACGTGTATTTGGCATGGATTTTAGGAGCCAGGAGATGGAAAAAGATGCTTGGTCGGTCCTCCTACTTCAAATTTGGGGCACTGCGTGTGCAATTTACTGTGCCACCAGATAGGAATGGTGTGTTAAGTATTACTATTCTTATCAGTTTAATCCCTGCTAAGTGCCTTTTTTTTTGTTTGGTTTTTGAAGCCACAGTGCAGCACCAGAGGCCAGAAAAGTTTGGCATGTACACATGCCTGAAAAATTAGGTATTGTTGCAGCCACTGCTGTAGCAGCGGCCATAAAAATTGATGTTTGTTTCCCAGGCAGAAAGTGCCCTAAAACATTGCGACTTGAACCCTAGTTGGTGGCGGATAAGTCACGCAAGTCATCCGGCATTCGAAGATAAAATACAGCAGCGTGTGGACCATTTTTAGCCCAAGGCAGCTCATCTCATCAGGCCTTTTTTACTCAAATGTATCGCCCAATGTCAGTCCCTTTGGGATCCATCCCTCATTCATCTTAATAAAGGTGAGGTCATCTAGACTTTTTTGACCTAGGCGACTTCTCTTCTCAGTGACAATACCTCCTGCTGCACTGAAAGTCCTTTCTGACAGGACACTTAAAGTGGGGCAGGCCAGAAATTCTAGTGCAAATTGGGATAGCTAAGGCCACAGGTCAAGCCTGCACACCCAGTAGTCAAGGGGTTCATCGCTCCTCAGAGTGTCGATATCTGCAGTTAAGGCGAGGTAGTCTGCTACCTGTCGGTCAAGTCGTTCTCTGAGGGTGGACCCCAAAAGGCTGTGGCGATGCATAGGAGTTAAAAAGCTCTGCATGTACTCCATCAACAACACGTCTGTGAAGCGTCCTGTCCTTGCCGGCGTGGTTGTGGGAGTCGGAGGATTACTTTCACCTCTTCCCCTGTTAGATTCCCATTGTGCTGTGACATCACCCTTATACGCTGTGTAAAGCATACTTTTTAATTTATTTTGGAACTGCTGCATCCTTTCCGACTTTCGGTAATTTGGTAACATTTCAGGCACTTTATGCTTATACCGGGGGTCTAGTAGCGTGGACACCCAGTACAGGTCATTCTCCTTCAGCTTTTTTATACGAGGGTCACTCAACAGGCACGACAGCATGAAAGACCCCATTTGCACAAGGTTGGATGCCGAGCTACTCATGTCCCGTTCCTCGTCCTCAGTGATCTCGCTGAAGGTATGTTCTTCCCCCCAGCCACGTACAACACCACGGGTACCAGATAGGTGACAACGAGCACCCTGGGATGCCTGTTGTGGTTGGTCTTCCTCCTCCTCCTCAAAGCCACATTCCTCCTCTGACTCCTCTTCCTCACAATCCTGGTCCAGCAAGCGATGCTGATAAGACTGATTCTGGTGGTGATGGTGACCACAACTCTTCCTCTTCACGCTCATCTACGGCCTGATCCAGCACTCTTCGCAGGGCACGCTCCAGGAAGAAAACAAATGGTATGATGTCGCTGATGGTGCCTTCGGTGCGACTGACTAGGTTTGTCACCTCCTCAAAAGGACGCATGAGCCTAAAGGCATTGCGCATGAGCCCCCTCTAACGTGGCAAAAAAATTCCCAGCTCCGCAGATGCTGTCCTAGCACCCCGTTCATACAAATACTTGTTAACGGCTTTTTCTTGTTGGAGCAGGCAGTTGAACATTAGGAGTGTTGAATTCCAACGTGTCGGGCTGTCGCAAATCAAGCGCCTCACTGGCATGTTGTTTTGCCATTGGATATCAGAAAAGTGCGCCATGGCCATGTAGGAACGCCTCAAATAGCCACACACCATCCTGGCCTGCCTCAGGATGTCCTGTAAGCCTGGGTACTTATACACAAAGCGTTGTACGATCAAATTACACACATGTGCCATGCACAGCACATGTGTCAACTTGCCCAATTTCAATGCCGCCACCAAATTACTTCCGTTGTCAGTAACCACTTTGCCGATCTCCAGTTGGTGCGGAGTCAGCCACTGATCCACCTGTGTGTTCAGGGTGGACAGGAGTGCTGGTCCGGTGTGACTCTCTGCTTTCAGGCAAGTCAACCCCAAGACGGCGTAACACTGCCGTATCCGGGATGTGGAATAGTACCTGCGGAGCTGGGGGGGTGCCATTGATGTGGAGCAAGACACAGCAGCAGAAGAGGACTCAGCCAAGAAGGTTATGGAAGAGGATGGAGTAGGAGGAGTAGAGGAGGTGGCAGCAGGCCTGCCTGCAAGTCGTGGCGGTGTCACCAACTCATCCTCTGCAGAGCCACGCATTCCATGCTTGGCAGCCGTCAGCAGGTTTACCCAATGCACAGTGTAGGTGATATACCTGCCCTGACCATGCTTTGCAGACCAGCTATCAGTGGTCATATGGACCCTTGCCCCAACACTGTGTGCCAGACATGCCATTACTTGCTTTTGCACAATCGAGTACAGGTTGGGGATTGCCTTTTGTGCAAAGAAATTTCGGCCGGGTACCTTCCACTGCGGTGTCCCAATAGATACAAATTTTTTGAATGCCTCAGACTCCACCAGCTTGTATGGTAAAAGCTGGCGGGCTAAGAGTTCAGACAAGCCAGCTGTCAGACGCCGGGCAAGGGGGTGACTTTGGGATATTGGCTTCTTACGCTCAAACATGTCCTTGACAGACACCTGACTGTGGGCAGATGAGCAGGAACTGCTACGGAAGAGAGATGGAGTGGCGGATGGTTGAGAGTGGGCAAGGAGGACAGCAGTGGTTGACGTGGCTGAAGATGCTGGACCAGGAGGAGGATGGCGGCTTTGAGTTTGTGTGCTGCTTGTACTCATGTGTTCATCTCATCGGCGTTTGTGATGTGAGATCATGTACCTTCGCAAAGCAGTTGTACCTAGGTGGGTGTTGGACTTCCCACGACTCAGTTTCTTTTGGCACAGGTTGCAAATGGCATCGCTGTTGTCAGAGGCAGACACACAAAAAAAATGCCACACTGCTGAGCTCTGCGATGATGGCATTCTGGTGGTGGCAACAGCATGCGTTGATTGGCTTGCTGTCTGGCTGACCCCGGGTACCGATGCATGCTGTCTGACTGTGCCACTAGCTCCTTGTGACGACCTCCCCCTGCTTCCAACTTGTCTCCTCCTCCTCCTCCTCCTCCTCCTCTCTGTCTCCCCATCTGAACTTTCCCCCTCTTCTTCTTCTCTTCTAGCGGGCACCCACGTGACATCCATGGACGCATCATCATCAACTGCTTCACTTGTATTTGACAAATCAACAAAGGAAGCAGCAGTGGGTACAACATCATCATCATTACACCGTACGTCCATGTCTGTAATGCTGCCTGACTGACACATATCACTGTTATCTACATCCTCTGTCAATGATGGTTGTGCATCACTCATTTCTTCAAACTGATGTGTCAATAACTCCTCTGACAGATCAAGTGAAGCGGCTGTGGTGCTAGTGTTGGTGGTGGCGGCAGGCGGGCGAGTGGTCACTTGAGAGGTGCCCGAAGCTAAGCTGGAGGTGGATGGTGCGTCAAGGTTCCGAGCGGAAGCTGTAGAAGATTGGGTTTCCTGTGTTAGCCAGTCAACTAGGTCCTCCTCAGAACTTTTCACGTTCATGGTACGTGGCCTCTGAACACTGGTCATTATTGTAGGGTCAAAGGGAATCACAGCACCACGACGGCACCTGCAGGGTGGCCTGCCTCTGCCTGTCATTTGTTTTTAAATGTACACTTACACTACTATTAAACAAGATATGAGTGGTGGCACTGGGCAAGTGGGCACAGTATACGCTGTGAGCCTGACACAAAAAAGCAGACTGTTATTTCACAGTCCAAAAAGTTTATTTTTTTTTAAATGTACACTTACACTATTATTAAACAAGATATGAGTGGTGGCACTGGGCAAGTGGGCACAGTATACGCTGTAAGCCTGGCACACACGCTGGCAAGCAGGCAACTGCAATTAGATTACACAAGCAGACTGATGTTTCAAAGTCAAAAAAGTTTTTTTTTACAAAATTTACACTACTGTTACAACAGATATGAGTGGTGGCACTAGTTGTCAAGTGGGCCTGGCACACATGCTGGCAGGCAGGCAACTGCAATTCGATTACACTAGCAGACTGATGTTTCACAGTCAAAAAAGTTTTTTTTTTTAAATTTACACTACTGTTACAACAGATATGAGTGGTGGCACTAGTTGGCAAGAGGGCCTGGCACACACGCTGGCAGGCAGGCAACTGCAATTAGATTACACTAGCAGACTGATGTTTCACAGTCAAAAAAGTTTTTGTTTTTTTTAAATTTACACTACTGTTACAACAGATATGAGTGGTGGCACTAGTTGGCAAGTGGGCCTGGTACACACGCTGGCAGGCAACTGCAATTAGATTACACTAGCCGACTGATGTTTCACAGTCAAAAAAGTTTTTTATTTTAATTTACACTACTGTTACAACAGATATGAGTGGTGGCACTAGTTGGCAAGTTGGCCTGGCACACACGCTGGCAGGCAGGCAACTGCAATTAGATTACACTAGCAGACTTATGTTTCACAGTCAAAAAAGTTTTTTTTTTACAAAATTTACACTACTGTTACAACAGATATGAGTGTTGGCACTAGTTGGCAAGTCGGCCTGGCACACACGCTGGCAGGCAGGCAACTGCAATTAGATTACACTAGCAGACTGATGTTTCACAGTCAAAAAAGTTTTTTTAAAAAAATTTTACACTACTGTTACAACAGATATGAGTGGTGGCACTAGTTGGCAAGTGGGCCTGGCACACACGCTGGCAGGCAGGCAACTGCAATTCGATTACACTAGCAGACTGATGTTTCAAAGTAAAAAAAGTTGGGTTTTTTTAAATTTAAAATACTGTTACAACAGATATGAGTGGTGGCACTAGTTGGGAAGTGGGACTGGCACACAAGCTGGCAGGCAGGCAGGCAACTGCAATTCGATTACACTAGCAGACTGATGTTTCACAGTCAAAAAAGTTTTTTTTTTTTAAATTTACACTACTGTTACAACAGATATGAGTGGTGGCACTAGTTGGCAAGTGGGACTGGCACACACGCTGGCAGGCAGGCAACTGCAATTCGATTACACTAGCAGACTGATGTTTCACAGTCAAAAAAGTGTTTTTTTTTAATTTACACTACTGTTACAACAGATATGAGTGGTGGCACTAGTTGGCAAGTGGGACTGGCACACACGCTGGCAGGCAGGCAACTGCAATTTGATTACACTAGCAGACTTATGTTTCACAGTCAAAAAAGTTTTTTTTTTTAAATTTACACTACTGTTACAACAGATATGAGTGGTGGCACTAGTTTGCAAGTTGGCCTGGCACACACGCTGGCAGGCAGGCAACTGCAATTAGATTACACTAGCAAACTGATGTTTCACAGTCAAAAAAGTTTTTTTTTTACAAAATTTACACTACTGTTACAACAGATATGAATGGTGGCACTTAGCAAGTGGGCCTGGCACACACGCTGGCAGGCAGGCAACTGCAATTAGATTACACTAGCAGACTGATGTTTCACAGTCAAAATTACACAGGCAAAAAAAAAAGATGTTTTAGCCCTAAAAAGGGTTTTTTGGGGTGCTGTCCTTACAGCAGAGATCAGATGAGTCCTTCAGGACTGCAGTGGACACTGTATACACTAGCCTAGCTATCGATTTCCCTATAAAATCAGCAGCAGCTACACTATCCCTCCTGCTGTCCAGGAGCTGGGAGGGTCTGGGAGGGAGTGTCTGCTGCTGATTGGCTGAAATATGTCTGCAGACTGTGAGATACAGGGTCAAAGTTTACTCAGTGATGATCAATAGGGGTCGGATCGAACATCGCATATGTTCGCCCGCCGCGGCGAACGCGAACAAGCTATGTTCGCCGGGAACTATTCGCCGGCGAACTATTCGCAACATCACTACTTGTAAGTAGTTATGAAGTTTTGCATGGGTCACTGCTTCTGGAATGCCTCTAATCCTTAAATTGTTACGGCACCCTTTGTTGTCCAGATCTTCAAGTTTCTCTTGTAGTTTTTCAATCTGGGCATATTGGACATTAGCTTGTGTAGAAATGTTATCAAATAACGTATTCAATGAGTCATGTACTTCTTCTACATATTCTAGTCTGTTTCCAATCTCATAGAAATCTTTTCTCATGGTCATCAATTCTGACATTATCAAGATTTAAGAGCATCAAAATCAGCCTTTGTAGGTAAATTGGCTATGTCTGCTTTTAGTTGATTGGCATATTCTGCTGTTATAGATACAGGTGTGGTCGCGGAATTTTGTGTGTTAGAGGCATCATTGATGGCATCTTCTGTTTCTTGTATATTTCTGTTAGAGTTTTGAAAAAAACTACTAACTGAGGCTTGCTGCACAATTTGGCTTCTATTTGGTCTTTCTGTTTTGGGCCCTTTTCTTGATGCCATTTTCTTTATATGGAGGTATCTTTCTGTATCTTTCTGTATATTATTCAAGATTTATAAAAAGGTAGGACAGACATGGCAGGCAACGGTATGCAAAACAGTCTGACGCGTTTCATGCCCCCTACAGGCGCTTACTCATAGAAACCTGGTCAATTTATACGATGGAAGCCACAGTATTAATTCATTACCATCATACTAAAAGAAAGGTTAAAAAAAAAGAGCAGACAACTGAACACGGAATAAATAAAATCAAACATCTTAATCTTACTACAGAAAGCAGTAAAGAGACCCAAAATACCCTTAGACAGCAATGATATATATATATATACATTACAAATTGTTATACATAAACAACATACTAAATGTATTGATAAGCTCATATGTTTAACCATATAAAGAAATAAGGTTTGTACACTAATAGATTTCAATTCCATAATGTGGAAGAGAGAATATGAACATATAAGCACACCAATTAACAAACATCAATGTTCTATTCAAAAAACAAGTACAAATAACGTAACAAATGTTTATTAAATAAATATGAAAGCTTTCCTCTATTAAGCATTAGCATGAACTGATTTATCAAATGTGAATGAATGCCAAAAAGTTAACTAATTATCAATTAAAAAGTTGATGTCACATTCTCTGTTCATACCAGACGGATTTAGGGTTTTTAATTTGAGGATCCAGTATAGTTCTTTTTTGTCCAGAATTTTAGCTTTGTCCCCTCCCCTAGTGGGGAGTCTAGCTACATCAATAATTTGTAATAACAACCTAGCAATATGTGTAAAGTGGAAATTATTAAAATGGCTTGCTATAGTAGAATCTTTATTGTAATTTTTAACATCTCTCACATGTTCATTAAACCTAGTTCTGACCCTTCTTGTTGTTTTGTTGGATTCCAGCATGTGGTTTTAGACTCTCCAGAAACAGCAGTTATGAAGCAGCGGTCACAAAGACCGCTGCTCCATAACCTGTCTGCCTGCTCTGAGCAGGCGGACAGACATCGCCGGAAATCAACCCGATCGAGTACGATCGGGTTAATTGACAACCCCCTGCTGGCGGCCTACACGGCGAGTGTATTGCTTGCCGTATTCAGCGAGGTCTGTCGGACCTGATGCGCACTGTCGGATCAGGTCCGAAAGACCTTGATTACTTGGGGCCAAAGTGTCCTTACCTCTCACTGATACAGAGGAACGTTATGAAGATTTGTTTCTTTTCTTCTTTTTGAGGATTCAGCTGCTGTTTTGAGTGGATTCCAGCATGTGGTTAATTTAAAGGGACAGTACTTCATGCAACACTTAGTATTATATGGTTTTTGGTAGCAGGCATTTAATTATATTTTTTTTACTACTGCCATCTAGCCTTGACTATCATAGGGAGGGCAGCTTTGTGCAGCCCAGAACATGCATCCTGTCACCTTGTCTAGATTGCTGAAGTTGTAGGTGTATCACATAGTTCTATAAAAGAATTTTAAGAAATACAATGGCTTGTTGGGATGGTTTCTGAGCAGAGTTTCTGGCTAACAGGCCCTTTTCAGCTAATTGTCACTAAACAGTTCTCTCAGATACCTTGATGAATGTTTCCTATTTTAAGTGCAGAGATCTTAAATTCTTGTTAGTTCTTGGTGTAGTAACAAGATATCGACCACAACCACACTTCCATTTTTGGTTCAAATCATCTGCAACATGTTTTTTGCCTTTAACAGGAAGATAGTTATACTGACTTCCTTTAATGACAAGTCACTTTGTCTAACCATCAGTAAAAAAAATATATATTTGTTAATTTACCAAATATTTTAGTAATATTACATAAAATTACATGTATTACAGATGTTGCCAATATAACATGGATTAAGAAATGGTTACAACACTAAAAAAAACAATCCACATTATTAGGAATATATATAAAATTAATATTAAAATTATGATTTTTGATATTTATAATCGTTACAGACAAAATGGAAACATTAGAAGAACTAGATCTGAAGCATTCAGTGGTTTGGACATATGTACTTAAAGGAACAGTAAAGTCATAATAAGACAATCATGATTTAGACAGAGCATACCGTTTTAAACAACTTTCCAATTTACTTCTATTATTTAATTCACTTCCTTCTCTTGTTACCCTTTGCTGAAAGGTTTATCTAGGTAAGCTCTGGAGCAGCAAATAACCTAGGTTTTAGCTGCTGATTGGTGGCTGCATATATATATATATATATATATATATATACCAATTGTGGTTGGCTCACCCATGCGTTCAGTTAGAAATTAGTAGTGCATTGCTGCTCCTTCAACAAATAATACCAAGAGAATTAAGACATTTTAATAATAGAAGCAAACTGGAAAGTGGTTTAAAATTGTATGTTCTTGTCACGCCGCTCCGTGTCGGCTTCCGGTCCCATGGCCGTTGCCATGGTTACTGCAGTTGTTGTGGGCTTGCAACGCTGATGTCATCACCACATGCCGAGTCTTGCTCCTGATGCCGAACGGATCATCTGTGGGCCCTCCTTGGAGTGGAAACATTTCATTCTCACATTGACCAAGTATAGGTTGTCTTGTGCTCCCTGGGTGCTTCTTTCTATTACTCTGTTTGCTTATGCTGGATTGCCTTACTGTTGCTAAACTCTGCTTTTCTGTGACTACTCTACTATTTAACCCCTGAACTGCTGGATTGCCTTACTGTTGCCGAACTCTACTTGTCTGTGACCATTCTTCTGATTAACCCCTGAACTGCTGGATTGCCTTACTGTTGCTGAACTCTTCTTGTATGTGACTACTCTACTGATTGACCCCTGAACTGCTGGATTGTTACTGAACTCTGCTTGTCTCTGACTGCTCTATTGATAGACCCCTGAACTGCTGGATCGCTTTATTGTTGCTGAACTCTGCTTGTCTCTGAACACTCTACTGATAAGAAGACTACTGGCCAGGATTGGTCTGATAGGAAAACACCTGCAATCGCGGAATGAAAAGCTCCGTAACGCAACCCTATTGATGTCTATAAAAAAAAATTACGTTTAAACCTACCACCCTAACATAAACCCCATGTCTAAACACCCCTAATCTGCTACCCCTGACATCGCCAACTCCTACATAATGTTATTAACCCCTAATCTGCCACTCCCGATATCACCACCACTGAAATAAATCTATTAACCCCTAAACTGCTACTCCCAATATCTAAGCCACTATACTAAAGTTATTAACCCCCATTTCCCTGCACCCCAACATCGCCCACACTATAATAAAGATATTAACCCCTATTCCGCCGCTCCCCGGCATCGCCACCACTAAATAAATCTATTAACCTCTTAAACTCTGGCCTCCCACATCACTACAACTAAATAAACCTATTTACCCCTAAACCGCCAGCCCCCCACATCGCAACAACCTAAATTAAACTATTAACCCCTAAACCTAACCCTAACCCTAACACCCCCTAACTTTAACATAATTAAAATAGAGCTAAATTAAAGTTATAATTATTAACTAAATAATACCTATTTAAAACTAAATACAAACTTAGCTGTGAAATAAAACCTAAGCTAGCTACATTATAACTAATAGTTATATTGTAGCTAGCTTAGGTTTTATTTTTATTTCACAAGTAAGTTTGTATTTATTTTAACTAGGTAGACTAGTTAGTAAATAGTTATTAAATATTTACTAACTACCTAGTTAAAATAAATACAAACGTACCTGTGAAATAAAACCTAAGCTGCCTTACACTAAAACCTAACATTACAAAAATAAAAAAAAATACCATTACAAAAAATAAAGAACACTAAAATTACAGAAAATAACAAACAAAATTATCCAAAACAATAAAAATTATTCAAATTCTAATATCCTTTTAAAGAAAATAAAAAAACACCCCAAATTAAAAAACCCTAATCTATAATAAACTACCAAGGGCCCTTAAAATGGCCTTTTTTGGGCCCTTAAAAGGGCCTTTTGTAGGACATTGCCCTAAAGATAACAGCTCTTTTCCTACAAAAGAAAAACATACACCCCCTAAGAGTATACAAATCCCCACCCCCCCAAACCCACAAAAAAAAATAAAGTAAAACCTAATCTACCCAGTGCCATGAAAAGGGCATTTGTATGGGCTTTGCCCTTAAAGTGATGGTAAACTCTCCCCTTTTTAAAATCAGATCTGGAATGTAAGAGCTATTTTAGATGGAGTTTAATTCATTAGCTGTAATGAAGATGCAGTATAACATGCTTTTTAATATAGATATGAAATTCAAATACTGCATGCTCCTCCGCCCACTTTAAAAGTAAAATTTTCTGTGAGCTAACAGATTGAATTGTTGTCCAATCAGCACTCTCCCCATATGGCACTTTTGTTGTAGCTAGAGCATTGATTGGAGAGTAATTCAATCATTTAGCTGACAGGAAAATTGACTTTTGAAGTGGGTGGTGTAACGTGGGGTATTTGAATTTCATATCTATATTAATAACGAAGTTATAGCGCATCTTCATTGCACATGATGAATAAAACTCCTTCTAAAATAGCGCTTACATTCCAGATCTGATTTTAAAAAGGGGAGAGTTTACCATCACTTTAACAAGGCATTCAGCTCTTTTGCTGACCATTAGAAATAAAAAATGGCTAGTCTAAAAAGAAAAACCCACCCCAAAACAAAAACAAAAAACCATTACACAAAATAACAAATTATCCAAAATAATAATTATTCCTATTCTAATACTCATTTAAAAAAAACACCCCAAAATAAAAGAAACCTAATCTATAATAAACTACCAATAGCCCTTAAAAGGGCCTTTTGTAGGGCATTGCCCTAAAGAAATCAGCTCTTTTTCTAAACAAAAATACAAAGACCCACTAACATTACAAACCCCCACCACCCAAAACCCACAAAATGGAATGTGTATGGGCATTGCCCTTAAATGGGCATGTAGCTCTTTTTCTTGCCCTTAAAAGGGCATTTAGCGCTTTTAAAAAATACCCAACCCCTAATCTAAAAAAAAAGACCTAACACTAAGCCCTCTTTAGGTACTCACAGTTGCTGAAGTCCCGCTTGAAAGATCTTCATCCCAGGGCTTCATCTTCATCCAGGCGGCATCTTTTATTTTCATCCAGGCGGCATCTTTTATCTTCATCCAGGTGGCATCTTCTATCTTCATCCCGGCGGCATCTTCTATCTTCATTCCGGCGGCGCGAAGCTGGTCCATCCTGAAGACATCCAGCGCGGAGCATCCACTTCATACGGTCGCTGCCGTATTATGAATCTTCAATACAAGGGAGCCTTTTCAATATGGCGTCCCTTGCATTCCTATTGGCTGATTTGATTTTGGAAATTCAAATCAGCCAATAGGATGAGAGCTACTGAAATCCTATTGGCTGTTCAAAACAGCCAATAGGATGAGAGCTTCTGAAATTCTATTGGCTATTCAAATTAGCCAATAGAATTTCAGTAGCTCTCATCCTATTGGCTTATTTGAACAGCAAATAGGATTTCAATAGCTCTAATCATATTGGCTGATTTGAATTTCCAAAATTAAATCAGCCAATAGGAGTGCAAGGGACGCCATTTTGAAAAGACTCCCTTGCATTGAAGTTTCAGTATACGGCGGTGACCCTATGAAGAGGATGCTCCACGCCGGATGTCTTCAGGATGGACCCGCTCCGCACCACCGCCGGGATGAAGATAGAAGGCGCCGCCTGGAGGAAGATAAAAGATGCCGTCTGGATGAAGAAAGAAGACCCCCGTCTGGATGAAGACCTTGCCGCCTGGATGAAGACTTCTCGCCCCCTGAATGAAGACTTCTCACTGCCTGGATGTCCGGACTTCAGGAACTGTAGGTGGATCTTCGGGGGTTAGTGTTAGGATTTTTTAAACTTTTTTTGGGTGGGTTTTTTTTTTAGTTTAGGGTTTGGGCTTTTCAGGGCAATGCAAAAGAGTTAAATGCCCTTTTAAGGGCAATGCCCATACAAATGCCCTTTTTAGGGCAATGGGTAGCTTAGGTTTTTGTTAGAGTTCGTTTTTTTTATTTTTGGGGTTTGGATGGGTGGTGGGTTTTACTGTTGGGGGGTCTTTGTATTTTTTTTTACAGGTAAAAGAGCTGTTTAACTTAGGGCAATGCCCTACAAAAGGCAGTTTTAAGGTAGTTTATTGTAGGCTAGGCTTTTTTTATTTTGGGTGGGCTTTTTATATTTATAGGGCTATTAGATTAGTTGTAATATTTTTTATTTTTGATAATTTCGTTTGTTATTTTTCGTAATTTAGTGTGTGGTTGTTATTATTTGTAATTTTGTATTTTTTATTTTTTGTAATTAGATACTTTGTAATTTTTATAGTAGTGTTAGGATTTTTTAATGTGTATTTTAGTTTTCTTTAATTGGTAGTTAGTTTAATTTTAGTTTAATAGTTATATTAGTTTAATTGTTAGTTTAAACTTAGTTTTAATTTTTAATTTAAGATAGGGAAATTGTAATTTTAATATAAAGTTAGGGGGCGTTAGGTTTAGGGATTACTAGTTTAAATTAGTTTATTGCGATGTGGGGGCTTTTGGTTTAGGGGTTAATAGTTTAATTTAGTATATTCGTTGTGGGGGGTTTGCGGTTTAGGGGTTAATAGGTTTATTATAGTGGCAGCGGTGTCGGGGGGAGGAGCAGAATAAGGGTTAATAACTTTAGTATAGTGGGGACGATGTGGGCAGAGAGCAGATTAGGGGTTAATAATATTTAAATAGTGTTTGCAATGCAATAGGGTTTTGGTTTAGAGGTTAATAACTTTATTAAAGTGGTGACAATGTCGGAGAGCGGCAGAATAGGGGTTCATGACTTAAATATAGTATTTGCAATGTGGGAGGGCTTCGGTTTAGGGGTTAATAGGTAACAGTAGGTTTGTGGGTGTTAGTGTACTTTGTAACAGTTTAGTTATGAGTTTTATGTAGCAGTTTTGTTGCGTAAAACTCATAACTACTGCTCTCAGATGGCGGTACGGATCTTGTCATTATAGGGTGTAACGCAAGCTTTTCAATCTCACCGCAAAACTCGTAACGGCTGTGCTATGGAAGTCCCATGAAAAAACATATTTTTTACGAGTGCGGGACTGACAATGCGTTACAGGCTTAAAGGCTTGTGGTACAGCTATACCGACAAGACTCGTAATGGCTCACCAAAAGCTCACCAAAAATTGGAGACCTGCACAATGGGAATGCTTTTTGCATACTTGAGTTAATAGCACACTATGATCCACTACTACAAAAACATTTGTAAAAAGTGAAGAGAATCTAGGATAGTAGAAGAAAATGCATGCTCATTACGTATCTTGGGCAAACCAAAATAAGTTAATAAATGTATTTAGAAAATGTGTTTTGGACATCATACTCGAAAGTGACAAGGGGTGATTCACACCAGATATTTCACACATCAAACAAAAAATAATTGTTCTACAATATGTTAATAGAGATCCAGGTAGTGAAGACCAAAACATATTCAATAAGCCTTTCTTATATAATCCACTTTTCCCAAAAGACTGGTGCAGAAGTAGCAGAACAGTTTATATCAAGACTGGATGACCATGGCATTGATGTCAAGGATTGAAGAGGCCAAGGATTTAATAATGGAGCTAATATGTCTAAGAAAATTAAAGGAGTTAGAGTACACATACAATAGAAATACCCCAAAGTTATATTTGGCCTTTGTGTTTCCCATTATTTGAATCTTGGTGTACTAGCAGCATCTTGTAGCCCAAATTTCATCCAATATTTGTATGTGTAAATAGCATATATATATATATATATATATATATATATATATATATATATATATATATAGTGGGGCAAAAAAGTATTTAGTCAGCCACCAATTGTGCAAGTTCTCCCACTTAAGAAGATGAGAGAAGCCTGTAATTTTCATCATAGGTATACCTCAACTATGAGAGACAAAATGTGGAAACAAATCCAGACAATCACATTGTCTGATTTGGAAATAATTTATTTGCAAATTATGGTGGAAAATAAGTATTTGGTCAATATCAAAAGTTCATCTCAATACTTTGTTATATATCCTTTGTTGGCAATGACAGAGGTCAAACATTTTCTGTAAGTCTTCACAAGGTTGTCACACACTGTTGCTCTTATGTTGGCCCATTCCTGCATGCAGATCTCCTCTAGAGCAGTGATGTTTTGGGGCTGTCGCTGGGCATCACAGACTTTCAACTCCCTCCAAAGGTTTTCTATGGGGTTGAGATCTGGAGACTGGCTAGACCACTCCAGGACCTTGAAATGCTTCTTACGAAGCCACTCCTTCGTTGCCCGGGTGGTGTGTTTGGGATCATTGTCATGCTGAAAGACCCAGCCACATTTCATCTTCAATGCCCTTGCTGACGGAAGGAGGTTTGCACTCAAAATCTCACGATACATGGCCCCATTCATTATTTCATGTACACGAATCAGTTGTCCTGTTCCCTTTACAGAGAAACATCCCCAAATCATGATGTTGCCAACCCCATGCTTCACAGTAGGTATCGTGTTCTTTCTCCTCCAAACACGAAAAGTTGTGTTTCTACCAAACAGTTCTACTTTGGTTTCATCTGACCATATGACATTCCCAATCCGCATCTGGATTATCTAAATGCTCTCTAGCATACTTCAGATGGGCCCAGACATTTACTGGCTTAAGCAGGGGGACACGTCTGGCACTGCAGGATCTGAGTCCCTGGCGGCATAGTGTGTTACTGATGGTAGCTTTTGTTACGTTGGTCCCAGCTCTCTGCAGGTCATTCACTAGGTCCCCCTGTGTGGTTCTGGGATGTTTGCTCCCCGTTCTTGTGATCATTTTGACCCCGCGGGATGAGATCTTGAGTGGAGCCCAGGTCGAGGGAGATTATCAGTGGTCTTGTATGTCTTCCATTTTCTAATAATTGCTCCCACAGTTGATTTCTTCACACCAAGCTGCTTGCCTATTGCAGATTCAGTCTTCCCAGCCTGGTGCAGGTCTACAATTTTGTTTCTGGTGTCCTTCGACAGCTCTTTGGTCTTCACCATAGTGGAGTGTGACTGTTTGAGGTTGTGGACAGGTGTCTTTTATACTGATAACAAGTTCAAACAGGTGCCATTAATACAGGTAATGAGTGGAGGACAGAGGAGCCTCTTAAAGAAGAAGATACAGTTCTGTGAGAGCCAGAAATCTTGCTTGTTTGTAGGTGACCAAATACTTATTTTCCACCATAATTTGCAAATATTTTTTTTTCCAAATCAGACAATGTGATTGTCTGGATTTGTTTCCACATTTTGTCTCTCATAGTTGAGGTATACCTATGATGAAAATTACAGGCCTCTCTCATCTTCTTAAGTGGGATAACTTGCACAATTGGTGGTTGCCTAAATACTTTTTTGCCCCAATGTATATATATATATATATATATATATATATATATATATATATATATATATAAAATCCAATAACTCTCAATGTGAATCCGCCCTCAGTGGGTCAACCACTTGTAGGTGTGGTGTGATAGATAAATATCCTTCTCAAATAACAGCAACCAGACAGGATTTCTTCAAAAAGGGTCAAGTTTATTGACGTTTAGGGGAGTAAACCTCCCCTTCCTCAGAACATAAAGTGTACAGTAACATACCACCTTAAATAAGCAAACCAATACACAGTAACCTCCCACCTCCTGACCAAAAAAGGCGCCAACATTGCATCATTTCCGGTTCCTCTGCTGTTACCCAGAATTACACACACCGGTATGTGTTTACACAAATGTGAAAATAAATATTATACTTTATACTTTAAAATATCAAAACATCTTAACGACACTAGCGGCAAGTTGATACCGCAAAATTGTGCAATTATGACTAAGTTATTTGAATGTTTGTGAGACAGTGTTTAGGTACAATGCTGGCACGTTAAGATGTTTTGATATTTTAAAGTAAAAAGTATAATATTTATTTTCACATTTGTGTAAACACATACCGGAAGTGATTGGTGTGTGTATTTCCGGGTGACAGCAGAGGAACCGGAAATGATGCAATGTTGGCGCTTTTTTTGAACAGGATGTGGGAGGTTACTGTGTATTGGTTTGCTTATTTAAGGTGGTGTGTTAGTGTACACTTTATGTTCTGAGGAAGGGGAGGTTTACTCCCCGAAACGTCAATAAACTTGACCCTTTTTGAAGAAATCCTGTCTGGTTGCTGTTATTTGAGAAGGATATATATATATATATATATATATATATATATATATATACATACATATCTCTGGAAATACAATATAGGATAGGTAGCCTGATCTTCTTTCTGAGGCTAAACTTGAGACGGATGAAAGACAGTTGGAAGATTCAGAAACCACTAAGTCCAAAAAGACAACAGACAAAAGCAAGCAGTGAAGAGGAAGCAGAAAAAACAGCATTTAAGGTTAATGTTCTTCCTTGTTGCTCTTGATTATTTCATTAGTAAGCTGAACCAGCAGTTTTAATCCATGAAGAACATTTGCAGTTTGTTCACTTATATTTTGAAGTAAAGGATGATATCCCATGACATCTACTGAAACTCTAAATTCTTACTATTCAGATAATCTTACACAGTCTCTAGAAAGTGAACTAAAACACTTTTGATGCCACATTTGCAAACATCTTGGGTCCACTTTACTTGCTGAATTCAATACGTAAACTAAAATCTGAAGGAATATTCTGGTGGGCAGGCGTACTGACAGGTCGCACTGAAACGGAGCTCCGTGCGACCTGCTGAGAATAAAGGACATATTTAACCTTAGTAGTGCCCAGCAGCTCAAATCCTTGGCAGCACCACACTTCGCAATCTGCCGGAACTTTGAATAGCCAACATTCATTCATTAGACTCTAAACACCGACTGTGATGGATCCCATGGAATATTAAATGACAGTGTTAATGTTATATTCCAAAGCTGTATGAATCACCAAGCTTGATAATAATTTATGCACTCTGGTGGAGCACTAAATGGTATATAAGTATATTCAATTTTTATAACGTATTAATTATTAATCAACCGGCATCCACTTGTGTGATATAGTGTAACAGGTGTGTATTTATCCTTTCCAATGGCGTGTATATATTCTGAATATATGTCCTTATATTCACTTCCAAACAGATATAGAATATCACAATGCACAGTACCCACACTGGTATCAAACAAATGACTTTGTAATCACAGTAAATACTTTTATAGATTCCGGTCCTACTCACCGCAGGAAGGGCAAATTTCAGTGTTAGTGGTAGAAGCTCTGATCCGTGTTGATTCTTCTTGGTTGTCCTTACACGCTGTACACACCTGCAGGGTAGCTCAGTGATTGACTGCTATACAGGCTATGGTAGCTTTGAAAAACACACGTCGGAAGGCAGTCTTTCCCCCTGTGTGTTTGGGTAACAATTGTATCTGTGCTTATATCAATTTTAAAATGATTTAATAAAGTTTACTAATTTTTAACTAAGTTGTGCTGCCTGCATTCACCTCCACTAACTTCTTTTGGAATTTCTTATGGAACTTTGAATAGCCAGGAGCCGTCATTCAGCTCCACCACCGGAGGAGATACAGTAAGAACCGCTGGACAGCAGGCCACAACAGACACCTGCGACGCAAGAGCAGACTACCTCAGCACTCATACACAGAGCGGTCCATAAGTGGAGAGAGGGAAAGAGGAAGCAAGGTAGTTGGAGGGGAAGGAGACCCAGAGGGCCCGAACAGAGCAACACTAATTAGGCACGAAGCCAAGCGCCATCTTGGGGCCTTAAAAAGTTTTCCATATACAAGCCTGGGCCACCGGACAGTTTGATAAGGGCCGAAAAGTGAGAACAAAAGAGACAATATTTAAGGCAAATCCCTACAGAGATTAGCCGAAAATATACATAAGACTAGTATAATCTGACTCCTTATACACCTAGAACCAGGTTTGCATAAGCCACAACACAGACCGCATTCAGCACGACACACTGGGCCTTAAAGTTGTGAATTCCTGGGAGTAGGATTGCACCAAAGCGCTCCTCACGCAAATAACAGATTTGGGGGAGATTGCCTGACCCCTTCATACTCACACCCAGAAGCTTATAGGGTGACACAGGGGTTCCAACCTCTTCCACACAAATCTGAGCCCCAAGACTCCTTTATGATAGATTCCACCTGCATGCCACAACTGGCCATGACACACTAAACAAAGGCCAGATACCCCCTCCCCCTCACACTAGACCCTCCAGAAACATAATATAAACTGGTTCTTTGTATACTAACATAAGAATACCAAAACCTCTTGCCTTACCCGACTCATAGAAAAGTCCTTTATCCTAGAACAGCCTGCATGCAAAAATATTACACTCCATATAATAAAAAGACTGACAAAATGTCGGGAAAGCAAAAGCAATCAGAAAGACGCCAAAAAAAACCAAGTGGAAATCCACGAGATGGCGCAGAAACCTCTGCATTCTCAGTACAGGACATGCACCCTATAGTGTCACAGCTCTCAGCACTTTTCTTGCCCAAGATTGAGCAGCTCCAGATGGGCATGGACACCCTGTCCACAGACTTCAGAGCCTTCTCATCTCGCCTGGCCACTGTCGAGCACAAAATAGAGGAGGGTGAGGAAAGGTACAGAGAAACATCTTCATCAATCTCTAACCTTCAGAAGCAAAATAAGATACTATAAGACAAACTGGATGAGTTAGAGAACAGGTCCAGAAGGAACAACATCAGGATAGTGGGAGTTCCAGAATCTATCCCACCAAGGGCCTTAATGGACTTTGCAGAAACCATTCTCCCAGCCCTACTCAAGCTTCCTACCTCCAGTATACCTTGCACTGCAGAGAGGGTCCACAGAATTGGAGCATCTCAGCAAGAGGAAGGCCTTGACCAAGCCCCAAGACAGATAATGGTACGCTATTTAAATTTCAAAGACAAAATGCTACTACTCCGAGCATACAGACAAATGCCGCCCATCGTTTATGAAGGGAAGAGGATATACATCTTTCAAGACTACTCGGCAGAAGTTTCTAAAAAGAGGAGAGAATTCTCACCCTACTGCAGAGATCTAATACCCCAAGGGGAATCCATTGCACTCCTGTATCCAGCCAGGCTGCGACTACAAACGACACAAGGTCTGAAGATATTTGAGACACCAAAGCACCTACAGGTGTTCCTGGAGCAGACTAGGAGAAACACAGAGCATCCGCAACAAGCCCAACAAGAAGAGGACAACACCACTTGAACAAGGAAAGTAATTTACCGGTCGTTTCAGACTCGCACTCTAGACCAAATGGTCTACTCTGGCCAAATGGAGGGCCACTGGGAACTCTGAGTGGTACAAAACACTGTTTACATATCTTTTTCAGAAAAGGGGGGGCTGTTGGGCTCTTGAAAAGTTTAATTGTTTGTGTTGTTGTCTGTTAGAGAGGGACCAGTTAACAGATTTTAAGGTAAATATTTGTATTCAGCCAAAGCAGACAGGGAGGTAGAGATTATCATAAACTGTACTCATTTGTTGCTTAACCTTTCAGAGACTGGGAAGGGGTGGCAGAACTACCTTGAGAATCTCAGCGAGACTGCACTCTCTCCCTCGACTGGCTAACTGTAAGTACGCAAGGCAGATCATACACACTACTGACTCACTACACTTTACTACGCAGGGGTGGGTGGCGGAAGTAATTCACACTACATATGAAGGAAAGCGAGCTACGCTAGAATTGCTACCACGATTTTATAGCTGTAGTTAAAGGGACACTGAACCCATTTTTTTTTTTCTTTCATGATTCAGATAGAGCATGCAATTTTAAGCAATTTTCTAATTTACTCCTATTATCAATTTTTCTTCGTTCTCTTGCTATCTTTATTTGAAAAAGAAGGCATCTAAACTTTTTTTTGGTTCAGGCTCTGGACAGCACTTTTGTATTGGTGGATGAATTTATCCACCAATCAGCAAGAACAACCCAGGTCGTTCACCTAAAATGGGCCGACATCTAAACTTACATTCTTGCATTTCAAATAAAGATACAAAGATAATGAAGAAAATGTAATAATAGGAGTAAATTAGAAAGTTGCTTAAAATTTCATGCTCTATCTGAACCACGAAAGAAAAAATTTGGGTTCAGTGTCCTTTTAACTATTTTTTTTTGCAAAACACATCAAAAATACATTACAAAGTACACTTACACTTATAATAACACTCAAAGATATGAGATGTGTGTGTATATACTTATATATATTTATTTATATATATATATATATATATATATATATATATATATATATATATATTTCCTTAAAGGGAAAGCACAATCTCACCACTCCATTGATGCCACGGTGCTCTGCTACATATCATCCAAGTACTCCACAGAATGCAGGCACTCATTGGTCTTATTAAAATATTCCAAATTTATTAAGGCATAGTTAAAATGACATAACATTTCGGCACCACATTGTGCCTTTGTCAAATGTCAGCATGAGAACAAAGAATATGCAACACACTTAAAACCAATACGTATTGGTTTTAAGTGTGTTGCATATTCTTTGTTCTCATGCTGACATTTGACAAAGGCACAATGTGGTGCCGAAACGTTATGTCATTTTAACTATGCCTTAATAAATTTGGAATATTTTAATAAGACCAATGAGTGCCTGCATTCTGTGGAGTACTTGGATGATTTGTAGCAGAGCACCGTGGCATCAATGGAGTGGTGAGATTGTGCTTTCCCTTTAAGGAAATATATATATATATATATATATATATATATATATATATATATATATATATATATATATATATATATATATATATAAAATCATTAAAATTATGGGGGGGAGATAAAAAACTGAAATTAAAATCCTCCATGCCTCAAAATGAAATCAATGCATAGAAAATTAGCACATCTAGGCAAGAATCCCCGCTTGCTTTTCCCCAGAAATACCTCATATACAATGTTACCAATGCACAAGAAATTTCTGGGTAAGTTATGCAAATTAGATATGCAAATTCTCAGTTTTTTATCTCCCCCCCCTAATTTTTTCAACTCGACTAGTGCAAAAATCTTAAAGGATTAGTCTAGTCAAAATCAAACTATGAATCAGGTAGAGCAAGTTATTTTAAGCAACTTTCTAATTTACTCCTATTATAAATGTTTCTTCGTTCTCTTGGTATCTTTATTTGAAAAAGCAAGAATGTAAGCATAGGAGCTGGCCCATTTTTGGTTCAGCACCTGTTTAGCACTTTCTGATTGGTGTCTAAATGTAGCCACCAATCAGCAAGCACTACCCAGGTGCTAAACCAAAAATGGGCCGGCTCCTAAGCATACATTTAAACAAAGAGAACAAGAGAACAAAGAAAAATTGATAATAGGGATACAATAGAAAGTTGCTTAAAATTGCATGCTCTATCTGAATCATGAAAGTTTAATTTTGACTAGACTGTTCTTTTAATTCTAGCGGAGTTTTCTCTACAGCGAAAAATAGTCCCTGTAAAAAAAATATACGAAAATAAAAACACGATAATGAGTTGAGGAAGTGAAATCAAAGGGGATTTAGTAGAACATAATTAGTTAGCAAATTCCCAAAATAATTTATAGTCACCATGTGTGTCTCTCTCAATTAAATGTCATGGTAATACCGTCTGTTAAATAGCAAGCTTTGTAAGTCTTGAAATATAAGTGATTGCACCAAAAACAGATACTATTGATCCTGCCCTACTTGACAGACACACTATTTATAAAAAAGGTATGTGTATCTTTAACTATATTTTTTTATTTTATAAATATCTATACCAAGAGGAAAGTTATAATGCAGTTGGATTATTTGTTATTAATTATAATTACAGGACAGATAAAAAAAAATATGGCAATCATGATTTTATTTTGTTTATAACATTGCAATTAAATGATATTCAGTTATCCTTAAAGTGAATGTAAACTTTGATGAATGAATTGGAGGAAGCAGGATTAGTCATTGCTGACATGTGAATAGAGGATCTCTAGGTGGGGGAAGCTGTTCTAGCTGTGAAAAGAAAAAAAAAGGTAATTTTTTTAACAAAACGGCTGCTTTGTAAACTTTGATGAATGAAAGTGCCCCTGTTTTTAATAGTATTTTTAAAAAACAGGCTTTCATTCATCAAAGTTTACCTTCACTTCAAGGTATACTTGACAAAAAAAAGATGGTTTCTCTAGATTTTTCTATAGTGTTGCAGTTTGATATCCTCTAATCTCTTACCAAAAGCAAATGGAGAACTATCAAAGGTGATAAAATCATTCTAATGTATGTGGTATTCAGTTTTACACTATTTAGATAAACAGTCTTGATTATAGTCTTAAATAAAATGTTTAATAATTGAACTTTTAAACTTTTTTAAAAAAAAAATTTTAATAGATTTTTTTTTCAATATCAATCATTAATTCTTATATGTGGAAAGCACCTGTTTTTTAAGGAATGTGCTAAGCATTGTATTACACCACAGTTATTAATGTTAACACCCAAAAGTGCCAGCTGCTCTTAATTTGCAAGGTAGTATCCTCTTTACAAGTCTAGTGCTCTGTGTAGAGCAAGAAAAGAGATAAATAAAAAGGGTAAAGGAGAGTGAATTTAAAATAATGGAAAGGAAAGAAATTTGGTCTACCACCTAGGCCCCCAACATCCTTAATATTTAGTTATATGGTCAAATTTTTTACCTTTATATATTTTAGAATACAGCCTCCCATGCATTGCATTTTGCAATTTAATTTATAATGTGTACTCAAATGTAAAGTTAACATCTACAGTATCTATCTATTTATCTATCGATCATCTATCTACTTATCTATCTGTTTATCTAATCTATCATCTATTTATCTACTTATATATATCTATCTATTATCTATCTGTCATCTATCTATCTATCGATCTACCTATCTATCTACCTTTCTATCTATCTATCTATCTATCTATCTATCTATCCTATATCTTTGTATCTAGAGAAAGAGAGACACCACAAGTAAGAAACTGCACACTCAAATTTAAGCATCTGTCAAGTAGTAACTTTTTAACTTTTACATAAGCTAGAAAATAATTTACAAGGTCTTCTAGAGTAAACAATAAGCTTACAAGAGCAGAAAGGCCATCTCCACACATGTACTATAAAAATAAAAAGTAAATAAGCAAAAAAGTAAATTGTGTTTCATTTAGAAGACTTCACAATTTAAAACTAGGGGGCATTTTAATAACAAAATTATTTTTATAGTTCCAGTATTTAGTCAACTAGTGAGATTTTATAATGTACCATCATAGGCGTCACTACAGGAGGGCCAGGGGGGCAATTGCCCCCCAAGGTTATTCTTTGTCCCACCATGTGCTTTCCGGCCGCAAGGGCGCCTAGTTTGTCATTTCCTTTAGTAGTCAACATGGAACAGGTTTGTGCATAAGGGGACAGTGCAGAGGAATTCCAACAGATGACGTTTATAAATTTTGCAAAAGCAATCAGGCGGTGCTGCACCTCTGGTGTGCAGGAACAAGCTTTTACCAGTCATCCCTGTACTAACCTGTGAAAACAGCAGGAGGAGAAGCACTCTCTGCTAGGTAGGAGGCTGCACCCTATACTAGTACATTTCAACTACTGATCCGTTTTATCCTTTTGGTGTCCAATTTCTTTTCATTTGTTATCAGCATGGTTGCAGCAGCTGCTCCTCCATTACCTATAAACACAGCTTGGGTCCCTACGCATAATAATTCCCCGTCCTTCCTGCTCATTGCAACTTGTTCTGTTGTATCATGGAGCACTGGGACTTGGGGAAAAAAGTTTGATGAACCCTGATTTACAGAGCCCCGGTGTTTGCTAAAATTGCTTCAAACTATAACGAAAAGATTTTGAGAGTTTTCCTCTCTTTTTTAGTTCTGAAGCAATACCTGAAGAATAAGAAGAGAAACTCTCGAAAGCTTGTCTTTTAAGTATTAGGTTAGTACAATAAAAAGGTATCATTCTATACTGCATTACGCTGGTATTAGGAAATCTTATTTATGTATAGTTTTTTTTTAGTGGTATAATTTAGTGGCTAAAATTATTAGTGCCCCGTCACTGCGTACTGTGCTTAGGAGGACTTATTTCATTTTTATGACTAGTACTAGCATTTTTATTTTATAATTATATATATCCATCTTTAAAAAAATTGGAAGATTGTCCTTAGTAACAACATCCTATTAAAATGAATTATTGGATTTTCAATCTGCTTTAAAAGTTAATTATTGTGTACAGTATTTTCTTTTACAATCTTTTTCTCAATATATTAATATAGTGTTCAATTCAGAAATAAATGCCCCAAACTAAACTATAGCATTAAGGTTAATCTGTGAGGAATGTTATAACACTATAGCTGAATAATCACTAATTAAGACTGTTAATATTCAAATAATTTATCTGAAAGCAATAGAAATGTAAAAAAACAAGGGGTTGACACCAAGGTGTCGTAATATACAACGTGGTGTGATCTGTTAGGTAAGGTATAGTCATCCAGGTAAATAGAACAAGAAAAGGCTATGTACATAATGTGGTGCCACAGTCCTGTATAGGCGCTAGGGGGTGAATACATGAGGGAAATAAAGACACTCACTGCTGCTCTACCTACCCCTGAGTGGGAATCCTGGTCATGTGTCGGCAAAAGAGCCCTGAGCTCATAGCTGCAAAATGGAGCACTTTCCAGATAACCCACCCATTAATGGTAGTTCCAAGCGGTGTGTCCAACCTCCTCACACTACTATGTGCAGATCACTCCCCTGCCAGTGACCATCTTTGTGGCTCCAACAAGCAAACAGCCGTCCTCTCCCCGGGTGATGATGTCAGTGGATGCGTCTCTGTATTTGAGCCCCCAAGCTCCAGAGGATATCATAGAAAAAATAACGAAGTTGAACACAAATCCAGTAGGTAAAAAGATCAGTTTATTGTAATTCAATACAGGATAAAACACCGGACAGAAGGTGAGTGGAATAAACACGATCTTATGTGTTTTGGCTATCCTACCAAAGTCATAGATCATAAACCTTCAGAAGAGAAGGCATGTTTTATAGGACAAATGTTTGCCCTATTATTCAATTAAAAATATGTTACTAACAATTAACTCTTGCTATATTGGGACCAGACATGATTACATTATTAATATTATATATTGCAGCAGCATCTAACTGCTAACTTGTGATTGAGACATGGTTAAGACTTAACAAATAAAACACAAGGTAATGTAAGGAAGCAATATAAGTATATAAAATGGTTTACATGACACAATCAGATACTAGTATTCCCATAATATTTTTTTTTCCATATATTTTTATAGCAAACACAAGTGAAGTGATTGAACATTTATAGATCTAAGGAGGAAGTGTTCAGTGCTATATATTGAGATTTCAATAAACATATGTTGTGATACATCAATATATAAGCACTTGTCTACATAAACAATGCTCCAATGCAGCAATCATGAGTATTAGCATTATTTCATCTAAAGGGAAGTTTTAAACGTGTGACACACATGAAATATGAATACAGTATTTACACATTTTACATATGGGCATGATTCATTCTGCAATAATTGATGAATAAACAAGCAAATTTATGAGACCAACACATCAAGTCCCAAATTAAGTAGTGCTAAGACCATTATTTCCAGAAATGATGTCAAACTGAGAATTGAACCCTTCAGGTACCACAGTTTTAAGTTTGTGGAACCAATAGATTTCTGGCCTTTCTAGGATTGATTGTCTGCTTCCACCTCTGGTACATAAACTACTTCAATGGCATTCCACCTAAACGTCTCTACATTTTTATGATGAAAATCAATAAAATGTTGTGACAGAGCAGAACAATGAATTTCATTCGTGATATATCCTTGGTGCTCTTTTATCCTAGTTTGGATATTCCTGGTCGTAAGGCCAACATATTGCTTTTTATGTTCCATGCACTCTATAAAATATATCATGAAGGTAGTCGAACATTTTATGCAACCCCTAGTTGTAAAGTTCTCTTCCATAGTATAGGAGATAAAATTGGCACCTTGTTTCATGGAGGAGCAAGATTTACACCAAGTTTTGCCGCATCTATAAGTACCTGCTACTTCTAGCCAAGAACTTCTTCTGGTAAGTTTGGGTAAAATACTACTCAGTGAGAGTAAATTACCCAAAGTCAAACCAAGAGAATAAACAAAATCAAACCCTTTGTCAATTACATGTTTCAATGTGTCATCACCGTATAAAATTGGTATATATTTTCTGACAATTTTAAAAATTTCAGGAAATTGGCTTAAATATTTGGTCACAAATTTCAAGCTTTCTGATTTTCTTGTTTTTTTGTCATAATACTTCTTTTTTAAGAGTTCTTTTCTGTTTAGGGGTTTCACCTTGTTATAAACTCTTTCCATCATTCCCTTAGAGTAACCTCTGTCTAGGTTATATAAATGTATCCAATTTAAAACTAACACATCACAGAGCAGAAGCTAAAAAACAACTATAGACATTTTAGTTTGCTCTGCATATAACTCTTACCAGTCAAATACAGGGCAGTTGGATCCTTGGGGGACTGACTACACAGCTCCCTCCCTAGAACTATCATTGCATTCTATTGAAATACCACCGGTGTGGTGTCTATGTGGTTTCTATTGAAATACCACCGGTGTTTATGTTAGTCTATCAAGCTGTTTCATTAAAATATGATAAGATGAGTGAGATTCAGAAAATTCACTGACTTGATTTATATAGGAACTTGTGAAGTTTGGCTAATACGTGAGGACAGTGAAATTCGAAAGGCTGGAGAGACCTCTTAGTAAATTTAGCAGACAGTGATGTTAATTTGCAATACTATAAACCAGGGATTGCCAACATCCTAAGACATGGGGGCTGGTTGACAATATTTTAGAGTCCTTAAAGGGAATGTAAATGTTCATGAATAAGTGCCCGGTTTTTAAAAATACTATTAAAAACAGGGGCACTTTTTATTCATTAAACTTTACATTGAAGCGTTTTTTTTTTTTAAATTGCGGTGCTGTACTTAGCACCGCAATGACAAAACCGTCTTCCTCCAATCATTGTGTGCACACCAAGGCGTCCATCTCGTGAGGCCACGCTACGATTGGAGGAAGCCAGTTTTGTCATTGATATGCTAAGTACAGCAGGAAATTTAGAGGGAAGATTGCAGGTCTTGTTTTCCTAAAGAAAAAGGTAAGTATTTTAAAAAATGCTTCAATGTAAAGTTTAATGAATGCCCCTGTTTTTAATAGTATTTTTAAAAACACTCATTCATTAAAATTTACATTCACTTTAAGGGCTGCATACAAATTTATAATTATTAAACACACAAATAATAATATGCTTCCTACAAATGTTCAGTGGGATTTAGCTAATGTTGCAGGGTACTCTCATCTTCTGTTTTCCCCTTAACAGGGCTCTTTTAAGTTGTGGACGCACATTTTTATTTCTGCCTTTTCTTAAGGCCACAACAAATATGGCACACAATCTTACTTGAGCTTTTTCCCTGGGGGCGCCGCATGAGACCCTTGGACCGCCAGTTGGCCATCCCTTCTCTCAGCCATTACTTAAAACGGAAGCATTGCATATTGAGCCATACATGGGAAAACTTAATGAGCTTGAAAAAAAGAGATGTGAGTAAAAATTAAACTTTAATGGCACTTAAATTGAATGTAAAGATACTTTTCACTGTAGTTTTATTATCAAATTTGCTCTGTTCTCTTGGTATTCTTTGTTGAAAAGCATATCCATACAGCCGTGAGAGCAACAATGCACTATTGGGGTTAGCTTGTGGTTATTGGATAAACACTTACCAATGACCACATGAGTTCAGCTAGGTCCCATTAGTACATTGCTGCCATGAAGAGATCTAATGTAATAAAGAGTGTAATAATAAAATGTTCTAACATTACTGAAAAAAATGTTTTCTTATTAAGTAATGTAAGATTGGTTAGTGACTGGTGCGTGTTATTTTTCTTCATTCTCTTTATACTGTTATTCACAATGAAAATGTTTTCTTCTCGTGTAGAATGACAACAAAATGATGGATAACAAAACATTCCATAAAGACTTCAACATTTTAGCATTTTCTACTAACAGTGAGAAGCACCACCTTTTCATTGTCTTCTTGCTGATCTACTTAACTGGAATACTTGGAAATCTTATCATTATTGCAGTGATTTTAATGGATTCTCACTTACATACCCCAATGTATTTTTTTCTTTGCAACTTGTCTTTTGTAGACATTTGTTACACCACAGTTACTCTTCCTAAACTGATGGATATTTTACTGACTGGAAACAATTCAATGTCCTTCATTGACTGCTTCACTCAGCTGTACTTCTTCATTTTTATTGGTAGCATAGAGGTCCTTTTATTGTCTTCTATGGCTTATGAGCGTTATATTGCTATCTGTAACCCTTTACAATACCACCTTATTATGCATAAGAAAAAGCTTGTCCTGCTTTTGGTAGGCATATGGATATATGGATGCGGAAATTCAATGTTTGTTACCATAGTTGCTTCCAATTTAAATCTGTGTCATTCAAATACAATTCAGCAGTTTTTCTGCAATGTTAAGGCTCTGGCAAACATCTCTTGTTCTGAACAAGGATTTAACATTATAATTTATGTTGAGACATTGCTTCTTGGACTCAGTCCACTGTTGCTAAGTTTAACTTCGTATGCCAAAATCTTAAAAATTATCGTTCACATTAAGTCTGATAGTGGGAGAAAGCAAACCTTTTCCACTTGCACATCCCATCTAATTGTACTTTTTCTTTTCTATGGCACTATTCTTTGCATGTATATGAGACCACCTTCAAAACATACAGATGTTTTGGACCAGATGTTCTCAGTATTATATGCTGCTGTTGCACCCATGCTAAATCCACTGATATATAGTCTAAGGAACAAAGAGGTAAAAAGTGCTATGATGAGAATTGTCACAATGAAAAACTAGACAAATACAATGTTATTAAAGATTCTGTTTTACACATTAAATTTCATTCATGCAAAGTAGTAATGGCAATGAATCACTCCCATTGCTAGTTTAATGAGACCTATTACTCAGAAAGAGCAGCAGTTAATAATATTTCAAACATTTTCTGCATAAAAAAAAGGCTAAGTAAATGCTATTTGAAGAAACCAAAAGGAAGTGTATGATTATGAGTCCTGGGACTTTGTTGCTGATTGGCTAGCATGAACAATTCACACAGGTAAAAAAAATTACATTGTTTTAATTATTATATCCCTAGTAGCTTGTTCTTTTGCAGGTCACCACTTGGGAGCAGCCTCTTTTAGTCCAAGTGTGCCTTTCACAGAGAAGGACTTTCTTGAAGTATATCAGTCTGATCGGTCCAAAATACCAGGCAATCCTCCTCTGAACAAGGAACATGGCAACCTTAGACGATCGTTTAGGCCTTCTAAGGTCTTGTCAGTGAGGTGCAGGCACATCGGGAAGGGAGTCCCCATCTGATTTCCCCCATCACACTTAGGGAGACGTTCCACAGGGTCATTATGTTAATATACACAGACAGATAAGCACTCAACCAGGAAGGAATAATGGTTAAGTAGCTTGCTCTTTGGCAGGTCACCACCTGGGAGCACCCTCTTTTCGCTATAAATGTGTTTACTTTCTCATAAGATATAATAGATTCCAAAATACATTGTTCTAATTTAGTTTTACCCTGTTTAATAAATTATTTCAATAAATTAAGTTTTACATTTTTGTGATTATGTTACTAAAGTGACCTTGAAAATGTTATAATTTCCAAGCCCTCTGTGATACTCATTATTCATGTAGTGGCATGCTCTTCAAAGTGCATAGAAACACATGCATGTGTAGTATGTTACTCCTGACCGCAAATGAAAAAGAACATAGGCATATCCTTAGTGTTATTGCCCTTACTGGCGATCACAGAACATGGAATTAGAGCCCACCTTACAGAGGAAGTGATTCAAGAAGTAGCATACTCCAAAACAGAACAGAAGGACTGTCTTTAGTTTTATACAGTAAACACATATTGGAGCTTGTTTTGTGCCCCTATTTCAACAAGCAATATAGTGAATAATTTTTTTTTTTAAATTCAATAATAATAAAATTAAAATCAAATTCTAAGCAGTTGTTGAACAAGTCTGTCATGGTTGTTGTTTATCAAAGTCAACCTGTTATGGTTTTCTTCCCTACACATAATATTATACATATTTAATTATGATTTGAAATTATTAAATTAAAAAGTCAGACACGTAACAAACTCTCAACTAGATTATGAGTTTTGCGGTATGAGTGAAAAAGCAGCGTTATGGCTCTTTTTCACTACCACTGGTATTACGAGTCTTGCAGGTTTAGCTGCACTGCACACTTTTTTGGCCGGAACGCAATGTAACTACCGCAGCTTTCAAAAAGTCCTTTTTCAATGGGACTTCCTTTGCGCCGGTAAAAAAGTAAAAAAGTGAGCAGTACAGCCTAAAACTACAAGATCCATAACGTAAACTGAAAGTCAGTAGTTATGGGTTTTATGCTACAATGCCGTAACATAAAACTCATAACTAAAGTGCTAAAAAGTACACTAACACCCATAAACTACCTATTAACCCCTAAACCGAGGCCCTCCCGCATCGCAAACACTAAAATAAAATTATTAACCCCTAATCTGCGCTCCCGACATCGCCGCCACTATAATAAACATATTAACCCCTAAACTGCCGTACTCCCGCATCGCAAACACTAGTAAAATATTATTAACCCCTAATCTGCCGCCCCAACGTTGTCGCTACCTACCTACACTTATTAACCCTTAATGTCCCGCCCCCAATGTCGCCGTCACTATACTAAAGTTATATTAAAGTATTGCTGGTTGACAGTGGATGTGGTGGGATTATATTCCGCCATTCCACACGACAAGGGTTTACAGGCAGTTAGACCTTTGCTAGACTATCTGAGTGAATATACGCAGGAGTTAAAGGACTATATTTTGCGAGTCATCAAATTCCTACTAAATCACAATTATTTCAGCTTTAGTGGACAATTCTATCTGCAGAGGTGTGGGACAGCGATGGGGGCTAAATTCGCCCCAGCCTATGCTAATTTGTTCATGGGCTGGTGGGAGCTGTCCCACGTCTTTGCAGATACGAATCCTTTTGGCGAACAGATAGTGGGATACAAACGCTACATAGATGACCTGCTGTTTGTCTGGGCAGACAGCAGGGAATCAAGTGAGCAGTTTGTGTCATACCTCAACAGCAATGATGTTGGCCTGTCTTTTACTTTTTGTTTTGATATGATCCAGGTGGATTACCTTGATATCACGCTAATAGGTGACACTGTTGCTGGTGGGGTAAGGACAAGACTCTTCACTAAGCCCATCTCGGCTAATTCATTTATTCATGCGAGGAGTAGCCACCCACACCATATGCACTATGGCGTGGCAAAAGGCCAGCTAATCAGAGCCAAGCGCAATTGCTCTGATGATTCTGATTATGTAACTGAAAGCAAAATACTGGTACAGAAACTGAGAGGAAGGGGTTATCCAGAGGGTTCAATTAATAGAGCCCTGAGGGATGTCAATGGTATGTCCAGAGAGACACTACTGCAGTCCAAACCCCCCAGACAAAAAACCACAGGTGAGATCACCTTTGTAACTACTTATTCTAGTCAGTACAATAACATTTGTAATATCATCAGAAAGAACCTCCAAATTTTAGAGGTGATGATATTTTGAAAAATGTTGTAGACAAAGGCTGCAGATTTGTTTTGAGAAGAAACGTTACTATTGGTAATATGATCTCCCCCAGCATGTTAAAGAAACCAAAGAAAGAGAGCAGCTGGTTAAGCTGCAAAGGGCATTACAAATGTGGCACTATAAGTTGTACAGCCTGCAATTATACATCAGTTAGCAAGGTGTTTCAATCCACACAGACACATAAAGTATATGAATGCCAAAAATGTACAAACTGCAGAACTGAATTCGTAGTGTATATGGTGGTATGCCATCAATGTAAACTACAATACGTAGGGTGCACCTCCAGAGAGGCATGTACGAGAATTAGGGAGCACCTCAATGACATTGACAAAGAAAGAACTACCACGGGAGTAGCGAAGCACTTCTTGCATGCTCACCAAGGAAACGTTAGCACCCTTAGATGGATGATAATATATGTAATAGATAAAAAACCTAGAGGGGGCAATAGGATGAATGAATTGTTCTGTAGAGAGGCATACTGAATTTTCACCCTAAACACACGCAGACCAGCAGGTTTGAATATAACAGATGATATAATAAATTCTGGGAGTAACAGAGATAATAGGAAAGAATTGGGCATTGTTAAATTATGGAATAGGTTAAAACATATGAAATTGCATTATTATATTAACCAAACTATGGAGAAACTGATTAATCCTAAGGTCATACTCAAATCGGTATAAGTACAAACGTTATTTATTGAGAATAGGGTTTAGGAATGGTAAAAATCTCACCATCATAGGGTAGCATTTCATTGTACATTATACAAAACATATGGCGTAAGTGAGAGAAAGCAACACATTACTTAGACATAGTTAAGTTTCAATACCCATGTTCCCCCCTTTTTTGATAATCAATTATAAGTGGTTTTAAGTAACTGTATAATAATTATATCTAAATACCGTAATAGGAGTATTTATTGCTGTAAATATTATCCACCTATATAGAGGGTTGTTCTAACAACAGCGCACATGTAACAAACATTTAAAAGCGCAAACAGGGACAATGAGATGCAAGATATCTTTAGACAAGCTAGTAATGAGCGCCTAGATTTAGAGTTCTGCGTTAGGGGGTCCTAACGCTGGTTTTTACCGCCCGCTGGTATTTAGAGTCAGTCATTAAAGGGTCTAACGCTCACTTTCCAGCCGCGACTTTTCCATACCGCAGATCCCCCTACGCCATTTGCGTATCCTATCTTTTCAATGGGATCTTTCTAACGCTGGTAGAGTCTTCGCTGAAGTTGAGCGTTAGAAATCTAACGACAAAACTCCAGCCGCAGAAAAAAGTCAGGAGTTAAGAGCTTTCTGGGCTAACGCCGGTTCATAAGCCTCTTAACTACTGTGCTCTAAAGTACACTAACACCCATAAACTACCTATGTACCCCTAAACTGAGGTCCCCCCACATCGCCGCCACTCTATTAAATTTTTTTAACCTCTAATCTGCCGACCGCACACCGCCGCCACCTACGTTATACTTATGTACCCCTAATCTGCTGCCCCTAACACCGCCGACCCCTATATTATATTTATTAACCCCTAATCTGCCCCCCCAACGTCGCTGCTACCTTACCTACAATTATTAACCCCTAATCTGCCGACCGGACCTCACCGCTACTATAATAAAGTTATTAACCCCTAATCCGCCTCACTGCCGCCTCAATAACCCTATAATAAATAGTATTAACCCCTAATCTGTCCTCCCTAACATCGCCGACACCTAACTACAATTATTAACCCCTAATCTGCCGACCAGACCTCACCGCTACTCTAATAAATGTATTAACCCCTAAGCTAACTCTAACCCTAACACCACCCTAATTTAAATATAATTTAAATCTAACGAAATAAATTAACTCTTATTAAATAAATTAATCAAGACTTCAGCCGGAGGATGGACGTCTTCAGCCCCCGCTTGGGCTTGGATCAAGACATCGGAGCCTGGACCGATCGGTGATACCCGGCGTGGTGAAGATAAGGTAGGAAGATCTTCAGGGGCTTAGTGTTAGTTTTATTTAAGGGGGGTTTGGGTTAGATTAGGGGTATGTGGGTGGTGGGTTGTAATGTTGGGGGGGGGTATTGTGTTTATTTTTACAGGCAAAAGAGCTGTTTTCTTTGGGGCATGCCCCGCAAAAGGCCCTTTTAAGTGCTGGTAAGGTAAAAGAGCTTTTCTATTTTAATTTTAGAATAGGGTAGGGCATTTTTTTATTTTGGGGGGCTTTGTTATTTTATTAGGGGACTTAGAGTAGGTGTGATTAGTTTAAAATTGTTGTAATATTTTTCTAATGTTTGTAAATATTTTTTTATTTTTTGTAACTTAGTTCTTTTTTATTTTTTGTACTTTAGTTAATAACTATTTAATAGTTACCTAGTTAAAATAATTACAAAATTACCTGTAAAATAAATCCTAACCTAAGTTACAATTAAACCTAACACTACACTATCAATAAATTAATTAAATAAAATACCTACAATTATCTACAATTAAACCTAACACTACACTATCAATAAATTAATTAAATACAATACCTACAAATAAATACAATTAAATAAACTAACTATTTAATAGCTATTGTACCTGGTTAAAATAAATACAAAGTTGCCTGTAAAATAAATATTAATCCTAAAATAGCTACAATGTAATTATAATTTATATTGTAGCTATATTAGGATTTATTTTACAGGTAAGTATTTAGCTTTAAATAGGAATAATTTATTTAATAAGAGTTAATTTATTTCGTTAGATTTAAATTATATTTAACTTAGGGGGGTGTTAGGGTTAGACTTAGCTTTAGGGGTTAATACATTTATTATATATAGCGGCGAGGTCCGGTCGGCAGATTAGGGGTTAATAATTGTAGATAGGTGGAGGCGACGTTTGGGGCGGCAGATTAGGGGTTAATAAATATAATATAGGGGTCGGCGGTGTTAGGGGCAGCAGATTAGGGGTACATAGGGATAACGTAGGTTGCGGCGGTGTACGGAGCGGCAGATTAGGGGTTAATAATAATATGCAGATGTCAGCGATAGCGGGGGCGGCAGATTAGGGGTTAATAAGTGTAAGGTTAGGGGTGTTTAGACTCGGGGTTCATGTTAGGGTGTTAGGTGCAGACTTAGGAAGTGTTTCCCCATAGGAAACAATAGGGCAGCGTTGGGAGCTGAACGCTGCTTTTTTTGCAGGTGTTAGGATTTTTTCAGCTCAAACTGCTCCATTGTTTCCTATAGGGAAATCGTGCACGAGCACGTTTTTGAAGCTGGCTGCGTCCGTAAGCACCGCTGGTATTTAGAGTTGCAGTGGTGGTAAATTATGCTCTACACTCCCTTTTTGGAGCCTAACGCAGCCCTTCTGTGAACTCTAAATACAAGCGGTATTTAAAAGGTGCGGGAGAAAAAAAGCACGCGTAGCTAATGCACCCTTTCTAACGCAAAACTCCAAATCTAGGCATTAGTCAGTTAGGTGTGTATATCCTGCAGCGTCTGACAGCTGTATCAGTAGTCATGAATGAAGGGAGGTGTGTAGTGGGAGGATCTCAGAAACCAACGCTTGACAAGTGAAAGGGAGGAGACAGCTGAAGACACTATTTCAGGCAACCAATGAGATTGTGAGGGGGCATTTAAAGCTCCACAGGTGAATTGAGCTAATCAAGTCTATGAATAAGGCATAACAGCCAAAATGCGTCAGTTTGGCCTATTTTGTGACATAAAAGCAGTTTATTTTAAAGATTACTGCACGTTAGCACAAAGATTTTAATTGTATGAATAAAGCATCAAGTTTTACCCAAGCGGCATTCTTGCAATTTGTAAAGTTATAAGCCCCTAAACCTAACCCATAGAGGCCGAATTATCAAATGTCTGTCAGACCTGATCCGACAGTGCGGATCAGGTCCGACAGACATAGCTGAATGCGAAAAAGCAATATGCTCTCCGTATTCAGCATTGCACCAGCAGCTCACAAGAGCTGCTGGTGCAACGCCGCCCCCTGCAGACTCGCGGCCAATGGCCCGCCAGCAGGGAGGTGTCAATCAACCTGATCGTACTCGATCGGGTTGAATTGTGGCGACCTCTGTCCGTCTCATCAGAGCAGGCGGACAGGGTTATGGACCAGTGGTCTTTAGACCGCTGCTTCATAACTGCTGTTTCTGGCGAGTCTGAAGACTCGCCAGAAACACGGGCCCTCATGCTCCGTATGGAGCTTGATAAATGGGCCTCTAAGACTAACCCTAACACCCATAACTTTAATATAATTAAAATAAATCTAATAAAAAAGTCCTATCATTAAATAAATAATTCCTATTTAAAACTAAATACTTACCTGTAAAATAAACCCTAAGCTAGCTACAATATAATTAGAAATAGGTTTAGAGAGGAGCGCCAACAAAGGCAAGGTCTAGTGTGTGTGTGAGGGGTGTGTTCACACTAAGATAAATGGAACCCTTTATAAGGGCTATACTCCTGTAATTAGCTACAGAGACTGTAATGGTTATAAGACAATTGAGGATAAAAGTTATAACACAATTTTAATACAAACACAAATTATATCACTAAACATGGATCCATGGTACATAAAAACATATATGTATAAAAACAATTTTTAAAAAAATAATACGTTAAATTCCAAGGGGAATATGTCCCTCCAAGAGCAAGTGGCCCAAATCTTGGTCACTGATTAAAATGATATAGTAATAATACTGTTATACTATTGTGGATGTAAGAGTGGTAGATGTTGTTAGACTCAACTACCCTCTACTAAATAAGGTTTAGGTCTATCCAAAATGGTGATTCAAATGACTGGTAGAATGTTGTCTACCAATATGGCAGATACGATATTAAACAGATAAAAATGCAGAGAAACATATATATCACATGTTAAAAAAACAAAAATAATAATAAGAGAAGGTGATCAAAAATTAAACTAGTGTGTACACAAGCTAGTGTTGATCAAAAATAATCTAAAAAAATGATAACACAAAAAATGTGTGAAAAATGCGAGTAACAAATCACACAGTGAGTGATGTGTGAGATGATGGGTGATAAAAGTTAGTGTAAAAAAGTGAGAAAATGTTACAAATAAGGAAACAAATATATAATCTAAAAGTGTCCCAAATGTATTTAGAAATGGAATTCAGAGTAAATCCAAATTAGTGTCCATAAAAATCAGATGGTGGTGACATTATGGTGATCCTGATAAAAAAAGTGTATCCAAAAATATAAAGTGAAGGTGAGTGGTTCCAATAAACAATTCAAATCCTCAAGTTTATCCAATAAAATCAACAATTCCAATCCTTGATATCAAGGCAGAGATAAAAAATAGAAATAACAATGTGGGATAAAAATGGAATAAAAGTAGAAAGCTGGGAAATCCTCAAAACCTAAAGACAGAAAAAAATAACATAGTATAATATTGTTGTATTGATAAATCAAGAAATATAGCTCACCATATAGTTGCCAACGTGTTTCGGCCCACAGCTTGGGCCTTTCTCAAGTCTGCAATCAGCCAATCAGCAAACAGCCAATAGAATGCAAGCTCAATCCTATTGGCTGATTGGATCAGCCAATAGGATTGAAGCTCAATCCTATTGGCTGATTGCATCAGTCAATAGGATTTTTTCACCTTTAATTCCGATTGGCTGATAGAATTCTATCAGCCAATCTGAATTCAAGGGACGCCATCTTGGATGACGTCACTTAAAGGAACCTTCATTCTTCAGTCACCGTGGAAAGGAGAGGATGCTCCGCGCCAGATGTCTTGAAGATGGAGCCGCTCCGCGCCGGATGGATGAAGATAGAAGATGCCGTCTGGATGAAGACTTCTGCCGGCTTGGATGAAGACATCTGCCGGCTTTATTAAAGGGACACTAAACCCAAATTTTTTCTTTCATGATTCAGATAGAGCATGCAATTTTAAGCAACTTTCTAATTTACCCCTATTATCAATTTTTCTTAATTCTCTTGCTATCTTTATTTAAAAAGCAGGAATGTGATGCATAGGAGCCGGCTAGTGATGTCGCGAATAGTTTGCGGGCGAATAGTTCCCGGCGAACATAGCATGTTCGCCGCAAACGGCGAACATATGCGATGTTCGGTCCGCCCCTATTCGTCATCATTGAGTAAACTTTGACCCTGTACCTCACAGTCAGCAGACACATTCCAGCCAATCAGCAGCAGACCCTCCCTCCCAGACCCTCCCACCTTCTGGACAGCATCCATTTTAGATTCATTCGGAAGCTGCATTCTTAGTGAGAGGAGGGACAGTGTAGCTGCTGCTGATTTAATAGGGACATCGATAGCTAGGTTAGTGTATTCAGTGTCCACTACAGTCCTGAAGGACTCATCTGATCTCTGCTGTAAGGACAGCACCCCAAAAAGCCCTTTTTAGGGCTAGAACATCAGTCTGCTTTTTTTTTTTTCTTCCTGTGTAATCTAATTGCAGTTGCATGCCTGCCAGCATGTGTGTCAGACTCACAGCATATACTGTGCCCACTTGCCCAGTGCCACCACTCATATCTGGTGTAACAGTAGTGTACATTTAAAAAAACAACACTTTTTTGACTGTGAAATAATAGCAGTCAGTTTCCTTCACACGTGTGCGTTTCAGTGCCTGTCAGGGTACAGTGTCACCCCAGTGCAACTCGTATCTGGTGTAACAGTAGTGTACATTTAAAAAAAAACAACACTTTTTTGACTGTGAAATAATAGCAGTCAGTTTCCTTCACACATGTGCGTTTCAGTGCCTGCCAGGGCACAGTGTCACCCCAGTGCAACTCATATCTGGTGTAACAGTAGTGTACATTTAAAAAATACAACACTTTCAACTTCAAGATTATCCAGAGATGGTATCTAACACCCAGCAGAATAAATAAACTTTTAGCCTCCACAAGTAATAAATGCTGGAGATGCGACTCCTCATTAGGCTCTATGGGACACATATGATGGACCTGCCCTCTCATCCAGGCTAGCTGGAATTCCATTATAGAAGTTACATCTAGATTGCTCCGAAAAAACGTACCACCTGACCCTTTGGTGTGGCTGCTTAACAACATACCACACAAATTTTCCACCTTCCAGAAAAAATAGTATTTATTGCGAGTAAAAGCATGAAATCCCTTATTGCCCAGAGATGGAAAAGTAGGGAGGTCCCAAGCCTGCCCCTATGGTACGAGAAATTTAATAAGACACTAGAATTAGAAGAATATGCCTATATGCTGCGGAAACAAGAACCTCTATATATAGAACTAAAAGCCTCCTGGGAGTCTTTCATACATGAAGAGTTTCAAGGCACACTTACCACATCTTAATACTCTGCAAATAGAATGTAGATGGTTATGATATACAACTTTTTTATTTTACCAGCAATGTTCGAGGTGCACCACAATAGTATTATGCATTGTTTATTTCATCTAATTTCATGTTTTTTGTACATTACAAGTATGTGATTTCCCTTGTTATTTTGGCATCAGCGATGTATAGTAAGTACAGATTGTCAAGAGACTTTATTCTCTCTCAAAGTGAACTGCTCACACTCTGTATTGTTATATTTTCATTTTATTAATAAATCTGATTTAAAAGAAAAAAAAAAAAAAAATACAACACTTTTTTTGACTGTGAAATAATAGCAGTCAGTTTCCTTCGCACGTGTGCGTTTCAGTGCCTGCCAGGGCACAGTGTCACCCCAGTGCAACTCATATCTGGTGTAACAGTAGTGTACATTTAAAAAAAAACAACACTTTTTTGACTGTGAAATAATAGCAGTCAGTTTCCTTCACACGTGTGCATTTCAGTGCCTGCCAGGGCACAGTGTCACCCCAGTGCAACTCATATCTGGTGTAACAGTAGTGTACATTTAAAAAAACAACACTTTTTTGACTGTGAAATAATAGCAGTCAGTTTCCTTCACACGTGTGTGTTTCAGTGCCTGCCAGGGCACAGTGTCACCCCAGTGCAACTCATATCTGGTGTAACAGTAGTGTACATTTAAAAAAACAAACACTTTTTTGACTGTGAAATAATAGCAGTCAGTTTCCTTCACATGTGTGCGTTTCAGTGCCTGCCAGGGCACAGTGTCACTCCAGTGCAACTCATATCTGGTGTAACAGTAGTGTACATTTAAAAAAAAAAACACTTTTTTGACTGTGAAATAATAGCAGTCAGTTTCCTTCACAAGTGTGCGTTTCAGTGCCTGCCAGGGCACAGTGTCACCCCAGTGCAACTCATATCTGGTTTAACAGTAGTGTACATTTAAAAAAAACAACACTTTCAGTGCCTGCCAGGGCACAGTGTCACCCCAGTGCAACTCATATCTGGTGTAACAGTAGTGTACATTTAAAAAAAAAAAATACAATTTTGACTGTAATAGATTGAATAGCAGTTAGTTGTCTGCAAGCGTGTGTGTCAGGCCTACAGCGTCTACTCTACCAACTTCTGCCAGTGCACCGTGCCACTCATATCGGTTGTCACAGTAGCTTGCACGCATAGTACCACTAATCAAAAAAAAAATGACAGGCAGAGGCAGGCCACCCCGCAGGGGCCATCGTGGTCATGGTGCTGTGATTCCCTTTGGCCCTAGAATAATGCCCAGTGTTCAGAGGCCACGTACCCTGAACTCGAACAGTTCTGAGGACATAGTTGACTGGCTAACACAGGACACCCAATCTTCTACAGCTTCCGCTCGGAACCTTGACCCACCATCCTCTTCCAGCTTAGCTTCGGGCACCTCTCAAGTTACTACTCGCCCGCGTGCCGCCACCACCAACACTAGCACCACAGCCGCTTCACTTGATCTGTCAGAGGAGTTATTTACACATCAGTTGGAAGAAATGAGTGATGCGCAACCATCATTGACAGAGGATGTATTAGATGATTAGTGATGTCGCGAACCTTAAAATTTCGGTTCGCGAACGGCGGACTCGAACTTCCGCTACTGTTCGCGAACCGCGCGAACCGCCATTGACTTCAATAGGCAAGCGAACTTTAAAACCCACAAGGACTCTTTCTGGCCACAATAGTGATGGAAAAGTTGTTTCAAGGGGACTAACACCTGGACTGTGGCATGCCGGATGGGGATCCATGGCAAAACTACCACGGAAAATTACATAGTTGATGCAGAGTCTGGTTTTAAGCCATAAAGTGCCTTAATCACCTAACATTCCTAAATTTTTTTTGAATAACGTGCTTTAAAACATCAGGTATGATGTAGTATCGATCCGATAGTGTAAGGGTTACGCCCGCTTCACAGTGACAGACCAAACTCCCCGTGTAACGCACCGCAAACAACTGCAAACAGTCCATTTGCACAACCACGAGTTAGATAGATTTGATAGTTAGATACATACATTACATAGATCAATAGATGCAATAAACATATGATAGATACAAATTACATAGATCAATAGATGCAATTAACATTTGATGATAGATACAAATTACATAGATCAATCGATGCAATATACATTTGATAGATACAAATTACATAGATTAAAAGATGCAATATACATTTGATAGATACGAATTACATCGATCAATAGATGCAATTTATATTTGATAGATACGATTGATAGTTAGATAGATTTGATAGATAAATAGATAGATTTGATAGATATATGATTTCCCTGACAGAGTATAACAATAAGACATGCGATCTGGGACTGGGACCCGTGGTGTGTTAAGTAGTATTATTCTTAGCAGTTTACTACCTGTTACTCCCCCTATCGGGGGAGGTCTATATGGGCTGCATTTTTGGAACAGGGAGATGGAAGAAGATGATTGGTCTGTCCTCCTACTTCAAATTTGGCCTAAACACAAGTGGCTGTCTCAAATCAGTCCGGCCACGAGATAGATAGATTTGATAGATAGATATACATAGATTGATAGTTAGATAGAATCGATAGAAGATAAATAGATCGATTTGATAGATATATAATTGCCCTTACAAAGTATAATAATATAACATGCGGTCTGGGAGCCATGGTAACTAGGTTCTGTTAAGTAGTACTATTCCTAGCACTTTAATCCCTGTAACTCCCCCTATCGGGGTAGGTCTATATGGCCTGCATGATCACCCTGACAAATTATAACAACAAGAAATGCGGTCTGGGACCCATGGTAACTAGGTTTTGTTTATATTAGTACTATTCTTAGCACTTTAATCCCTTTTACTCCCCCTATCGGGGGAGGTCTATATGGCCTGCATGATTACCCTGACAAAGTATAACAACAAAACATGTGGTCTGGGACCCATGGTAACTAGGTTGTGTTAAGTAGTACTGTTCTTAGCACTTTAATACCTGTTAGTCCCGATATCGGGGGAGGTCTATATGGCCTGCATGATTACCCTGACAAAGTATAATAATAAAACATGCGGTCTGGGAGCCATGGTAACTAGGTTGTGTTAAGTAGTAGTATTCTTAGCACTTTAATCCCTTTTACTCCCCCGATCGGGTAAGGTCTATATGGCCTGCCTGATTACCCTGACAAAGTATCACAACAAGACATGCGGTCTGGGACCCATGGTAACTAGGTTGTGTTAAGTAGTACTGTTCTTAGCAGTTTAATACCTGTTACTCCCCATATCGGGGGAGGTCTATATGGCCTGCCTGATTACCCTGACAAAGTATCACAACAAGACATGCGGTCTGGGACCCATGGTAACTAAATTGTGTTAAGTAGTACTGTTCTTAGCAGTTTAATACCTGTTACTCCCCATATCGGGTAAGGTCTATATGGCCTGCCTGATTACCCTGACAAAGTATCACAACAAGACATGCGGTCTGGGACCCATGGTAACTAGGTTGTGTTAAGTAGTGCTGTTCTTAGCAGTTTAATACCTGTTACTCCCCATATCGGGGGAGGTCTATATGGCCTGCCTGATTACCCTGACAAAGTATCACAACAAGACATGCGGTCTGGGACCCATGGTAACTAGGTTGTGTTAAGTAGTACTGTTCTTAGCAGTTTAATACCTGTTACTCCCCATATCGGGGGAGGTCTATATGGCCTGCTAGATTACCCTGACAAAGTATCACAACAAAACATGCGGTCTGGGACCCATGGTAACTAGGTTGTGTTAAGTAGTACTGTTCTTAGCAGTTTAATACCTGTTACTCCCCATATCGGGGGAGGTCTATATTGCCTGCCTGATTACCCTGACAAAGTATCACAACAAGACATGCGGTCTTGGACCCATGGTAACTATGTTGTGTTAAGTAGTACTGTTCTTAGCAGTTTAATACCTGTTACTCCCCATATCGGGGGAGGTCTATATGGCCTGCATGATTACCCTGACAAAATATAACAACAAGACATGCGGTCTGGTACCCATGGTAACTATGTTGTGTTAAGTAGTACTATTCTTAGCACTTTAATACCTGTTACTCCCCCTATCTGGGGAGGTCTATATGGCCTGCATGATTACGCTGACCACATATAACAACAAGACATGCGGTCTGGGACCCATGGTAACTAGGTTGTGTTTATATTAGTACTATTCTTAGCACTTTAATCCCTTTTACTCCCCCTATCGGGGGAGGTCTATACGGCCTGCCTGATTACCCTGACCAAATATAACAACAAGACATGCGGTCTGGGACCCATGGTAACTAGGTTGTGTTTATATTAGTACTATTCTTAGCACTTTAATCCCTTTTACTCCCCCTATCGGGGGAGGTCTATACGGCCTGTCTGATTACCCTGACCAAATATAACAACAAGACATGCGATCTGGGACCCATGGTAACTACGTTGTGTTTATATTAGTACTATTGTTAGCACTTTAATCCCTGTAACTCCCCCTATCGGGGGAGGTCTATACGGCCTGCCTGATTACCCTGACCAAATAAAACAACAAGACATGCGGTCTGGGACCCATGGTAACTAGGTTGTGTTAAGTAGTACTATTCTTAGCACTTTAATCCCTGTAACTCCCCCTATCGGGGGAGGTCTATATGGCCTGCCTGATTACCCTGACCAAATATAACAACAAGACATGCGGTCTGGGACCCATGGTAACTAGGTTGTGTTTATATTAGTACTATTCTTAGCACTTTAATCCCTGTAACTCCCCCTATCGGGGGAGGTCTATACGGCCTGCCTGATTACCCTGACCAAATATAAGAACAAGACATGCGGTCTGAGACCCATGGTAACTAGGTTGTGTTAAGTAGTACTATTCTTAGCACTTTAATCCCTTTTACTCCCCCTATCGGGGGAGGTCTGTATGGTCTGCCTGATTACCCTGACCAAATATAACAACAAGACATGCGGTCTGGGACCCATGGTAACTAGGTTGTGTTAAGTAGTACTGTTCTTAGCAGTTTAATACCTGTTACTCCCCATATCGGGGGAGGTCTATATGGCCTGCCTGATTACCCTGACAAAGTATCACAACAAGACATGCGGTCTGGGACCCATGGTAACTAGGTTGTGTTAAGTAGTACTGTTCTTAGCAGTTTAATACCTGTTACTCCCCATATCGGGGGAGGTCTATATGGCCTGCCTGATTACCCTGACAAAGTATCACAACAAGACATGCGGTCTGTGACCCATGGTAACTATGTTGTGTTAAGTAGTACTGTTCTTAGCAGTTTAATAACTGTTACTCCCCATATCGGGGGAGGTCTATATGGCCTGCCTGATTACCCTGACAAAGTATCACAACAAGACATGCGGTCTTGGACCCATGGTAACTATGTTGTGTTAAGTAGTACTGTTCTTAGCAGTTTAATACCTGTTACTCCCCATATCGGGGGAGGTCTATATGGCCTGCATGATTACCCTGACAAAATATAACAACAAGACATGCGGTCTGGTACCCATGGTAACTATGTTGTGTTAAGTAGTACTATTCTTAGCACTTTAATACCTGTTACTCCCCCTATCTGGGGAGGTCTATATGGCCTGCATGATTACGCTGACCAAATATAACAACAAGACATGCGGTCTGGGACCCATGGTAACTAGGTTGTGTTTATATTAGTACTATTCTTAGCACTTTAATCCCTGTAACTCCCCCTATCGGGGGAGGTCTATACGGCCTGCCTGATTACCCTGACCAAATATAACAACAAGACATGCGGTCTGGGACCCATGGTAACTAGGTTGTGTTTATATTAGTACTATTCTTAGCACTTTAATCCCTGTAACTCCCCCTATCGGGGGAGGTCTATACGGCCTGCCTGATTACCCTGACCAAATATAACAACAAGACATGCGGTCTGAGACCCATGGTAACTAGGTTGTGTTAAGTAGTACTATTCTTAGCACTTTAATCCCTGTTACTCCCCCTATCGGGGGAGGTCTGTATGGTCTGCCTGATTACCCTGACCAAATATAACAACAAGACATGCGGTCTGGGACCCATGGTAACTAGGTTGTGTTAAGTAGTACTGTTCTTAGCAGTTTAATACCTGTTACTCCCCATATCGGGGGAGGTCTATATGGCCTGCCTGATTACCCTGACAAAGTATCACAACAAGACATGCGGTCTGGGACCCATGGTAACTAGGTTGTGTTAAGTAGTACTGTTCTTAGCAGTTTAATACCTGTTACTCCCCATATCGGGGGAGGTCTATATGGCCTGCCTGATTACCCTGACAAAGTATCACAACAAGACATGCGGTCTGTGACCCATGGTAACTATGTTGTGTTAAGTAGTACTGTTCTTAGCAGTTTAATAACTGTTACTCCCCATATCGGGGGAGGTCTATATGGCCTGCCTGATTACCCTGACAAAGTATCACAACAAGACATGCGGTCTTGGACCCATGGTAACTATGTTGTGTTAAGTAGTACTGTTCTTAGCAGTTTAATACCTGTTACTCCCCATATCGGGGGAGGTCTATATGGCCTGCATGATTACCCTGACCAAATATAACAACAAGACATGCGGTCTGGGACCCATGGTAACTAGGTTGTGTTTATATTAGTACTATTCTTAGCACTTTAATCCCTGTAACTCCCCCTATCGGGGGAGGTCTATACGGCCTGCCTGATTACCCTGACCAAATATAACAACAAGACATGCGGTCTGGGACCCATGGTAACTAGGTTGTGTTAAGTAGTACTATTCTTAGCACTTTAATCCCTTTTACTCCCCCTATCGGGGGAGGTCTGTATGGTCTGCCTGATTACCCTGACCAAATATAACAACAAGACATGCGGTCTGGGACCCATGGTAACTAGGTTGTGTTAAGTAGTACTGTTCTTAGCAGTTTAATACCTGTTACTCCCCATATCGGGGGAGGTCTATATGGCCTGCCTGATTACCCTGACAAAGTATCACAACAAGACATGCGGTCTGGGACCCATGGTAACTAGGTTGTGTTAAGTAGTACTGTTCTTAGCAGTTTAATACCTGTTACTCCCCATATCGGGGGAGGTCTATATGGCCTGCCTGATTACCCTGACAAAGTATCACAACAAGACATGCGGTCTGTGACCCATGGTAACTATGTTGTGTTAAGTAGTACTGTTCTTAGCAGTTTAATAACTGTTACTCCCCATATCGGGGGAGGTCTATATGGCCTGCCTGATTACCCTGACAAAGTATCACAACAAGACATGCGGTCTTGGACCCATGGTAACTATGTTGTGTTAAGTAGTACTGTTCTTAGCAGTTTAATACCTGTTACTCCCCATATCGGGGGAGGTCTATATGGCCTGCATGATTACCCTGACCAAATATAACAACAAGACATGCGGTCTGGGACCCATGGTAACTAGGTTGTGTTTATATTAGTACTATTCTTAGCACTTTAATCCCTGTAACTCCCCCTATCGGGGGAGGTCTATACGGCCTGCCTGATTACCCTGACCAAATATAACAACAAGACATGCGGTCTGAGACCCATGGTAACTAGGTTGTGTTAAGTAGTACTATTCTTAGCACTTTAATCCCTTTTACTCCCCCTATCGGGGGAGGTCTGTATGGTCTGTCTGATTACCCTGACCAAATATAACAACAAGACATGCGGTCTGGGACCCATGGTAACTAGGTTGTGTTAAGTAGTACTGTTCTTAGCAGTTTAATACCTGTTACTCCCCATATCGGGGGAGGTCTATATGGCCTGCCTGATTACCCTGACAAAGTATCACAACAAGACATGCGGTCTGGGACCCATGGTAACTATGTTGTGTTAAGTAGTACTGTTCTTAGCAGTTTAATACCTGTTACTCCCCATATCGGGGGAGGTCTATATGGCCTGCCTGATTACCCTGACAAAGTATCACAACAAGACATGCGGTCTGTGACCCATGGTAACTATGTTGTGTTAAGTAGTACTGTTCTTAGCAGTTTAATAACTGTTACTCCCCATATCGGGGGAGGTCTATATGGCCTGCCTGATTACCCTGACAAAGTATCACAACAAGACATGCGGTCTTGGACCCATGGTAACTATGTTGTGTTAAGTAGTACTGTTCTTAGCAGTTTAATACCTGTTACTCCCCATATCGGGGGAGGTCTATATGGCCTGCATGATTACCCTGACAAAATATAACAACAAGACATGCGGTCTGGTACCCATGGTAACTATGTTGTGTTAAGTAGTACTATTCTTAGCACTTTAATACCTGTTACTCCCCCTATCTGGGGAGGTCTATATGGCCTGCATGATTACGCTGACCACATATAACAACAAGACATGCGGTCTGGGAGCCATGGTAACTAGGTTGTGTTAAGTAGTAGTATTCTTAGCACTTTAATCCCTTTTACTCCCCCGATCGGGTAAGGTCTATATGGCCTGCCTGATTACCCTGACAAAGTATCACAACAAGACATGCGGTCTGGGACCCATGGTAACTAGGTTGTGTTAAGTAGTACTGTTCTTAGCAGTTTAATACCTGTTACTCCCCATATCGGGGGAGGTCTATATGGCCTGCCTGATTACCCTGACAAAGTATCACAACAAGACATGCGGTCTGGGAACCATGGTAACTAAATTGTGTTAAGTAGTACTGTTCTTAGCAGTTTAATACCTGTTACTCCCCATATCGGGTAAGGTCTATATGGCCTGCCTGATTACCCTGACAAAGTATCACAACAAGACATGCGGTCTGGGACCCATGGTAACTAGGTTGTGTTAAGTAGTGCTGTTCTTAGCAGTTTAATACCTGTTACTCCCCATATCGGGGGAGGTCTATATGGCCTGCCTGATTACCCTGACAAAGTATCACAACAAGACATGCGGTCTGGGACCCATGGTAACTAGGTTGTGTTAAGTAGTACTGTTCTTAGCAGTTTAATACCTGTTACTCCCCATATCGGGGGAGGTCTATATGGCCTGCTAGATTACCCTGACAAAGTATCACAACAAAACATGCGGTCTGGGACCCATGGTAACTAGGTTGTGTTAAGTAGTACTGTTCTTAGCAGTTTAATACCTGTTACTCCCCATATCGGGGGAGGTCTATATTGCCTGCCTGATTACCCTGACAAAGTATCACAACAAGACATGCGGTCTTGGACCCATGGTAACTATGTTGTGTTAAGTAGTACTGTTCTTAGCAGTTTAATACCTGTTACTCCCCATATCGGGGGAGGTCTATATGGCCTGCATGATTACCCTGACAAAATATAACAACAAGACATGCGGTCTGGTACCCATGGTAACTATGTTGTGTTAAGTAGTACTATTCTTAGCACTTTAATACCTGTTACTCCCCCTATCTGGGGAGGTCTATATGGCCTGCATGATTACGCTGACCACATATAACAACAAGACATGCGGTCTGGGACCCATGGTAACTAGGTTGTGTTTATATTAGTACTATTCTTAGCACTTTAATCCCTTTTACTCCCCCTATCGGGGGAGGTCTATACGGCCTGCCTGATTACCCTGACCAAATATAACAACAAGACATGCGGTCTGGGACCCATGGTAACTAGGTTGTGTTTATATTAGTACTATTCTTAGCACTTTAATCCCTTTTACTCCCCCTATCGGGGGAGGTCTATACGGCCTGTCTGATTACCCTGACCAAATATAACAACAAGACATGCGATCTGGGACCCATGGTAACTACGTTGTGTTTATATTAGTACTATTGTTAGCACTTTAATCCCTGTAACTCCCCCTATCGGGGGAGGTCTATACGGCCTGCCTGATTACCCTGACCAAATAAAACAACAAGACATGCGGTCTGGGACCCATGGTAACTAGGTTGTGTTAAGTAGTACTATTCTTAGCACTTTAATCCCTGTAACTCCCCCTATCGGAGGAGGTCTATACGGCCTGCCTGATTACCCTGACCAAATATAACAACAAGACATGCGGTCTGGGACCCATGGTAACTAGGTTGTGTTTATATTAGTACTATTCTTAGCACTTTAATCCCTGTAACTCCCCCTATCGGGGGAGGTCTATACGGCCTGCCTGATTACCCTGACCAAATATAACAACAAGACATGCGGTCTGAGACCCATGGTAACTAGGTTGTGTTAAGTAGTACTATTCTTAGCACTTTAATCCCTTTTACTCCCCCTATCGGGGGAGGTCTGTATGGTCTGCCTGATTACCCTGACCAAATATAACAACAAGACATGCGGTCTGGGACCCATGGTAACTAGGTTGTGTTAAGTAGTACTGTTCTTAGCAGTTTAATACCTGTTACTCCCCATATCGGGGGAGGTCTATATGGCCTGCCTGATTACCCTGACAAAGTATCACAACAAGACATGCGGTCTGGGACCCATGGTAACTAGGTTGTGTTAAGTAGTACTGTTCTTAGCAGTTTAATACCTGTTACTCCCCATATCGGGGGAGGTCTATATGGCCTGCCTGATTACCCTGACAAAGTATCACAACAAGACATGCGGTCTGTGACCCATGGTAACTATGTTGTGTTAAGTAGTACTGTTCTTAGCAGTTTAATAACTGTTACTCCCCCTATCGGGGGAGGTCTATATGGCCTGCCTGATTACCCTGACAAAGTATCACAACAAGACATGCGGTCTTGGACCCATGGTAACTATGTTGTGTTAAGTAGTACTGTTCTTAGCAGTTTAATACCTGTTACTCCCCATATCGGGGGAGGTCTATATGGCCTGCATGATTACCCTGACAAAATATAACAACAAGACATGCGGTCTGGTACCCATGGTAACTATGTTGTGTTAAGTAGTACTATTCTTAGCACTTTAATACCTGTTACTCCCCCTATCTGGGGAGGTCTATATGGCCTGCATGATTACGCTGACCACATATAACAACAAGACATGCGGTCTGGGACCCATGGTAACTAGGTTGTGTTTATATTAGTACTATTCTTAGCACTTTAATCCCTGTAACTCCCCCTATCGGGGGAGGTCTATACGGCCTGCCTGATTACCCTGACCAAATATAACAACAAGACATGCGGTCTGGGACCCATGGTAACTAGGTTGTGTTTATATTAGTACTATTCTTAGCACTTTAATCCCTGTAACTCCCCCTATCGGGGGAGGTCTATACGGCCTGCCTGATTACCCTGACCAAATATAACAACAAGACATGCGGTCTGAGACCCATGGTAACTAGGTTGTGTTAAGTAGTACTATTCTTAGCACTTTAATCCCTTTTACTCCCCCTATCGGGGGAGGTCTGTATGGTCTGCCTGATTACCCTGACCAAATATAACAACAAGACATGCGGTCTGGGACCCATGGTAACTAGGTTGTGTTAAGTAGTACTGTTCTTAGCAGTTTAATACCTGTTACTCCCCATATCGGGGGAGGTCTATATGGCCTGCCTGATTACCCTGACAAAGTATCACAACAAGACATGCGGTCTGTGACCCATGGTAACTATGTTGTGTTAAGTAGTACTGTTCTTAGCAGTTTAATAACTGTTACTCCCCATATCGGGGGAGGTCTATATGGCCTGCCTGATTACCCTGACAAAGTATCACAACAAGACATGCGGTCTTGGACCCATGGTAACTATGTTGTGTTAAGTAGTACTGTTCTTAGCAGTTTAATACCTGTTACTCCCCATATCGGGGGAGGTCTATATGGCCTGCATGATTACCCTGACAAAATATAACAACAAGACATGCGGTCTGGTACCCATGGTAACTATGTTGTGTTAAGTAGTACTATTCTTAGCACTTTAATACCTGTTACTCCCCCTATCTGGGGAGGTCTATATGGCCTGCATGATTACGCTGACCACATATAACAACAAGACATGCGGTCTGGGACCCATGGTAACTAGGTTGTGTTTATATTAGTACTATTCTTAGCACTTTAATCCCTGTAACTCCCCCTATCGGGGGAGGTCTATACGGCCTGCCTGATTACCCTGACCAAATATAACAACAAGACATGCGGTCTGGGACCCATGGTAACTAGGTTGTGTTTATATTAGTACTATTCTTAGCACTTTAATCCCTGTAACTCCCCCTATCGGGGGAGGTCTATACGGCCTGCCTGATTACCCTCACCAAATATAACAACAAGACATGCGGTCTGGGACCCATGGTAACTAGGTTGTGTTAAGTAGTACTATTCTTAGCACTTTAATCCCTTTTACTCCCCCTATCGGGGGAGGTCTGTATGGTCTGCCTGATTACCCTGACCAAATATAACAACAAGACATGCGGTCTGGGACCCATGGTAACTAGGTTGTGTTAAGTAGTACTGTTCTTAGCAGTTTAATACCTGTTACTCCCCATATCGGGGGAGGTCTATATGGCCTGCCTGATTACCCTGACAAAGTATCACAACAAGACATGCGGTCTGGGACCCATGGTAACTAGGTTGTGTTAAGTAGTACTGTTCTTAGCAGTTTAATACCTGTTACTCCCCATATCGGGGGAGGTCTATATGGCCTGCCTGATTACCCTGACAAAGTATCACAACAAGACATGCGGTCTGTGACCCATGGTAACTATGTTGTGTTAAGTAGTACTGTTCTTAGCAGTTTAATAACTGTTACTCCCCATATCGGGGGAGGTCTATATGGCCTGCCTGATTACCCTGACAAAGTATCACAACAAGACATGCGGTCTTGGACCCATGGTAACTATGTTGTGTTAAGTAGTACTGTTCTTAGCAGTTTAATACCTGTTACTCCCCATATCGGGGGAGGTCTATATGGCCTGCATGATTACCCTGACCAAATATAACAACAAGACATGCGGTCTGGGACCCATGGTAACTAGGTTGTGTTTATATTAGTACTATTCTTAGCACTTTAATCCCTGTAACTCCCCCTATCGGGGGAGGTCTATACGGCCTGCCTGATTACCCTGACCAAATATAACAACAAGACATGCGGTCTGAGACCCATGGTAACTAGGTTGTGTTAAGTAGTACTATTCTTAGCACTTTAATCCCTTTTACTCCCCCTATCGGGGGAGGTCTGTATGGTCTGCCTGATTACCCTGACCAAATATAACAACAAGACCTGCGGTCTGGGACCCATGGTAACTAGGTTGTGTTAAGTAGTACTGTTCTTAGCAGTTTAATACCTGTTACTCCCCATATCGGGGGAGGTCTATATGGCCTGCCTGATTACCCTGACAAAGTATCACAACAAGACATGCGGTCTGGGACCCATGGTAACTAGGTTGTGTTAAGTAGTACTGTTCTTAGCAGTTTAATACCTGTTACTCCCCATATCGGGGGAGGTCTATATGGCCTGCCTGATTACCCTGACAAAGTATCACAACAAGACATGCGGTCTGTGACCCATGGTAACTATGTTGTGTTAAGTAGTACTGTTCTTAGCAGTTTAATAACTGTTACTCCCCATATCGGGGGAGGTCTATATGGCCTGCCTGATTACCCTGACAAAGTATCACAACAAGACATGCGGTCTTGGACCCATGGTAACTATGTTGTGTTAAGTAGTACTGTTCTTAGCAGTTTAATACCTGTTACTCCCCATATCGGGGGAGGTCTATATGGCCTGCATGATTACCCTGACAAAATATAACAACAAGACATGCGGTCTGGTACCCATGGTAACTATGTTGTGTTAAGTAGTACTATTCTTAGCACTTTAATACCTGTTACTCCCCCTATCTGGGGAGGTCTATATGGCCTGCATGATTACGCTGACCACATATAACAACAAGACATGCGGTCTGGGACCCATGGTAACTAGGTTGTGTTTATATTAGTACTATTCTTAGCACTTTAATCCATGTAACTCCCCCTATCGGGGGAGGTCTATACGGCCTGCCTGATTACCCTGACCAAATATAACAACAAGACATGCGGTCTGGGACCCATGGTAACTAGGTTGTGTTTATATTAGTACTATTCTTAGCACTTTAATCCCTGTAACTCCCCCTATCGGGGGAGGTCTATACGGCCTGCCTGATTACCCTGACCAAATATAACAACAAGACATGCGGTCTGAGACCCATGGTAACTAGGTTGTGTTAAGTAGTACTATTCTTAGCACTTTAATCCCTTTTACTCCCCCTATCGGGGGAGGTCTGTATGGTCTGCCTGATTACCCTGACCAAATATAACAACAAGACATGCGGTCTGGGACCCATGGTAACTAGGTTGTGTTAAGTAGTACTGTTCTTAGCAGTTTAATACCTGTTACTCCCCATATCGGGGGAGGTCTATATGGCCTGCCTGATTACCCTGACAAAGTATCACAACAAGACATGCGGTCTGGGACCCATGGTAACTAGGTTGTGTTAAGTAGTACTGTTCTTAGCAGTTTAATACCTGTTACTCCCCATATCGGGGGAGGTCTATATGGCCTGCCTGATTACCCTGACAAAGTATCACAACAAGACATGCGGTCTGTGACCCATGGTAACTATGTTGTGTTAAGTAGTACTGTTCTTAGCAGTTTAATAACTGTTACTCCCCATATCGGGGGAGGTCTATATGGCCTGCCTGATTACCCTGACAAAGTATCACAACAAGACATGCGGTCTTGGACCCATGGTAACTATGTTGTGTTAAGTAGTACTGTTCTTAGCAGTTTAATACCTGTTACTCCCCATATCGGGGGAGGTCTATATGGCCTGCATGATTACCCTGACAAAATATAACAATAAGACATGCGGTCTGGGACCCATGGTAACTATGTTGTGTTAAGTAGTACTATTCTTAGCACTTTAATACCTGTTACTCCCCCTATCTGGGGAGGTCTATATGGCCTGCATGATTACGCTGACCACATATAACAACAAGACATGCGGTCTGGGACCCATGGTAACTAGGTTGTGTTTATATTAGTACTATTCTTAGCACTTTAATCCCTGTAACTCCCCCTATCGGGGGAGGTCTATACGGCCTGCCTGATTACCCTGACCAAATATAACAACAAGACATGCGGTCTGGGACCCATGGTAACTAGGTTGTGTTTATATTAGTACTATTCTTAGCACTTTAATCCCTGTAACTCCCCCTATCGGGGGAGGTCTATACGGCCTGCCTGATTACCCTGACCAAATATAACAACAAGACATGCGGTCTGAGACCCATGGTAACTAGGTTGTGTTAAGTAGTACTATTCTTAGCACTTTAATCCCTTTTACTCCCCCTATCGGGGGAGGTCTGTATGGTCTGCCTGATTACCCTGACCAAATATAACAACAAGACATGCGGTCTGGGACCCATGGTAACTAGGTTGTGTTAAGTAGTACTGTTCTTAGCAGTTTAATACCTGTTACTCCCCATATCGGGGGAGGTCTATATGGCCTGCCTGATTACCCTGACAAAGTATCACAACAAGACATGCGGTCTGGGACCCATGGTAACTAGGTTGTGTTAAGTAGTACTGTTCTTAGCAGTTTAATACCTGTTACTCCCCATATCGGGGGAGGTCTATATGGCCTGCCTGATTACCCTGACAAAGTATCACAACAAGACATGCGGTCTGTGACCCATGGTAACTATGTTGTGTTAAGTAGTACTGTTCTTAGCAGTTTAATAACTGTTACTCCCCATATCGGGGGAGGTCTATATGGCCTGCCTGATTACCCTGACAAAGTATCACAACAAGACATGCGGTCTTGGACCCATGGTAACTATGTTGTGTTAAGTAGTACTGTTCTTAGCAGTTTAATACCTGTTACTCCCCATATCGGGGGAGGTCTATATGGCCTGCATGATTACCCTGACCAAATATAACAACAAGACATGCGGTCTGAGACCCATGGTAACTAGGTTGTGTTAAGTAGTACTATTCTTAGCACTTTAATCCCTTTTACTCCCCCTATCGGGGGAGGTCTGTATGGTCTGCCTGATTACCCTGACCAAATATAACAACAAGACATGCGGTCTGGGACCCATGGTAACTAGGTTGTGTTAAGTAGTACTGTTCTTAGCAGTTTAATACCTGTTACTCCCCATATCGGGGGAGGTCTATATGGCCTGCCTGATTACCCTGACAAAGTATCACAACAAGACATGCGGTCTGGGACCCATGGTAACTAGGTTGTGTTAAGTAGTACTGTTCTTAGCAGTTTAATACCTGTTACTCCCCATATCGGGGGAGGTCTATATGGCCTGCCTGATTACCCTGACAAAGTATCACAACAAGACATGCGGTCTGTGACCCATGGTAACTATGTTGTGTTAAGTAGTACTGTTCTTAGCAGTTTAATAACTGTTACTCCCCATATCGGGGGAGGTCTATATGGCCTGCCTGATTACCCTGACAAAGTATCACAACAAGACATGCGGTCTTGGACCCATGGTAACTATGTTGTGTTAAGTAGTACTGTTCTTAGCAGTTTAATACCTGTTACTCCCCATATCGGGGGAGGTCTATATGGCCTGCATGATTACCCTGACAAAATATAACAACAAGACATGCGGTCTGGTACCCATGGTAACTATGTTGTGTTAAGTAGTACTATTCTTAGCACTTTAATACCTGTTACTCCCCCTATCTGGGGAGGTCTATATGGCCTGCATGATTACGCTGACCACATATAACAACAAGACATGCGGTCTGGGACCCATGGTAACTAGGTTGTGTTTATATTAGTACTATTCTTAGCACTTTAATCCCTGTAACTCCCCCTATCGGGGGAGGTCTATACGGCCTGCCTGATTACCCTGACCAAATATAACAACAAGACATGCGGTCTGGGACCCATGGTAACTAGGTTGTGTTTATATTAGTACTATTCTTAGCACTTTAATCCCTGTAACTCCCCCTATCGGGGGAGGTCTATACGGCCTGCCTGATTACCCTGACCAAATATAACAACAAGACATGCGGTCTGAGACCCATGGTAACTAGGTTGTGTTAAGTAGTACTATTCTTAGCACTTTAATCCCTTTTACTCCCCCTATCGGGGGAGGTCTGTATGGTCTGCCTGATTACCCTGACCAAATATAACAACAAGACATGCGGTCTGGGACCCATGGTAACTAGGTTGTGTTAAGTAGTACTGTTCTTAGCAGTTTAATACCTGTTACTCCCCATATCGGGGGAGGTCTATATGGCCTGCCTGATTACCCTGACAAAGTATCACAACAAGACATGCGGTCTGGGACCCATGGTAACTAGGTTGTGTTAAGTAGTACTGTTCTTAGCAGTTTAATACCTGTTACTCCCCATATCGGGGGAGGTCTATATGGCCTGCCTGATTACCCTGACAAAGTATCACAACAAGACATGCGGTCTGTGACCCATGGTAACTATGTTGTGTTAAGTAGTACTGTTCTTAGCAGTTTAATAACTGTTACTCCCCATATCGGGGGAGGTCTATATGGCCTGCCTGATTACCCTGACAAAGTATCACAACAAGACATGCGGTCTTGGACCCATGGTAACTATGTTGTGTTAAGTAGTACTGTTCTTAGCAGTTTAATACCTGTTACTCCCCATATCGGGGGAGGTCTATACGGCCTGCATGATTACCCTGACCAAATATAACAACAAGACATGCGGTCTGGGACCCATGGTAACTAGGTTGTGTTTATATTAGTACTATTCTTAGCACTTTAATCCCTGTAACTCCCCCTATCGGGGGAGGTCTATACGGCCTGCCTGATTACCCTGACAAAATATAACAACAAGACATGCGGTCTGAGACCCATGGTAACTAGGTTGTGTTAAGTAGTACTATTCTTAGCACTTTAATCCCTTTTACTCCCCCTATCGGGGGAGGTCTGTATGGTCTGCCTGATTACCCTGACCAAATATAACAACAAGACATGCGGTCTGGGACCCATGGTAACTAGGTTGTGTTAAGTAGTACTGTTCTTAGCAGTTTAATACCTGTTACTCCCCATATCGGGGGAGGTCTATATGGCCTGCCTGATTACCCTGACAAAGTATCACAACAAGACATGCGGTCTGGGACCCATGGTAACTAGGTTGTGTTAAGTAGTACTGTTCTTAGCAGTTTAATACCTGTTACTCCCCATATCGGGGGAGGTCTATATGGCCTGCCTGATTACCCTGACAAAGTATCACAACAAGACATGCGGTCTGTGACCCATGGTAACTATGTTGTGTTAAGTAGTACTGTTCTTAGCAGTTTAATAACTGTTACTCCCCATATCGGGGGAGGTCTATATGGCCTGCCTGATTACCCTGACAAAGTATCACAACAAGACATGCGGTCTGGGACCCATGGTAACTATGTTGTGTTAAGTAGTACTGTTCTTAGCAGTTTAATACCTGTTACTCCCCATATCGGGGGAGGTCTATATGGCCTGCATGATTACCCTGACAAAATATAACAACAAGACATGCGGTCTGGTACCCATGGTAACTAGGTTGTGTTAAGTAGTACTATTCTTAGCACTTTAATACCTGTTACTCCCCCTATCTGGGGAGGTCTATATGGCCTGCATGATTACGCTGACCACATATAACAACAAGACATGCGGTCTGGGACCCATGGTAACTAGGTTGTGTTTATATTAGTACTATTCTTAGCACTTTAATCCCTGTAACTCCCCCTATCGGGGGAGGTCTATACGGCCTGCCTGATTACCCTGACCAAATATAACAACAAGACATGCGGTCTGGGACCCATGGTAACTAGGTTGTGTTTATATTAGTACTATTCTTAGCACTTTAATCCCTGTAACTCCCCCTATCGGGGGAGGTCTATACGGCCTGCCTGATTACCCTGACCAAATATAACAACAAGACATGCGGTCTGAGACCCATGGTAACTAGGTTGTGTTAAGTAGTACTATTCTTAGCACTTTAATCCCTTTTACTCCCCCTATCGGGGGAGGTCTGTATGGTCTGCCTGATTACCCTGACCAAATATAACAACAAGACATGCGGTCTGGGACCCATGGTAACTAGGTTGTGTTAAGTAGTACTGTTCTTAGCAGTTTAATACCTGTTACTCCCCATATTGGGGGAGGTCTATATGGCCTGCCTGATTACCCTGACAAAGTATCACAACAAGACATGCGGTCTGGGACCCATGGTAACTAGGTTGTGTTAAGTAGTACTGTTCTTAGCAGTTTAATACCTGTTACTCCCCATATCGGGGGAGGTCTATATGGCCTGCCTGATTACCCTGACAAAGTATCACAACAAGACATGCGGTCTGTGACCCATGGTAACTATGTTGTGTTAAGTAGTACTGTTCTTAGCAGTTTAATAACTGTTACTCCCCATATCGGGGGAGGTCTATATGGCCTGCATGATTACCCTGACAAAGTATCACAACAAGACATGCGGTCTTGGACCCATGGTAACTATGTTGTGTTAAGTAGTACTGTTCTTAGCAGTTTAATACCTGTTACTCCCCATATCGGGGGAGGTCTATATGGCCTGCATGATTACCCTGACAAAATATAACAACAAGACATGCGGTCTGGTACCCATGGTAACTATGTTGTGTTAAGTAGTACTGTTCTTAGCAGTTTAATACCTGTTACTCCCCCTATCTGGGGAGGTCTATATGGCCTGCATGATTACGCTGACCACATATAACAACAAGACATGCGGTCTGGGACCCATGGTAACTAGGTTGTGTTTATATTAGTACTATTCTTAGCACTTTAATCCCTGTAACTCCCCCTATCGGGGGAGGTCTATACGGCCTGCCTGATTACCCTGACCAAATATAACAACAAGACATGCGGTCTGGGACCCATGGTAACTAGGTTGTGTTTATATTAGTACTATTCTTAGCACTTTAATCCCTGTAACTCCCCCTATCGGGGGAGGTCTATACGGCCTGCCTGATTACCCTGACCAAATATAACAACAAGACATGCGGTCTGAGACCCATGGTAACTAGGTTGTGTTAAGTAGTACTATTCTTAGCACTTTAATCCCTTTTACTCCCCCTATCGGGGGAGGTCTGTATGGTCTGCCTGATTACCCTGACCAAATATAACAACAAGACATGCGGTCTGGGACCCATGGTAACTAGGTTGTGTTAAGTAGTACTGTTCTTAGCAGTTTAATACCTGTTACTCCCCATATCGGGGGAGGTCTATATGGCCTGCCTGATTACCCTGACAAAGTATCACAACAAGACATGCGGTCTGGGACCCATGGTAACTAGGTTGTGTTAAGTAGTACTGTTCTTAGCAGTTTAATACCTGTTACTCCCCATATCGGGGGAGGTCTATATGGCCTGCCTGATTACCCTGACAAAGTATCACAACAAGACATGCGGTCTGTGACCCATGGTAACTATGTTGTGTTAAGTAGTACTGTTCTTAGCAGTTTAATAACTGTTACTCCCCATATCGGGGGAGGTCTATATGGCCTGCCTGATTACCCTGACAAAGTATCACAACAAGACATGCGGTCTTGGACCCATGGTAACTATGTTGTGTTAAGTAGTACTGTTCTTAGCAGTTTAATACCTGTTACTCCCCATATCGGGGGAGGTCTATATGGCCTGCATGATTACCCTCACCAAATATAACAACAAGACATGCGGTCTGGGACCCATGGTAACTAGGTTGTGTTTATATTAGTACTATTCTTAGCACTTTAATCCCTGTAACTCCCCCTATCGGGGGAGGTCTATACGGCCTGCCTGATTACCCTCACCAAATATAACAACAAGACATGCGGTCTGCGACCCATGGTAACTAGGTTGTGTTAAGTAGTACTATTCTTAGCACTTTAATCCCTTTTACTCCCCCTATCGGGGGAGGTCTGTATGGTCTGCCTGATTACCCTGACCAAATATAACAACAAGACATGCGGTCTGGGACCCATGGTAACTAGGTTGTGTTAAGTAGTACTGTTCTTAGCAGTTTAATACCTGTTACTCCCCATATCGGGGGAGGTCTATATGGCCTGCCTGATTACCCTGACAAAGTATCACAACAAGACATGCGGTCTGGGACCCATGGTAACTAGGTTGTGTTAAGTAGTACTGTTCTTAGCAGTTTAATACCTGTTACTCCCCATATCGGGGGAGGTCTATATGGCCTGCCTGATTACCCTGACAAAGTATCACAACAAGACATGCGGTCTGTGACCCATGGTAACTATGTTGTGTTAAGTAGTACTGTTCTTAGCAGTTTAATAACTGTTACTCCCCATATTGGGGGAGGTCTATATGGCCTGCCTGATTACCCTGACAAAGTATCACAACAAGACATGCGGTCTTGGACCCATGGTAACTATGTTGTGTTAAGTAGTACTGTTCTTAGCAGTTTAATACCTGTTACTCCCCATATCGGGGGAGGTCTATATGGCCTGCATGATTACCCTGACAAAATATAACAACAAGACATGCGGTCTGGTACCCATGGTAACTATGTTGTGTTAAGTAGTACTATTCTTAGCACTTTAATACCTGTTACTCCCCCTATCTGGGGAGGTCTATATGGCCTGCATGATTACGCTGACCACATATAACAACAAGACATGCGGTCTGGGACCCATGGTAACTAGGTTGTGTTTATATTAGTACTATTCTTAGCACTTTAATCCCTGTAACTCCCCCTATCGGGGGAGGTCTATACGGCCTGCCTGATTACCCTGACCAAATATAACAACAAGACATGCGGTCTGGGACCCATGGTAACTAGGTTGTGTTTATATTAGTACTATTCTTAGCACTTTAATCCCTGTAACTCCCCCTATCGGGGGAGGTCTATACGGCCTGCCTGATTACCCTGACCAAATATAACAACAAGACATGCGGTCTGAGACCCATGGTAACTAGGTTGTGTTAAGTAGTACTATTCTTAGCACTTTAATCCCTTTTACTCCCCCTATCGGGGGAGGTCTGTATGGTCTGCCTGATTACCCTGACCAAATATAACAACAAGACATGCGGTCTTGGACCCATGGTAACTAGGTTGTGTTAAGTAGTACTGTTCTTAGCAGTTTAATACCTGTTACTCCCCATATTGGGGGAGGTCTATATGGCCTGCCTGATTACCCTGACAAAGTATCACAACAAGACATGCGGTCTGGGACCCATGGTAACTAGGTTGTGTTAAGTAGTACTGTTCTTAGCAGTTTAATACCTGTTACTCCCCATATCGGGGGAGGTCTATATGGCCTGCCTGATTACCCTGACAAAGTATCACAACAAGACATGCGGTCTGTGACCCATGGTAACTATGTTGTGTTAAGTAGTACTGTTCTTAGCAGTTTAATAACTGTTACTCCCCATATCGGGGGAGGTCTATATGGCCTGCCTGATTACCCTGACAAAGTATCACAACAAGACATGCGGTCTTGGACCCATGGTAACTATGTTGTGTTAATTAGTACTGTTCTTAGCAGTTTAATACCTGTTACTCCCCATATCGGGGGAGGTCTATATGGCCTGCATGATTACCCTGACAAAATATAACAACAAGACATGCGGTCTGGTACCCATGGTAACTATGTTGTGTTAAGTAGTACTATTCTTAGCACTTTAATACCTGTAACTCCCCCTATCTGGGGAGGTCTATATAGCCTGCATGATTACGCTGACCACATATAACAACAAGACATGCGGTCTGGGACCCATGGTAACTAGGTTGTGTTTATATTAGTACTATTCTTAGCACTTTAATCCCTGTAACTCCCCCTATCGGGGGAGGTCTATACGGCCTGCCTGATTACCCTGACCAAATATAACAACAAGACATGCGGTCTGGGACCCATGGTAACTAGGTTGTGTTTATATTAGTACTATTCTTAGCACTTTAATCCCTGTAACTCCCCCTATCGGGGGAGGTCTATACGGCCTGCCTGATTACCCTCACCAAATATAACAACAAGACATGCTGTCTGGGACCCATGGTAACTAGGTTGTGTTTATATTAGTACTATTCTTAGCACTTTAATCCCTGTAACTCCCCCTATCGGGGGAGGTCTATACGGCCTGCCTGATTACCCTGACCAAATATAACAACAAGACATGCGGTCTGAGACCCATGGTAACTAGGTTGTGTTAAGTAGTACTATTCTTAGCACTTTAATCCCTTTTACTCCCCCTATCGGGGGAGGTCTGTATGGTCTGCCTGATTACCCTGACCAAATATAACAACAAGACATGCGGTCTGGGACCCATGGTAACTAGGTTGTGTTTAGTAGTACTGTTCTTAGCAGTTTAATACCTGTTACTCCCCATATCGGGGGAGGTCTATATGGCCTGCCTGATTACCCTGACAAAGTATCACAACAAGACATGCGGTCTGGGACCCATGGTAACTAGGTTGTGTTAAGTAGTACTGTTCTTAGCAGTTTAATACCTGTTACTCCCCATATCGGGGGAGGTCTATATGGCCTGCCTGATTACCCTGACAAAGTATCACAACAAGACATGCGGTCTGTGACCCATGGTAACTATGTTGTGTTAAGTAGTACTGTTCTTAGCAGTTTAATAACTGTTACTCCCCATATCGGGGGAGGTCTATATGGCCTGCCTGATTACCCTGACAAAGTATCACAACAAGACATGCGGTCTTGGACCCATGGTAACTATGTTGTGTTAAGTAGTACTGTTCTTAGCAGTTTAATACCTGTTACTCCCCATATCGGGGGAGGTCTATATGGCCTGCATGATTACCCTGACCAAATATAACAACAAGACATGCGGTCTGGGACCCATGGTAACTAGGTTGTGTTTATATTAGTACTATTCTTAGCACTTTAATCCCTGTAACTCCCCCTATCGGGGGAGGTCTATACGGCCTGCCTGATTACCCTGACCAAATATAACAACAAGACATGCGGTCTGAGACCCATGGTAACTAGGTTGTGTTAAGTAGTACTATTCTTAGCACTTTAATCCCTTTTACTCCCCCTATCGGGGGAGGTCTGTATGGTCTGCCTGATTACCCTGACCAAATATAACAACAAGACATGCGGTCTGGGACCCATGGTAACTAGGTTGTGTTAAGTAGTACTGTTCTTAGCAGTTTAATACCTGTTACTCCCCATATTGGGGGAGGTCTATATGGCCTGCCTGATTACCCTGACAAAGTATCACAACAAGACATGCGGTCTGGGACCCATGGTAACTAGGTTGTGTTAAGTAGTACTGTTCTTAGCAGTTTAATACCTGTTACTCCCCATATCGGGGGAGGTCTATATGGCCTGCCTGATTACCCTGACAAAGTATCACAACAAGACATGCGGTCTGTGACCCATGGTAACTATGTTGTGTTAAGTAGTACTGTTCTTAGCAGTTTAATAACTGTTACTCCCCATATCGGGGGAGGTCTATATGGCCTGCCTGATTACCCTGACAAAGTATCACAACAAGACATGCGGTCTTGGACCCATGGTAACTATGTTGTGTTAAGTAGTACTGTTCTTAGCAGTTTAATACCTGTTACTCCCCATATCGGGGGAGGTCTATATGGCCTGCATGATTACCCTGACAAAATATAACAACAAGACATGCGGTCTGGTACCCATGGTAACTATGTTGTGTTAAGTAGTACTATTCTTAGCACTTTAATACCTGTTACTCCCCCTATCTGGGGAGGTCTATATAGCCTGCATGATTACGCTGACCACATATAACAACAAGACATGCGGTCTGGGACCCATGGTAACTAGGTTGTGTTTATATTAGTACTATTCTTAGCACTTTAATCCCTGTAACTCCCCCTATCGGGGGAGGTCTATACGGCCTGCCTGATTACCCTGACCAAATATAACAACAAGACATGCGGTCTGGGACCCATGGTAACTAGGTTGTGTTTATATTAGTACTATTCTTAGCACTTTAATCCCTGTAACTCCCCCTATCGGGGGAGGTCTATACGGCCTGCCTGATTACCCTCACCAAATATAACAACAAGACATGCGGTCTGGGACCCATGGTAACTAGGTTGTGTTTATATTAGTACTATTCTTAGCACTTTAATCCCTGTAACTCCCCCTATCGGGGGAGGTCTATACGGCCTGCCTGATTACCCTGACCAAATATAACAACAAGACATGCGGTCTGAGACCCATGGTAACTAGGTTGTGTTAAGTAGTACTATTCTTAGCACTTTAATCCCTTTTACTCCCCCTATCGGGGGAGGTCTGTATGGTCTGCATGATTACGCTGACCAAATATAACAACAAGACATGCGGTCTGGGACCCATGGTAACTAGGTTGTGTTAAGTAGTACTGTTCTTAGCAGTTTAATACCTGTTACTCCCCATATCGGGGGAGGTCTATATGGCCTGCCTGATTACCCTGACAAAGTATCACAACAAGACATGCGGTCTGGGACCCATGGTAACTAGGTTGTGTTAAGTAGTACTGTTCTTAGCAGTTTAATACCTGTTACTCCCCATATCGGGGGAGGTCTATATGGCCTGCCTGATTACCCTGACAAAGTATCACAACAAGACATGCGGTCTGTGACCCATGGTAACTATGTTGTGTTAAGTAGTACTGTTCTTAGCAGTTTAATACCTGTTACTCCCCATATCGGGGGAGGTCTATATGGCCTGCCTGATTACCCTGACAAAGTATCACAACAAGACATGCGGTCTTGGACCCATGGTAACTATGTTGTGTTAAGTAGTACTGTTCTTAGCAGTTTAATACCTGTTACTCCCCATATCGGGGGAGGTCTATATGGCCTGCCTGATTACCCTGACCAAATATAACAACAAGACATGCGGTCTGGGACCCATGGTAACTAGGTTGTGTTTATATTAGTACTATTCTTAGCACTTTAATCCCTGTAACTCCCCCTATCGGGGGAGGTCTATACGGCCTGCCTGATTACCCTGACCAAATATAACAACAAGACATGCGGTCTGAGACCCATGGTAACTAGGTTGTGTTAAGTAGTACTATTCTTAGCACTTTAATCCCTTTTACTCCCCCTATCGGGGGAGGTCTGTATGGTCTGCCTGATTACCCTGACCAAATATAACAACAAGACATGCGGTCTGGGACCCATGGTAACTAGGTTGTGTTAAGTAGTACTGTTCTTAGCAGTTTAATACCTGTTACTCCCCATATCGGGGGAGGTCTATATGGCCTGCCTGATTACCCTGACAAAGTATCACAACAAGACATGCGGTCTGGGACCCATGGTAACTAGGTTGTGTTAAGTAGTACTGTTCTTAGCAGTTTAATACCTGTTACTCCCCATATCGGGGGAGGTCTATATGGCCTGCCTGATTACCCTGACAAAGTATCACAACAAGACATGCGGTCTGTGACCCATGGTAACTATGTTGTGTTAAGTAGTACTGTTCTTAGCAGTTTAATACCTGTTACTCCCCATATCGGGGGAGGTCTATATGGCCTGCCTGATTACCCTGACAAAGTATCACAACAAGACATGCGGTCTTGGACCCATGGTAACTATGTTGTGTTAAGTAGTACTGTTCTTAGCAGTTTAATACCTGTTACTCCCCATATCGGGGGAGGTCTATATGGCCTGCATGATTACCCTGACAAAATATAACAACAAGACATGCGGTCTGGTACCCATGGTAACTATGTTGTGTTAAGTAGTACTATTCTTAGCACTTTAATACCTGTTACTCCCCCTATCTGGGGAGGTCTATATGGCCTGCATGATTACGCTGACCACATATAACAACAAGACATGCGGTCTGGGACCCATGGTAACTAGGTTGTGTTTATATTAGTACTATTCTTAGCACTTTAATCCCTGTAACTCCCCCTATCGGGGGAGGTCTATACGGCCTGCCTGATTACCCTCACCAAATATAACAACAAGACATGCGGTCTGGGACCCATGGTAACTAGGTTGTGTTTATATTAGTACTATTCTTAGCACTTTAATCCCTGTAACTCCCCCTATCGGGGGAGGTCTATACGGCCTGCCTGATTACCCTGACCAAATATAACAACAAGACATGCGGTCTGAGACCCATGGTAACTAGGTTGTGTTAAGTAGTACTATTCTTAGCACTTTAATCCCTTTTACTCCCCCTATCGGGGGAGGTCTGTATGGTCTGCCTGATTACCCTGACCAAATATAACAACAAGACATGCGGTCTGGGACCCATGGTAACTAGGTTGTGTTAAGTAGTACTGTTCTTAGCAGTTTAATACCTGTTACTCCCCATATCGGGGGAGGTCTATATGGCCTGCATGATTACCCTGACAAAGTATCACAACAAGACATGCGGTCTGGGACCCATGGTAACTAGGTTGTGTTAAGTAGTACTGTTCTTAGCAGTTTAATACCTGTTACTCCCCATATCGGGGGAGGTCTATATGGCCTGCCTGATTACCCTGACAAAGTATCACAACAAGACATGCGGTCTGGGACCCATGGTAACTAGGTTGTGTTAAGTAGTACTGTTCTTAGCAGTTTAATACCTGTTACTCCCCATATCGGGGGAGGTCTATATGGCCTGCCTGATTACCCTGACAAAGTATCACAACAAGACATGCGGTCTGTGACCCATGGTAACTATGTTGTGTTAAGTAGTACTGTTCTTAGCAGTTTAATAACTGTTACTCCCCATATCGGGGGAGGTCTATATGGCCTGCCTGATTACCCTGACAAAGTATCACAACAAGACATGCGGTCTTGGACCCATGGTAACTATGTTGTGTTAAGTAGTACTGTTCTTAGCAGTTTAATACCTGTTACTCCCCATATCGGGGGAGGTCTATATGGCCTGCATGATTACCCTGACAAAATATAACAACAAGACATGCGGTCTGGTACCCATGGTAACTATGTTGTGTTAAGTAGTACTATTCTTAGCACTTTAATACCTGTTACTCCCCCTATCTGGGGAGGTCTATATGGCCTGCATGATTACGCTGACCACATATAACAACAAGACATGCGGTCTGGGACCCATGGTAACTAGGTTGTGTTTATATTAGTACTATTCTTAGCACTTTAATCCCTTTTACTCCCCCTATCGGGGGAGGTCTATACGGCCTGCCTGATTACCCTGACCAAATATAACAACAAGACATGCGGTCTGGGACCCATGGTAACTAGGTTGTGTTTATATTAGTACTATTCTTAGCACTTTAATCCCTTTTACTCCCCCTATCGGGGGAGGTCTATACGGCCTGCCTGATTACCCTGACCAAATATAACAACAAGACATGCGATCTGGGACCCATGGTAACTAGGTTGTGTTTATATTAGTACTTTTCTTAGCACTTTAATCCCTTTTACTCTCCCTATCGGGGGAGGTCTATACGGCCTGCCTGATTACCCTGACCAAATATAACAACAAGACATGCAGTCTGGGACCCATGGTAACTACGTTGTGTTTATATTAGTACTATTGTTAGCACTTTAATCCCTGTAACTCCCCCTATCGGGGGAGGTCTATACGGCCTGCCTGATTACCCTGACCAAATAAAACAACAAGACATGCGGTCTGGGACCCATGGTAACTAGGTTGTGTTAAGTAGTACTATTCTTAGCACTTTAATCCCTGTAACTCCCCCTATCGGGGGAGGTCTATACGGCCTGCCTGATTACCCTGACCAAATATAGCAACAAGACATGCGGTCTGGGACCCATGGTAACTAGGTTGTGTTTATATTAGTACTATTCTTAGCACTTTAATCCCTGTAACTCCCCCTATCGGGGGAGGTCTATACGGCCTGCCTGATTACCCTGACCAAATATAACAACAAGACATGCGGTCTGAGACCCATGGTAACTAGGTTGTGTTAAGTAGTACTATTCTTAGCACTTTAATCCCTGTAACTCCCCCTATCGGGGGAGGTCTATACGGCCTGCCCGATTACCTTCACCAAATATAACAACAAGACATGCGGTCTGGGACCCATGGTAACTAGGTTGTGTTAAGTAGTACTATTCTTAGCACTTTAATCCCTTTTACTCCCCCTATCGGGGGAGGTCTGTATGGTCTGCCTGATTACCCTGACCAAATATAAGAACAAGACATGCGGTCTGGGACCCATGGTAACTAGGTTGTGTTTATATTAGTACTATTCTTAGCACTTTAATCCCTGTAACTCCCCCTATCGGGGGAGGTCTATACGGCCTGCCTGATTACCCTGACCAAATATAACAACAAGACATGCGGTCTGAGACCCATGGTAACTAGGTTGTGTTAAGTAGTACTATTCTTAGCACTTTAATCCCTGTAACTCCCCCTATCGGGGGAGGTCTATACGGCCTGCCCGATTACCTTCACCAAATATAACAACAAGACATGCGGTCTGGGACCCATGGTAACTAGGTTGTGTTAAGTAGTACTATTCTTAGCACTTTAATCCCTTTTACTCCCCCTATCGGGGGAGGTCTGTATGGTCTGCCTGATTACCCTGACCAAATATAAGAACAAGACATGCGGTCTGAGACCCATGGTAACAAGGTTGTGTTAAGTAGTACTATTCTTAGCACTTTAATACGTGTTACTCCCCCTATCGGGTGAGGTCTATATGGCCTGCCCGATTACCCTGACAAAAATATAACAACAAGACATGCGGTCTGGGACCCATGGTAAGGTTACTTCCTTTTGCACAATAGAGTACAGGTATGGCATCGATTTTAGGAACCCGGAGATAATTTTTAGGAACCGGGAGATGGAAAAAAATGCTTGGACACCCAGTACAGGTCGTTCTCCTTCAGCCTTTTTAGACGAGGGTCCAGGACCCTCAACAGAAACAACAGCATGAAACACCACTTATGCCATCCTTTTGCACAATAGAATACAGGTATGGCATCCATTTTAGGAACCCGAAGATAATTTTTAGGAACCGAGAATTTGAACAAAAAACCATGCTTGGACACCCAGTACAGGTCGTTCTCCTTCAGCCTTTTTATACGATGGTCCACGACCCTCAACAGGCACAACAGCATGAAACACCACATATGCCATCCTTTTGCACAATAGATTACAGATATGGCATTGATTTTAGGAACCCGGAGATAATTTTTAGGAACCGGGAAATTGAACAAAAAACCATGCTTGGACACCCAGTACAGGTCGTTCTCCTTCAGCCTTTTTATATGATGGTCCTCGACCCTCAACAGGCACAACAGCATGAAACACCACGTATGACATCCTTTTGCACAATCGAGTACAGGTATGGCATCGTTTTTAGGAACCCATAGATAATTTTTCATAACCGTGAGATGGAAAAAGATGCTTGGTCGGTCCTCCTACTTCAAATTTGGGGCACTGTGCGTGCAATCTACTGTGCCACCAGATATGAGTGGTGTGTTAATGACTGAGTACTATTCTTAACAGTTTCATCACTGTTATGTGCCTTTTTTTGGTTTGGGTTTTGTAGCCACAGTGCAGCACCAGAGGCCAGAAAAATTAGGCATGTCCAAATGCCTGAAAAATTCTGTATTGTTGCAGCCGCTGCTGTAGCAGCGGCCAGAAAAACTGATGTTTGTAAAACAGTTAGAAAGTGCCCTAAAACCTTGCGGGTTGAACACTAGTTGTTGGCGGATAATTCACGCAAGTCATCCTGCATTCTAAGAAAAAATATGCCAGCATGTGTACCATTTGTAGCCCAAGAAGTGGTTGTCTCTGTGAGGGTGTGTGTATGTCTTTGTGTGTTTTCTGTGGATGTCTTAGTGAGGGTGTGTGTATGTATGTCTTTCTGTGTTTTATGTGGTTGTCTCTCTGTGTGTGTGTGTATGTCTTTGTGTGTTTTCTGAGGCTGTCTCTGTCAGTGTTTCCTTTGGTGTATGTGCAAGTTGAGTTTGTGTGTATGTGTGTGTCCATTGTATGTTCCTTTTTATGACATTTTGACCTTACTACTGATTATTCACATCTTTCTACAGACTTTTGAGACTAATGAGACCTTTACTGAAGTCACCAATCCACCATTTAACCTTTAAATTATTGTTTAAGCACTTCAGGGCCCTTCCTTTCAGCCACTGCATGTTGTTGTCATCATTTAGTTGGCATCTTCCTTTACAAAAAGATAATCAGAACTCCATATTTTGTTTTGTAAATCTCCTTTTTTTACAAAACTGTAGTCTACCTCATTACTTGTCAGGTCAATGTAATCAAGTGCTGAGTGTCTGTTTGGGTGTCTGTGTCTGTGTGTTTCTTTGCGTGTCTGCTAGAGTGTCTATATGTGAATCCCTATGTGTGAGTGTGTGTGTGTGTGTTTCAGTGTATGAGTGTGTCTGTATGAGTGTGTCTGTTTGTATGTTACTACCTTTACAACATTTCCAAGTTTAAATAGACACTTAAGAATAAAGTGCATATACATTTTAGTCACTTGGTCAAAAATTGCACATGTAAAAGGGGGGGGCCTGATCAATGGTTAAGTCAGGGGCCCCAAAATTTCTAGTGGCGGCCCTGGTAGCTATGCTTATTCTATATAAAAAAAATCTCAGTGTTACCAATTTAAATTGTTACATTAAATGGTTACTGACACTTTGATATAATTTTATCACAAGTCAGTGCAGTGCAATTTTAACATAGATATCTCATTCACTCAAATTCTATGAGACAATCCATTTCTATGAGTTAAATGAAGCAACCTAACCCTAGAAATGTTTTAAATATCAACAATATATTGTATTAAAGAACTATACAGATTATGATCCTCCCCTAAGATGATAAAGTAATAGAGGAAAGGTGTTTCTTAAATCAGAAGCCAAATTAATGGATCTTTGACTTAAATGGACATTAAACCCCCAAAAAACCTTTCATGATTCAGACAGAGAATACAATTTTAAACAACATTCCAATTTACTTCTATTATCTAATTTGCTTCATTATTTAGATATCCTTTATTAAAGAAATAGCAATGCACATGGGTGAGCCAATCACATGAGGCATCTATGTGCAGCCACCAATCAGCAGCTACTGTGCCTATCTAGATATGCTTTTCAGGACATAATATTAAGAGAATGCAGCAAATTAGATAATAGATGTAAATTAGAAAGTTGTTTTAAATGGTATTCTTTATCTGACTCATGAAAGAAAAAAATATGGTTTAATGTCCCTTTAAATACAGTAATACCTACCAGTCTAAACACACTTACTGGTTTCTACTGGTTAGTCTATAAGGCAGTGCTTTCCAAACTGTATGTCATGACACATTAGTGTGTTGGCAGCAGTGTGTAGGTGTGTCCCTGCTTCAACACAAATTTTTTGGAATTTAACATTTCTTTGGGATTTCCAACTTTCTGCCTGTCGGCTACGCATATCACATAGTTGACACCTAGTGGGTCACAGATCATCTTAACCTATTGGCGCAGCTCAGCGGGAACTAAAACTATTCCCATTGGCGGCTTTGGCAGCACATTGGCTACTGACTGCACGTGTAGTCTCCACAATCGGCTTGTGACTGCATGTGTAGTCAGTGAGTGGTACAGCAGTGTGTTTGCAGCTTGGGCAGTAATCAGTCAGACTTGCAGAGCTCTGAGGGTGACAGCTTAAATGATGAGCTAAGGTCAGAAGTCAAAGTGTTTTGTTTTTTTAGCAGCTAGCTATTGGTGTTATTAAACATTTTTTTAATTCTTGCACATACATACTGTTACTTGTAAATACATTTTGTTATTATATCATTTATGTATGTGTCCATATATCTTAAAACAAGTTCGTTTAACCTCCTGTTTGCTAGTACAACTGAACTACAGTGTCGCAAAATGATGTAGGTCTAAAAAGTGAACATGAAAAGTTTGGAAAGCTCTGCTATAAGGTATAGGCCAGTCTCATTAATGTTAACATATATATGTGTTCTATAGTTGCATACAGAAAGAGAAATGTTCTACCAGGAACAGCTGCTCAGTAGCTTTTTCTATGGCAAGTTACTACCTAGAAGCAGTATCTTTTAGCCCAATTGTGCTTTTCACAAAGGAAAACTTTTCTGAAGTAAGTCTGTGTGATCCCGCCTAGGTAAGGTCAGTCCAGCCCCAAATTACCAGGCAATTTCCCTCTGAACCAGGTAAATGGCAACCACAGACGATAGTTTAGGCCTTCTTTGGGCCTCATCAGTGAGGTGCATCCATATCCCTTTATGTTCTATAATTGATATGCAAGAGAAAAAAATAACAGGAAAAATTGACTTTTGTGAGAGCACATTTGTAGCTTCATATATATGGACAACTTAATGTTTTCCTAGGGTCACTCCAAGATGTACTTGCATTATGTTAATATAAAATTAAAGTTTTTATATTGAGATTAATAGAAATGTATGTATAAATACATAAATACATATGTGCACATATATAAATATATATAAATATATATATACAACACACAGAGAAAGTCCAACACTCACTAAAAAGCTCTCAGCTAAGATTAAAAGCAAAAATGGAAGGTTTAGTTACTGCATTTTGCCAAATGGAACAAGCCCAGGTACCACGCCAAGGTCCCTTCCAAAAACCTGGGATCCTAAAACAGCCACACAATGTAAGCTCTCAATCCAACAAACTGGTAACAAGTTAAGGGTGCACAGGCTTATGTAATCACCCCAGACATATACAAAACACGGAAGGGGACTGCACTCTCAGACCGGACTGGGTATACATCCCATGACCCTGCAACATGCTCAGCCCTGAGTGCTCGCTGGCACTCACAGGAAGCTGTGCTGTCCCCAGAGTCACAGGCAGTTTTGCTTTTAATCTTAGCTGAGAGCTTGTAAGTGAGTGCTGGACTTTCTCTGTGTGTTGTATTCATTTGTTTTGTAACTTTCCCTATGGTTCTTGCACCCAGACCTGTCTGGGATTAACTGTCTGTGCCTCAGGGGACAGCACAGCTTCCTGTGAGTGCCAGTGAGCACCCAGGGCTGAGCATGTTGCAGGGTCAAGGGATGTGTACCCGGTCCGGTCTGAAAGTGCAGTCCCCTTCCGTGTTTTTTATATGTCTGGGGTGATTACATAAGCCTGTGCTTTCTTAACTTTTTCCCAGTTTGTTGGATTGAGAGCTTGCATTGTGTGGATGTTTTAGGGTCCCAGGTTTTTGGAAGGGACCTTGACGTGGTACCTGGGCTTGTCCCATTTGGCCAAATGCAGTAACTAACCCTTCCATTTTTGCTTGTAATCTTAGCTTAGATCTTGTGAGTGAGTGCTGGACTTTCTCTGTGTGTTGTATTAATTTGCTTTGTAATTTTCCCTATGGTTCTTGCAACCAGACCTGTCTGGGGTTACCTGCCTGTGACTCTGGGGACAGCACAGCTTCCTGTGAGTGCCAGTAAGCACCCAGGGCTGAGCATGTTGCAGGGTCATGGGATGTGTACCCGGTCCGGTCTGAGAGTGCAATCCCCTTCCGTGTTTTGTATATGTCTGGGGTGATTACATAAGCCTGTGCACCCTTAACTTGTTCCCAGTTTGTTGGATTGACAGCTTGCATTGTGTGGCTGTTTTAGGGTCCCAGGTTTTTGTAAGGGACCTTGACGTGGTATCTGGGCTTGTCCCATTTGGCCAAATGCGGTAACTAACCCTTCCATTTTTGCTTTTAATCTTAGCTGAGAACTTTTAAGTGAGTTCTGGACTTTCTCTGTGTGTTGTATTACTTTGTTTTGTAATTTTCCCTATGGTTCTTGCACCCAGACCTGTCTGGGGTTAACTGCCTGTGACTCTGGGGACAGCACAGCTTCCTGTCAGTGCCAGTGAGCACCCAGGGCTGAGCATGTTGCAGGGTCATGGGATGTGTACATACATCTACATATTTAGACATGTTAAGGTATGTATCTCATTGTAAAAAGCCCTTTGTCTGCCTTTTTTTTATATCACCTACAACTTCATATCTTTGAGCACCTATAACTTTTTTGAGCAATATTTTTTTAATACATTTTATTTGATGGTGTTATTATGAGTGTAAGTGTACTTTGTTATGTATTTTTTATGTGTTTTGTGACACTTTTTTGTTTTGCGAAACATTTAACCAGAACTCTGAGGTAGATCTAAACCGACATGCGTTAACTTCAATTGCACTCAAGCAACCCCTTTTTTTATTATCAGGTAGAGTAGTAGAGCGCCAACAGATTCTGCAGCGCTGTAAACATAGTTAATATACAGGATAGCTTTTGCAGGGATAAAGTGGGTAAAGGGCCCTGCCGAGAGTTTCACTGTTGTAGTCGGCTCTTATGAAGGTGATCTGCAAACAGCTGGGCTCATAGGCTTACATTCTAAGGGGTTCAAGGGGAAAGCAATGGAGTTAGGAAAGGTTAGTGTTGGTTGTAAGCATCCCTGAATAGTAGAGTTTTTAGGGAGAGCTTGAAGCTGTTAAAACTAGGGGAGAGTCTTGTGGAGGGGGGCAGGGTGTTCCACAAGATGGGAGCCAGTCTGGAGAAGTCCTGTAGACAGGAATGTGAGGAAGTAACAAGAGAGGAGGAGAGGAGGAGATCCTGTGCTGATCGAAGGGGACGGGAGGGAGAGTATCTGGAGACAAGTTTTGAAATGTAGGGGGGAGCAGTGCAGTTGAGAGCTTTGTATGTCAGAGTGAGGATTTTGTATTTAATCCTAGAGGCAAGAGGAAGCCAGTGAAGGTATTGGAAGAGAGGCGCAGCAGATGAAGATCGACGAGTAAGGAAGATGAGCCTGGCAGAGGCATTCATAATGGATTGTAAAGGAGCTATGCAACAGCTAGGTAGACCAGAGAGGATGGAGTTGCAGTAGTCGAGGCGGGAAAGGATGAGAGAGTGGATTAAAATCTTAGTTGTATCTTGTGTAAGGAAATGTCTAATTTTAGCAATGTTTTTAAGGTGGAAGCGGCAGGCTTTAGCCAAGGACTGAATGTGAGGAGTGAAGGAAAGATCTGAGTCAAGTGTGACCCCAAGACATCGGGCATGCGGGGTAGGAGTAATGATGGAATTATCAACAGTTATAGAAATTTTGGGGGTGGAGACATTGGAAGAAGGGGGAAAAATAAGGAGTTCAGTTTTGGAGAGATTTAGCTTAAGGTAGTGAGAGGACATCCAAGATGAGATATGAGAAAGACAGTTAGTGACACGGGTTAGTAAGGAAGGAGGTAGGTCTGGTGCAGAGAGGTAGATTTGGGTATCATCGGCATACAAATGATATTGAAACCCATGGGACTTTATTAAGGAACCTAATGATGACATGTAGATTGAAAAGAGAAGGGGACCGAGGACAGTGCCTTGAGGTACCCCAACAGAAAGTGGTAACGGGGCAGAGCATGCTCTGGAGAAGGCTACACTAAATTTACGGTTAGTTAGATAGGAAGAGAACCACAAAAGAGCTGTGTCGCAGATGTCGAAGGATTGGAGGGTTTGGAGCAGAAGAGGGTGGTCAACAGTGTCAAAGGCTGCAGACAGGTCAAGGAGGATAAGCAGAGAGAAGTGGCCTTTGGATTTTGCTGTAAGTATGTCGTTGTTAACCTTGACAATTGCTGTCTCTGTAGAGTGATGGGGACGAAATCCAGATTGCAGTGGGTCAAGAAGAGAGTTTAGTGTAAGGAAATGGGATAGATATGCATATACTAGCTTTTCGAGGAGCTTTGAGGCAAGAGGGAGTAGGGAAATAGGGCGGTAGTTGGTTGGGGAGGTTGGATCGAGGGAAGGTTTTTTGAGGATAGGTGTGACCAGTGCATGTTTTAGAGATGAGGGAAATATACCAGTGCTGAGGGAGAGGTTGAAAATGTGTGTGAATATGGGGGTGAGGGTAGAAGAGAGGGAGGGGAGTAACTGTGAGGGGATGGGGTCGAGGGGACAGGTAGTGAGGTGGGAGGACAGTATAAGGGCAGAAACTTCATCCTCGTTAACAGGGGCAAAAGAGCTGCATTTTTTTATATTTGGGTTTTAGATGATTGTGAGCTTTTGAGGGGGTGGGAGATTGGTAGTATGTTGAGAGCTGATTTCACTTCTGATGGAGTCAATTTTGTTTTTGAAGTGGCTGGCAAAATCTTGAGCTGAGAGAGAGGTTGTATTAGGAGGTGGGGGTGGGCGGAGAAGAGTATTGAACGTGGAGAACAGACGTTTTGAGTTAGAGGAAAGAGTAGAGATGAGATTAGAGAAGTATTGTTGCTTATAGAGATTAAGGGCAGAGTAGTAGGAGTTCAGGATGAACTAGTAGTGAAGAAAGTCAGCTGAACTCTGAGATTTCCGAGAACCCCTTACTTACAAAAGTGTTTAAATATAAGCAGCAAAAAAAAAAGCTTAAAATTGGCTAAGCAATAGTGTGAAAAAGGCTTAGTAGCAAAAGGGTTTACAGGATAGTCTAGTTTTTTTTTTGTTTAAAAGGATAGATAATCCCTTTATTACCCATTTCTGTTTTGCATAATCAACATAGTTATATTAATATACTTTTTACTTTTGCGATTACCTTGCATCTAAGCCTCTGCAGACTGCCCCCCTTATTTCAGTTCTTTTGACAGACTTGCATTTTAGCCAATCAGTGGTGACGCCTAGGTAACTCATTGGGAGTGAGCAAAATGTAATCTATATAGCAAAAATGAACTAGCACTGTCTAGCTGTAAAAAAATGACAAAATTCTCTGAGATAAGAGACGGCCTTCAAAGGCTTAAAAATGAGCATAAGAGCCTACCTAAGTTTAGCTTTCAACAAAGAATAACAAGAGAATAAAGTGAAATTGATGATAAAAGTAAAATGTAAAGTTGCTTAAAATTGAATGCCCTATCTGAACCATGATAACAGGTATTGTGACTAGACTGTCCCTTTAATTAAAGCTTAGGCCCTTTGAGGATGGATAGGCAAATATCTGGGTACATTTTAGGCCTTGGTGAAATGTGTTCACAAAAAACACACACACAGACTGAACTCTGACTTTGTGTTCTTTACCGTAATACCAAAGAACATGATGCTTTATTAGGTCCCAGGATAATCAAGTTGGGTTTAATCACATAAACTTCTTTTATTTTATTGTACTTATTTTATTGTTTAAAAATGTGCCAATTTGTGAGAAATTAAAAAAAAAAAATACTACAAGTATTTCCATTTACTTCTGCATGTAAAGTACATACATCAAATGTTTTTGACAGTTTATTTTAATGATTTAAAATCATAATAACTATAGGGATTTAGAGGATTATAATTATGAGGGGAATTCTCAGGGTAATTAATGGTTACTATGTAAATGTCTGTAGTTAATTAATATTAATGGTGGTTTTGTTTAATAAATATCAGGCACAGTGATTCTTGTTGCTTTAGAAGTGAGACATATACTACATTTAGGAAGTATTACTACAGATTCCATCAATGCTCACCTTTACTGATTAACTGAGAAAGTACTGTAATAAAAGGTATGAATGTTTTTGTATAGTACATTTTCAACATAGGATGTTGCTTATTTATAATGTGTGTTTAGACTAATTTCTCTAATCAATTTTTCAATGTATACAATGTAAGCAAAAATTAAATAAAAATAGGATTTGAAGCAAAGGGTTATGACATATTTTCTGTGTTAGTTGCCTGCGTATATCTTTTTTTTTTTAAAATAAATTAATCCCATTTTAAAAAGATGCAAGATAAGCAATAAGTAAAGGTTTAAAGTTTCAAAATAGTTCTCTTTATGATATAGTAACATAACAACCAGGAAATGTTAACTGAACATGTTTCTTTATCCTTTTCTAATCTACTGCAGTTTATCAACTACAATTTAATAGAATTCTATTTATAACACTTATGGCAGAGTTAAATCAATACAGGAATTGATTTTAAAAACAAATTATATGTATTAATGCATAACACTGAATTGAATTAAAGTAATATGATTTAACTGCTCTCATATAAATTTGTTCAATCCTGAGGTGATTTCAGAATTTCTTTAATTGAGAACAGTTCGATTTGTATCTCAGTAAAATCTTAGATATGGAATATTTATTTTTTGAGTCAAAATATCTTTTGTATGTCAAGCTTCAGCATCAACCATACAAACTTATAGAAGAATAACATTATCTATCTATCTATCTATCTATCTATCTATCTATCTATCTATCTATCTATCTATCTATCATCATCTATCTTTCTGCCTGTCTGTCTGTCTGTCTTATTATCAATAAATCTATCACACACACACACACACATACACATATATATGTATTTATACTTACACATGCATTTATATATACATATATATATTTATATATAAATATTTATGTATATATATATACACAATCACACATATATATATATATATATATATATATATATATATATATAGTATATACACATACATACACATATTTATATATATATATATATATATATATATATATATATATATATATACTGTATATATAGCAATAGCAGTCAATCCCACTGAGGGGAAGAAAAAAACGCTTCACTCTCCGGTCTTCAAATATAAACAAAAGCTTTAATATATCTTCACAGTAGAAGTCAGCAAAGGAAAGTCATCCCAAACGTTTCGATACCAACGGGTATCTTTTTCAATGGGTAATACACAAATCCTGCGTCCCAAGAAGCTATTGGGACGCAGGATTTGTGTATTACCCATTGAAAAAGATACCCGTTGGTATCGAAACGTTTGGGATGACTTTCCTTTGCTGACTTCTACTGTGAAGATATATTAAAGCTTCTGTTTATATTTGAAGACCGGAGAGTGAAGCGTTTTTTTCTTCCCCTCAGTGGGATTGACTGCTATTGCTATATATACAGTATATATATATATATATATATATATATATATATATATATATATATATATATAAATATGTGTATGTATGTGTATATACTATATATATATATATATATATGTGTGATTGTGTATATATATATGTATATGTAAGTATAAATACATATATATGTGTATGTGTGTGTGTGTGTGTGATAGATTTATTGATAATAAGACAGACAGACAGACAGGCAGAAAGATAGATGATGATAGATAGAGACCTACGCAGATGTTCCCCTACTGCTGAAAAGCATTGGAGAAAATCACGGAGTTCAGCTGATTTTTCTTCATTACAAATTCATCTTGAACTCCTACTACTCTGCCCTTAATCTCCACAAGCAACACTACTTCTCTACTCTTATCTCTAATCTTTCTTCAAACCCAAAACGTCTGTTTCGCCACTTTCAATACTCTCCTCCGCCCTCCCCCACTTCCTAATACAACTTCTCTGTCAGCTCAAGACTTTGCCAGTCACTTCATTAACAAAATTGACTCCATCAGACATGAAATCAGCTCTCAACACAATTCCATTCTCTCCCCCCCTCAAATACTCTCACTCAACCACAACCCTCATAACCTGAAACTTAGTTCATTCTCCCCTGTTACTGAGGACGAAGTTTCAGCACTTATACTGCGCTCTCACCTCACTACCTGTCCCCTTGACCCTATCCCCTCACAGCTGCTCCCCTCTCTCTCTGCTACCCTTAACCCTATGCTAACACACATTTTCAACCTCTCCCTCAGCACTGGTACATTTCCCTCATCTATGAAACATGCACTGGTCACACCTATCCTCAAAAAACCTTCCCTTGATCCTACCTCCCCATCCAACTACCGCCCAATTTCCCTCCTCCCTCTTGCTTCAAAGCTTCTCGAAAAACTAGTATATGCACGCCTATCCCATTTCCTTAAGTTAAACTCCCTTCTTGACCCGCTGCAATCTGGATTTCGTCCCTATCACTCCACAGAGACAGCTATTGTTAAGGTCACCAACGACCTACTTACAGCTAAATCAAAAGGCCACTTCTCTCTGCTTATCCTCCTTGATCTGTCCGCAGCCTTTGACACTGTCGACCACCCTCTTTTGCTCCAAACCCTCCAATCCTTCGGCATCTGTGACACAGCCCTTTCGTGGCTCTCTTCCTACCTGTCAAACCGTACCTTCAGTGTAGCCTTCTCTGGGGCCTCCTCTGCCCCGTCACCACTTTCTGTCGGAGTACCGCAAGGCTCTGTCCTCGGTCCCCTTCTCTTCTCAATCTATACGTCATCACTAGGTTCCCTAATTAAGTCCCACGGTTTCCAATATCATTTGTATGCCGATGACACCCAAATCTACTTCTCTGCACCAGAACTATCTCCTTCTTGCTAACCCGTGTCACTAACTGTCTTTCTCACATCTCTTCCTGGATGTCCTCTCACTACCTCAAGCTAAATCTCTCCAAAACTGAGCTCCTCATTTTCCCCCCTTCTTCCAAAATCTCCACCCCCAATATCTCTATAACTGTCGACAACTCCATCATTACCCCTACACCGCATGCCCGATGTCTCGGGGTCACATTTGACTCAGATCTTTCCTTCACTCCTCACATTCAGTCCTTGGCTACAGCCTGCCGCTTCCACCTTAAAAACATCTCTAAAATTAGACACTTCCTTACACAAAACACAACTAAGATTTGAATCCATTCTCTCATTCTTTCCCGCCTTGATTACTGCAACTCTGTCCTCTCTGGTCTCCCCACCTGCCGCCTACCTCCTTTACAATCCATAATGAATGCCTCTGCCAGACTCATCTTCCTTACACGTCGCTCTTCATCTGCTGCGCCTCTCTGCCAATCCCTTCACTGGCTTCCTCTTGCCTCTAGGATCAAACACAAAACTCTCACTCTGACATACAAAGCCCTCAACTGCACTGCTCCCCCCTACATCTCAGACCTTGTCTCCAGATACTCTCCCTCCCGTCCCCTTCGCTCAGCTCATGACCTCCTACTCTCCTCCTCTCTTGTCACCTCATCACACTCCCGTTTACAGGACTTCTCCAGACTGGCTCCCATCTTGTGGAACTCTCTGCCTCGCTCCACAAGACTCTCTTCTAGTTTTAAAAGCTTCAAGTGCTCCCTAAAGACTCTACTGTTCAGGGACGCATACAACCTACGCTAACCTTTCCTAATACCAGTTCCTCTCCTCCACTGCAATCCCCTGAACCCTCTTAGCATGTAAGCCTAAAAGTCCAGCTGTTTGTAGATCACCTTCTTAAGAGCTGACTACAACAGTGCAACTCTTGGCAGGGCCTTCTACCCTATAATTGTTTTGTTGTACTCCCCCTTTGTTTATAGCGCTGCGGAATCTGTTGGCGCTCTACAAATAACCGATAATAATAATAATAATAATAATGATGTGTTTATATTGTTGATGTTAATTTTGAGCTGCTGAGTAACACAAATGCCTGGTGTAAACTAGTTTTGGCTTTTGTATTCATTAAGGTTTACGTATCCTTATTTCATTTTTAAAAAGTTAAAAAAAATGGGACTTTAAAGTTCTTAGAGGAAGCTTTCACATTTCTGAGTAGGTTGCAGGGGCACCCGGAGTCCGGACTCAAGTGCTGGGGGGGGGCCCGTAGCATCCAGTCTATATATAGGCGTGTGCAGAATGTGTACAATCCTAGTGCACAGGAACCTTTTATTAGTGCCGGTTGCTGGTCTATCTATCCTCAAAATCATTATACAGAGCAGCATGAATATTATTACTATTGCTTACTACTGAGTTGACTTGGAGAGGGGGGGTAATCTGCTCCAGAGCTCTCTGTTGAGTAGGTCTGCAAGCGTTAACAGTTATCTGATAGTTTAGCTTACTGCTACGTTTTGGATATTTAGGAATTTTTTCTTGACTATTAATAAAACATTTATTGTTTACTGTGATTATACTGGTCAGAGATTTATTTCATATATCTTCTTTAATTAATATACTTTAGCGTAAGATTGTTTCCTCTATTTGTAATTTTTTGTTGGTCCTTGTTCTCTTCTTGTAGTTTGTTGATGAATATATTTGATATAGGGTCTGCACCATTTCAAAATCAATTTTCTAAATTATTTTTTGCATAGAAAGAACACATTTATAGTAGCCATTTGTCCTGTACTTCTTTTGTTTTTTATATATATATATATATATATATATATATATATATATATAAACATATATCTTCTATTCCCTTTTCCCCTGTAATCCTTTCTCACATTATATATTGACATGTTATCTCTAATTTAAGGGAAACAAAACCCAAATTCTCATTTCATGATTCAGACACTCAAGTTTACTTCTATTATCTAATTTGATAAGTTCTTTTGGTATCTTTTGTTGAAAAGCATATCTAAGTAGGCTCAGGAGCAGCAATTCACTCCTTGAAGCTAGCTGCTGATCGTTGGATCCACACATATGCCTCTTGTTATTGATTTACCTGTTCTTCTAAGCTAGCTCCGAGCAGTGCATTGCTGCTCCTTCAACAAAGAATACTAAGAGAATGAAGGATATTTAGTAATAGAAACAAATTGCAAATTTGTTTAAAATTGTTTACCATTTCTGAATCATCACATTACATTTAGCAGCTTCTCTTTTGCATGCATGACATAACAGTTTTGTATAACGTGTTGTTAATAACAATATTTCAGATGTAAAGCAACGATAAGTGAAATAAAATGATTTCATCTATACATTGTAAGCTACATAAGTATGGAATTTAACCACAGGACATCAAGATGAGACCCTTCAATCAGATGGACAATCACACCTATGATACAGATTTCTACATTACAGCATTTTCACATGTTTATGGGAAACATTTTCTGTTTATTTTATTTTTCTTGCTTTACTTGATTTGTCTATCATGGAACATTTTGATAATTGCTGTGACTAATATAGATCCGCACCTACAATCACCTATGTATTTCTTCCTGAGCAATCTATCCTTTGTAGATGCCTCATATACATCAGTCACTGTTCCAAAACTGATGGATATTTTTATTACTGGGAATATCAGAGTCTCGTTCACTGGTTGCTTTGTCCAATTATACTTTTTCACATCCATGGCTTGCACAGAAATTCTACTGTTAACTGCAATGGCCTATGATCGTTACGTTGCTATATGTAAACCGTTATATTACATGCTTGTTATGAGAAAGATGAACTGTATCTTACTTGTTACAGGCAGCTGGATATGTGGCTATGGTAATTCACTTTTTGTTACAATTTTTGCATCTTATTTATCTTTCTGTGGCCCAAAACATATTAACCAACTTTTCTGTGATATTAAAGTCCTAACTAAGATATCTTGTGGGGACACTAAAGAATTTCAAACAATGATATACATAGAGGCCTTGATCATGGGTCTTTGTCCCTTTCTGCTCATTCTAATGTCCTATTCCAAAATAGTAGCCAACATTTTAACAATGCATTCCACAGGAAAGAGACAAAAAGCTTTCTCCACCTGCACAGCCCACCTTAGTGTCCTTTTCATGTTCTATGGAACCCTTCTCTGCATGTACATGAGCCCACCTTCAGAAAACTCAGAAGACTTGGACCAAATATTTGCAGTGCTTTATCTAGCAGTGACCCCCACAATTAACCCCCTGATATACAGTCTAAGGAATAAAGATATAAAGATGGCTATAAAGAAGACAATGATATGGATTCCTAGTAGGTTATAATCATATTGTAAGTTTTTAAATCTAGAATGGACCACAGTTGCTTATTAACAATTTACTAAAATGATAAACTTCCAACAATGACACAAAACGGATAAGCTTCAACAATTAATGTTATTCTTTTTCTTTGTACTAAAACAACATTTTAAAATGAACTAATTTCTTTCGTTTTTTTTTTTTAACAAAATAGATATTCCTTACTTTGGGGAAAAAATATTTTTACGCTTATGAGTTATATTACTGACCACCAATAAATCAGTGAGATATGTGCTTATCAGCAAGTGACAAATTAGGCCTCGAAGGATACAATTAAAAAAATTAAGTCAACAAAATGTATTTCAAAACAGTGCTATATACAAGGTCTAAAATGGAAAAAAATAATAATAATTTCACAAGATATTGATATTCATTTGTTCATCCTATCATCTAGAACTTCAGGGACCTTAAACAGGCAACTTGGTCATTTATCCTTTATCAAAATGTGCAGACGTATCTAGCTATAACATTTAATTTAACAATCAAGCTTTATTGAATCTGCGTCAACAACTTTTACCTTTTTTAAAATTGTTACTTTCTATTTAAAATTGTGTGGTAGTTCAAATACACCTGACTGTTAAAGGGCATTACATACTGAATAAATGCTAAATATAATTATATATTTAAAGCAAATGGAATAGTCTGGGAATAATCTATAGTATTTTTTTTAATTTTTGTGTCGATAAAGTAGTGGGACACTGCCATTTTGTAACCTAGGTTTCCTTACCTACTGAAGCCAATTAGGGACAGTTTTAAATAGGACACTAAAGTGACTGTGTGCAATATAGAAATGTTAAAGGGACATGAAACCCACATTTTTTCTTTCGTGATTTAGAAGGAGCATGCAGTTTTAAACAACTTTCTAATTTACTTCTATTATCTAACTTGCTTCGTTCTCTTGATATAATTTACTGAAAAGCATATCTAGATAGGCTCAGTAGCTGCTGATTGGTTGCTGCACATAGATGCCTCGTGTGATTGGCTCACCCATGTGCTTTGCAATTTCATCAATAAAGGATATCTAAAGAATGAAGCAAATTAGATAATAGAAGTAAATTGGAATGTTGTTTATAATTGCATTCTCTACTTCAATCATGAGAGAATTTTTTTGGGTTTAGTGTCCCTTTAAGTCTAGCGTGTGCACTGGCAATGGAATGGAATTGGAAAGCCCAACATATTTGTAATAATTACATTTTAATATTATTTTTTAATAAAATTACAGAAAATGGGAACAAAACAAAGTATTTACTATACATAATTAAACATTTTGTGCCAGATTAAAGTGAAGCGCAAAAGATCGCTTTTGCTAAAGCGACATTTGCTCTCTACTTTGTAATACCAGCGCACACAAATGTGCACTGGTATTATGAGTTAGGTGCAATGCGAGCGCACTTCCATAGGCTCCAATGGGAGCCCCGTTCTGATGATGTCTTACACAACACAGAACCTAAGCACAGCGGAGGGGGTAAGTAGCCCAGCAAAGGGTAACAATCTTAAATATAAATATATATGCTTATATAAATAAGGCATTGGATCACAGACGCACATGTGACCAACCAGGAAGTAAGCACGCAGTCCTACCACTCTGCAGTCTCAGCGTGTAGCATTCAACTGGCTCAGCAAACTGTTTCATGGGACTCAATTACAAGGCAGTATTTCAGGAGGCAACCAGTAACAAACAGCGGACCTCAATTGTGGACACCTCCAGAATCAGATAAGTGCATGCTTATGGTTTAACATAGGAATATAGCTGCTTTCACTTGCAATATGTGGGGTTAGCCTGGACTGACTCCCACTGCTCATTTGGCTTGTTTGCTGTTTTTACACAACATCTTCAGCAATAAGATGTACTATGCTTTACCAACATGCATGCAGCTTTGGCAGCACTTATCCCGTTTTATATACCTTGGACTTATGCTAGGTTTGGCTGAAAACAATACCGCTATATGTGGAAAATCATCCTGGTGTGATATGGTTGTTTTCTTCAGCAATACACTCTTGTGAGAATTTTATCTCAATATATGCAGGCATCTCTATGTAAACAGCTGTGTCTCTATGTAACTGCTGTACTGAGGCAATTCATTATGGAGGATGTATTACTATGTTCCACTATCTATCTTATTGCTAATAACCATTGCAATAGTTATCCTTCATACTTGTATGTAACTCACTATCTATCTTATTGCTAATAACCATTGCAATAGCTATTCTTCATACTTGTATGTAATTCTTTGGAATTGTTGCTATACTGCCATTATTGTTGTTCCTGAAATCTTTACAAAGCACTTATCACTACTTAGATCCCTAAAAATTTACCTGTCCGGTAATTATCCCTTGTATTGACTTGGGTACCGTGTACAGCTTGGGTGTAGCAGTGTACTAGGTGTCTTTGGATTGTATTTTTGCCAATATTATGATTATGATGTGCACATCTTCAGGGTTTTAATTGGCCACATGTACTATATTGTTTGTTCAACATACTTTACTTTCGGCTAGATTTAGAGATTTGTCGGTAACGACCCGCGTAGCTAACGCTGGCTTTTTTTTGGCCGCATCTTTTAAATACCGCTGGTATTTAGAGTTCACAGAATGGCTGGGTTTTCAGTGCGTTAGGCTCCAAAAAGGGAGCGTAGAGCATAATTTACCGCCACTGCAACTCTCGATACCAGCGGTGCTTATGGACACGGCCAGCTTCAAAAACTTGCTTGTGCACGATATCCCCATAGGAAACAATGGGGCAGTTTGAGCTGAAAAAAAACCTAACACCTGCAAAAAAGCAGCGTTAAGCTCCTAACGCAGCCCCATTGTTTCCTATGGGGAAACACTTCCTAAGTCTGCACCTAACACTCTAACATGAACCCCGAGTCTAAACACCACTAACCTTACACTTATTAACCCCTAATCTGCCGCCCCCGCTATCGCTGACACCTGCATATTTTTTTTAACCCCTAATCTGCCGCTCCGTACACCGCCGCAACCTACATTATACCTACGTACCCCTATATTATATTTATTAACCCCTAATCTGCCGCCCCCAACGTCGCCTCCACCTAGCTACAATTATTAACCCCTAATCTACCGACCGGACCACACCGCTACTATAATAAATGTATTAACCCCTAAAGCTTAGTCTAACCCTAACACTAACACCCCCCTAACTTAAATATAATTTAAATCTAACAAAATAAATTAACTCTTATTAAATAAATTATTCATATTTAAAGCTAAATACTTACCTGTAAAATAAACCCTAATATAGCTACAATATAAATTATAATTATATTGTAGCTATTTTAGCATTAATATTTATTTTACAGGCAACTTTGTAATTATTTTAACCAGGTACAATAGCTATTAAATAGTTAATAACTATTTAATAGTTACCTAGTTAAAATAATTACAAAATTACCTGTAAAATAAATCCTAACCTAAGTTACAATTAAACCTAACACTACACTATCAATAAATGAATTAAATAAAATACCTACAATTACCTACAATTAAACCTAACACTACACTATCAATAAATTAGTTAAATACAATACCTACAAATAAATACAATGAAATAAACTAACTAAAGTACAAAAAATAAAAAAGAACTAAGTTACAAAAAATAAAAAAATATATACAAACATTAGAAAAATATTACAACAATTTTAAACTTATTACACCTACTCTAAGCTCCCTAATAAAATAACAAAGCCCCCCAAAATAAAAAAATGCCCTACCCTATTCTAAAATTAAAATAGAAAAACTCTTTTACCTTACCAGCCCTGAAAAGGGCCCTTTGCGGGGCATGCCCCAAAGAATTCAGCTCTTTTGCCTGTAAAAAGAAAACATATAATACCCCCCCAACATTACAACCCACCACCCACATACCCCTAATCTAACCCAAACCCTCCTTAAATAAACCTAACACTAAGCCCCTGAAGATCTCCCTACCTTGTCTTCACCACGCTGGGTTCACTGATCGATCCAGAAGAGCCTCCGATGACTTGATCCAAGCCCAAGCGGGGTGCTGAAGATGTCCATGATCCGACTGAAGTCTTCATCCAAGCGGGAGCTGAAGAGGTCCATGATCGGGCTGAAGTCTTCTATCAAGCGGCATCTTCAATCTTCTTTCTTCCGGATCCATGGTCATCCCGCCGACGCGGAACATCCATCTTCACCGACGACTTCCCGACGAATGACGGTTCCTTTAAGGGACGTCTTCCAAGATGGCGTCCCTCGAATTCTGATTGGCTGATAGGATTCTATCAGCCAATTGGAATTAAGGTAGGAAAATTCTGATTGGCTGATGGAATCAGCCAATCAGATTCAAGTTCAATCCGATTGGCTGTTCTGGTCAGCCAATAGAATGCAAGCTCAATCTGATTGGCTGATCGGATCAGCCAATCGGATTGAACTTGAATCTGATTGGCTGATTCCATCAGCCAATCAGAATTTTCCTACCTTAATTCCGATTGGCTGATAGAATCCTATCAGCCAATCGGAATTCGAGGGACGCCCTCTTGGATGACGTCCCTCAAAGGAACCGTCATTCGTCGGGAAGTCGTCGGTGAAGATGGATGTTCCACGTCGGCGGGATGACCATGGATCCGGAAGAAAGAAGATTGAAGATGCCGCTTGATAGAAGACTTCAGCCCGATCATGGACCTCTTCAGCTCCCGCTTGGATGAAGACTTCAATCGGATCATGGACATCTTCAGCCCCCCGCTTGGGCTTGGATCAAGACATCGGAGGCTCTTCTGGATCGATCGGTGAACCCGGCGTGGTGAAGACAAGGTAGGGAGATCTGGGGGGGGGGGTATTGTATGTTTTTTTTTTTACAGGCAAAAGAGCTGAATTCTTTGGGGCATGCCCCACAAAGGGCCCTTTTCAGGGCTGGTAAGGTAAAAGAGCTTTTCTATTTTAATTTTAGAATAGGGTAGGGCATTTTTTTATTTTGGGGGGCTTTGTTATTTTATTAGGGGGCTTAGAGTAGGTGTAATTAGTTTAAAATTGTTGTAATATTTTTCTAATGTTTGTAAATATTTTTTTATTCTTTGTAACTTAGTTCTTTTTTATTTTTTGTACTTTAGTTAGTTTATTTCATTGTATTTATTTGTAGGTATTGTATTTAATTAATTTATTGATAGTGTAGTGTTAGGTTTAATTGTAGGTAATTGTAGGTATTTTATTTAATTTATTTATTGATAGTGTAGTGTTAGGTTTAATTGTAACTTAGGTTAGGATTTATTTTACAGGTAATTTTGTATTTATTTTAACTAGGTAGATAAATAGTTATTAACTATTTAATAGCTATTGTACCTGGTTAAAATAAATACAAAGTTGCCTGTAAAATAAATATTAATCCTAAAATAGCTACAATATAATTATAATTTATATTGTAGCTATATTAGGGTTTATTTTACAGGTAAGTATTTAGCTTTAAATAGGAATAATTTATTTATTAAGAGTTAATTTATTTCGTTAGATTTAAATTATATTTAAGTTAGGGGGGTGTTAGGGTTAGGGTTAGAATTAGCTTTAGGGGTTAAAAAATTTATTAGAGTAGCGGTGAGGTCCGTTCGGCAGATTAGGTTTTAATGCTTGAAGTTAGGTGGCGGCGATGTTAGGGAGGGAAGATTAGGGGTTAATACTATTTATTATAGGGTTATTGAGGCGGGAGTGAGGGGTTAATACATTTATTATAGTGGCGGTGCGGTCCGGTCGGCATATTAGGGGTTAATAATTGTAGGTAGGTGGAGGCGACGTTGGGGACGGCAGATTAGGGGTTAATAAATATAATATAGAGGTCGGCGGTGTTAGGGGCAGCAGGTTAGGGGTACATAGGGATAACGTAGGTGGCGGCGGTGTGCGGTCGGCAGATTAGGGGTTAAAAAATTTTAATAGAGTGGCGGCGATGTGGGGGGACCTCGGTTTAGGGGTATATAGGTAGTTTATGGGTGTTAGTGTACTTTAGAGCACAGTAGTTAAGAGCTATATAAACCGGCGTTAGCCCAAAAAGCTCTTAACTACTGACTTTTTTCTGCGGCTGGAGTTTTGTCTAACGCTCACTTCAGCCACGACTCTAAATATCGGCGTTAGAAAGATCCCATTGAAAAGATAGGATACGCAATTGACGTAAGGGGATCTGCGGTATGGAAAAGTTGCGGCTGCAAAGTGAGCGTTAGACCCTTTAATGACTGACTCCAAATACCAGCGGGCGGTAAAAACCAGCGTTAGGACCCCCTAACGCTGGTTTTGACGGCTACCGCCAAACTCTAAATCTAGGCCTTTGTGTTGCTAACATATACCTGAGGCCAGCGTACAACTGGCCTATTGCTATGTTTGGACAGTTAGGATTTACTTCTTTCTGTACTAATAAATTATTTTTTGTTCTCTGTGATTGTACTGGTCAGAGATTCATTCCATTTGTTTAATTTAGCTACACTTTTGAGCTATTTTTATAAAAAAGAGTTCTTGATTCCCTATCTATACAGGGCCTTAGAAAATTTTTTGATGGTCCTTGTTCTCCTCTTGTAGTTTGTTGAAGAATAATTTTTTATAGGGTCTGCACCACATTAAAATTATAATCTAACATAACATTAATGTTTTCTAAATTTTGATAATTTTTTCCATGGAAAAAGACACATTTATAGTAGCCATTTGTCCTGTACCCTTTTTGGTTTTTTAAATATATATAAATGTTTGTATATAAGCAGAAACATATATATTTACAGGGAACACATAGTTCCCATAGACCGCAATGTAAAGGAAATTTTCACCACACAGCTGCCAACTTTAGCCCCTAAAAAAACAGTTTATTGCAACTATTTTTTATTTTAAAAAAGCTCTCAACATTGTATTTTGTGGGCAATTGGGGCACATTTTAAAAAAATAATGGCTGGTTATTTATTTATTTATTTGCCATTTGGGGGCGAGTGATAAATTAACACTCCACTTATAATCTAGGCCTTTATATTAAATATAAATACAGGGAGTGCAGAATTATTAGGCAAGTTGTATTTTTGAGGATTAATTTTATTATTGAACAACAACCATGTTCTCAATGAACCCAAAAAACTCATTAATATCAAAGCTGAATATTTTTGGAAGTAGTTTTTAGTTTGTTTTTAGTTACAGCTATTTTAGGGGGATATCTGTGTGTGCAGGTGACTATTACTGTGCATAATTATTAGGCAACTTAACAAAAAACAAATATATACCCATTTCAATTATTTATTTTTACCAGTGAAACCAATATAACATCTCAACATTCACAAATATACATTTCTGACATTCAAAAACAAAACAAAAAAAATCAGTGACCAATATAGCCACCTTTCTTTGCAAGGACACTCAAAATCCTGCCATCCATGGATTCTGTCAGTGTTTTGATCTGTTCACCATCAACATTGCGTGCAGCAGCAACCACAGCCTCCCAGACACTGTTCAGAGAGGTGTACTGTTTTCCCTCCTTGTAAATCTCACATTTGATGATGGACCACAGGTTCTCAATGGGGTTCAGATCAGGTGAACAAGGAGGCCATGTCATTAGATTTTCTTCTTTTATACCCTTTCTTGCCAGCCACGCTGTGGAGTACTTGGACGCGTGTGATGGAGCATTGTCCTGCATGAAAATCATGTTTTTCTTGAAGGATGCAGACTTCTTCCTGTACCACTGCTTGAAGAAGGTGTCTTCCAGAAACTGGCAGTAGGACTGGGAGTTGAGCTTGACTCCATCCTCAACCCGAAAAGGCCCCACAAGCTCATCTTTGATGATACCAGCCCAAACCAGTACTCCACCTCCATCTTGCTGGTGTCTGAGTCGGACTGGAGCTCTCTGCCCTTTACCAATCCAGCCACGGGCCCATCCATCTGGCCCATCAAGACTCACTCTCATTTCATCAGTCCATAAAACCTTAGAAAAATCAGTCTTGAGATATTTCTTGGCCCAGTCTTGACGTTTCAGCTTGTGTGTCTTGTTCAGTGGTGGTCGTCTTTCAGCCTTTCTTACCTTGGCCATGTCTCTGAGTATTGCACACCTTGTGCTTTTGGGCACTCCAGTGATGTTGCAGCTCTGAAATATGGCCAAACTGGTGGCAAGTGGCATCTTGGCAGCTGCACGCTTGACTTTTCTTAGTTCATGGGCAGTTATTTTGCGCCTTGGTTTTTCCACACGCTTCTTGCGACCCTGTTGACTATTTTGAATGAAACGCTTGATTGTTCGATGATCACACTTCAGAAGCTTTGCAATTTTAAGAGTGCTGCATCCCTCTGCAAGATATCTCACTATTTTTGACTTTTCTGAGACTGTCAAGTCCTTCTTTTGACCCATTTTGCCAAAGGAAAGGAAGTTGCCTAATAATTATGCACACCTGATATAGGGTGTTGATGTCATTAGACCACACCCCTTCTCATTACAGAGATGCACATCACCTAATATGCTTAATTGGTAGTAGGCTTTCGAGCCTATACAGCTTGGAGTAAGACAACATGCATAAAGAGGATGATGTGGTCAAAATACTCATTTGCCTAATAATTCTGCACTCCCTGTATATATATATATATATATATATATATATATATATATTGTATATATGTATACATAAATAAATACATATACACACACAAAGGTCCAGATTATGGTTGGTGCATTAACAGTTGGGATATCACTTTTATTGCAGCTGTTTGTGCACATCAGAAGGAGCACACATATAAAGTAACACGCTCACTCGAGGGCAATTGAATTTAACATGCGCTGGGTTAGTGTGACCTCAGAAAAAAGTACAGTTGCACTCATTATTATTATTATTATCAGGTATTTGTAGAGTGCCAACAGATTCTGCAGCACTCATAACAACACTATCTGATTACAATTATTTTAAAAAAATTGCAATCAAAAGTTATAAGGGATAAACGATATGAGGTCTCCTGTGTCAGAAAAAAAAAATACAAAGGGCTTTCACATAGAGATACATAAAGATACATGTCTAAATATGTATATGTCAAGGGTGTACACTTAGGGGAGGCAGAGCTGCCTATATATTTTAAGTATATATAAAGTGTAATATATATATATATTATATATAAGTATGTTTAAAATTTAGCTAAGGGCATACAATGATCCATATAACCCCAGTACACCAGGGAGCACCACACGGCTGCAGCAGCGGACCACAAAGAGCTGAATTGCCCACAAGATTAAGAACCGAAGTTGCAACATTACATCCGGCGAGCGATTGCGCCATAAAACGCCACAAACTACTGTGTGCACACAGTAGTTCAGGGAGCAGAGGATCATCGCCAGATCACCCGATCATTATCATAGACCGCTGGTGAGTAAAAATGGCACCCTCTAAACCTCCATAGCATAAGGCCAGGAGGGATCTCCATTACTTACCCAAAAGTGCATCAGGCTGTAAATGCAATCACGCCCCAGAGGGAAAGGGATCGATCAAAGCTACCCACCTAAAAAGACAGCTCACTTTCCCTGCCATAATTGTATAGCGATTAACATTGCAAAAAAGCAGGCTGCAAGTGGGCCTCAGAGAAAAAGCCTAAGCTACAGGATTCGCTAACACAGGCCTAATAAAAATAACTTCAGGCACCCTGCCACGCCAGAATACCTGACCCCCTTAGGCAAAATACAGTTTATTACCACAGACTGGCTTGATATCTAAGTGCTAAATCAAGGGATATATATATATATATAATGCCTAACTTCATTGACATCTTGCTGGGCAGAGGGCTTGCAACTTTACAGCTAATTCAGCAACTTACAAACTCTTATTTCCTGGGCCATACATATAACAACCCGAGATTCTTGTAACAACTAAGAACTCAAATAACAACAACAACAAGTAACCACATGTAAGATCTGTGGGTCCTCTCATTTAATCAATAAATAATAAAAAATAATATAAGTCTTCTAGCATCCGAAGCATAGGACAGACTGCATTTTTAGAATCCTGTAAATTATTCTCTCCTCACTAGATTAAATTGTCCCCTGGTAATGCCACAAAAGAAAGCTAACCCTCCAGATAAAAACATTAAAATTAAAAACATAAAACACTATCTTAAAGGGGCATAAGTGAGTGCGACAGAAAGGTCACACTTAAGCCAGGAAGATGGACAAATAACTCCTGCTTAGACACCAACATCACTACCGCTTCCACCCCAATATGTAACTAAAGAGGACCTCAAAACCCTCTCCTCGAAAGAGGATATTAAGGTAATCATGTTGGTGGTAAAAAATCTGTTTAGGGAGTTAGGAAAGGACACTACAGACTTGACACATAGATTCACCAGTGTCGAGCAAACACAGGACACCATACAAGCAAAACTAAAATAAACATTTACCCAAGGCCAATATAGTGCTAATGTGGTTCAAAGCTTACTGAATCGCATTGAAGACTTGGAAAACTGCAGCAAGCGGAATAACCTCTGCATACGTGGGATACTAGAATCCATTAACCCTTCAGCAATCCAAGGTTACCTGCAGGATCTTTTCTGCACCATAAAAGGTGATCCACTATCTCCTGACATAACTATCGAAAGAGCACACAGGGCACTGCGTCCAAAACGCTCTCTGAAAGCACCGCCTAGAGACATTATACTCAAACTCCTTCATTTTAAATATAAGGAGGAAATCCTGAAACACAGCATGAACAAACATCATATCATGCAAGCAGGTATCGCCTTGCAAATCTTCTCGGATCTCAGCCCGACTACTCTGCAAAAACGAAGAGAAATATGTTTCCTCACCATCACACTGCAGGACAATAAAATCCCATATTGATGGAAAGTCCCCCAGTTTAATAGCTACTAAAGGAGACAAAACTGCAATCTTCAGGAAGATGGAAGATCTGGAACCTTTCTGTTATTAATTGGGGATTACCCCCTCCCCCAGCCACAGACTTATTACAAAGATCCCTCTGAAAACTCAACCACGCAAACTTGATGCCCAACCTATGATCCAGAGTGAGGCGGCTCTAAACACTTGATGTCTGAAACAGCCGGGTCAGTGAACTGAACTACATACCCGCCCTACCCTTCAGAACAGAACTCAGGTTTGAAATGTTTACTCAATATCACTAATACTACTAGGGGAACCTAGTAAACATGTTGTAAATTGTTGTAAAGTCCCCTACTTCTTACCCCAATTTCCTCACCCCCCCATCCAACAGCCCCTTGGTGTATACCTTTATCCAATCTAGTATATCTACGTTGAAGCCTAATAACATAAATAACCCTTTTTATTATGCCCTTTTCATTGCATATCAACAGGGCCTTAGGTAGACACATACCCTCTTGTTTACTTAATATAACTTTTGTTGTTTTTATCTTACTGTACAACATCCTTATTGCAGTAGTGTCATAGAGCAGACTAACGTTATGCTGTTACAGTTGTATTGTATACATTAATAGAAATCTTTTCCTCCTTGAGATATCCTCCTCCGTTTGAGGACTCTTTTCTAACTCCTTATCTAATCTCTTCCACTTCTTATATAACTTTTCTCTTCTCCCCTATTTCTTATCTATACCCCCTTTTTCCCTCTTTCTCTTCCCTCTTAACCCTCCCCCCGAAAATGAAACCCCATAGGATAAAACCTACATTACATGGACTCAAACTTCTGACTGTGAATGTAAAAGGTCTGAATGACCTGGGAAAATGCTCCATAGTTTCTCGTGAACTACATAGAATGCAGGGGGATATTGTGTTTCTCCAGGAGTCTCACTTTGCCAAACACAAAGAATCCAGATGGCACAACTATAGATACCCCACAGCATATTTTACCTCCGCAAGCAAAATGGAGTGAGAATTCTACTGCATCACAGACTTCCCTTCCATCTTATACAAATTGAAAAAGATAGTAAGGGTAGATACATTATTCTAGTGAGATTATTGCATGGTAGACCAATGACCTTGGTTAATGTATACGCACCCAATAATTCACAACACATTCTTTTTTAGCACCTATCAAACAGACTCCTGGAGACAGCAAAAGGTGTATTATTTGTAGGAGGGAATTTCAACGCACCACTAAATCCCTGAATGGATACCTCAAATGGTGTCTCTAGTGCCCCACATCACATACTCAAGCACCTACATAACACAATTAAAAATCTGCTCCAACATGATATCTGGCACACCTAATGGTAATGCTAATTTCTTAGACCATGAAGGCTGCCTCTTATATGAATGCATTTTGACAGTTTTTCACCACTAGAGGGTGTTAGTTCATGTATGTCATATAGATAACTTTGTGCTCATGCACGTGGAGTTATCTAGGAGTCAGAACTGATTAGCTAAAATGCAAGTCAAAACAACTGAAATAAGGGGGCAGTTTGCAGATGCTTAGATACAAGATAATCACAGAGGTAAAAAAGTGTATTAATATAACTGTTTTGGTAATTAAGTAAATTGAATAATCAATTGATGTCCATAACTTCATAATGTCATACTAATTTTGATTTTTTTTCAATACCTTTCATTCATTATAGATTCCCTATTCATTCTGAAACTATTGATAATTTCCCTGTAGGTGAAAGCATCAAAGCCACATATTGACAGGAAAATCATTGCTTTCATAAGCCTTCTGTGCTGGGCAAGTAATGTCCATTCACAGTTTTTGAAATATTATCGCCTACTTTCCCTCAATAAAATATTTGATGCAAAGAGCCCCATATATCTTTGAGCCCCTGTAACTTTTAAAAAAAAAATTCTAAAGAATTTTCATCAGATATATGAGTGTTACTGGTCTTTTAAGTGTATTTATGTTGTGTTTAATGCAACTTTTTTCCTCCTCTACCCTTATGCGAGCTCTCAAGTCACACTAACCAGATGAGCGTAAATTGCAATTGTGCTCGAGCAAAAGTGTTTACTTTTCACTAAACATCTCTCAAGGTAAACTCTGTGTTTCTAAAATGTTTTGAGTGACCTCACTATATTGATGATATCTCTCAGATCATTTCGCTTTAGAAGATCAGTCCCAAGGTAAGAATCACATTTTTAGGAAAATGGTAAAGCTTAAATATGACATCATCAGGCCACAGGCAGAAGTACCATTGATGAAGCAGGTGCAGTGGCACCAGAGTCCAAGTACTGGAGGGGGCATTGCTACTAGTGATGTCGCAAACTGAAAATTTTCCTTTCGTGAACAGCGAACGCGAACGTCCGTGACTGTTCGCGAACAGGTGAACCGGCGAACCGCCATTGACTTCAATAGGCAGGCGAATTTTAAAACCCACAGGGACTCTTTCTGGCCACAATAGTGATGGAAAAGTTGTTTCAAGGGTACTAACACCTGGACTGTGGCATGCCGGAGGGGGATCCATGGCAAAACTCCCACGTAAAATGACATAGTTGATGCAGAGTCTGGTTTTAATCCATAAAGGGCATAAATCACCTAACATTGCTAAATTGTTTGGAATAACATGCTTTAAAACATCAGGTATGATGTTGTATCGATCAGGTAGTGTAAGGGTTAGGTCCGCTTCACAGTGACAGACCAAACTCCCCGTTTAATGCACCGCAAACAACCGCAAACAGTCCATTTGCACAACCACAAGATAGATAGATTTGATAGATAGATAGATAGATAGATAGATAGATAGATACATAGATTAGATAGATAGATAGATCAATAGATGCAATATACATTTGATAAATACGATAGATAGATTTGATAGATAAATTGATAGATTTGATAGATATATAATTTCCCAGACAGAGAATTACAAGACGTGCAGTCTGGGACCCATGGTAAGGTTCCCAGAGGCAGTTGCGCCACCAGGGGATGTGTATATGGCATTGGTTTTAGGAACCGGGAGATGGAAAAAGATGCTTGGTCGTTCCTCCTACTTCAAATTTGGGGCACTGCGCCTGTAATCTACTGTGCCACCACATATGAGTGGTGTGTTAAGTAGTACTATTCTGATCAGTTTAATCCCTGTTACGCCCCCTATCAGGGGACGTGTATATGGCATGGATTTTAGGAACCGGGAGATGGAAAAAGATGCTTGGTCGGTCCTCCTAATTCAAATTTGGGGCATTGCGCGTGCAATCGTGGCCGGACTTTTAGCCGACGTACATTTGGCCGACGGACATTTGGCCGAAACACAAGTGGCTGTCACAAAACAGTCCGGCCACGATAGATAGATTTGATAGATAGATTCATAGATTAGATAGATAGATCAATAGATACAATATACATTTGATAGATACGATACATAGATAGATTTGATAGATAAATAGATAGATTTGATAGATATATAATTTCCCAGACAGAGAATTACAAGACATGCAGTCTGAGACCCATGGTAAGGTTCCCAGAGGCAGTTGCGGCGCCAGGGGACGTGTATATGGCATGGATTTTAGGAACCGGGAGATGGAAAAAGATGCTTGGTCGGTCCTCCTACTTCAAATTTGGGGCACTGCGCGTGCAATCTACTGTGCCCGCAGATATGAGTGGTGTGTTAAGTAGTACTATTCTGATCAGTTTAATCCCTGTTACGCCCCCTATCAGGGGACGTGTATATGGCATGGATTTTAGGAACCGGGAGATGGAAAAAGATGCTTGGTCAGTCCTCCTCATTCAAATTTGGGGTACTGCGCGTGCAATCGTGGCCGGACTTTTAGCCGACGGACATTTGGCCGAAACACAAGTGGCTGTCAAAAAACAGTCCGGCCACGATAGATAGATTTGATAGATACATAGATTAGATAGATAGATCAATAGATGCAATATACATTTGATATATAAATAGATAGATTTGATAGATATATAATTTCCCAGACAGAGAATTATAAAACGTGCAGTCTGGGACCCATGGTAAGGTTCCCAGAGGCAGTTGCGGCGCCAGGGGACGTGTATATGGCATGGATTTTAGGAACCGGGAGATGGAAAAAGATGCTTGGTCGGTCCTCCTACTTCAAATTTGGGGCACTGTGCGTGCAATCTACTGTGCCACCAGATATGAGTGGTGTGTTAAGTAGTACTATTCTGATCAGTTTAATTCCTGTTACCCCCCCTATCAGGGGACGTGTATATGGCATGGATTTTAGGAACCGGGAGATGGAAAAAGATGCTTGGTCGTTCCTCCTACTTCAAATTTGAGGCACTGCGCGTGCAATCTACTGTGCCACCAGATATGAGTGGTATGTTAAGTAGTACTATTCTGATCAGTTTAATCCCTGTTACGCCCCCTATCAGGGGACGTGTATATGGCATGGATTTTAGGAACCGGGAGATGGAAAAAGATGCTTGGTCGGTCCGGCCACGAGATAGATAGATTTCATAAATAGATAGATAGATAGATAGATAGATAGATAGATATATAGATATATAGATAGATAGATAGATAGATAGATGCATAGATTAGATAGATTGATCAATAGATACATTTGATAGATTTGATAGATAAATAGATAGATTTGATAGATAGATAATTTCCCAGACAGAGAATTACAAGACGTGCGGTCTGTGACCCATGGTAAGGTTACTTCCTTTTGCACAAGTACAGGTTGGGGATTGCCTTTTGTGCGAAGAAATTTCGGCCGGGTACCTCCCACTGCGGTGTCCCCTATCAGGGGATGTGTATATGGCATGGATTTTAGGGACCGGGAGATGGAAAAAGATGCTTGGTCGGTTCTCCTACTTCAAATTTGGGGCACTGCACGTGCAATCTAATGTGCCACCAGATAGGAGTGGTGTGTTAAGTAGTACTATTCCTATCAGTTTAATCCCTGTTAAGTGTCTTTTTTTGTTTTTGTTTTTGAAGCCACAATGCAGCACCAGAGGCCAGAAAAATTTGGCATGTACACATGCCTGAAAAAATAGGTTTTGTTGCAGTCGCTGCTGTAGCAGCGGCCAGACAAATTGATGTTTTTTTCCCAGGCAGAAAGTGCCCTAAAACATTGCGGCTTGAACCCTAGTTGGTGTCACGCAAGTCATCCGCAAGTCATCCGGCATTTGAAGATAAAATACAGCAGCGTCTGGACCATTTTTAGCCCAAGGCAGCTCATCTCATCAGGCCTTTTTTACTCGAATGTATCACCCAATGTCAGTCCCTTCGAAATCCATCCCTCATTCATCTTAATAAAGATGAGGTAATCTAGAATTTTTTGACCTAGGCGACTTCTCCTCTCAGTGACAATACCTCCTGCTGCACTGAAGGTCCTTTCTGAAAGGACACTTGAAGTGGGGCAGGCCAGAAGTTCTATTGCAAATTGGGATAGCTCAGGCCACAGGTCAAGCCTGCACACCCAGTAGTCAAGGGGTTCATCGCTCCTCGGAGTGTCGAGATCTGCAGTTAAGGCGAGGTAGTCTGCTAACTGTTGGTTGAGTCGTTCTCTGAGGGTGGACCCCGAAGGGCTGCATGTCCTCCATTAACAACACATCTGTAAAGCGTCCTGTCCATGCCGGCGTGGTCGTGGGAGTCAGAGGATTACTTTCAGCTCTTCCCCTGTTAGATTCACGTTGTGCTGTGACATCACCCTTATACGCTGTGTAAAGCATACTTTTATATTTATTTTGGAAATGCTGCATCCTTTCCGACTTGTGGTAATTCGGTAACATTTCTGGCACTTTATGCTTATACCGGGGGTCTAGTAGCGTGGACACCCAGTACAGGTTGTTCTCCTTCAGCTTTTTTATACGAGGGTCCCTCAACAGGCACAACAGCATGAAAGACCCCATTTGCACAAGGTTGGATGCCGAGCTACTCATGTCCCGTTCCTCATCCTCAGTGATGTCACTGAAGGTATCTTCTTCCCCCCAGCCACGTACAACACCCCGGGTACCAGATAGGTGACAATGAGCACCCTGGGATGCCTGTTGTGGTTGGTTTTCCTCCTCCTCCTCCTCCTCCTCCTCCACAAAGCCACATTCCTCCTCTGACTCCTCTTCCTCACAATCCTGTTCCAGCGATGCCGATGGTCCAGCAAGCGATGCTGATAAGGCTGTTTCTGGTGGTGATGGTGACCACAACTCTTCCTCTTCCTCTTCACGCTCATCTACGTCCTGATCCAGCACTCTTCGCAGGGCACGCTCCAGGAAGAAAACAAATGGTATGATGTCGCTGATGGTGCCTTCGGTGCGACTGACTAGGTTTGTCACCTCCTCAAAAGGACGCATGAGCCTACAGGCATTGCGCATGAACGCCCAGTAACGTCGAAAAAAAATTCCCAGCTCCGCAGAGGCTGTCCTAGAACCCCGGTCATACAAATACTCGTTAATGGCTTTTTCTTGTTGGAGCAGGAGGTCGAACATTAGGAGTGTTGAATTCCAACGTGTCGGGCTGTCACAAATCAAGCGCCTCACTGGCATGTTGTTTCGCCGCTGGATATCGGAAAAGTGCGCCATGGCCATGTAGGAACGCCTCAACACCTTCCTGGTCTGCTTCAGGTCATCCTGTAAGCCTGGGTACTTATGCACAAAGCGTTGTACGATCAGATTACACACATGTGCCATGCACGGCACGTGTCAACTTGCCCAATTTCAATGCCGCCACCAAATTACTTCCGTTGTCAGAAACTACTTTGCCAATCTCCAGTTGGTGCGGAGTCAGCCACTAATCCACCTGTGCGTTCAGGGCGGACAGGAGTGCTGGTCCGGTGTGACTCTCTGCTTTCAGGCAAGTCAACCCCAAGACGGCGTGACACTGCCATATCTGGGATGTGGAATAGTACCTGCGGAGCTGGGGGGGTGCCGTTGATGTGGAGCAAGACGCAGCAGCAGAAGAGGACTCAGCCGAGGAGGTTATGGAAGAGGATGGAGTAGGAGGAGTAGAGGAGGTGGCAGCAGGCCTGCCTGCAAGTCGTGGCGGTGTCACCAACTCCTCTTCTGCAGAGCCACGCATTCCATGCTTGTCAGCCATCAGCAGGTTTACCCAATGCGCAGTGTAGATGATATACCTGCCCTGACCATGCTTTGCAGACCAGCTATCAGTGATCATATGGACCCTTGCCCCAACACTGTGTGCCAGACATGCCATTACTTCCTTTTGCACAATCGAGTACAGGTTGGGGATTGCCTTTTGTGCAAAGAAATTTCAGCCGGGTACCTTCCACTGCGGTGTCCCAATAGCTACAAATTTTTTGAACGCCTCAGACTCCACCAGCTTCTTACACTCAAAAATGTCCTTGACAAACACCTGACTGTGGGCAGATGAGCAGGAACTGCTCCAGAAGAGAGATGGAGTGGCGGATGGTTGAGAGGGGGCAAGGAGGACAGCAGTGGTTGATGTGGCTGAAGATGCTGGACCAGGAGGAGGATGGCGGCTTTGAGTTTGTGTGCTGCTTCTACTCATGTGTTGATCCCATAGGCGTTTGTGATGTGCGATCATGTTCCTTCGCAAAGCAGTTGTACGTAGGTGGGTGTTGGACTTCCCACAACTCTTTTCTTTTGGCACAGGTTGCAAATGGCATCGCTGTTGTCAGAGGCAGACACACAAAAAAAATGCCACACTGCTGAGCTCTGCGATGACGGCATTTTGGTGGTGGGAACAGCATGCGTTGATTGGCGTGCTGTCTGGCTGACCCTGGGTGCCGATGCATGCTGTCTGACTGTGCCACTAGCTCCTTGTGACCACCTCCCCCTGCTTCCAACTCGTCTCCTCCTCTTCCTCTCTGTCTCTTCATCTGAACTTTCCCCCTGTTCTTCTTCTCTTCTAGCGGGCACCCACGTGACATCCACGGACGCATTGTCATCATCAACCGCTTCACTTGTATCTGACAAATCAACAAAGGAAACAGCAGCGGGTACAACATCATCATCATCACACCGTACGTCCATGTCTGTAATGCTGCCTGACTGAGACATATCACTGTTATCTACATCCTCTGTCAATGATGGTTGCGCATCACTCATTTCGTCCAACTGATGTGTAAATAACTCCTCTGACCCATCAAGTGAAGCGGCTGTGGTGCTAGTGTTGGTGGTGGCGGCAGGCGGGCGAGTGGTAACTTGAGAGGTGCCCGAAGATAAGCTGGAGGAGGATGGTGTGTCAAGGTTCCAAGCGGAAGCTATAGAAGATTGGGTGTCCTGTGTTAAAAAGTCAACTATGTCCTCCTCAGAACTTTTTGAGTTCATGGGATGTGGCCTCTGAACACTGGGCATTATTCTACGGCCAATGTACACTTACACTACTATTTAACAAGATATGAGTGGTGGCACTGGGCAAGTGGGCACAGTATACGCTGTGAGCCTGACACAAAAAAGCAGACTGATGTTTCACAGTCCAAAAAGTTTTTATTTTTTTAAATGTAAACTTACACTACTATTAAACAAGATATGAGTGGTGGCACTGGGCAAGTGGGCAAAGTATACGCTGTGAGCCTGACACAAAAAAGCAGAATGATGTTTCACAGTCCAAAAAGTTTTTATTTTTTTAAATGTACACTTACACTACTATTAAACAAGATATGAGTGGTGGCACTGGGCAAGTGGGCACAGTATACGTTTTGAGCCTGACACGAAAAAGCAGACTGATGTTTCACAGTCCAAAAAGTTTTTATTTTTTTAAATGTACACTTACACTACTATTAAACAAGATATGAGTGGTGGCACTGGGCAAGTGGGCCCAGTATAAGCTGTGAGTCTGAAACAAAAAAGCAGACTGATGTTTCACTGTCCAAAATTTTTTTTTATATTTTTAAATGTACACTTACACTACTATTAAACAAGATATGCGTGGTGGCACTGGGCAAGTGGGCACTGTATAGGCTGTAATCCTGACATAAAAAAGCAGACTGATGTTTCACAGTCCAAAAAGTTTTTTTTTTTTTTTAAATGTACACTTACACTACTATTAAACAAGATATGAGTGGTGGCAATGGGCAAGTGGGCACAGTATACGCTGTGAGCCTGACACAAAAAAGCAGACTGATGTTTGACAGTACAAAAAGTTTTTATTTTTTTAAATGTACACTTACACTACTATTAAACAAGATATGAGTGGTGGCACTGGGCAAGTGGGCACAGTATACGCTGTGAGCCTGGCACACATGCTGGCAGGCAGGCAACTGCAATTAGATTACACAAGCAAACTGCTGTTTCACAGTCAAAAACGTTTTTTTTTTTTAAATTTACACTACTGTTACACCAGATATGAGTGGTGGCACTGGGCAAGTGGGCACAGTATACGCTGTGAGCTTGGCACATATGCTGGCAAGCAGGCAACTGCAATTAGATTACACAAGCAGACTGATGTTTCACAGTCATAAACGTTTTTTTTTTTAATTATTTACACTACTGTTACACCATATATGAGTGGTGGCACTGGGCAAGTGGGCCTGGCACACATGCTAGCAGGCAGGCAACTGCAATTAGATTACACTAGCAGACTGATGTTTCACAGTCAAAAAAGTTTTTTTTTTTTTTAATTATTTATACTTCTGTTACACCAGATATGAGTGGTGGCACTGGGCAAGTGGGCCTGGCAGACACGCTAGCAGGCAGGCAACTGCAATTAGATTACACTAGCAGACTGATGTTTCACAGTCAAAAAAGTTTTTTTTTATTATTTACACTACTGTTACACCAGATATGAGTAGTGGCACTGGGCAAGTGGGCCTGGCACACACGCTAGCAGGCAGGCAACTGCAATTAGATTACACTAGCAGACTGATGTTTCACAGTCAAAAAAGTTTTTTTTTTAAATTATTTACACTACAGGGAGTGCAGAATTATTAGGCAAATTAGTATTTTGACCACATCATCCTCTTTCTGCATGTTGTCTTACTCCAAGCTGTATAGGCTCGAAAGCCTACTACCAATTAAGCATATTAGGTGATGTGCATCTCTGTAATGAGAAGGGGTGTGGTCTAATGACATCAACACCCTATATCAGGTGTGCATAATTATTAGGCAACTTCCTTTCCTTTGGCAAAATGGGTCAAAAGAAGGACTTGACAGTCTCAGAAAAGTCAAAAATAGTGAGATATCTTGCAGAGGGATGCAGCACTCTTAAAATTGCAAAGCTTCTGAAGCGTGATCATCGAACAATCAAGCGTTTCATTCAAAATAGTCAACAGGGTCGCAAGAAGCGGGTGGAAAAACCAAGGTGCAAAATAACTGCCCATGAACTGAGAAAAGTCAAGCGTGCAGCTGCCAAGATGCCACTTGCCACCAGTTTGGCCATATTTCAGAGCTGCAACATCACTGGAGTGCCCAAAAGCACAAGGTGTGCAATACTCAGAGACATGGCCAAGGTAAGAAAGGCTGAAAGACGACCACCACTGAACAAGACACACAAGCTGAAACGTCAAGACTGGGCCAAGAAATATATCAAGACTGATTTTTCTAAGGTTTTATGGACTGATGAAATGAGAGTGAGTCTTGATGGGCCAGATGGATGGGCCCGTGGCTGGATTGGTAAAGGGCAGAGAGCTCCAGTCCGACTCAGACGCCAGCAAGATGGAGGTGGAGTACTGGTTTGGGCTGGTATCATCAAAGATGAGCTTGTGGGGCCTTTTCGGGTTGAGGATGGAGTCAAGCTCAACTCCCAGTCCTACTGCCAGTTTCTGGAAGACACCTTCTTCAAGCAGTGGTACAGGAAGAAGGCTGGCAAGAAAGGGTATAAAAGAAGAAAGTCTAATGACATGGCCTCCTTGTTCACCTGATCTGAACCCCATTGAGAACCTGTGGTCCATCATCAAATGTGAGATTTACAAGGAGGGAAAACAGTACACCTCTCTGAACAGTGTCTGGGAGGCTGTAGTTGCTGCTGCATGCAATGTTGATGGTGAACAGATCAAAACACTGACAGAATCCATGGATGGCAGGCTTTTGAGTGTCCTTGCAAAGAAAGGTGGCTATATTGGTCACTGATTTGTTTTTGTTTTGTTTTTGAATGTCAGAAATGTATATTTGTGAATGTTGAGATGTTATATTGGTTTCACTGGTAAAAATAAATAATTGAAATGGGTATATATTTGTTTTTTGTTAAGTTGCCTAATAATTATGCACAGTAATAGTCACCTGCACACACAGATATCCCCCTAAAATAGCTAAAACTAAAAAAAAACTAAAAACTACTTACAAAACTATTCAGCTTTGATATTAATTAGTTTTTTGGGTTCATTGAGAACATGGTTGTTGTTCAATAATAAAATTAACCCTCAAAAATACAACTTGCCTAATAATTCTGCACTCCCTGTACTGTTACACCAGATATGAGTGGTGGCACTGGGCAAGTGGGCCTGGCACACACGCTAGCAGGCAGGCAATTGCAATTAGATTACACTAGCAGACTGATGTTTCACAGTCAAAAAAGTTTTTTTTTTTTAAATTTACACTACTGTTACACCAGATATGAGTGGTGGCACTGGGCAAGTGGGCACAGTATACGCTGTGAGCTTGGCACATATGCTGGCAAGCAGGCAACTGCAATTAGATTACACAAGCAGACTGATGTTTCACAGTCATAAACGTTTTTTTTTTTAATTATTTACACTACTGTTACACCATATATGAGTGGTGGCACTGGGCAAGTGGGCCTGGCACACATGCTAGCAGGCAGGCAACTGCAATTAGATTACACTAGCAGACTGATGTTTCACAGTCAAAAAAGTTTTTTTTTTTTTTAATTATTTATACTACTGTTACACCAGATATGAGTGGTGGCACTGGGCAAGTGGGCCTGGCAGACACGCTAGCAGGCAGGCAACTGCAATTAGATTACACTAGCAGACTGATGTTTCACAGTCAAAAAAGTTTTTTTTTATTATTTACACTACTGTTACACCAGATATGAGTAGTGGCACTGGGCAAGTGGGCCTGGCACACACGCTAGCAGGCAGGCAACTGCAATTAGATTACACTAGCAGACTGATGTTTCACAGTCAAAAAAGTTTTTTTTTTAAATTATTTACACTACAGGGAGTGCAGAATTATTAGGCAAATTAGTATTTTGACCACATCATCCTCTTTCTGCATGTTGTCTTACTCCAAGCTGTATAGGCTCGAAAGCCTACTACCAATTAAGCATATTAGGTGATGTGCATCTCTGTAATGAGAAGGGGTGTGGTCTAATGACATCAACACCCTATATCAGGTGTGCATAATTATTAGGCAACTTCCTTTCCTTTGGCAAAATGGGTCAAAAGAAGGACTTGACAGTCTCAGAAAAGTCAAAAATAGTGAGATATCTTGCAGAGGGATGCAGCACTCTTAAAATTGCAAAGCTTCTGAAGCGTGATCATCGAACAATCAAGCGTTTCATTCAAAATAGTCAACAGGGTCGCAAGAAGCGGGTGGAAAAACCAAGGCGCAAAATAACTGCCCATGAACTGAGAAAAGTCAAGCGTGCAGCTGCCAAGATGCCACTTGCCACCAGTTTGGCCATATTTCAGAGCTGCAACATCACTGGAGTGCCCAAAAGCACAAGGTGTGCAATACTCAGAGACATGGCCAAGGTAAGAAAGGCTGAAAGACGACCACCACTGAACAAGACACACAAGCTGAAACGTCAAGACTGGGCCAAGAAATATATCAAGACTGATTTTTCTAAGGTTTTATGGACTGATGAAATGAGAGTGAGTCTTGATGGGCCAGATGGATGGGCCCGTGGCTGGATTGGTAAAGGGCAGAGAGCTCCAGTCCGACTCAGACGCCAGCAAGATGGAGGTGGAGTACTGGTTTGGGCTGGTATCATCAAAGATGAGCTTGTGGGGCCTTTTCGGGTTGAGGATGGAGTCAAGCTCAACTCCCAGTCCTACTGCCAGTTTCTGGAAGACACCTTCTTCAAGCAGTGGTACAGGAAGAAGGCTGGCAAGAAAGGGTATAAAAGAAGAAAGTCTAATGACATGGCCTCCTTGTTCACCTGATCTGAACCCCATTGAGAACCTGTGGTCCATCATCAAATGTGAGATTTACAAGGAGGGAAAACAGTACACCTCTCTGAACAGTGTCTGGGAGGCTGTAGTTGCTGCTGCATGCAATGTTGATGGTGAACAGATCAAAACACTGACAGAATCCATGGATGGCAGGCTTTTGAGTGTCCTTGCAAAGAAAGGTGGCTATATTGGTCACTGATTTGTTTTTGTTTTGTTTTTGAATGTCAGAAATGTATATTTGTGAATGTTGAGATGTTATATTGGTTTCACTGGTAAAAATAAATAATTGAAATGGGTATATATTTGTTTTTTGTTAAGTTGCCTAATAATTATGCACAGTAATAGTCACCTGCACACACAGATATCCCCCTAAAATAGCTAAAACTAAAAAAAAACTAAAAACTACTTACAAAACTATTCAGCTTTGATATTAATGAGTTTTTTGGGTTCATTGAGAACATGGTTGTTGTTCAATAATAAAATTAACCCTCAAAAATACAACTTGCCTAATAATTCTGCACTCCCTGTACTGTTACACCAGATATGAGTGGTGGCACTGGGCAAGTGGGCCTGGCACACACGCTAGCAGGCAGGCAATTGCAATTAGATTACACTAGCAGACTGATGTTTCACAGTCAAAAAAGTTTTTTTTTTAAATTATTTACACTACTGTTACACCAGATATGAGTGGTGGCACTGGGCAAGTGGGCCTGGCACACACTCTAGCAGGCAGGCAACTGCAAATATATTACACTAGCAGACTGATGTTTCACAGTCAAAAAAGTTTTATTTTTTTAAATTATTTACACTACTGTTACACCAGATATGAGTGGTGGCACTGGGCAAGTGGCTTGGCAGGCAAGCAACTGCAATTAGATTACACAGGGAAAAAAAATGATGTTCTAGCCCTTAACCCCTTAATAACCGAGGACATGCAGGGTACGTCCTCAAAAAAAAGGCAGTTAACGCCTGAGGACGTACCCTGCACGTCCTCGGTGTGGAAAGCAGTTGGAAGCGATCTTGCTCGCTTCCAGCTGCTTTCTGGTTATTGCAGTGATGCCTCGATATGGAGGCATCCTGCAATAACCTTACACGGCCATCCGATGCAGAGAGAGCCACTTTGTGGCCCTCTCTGCACCGGACATCGATGGCCGGTATCGTTGGTGGGTGGGAGCCGACTTGGGAGGCGGGTGGGCGGCCATCGTTGTGCCCTGTGACGTCAAGGGGGGCGGGATCGGGCCGTTAGGGGGCGTGCACAGAGGGTGGCGGGCGGGCGCGTGCACGGGGCGGGAGCGGGTGGGAACCGCTACACTATGGAAAATATTTTTAGTAACAAATGGCCAAATCTTGTTTGTGCAAAAGCACAAAAAGAGATCGTGGAGGGGTGGGGGGTTGGTTTTGTGTGGGGGGAAGCTACACTACAGAAAAGTTTAATAAAAACTAAAAAAAAAACATTTTTTCTTCTAAACTGGGTACTGGCAGACAGCTGCCAGTACCCAAAATGGCGCAGATTAAGTTAGAGTGGGAGGGTTATAGAGCTGTTTGGGGGGATCAGTGAGGTTGGGGGCTAAGGGGGGGATAGTACACAGCAGCATATGTAAATATGCTTTTTTTTAAAAAAAAAAACATATAGCTATTTTTTTAATACTGGCAGACTTTCTGCCAGTACTTAAGATGGCGGGACAATTGTGGGGTGGGGGAGGGAAGAGAGCTGTTTGGGAGGGATCAGGGGGTCTGATGTTTCAGGTGCGAGGCTGAGCTCTACACTAAATGTGATATTAACCCTGCAAGCTCCCTACAAGCTACCTAATTAACCCCTTCACTGCTAGCCATAATACACGTGAGATGCGCAGCAGCATTTAGCGGCCTTCTAAATACCAAAAAGCAACGCCAAAGCCATATATGTCTGCTATTTCTGAACAAAGGGGATCCCAGAGAAGCATTTACAACCATTTGTGCCATAACTGCACAAGCTGTTTGTAAATGATTTCAGTGAGATACCTAAAATTGTGAAAAATGTAACGTTTTTTTTTTAATTTGATCGCATTTGGCAGTGAAATGGTGGCATGAAATATACCAAAATGGGCCTAGATCAATACTTGGGGTTGTCTACTACACTACACTAAAGCTAAAATTACCCCAAAAAGCTCCCTACATGCTCCCTAATTAACCCCTTCACTGCTGGGCATAATACACGTGTGGTGCGCAGTGGCATTTAGTGGCATTCTAATTACCAAAAAGCAACACCAAAGCCATATAAGTCTGCTATTTCTGAACAAAGGGGATCCCAGAGAAGAATTTACAACCATTTATGCCATAATTGCAAAAGCTGTTTGTAAATAATTTCAGTGAGAAACCTAAAGTTTGTGAAAAAATTTGTGAAAAAGTGAACAATTTTTTTTATTTGATCGCATTTGGCGGTGAAATGGTGGCATGAAATATACCAAAATGGGCCTAGATCAATACTTTGGGTTGTCTACTAAAAAAAATATATACATGTCAATGGATATTCAGAGATTCCTGAAAATCAGGGTTCTAATGTAACTAGCGCTAATTTTGAAAAAAAAGTGGTTTGGAAATAGCAAAGTGCTACTTGTATTTATTGCCCTATAACTTGCAAAAAAAGCAAAGAACATGTAAACATTGGGTATTTGTAAACTCAGGACAAAATGTAGAAACTATTTAGCATAGGTGTTTTTTGGTGGTTGTAGATATGTAACAGATTTTGGGGGTCAAATTTAGAAAAAGTGTATTTTTTTCAATTTTTCCTCATATTTTATAATTTTTTTTATAGTAAATTATAAGATATGATGAAAATAATGGTATCTTTAGAAAGTCCATTTAATGGCGAGAAAAACAGTATATAATATGTGTGAGTACAGTAAATGAGTAAGAGGAAAATTACAGCTAAACACAAACACCGCAAAAATGTAAAAATAGCCTTGGTCCCAAACGGACAGAAAATGGAAAAGTGCTGTGGTCATTAAGGGGTTAAAAGGGCTTTTTGGGGTGCTGTCCTTAAAGCAGAGATCAGATGAGTCCTTCAGGACTGTAGTGGAAACTTAATACACTAGCCTAGCTATCAATTTCCCTATAAAATCACCAGCAGCTACACTGTCCCTCCTCTCACTAACAATGCAGCTTCCGAATGAATCTAAAATGGCTGCTGTCCAGGAGCTGGGAGGGTCTATTCGCCGGCGAACAATTCGCGACATCACTAATTGCCACCATTCTTTAAATAGGCATGTGCCTATGTAAAAAAAATAAATAAAATAAGAGAAGGCGCCTAATAGTGTTAAACTGCCTATTGCACCATAAATGCAGAAAGATGAAATGTACTCATATTTAGAAAAGCACATATATGTGCAAAGCAGGCAGACCGGATCCTTTTAGAGACACTGGGCTAACTTGAATCCCATCTCTGAAGCGTGGTTATACGTCTTGTTCCGTCTCCAGACGCTTGGGGTCTGATCAAATGTTGTAATGCTCGGTTATAAGCTGAGCAGCTTAAAAACTTGACAAGGTAGCGTGAAAGTTAAAAAGTGTTTGACAAAAACACAACGTATCAAGCAAGCGATGCATTTCTCAGTAACAACTGTTTCATCAGGATTAGATACTTTACAATTAAAATTGCTACCTTATATATTATAATTGTGATCAATTAAAATTGACCTCCCCTTTTTTGCATTTTTGGGTCATTCGCAAAACATATGTGAAGCCTAAAACCCACAAAAAATATTAGGATATAGTACTACATCTGTCAACAACATCATATACCCACAATTATCATCTATTAAATTAAATACAATTAAATAAACTAAACTATAGTACAAAAAAAACCACACTAAATTACAGAAAATAAATAAAAATTACAAGAAGTTTAAACTAATAACACCTAATCTAAGCCCCCTAATAAAATAATAAAGCCCCCCAAAATAAAAAAATGCCCTACCCTATTCTAAATTACCAAGTAACCAGCTCTTTTACCAGCCCTTAAAATGGCTTTTTGCTGGGCATTGCCCCAAAGTAATCAGCTCTTTTACCTGTAAAAGAAAATACAACCAATCAGCCAATCAGATTTTTCCTACCTTAATTCCGATTGGCTGATAGAATCCTATCAGCCAATCGGAATTCGAGGGACGCCATCTTGGATGACGTAATTTAAAGGACCAGGCATTCATCGTTAGTCCGTCAGCCAGGAAGGATGCTTCACGCCAGAGGTCTTGAAGATGGAGCCGCTCCTCATCGGATGGATGAAGATAGAAGATGCTGCTTGGATGAAGATGTCTGCCGGTCCGGATGTCCTCTTATGCCCGGATAGGATGAAGACTTCTGTCGGTCTGGATGTCCTCTTCTGCCCCATCAGATGAAGACTTCGGCCCAGCTGGGTGAACAGGGCTCAAGGTAAGATGATCTTCAGGGGGTTAGTGTTAGGTTTATTTAAGGGGGGTTTGGGTGGGTTAGAGTAGGGGTATGTGGGTGGTGGGTTTTAATGTTAGGGGGGGTTGTATTTTTTTTACAGGTAAAAGAGCTGATTACTTTGGGGCACTGCAAAAAAAACAAAAAGCCCTTTTAAGGGCTGGTTACTTGGTAATTTAGAATAGGGTAGGGCATTTTTTTTATTTTGGGGGGCTTTATTATTTTATTAGGGGGCTTAGATTAGGTGTAATTAGTTTAAACTTCTTGTTATTCTTTTTTATTTTTTGTAATTTAGTGTTTGGTTTTTTTTTCTATAGTTTAGTTTATTTAATTTAATTGTAGGTAATTGTAGGTAATTGATTTAATTTATTTAATGTTAGTGTAGTGTTAGGTTTAATTGTAACTAGGATTTATTTTACAGGTAATTTTGTAATTATTTTAACTAGGTAGTTATTAAATAGTTAATAACTATTTAATAGCTATTGTACCTAGTTAAAATAAATACAAAGTTGCCTGTAAAATAAATATAAATCCTAAAATAGCTACAATATAATTATTAGTTATATTGTAGCTATCTTAGGGTTTATTTTATAGGTAAGTATTTAGTTTTAAATAGGAATAATTTAGTTAATAATAGTAATTTTTTTAGATTTATTAAAATAATATTTAAGTTAGGGGGGTTAGGGTTAGGATAGGGGTTAATAAGTTTAATATAGGTGGCGGCGGGGTCCGGGAGTGGCGGTTTAGGGGTTAAAAAATGTATTTAGTTGTGGCGGGTCCGGGATCCGCAGGATAGGGGTTAATTAGTTTATGTAGGTTGCGGTGGTATAGGGGGGCGGCAGATTAGGGGTTAATATGTATAATGTAGGTGGCGGCGGGGTCCGGGAGCGGCGGTTTAGGGGGTATTAAATGTATTTAGTTGCGGCGTTGTAGGGGGGGCAGATTAGGGGTGTTTAGACTCGGGGTACATGTTAGGGTGTTAGGTGCAGACGTTTCCCATAGGAATCAATGGGATATCGGGCAGCAGCGAACATGAGCTTTCACTATGGTCAAACTCCCATCGATTCCTATGGGATCCGCCGCCTCAAGGGCGGCGGATTTAAATCCAGGGACGCTGGCCCGGAATAGTGGTGAGCGTACCTGCTAATAGTTTGATAACTACCAAAAGTAGTCAGATTGTGCCGAACTTGCGTTCGGAACATCTGTAGTGATGTAAGCATCGATCTGTGTCGGACTGAGTCTGGCGGATCGAAGCTTACGTCACTATATTTTACTTTTGCCGAGCAGTAGGGGTTGATAACTAAGGCGAATCAGCCTCACCACAAATACGATGCGGAATTCCAGCGTATTTGCGGTTGACGGCTCGATAACTAGAGGCCAATGTGTTTCATTTTAAAATCCAATAAGTCTATCTCTGATGTAACCTGTTAAATCTGTTATATAAATAAGGAGATGGTATAAATTCTATCTGAATAATTTTAAAAATATTTAAATGACAATTGTGTACCATATTGCAATACCTAGGTATGCTGTGGGATTTAAAATTCTTTTTTATATTTCAATATTGTTCATTACATCTATTTCATACAAGTCTATATGTGCACTCCACATACTGTACCCCACAGAGTTGACATGTGAGTAAATAACTACATATGAAGAGGCACATGGCAAATAACTAGAAATCCCATATTTAGTTCCTGTGACATTAGATATACATTTATTAGTTCCTGGTATTATATAATGACCTATGTCATCATTAAGTGTGTATATACTCATCATTATACTGTGCAGCATACTCATCAGTGTGTATACACATCATTACGACAGAGATGGGAGGATAGGTCAACAAGACCACAATGGTAACACCTGAGATAAAAGATGTACAAAAAATCTCAAAATCCCATATACAGGTCCTTTCCAGAAGTCTATCTTTCTCCCCCCACGTCCACTCTACACAAGTTTACACTGATTAAAGATCTAAATCTTTTTTGTCGTAAATTGACACTTAAGAAAATGTACTCTAGACATGAAGATACAGACTACACCTTTTCACAAATATTAGACACTCTCAGTGACCTCCTTGAAGACAATTACATGGGACTGACAACTGATAGCTATGATATGAAACAACATTGAAAAGAAAGTGGGACTTACACAATAAGAAATTCCCAAAAGTCTAGGTAAATCCAGCACAACTGTAAAATTAAATAAATACACAAAAGCCTATATGTCAAAAACGATATAAATATTTATTAAATTAAATTAATTGTATGCACAAAACACACATTCACATTCATACAGTGGATCCCGCACAAAAAAAGTGGTATAAAGTACTGGCCAAAAATTATCTGGTGCACCAGGGAAGATAGACAAAAGATAGTCCATTTAAGAATTGCAATAGTATTCAGTGCACAGATGCATATCACATATTCTACCTGTATTTATTCACGCGGTCGCTCCTCCTAGCTGCTTCAGTCTCAAAGCGTCCAAACCTCAGGGGTAAGTCCGGATGAGCAGGGAATCTGCTGTAAAAGGCTGCCTTTGTGATATGCATCTGTGCACTGAATACTATTGCTTGAAGAGGAAACAGCACCTTTGAATAAAGACGTGTGTGTTCACTGCTCCTCCTATGCTATGCCTTTAACGTACTACTTCACACAGTAACATTTAGGGTTAAAGTCTGAAGTGACTGGTCTCTATACACCGGGGACTGCATAACTGCATTCTTTTTGCATTAACGCTGAACCTGTTGGATTACAAAATATTTGCAAAAATAGTTGCAATTCTTAAATGAACTATCTTTTGTCTATTTTCCCTGGTGCACCAGATAATTTTTGGCCAGTACTTTATACCACTTTTTTGTGCGGGATCCACTGTATGAATGTGAATGTGTGTTTCGTGCATACAATTAATTTAATTTAATAAATATTTATATCGTTTTTGACATATAGGCTTTTGTGTATTTATTTAATTTTACAGTTGTGCTGGATTTACCTAGACTTTTGGGAATTTCTTATTGTGGAAGTCCCACTTTCTTTTCTATGTTGTTTCATATGTACTCTTCTAGGAAGCACCTGTTCTTAAGTGATTCAATTTATTAACCCAGTAGTGTGCAACTCGTTTTCTGTTTCTTTTTGTCTGATAGCTATGATAACCTTGATAAACAACTGAAAAAGAAATCACAATTCATGCCGTAGTTGACCAAATACCCCATGATTGATGCATTTTTAAAAGTAGTTACAAAAGAACTATTGACTATTGAGAAGGTGCTTACCAACATTCTAACTAAGAATGAGAGAACAGCATTGTTGGAAATACAGGGATGGGAAGATGGCCTCATAAAACCATCGGAAAAAAGGTGATAACATCATAATATGGGACAAGGAATCATACATTAAAGAAGCAATGAGACAACTCAATGATAAAAAGTGTTATAAATTGATATTCTCTAATCACATAGAGGAATATTTGATTAAATACCATACCCTGATAGGCAGTGCAAAATTACAAGGATCCATAACAGAAAAGGAGTGGAACTTTTTAAACATTGCGTACCCTAGGATTTCCACCTTCTATTTACTTCCTAAGGTACATAAAAATGAGGAAAAGCCACCAGGACGACCAATTGTGTCAAGCATAGACAGCTTATGCAAATCAGCCAGTCAATTTTTAGACTTATGCCTTAGAAGAATCATGACAACACTTCCGTCCTATGTCGGGGCATCATGAATGTATTGGGGAAAATTGTAGTGGAAGATGGTACACTATTAATTACTTGTGATGTTGAATCCCTATATAAATCCATTAAACAAGACAATGGATGCAATGAGATTCAATATTTTCTTAATATGGAAGCTAATGACAAACAGGAGAGGAATATGTGTCATGATTTCAGTTCATCGCCGCCTCACTGCGGCTCACGGAGTTCTTCTGTTGTGTTTTCGTCACGTTGCCTAGCAACGTGACGTATTGTCTGACACTCCCTCTGATGTCATGGACCTCTCTCTCAGCCTTTAAATCACGGCGGGAGATCTTGTTTGGGCCCCGTTTGTAAATCCTGACTTCGGATCTGTGAGTACTCAGTTTATTCCAAATTACTCTACCTGCCTTCTGGATATTTACCTGTGCCTGAATTTCCATTTGTTTGCTAATAATCTACTTAAAGGGACTTATCTTTATTTGTTGCAAACCTGCAAAGGAGGAGCATTTATCATTTGTTTGCTAAATACCTACTTAAAGGGACATTATCTTTATTTGTTGCAAACCTGCAAAGAAGGAGTATTTATCATTTGTTTGCCCATAATCTACTTAAAGGGACATTATCTTTTTGTTGCAAACCTGCAAAGAAGAAGCATTTGCCATCTGTTTGCTAATAACTTGTTTAAAGGGACATTAACTTTATTTGTTGCAAACCTGCAAAGAAGGAGCATTTATCATTTGTTTGCTAATAATCTACTTAAAGGGACTTATCTTTATTTGTTGCAAACCTGCAAAGAAGGAGCATTTATCTTTTGTTTGCTGATAACCTGTTTAAAGGGACATTTTTTTTTGTTTCTTGCTAACCTGCTAAAGAGGAATAGTTATCATTTGTTTGCTGAAAACCTGCTTAAAGGGACATTATTTTCAATATTCATTTGTTGCTGATAACCTGATTAAAGGGACATTATTTTACTATATCAAGAAGATATACAGAGTTACTATTTCTTTTGGGAGAACCTTGTATCCTGCTTATTTTGTTTCCTGAGTGGGTCACGTCCTGGATTTTCCTCAGTGTGCTAGCGTGTGTTCTACTTTTCACGCTAGCAGTTGGGTTAGATCCTGGGCTGACTATATACGGCTGACAATATTTTTATTTTGAAATTACTTAAATTTGTTCTAGAACCCCTTTTTTTTTGTGTTTAACGACCACTTCTATCTACAAACCCAAGGGACAGCTATGGGGTCTTCATGTGCACCGACATACGCCTACATCTACCTGGGTTGGTGGGAAAGAGAGATAGTATTTGGGGATTATTTGACAGAATACACAGATAATATCACACTATGGGTCAGCTACATAGATGATTTGCTGATCATATGGAAAGGGGGAGAGAGTCATTTCAAAGAATTCATAAATATATTGAACAACAATGATCTAAATCTGAGACTTACCACATAAGCACTAAGGAAGTTGAGTTCTTAGACATTAAGATCTGTAAAGATGATACAGGACACCTCAACACTGATTTATTCAGGAAATCAACAGCAACAAACTCCATCTTAGAATTTAACAGCTACCATTCATGGCCAATAAAAAGTGCAATCCCAGTAGGAAACTCTTTATGCCTATGGAGAAACTGTTCAGACTCCCAAACATTTTTTATGAGATCTAAAGAACTCAAACATAGACTCAAATCAAGAGGCTATACCTGTAAGGTGATTAAAAGTGCTTATCACCGTGCGCTACACACTGACAGACAAAACTTACTAGTACCAAAGATAAGGACTAATAGCATTGACTAGAAAGTGAGATTTGTCATGACCTACAATGAGAGAAACAGAGAGATTACAAAAATCTTGAATAAACATTGTGACATTTTGAGGACTGATGATGATCTGAAAGAAGTAGTGGGTGATCAGATATCAATAAGCTGGAGAAAAGCTCCCACATTAAGTAATAAACTTGTCAGAAGTCACTTTGTATGGAAACAAAGATGCAAAACTACTACGGGCTCATATGAATGCGGTTCATGCTCTTTCTGTAAATACATGTATAACATGAAGGAAATTAAAACATTTCCAAAAAGTGCAGCTAAGAGGCTGATGGAATAAGCAAATTGTAGGATGAAAAACGTAGTATATTGTCTGCCATGCGAATGCCCCAAGACCAATTTAGGTATAACAACAAGGGAGATACGCACCCGATTGGGTGAGCATATAAACAACATTAAAAACAGCATAGAGGACAATAGAAGAAGAACCCCTCAGTAACTACAATAATCATAATCAGTGTATTGGGTAACATCAGTGTATTATCTCTTGACCTGTTTATAATAATATTCTTATTATTTAAATATTTTTAAAATAGGAGTACTAACTTTATCAAACATGGATGGTACTTAACCAATATGTCCTATGGGATTATAACAAAAAAGGCTGTCGCTCAGATCAGATACTCGCTTTTATTGTTGACATTACAATAAGTTACTTTGGATTTATACGATATTGGTGTGTAACTGACACAAACTTGCATACGTTTTAGATAAAACAGACCGAGTGTCAGGATATCAACTTATCACCTTAATATGTCTAATGTCACCATAACTAAGACAAAGGTTAAATACACAGTTCACTGTATAGTACTGTGACTTTATAAGTTTATAATTTCTTCTGATATATATCATGATACTATTATACCGGACACATACCTTGAACTGAGAATATGCTTACAAAGTGGTAGTGGTCCATAGGTTAATACTGAAGTACACTGTCATAATAATAATAATAGATTCATACTGACATGTAACTTTAAAATAATCATGAAATATCAACACCATTAGTTGTTATCTTAGTATTACCCGAAACTGGGAATAACTTTTAAAATAAGCCTGTTTCAAACATACAAAACTAACAACTGACTTTGCATAATCTATATCAGAATGCATATTTGGGAATGTATACCCCTGTGTCACAGAGCGATCTAGCTAAAAGACTATAATTTGTAATGGAGAACAGCAATTAATACATGTTGAGATTGTTGCTTATATCTGTTAATACTTCGTTCTACCAAACATATACATTTTCCATGCCAATGATGGCAAATGTCTAATGAGATCTCGGCGGTGTGTATGAGTGATCCTTTCACTATAAGTCACATTACGTGACGTTATCATATGATCCGTTGTAACTAATCATGGGCCGCATCATCAGATAGGCTAGTGGAAAGGTGTGTACACTACACTAACATTGGCTAACATAGTACTTTTAAAGATAGGAGAAGTTACATTCAAGTTTGCCTTTTAAAGAAGCTGAGTCAAAATGCGTATCAGGCGACCGTTACCTGATGTGTATTGCTCTAAGGAACCTATTACTAATGCAATATCATACAGTTCTATTACTAAGAGGGTTGGTATTTGTTATATACTTTGGTTTGTAACCTCTTTGATTATATGGTAATTTCCCCCACCCTCTTAGCTTTATTGTTTCATGTATTATGGCTACTGGGTTTATGCGCCCAGACTCGAATTTATTGTAACTATTTGCAATAACTTGCATCTCATGTACTCAGTATACTCAGGTTTCATTATTCAGATATTTTAGACCTATATGTGTGTGTGCGCATTTTTATAAATACTTAATAAAAGCTCATTTTTAACAAGCATCTGTTATCTGGTGTTGCTGGCCCTATCATATGTGTGAAAAATGTTCCACATATGACTAGTACTTTATACGTTACTACTCATCTTTCTATTACTAAGAGTGTTGGCACTGATTATATACTTGGGACTGTGTCCCTAAATATTAGATTGGTATTAGTACATACACTGAGCGCCTACCTAATGGAGGACCTTTAGCTCTGGAAGAATAACCGAATAACAAAAGATTATAATTGAATTAATAACAGAGAGCCAAACAAGAGAGGCTGGGTCTGAATAAATTAACACTATCAAGAAGAGAGAATGTAGAAATTACATTTAAAATGTATTAATACATACAATAACAACATGGATCCATGTGAATTAAAAACATACACAGTTAACAATACAATATATTTCAATAAAAAGTTCTTAAAACAATACAATTAAAAACCAGTGGATGTCTCTATAGCAGATGACCGGGTAGGAGGGATGTCCTAAATGTGGATATAATGCCAACAACTAAGTGTGAGGATGCAACTATATGTTTAATAAAGAAATGGTGACTTATCCAGTGGATTTCAAATGAATAATTTGTGTACCAAAATCAATCAAAATTATATGAAGTGATAACAATGTGTCCTAAATGTGGATATAATGCAAACAACTAAGTGTGAGGATGCTACTATGTGTTTAATAAAGAAATGGTGACTTATCCAGTGGATTTCAAAAGAATAATTTGTGTAACGAAATCAATCAATATTATATGAAGTGATAACAACGTGTGAGGTATGCAAATTATTAACAAATACAAATAAGCAAATAAAAGAACAAAATCAAAACAATAGACAATTCTTGTGAGTGATGATGGGTGTGGGGGTTAACACTAATAAAAATACCACTTTCAAAATAGTGATCCAAATGACAAAATCCAAATAAACGTGATGAATTAAACAAAGATAAAGTCAATAAATCCGTGAACACTGTGTGGAATGGGTCAATTAAAAAGTCAAACTAACAGTGGACGTTGATCCTAAGGTATAAGAGTTTTCTTAGCCAGAGGAAAAGGGTGTTAGCATGCAAACCAAGGGAGTGGTGTGCTTTTCCAATAACAGACAATCCCAAGGGGTTCCTATCGTAAAAAAGAACATACAATAGTGCAGAAAGTTTTTAAAAAATAAATAATTATAGGAGTTAGGCTTACCAGTCGACGTGTTTCGGTCTGTTCTAGACCTTTATCAAGACTGGTTTGAGTAGTGTGTAATGGCCTTTTATACTGGAATCTTTACCGGCTTTAACATCTCTAAACCGGAGAAAAAAAATCTCTGAACAACTGAATCAAAGTGGATATTCCAAATGGACTGTTTATATCCAAGAGGTCTAAATAATAAAGAGGATCTGTCTCACCTGTTAAATCTGTAAATTTCAATATTAAACTTGAAATAACAATTGGGAAATCTCTTGTAAGTATTTCTAGGCAGAAGATGAATACCATATTCCAATATTTGGGAATTAAAAGGCTTTTGTGTCCTTCTAAAAATATTGCCTCCGGGTCTACCTCTCTCCATTTTTAACAAGACACATTCAGTCTCAAAATATGGGGAATATATATATCCCTCTTCCTCTCTCTTTTTTCAATGAAATAACTTCAAAACATGTTAAACATGTCCCCTATTAAATAGAATGCATTTATCTGATCCATTTGTACGAGAAAATTAGAGATAATATTAGCTATATTAATGGCAACATGTAAATGGCACATCCTGCCCTTCTCCTTCCCATTTCTACAACACGAGATATTAAGGAGTCACAGATTCTGTTGCTTATTAATTATCCAGATGCATAGTTGGGAATAAATCCCCACAATACGAGACATTAAGTTGTCAGACATTCGATTGCATATTAATCACTTGTTAAATGGACGCTACTGCTGACGTATAGTCAGGAATAACCTCTAGAAAATCATCTCATACATGAATCTAAAGTAATATAATAGCAGAAGCAATCTCTAGGGATTCATAGAATCCAGTTAGACATGACCATCACTGTCACCTAATATCCTGAAGTTATTTAGCATCTCTGATAAAGTATAGAAGTAACTTAAGTCTAAATATTGTATCCTATAGACTATTAGATACCCCCATAAGCTAACTCTGTATTATGTATTAATACCCCAAAAGTAATTCATTCCCTCTTTATAGGAACAACTTGGTTTTAATTATATATCAATATTTTGAAGCAAGTCACTCTCTTCTTATAGAACTAATTTGTCTAATATGTTATATCTGTAAGGATACTCACCCCACTTAGCCTATCTCTTAGTTGAGTAAGTTAACTGCAGGAGCATATAAACAACGATTATTCCTAAAGCTCTAGATTATTTTCCTAATTTAGGATTAATCAGTTCCATTGCATTTATAATCCCCACCTTCATATAGAAGACCGCAAGTAGCACATCCTGATAGGATTAATTAGTTGCATTACATTCATAATCCTCACCTTCATATAAAATATTGCAAGTAGCACATCCTGCTAAAGCAAATACTGATACTGGGAAGTTCTATTATCTAAGGAACCATATATACTGTAGCCAATAGGATTAGTCTATTTCCTTTCAAGATTCCTCTTGTTAACCACTGACAAGGAATACGAAATGAAAATAGCGATATCCACCATAGAAAAATAAAATTGTACTAATTTACTACATCACTGTACGAAATGAACTAGAAAATCTCCCCTTTCGTTAATACAAAACCAAATAGAAATAGTGAATAATTAAAATTATGTAAAACGTGTTTATAACAGTCATTCACGATCAATAAGAAAGATTTCTATATATACTCCTCTTGTTATTTAAGAACAATCAAATTACATAAACACAAACAGAGGATACTCTGTCTAAAAATACCCACTATTCTTTAAAAGACAGTTAGAATGAACCAATAAGAAAGCATGTTCTTCACACACCTCTAAGTAAAACAAAGTGACAGCTAGCACTAAGTTTTTTATAAACCACAAGATCATTGAAACTATAGAAACAGTTAGAAATGAATTAATACGAAAATGAACCAATAAGAAAGCACGCTCTCCTCACACCTCCAAAGAGTGACGGATATATAATTTGACAGCTATAACTAAGTCACTATTAGCTGTAATAATCCATTAAAAGATCCCCTTCTAATAAATGTAGTTATTCTCGAATAAACAAATGAGACAGGTCTCCCAAAAGTGCATAATACTTGTGCTGGCGATTAGCGATCCTTTGATTATATAACAAGTCAAAACTAAGCCCATAGTAAAGAAAAACACTGGCGATTAGTGACACTTTGATTAGACAAATAGTTAAAACTAAGCTCATAGAAAAATAGACGGAAAATGATGGAACAGTAAGTCAGAACCCGAATATCCAAGCCTGTAGTAAAGAAGAGAAATATATGTCCTTTATTAAAAAGAGATTTCATAAGGTAACAGGAAATAGCGATTTCAGAAGGGCCGGGTCTGAATAAATGATATACAACATCCTCTTATAAGGAGGTTATAAGTGACATACATATATGTATGATAGATGATATGCAAATAGAAGTTTGTGAATATAAGTTGTAACATATATTAGACGGCACATTACGAACAAACCGGAAGTAGTTCCGGGTCACGATTTCACGATTAGTAGGAAGACTCACAGAATGCCAATAGAACAAATGAAAAAGTAATATAGGTCACATGTATGGAATAAGCTACTTTCACAAATATGGAATAAAGACCATATGAGTTGGAAGTATTAGATAAAGAGTGAGATATGTTATTTTAAAAAAAAGGAAATGAAGCCGGTAAAGATTCCGGTATAAATGGCCATTACACACTACTCAAACCAGTCTTGATAAAGGTCTAGAACAGACCGAAATGTGTCGACTGGTAAGCCTAACTCCTATAATTATTTATTTTTTAAAAACTTTCTGCACTATTGTATGTTCTTTTTTACGATAGGAAACCCTTGGGATTGTCTGTTATTGGAAAAGCACACCACTCCCTTGGTTTGGATGCTGACACCCTTTTCCTCTGGCTAAGAAAATTCTTATACCTTAGGATCAGCGTCCACTGTTAGTTTGAATTTTTAATTGACCCATTCCACACAGTATTCACGGATTTATTGACTTTATCTTTGTTTAATTCATCACGTTTATTTGGATTTTGTCATTTGGATCACTATTTTGAAAGTGGTATTTTTATTAGTGTTAACCCCCACACCCATCATCACTCACAAGAATTGTCTATTGTTTTGATTTTGTTCTTTTATTTGCTTATTTGTATTTATTAATAATTTGCATACCCCATACATTGTTATCACTTCATATAATATTGATTGATTTCAGTACACAAATTATTCATTTGAAATCCACTGAATAAGTCACCATTTCTTTATTAAACACAGTTGCATCCTCACACTTAGTTGTTGGCATTATAGCCACATTTAGGACACATTGTTATCACTTCATATAATTTTGATTGATTTCGGTACACAAATTATTCATTTGAAATCCACTGAATAAGTCACCATTTCTTTATTAAACACATAGTTGCATCCTCATACTTAGTTGTTGGCATTATATCCACATTTAGGACATCCCTCCTACCCGGTCATCTGCTATAGAGACATCCACTGGTTTTTAATTGTATTGTTTTAAGAACTTTTTATTGAAATATATTGTATTGTTAACTGTGTATGTTTTTAATTCACATGGATCCATGTTGTTATTGTATGTATTAATAAATTTTAAATGTAATTTTTACATTCTCTCCACTCGATAGTGTTAATTTATTCAGACCCAGCCTCTCTTGTTTGGTGCTCTGGTATTAATTCAATTATAATCCCTAAATATTAGAGATCCTATTGGCTTTTGTATAATTGCCTTTGGGTTAGGTCTGTATGTAATATTGTTGTATGTTCGATCAGTATTTCTTATACTCACTACATACATTTAACATAGTGTAATCTGTGGTGTTTCTTTTTCTTTGTAATATAAAACATATTTTTTTCTTTTTAATATTTTATTAAGATATATTTATTAAAAGTTAATTTTTAATATTCATTATTGTTGTCATTTATTCTATCTACCTACTGTAACTGTAAAAAGTGAGTGCTGTTTATGGTGCATCTTTTGTTTCCATTTTTTTCTCATAATTTAAGTCTATCTATGTTTTTTTTTTTTTTTCTTTGTAAATATTTTTATTGAGGGTTAAGCATCACAACAAATGTTACAGCATAAATTACCAATAAGTTCACATGCATCTGTACATTATTTTGTTGTAATTACATAGTAGATATTGATATTGGTGGTGATGCACAGCATATAGATTGAACATATCAAATATAAATAAAATATCAACTCCGTAAACCTCATTTTCGATTATTATGAACAAACCTTAAATACAGGGACCAGGGTAATACTCCAGTCCTATATATTAACTCAATTTTCTAGAGACTTCAGGAAGTCAGCTCAGAGATAATTGTCAACATACTTCTTCTAGTAATCGTAGTGCGCATCTCCAGGCGGGGGAGGTCTTTTATGAGAGGGTGAGGAAGAGGGAGAAACACGGGCTAGGGCAAAGAGTAGGTCACATGTTGTAGGAGGGGGGGAAGAAGGGGGAAAGGGGAGGAGGGGGGGAGTAGGGTAAGAGAGAGGAGGAGAGTGATCAGATTTTGACAATAAGTTTAGAGAGGGGATAGCACAAATAGAATTTGCGTATATGGGGGGGGGGTAGTACAAGTATTCAACTTGTATGTATAGATTGACTGTCATTGGAGGAGTGTGAACAAGACGAACATACCAGTGTCTTTCCACTAAACTAGATAACATATCACATTTCTACAAGCATAGTAACATGCATTTTTAGTGTTATAAATATACGCTATAGTCTCTATTATCTCTAGAAACAATTTAGTTCAACAATAGGTAGGTGCCTGAGGGAGATCGAGCAACCTGGAGAACTTAAAGGAATGGGAAGTTCCCGTGAGTCCCAACCGAGAAGAGATAATTACTTAGGAAATAAAGCGGGTACCGCTGGGCAAACACCCATTCCTCTACGGGAAGTCCTGGGTCTCCCCACTCCTTTTATGCAATAAACAACTAACACATGGTAAATACATCTAGCAGTATATACATTTTCACTAGTTTCGGATGTAGAAACATTATGGTAACAGGAGCAATTCAGTATAAAGACCAGAGCTATTTATTTTTCATTTGGTAGCTTTTGGAGCCTAGGAGTGAAATCTAGAGCACTAGCCCGGATTCTTGTGGCATGGGGGGTGTCTGTTCCATTAGACCTCTGTAGTGGTTGAGCCGTGCTCGTGGTTTCGGAGCGGTCTCTAGAGGTCAAAGAATCTGCATCTGGCAGGGGTTTAGTTGAAGCTAGGCCCCAGTCTTGTAGCAGGTCAAACCCTTCTTTGGGGGTAAAAATTGTGTGAGTCTCACCATTTTTTGAAACTATGAGCCTTGTCAGGTACCCCCACGTATATCTGATATTCTCCGTTCTCAGGATTTGGGTGATGTTTCTGAAGGATCTCCTCTTTTGCAAGGTGTAACTGGAGATGTCCGGAAATACCGTAATTTGTTGGAATTTATCAGGGAGTTGAGGTTTGTTAACCAGCTCTCTTAGTATCTTCTCTTTATGGGTGAAGAAGTGAATCCTAGCTAGGACATCCCTGGGCTTATCCTGGGAGACAGATCTAGGTCGTGCCACTCTGTGAACTCTGTCTAGTAGGAGACCAGGCGGATCTGAAGAAGGTAGTAAGATATTGCAAAACTCCAAAACGTAGGACTCCAGTTCTTGGGGGCCGACCTCTTCAGATATTCCACCGAATCTCAGATTATTCCGTCTGGAGCGATCTTCCATGTCGGCTAGTTTTAATTCCAGGTCAGATATCTGGATCGCTAGGTTTTGGGAATAGGCTTGTAGGTTAGCATGGTCCACAGCCAGGTCTTCTTATTTACGCTCTAATGTTTCAGTGCGTTCTCCCAATGCTCCAATTTCTCTATGGAGCTCAGCTGTAGAGCCTTTGATTTCTTTTGTTAGCGTGTCTTGAAAGAGGTTCATACGTCTGGTTAGAACATTAACAATGTTTGCAGATAGAGTATCTGGTATAGGAGATTGGGAATCCATGCTGCCTTCAGATTCAGTGCCCTCTAGTGCAGAAGTGGATTCTCTATACATTTGGGATTTCCCAGTATGTTGGTTTTTGAAATGATCTGCGACTGTTTTCCCGGGCAGATGGGACGGTTTTGATTTTCTCTTAGTAGTTTGGGAAATGTTTTTAAGCCTGTTTCCTCGGCCAGATCAATGTGTTTGGGCACTTGCTCTTTAATGTAGAGTATAATAAGTGGGACAATGGTGAGGAAGATTGTACTAAAGTCCCGCTGACGTCAATATTGGTTTAAGCAGCCATGCTCAGCGATTTGCTTGTAGCCAGGGTGAAATCTGCTAACATGACCTTGGGTAGTATCAGATCTTGGTCAGTCCTCCGCAAAGGTGGGCAAAGTGAGACTCTCAGTATACACCCTCTCCGGGGGAGATGCCCTCACTGGGCCAAGACGGAAAAAGGAATGGGGGTATGACCTGCTGCACCTGTGTACAACAGGAAAGGGGTGGAGAGAGTGTCAGAGATTGTCAAAGTGATAAGCTTCTGGTCTTTAGCACCTAGCGGAAAATGACATATCCAGGACTGTATACCAGTGATATGTCCTATAAGTTATGTAGCTCCGTTACACTTACAATTTGTACATAGGTAGACCTTTATACTAACATATCTGTAGAGAGAAGGTCAAGGTTAGCTTATACAATGAACATTTCAATCCAGGTATGTAACCTAATAGCATTTGTTTACACAACAGTTATGAATGTGAAGGGGTCTTTGGGTATAGTAATAGTGATGGTTTATAGCAAGGGCCTTTGGCGTGGGAAATCCCACGACAGTTTGTTGTATAATCTAGGTTTAAAACATTACACACACAAGCCCTCTGGACAATATTTGCTTACAATATTATAGTGACTGCCAGCGCTGGAGGGAGAGAAATAGATGTTAATAGGCAGACATTAGACAAGAATAGTATTCCACTCTGTGTCTAACACACATAGACAAACTTTTTTCCTGCAAAGAGAAATGTGGGTTAAGACACTCCACTCTGAGCCTAGGCTGCAGAGGCACATAGGCTGATGCAGCAGCTCAAATATTTTAACATTAATTTTATCAGAGTTCTGGGTAAAGGTCAATCTCTGAGAATGTAAGGTGGGCCTTGACATCCGTATAGAGAAGCTTCACTCCAACACAGAAAGTTTGAAGTCAGAGTGAGATCTTAATACCAAGCAGTCCTCTAGGTAAAAACTGTGGCCACAGAAGGGAGTTAAATAGCTCACTAGGTAGGATGTTCCAGAAAATAGATCTGTGGCTTATTAGGGCTCAAATATTACAGTTCACTCATCCCACCCTGTTGCAGTGCTGTTATCTATGATGTTAAAGTTAATGCAGTCCAGCAGGGCATAACTTGTCAGAGGTATTGTGTGCTGGTAAACCAGAAAGAATTTGGATAGAGCACCAACAGTTTAAGATGTTTGGAGATATTGAGTGTAAATGGTAACAAGTATAGCTGGGTTCAATAAAGGCCTATGTCTGGAAATGTGCTCTAGGGCACTTGAGGCATAATACAAACAATCCAGTTCTTATAGGAGAGCCCTTAATAATATCCCTCTAATCCAAGGCCATATGAGGAATCAGGGATTGATGGATTTAGGTAGTAGCCCAGGCTGTTAGGTGTGGGATAGTGTGACGCATCTAAAATATAGGGCCTCAGGAGGGCTTATTCCTGCTGTGCGTAGTGTGGATGGAAAACTTTTCAATCTTACCCCCTCAGAGTATCCCAGCAGTCAGGTCAGCAGTTCTGAATGTGTGCACCATAGGAGCCGTAAATCTACAGTATCGTTGGGCTGTTTGTTCAAAGAAGGTCCGGTATGTGAGGCTCTAGGTTCAGGATGGCGGCAGTGTGCGGTCCGCGGCACTCGAGAAACACGCAGGGCCGCCTGTAGCCGATACTCTCCACAGGTGCTGAGTCCTGACCTCAATAGCCCAAGAGTCTGTTATAGCCGCAGGTTAGTCTTGTGTCAGCCCCTCCATAGTGGATCTAACATGTGCCTCCGGTGCCTTAGTCACCCGCCACGTGGGCGCAAACATACCTCAGATGGCAGCAACGCTAATGCCTCTTCAGGGACCGATTAGGGCTTCTATGTAGGTGTCAGCTCCAGAGCGGATCCCCGACCCTCCGGAGCTTAGGCAGGTGAGAGAGAGCTGAGATGAGGTGATAGGCCTAGGTCTGAAGGCGCCTGGCGTAGCTATTGAGTTCTTGCACTTTTACCTCCTTCAATCCGGCCGGACCAAGGAGAAGCTTGACCAGTCAGCTGTTAATAACACCAGGGATAGTTTTTTGTGTAAGTAAAACACTTTCTCAGGTTTTAGCAAAAGATAAACTTCAGAAATCGCACAGAGCTCAACACTGATGCGACTGTCCTGCACGGCAGTTGGCTCCGCCCCCCCATCTATGTTTTTTTTTATCTCTTTGAGATTTGCACTGTCTAAATGCAGCAAGAATGGAGTGGTATCAAGTTAAAGAGAAAGGGAAAGTAAAAGTACAGATATATACAGTATGTTATCAGTGTAGGAGTGAATTAGAGGAAGTATGTGGAGTGAAGGGGGAGATCTTCCTATAGCCAATTTTCCAGTGGGGCCTGTTGTGTAGGTAGGCAAATTTGTATCAAAGGGATGTAGAGATTCTTCCCAAATAAATTTAACTTCTATAAGTAAGGCTGTTTTATTGTGCCTAAGAAAGTCATATTCCTCAAACAATAAAAGTTTTACCCACATATTTTTGATGGTATGTTATTTGTTTTCCAGTGGTGAGCTATCAATGATTTTGCGGCATTTATTCCGGTTTTTAATAGAAGGGTTCTTAATTTACAGGGCAGTTTTGGTAGGTCATTAAGTAAAGCAGTTCAAGGGGTTAATTGAAAATTAGTACGCAAAATATTCTGGAAATGTACCTCAATCTCAGACCATAATATTTGTGTGAATTTACAATGCCACCAGATGAAGAGTAAACTGCCTGTTTCTCCACATCCTCTACAGCAACTCCTGGAGGCCCTGAGGTGTTGAGCCTCAATGGGGTCACATACCATCATAGTAAAACTTTATAATTAATCTTGAGTATCCATAGGGAAGTGGATGACCTTTGAGTATTGGTATAAATCTTTTCCCATTCCTTGGTATTGATGTCTATATTCAACCCAGTGCTCCATTAGGGTGTATATGAGGGTAATGTTTCATTGTATTTCATTTGTAAGAAGCTATGAGAAAGAGAGAGGGGGCTTTTAATGGTTGAGTCTTGAAAGCATATATTTTCAAATGGTGTTAAGGACCTAGTTAGATCAGATTTAAAGGTGGAAGTATATATAAAGTGGGTCAATTGGGCATATTTAAGTCATCTGGCAAATTTGCTGGCTGCAAATTTTGTTAGTCGGTCTCTACTTTTCTTACTAGTTTCTTGTTTTTAATAAATTTCACAACTGGGATGGTATATCCCACTCCTGGACTCATTGGAAACCATGGTTCAGGCCACCAGTCAGTTCTGCATTTTGCAGTATTGGGAAAAATGGGGATCTAGCTGTGCTAATGTGGAGTCCCAAACACGTAAAAAGTGTCTGCAAATCTCCAGCAGTTGGCTACTCAGTAGTCTGAGGTATCTTGGAACCCAACATACAGCTCTTACATCTGGAACTTTGAGAACACAGGAATCTATGGAAATCCAAGGCTTTGAGTCACCCGCACAGTGCCAATGCAAAATTCTCTGAGGTGTTACAGCATCATAATAGCCTTTGATATTTGGGAGCCCAAGCCCTCCGTCTCTAAGGGATCTATAAAAAGATATGTTTACTTATTCTTGGTTTACTTCTACCCCAAATAAAACAATTAAGCTGTCCTTGGAGTATATTTATATACCAATTAGGTAAATGAAGAGTGAAGGCTTGTAGTATTTATAGGATCCTGGGAAGATTGGTCACCTTTAGGGCCTGGATATGTCCCCAGCATGATAAAGGTCTCTCTGAACAAGATTTCAAGTCTTATAAGGTTTTGGTAAGGAGAGGAGTATATTTTTTGCTGAAAAAAAGTGACTGAGTGGGGAGAGAGATAAATACCTAGGTATTTTATAGATTCACTTTGAAACTTGAGAGAGCAAATAGTATCCAAGAAGCAAAATTCCTTTGGAGGGAGTGTCACATTTAAAATGTCAGATTTTTGCATATTGATGGATTGCTAGGATGGGAATGCTACGGAGAATAGGATATCATGCAATTTTGAATTCATGACAGCCTATTCGGATTCCTTCTATATTATTATTTTGATGCTAGAATTTCCATGGTTAATATCAAAAGGATAAGTGAAAGAGGGCATCTCTGTTGAGTACCATTTTGAATGGAGAAATTGTAGGATAGAACACCATTTGCTTTAACTTTGGCTGAGGGATGCAAATATATATGCACCAAAACCAAAGGAAGCCATTGAAGCTCTAAAATATGACCAGTTGGAGTGATCAAAAGTTTATTTCACATTGGTGGTGTTAAGTCCCTGGTGCTGTTATCTCTTGCCTCCCAACATGGAACAAAGCCAACCTGATTGGTATGAATTATATAATTGAGAACTGTGTTGATGCGCTTAGCCAATATTTTCCCCATTATTTTTATGTCAGCGTTTAAAAGGGATATAGGTCTATAACTACCTGGGTCTTCTGGGAACTTAATTGGTTTTAATATGACACATATGTAAACTTCCAACATACTTGGGGGATATATTGACCTTCATCTATAGTTTGGAATAAAGCTAAAATATGTTGTGCCAAAATGTCTTTAAATGTTTTGTAGTAGGGATTTGGATGTCCATCCGGGCCTGGACTTTTCCCAGAAGGAAGGTCTTTAATTGCTTCTTTAACTTCTGAAAGAGTAATAGGATCATCTAGAGACTCTGCTTAGGTAAAAGCTTATTGACATTAGCTTCTATGATATATTGCTTTGTTAGCTCTAGATTGTCGCGATCGCCCTGCTGCTGATCGCTTTCTCTTCCTTGCATGTGTCAGCGCGGTATCGCTTCATTGGTTGCCTAGCAACCCTGTGTCGCACAGGCCCCTTCTGCTGACGTCAGAAGGTCTTCTTATTCCGGCGTCTCCTCTCCTCGGTGCCTGTTTGTTCTCCTTACCCGGCTTGTGAGTACCTTTTGAACTTCTTGGCTTGTTAAACTTCAAACCTGCTTAACCCCTACCTGCCTGATACCTGTTAACTGGACTTTGCTTGCTAGACTATTCTACTGATTAACCCCAAACTGCCTGATTAGACGTTGCTGGACATTGCTTGTTTGACTATTCTACTGGTTAACCCCAACTGCCTGATTACACGTTGCTGGACATTGCTTGTTTGATAATTCTACTGGTTAACCCCAAACTGCCTGATTACACGTTGCTGGACATTGCTTGTTTGACAATTCTACTGGTTAACCCCAAACTGCCTGATTACACGTTGCTGAACATTGCTTGTTTGATAATTCTACTGGTTAACCCCAAACTGCCTGATTACACGTTGCTGGACATTGCTTGTTTGACTATTCTACTGATTAACCCCAAACTGCCTGATTACACATTGCTGGACATTGCTTGTTTGATAACTCTATTGGTTAATCCTTATCTGCCTGATTACACGTTGCTGGACATTGCTTGCTTGATTACTCTACTGGTTAACCCCTACCTGCCTGATTACACGTTGCTGGATATTGCTTGCTTGATTACTCTTTTGGTTAACCCTATCTGCACGAAGTTTCTTCTCCTGACCCTGCTGTGCCAACTTTCAGTTTATTTCAGTGAGTATATTACTGTAGCTGTCGCAGGGTCAAGTCCTGGTATATACTCACAGTGCTAGGGTGTTTACAAACCTCATTCTAGCATTTGGGTCTAACTCTGGACTTAACCTATCCTGACATTAAAAACAGGCCATATAATGGACCCTGGTGAGTTATCCAGAGCTGTGGCTCTACAGGGACAGCTTATTGGAACCCACTCTGCACACCTGCAATCCCTGGATTCTAAATTGGATCAAATTACTGCTCTTTTGCATAATCTCTCTCCACCTTCACAAGTCTCTGCAACACCTGTTGTTCCTGCGGCCAGTTCTAACCCTGCATTTAATCCGCCACAACCTGCAGAACAGTTAATTCCCAGAATTCCGCTACCGGATAAATATGACGGCAATCCTGAAGACTGTTGAGGATTTCTTAATCAGTGCCGTCTTCACTTCAGAAATAATCCTCAGATGTTTGTTTCCTCTTCCTCCAAGATCACCTTTTTGATTTCTCTTATGAAGGGTAAAGCCTTGGCTTGGGTTTCTCCACTGTTGGAAAAGGATGATCCTTTGCTCCACAATATTGACACTTTTGTATCCATATTTTCTTCCGTGTTTGATAAACCTGGAAGGTCAGCGGCTGCCGAAGCAGGACTTTTAGATTTAAGGCAGGGTTCTCTTTCTGTAGCACAATACGCTATAGAATTCCGGACTTTAGCTGCTGAAACTATGTGGAATCATGGGGCCCTGCATGCAGCGTTTCGTAAAGGTCTTTATGATCGTTTAAAAGATGAACTGGTTTATAGGGATCTTCCTGATTCTCAAGAAGAACTCATCAATTTATGTATCAAGTTAGATGCTCGTTACTCTGAACGTCTCCATGAACGTGACCGTAACAGAAGATCCTTTATCAAATCTACTTTCCGTCCTATGTCTCGTTCACCAAACCTTCCTGCTCCGAATACATCTATCTCTGAATCAAGTGAACCCATGGAGGTTGGTGCAATTAAGTTATCTGAAGCTGAACGTCTCAGAAGGCGTAATCTTGGACTATGTCTTTACTGTGGTATTAAGGGGCATATGTTAAAAGATTGTCCAACCCGTCCAGTAAAAGCCAGGGCTTAACTCCAGAAAGAGGGACTGAGTTAAGCCAAAGATCTTTTTCTACCCTCAATCCTAAGCTGTTTGTTCCAGTCACCTTCCGTTTTGGCAACACCAAATTCCAGGCTCAAGCACTCATCGATTCTGGAGCTGCAGGAATGTTTATGGATCCGGATTTTGTCAATACTTTTTGGATTCCTTTGCTTTCCAAGAGCCAAGTAATTAAGGTCACTACTGTCAGTGTTCAACCCTTAGGTTCTGGAATCATTCAATATTCTACTATACCACTTCTCATGTCTGTAGGAGTACTTCATTCGGAAACCATTAGTTTTGACATCATCACTTCTCCTCAGTTTCCTTTAATTTTGGGACTTCCTTGGCTTCAACTTCATGATCCGGTTTTTTCCTGGTCTAAAGGGGAACTTGTTACTTGGGGATCTTCCTGTTTTAAACAGTGTCTTCAGAATACTCCCAAACCTTCTAGTACAGTTGTGGCAGTTTTGGACATTCCTGATTCCTTGCCTGTACAATATCATTCTTTTTGTGATGTCTTTTCTAAGAAAGATGCTGAAATATTACCTTCACACCGGACCTTTGATTGTCCCATTGACCTACTATCTGGAGCACCTCTTCCTAAGGGTAAAACATACCCACTTTCTCGTCAAGAAAATGTTTCACTCGAAGAATACATCAAGGATAATTTGGCCCGAGGTTTTATTCGCCCTTCTTCCTCTCCGGTAGGAGCATGTTTTTTCTTTGTTGAAAAGAAAGATGGAGGTCTTCATCCTTGCATTGACTACTGTGCTCTTAATCAGATTACAATAAAAAATTGTTATCCTCTTCCTCTCATTCCCGAATTGTTTGATCATCTCCAGGGTGCTTCCATCTTTACCAAACTGGATCTTCGGGGGGCATATAATTTGGTCAGGATTCGTAAAGGGGACGAGTGGAAAACAGCCTTCAACACTAGGTTCGGGCACTATGAATATTTAGTTATGCCTTTTGGGTTATGCAATGCCCCTGCAGTTTTTCAACATTTTGTTAAAGAAATATTCAGAGACTATCTGAATCAATTCGTCATTATCTATCTTGATGATATTTTCATTTATTCTCAGGCTTTAATGGATCATGTTCATCATGTTAAACTAGTACTCCAGAGATTACGTGAAAATTCTCTCTTTGCCAAGCTTGAAAAGTGCTCTTTTCATCAAGAATCTATTCATTTCTTGGGCTACATCATTTCACCGTCTGGATTTAAGATGGACTCTGACAAACTGTCGGCTATTAAAGATTGGCCTAGACCAACTTCCTTAAAATCTCTTCAGAGATTTCTGGGGTTTGCCAATTACTACCGTAAATTCATAAAAGACTTTGCTAACATCTCGGCACCCCTTACAGCTCTTACTAAGAAGGGTCAGGGTTGCAAGCATTGGTCTGATAAAGCCTTACAGGCCTTTGGGGCCTAGTTATAAAGCCGTCAACCTCAAATACGCTGGAATTCTGCAGCGTATTTGTGGCGAGGCTGATTCGCCTTAGTTATCAAAGGCTTCAGACCGGCAAAAGTAGAATTTTGTGACGTAAACTTTGATCCACCGGACTCCGTCCGACACAGATCGATTCTTATGTCACTCCAGATGTTCCGCACAAAAGTGCGGCATAATCTGACTACTTTTGCTAGTTATCAAAAAACTAGCAGGTACGCTCGGCACTTTTACGGCCCAGCGTACCTGGTTTTCAAACCGCCAGCCTGGAGGCGGCGGATCCCATAGGAATCAATGGGAGTCTGACCATAGCGAAAGTACAAGTTTGCTGCTGACAGACATCCCATTGATTCCTATGGGAGCTGTCTACACCTAACACCCTAACACGTACCCCGAGTCTAAACACCACTAATCTGCCCCCCTACACCGCCGCAACTAAATAAAGTTATTACCCCCTAAACCGCCACTCCCGGAGCCCACCGCAAGCTACTCTATCCCTATTAACCCCTAAACCGCCGCTTCCGGAGCCCACCGCAACTATAATAAATGTCTTAACCCCTAAACCGCCGCTCCCGGAGCCCACCGCCACCTACATTATACCTATTAACCCCTATCCTGCCCCCCTATACCGCCGCCCTCTGTAATAAAGTTATTAACCCCTATCCTGCCGATCCCGCACCTCGCTGCAAATAAATAAATAGTTTAACCCCTAAACCGCCGCTCCCTGAACCCGCCGCAACCTATCTTAAATTTATTAACCCCTATCCTGCCCCCCCTACACCGTCGCCACCTATAATACATTTATTAACCCCTATCCTGCCCCCCACTACACCGCCGCCACTGTAATAAAATTATTAACTCCTAAACCTAAGTCTAACACTAACCCTAACACCCCCCTAACTTAAATATTAATTAAATAAATCTAAATCATATTTATATTATTAACTAAGTTAATCTTATTTAAAACTAAATACTTACCTATAAAATAAACCCTAATATAGCTACAATATAAATAATAATTATATTGTAGCTATTTTAGGATTTATTTTTATTTTACAGGTACCTTTCAATTTATTTTAACTAGGTACAATAGCTATTAAATAGTTATTAACTATTTAATAGCTTACCTAGCTAAAATAAAGAGAAATTTACGTGTAAAATAAAAACTAATCTAAGTTACAATTAAACATAACACTACACTATACTTTAATAAATTATTCCTATTTAAAACTAAATACTTACCTGTAAAATAAACCCTAAGATAGCTACAATGTAATTCATAATTACATTGTAGCTATTTTAGGATTTATATTTATTTTACAGGTAACTTTGTATTTATTTATTTATTTATTTTTTTAAATTAATTTTTATTCGGTTTTAGAATAAGAGGTAACATTTGGGGACACGCAGGACCCCTGATCTAACATACACAAACAAAAGGATCGGACACGCAGGTCCGGTTGCAATAGCTGTTCAAACATTGATATATCGTAGATAAATTGCAGGGAAAGGTAACACTTGGGGACACACAGGACCCCTGTTCAAACATACACAAACAAAAGGATCGGACACGCAGGTCCAATTGCAATAGCTGTTCAAACATTAATATATCATAAGTAAATTGCAGGGATATGTGGTGAAAATAATTCACCAAGGTGGAACCCTAGTGTGGGCTCTAGAAATAAGGGGGGGTCTGCCAACGTCTTGAAGTGTAGGTAACAAAAAATTCCAGGGACAAGTAAGATGCACATTGTATCTAGTACACTCTGTACCTAACCCTCAATGTGCCTAGCACCCACTGAACCTAGTCTTCATTACACCTAGCACACACCATACCCAACACGCATTGTACCCAGCACACGCTGTACTTAACACAAGCCATACCCAGCACTCACAATTCCCAGCACACAATATACCTAGCACACACTGTACTTAACACATATTGTACCTAACACACACTGTACTCAGCACACACTATACCCAGCACACACTGAACCCGGCACTCATTGTACCCAGCATGCACCGTACCTAACACTCATTGCACCTAGCACTCAATGTAATTAAGATATGCTGTATCCAGCACACGCTATGCTTAGCACACATTGTACCTAGCACACATTGTACCTAGCACACATTGTACCTAGCACACATTGTACCTAGCACACACTGTACCTAGCACACACTGTACCTAGCACACACTGTACCTAGCACACATTGTACCTAGCACACATTGTACCTAGCACACACTGTACCTAGCACAGACCGTACCTAGCACACTCTGTACCTAGCACACTCTGTACCTAGCACACTCTGTACCTAGCACACACTGTACCTAGCACACACTGTACCTAGCACACACTGTACCTAGCACACATGGCACCTAGCACACATGGCACCTAGCACACATGGTACCTAGCACACATGGTACCTAGCACATATGGTACCTAGCACACATGATACCTAGAACCCATTGTACCAAGCTCACACCTTACCTAGCACACGCCGTACCCGGCATCCACCTTGCCTAGCATGCGCAGTACCTAGCACACAGTGAACCTAGCACACATAGTACCCAGTACCTAGCACCCACTGTACCCAGCACACATGGTACCTAGCACAAATTGTACCTAGCACACATTGTACCTAGCACCCATCGTACCTAGCACCCTTCGTACCTAGCACCCTTCGTACCTAGCACACATCGTACCTAGCACACATCGTACCTAGCACACATCGTACCTAGCACACGCCGTACCCGGCACCCACCTTGCCTAGCACACGCAGCACCTAGCACACATTGTACCTAACGCACGCTGCATCCAGTACACGCTGTACCTAGCACACATTGTACCTAGCACACATTGTACCTAGCACACACTGTACCTAGCACACACTGTACCTAGCACACACTATACCTAGCACACATGGTACCTAGCACACATGGTACCTAGCACACATGGCACCTAGCACACATGGTACCTAGCACACGTAGTACCTATCACACGTAGTACCTATCACACATAGTACCTATCACACATAGTGCCTAGCTCACATTGTACCTAGCACACACCGTACCCGGCACCCCCCTTGCCTAGCACACGCAGTACCTAGCACACATTGAACCTAGCACACATTGTACCTAACGCACGTTGTATCCAGTACTCGCTGCACCTAGCACACATTGTACCTGGCACCTATTGTACTTAGCACATACAGTACCTGGCACACATAGTTTTAATGGTATGAAGACCCAAGGAGACATGTAGATAGCAATAGGTAGGAATTAGAGGCATTTATCATATCTCTAGACACATTACTAAAATAGTACAATATGTTAGGACAAGGATCAGTCTGATATTAAACCTAGCACTTATTGCACCTAGCACACACTGTACCTAGCACTCTTTTGTACCTAGCACATATTGTACCCAGCACACACGGTACCTAGCACACATTGTACCTTTGTACCTAGCACATGCTGTACTTAACACCCACTGTACCTAGCTCACGCTGTACCTAGCACACACCGTACCCAGCACCCACCTTGCCGAGCACACGCAGTACCTAGCACACGCAGTACCTAGCACACATTGAACCTAGCACACATTGAACCTAGCACACATTGAACCTAGCACACATTGAACCTAGCACACATTAAACCTAGCACACAAAGTACCTAGCCCACAAAGTACCTAGCCCACAAAGTACCTAGCCCACAAAGTACCTAGCACACAAAGTGCCAAGCCCACACAGCACCTAGCACACACAGCACCTAGCACACACAGCACCTAGCACACACAGCACCTAGCACACACAGCACCTAACATACACAGCACCCAGCACACACATTACCTAGTATACACAGCACCTAACATTCACAACACCTAGCACACACATTACCTAGCATACACAACAACAAGCACAAACAATGCCCAGCATACGCAGTACCAAACAGGCACAGTCCCCAGCTCAAACAGTAAAGTTTCAGGAGCACTGCATCTCAGAATGGGGATATCCTACTGCAAAACATTTACTGCCTCCTTGGCTGCTAACAGCAGACCTCTGGTCTTTAGGTGGTTTGCAGAACAATGTATATTATTGTTAACTAAGGCATTGTAGCTCAAAATGAGAACACTTTCATTGTAATACAAGAGTATTCAGTACATAGGAGAAACACTATCTTATTAGCAGTGTCTGTTTAGTGCCCAGAGAAGGTAGGAAGTATTAACTGAAAGTTCCATAACATATACTGGCAGGAAGCCACAATACTCCAACATTGAATGTTACCATAGAAGTCCCACATAGTATTCAAAACAGTGCAAGGAGTAAGTATACAGGGGAGATATGTAGCTTTCTCTATAGGTGCCACCCAGTGAATAGATAACATAGAGCAGTTCCGTGCTACTAGTAAGAGCACTGAAAATGAAAATATTCAGGATACATAGCAGTTTCACCAATGATGAAAATGAATGCTGCCAATCTAAACGGTATACAGTGGAAGTATCACTGCGTGCTCTCGGCTGTTCTGTGAGGTTTTTAACTGCGCTCCTTACGTTCTGGGCTGCAGCCTTTCCATCTCACTTTTTTAGGTACTTCCAGGACCGGTTTCACATTTCTCTAGATTCTAGCAGGGGTGAGGGCTGACCGCTGGGCCCCAAAGCGCCACTGTCCTCTTGCTCCCCATATACGGAACCAGTCAATGTAATCCGTGTAGGATTGAGAATATCAGGAGCGGAGACCATATTTAATTTTTCTTCACAAACAACGCAATGGTAAACTAGGAAGTAGCACAGCTGTTTAAGTATAAGCGTGATAGTTAACATATTTAATAGATACAGCAGGCGCCAGGTTGACAAAAATTAAGCCCAGAAGGAGAGTGCACTTTCCGCACTAGGTAATAGTAGCCGCCAATGGTTAGATCACTAGGGGCATATAGAGAAGCTGTGGCCTCAGGTTTAGCTCCGGATCATCATGTCAAACCAGCCTTACTAGGGTCTCAAACTCCTCAGCTTCAAATAAATATCAAACTTTGCTGCAGATGCCCGTTTCAGATGAGAGTATTTAGTAGATGAAAGTAAAAGGCTGTAGCAGCAGTTTATGGTGCGACCTATCATGGCCGCAGTATTGCCTGGTAATAGTATCGGCACATGCTGCAAAACCCGATACTTCTCTATAGCCTGTTCTCCATTCTCGTCACCGCTTCTCATACTAAACGGTACAGTAAAAATCGTGCATAGCTTAACATGCCATTCATCAAAAAGCGCTGCCCAGCTATTTCCGAGAGCGATCTCTATATCTGCCAATCTTTATAATAAGAGTTCACAAAGGCTCCAAAAACAAACGTTCCATAGATGTGGTTGTTAACGTTCTTAAGGCTGCTGTGGGAGATACTTTAGTTGTGGGGTTTTACACTTACACGCTGTTAGACTGCCACGTGGATAGAAAGATGTCCGCTCCCAGGTTATCTCCACACAAGTCGTGACAGAAATCACCAACATTCTTCGTCCCAGAGATGGCTATCAAAGACCAAAACCTGTTGGCTGCAATCTCCAAATCTTACTTCATACCAGGTTTTGTACTAAATTTGAGCCAAGCAGTCTATTAATCTAATTTATGTAGAACCTTTATGGAGCTCAAATATTATGCGACTGCTCATCTCCTAGGCTTGCTCTGCCCCCAACTTTGTATTTATTTTAGCTGGTTAGAATAGTTATTAAATAGTTATTAACTATTTAATAACTACCTAGCTAAAAGAAATACAAAATTACCTGTAAAATAAATCCTAACCTAAGTTACAATTAAACCTACACTATCATTAAATTAATTAATTAAACTACCTACAAATAACTACAATTAAATACAATTACATAAACTAACTAAAGTACAAAAAATAAAAAAAGCTAAGTTACAAAAAATAAAAAATAAAAGCTACAAACATTTAAAAACATATTACAACAATTTTAAGCTACTTACACCTAATCTAAGCCCCCTAATAAAATAACAAAACCCCCCAAAATAAAAAAATTCCCTACCCTATTCTACATTAAAAAAGTTCAAAGCTCTTTTACCTTACCAGCCCTTAAAAGGGCCTTTTGTGGGGGCATGCCCCAAAGTTCAGCTCTTTTGCCTGTAAAAGAAAAATACAACCCCCCCCCAACATTAAAACCCACCACCCACATACCCCTAATCTAACCCAAACCCCCCTTAAAATAACCTAACACTAATCCCCTGAAGATCATCCTACCTTTAGCTGTCTTCACTCAGCCGAGCCACCGATGGAACTGAAGAGGACATCCGGACCGGCAGAAGTTATCCTCCAAGGGGCGCTGAAGAAATCTTCCATCCGATGAAGTGATCCTCCAAGCGGCGCTGAAGAAATCTTCCATCCGGGCGAGGTCATCTTCCAAGAGGCGCTGAAGAAGTCTTCTATCCAGGCGAGGTCATCGTCGAAGCCGGGTCTTGAATCTTCATCCCGCCGACGCGGAACATCCTCCTTTCCCGACGAACTACCGACGAATGAAGGCTCCTTTAAGGGACGTCATCCAAGATGGAGTGCCTTCAATTCCGATTGGCTGATAGGATTCTATCAGCCAATCGGAATTAAGGTAGGAAAAATCTGATTGGCTGATGGAATCAGCCAATCAGATTCAAGTTCAATCCAATCAGATTGAGCTCGCATTCTATTGGCTGTTCCGATCAGCCAATAGAATGCAAGCTCAATCTGATTGGCTGATTGGATCAGCCAATCGGATTGAACTTGAATCTGATTGGCTGATTCCATCAGCCAATCAGATTTTTCCTACCTTAATTCCGATTGGCTGATAGAATCCTATCAGCCAATCGGAATTGAAGGGACGCCATCTTGGATGACGTCCCTTAAAGGAGCCTTCATTCGTCGGTAGTTCGTCGGGAAAGGAGGATGTTCCGCGTCGGCGGGATGAAGATTCAAGACCCGGCTTCGACGATGACCTCGCCCGGATAGAAGACTTCTTAAGCGCCTCTTGGAAGATGACCTCGCCCGGATGGAAGATTTCTTCAGCGCCGCTTGGAGGATCACTTCATCGGATGGAAGATTTCTTCAGCGCCCCTTGGAGGATAACTTCTGCCGGTCCGGATGTCCTCTTCAGTTCTATCGGTGGCTCGGCTGAGTGAAGACAACTAAAGGTAGGATAATCTTCAGGGGATTAGTGTTAGGTTATTTTAAGGGGGGTTTGGGTTAGATTAGGGGTATGTGGGTGGGGTATGTGGGTGGTGGGTTTTAATGTTGGGGGGGTTTATTTTTCTTTTACAGGCAAAAGAGCTGAACTTTGGGGCATGCCCCCACAAAAGGCCCTTTTAAGGGCTGGTAAGGTAAAAGAGCTTTGAACTTTTTTAATGTAGAATAGGGTAGGGCATTTTTTTATTTTGGGGGGGTTTGTTATTTTATTAGGGGGCTTAGATTAGGTGTAAGTAGCTTAAAATTGTTGTAATATGTTTTTAAATGTTTGTAACTTTTTTTTTTTTTTTTGTAACTTAGCTTTTTTTATTTTTTGTACTTTAGTTAGTTTATGTAATTGTATTTAATTGTAGTTATTTGTAGGTAGTTTAATTAATTAATGTAATGATAGTGTAGTGTTAGGTTTAATTGTAACTTAGGTTAGGATTTATTTTACAGGTAATTTTGTATTTCTTTTAGCTAGGTAGTTATTAAATAGTTAATAACTATTTAATAACTATTCTAACTAGCTAAAATAAATACAAAGTTACCTGTAAAATAAATATAAATCCTAAAATAGCTACAATGTAATTATGAATTACATTGTAGCTATCTTAGGGTTTATTTTACAGGTAAGTATTTAGTTTTAAATAGGAATAATTTATTAAAGTATAGTGTAGTGTTAGGTGTAATTGTAACTTAGGTTAGTTTTTATTTTACAGGTAAATTTCTCTTCATTTTAGCTAGGTAGCTATTAAATAGTTAATAACTATTTAATAGCTATTGTACCTAGTTAAAATAAATTGAAAGGTACCTGTAAAATAAAAAAAAATCCTAAGATAGCTACAATATAATTATTATTTATATTGTAGCTATATTAGAGTTTATTTTATAGGTAAGTATTTAGTTTTAAATAGGATTAAATTAGTTAATAATATAAATATTATTTAGATTTATTTAATTAATATTTAAGTTAGGGGGGTGTTAGGGTTAGTGTTAGACTTAGGTTTAGGGGTTAATAATTTTATTACAGTGGCGGCGGTGTAGTGGGGGGCAGGATAGGGGTTAATAAATGTATTATAGGTGCCGACGGTGTAGGGGGGGGCAGGATAGGGGTTAATAAATTTAATATAGGTTGCGGCGGGATCAGGGAGCGGCGGTTTAGGGGTTAAACAATTTTTTTATTTGCGGCGAGGTGCGGGATCAGCAGGATAGGGGTTAATAACTTTATTACAGAGGGCGGCGGTATAGGGGGGGCAGGATAGGGGTTACTAGGTATAATGTAGGTGGCAGCGGTGTCCGGGAGCGGCGGTTTAGGGGTTAATACATTTATAAGACTTGCGGCGGGGTCTGGGAGCGGCGGTTTAGGGGTTAATACATTTTTAATAGTTGCGGCAGGGTCTAGGAGCGGCGGTTTAGGGGTTAATACATTTATAAGACTTGTGGCGGGGTCTAGGAGCGGCGGTTTAGGGGTTAATACATTTATAAGACTTGCGGTGGGGTCTAGGAGCGGCGGTTTAGGGGTTAATACATTTATAAGACTTGCGGCAGGGTGTAGGAGTGGCGGTTTAGGGGTTAGTAACTTTATTTAGTTGCGGGGGGCTCCGGGGGGCGCCGGTATAGGGGTTAGAGCAGTGTAGTTTAGTGTGAGTGCTTAGTGACAGGCTAGCAAGAAAGCTGTCAAACAGCCGAAGAGCAGCGAGATCGGATGAGTGATAACTCTCACAGTCCGCTGCTCATCGCCCCGCTGCTTTTCGACAGCTTTTTTTTATAACTTAGGCGTATTTTTTCAGGTCCGCGGCGGTGAAGGTAGGCGAGCTTAGGCGGGCGTATTGGGCCGGCAAAGTCAGAAAAGTTGACGGCTTGATAACTACCCCCCTTTGAATCTTTGAAGTCTGCATTTACTTCGGCTCCCATTCTTTGCCATCCAGTTCCGAGTCTCCAATTCATCCTTGAAGTGGATGCTTCTCTGATCGCTGCTGGGGCTGTGCTATCTCAGAGAAATCCTGTTACTAGCAAAATTCTTCCTGTGGGGTTCTTCTCCAAGAAGTTTAATTCTTCAGAACTGAATTATGACGTTGGTAACAAGGAATTGTTAGCTATTAACATGGCTTTGGAAGAATGGAGACATCTGCTTGAAGGCACGGTTCAACCATTTCTTATTCTCACGGATCATAAAAATCTTCTGTATCTTCATACTGCTAAACGTCTCAACTCAGGTCAAGCCTGATGGGCTCTGTTCTTTTCCAGATTTAATTGTGTCCTCTCTTATATTCCTGGTTCTAAGAACACTAAAGCGGATGCTTTATCCAGACAATTTCTGGCCTCTGATTCTACATTATTGGATTCTGAACCCATTCTCCATCCTGCTAAAGTTCTAGCTCAGTTGTCTACTTTTCCTTTCCAAGCATTACAGTCTGCTCAAGCCTCTATTCCTTCCTCCTATAACATACCTCCTGGGATCTTGTTTGTACCTGCAGAATTCCGCCTCAAACTTCTTCGTTGGGCTCATGATAATATTTTGTCTGGACATCCAGGAGTACGTAATACTTTGTGGAAACTCAAACAACATGTCTGGTGGCCTTCTATGGTCAAAGATGTCAAGGATTATGTTGCAGCTTGTCATTCCTGTACCTCTAATAAACAGTCTTCTTGTTTACCTCTTGGACTCTTACAACCTCTGCCTGTTCCATATTATCCCTGGTCACATGTTTCCATGGACTTTATTACAAATCTTCCTAATTCTACCGGAAACAAGATCATATGGGTTGTGGTAGACAGATTTTCCAAAGCAGCTCATTTTGTTCCTTTACCTGGATTACCATCTGCCCAGAAACTCGCTGAACTGTTTATACTCCATATCACCAGATTACATGGTTTTCCTTTGGACATTGTTTCTGATCGAGGAGTTCAATTTCTCTCAAGATTCTGGAAATCTCTATGCAAACAGTTTGGAGTTACCATATCACTTTCTACTGCCCATCATCCTCAATCCAACGGTCAAACTGAGCGGGTAAACCAATCTCTTGAATCCTATCTCAGGCACTATGTTAATCATCAGCACTACAATTGGTCTCAACTTCTTCCTTTAGCAGAACTTGCTTACAATTCCCGTTTCAATTCTTCTTTACAGACTTCTCCTTTCAAGGAAGCCTATAAATTTGTGCCTAGAACTTTTCCTATGTCTTCTGGGGGTTTTGGAGTTCCTGGAGCAGATCGAACTGTGAAGAATCTCTGTAAACACTAGAAGAAGATTCGGGAAATTCTTCTCCCCTCTTCTCAAAAGTATAAACGATTTGCTGATCGCAAACGCTGTAAGGCACCTTCATTTCGCACTGGAGACAAGGTTTGGATTTCCACCAGATTCATTCGACTCAAACAACCTTGTGCTAAATTGGGTCCTAAATACATTGGACCATTTAGGATTGTTTCCAAGGTATGTTCTACTGCCTACAGGGTGGCTTTACCGGACACCCTGAAGATTCATCCTGTATTTCACGTATCTCTTCTTAAACCAGCAGTCTCTAACCGGTTTTCCACCAAATGTAAAGTTCCCTCTCCGTTTCTTGTGGATGGTACTTCAGAATTTGAGATCAGTCAAAATCTTGATTCCAAATTGAGGGGTAACCGTTTATATTATTTGGTCCATTGGAAGGGATATCCCATCACTGAACGTTCCTGGGAACCTGCTTCTCATGTCCGCGCCTCTGCTTTGATCAAACAGTTCCACACCCAGAATCCTTCAAAACCTGTTCGTGTTCCCCGGAGGGGTCCTTGAGGAGGGGGCACTGTCGCGATCGCCCTGCTGCTGATCGCTTTCTCCTCCTTGCATGTGTCGGCGCGGTAGCAGTTCATTGGTTGCCTAGCAACCCTGTGTCGCACCGGCCCCTTCTGCTGACGTCAGAAGGTCTTCTTATTCCGGCGTCTCCTCTCCTCGGTGCCTGTTTGTTCTCCTTACCTGGCTTGTGAGTACATTTTGAACTTCTTGGCTTGTTTAACTTCAAACCTGCTTAACCCCTACCTGCCTGATACCTGTTAACTGGACTTTGCTTGCTAGACTATTCTACTGATTAACCCCAAACTGCCTGATTACACGTTGCTGGACATTGCTTGTTTGACAATTCTACTGGTTAACCCCAAACTGCCTGATTACACGTTGCTGGACATTGCTTGTTTGATAATTCTACTGGTTAACCCCAAACTGCCTGATTACACGTTGCTGGACATTGCTTGTTTGACTATTCTACTGGTTAACCCCAAACTGCCTGATTACACGTTGCTGGACATTGCTTGTTTGATAATTCTACTGGTTAACCCCAAACTGCCTGATTACACGTTGCTGGACATTGCTTGTTTGACTATTCTACTGGTTAACCCCAAACTGCCTGATTACACATTGCTGGACATTGCTTGTTTGATAACTCTATTGGTTAATCCTTATCTGCCTGATTACACGTTGCTGGACATTGCTTGCTTGATTACTCTACTGGTTAACCCCTACCTGCCTGATTACACGTTGCTGGATATTGCTTGCTTGATTACTCTTTTGGTTAACCCTATCTACACGAAGTTTCTTCTCCTGACCCTGCTGTGCCAACTTTCAGTTTATTTCAGTGAGTATATTACTGTAGCTGTCGCAGGGTCAGGTCCTGGTATATACTCACAGTGCTAGGGTGTTTACAAACCTCATTCTAGCATTTGGGTCTAACTCTGGACTTAACCTATCCTGACATAGATGCTCTAGTGAGTGATCTGTTTGTAAATGATAAAGTCACTGAGTGAGCCTGTTATGCCTTTAATGTCATGTATTATAGCGCCAGTGTCTGTTTTTATTTTCTGTATATCTGAGTTTGCAGTCCTGGATTTCAATAGTCTGGCCAGATAGGTGCCCGCTCTGTTGTCTTCATAAAAATAAAAATGTTTAAGGTAAAATGCTTTCCTTTGGGCTTCTATATTAAGAATTGAATTCAATTAGTTTCTAGTAGTTAATAGAGAGCTATAAATAGATGGGTCTTTGTTTTGTTTTTGTGTTTTAATTCTAATTCATGCAAATGGGTGATTAAAGGGACAGTCAACTCAATTTTTTTTATTTTTAGAAAGATAAATAATCCCTTTATTGCCCATTCCCAGTTTTGCACAGGAAACATGGTTTACATTAATACACTTTTTACCTCTGTGATGACCGTGTTTTTAAGCATCTTTTAATGCCCCCCTGATCACATGACTTTATCTATTGACTTGCATTTAAGCAAATTAGTGCTGTGTTGTTAGAATCCACGGGCGTCAGCACAATGTTATTTATATGGCTCACATGAACTAGCTTCCCCTGTTGTGAAAAGAAAATACAAAAGCGATCATGGGGCTGTCTTTAGGGACTCAGAAACAGACGGAAATGTAGAGCTTTAAATGTTATAAAGTATATTAATATAACAATGTTAGTTGTGCAAAGCTGGGGAATGGGTAGTAAAGGCATTATCTATCTTTTTAAACAATAACAATTATTGTGTTGACTGTCCCTTTAAGGTACAGGATGCTTTGTCATCAGTTTTCTTTAATATAGCCATTTGTTTCAGACAATCACCTCTCATGACTGCCTTATGGGCTTTCCAAAGAGTGAGAGTAGTTGTGTCTGGGAGAGCATTGCGCTGGAAGTATATACATAAAGGGCTAGATTACAAGTTAAGCGCTAAATAATTAATTAGCCATTACATGTGGTAGAAATTAGCGCTTATAAAATTAACCAGTGATCAGATCTCGGGTTAATTTTATAAATGTGCCCCCATATGGCCCCAAAATACAGTCTAGCATATTTTATTAATAAAATATTTCTTTATTTTTTAATAAAATTACTGCATTATGCAGTATCTTGGGGCTAAAGTTAGGAGTGGGGTGTTAGAAAAAAAAGGGCATTGCCTTCACATTGCGGTCTATGGGAACTGTGTGTTCACTGTAAATATATTTGTATAGGCTTATTTATATGTATATTTATGTGTTAATATGTGTATATACACATATTAAAACATAAATATATATGTATATAATCATGTGCATATATATATATTTAAAATTGCTGCCATCACTGCTACATACGGGCAGCGGATTTGTTGATCCGCTTGCCCGTATGTATCATTACACACTCATCGGAGTGTGTAATGCCCACCCCTTCAATCGTGCGACCAATCACGGGACTGAAGGGGCTGTCAATCATCGAGAGCGAGCATGCTCTCTGTGATTTTGCCTCGCCACCTAAGAGGTGGCGTAGGGCAGTGGCGTAGCGTGGCTTGTCAGCGCCCAGGGCAAGGCAAGAATTGCGCCCCCCTAACCCATTAGCACTGACTGATTCTCTTCCACCTGTACAGTAGGGATTGGCAAATTTGCTTTGAATCTAGCCAGCTCAACAACTTAGGAGACAGGTTTTTGTTTTAAAACAAACAAAGCTTTATTTTTAACAACAAAAATATATACTATATATAGAATTATAAACTCTACATTCATCCTTAAAAATTAGGATTCAATATGGTTGCAGACAGCCATTACTTTATCATACATTGTACATTATAGAACTTAACAATTACATTTTTTTTTTGGTTTAATATTGAAACATAGGATTTCATTTTTCTGATACGGACCCGGTGATGAGTTCGGTAATTTTGGTTGACACTATTTACCTTATCGTTGCAGGCACGGCGTGCTAGTCAGTCTGACTCCACTCTGGCTCTGCTGCTCTGACTTCTTCCTCCCTCCTGACATGTGCACTGGGAGTGGGAGTGGACCGTGCTAACTAGTGACGTAAATGCTAGTCTAGCGTCAAGTAACGATCGGATAGGATTACACTCATAAATTATGATAATTAAATCATTACACAGCACGTCTTGACTTCAGTGTAGTAGACAGTTCACTTGAGAGACAGAACGGCTGGGCGCAGGCGCCTGTCAGATTTTTTAGCCTCCCTGTAGCGCCCCTGGGAGTGGGACTGTGACGGTCTACTGTCTTGAGATGGTGGGGACTGGGGAGAATGGGAGCCGAGCATTTTGCGCCCCTCAGAATTATGCGCTCGGAGCGACCGCCCCTGTGCCCCCCCCCACACTACGCCACTGGCGTAGGGTGTAGGAAGCAGCAATCTAATTACCACTGCTTCTTACATTGCGGGAAGCAGCAGGCCTGCATATGCGAACCTGCCCCGCAAAGGCTCCGGAGCAGCTTTCACTGCTTCGTACATGAAGCCCTATAAGTGTAAGTGCACTTTGAAATGTATTTTTGATGTTTTGTGACACTTTTTTGTTTTGCAAAACAGTTAACCAGAGCTCGAGGTCACGCTAACCCGACATGTGTTAACTTCAATTGCGCTCAAGCAATGGCATTTACTTTCAAATTGTAATACGAGCGAAAACACCCTTATCGCTTGCGAATAACTGACTTACAATAGTGTTTAAATGTAAGCAGCAAAAAAAAAAAGCTTAAAATTGGCTTAGCACAGTAGTGTGAATAAGGCTTAGTAGCGAAATGGTTAAAGGGACAAATACAAGAAAAGCCAGTAAATTACTGGCAAAGAATGTACATATATAGCACTCAACAACCCTATATTCAGGTAAATTCGGAAAATGGGCAGAGAATGTTTATATTGAAGTCCGGTTCGAGGGGATTTTAAAATGTAACTTTTATTAGTTATAGAAGTAAAGTTACGATTGGTCCTAACAACACTAGATATAAGGCTATATTGTAAGATGCACAATTGGGTTATAATATTATACCAATGTACCTTGATCTCAAGGTACATTAATTCTATCAACATAAATTTTCCAAAGGAAGTGGTAATTGTGTCCCCCTGAATTAAGGCATAATTGTACCGTTGCAGGGTACTATTAATCATGGATTATAGTTAACCTCTAGATGTAGTGAGGTACAGCTGAAATTAGAACACTGGTACTCATTATGGCTATGCACACCAGCCATGTCTAGTTTGGCAAGAATAATTATAAATGACTGCTTGGTATAGGTACCAACCATGTTCTAAATATATAAATACTAGAAATCATCAGGTTGAAGTTCAACTTTTTATATAGAAAGCAACATAGGCTTTTTCTCAATTGTGCATTAATAGTGCCAGTGATATCCAGTAGTGAGTTATAGGTAGTCCCGGTATTCTAAGAGACTACGTATCAACTGTAAATAGTATCATAAGTATACTATAACACATAGGCAAAGATAGCGGGATATTAATTACTTAGTCCCAGGGTCTGGAAGGTAACCAGCAAAAATAATTGATTACTTATAGCTCAAGGCTATTAGTGGTTACAGTGAGACAAAATGAACGCACTGGCAACTACTGTATAACAAATGATTGGTGGTGACCGTGACAGCACAAATTGTAAAGATTGACTGGTAGACAAAAATACAGCCCTGTTAATAAAAATATTTAAGTAAAGCAGAAATCATTCACCGTACTGGGTGTTAAGCTAGGCATTTTCAGTGTTCCTAAGTATAGATAAATAGTTCCTGTCAAATATAGTAGTAGGTATCTGTATAACCCTGTGATCCGGTAACCCCACCTGTAAATATGTTGTATATTAAGCGGCACAGTTTATTCAAAGATGCAGATAGATTTAACAGGGACCTTTATATACATTGTCGTAAATACATGTATATAATAAATTGCAATGTAATTAAACAAACTGTCTGTGCAATATTTCCCACTCGCTGCTTACACCAAGTGGTGATATATAATAAGTATCTGGGCTGGGAAATCCCAAGTTGGCAATGATAGCAGTTACCTCTGTTTGGACGGCAATTCAGTAATTATTGGTTTCCCAATGGGTAGGGACGTAAGATATGAATCTACGGCGACACCAATTGTCAGCCAGCTTCCTTATAAAGTTAATGCCAAAAAATATAGAGTGGATTATATCAATATACCTAGTGTTCTAATTTCATCTGTACCTCACTACATCTAGAGGTTACCAGTGTTCTAATTTCATCTGTACCTCACTACATCTAGAGGTTAACTATAGTCCATGATTAATAGTACCCTGCAACGGTACAATTATGCCTTAATTCAGGGGGACACAATTACCACTTCCTTTGGAAAATTTATGTTAATAGAATTAATGTACGTTGAGATCAAGGTACATTGGTATAATATTATAACCCAATTGTTCATCTCACAATATAGCCTTATATCTAGTGTTCTTAGTACCAATCGTAACTGTGTTTTTAATGGTTTAATTTCTATGTTGTATATTTTTCTTCTATAACTAATAAAAGTTACATCTTAAAATCCCCTCGAACCGGATTTCAATATAAACATCCTCTACTTACTGCCCATTTTCCGAATTTACTCGAATATAGGGTTGTTGAGTGCTATATATGTACATTCTTTGCCAGTAATTTACTGGCTTTTCTTGTATTTAGCCTTTGTTCAGTGTACAGTGCCTGCCTAACATTACCACTTTATTCAGTCCCATACCAGTATAGTAGGAATATATTACTGATAGTACTATAGGCAACAACGTATGTAGTGCCATTGTTGTTTCTCTCTTAGCCTAGGGTTAAAGGGACAGTCTACTCCAGATTTTTGTTTTTGTTTAAAAAATATAAATAATCCAGTTTTTACACATTTCCATGTTTTGCATCAGTGCTGATGCCTAGGTAACTCAAAGGGCGTGAGAACAATGTTATCTATATCGAAACATAAACTAGCGCTGTCTAGCTGTAAAAAACTGACAAAATGCTCTGAGACAAGAGGTAGCCTCCAAGGGCTTAGAAATTAGCATAAGAGCCTACCTAGGTTTAGCTTTCAACAAAAAAAATACCAAGAGAACAAAGCAAATTTGATGATAAAAGTAAATTGTAAAGTTGTTTAACTGACATGCCCTATCTGTATCATGAAAGTGTAATTGTGACTAGACTATCCGTTTAAATAAAGCTTTGGCCCTTTGAGTATGGATAGGCAAACATTTGGCTAAATTATAGGCCTTGGTGAAATATATTCACAAAAAACACACACACAGATTGAACTCTGCTAAAATCAGTCCCTGACTTTGTGTTCTTTACCGTAATACCAAAGAACATGATGCATTTTTAGGTCCCAGGAAAATCAAGTTGGGTTTAGTCACATAAACTTTTTTTTAACAAAAACAGTACAGTATATAGTAAAATTAGTATAACAGTGTGTTTAATCAAGCAATAAATGTGAAAAAAATGGACTAAGTCAGCAGTCACAAAGGCAAAGTCAAAAGGAAGGGCAGGCACATTGAAACCAAGTTGCACCGGACCCTTCATATATCTACCTAAGAAGGAGGTCTGAAAGTGTTGCCTGTTGATAGCTGCGGGGACCCCAGAGTGACGGACATTTATTGCCTTTTTACTTTGCAAGGACTTTGCTTTTTAAAGAATATTTGTTTTTAATAGGTTTGTATTTTGTTATTGAATATTGGAACCCCATACAACCAATACAGTCTTGGATTAATTTGTATTTAGAGAATCACTTAGAGCTATAGTAGTATATGAGTAGTTTTCCTATTGTGCTTGAGGAGATATTCTCATATTATATTCTCATATGGTTAACACTATGAAGGTTTCTCTCCATTTTCTTTGAGGTATGAACATTATCCCATGACCTTATAGTGCACTGTGTTGTAAGGTATTCTGTTCTTTCTTTTTTTTTTTTCGCATAAACTTTTATTATTGTTTAAAAATGTGCCAATTTGTTAGAAATTTTATATATATATATATATATATATATATATATATACTTGTTTTTCCATTTACTGTTGCATACACAGTACATAAGCTTTCAAAAACATTTAACTTATTTAAATTATTTAAAATCATAATAAGTATAGGGATTTAGGGGATTATAATTATGGAGAGAATCCCCAGGGTAAAAAATGATTACTATGTAAATGTATATTAGTAATTATTATTAATGGTGGTTTGGTTTAATAAATATCAGGCACAGTGATTCTTGTTGCTTTAGAAGTGAGACATATATTATATTTGGGAAGTATAACTACAGATTCCATCAATACTCACCTTTACTGATCAACTGAAAAAGTACTGTAATAAAAGGTATGAATGTTTTTGTATAGTACATATTGAACAGAGAAGGTTGCTTATTTATAACGTGTGTTTAGTTTAATCTATCTAATCAATTTTTCATTGTAAACAATGTAAGCAAACATTAAAGGGACACTGAACCCACATTTTTTCTATCGTGATTCAGATAGAGCATGCAATTTTAAGCAACTTTCTCATTTACTCCTATTATCAAATTCTTTTCATTCTCTTGGTATCTTTATTAGAAATGCAAGAATGTAAGTTTAGATGCCAGCCCATTTTTAGTTAACACACTGTGTTGTTCTTGCTGATTGGTGGGTAAATTCACCTACCAATAAACAAGTGCTTTCTGTGGTCTGAACCAAAAAAAATAGCTTAGATGCCTTCTTTTTCAAATAAAGAAAGCAAGAGAATGAAGAAAAATTGATAATAGGAGTAAATTAGAAAGTTGCTTAAAATTGCATGCTCTATCTGAATCACGAAAGAAAAATTGGGGTTCAGTGTCCATTTAAATAGAAATAGGAACTGAAGCAAAGGGTTATGGCATATTTTAGTGTTAGTCTAGTGGCCAGCATATAATAACTTCGTTTTTTTAAAATGTATAATTAGGTGGATGTCTTAAAGATGCTTTTAGGGACCAATATATGATGAATATCTTATAAATGAATCCCATTTTAAAAAGATACAAGGTAAGCAATAAGTTAAGGTTAAACATTTTTAAAATAGTTCACTGATATGGGAACATAACAACCAGGAAATGTTAGCAAAACATATTTCTTTATCCTTTTCTGATTTACTGCAGTTTATTAACTACAATTTAATAGAATTCTGTTTATAACAATTTTGGCAGAGTTAATCGAATACAGAAAATTATTTGAAACACAATTTATATGCATTAATACATACCATAAAATTTAATTTTGTCATCAAAGTAAAGTAATATGATTTAACTGCTCTAATATAAATTTGTTCTTTTTATATTACTCTCAGGTGATTTAAGAATGTCTTTAATTGAGATCAGTTCAATTAGTATCTCAGTAAAATCTTAGATATGGAACAGTTGATTTTTTAGTCAAAATATCTTTTGTATATCTTTCAAACTTCAACATCAACCATAAAAAAAACTTATAGAAGAATAACATTATCTATCTGTCTGTCAATCAATCAATCAATCACACACACATACACATATATACTGTATGTATGTATTTAAACTCTTATAACATTTACTTCTAAGTTTTCCGGGACTAGTGGACCACTGGAAATTTCAAGCCCTGTTGTATATATATATATATATATATATATATATATATATATATACATGCACACACACATATATGTATATATTTATAATTAGTGCGTTATAGCATGCACATTTAAAATATTCTAAAAATTAATCCGCTAAGATTTTAATTTTTGCACTTGTCGGGTTGCGTTCGCATTACAAGTTCCAAAAAAATCTAATTTTGCGCTAGCGTTAAAACTAACAAGTTTTCGCATGCACGTGCATGTATTTCCCCGTGGGGATCAAACCTAACACCCGAGATCATGCAATTGCCATTGTTGGAAAAAAAAACACCCATCGTGCAAATAACATAGCATATTCACATTATAAAATGTGCAATATTTACAGTAAATGCATAGTTAAAATCTTTATTAAATATGAATATTGTATTAATATGTTTTATCATGTTTTTATCTGTTAATGGCAAAGGGCTCTAATGCACTAATATATGTATGTTTGTATATGTGTACTTATATATTTATGTTTTTATATGTGTATATATGACTATAAATATATATATATATACACATATAAATACATTAATATTTACCTGTATGTACACATATATAAACACATATATATATACTGTATATATATATATATATATATATATATATATACTGTATATATACACATATATATATATATATATATATATATATATATATATATATATATATATACAGTATATATATATATATATATATATATATATATACACACACATATACACATACAAATACATCTTTAGCAGTGTATGTGTCTCAATGTTTAAGCCCTTTGTCTGCCTTTTTTTTTTCCTAACACCGGAGATCTCATATCTTTGAGCCCTTATAACTTTTTTGTGCAATATTTTTTTTAAATAATTTTTTATCAGACAGTGTAACTGTACTTTGTAATGTATTTTTGAAGTGTTTTGTGCAACTTTTTTGTTTCGGAAAAAAGATAACCACAGCTCTAAGATCGTGCTAAGAATTGAAGGGTAAAGGGCGATTGCACTAGTGCAATCTCAATTTCGCTTCACTTGTAATATAAGCTAAATGAAAATGGTTCGCAAAAACACAATTGTTCTAGTGCAATACCGTTTGCGCCTCACTTGTAATCTAGCCCGAAATTGAGAAACTTGCCTAATTATGTCACGCTCGCTTTCCTGAGTTTATAAATGTGAATCACAAGAGTAACGCTGGACATAATAAATAGCTTTAATACATGTTAAAACTATACAATATGCTAAAAATGCAAACAGCAAACATTATAGGTTAATTGCAGCTAAACAACCATCTATCTATTAAACACACATACTTTTTATTTTGTCAAAAGATTGCACAACATTTAACTCCTTATCAATTATAATTATTCACCGCAAAGATAATACTGTTTCTTCCATAAAGTTTAATGGGAACTATGACAGACACAGCAACTAATCATTTGTATTTCTGCCAGTATCGCATAAAATGCTAATTCATATTGTTTCTTTATGTTATATAAGCATTTAAAGGATAACTCTGTAACATTTTTTACACTAAAGTTTTATTTATATGTTTAGTGTATCTAGGCCACTGATACAGCCATAGTTTACAACATTTTATTTACGACTGGAATAAGGGTTTCTGTTCACACAATTTACTTCTATGGGAGAATACGTGAACAATCAATATTCTAACTTCAGCTTTTTGCACACATTGGGGCATATGTATCAAGCTCCGAATGGAGCTTGATGCCCCGTGTTTCTGGCGAGTCATTAGACTCGCCAGAAACAGCAGTTATGAAGCAGCGGTCACAAAGACCGCTGCTCCATAACCTGTCCACCTGCTCTGAGCAGGCGGACAGACATCGCCGGAAATCAACCCGATCGAGTACGATCGGGTTGATTGACATCCCCCTGCTGGCGGCCGATTGGCCGCGAGTCTGCAGGGGGCGGCGTTGAACCAGCAGCTCTTGTGAGCTGCTGGTGCAATGCTGAATACGGCGAGCGTATTGCTCGCCGTATTCAGCGAGGTCTGGCGGACCTGATCCGCAGTGTCGGATCATGTCCGCCAGACCTTGATAACTATGGGCCATTGGGTTAGCATTCAAGCATAGACAGTTTTACTTTCAACTCATATTATGAGCACAACCCGACAAAGGCAAAAATCTTACTTCTAGCACAATTAACTTTCAAGCCTGAGCGTTAATTAGCTTTCTACTTGTAATCTGGCCCATTATTGGTTTTGTGTTCTTAAAACTGTGAATTTGTGTCTTCAGAATAACATGCCCCTTCTTCACAGAAAACATTTTATAAAATAAACATACGTAGTTGAGAAATGTATCTTAAAATAACTTAAAGGGGTAGAAAAGTCCAAATTAAACTTTAATGATTTAGATAGGGCATGCAATTTTAAACAACTTTCTAATTTATTTTTATCATCAAATTTGCTTTGTTCTTTTGTTATTCTTAGTTGAAAACTAAACCTAGGTAGGCTCAAATGCTAATGTCTAAGCCCTTGAAGGCCGCCTCTCAGCTGAATGCATTTGACAGTTTTTCACAGCTAGATGGCGTTAGTTCATGTGTTTCATATAGATAACACTGTGCTCATGCACATGCAGTTATTTAAAAGTCAGCACTAAATGTCGGAAATGCAAATCTGTCAAAAGATCTGAGATAAGGAGGCAGTCTGCAAAAGCTTAGATACAAGATAATTACAGAGGTAAAAGGTATATTTCTATAACAGTGTAGGTTATGGAAAATTACGGATTCGGTAATAAAGGGATTATCTATCTTTTTAAACAATAAAATTTTTGGTGTTTACTATTCATTTAATCATGTAAGAAAACGTATGGGTTTCAGATATAGCATACAATTTTCAGATTTACTTCTATTATCAAAACTGCTTTATTCACTTGGTATCCTTTGTTGAAAGAGAGCAATGCTGAGCACATTGGCTGAGACAGTGACAAGCAGCTAGCTCACAGTAGTGCATTGATTCTGAGCTTACCTATGTATGCTTTTCTACAATGGATACCAAGAGAAGGAAGCACATTAGATAAGAGAAGTAAACTAGAATTTTTTTTTAAAATGTGCATGTTCTTTCTGAAACATGAAAGTTCAATTTTGGCTTTACTATCCCTTTAATGCCTTTGCTTCCCTGCAAATCTATGTACGCAGAATCACGTCATACTAATTTTCAAGAAGCTCACTGAATTGTTTGGAGTGGATTAGATCTGCAAAAGGATCTAATTATAAGGAGGGAGGGACAAGTATTAAAAATGAAATATAATGTTACTGTTTTTGTTAAATAAAACAATTTAAATTATTATTATTAAGGTAATAACTATTTTTCTCCTTCCAGTAAAGTACAGCTAAAATATGATCGAATATGAATGATTACCCTATTAAACTGGAGATAGTTCACGTCCCAATAATTTCAATAATTAATTTAATGATCTATCTATGCATATCTAATGATAAATAACCAAAACTAGTAATGGTCTGATATAACCAGAAAAATAATCTAAAAAGTTATTATTCTAAATAGGAAAACCCCAATGTAAATCAGACTTACTGACTAGTGCATTTAAATCATGATTTAAATCAACTTGATTTAAATCAAATCCACCCTGATAGCTACAATAGAATAAACCGTTTCCACTATCCTTTTGTTTGATTGGAGGTTAGTGAAAAGTATATTTATAGGGGCCTATCTATCAAGCTCCGAAAGGAGCTTGACGGCCCGTGTTTCTGGCGTGTCTTCAGACTCGCCAGAAACAGCAGTTATGAAGCAGCGGTCACAAAGACCGCTGCTCCATAACCTGTCCGCCTGCTCTGAGCAAGCGGACAGACATCGCCGGAAATCAACCCGATCGAGTACGATCGGGTTGATTGACACCTCCCATTGGCCGCAAGTCTGCAGGGGGCGGCGTTGCACCAGCAGCTCTTGTGAGCTGCTGGTGCAATGCTGAATATGGAGAGCGTATTGCTCTCCGCATTCAGCGAGGTCTGTCGAACCTGATCTGCACTGTTGGATCAGGTCAGACAGACCTTTGATAAATGTCCCCCATAGTATTTATTATAGACATATGGCTATGACACTTACATTCACTTACATATTTTTTTCCTTTTGTAATTGATTGCAAATTAAACCTGCTGTTTTATGTAGTTGTGATTCATGTTTTTTTTGGTTGGGAAAATCATTTAACAGACAAGTCGTGCGTTACGAGTTTTCCGCGCGTGATGTGGTCTTTTATCGCAATCAATTTCCATTGAGCAGCTATTAAAAGTTTTCAAATATCACAGTTGCGGGCGTGCATTTGCGCAAACATGAAAGTTTCACGAAACAAAAAATACACTACAAAGTACAGTTACACTCATATTAACACTGTCTAATAAAAAATTTAAAAAAAATATTGCACAAAAAGTTAGAAGGGCTCAAAGATACGGGTGTTAAAAAAAAAAAGCTGACAAACGGATTTTACATTGACATATATACACATACATTAAAAAACATGAATTTACATGTGTAGAGATATGTTTAACTATAGAGATAATGAAATGATTTTACATTACAATCTTATGCACATTAAACAATATCTCAGAGGGATTTTCAAAGCGATATTCTCAAATAGATCTCAAGATATCTAGACATTTATATATTCATGTACATATTTCGCTATAGATATATTAGTCCAAAAATCATCACATATATAGAGAAATATTTATTTATAAATAAATAGAACATATTCCGTTACAAAAACATTTTCGCAATATGAAATATTTGCATTTTCATGTACACTTTTCAAGGAGAATACGTCAAGGGCTTTGTGCAACATACTAGGGTTTTTTGTGTTCTGTCTTCTCCATTGACTTCTATGGGGAATACGTGAACGCGCGTGCAATTTGGCTGTTTAAATTACGCGGCTTAACGCGCGTGCACAATAATTTATTTTGCAACTTGTAATAGCTGCGCAACTCCAAATGCGAAAAGCTAAAACATGCACAGTTTTCACAACTGATTTGCCGGGCGACTTGTAATATTGCCCACAGTCTACTTGAAAAATATTATTGTTTAAAAATATAATCTTTGTATTACCCATTCCGATGTTTTGCATAACTAAAACTGTTATATTATTACACTGCTTACCTCTGTGATTGCCTTGTATGTAAGCCTCTGCATATTGCCCCCTTATTTCAGTTGTTTTGACAGACATGCATTTTTGTCAAACAGTGCTGACTCATAAATAACTTAATAGGAGTGATTATAATGTGATCTATATGGGGCACACATGAACTAGTGGCGACCTTCACTAACTTAGAAATTAGCATATGAACCTACCTAGGTTTAGCTTTTAAGAAAGGATATCAAAAGAACAAAGCAAATTTGACGATGAAAGTAAATTGGAAAGTTGTTTAAAATTGCATGCCCTGTCTGAATCATTAAAGTTTAATTTTGACTAGACTGTCCCTTTAAGTACATTGAGACTCCCAACTAATTACACCTTTGGAAGGTACATGGCCCTAAAACACGCTGTGGTTACTGTTGGGAAACATAATATCTTATACTTGTTTATGCATGTATAACTTTATTGCATTTCAATGTTGTTTTATATTTAATTAAAGTATTTATTAACTATTTATGTGCATTTATAGTTTTATGGAATTATTTTATTATTATTATTATTATTATTATTATTATTATTATTATTATTATTATTATTTTAATATCTTCTCTTTTTATACCTATAAGATATTTTGTGTGTTAAAGGGACCTAAAACCCAACATTTTTCTTTCATGATTCACATAGAGCATAACATTTAAAATTACTTTCCAATTTAATTATATGTGTAAACTTACTTTTAACTTGTTCATGTAACATTATACCGTCTGAATCCCAACTGCCAAGTACAGAAGAGGATGTACTCACAGTGATTGACAAGTTTTTGCAGCCAATCTGATGTTGGCTAATTTGCATTTTTGTCTGCGATCTGCACATGTGAGCTACAATAACACCACCCTTGCCCACGCTCATGTGACCTGCTCCCCTCACGTATGCGCTCACGTGACTCCCACGCACAAGCACAACTACTCTAAAATCATAGTGCAGCACTGCATAGAAGGGAGCAGCTTTTATTTAAATACAGAAGGCTAGATTACAAGTGAGGCGCAAACGTTTTTGCACAAGTGACATCGTGTTTTCAAAAGCCTTTTTAATTGTGCTGATATTAGAAGTTGAGGGAGCTTGATCCTTACCGCAATCTCAGAGCTGCGGTTAACTGTTTCCGAAACAAAAAAGTTGCACAAAGCAAAGATGTATTTGTATGTATACAGATATGTCTATATATGTATACATATACAGTATATTAATGTATTTATATATGTATTGGCAGACATATATACATAATGATATATAAATACATTAATACAGATGGCCCTCGGTTTACAACGGTTCAATTTACACTGTTTCAGAATAACAACCTTTTTTTCAGTCATGTGACTGCTATTGAAAAGCATTGAGAAGCAGTGCATTGATTAAAATAGCCAGTAGGAGGAGCTGTCCGCTTGTGTTGCAGCAAAGATATGCAAGCCAAGCAAGCTGAAATTAATCAGTTTAACCAGACCTGGGCTATCGAGCAGCTTGCAAAGGAACAAGATCTTCCTGTCTATAAATCAGTCCAGATTGGAATGCATAGAAAGAACTGTTTGCAGAAAAATGCAAGTACAGTCTGTGTTGTGTGATTATTTTATTAGGTTTATAATGCTGTGTAGAAAATGTTTTTGTTAATTTAACTTAGTTTAATTATATATTCTGTGTTGTGTGATTATTTTATTAGGTCTTCATTTCAAATCTTTAAAAATAATGTATTAGGTGTTACTTATGCCAGTTTTGAGAGGGGCCTGGAACCTAACTCCCTTACTTCCCATTGACTTACATTATAAACTGGATTTCAATTTACAACGGTTTCAATTGCATTAGAGCCCTTTGCCATTAAGTAGATGAAAACGTGATAAAACATATTTATGCAATATTCATATTTGATAAAGATTTTAAATATGTATTTTACTGTAAATATTTTACATTTGCTAAGTTGTTTGTGCGATGGACGTTTTTTTCCAACAATTTTTTTCTCTCCATTGACTTCTATGGGGAATGCAAAAATGTGATTGTGTTTGCACGATAGTCGGGTGTTAGGCTTTTTTCAACTTTTTGTCTCCATTGATTTCTATTGGGGAATACATGCATGTGCACAAGATAATTTAAGTTAGGATTTTTTTGAGCTAGTCGGGTCCACTTGACCCTTGGTAAATCTACTCCAATAACTGTTCATTACTCAGGTTAAACTCATGTAAATTGCACATTGCACTCAAGTCCTTCTATATCTGGAATCCAACCCAGCATCATGCAAATTGCTGCAGGATGAAAACCACTAGATCATACTTGTCCACCACACATGCAATTTTCTGCTTATGCTATCTTCCAGGTCCTGCTTGTTTGCTGATTACACAATAAACACAATGGGGTAGATTTACCACCATCATCTAAGGCTCCTTAACTTCTCTGCCACCATTTAGGTGGCAGACTGAAATCATCCAGATCGATACGATCGGGATGAATGACACCCCCTGCTAGCGGCCGATTGGCTGACGGTGAGCAGGGGGCAGCATTGCACAAGCATATCACTAGAAATGCTTGTGCAATGATAAATGCTTACAGCGTATACTGTTGGCATTTAGCGAGGACGAGCGGACATGATTCGCTACCGCAAATCATGTCCGCTCGACCCTTAGCAAATCTACCCCAATACCTGTTCATTACTCAGGTTAAACTCACGTAATTGCACATTGCACTCAAGCCCTTCTTTTTCTGGAATCCAACCCAGCATCATGCATATTGCTGCAGGATGACAACCACTTGATCACTCTTGTCCACCACGCATGCGATTTTCTGCTTATTTGGGCAGTGCACAATCTTATGTGCACTACTCCACCAAAGAAGCACGGACCCGTTTTGCCAGTGACATCACATGTGAGCTCACCACTTCTGTTTGCTTTAGCAGAGGACGAAAGCTGCATACGTATTTGCAGTTAGAAAACTTCACCCACGTCGCCCGGGAGGACGGGGAGAGCAAACATTATTCAAAATGATTGTTCTCAATGATTGCAAGACGAATTTCAATCAGTTACAGCTCTATATTATTAATGTTACATTGTGCACGCATTTATTCTGATATCCAGGAGTGTTTATTATAAAGTATGAAGTATAACCCACTGTTAAGTGCTTTTCTTATTACAACAATGAAACAGACAGTTTTATAGCTCTATAATAACTGACTTTCGGCTAGATTATGAGTTTTGCGTTATGAGGGGTGCGGTACTAACTTGCACGTTATTGTCACCGCTCACTTACCTACAGCTCTGGTATTACGAGTTTTTACAAACCCGGTGTTAAAAGACAAGAAGTGAGCGTAGAGCAAAATTGTGCTCTATACCGCACTCCAATACCAGAGCGGCTTAGGTCAGTGGTGAGCTGGTTGTACGTGCTCGTGCACGATTTCCCCATAGACATCAATGGGGAGAGCCGTCTGAGAAAAAGCCTAACACCTGCAATAAAGCAGCGTAAAGCTCAGTAATGCAGCCCCATTGATTCCTATGGAGAAACACATTTTACGTTTACACCTAACACCCTAACATGAACCCCGAGTCTAAACACCCTTAATCTTACACTTATTAACCCCTAATCTGCCATCGCCGCCACCTGCATTATACTTATTAACCCCTAATCTGCCGCTCTGGACATCACCGCCACCTACATTATACTTATTAACCCCTAATCTGCTGCCCTCAACATCGCCAACACCTACATTATATTTATTAACCACTAATCTCCGGCCCCCAATGTCGCCGCAATCTACCTAAATTTATTAACCCCTAATCTGCCGTCCCCAATGTCGCCGCCACTATAATAAACATATTAACCCCTAAACCGCCGTACTCCACCACGCAAACACTAGTTAAATATTATTAACCCCTAATCTGCTGTCCCTAACATCGCCGCCACCTACCTACATTTATTAACCCCTAATCAGCCAATAGGATTGAACTTCAATCCTACTGGCTGATCCAATCAGCCAGTAGGATTGAGCTTGCATTCTATTGGCTGATTGTAACAGCCAATAGAATGTGAGCTCAATCCTATTGGCTGATTGGATCAGTCAATAGGATTAACGTTCAATCCTATTGGCTGATTGCATCAGCCAATAGGATTTTTCTACCTTAATTCCTATTGGCTGCCAATCGGAATCTAAGGGACGCCATCTTGGATGATGTAATTTAAAGGAACCTTCATTCAGCAATTGAAGAGGATGCTCCGCGCCGGATGTCTTGAAGATGGACCCGCTCCGTGTCAGAAGGATGAAGATAGAAGATGCCGTCTGGGTGAAGACTTCTGCCCGTCTGGAGGACCACTTCATTGAGGACATCTTGCCGCTTGGATGAAGACTTCTCCCGGCTTTGTTGAGGATGGATGTTGGCTCTTCAAAGCTGTAAGTGGATCTTCAGGGGGTTAGTGTTAGGATTTTTTAAGGGTGTATTGGGTGGGTTTTATATTTAGATTAGGGGTTTGGGCCGCAATAGAGCTAAATGCCCTTTTAAGGGCAATTTCCATCCAAATGCCCTTTTCAGGGCAATGGGGAGCTTAGGTTTTTTTAGTTAGGGTTTTATTTGAGGGGTTGGTTGGTTGGTTGGTGGGTTTTACTGTTGGGGGGTTGTTTGTATTTATTTTTTTTACAGGTAAAAAAATGCTCCACAAAAGGCCTTTTAAAGGGCTATTGGTAGTTTAGTTTAGGCTAGGTTTTTTTTTAAAAAAAAATTGGGGGGGGGGGGGCTTTTTTTATTTTGATAGGGCTATTAGATTAGGTGTAATTAGTTTAAAGATCTTGTAATTTGTTTTTTAATTTCTATAATTTAGTGTTTTTTTTTTGGTAATTTAGCTAATTGTATTTAATTTATTTAATTGCATTTAATTTAGGGAATTTAGTTAATTGTAGGGTAGTGTTAGGTGTTAGTGTAACTTAGGTTAGGTCTTATTTTACAGGTAAATTTGTATTTATTTTAGCTAGATAGTTAGTAAAAAGTTAATAACTATTTAGTAACTATTCTACCTAGTTAAATAAATACAAACTTGCCTGTAAAATGAAAATAAACCCTAAAATAGATACAATGTAACAATGTAAAGAAAAAAGACTATATGCAATTTGCGTAAGTTGATTTGCGGTAAGGCCAAAAAAGTGTGCGGGACAGCCTCTACCTACAAGAGTCGTAATACCAGCGGTAGTAAAAAAGCAGCATTATGAGGCTTAACGCTGCTTTTTTCTCATAATGCAAAACTCGTAATCTAGCCATTTATCTATAATGCTGTGTAGTTGGAAAATTACATATGTTTATTACAGTCTATAATGTGAAACATATTTGAAATGTTGAATCTGAGTGTGTATATGGTTCAAATCATAATCTTCTGGTAGCTTAAAACAAATGCAAGCAATTTTGACATTTTGAATCTAAATTGCAAATTAAAAAAAAAAACAGCAAAAGGCTTTTTTAAGCATGTATGATAATTTTACTAGAATGTCTGTACAGAAATAGAGCCTTGTTTTTTTTTTAATTTACCTGTCAAAACTATATATATATATTTTTAAATAGACAACCCAAGGTATTAATCTAGGCCCATTTTGGCATATTTCATGCCACTATTTCACTGCCAAATGTGATCATATAAAAAAAATCATTAACTTTGTCACAAACTGGGTTTCTCACTGAAATTATTTACATACTGATGTGCAATCATGACACAAATGATTGTAAATGCTTTTCTGGGATCTTCTTTGTTCAGAAATAGCAGACATGCATGGCTTTGTCATTGTTTTTTTGTTATTGGAAGGCCCCTAATTGCAGCTGCAGACCACAATTATATTTTTCCCGGCAGTGAAGGAGTTAATCAAGTAGCTTGTAAGGTTAAAGTTAGCTGTAGTGTAGGGATGTCCCTCCTACCTGACATCTCCCACCCCCTGATTCCTACCTGATTCCTCTCAAGCAGCTCTCTCTGGTCACCACTATCTTAGGTACTGGTAGACAGTCTGCCAGTACGCAGTTAGTTTTTCTGCAGTGTAGTGATCCTCCTCAACCTTCCCACCCCCCTGATCACCCCAAATAGCTCTCTACCCCTCCCACTAATTGTTGCCATCTTTAGTTCTGGCAGCTATCTGCCAGTGCCTATAAATACATTTTATTATATATTATTATTTATTATGCTTTTGGACTTCCAACCAACCTCCTGCTTTCCCTTCCACACCCGGGACCAGCTAATGATCTTTACAGACGGTGAGACACACACAGTGTCACAGTCTGTAACAATCTGGCATCTTAATTCATATGGAACCGGAGCACCGATTGTACTTTGAATTCATATGCAGGCAGATGCCTGGAGCTCAGGAACTCCAGCTCTCGACTGTAACTTTACGTACAGTGTCAATCAAAAAGGAATACAGGGGAACTGCATAACAAATGTACAAGTACAACACGCTGTCCTGGAAAGGAACTATAAACACATGGTGAGCTGGAAGCAGAACTAGTAAGGACTCGCACTGCTGCAGAGTGGTAGTCTAGACTCTGGAAGTATCTGATTTACTACTGTGTGTTAGACTGTGCTTAGGTGGAGCTAGAGCAGGCATAACCTGTGCTGCTTAACCGGAGGTAACCTTGCATGCGCACTGGGAGACCTGCTGGTATATTATTCAAGAGTTGGGGGAGGTGAAAGGGGTAAGGAGCCAGCAGGGAGGGATCGTTTGCTATAATAAGGGGATCCATTGCTCTAGCTTGGGGAAACAGTAAGTGCTGCTTAGGTAAAAGCATATGATTTGTCTGTAGTCATAAGGGAGGCGTAGTGCACTGCCTGCAGCTGTTACCCTGTGAGGTAGTCTCATCTAACATTGGAAAAAGTGACATACTATGGAAAATATTTAGACAATGCAAAGGCTGGCAATCAGAAGATAATGAAAAATGCATAACCAATATTTTGTGGGATTCATGCAATTATTTTGTAAATGTGGAAATAAGTTCTGTTCTGGATATTGGAGCTAGACTTGTGCATGATCGAAAAATTTGGTTCGGTTCGGTTTGGATCGATTCAGATTTTTTTGAATTTCAGTTCGGATCTATTCGAATTCGGAAAAATTTGAATGAATTAGTTTCGGATTAGTTTCGGATTTATTTGGATTTGAATAAATTCAGTTCGATTCGGTTGGGAAATTCGGAATTTCGGTGGGATATGCTGTGTATTAGACTAGTATTATGTACTGTATATTAGGTGTAACCCATAGCAGAGTGATATAACCTAATATACTGTACAATACTAGTGTAATCCATTGCCATCCGAATCTACCGAATAAATCCGAACTAATTCGGATTTATTTATAGATTCGGCACCATTTTAATTCGGAAATTCGAATCGATCCGAATCTCCGAATTTACCGAATTCGGCCGAATTTCCGAATCGATCCGAAATGAATCGCACATATCTAATTGGAGCAATAACAATGCTCTACACATTTTGTGGTTTGCTTGTACTGTCCCTTACTGTCTATAGTGATTTTGGAAATAGTCTGATTTACGCATAACTTGTCCTTTTGATCATTTATATATATAAAAAGTTTGTGAAACAATTGTTTATATATTCTTGTCATATCCCAATATCTTGCTGCTTAGTGTAATAATGTAAAAATATTGTGAACTCAAAGAAATATACCATTGTGGACATATGTTTTTTTATGTATATAACAACGTATTTACTTGGCAATATGTTTTTTTTCATACTTAATACATTTTTCTTCACAAACAAAATATTAAGTAGTGTATATAGTCATTTTCCCTGTATGCAAATTTTATTTAATATTATTTGCTAATTTTCGTGTTCATATGTGTTTAAATCTGGCTCTGATATTAGTCAATGCCTCCCCAGTCACTGACCTCATTGCAAGTCCCTGGATTAGGCAAACCACTGTGTAATTGCAATATATAGCTTATAGATATCAGAATATCGCTAGTTAATCACTATCAATTTCTTGGAATGACATTTAATAAAAAAGTAATTAAAGTAAAATATTCCTTACACCTAGGATACAATCAACTGTATCTGTTTCTGGGAATATTAGCAAACCCCCCCCAACAGGTCAAATTAGGCCTAGATTACAAGCGGAATTTTTACCAGAAAGTATTTAGCACTGATTTTACGTTGTGCTAAATAAGTAAGCACGACTTGAGACCTGAGGTAATGTGATAGGACTAGAATAAAAGCATTAAAAACATAATAAACTTAAGTATTACACTAATATATACGAATATATATATATACATATTCAATGTAAAATATTAGTTTATTATTTAAAGAAATGTATAAAAAGTATTTTAAAGGGATATGGTCAAGCGAAAATGTGTATTATAGAACAAGAATAGGAGAGCTATTAATTTAACTTAAGAGGTGTTAGCATGACTTCCACTATTATTCTGTGGTTCAAAACAAAACAAAAACAACATGTGTACATGTTATATATATATCAACCTAAAAGAGGACGTGTGTCTATATTGTCTCAATGCAATGTGAAGAAGATGGTTTGAGTGGCCAAAATATCTCAGAGGCTCACAGCTGGAGAATTGTAGAAGTTAGTTGCATCTTGGGGTCAAAAAGTCTCCAAAACTACAATCTGACGTCACCTTCATCACCACAAGTTGTTTGGAAGGGTTTCAAGAAAAAAAGCCTCTCTCATCCAAAAACAAACTCAGGCATCTTCAGTTTGCCAGACACTACTGGAACTTCAAATGGGATTGGGTTCTATGGTCAGATGGTCTTTATTGTTTAACCTTTTGATCTTTTGTTAAAAAAAATACACACAAATATAAACAATTGCAAAGACCACACAGGTTTATCCCCCCCAAAAACTTTGTTGAATATATGTGTGGCACGAGGCAGCACCTTGAGTGGTAGAAAATGGGTTGCTGCGTGTGGAAAACTGATAAATTGCCACTTTTCAGTTGACTATGAAGTCATCTATTTTATACCTCCTGCTAAATGGATTTCCAGATCCTGCTAAATTTACTGATACAAGATAACTGATCTGAAGCGTTGAGGCCTGTGGCTACCCTTTTGGAGGTCTTCAACATCCCCCGCCCCCTATACACAGTAGACATGGTATGTGCAGCTTCTGTGCTGCTTAAATAAAGTTGTACTTTATTCTGTGAACTTTATTGCATGAGTCACATATTCTGCTGCCTGAGAGTGAGCTCAGAGTTTACAAAGCAACCAATCTGAGTAGATAAATATAGAGGAGACCGGGAACCAAATATCTGGCAAATATGGCGGAGTCTCCCACATTTCTTACAGTCCTGGCTGACCTGCTCTATATATATAGGAAAAGATTATTGAATGAAATAGAACAAGCATGCTGCTCACCTACTCCTGATCTGATGGAAACAGGCATGTCCCTGTGAGGGCTACTCAACCTCAGGAGGTAGAGATCATGGCACCAACAAAGGAGTCTGTAGCTGCAAGGGATAATGCTTTAATTGTGCCGCACATAACGATCCATGACCAACCTTCTCACCCCGCTACCGTGGACGACTGTGGTTTCTTACCCTCATGTGAGACAGATGAAGCCAGCTAACATTGCTGCTTTAATCGAAATGGGCACAACCGCGGATCAGTTCTTACAGGACCCTGCTGACAACAGAAGATTTGCAGTTGATAAACTGCACCTTTTGCTGCTTGGACTGGGTAACAAGCACATAACATTTTATTTTCCTTTCAGAAGCCTTGAAGACTGGAGCTGGGTGGACCGTAATTTGTTCCCTGACTGGTGTCAATTGTCCAGTTTACATTAAGCCTGTGGACATTTTATTTTGCTGCCTGAAGGGAGATGCTAAATATTGTTTGAATTCCAGTCAGTATGTTTGATAGTTTTCCTGGATTCTCTCATATTTGCTTGTGAGCATGAAACTAGTTGCTAACTGTAGTTGTTTTATTTATAAGTTTGTGAGTGCAGTAAGCCCTTTGATCCTTATATCCGCTCTTTTATTATACTAATGTCGTAGGTAAACTTGCTATGTGAAATACTATGCTTGGGGGTTTACAAGTATATCTATCAAATTTGTATTAAATATCATATATAATTGGGCAACATCCTAAGCCCTATATAGTGGGTTTCCTGCCTGCGGCCAGGGCAGTAGACCCTCTTCCCTTTGCTGTTGTCAACCCAATGTACTGCAATTTCATTTCACTTAACACCATATTAACCTATTCAATCTTTTTTAGTACCCCACGTGCTGCTATGTAAGGTCACACTTTTTAATGTTCCCCAGCTCCCTACTTTTAAATATTATAATTATACAAAATAATTTGAACAATGGTGAAATTTATTCACCTTTGCGTATCATATGCCAGAAACGGGACGACTCTGTTTAAGATGACTATAGTATATATATATATATATATATATATATATATAATTTTATACTTATGCCTCTAGTGGCTATGTTCTATTTCCCTGTTTACATGTTGCTTATAAGCACCCTGAATAATGCTAGTTAATGTGTGGCTCTTTTAGCTCACTATTATAATGTATCTTTGCTACTTTCTTTTTAATGAGCCCTACATATAGGAATAGTTCTTACATACTAAGGGTTAGCTCAATTGTTCCCCTATAGATTCTTCCATTTTAAGCTACTTCTGGTTGCACATTAAAAATTACTAAAATGAGGTTTCACTTTACATTGGGATCCAAAAGTGGTTCCCTATTTTTTCATATGCCTTCTTTGCTTATGAGCTAAAGGGTAGTAGATTCAGGAGTAATTTGAGGAAGCACTTCTTTACAGAAAGAGTGATTGATTTATGGAATAAACTTCCTCAAGAGGTAGTAGCAACAAACACTGTGGGGGACTTTAAAAATGCATGGGACAAGCATAGGGCAACCCACGAACTAGATAAGTTTATACTGTTAGGTAAGGTCGGGCAGACTTGCTGGGCCTATGGCTCTTATCTGCCGTCAATATCTATGTTTCTATGTTTCTATGAGCCTTTCTGTTTTGTTAGAGAGTCTAAGACCCATCTCATCAGTTAGAAGGCATAAGACAGGCTACATAATATAATATAATATAATATAATATAATATATATATATATATATATATATATATATATATATATATATATATATATATATATATATATCCCTGTGGCTATTTATTATGCTACAAGTTTATTTGTAATCATATTATACATGATGTCATCTATACTAACAAAATGTTCAGGTACTCTGGCAGAAAAACCGCCACAAAACATTAAAGAGCCACCACCATATTTAACCATGGGCAGGAGTTAATTTTCCATATGGCTACCTCTCTATGGGCGCCAAACCCACCTCTTGTGTTTATTCCCAAAATGCTCTATTTTGGTTTCATCTGGACATAGAACCCAATCCCATTTGAAGTTCCAGTAGTGTCTGACAACCTGAAGATGCTTGAGTTTGTTTTTGGATGAGTAGAGTTTGTTTTTTTAAACCCTTCCAAACAACTTGTGGGGATGTAGGTGACGTCAGATTGTAGTTTGGAGACTTTTGACCCCAAGACGCAACTAACTTCTGTAATTCTCCAGCTGTGATCATTGGAGATATTTTGGCCACTCAAACCATCCTCTTCACATTGTGTTGATATATAAATAACATGTACACATATAAGCATATATATTGTTTTATTTTGTTTTGGGGATTTATAAATATAAATGGCAGTCATTCTAACACCTAACACCTCAAGTTAAATTAATAGCTTATATATATATATATATATATATATATATATATATATATATAAATATATATCTGTGTGTGTGAGGAGTGTGTGTATAGTATGTTCTTCAATTTCAGTTCTCCAGAACTATGCATTTAAAGGGAAACAAAACCAAACATTTTTCTTTTATGATTAAGATAGAGAATACAATTTTAAACAACATTCTATTTCACTTTTAATATTTAATTTGCTTAATTCTTTAAATATCCTTTGTTGAAGAAATAGCAATGCACATGGGTGAGACAATTTGCAACCACTAATCAGCAGCTACTGAGCCTATATACATATGCTTTTCAACAAATTATATCAAGAGATTGAAGCAAATGAGATAATAGAAGTAAATTGGAAAGTTGTTTAAAATTGCATGCTCTTTCTAAGTCATGGAGAAAAAAAAATTGGGTTTCATGTCTCTTTAAATTTCTTCATTTAACATTTTCAAGTTTCTTACATTTAGCAGCTTCTCATTCGCGTGCATGTCATGTGATACAAATGTGTCCTTAATAACAAAATGTGCAATGTAAATCAACGTTAAAGGGACACTGAACCCAAAATTTTTCTTTTGTAATTCAGAAAGAGCATGCAATTTTAAGCAACTTTCTAATTTACTCCTATTATCAATTTTTCTTCGTTCTCTTGCTATCTTTATTTGAAAAAGAAGGCATCTAAGCTTTTTTTAGGTTCAGTACTCTGGACAGCACTTTTTATTGGTGGATGAATTTATTCACCAATCAACAAGGACAACCCAGGTTGTTCACCAAAAATGGGCCGGCATCTAAACTTACATTCTTGCATTTCAAATAAAGATACCAAGAGAATGAAGAAAATTTTATAATAGGAGTAAATTAGAAAGTTGCTTATAATTTCATGCTCAATCTGAATCACAAAAGAAAAATTTTGGTTACAGTGTCCCTTTAAGTGAAATAAAATGATTTAATCTACACATGGCAAGCTACATAAGTATGGAATTTAACCACAGGACATCAAGATGAGACCCTTCAATCAGATGGACAATCAAACCTATAATACAGATTTCTACATTACAGCATTTTCACATGTTTATGGGAAACATTTTCTGTTTATTTTATTTTTCTTGCTTTACTTGATTTGTCTTTCATGGAACATTTTGATAATTGCTGTGATCAATATAGATCCACACCTACAATCACCCATGTATTTCTTCCTGAGCAATCTATCCTTTGTAGATGCCTCATATACCTCAGTCACTGTTCCAAAACTGATGGATATTTTTATTACTGGGAATATCAGAGTCTCGTTCACCGGTTGCTTTGTCCAATTATACTTTTTTGCATCCATGGCTTGCACAGAAATTCTACTGTTAACTGCAATGGCCTATGATCGTTACGTTGCTATATGTAAACCGTTATATTACATGCTTGTTATGAGAAAGATGAACTGTGTCCTACTTGTTACAGGCAGCTGGATATGTGGCTATGGTAATTCACTTTTTGTTACAATTTTTGCATCTTATTTATCTTTCTGTGGCCCAAAACATATTAACCAACTTTTCTGTGATATTAAAGTCCTAACTAAGATATCTTGTGGGGACACTAAAGAATTTCAAACAATGATATACATAGAGGCCTTGATCATGGGTCTTTGTCCCTTTCTGCTTATTCTAATGTCCTATTCCAAAATAGTAGCCAACATTTTAACAATACATTCCACAGGAAAGAGACAAAAAGCTTTCTCCACCTGCACAGCCCACCTTAGTGTCCTTTTCATGTTCTATGGAACCCTTCTCTGCATGTACATGAGCCCACCTTCAGAAAACTCAGAAGACCTTGACCAAATATTTGCAGTACTTTATCTAGCAGTGACCCCCACAATTAACCCACTGATATACAGTCTAAGGAATAAAGATATAAAGATGGCTATAAAGAAGACAATGATATGGATTCCTAGTAGCTAATAATCATATTGTAAGTAAATCCAGAATGGACCACCGTTGCTTATTAAAAATTTACTAAAATGATAAACTTCCAACTATGACACAAAACGGATACGTTTCAACAATGAATGTTATTCTTTTTCGTTGTACTAAAACATTTAAAATGAACTAATTTCTTTCGGTTTTTTTTTTAAACAAAATAGATATTCCTTACTGTGGGGAAAAAATATTTTTGCGCTTATGAGTTATATTATTGACCACCAATAGATCAGTGGGATATCTGCTTATCAGCAAGTGACAAACCAGGCTTCAAAGGATCAGTCTAATTAGGCAAGTAGCTTTGAAAACGTAATTGTATTTACAGCTATTGAAAAACACACTTTCAAATGGCTTGGGCTACAGTATCTCACAAAAGTGAGTACACCCCTTACATTTTTGTAAATATTTTATTATATCTTTTCATATGACAACACTGAAGAAATGACACTTTGCTACAATGTAAAGTAGTGAGTGTACATTCTGTATAACAGTGTAAATTTGCTGTCCCCTCAAAATAACTCAACACACAGCCATTAATGTCTAAACCGTTGGCAACAAAAGTGAGTACACCCCTAAGTGGAAATGCCCAAATTGGGCCCAATTAGCCATTTTCCCTCCCCGGTGTCATGTGTCTAATTAGTGTTACAAAGTCTCAGGTGTGAATGGGGAGCAGGTGTGTTAAATTTGGTGTTATCGCTTTCACACTCTCTCTTACTGGTCACTGGAAGTTCAACATGGCACCTCATGGCAAAGAACTCTCTGAGGATCTGAAAAAAAGAATTGTTGCTCTACATAAAGATGGCCTAGGCTATAAGAAAATTGCCAAGACCCTGAAACTTAGCTGCAGCATGGTGGGCAAGACCATACAGCAGTTTCACAGGACAGGTTCCTCTCAGAACAGGCCTCACCATGGTCGTCCAAGGAAGTTGAGTGCACATGCTCAGCATCATATCCAGAGGTTGTCTTTGGGTAATAGACATATGAGTGCTGCCAGCTTTGCTGCAGAGGTTGAAGGGGTGGGGGGTCAGCCTGTCAGTGCTCAGACCATATGCCGCACACTGCATCAAATTGGTCTGCATGGCTGTCATCCCAGAAGGAAGCCTCTTCTAAAGATGATGCACAAAAAAGCCTGCAAACAGTTTGCTGAAGACAAGCAGAGTAAGGACATGGATTACTGGAACAATGTCCTGTGGTCCGATGAGACCAAGATAAACTTATTTAGTTCAGATGGTGTCAAGTTTGTGTGGCGGCAACCAGGTGAGGAGTACAAAGACAAGTGTGTCTTGCCTACAGTCAAGCATGGTGGTGGGAGTGTCATGGTCTGGGCCTGCATGAGTGCTGCCGGCACTGGGGAGCTACAGTTTATTTAGGGAAACATGAATGCCAACATGTACTGTGACATACTGAAGCAGAGCTTCAGAGACTGGGCCGCAGGGCAGTATTCCAACATGATAATGACCCCAAACACACCTCCAAGACAACCACTGCCTTGCTAAAGAAGCTGAGGGTAAAGGTGATGGACTGGCCAAGCATTTCTCCAGGCCTAAACCCTATTGAGCATCTGTGAGGCATCATCAAACGGAAGGTGGGGGACTAATATCCACCAGCTCTATGATGTCGTCATGGAGGAGTGAAAGAGGATTTCAGTGGCATCCTGTGAAGCTCTGGTGAACTTCATGCCCATAAGGGTTAAGGCAGTGCTGGAAAATAATGGTGGCCACACAAAATATTGACACTTTGGGCCCAATTTGGACATTTCCACTTAGGGGTGTACTCACTTTTGTTGCCAACGGTTTAGACATTAATGGCTGTGTGTTGAGTTATTTTGAGGGGACAGCAAATTTACACTGTTATACAGGCTGTACACTCACTCCTTTACATTGAAGCAAAGTGTCATTTCTTCAGTGTTGTCACATGAAAAGATATAATAAAATATTTACAAAAATGTGAGGGGTGTACTCACTTTTGCAAGATACTGTATGTCTCTTTTCTACTCTACCTGATAAGTTGATTACTGTTGCTGCCTTTTGTTTGAAAATTTTAAAAAATTAAGTAAGCAAAACGTGGCATTTTGGAACAGTGCTATTTACAAAGCATAAAGTCTTAAATGGAAAAAAAAAAGAATAATCTCACAAGATATTGATATTCATTTGTTTAATCCTGTAATCTAGAACGTTAGGGACCATATACAAGCTACATGGTCATATATCTTTTAAAAAGGTGTAAGACTGTAAGTATGTGTATACAAACACACCCCCACAATCTGTAGACAGGGGTGCTCAAAAGCTAAATTAATGTAGTAGCAGTAAAAATAAATCAGTCAATATAAATATTAAATGATATAAGAAATGAATAAGCTAAAAAAAGAGCAATATACTATATTGGACAAATGTATGAATGCTTTAAAAAATGTATAGGTGTTAAACTTTGGAGATATAATCAGAGGCATAACTAGAAACCACAGGGCCCAGGTGCAAGAATCTAAGAAGGGGAGCCCCCCCACCCCCCAAAAAAGGTGAATTTGATACATATCCATACCCTACCCAACTCAGTACTTTATAGAGTGACCACAGTAGTCTGTGACATGGTCCAGGCCCCCTGTACTCTATATAGTGGTACTGTATAGTGACACTGTTTCCCCCCGCCCCCCCATGGTTTTGTAACAAGGTCTGTAATTTGCTGGTCACAAACATACACACAGACACACATATATGCATAAATACACACACAGTCACATACATACATACACACACACAAACAAACACATAAACACCAATGGTTAAAAAAGAAACACTAACCCCTGAAGTCAGAGACACTAGTGAGGCATCATGCCACCCCCAGGGGCCCAGTCACAGTTGCGACCCCTCTGCACCCCCTGTAGCATCACATCAAAACAATTAAAAGAGTTAAAAAAAATATGTCAAATAGCAACCAAATACATAAATACACAAAAGAAATGAAGAAATGAAGAAATGAATAAGCTAAAAAAAGAGCAAGATACTATATTGGACAAATGTATGAATGCTTTAAAAAATGTATAGGTGTTAAACTTTGGAGATATAATCAGAGGCATAACTAGAAACCACAGGGCCCAGGTGCAAGAATCTAAGAAGGGGAGCCCCCCCACCCCCCAAAAAAGGTGAATTTGATACATATCCATACCCTACCCAACTCAGTACTTTATAGAGTGACCACAGTAGTCTGTGACATGGTCCAGGCCCCCTGTACTCTATATAGTGGTACTGTATAGTGACACTGTTTCCCCCCGCCCCCCCATGGTTTTGTAACAAGGTCTGTAATTTGCTGGTCACAAACATACACACAGACACACATATATGCATAAATACACACACAGTCACATACATACATACACACACACAAACAAACACATAAACACCAATGGTTAAAAAAGAAACACTAACCCCTGAAGTCAGAGACACTAGTGAGGCATCATGCCACCCCCAGGGGCCCAGTCACAGTTGCGACCCCTCTGCACCCCCTGTAGCATCACATCAAAACAATTAAAAGAGTTAAAAAAAATATGTCAAATAGCAACCAAATACATAAATACACAAAAATACATCTACAAAACATAGGATTGCCAAGTTAAGGAAATCAGCATAAAAGTCCAGCAAGAATGATTTCCTCTTTAGAACAGTCTTTTTAAGATCAAATGGTATGTGTATATACCCATAGTCTCTATATCAAGAGGCTACAGCAGAAAGGCTACAGCAGAGATAATCCGGAACCTTCAGAGGGTATTAATGGTTACAGAAACATCAAGGGTCCTCCAGTGAGAAAGGAAATCCTTGTCAAAAGTACTATATTGATTAACAGAACAGGTGCTTTAAAATACTTACACAGTGTTAGTGTTGATTTTCCTCCCTTAGCGATTATTTCTGTGGTATACGGTCTTAGGGGTTCCTAACACAGCAAATAGTGAAGTGTCCTTTACTTTGTAGGACTATTTCCGCTTCAAAAGTTTACCCTTATTTTCAAAGCAACTACTCCAACATCAGACTGACTGCAAACTACGGATGCCCTGAAGGGCCAGCAATAGAGCTCAGGGCATTGACAGCATCAGCACCCGATAAGGTACTGGCTTGAAAGAGATGTTTCTGAAGCAGTTTCCACACGCCTAATCTTTTTGTGGAATGGCAGCAACCAAACATAACTGTTTTGCTGTGAGGTGCAGCATGCAACAATTGAATGAATGCCTGCCTGCGGGGGAACGAGAGCAATATTATATCCACCAGGCAGCAACAATCAAATGTAGAGCACAGGATATATCTTTTATCAAATTGTGCAAGTGACCTTGTAGACCTGACCAATCTAGCTTTACTGAATCTGGGTCAACAACTTTTACCTTTTTAACTTTCTTTTTAAAAATGTGCTTTAGTTCAAATACAACTGACTGTTAAAGTAGCATTAAATACTGAATACATGCAACATATAATGGTATATTTAAAGTAAATAGAATAGTCTGAGAATAATATGCAAATGTATTTTAATTTTTTGTGTTGATAAAGTAGTGGGGCACTGCCATTTTATAACCTAGGTTTCCTTCTCTACTAATGCCAATTGGAGACAATTTTAAATCGGACACTAAACTGACTATGTGCAATATAGCAATTTTAAGTCTGGAGTGTGCACTGGCACTTCTAACAGGAATTAGAAGGCCACCAATATTTTTAATACAATTATAGAAAATGGGGACAAAACAAATAAAGTATTTACTACACATAAACATTTTATATTAAATATATATACATACATACACTCACACAAACACTCACAAATGGACAGGTTACGAGTGAAGCGGTAGCAGTTGTAATATTAGGTTTATCATGGCTGCTCGAGGGCAATTGAATTTAATGTGCGTCGGGTTAGTGCAATCTCAGAGCTCTGGTTAACTGTAACGCTAAAATAAAAAGTAGAGTTACACTCATTTAGTTAAACTATCTGCTAAAAATTATAAAAAATTTTTAAATTGCAATCAAAAGTTATAAAGGCTCAAGGATATGAGGTTGTATGTGTTAGATAAAAAAAAGGCTGCAAAGGGCTTTAACATAGAGATACATAAATATACATGTCTAAATATGTATATGTCAGTACGTGCATTAAGGGGAGGCAGAGCCTCACCTGTCATGAAATGGAAAAAAAAGAAAATAATATTAAAGTAAAAAAATAATTAAAATAAACAAGCACAATGTTTTCAGATCTCCATTGTAACAAAAAGGTGAGGCAGCAACAAGCTTAGCCTCCGATAATTGTTCAACCCCCAGTCAGATACTGGATAGAACACTCGCCCTCTGTCTCACAGGTGTCAAATTACATGATTAATTATTCCAATTTTGAAAAAGCATCAGGGGAGGCAGCATCATATCTGCCTCACTGATGGGGGGGGGGACGTATTTTGAGCCCAGTGCCTACGGAAATTTAGAATGTGAAATATTTACACTAAATACATAGTTAAAATATTTATTAAAAATGAACACTGCATAAACATGCTTTTTACATGTTTTCATCTACTTAAAGGGACAGCATTTCTATGAAAAGTAGGCAGCACCGTCGGGGAATAAAGGGAATAAAGAGCTTGTCAGTTTCTTTCGACCGCGTATACCTCCAAGAGATAAAGGTCCACAATAGTGAATTCACAACCACCGTAGTAACACATAGTATACTCACAGGGTTCAAATGAAGAATGCGTGTTTATTAAAACATCAGCTGGACGTCCACATGGTACAGCTTAAAGAATAAAAGCAGAATAAAAAGCTCTATATAAATAATTAGCGCTTTCTTTCTTTTTTTTTTTTAAATCTTTTATTGAGATTTGTGGTACATAAACATCAGCAAAATAGCATAACAAGTACTATACATGAACAAGGAAGGATGCACAATTGACCGTTTAATCTCATATATCAACAGGTTATAATTGTACAATACTTAGATATCAATAACTTGAGAATGTCGTTTTATAGCATATAGAATAGCATTTAACAGTGGTTAGTTCGATGGCTACTCATGAACCAACTAATATAGGAAACAATAATATTCTTAAAATGATAACCACAGAAATTATACATTTACAGTGAAATGTTTCAGGACAAAGTGAAAATGGTCATAGGGGATATGTAGCGGGTAAACACCGCGGGTAAATAGTGCATATCTCAAGCTACAAAAGTATAAAGGGTGAGAGATGGGCTGAATATAGTAGCGTAACGTAAGTTACATAAGCTATAAATTATGAGGGGGCAGTGGTATCATTATGCCAAGGTAATAGTAATGAGAAAAGCATCATTCCTCCAAAAGCTCCAATACTTAGACATAGTTGAGCACTGGTGATGAGTTTTTAACATAAAAAAAACTAACATTATTAACACTAGAACAAGTAGCCCACCAGTAATCCATAAGTATTAGTGCACAATTTGGGAAGCTTAAATTATAATGTTTAACTGGCTGTAAACCATATATTACTTTGCTTGTGTATGTCTAAACCAGCAGGTCTTTATCAGATTCTCACCACTAATGGAATATAGCAGGCAAAGCTAGTACTGACTCCAAGGGGAAAGAGTTAAACAAGGTATGTATACAACATAAAGAAATCCATGTTAGCAGTATCCCAATACTCATCAAGCCCACATCCTTATAGAAAATTGGAGATAACATAGGCAGGTTAACTTGTAAGCTAATCAAGGTGGGACTGTATATACATGACCTCAGTAATGTGGTAAAGTGATCTAAATTTAAGTAAATTACGGTAGGATGCTATAGTACTGATGGAAGGTTACAAACCTATTATTATGAGAATAGCAATTTAAACAAAGGGAGTCCACTGCCCGGGCCGCAGACAGGTGATCCCATATATGTTTATCTAAACTAATCTATAATGCTTAACTCCCACCCTTTTATTATGTGCAATGCCTATTCTAGCAGAAAACAACATTACAGGAATCTTTACAACATAAAAGATAATGACTGTTAACCGTTTAACATCTTCTTATGTGCACTATAAGGTATCTCAGACCCAAGTGTACTAGCTTATAACTATGCTATAACAATTGTAGATAGTAACCTCAACATATATAGCTGTTTTATACCATACTTGTGAACTGTTATATAACCATCTGCAGAGCCTTGGTTTATGCGATATAGATTGTATTTCTAGCTATATTGGTATAAAGTAGATGGATAAGTTGGTTAACATGTAACCCAAATATGACAATTAAAATAGTAGTATAGGTAGAGAGCCTAGCCTCTTGAATAGATACCCTTCTAAAATTTGAGGAGACATAACAATGAACAGTCAGACTGGTCCACTTTAAGCAATTCACCCATAGACCTTGACAGTGAAGTACATGGCACAGAGTAAAACAGAAAAATAATATCGATGACATAGCACGTACCTAAAATGGACAGTGAACATTATAAGCACTATAAGTTACCTAATAAGAGAGAAGTAATAATATAAACTTTATAAACAGAACACTCTTCTTGGTGAACTATGTAGTCTGATATTAATAGACCTGTATATTTCTCTGTCTTAGCCTACCCCAGATCATCTTTGGCCTCTTAAGTTATCCCATAGGAGCAATTTACATTCGGGTCTATGTGAGGAGATATAAGGCGCCAGAATTCTGGTTTGAAAAGGTGTCTTTATGGATCCCAAGCATGTGCCGCTTTTGCTGTCATCACTCCACATCCAAATTTGGAGATGCCAGCCCTCTGCGACTCCTTTTCCAGAAAGCTCCGGCTTTCTGCACAGCTGCTTGAGGTCTGTCTTAAGGAGAACATGGTCTCTCCTGGACTGCAGCCATCTTCTAGTATTCAGACGCGTTCTGTCATCTGGTTGCAGAGTTTTATCGGTGTGGGAAGGCTCCATTCTTAGTAAGTTGGGGCTTGTATTTCTGCACATTCTCTGTGGATAATGAAAGGTCTGTCGGGTCTTCAGCCTTTCCCAAAATGGTTCATCTTCCTGCTCTGTACATCTCTGTGTATGCCTATTCCACTTCAAAGTACCCCCATCTGTAGGTTTGACGACAGTATAACTTGGCCTTTTAACTTTGGGGGGGGGGTGGTCACTGTCATATCCCCACATCTGTCTGCATACAGGTTTGGTGTAGTAAATGCACCTAAAGTCTGTGTCTTTGCTATATAGTGAGAATCTTGCATAGGTGCTATAGCTGATAGGCTGCTGGCCTCAAATTCCTCTAAAGTATTGCCATCTCGCCTGCACTTTTGTCCCACTTTGTGTTGCGTCAGTGGGCTCTCTCTAGCATATGATGACTTTGTTACTAGTTCAATTAAGGTGCAGTGTTCTCTCTCTAGGGAGGTAAAGTGAATGTTTAGTAGCTGCAACACAGTTGTCGCCCACCTGTCTAAATAGTCCATGTTTAAAACAGATTAGCCTCAGAGTGGTATATAGAAAACATAGCAGTCCACCAATGATCATGGTACAGTAGTCGGTTGGAGTGAAAGAGGGGGTTCGCAGCCCTGATCTCTCGGCTGGCAATTTATGGGAGAGCTTTTTCGCGCCCTTCTAATGAATAACCGTACAAGGTACTTATATGTGATTCACGGATGAACACATATAGAGCCTGTTTGTGCAGCTTGAGTTATCAGTCACTGTGTACTCACCTGTGGCACATGAAGAGGTGCTGCAACGTATTGTTCCTTCTCAGCCAGTTAGAGTAGTTGAGCGGTAAGGACCGTTTAATGTTTCCCGAGATCAGGACCGCATCATGTAGGAATGTTGCATTGTGGCTCCCGTTCAGCACAAACATCCAATTTTGGTGTCTCAGAGATCGTAAGCTTTTGTGGATGAAGTGATATGAGCTCAGTATATCATATTTTAGCTGTATCTTCAATGGGGTTAAATGTATTCATTATATAAACGGGAGCTCTAAGAAACACATCTGTTCCCCTCCAATGCTAGCTCCGCCCCCCTTAAAATAGCACTTTTTATTCTGCTTTTAATAAATTCTTTAAAGGGACACTGAACCCAAAATTTTTCTTTCATGATTTAGATAGAGCATGACATTTTAAGCAACTTTCTAATTTAGTCCTATTATCAAATTTTCTTTATTCTCTTGGTATCTTTATTTGAAATGCAAGAATGTAAGTTTAGATGCCGGCCCATTTCTGGTGAACAACCTGGGTTTTCCTTGCTGATTGGTGGATAAATTCATCCACCAATAAAAAAGAGCTATCCATAGTTCTGAACCAAGAAAAAAGCTTAGATGCCTTCTTTTTCAAATAAAGATAGCAAGAGAACGAAGGAAAATTGATAATAGGAGTAAATTAGAAAGTTTCTTAAAATTACATGCTCTATCTGAATCACGAAAGAATTTTTTTGGGTTCAGTGTCCCTTTAAGCTGTACCATGTGGAGCTCATATTTTTTTTTTTAAATATTTTTTATTACATGGTGTTATTATAAGTGTAATTGTACTTTGTAATGTATTTTTGATGTCTTTTGTGCAACTTTTTTGTTTCCCGAAACAGTTAACCAGAGTTCTGAAGTTGCAGTAATCATTCTAGTGTAAATCGCGATGGTGCTCAAGCGATCGCATTACTTTCAACTTGTAATACCAGCGGTAAGCACAATGAATGCAATCACCAGCAATAAACCCTTTATCCCTTGCGGGCAAACATTTGCGCTCCACTTGTAATCAGACCCATTATATTTAATATTAAAAAATATAAAAATTCATGTTCAAAATCTAAATACATTTTTTTACATAATAAAACAAATTCATTGTTTATTTTTTAAATAGAATCTGTGTACTTCAGTCTACATCTGATACTCTGGGGCTTGGTTAGGAGTCTGAAAATCAGCACAATGTTATTAAGAAATAAGCAAAACTATACATTGTTACAAAAACACTCATATTAAACGTAGCCACCAATCAGCAAGTGCTACCCAGGGTTCTGAACCAATAATAGGCTCCTAAGCTTACATTCCTGCTTTTTAAATAAAGATATCAAGAGAGCGAAGAAAAATTTACAATAGGAGTAAATTAGAAAGTTGCTTAAAATTGCATGCTCCATCTGAATCATGAAAGAAAAATTGTGGGTTTAATAACCCTTTAAATAATTAACAATATACTTTTTAAATTGTACTTATATTTTAGGAAATACATGTTATATGTTTAATATATATTATACCAGCCTAAGTATATCTAGAGAAAAATATAATGCTTTTTGTAAACTGTTTTTTTTTTACTATGGAAATTTAGGAATATATGTGTGTGTGCGTGTACATATGTATTTTTTATGAATTTTGTTTAAATGAAAAGAAAACAATTTATCAGTGATAACATATATTTTAGAAATACGTTTTTTTAAATGTTTAAAGCCAGATTACAAGTTTAACACTCCAGATCATGCATATCGGGTAGAGCTTGTATTACAAGTTGAAAATAAGAAGTTTTCGCACGAGGGCTAACCCGATTCATGAAAAAGCAAAACTTAGAATATCGTCGTGCCCGACTCACACAAAAACACAGTTGCATATTCTCAAGTGCGCTAACCCGACATAAAAATATGAATATTTCACATCAATATTCTTCACATAGCAGAATATGTTCTATTTATTCATAAATACATAATTCTATATATTTGATGGTATTTTGGTACAATATATATATATATATATATATATATATAAATATGTGTCTATATGTGTGTACATACAGTATCTCACAAAAGATAGTACACCCCTCACATTTTTGTAAATATTTTATTATATCTTCTCATGTGACAACACTGAAGAAATGACACTTTGCTACAATTTAAAGTAGTGAGTGTACAGCCTGTATAACAGTGTACTTTTTGTGTCCCCTCAAAATAACTCAACACACAGCCATTAATGTCTAAACCGTTGGCAACAAAAGTGAGTACAGCCCTAAGTAGAAATGTCTAAATTGGGCCCAATTAGCCATTTTCCCTTCCCGGTGTCATGTGTCTCGTTAGTGTTACAAGGTTTCAGGTGTGAATGGGGAGCAGGTGTGTTAAATTTTCTGTTATCGCTCTCACCCTCTCTCATACTGGTTACTGAAAGTTTAACATGGGACCTCATGGCAAAGAACTGTCTGAGGATCTGAAAAAAAGAATTGTTGCTCTACATAAAGATGGTCTAGGCTATAAGAAGATTGCCAAGACCCTAAAACTGAGCTGCAGCATGGTGGGCAAGACCATACAGTGGTTTCACAGAACAGGTTCCACTCAGAAATGGCCTCGACATGGTCGATCAAAGACGTTGAGTGAACATGCTCAGCATTATATCCAGAGGTTGTCTTTGGGAAATAGACGTATGAGTACTGTCAACATTGCTGCAGAGGTTGAAGGGGTGGGGGTCAGCCTGTCAGTGCTCAGACCATATGCCGCACACTGCATCAAATTGGGCTGCATGGCTGTCGTCCCAGAAGGAAGCCTCTTCTAAAGCAGACTAAGGACATGGATTACTGGAACCATGTCCTGTGGTCCTATAAGACCAAGATAAACTTATTTGGTTCAGATGGTGTCAAGCGTGTGTGGCGGCAACCAGGTGAGGAGTACAAAGACAAGTGTGTCTTGCCTACAGTCAAGAATGGTGGTGGGAGTGTCATGGTCTGGGCTTGCATGAGTGCTGCCGGCACTGGGGAGCTACAGTTCATTGGGGGAACCATGAATGCCAACATGTACTGTGACATACTGAAGCAGAGCTTCAGAGACTGGGCTGCAGGGCAGTATTCCAACATGAGAACAACCCTAAACACACCTCCAAGATGACCACTGCCTTGCTAAAGAAGGTGAGGGTAAAGGTGATGGACTGGCCAAGCATGTCTCCAGACCTAAACCCTATTGAGCATCTGTAGGGCACCCTCAAATGGAAGGTCGGGGACTAACATCCTCCAGCTCCGTGATGTCATCATGAAGGAGAGGAAGAGGACTCCAGTGGCAACCTGTGAAGCTCTGGTGAACTCCATGCCCAATAAGGTTAAGGCAGTGCTGGAAAATAATGGTGGTCACACAAAATATTGACACTTTGGACCCAATTTGGACTTTTCCACTTAGGGGTGTACTCACTTTTGTTGCCAACGGTTTAGACATTAATGGCTGTGTGTTGAGTTATTTTGAAGGGACAGCAAATTTACACTGTTATACAGGCTGTACACTCACTACTTTACATTGTAGCAAAGTGTAATTTCTTCAGAGTTGTCACATGAAAAGATATAATAAAATATTTACAAAATTGTAAGTGGTGTACTCACTTTTGTGAGATACTGTATGTATTTACGTGTATATATGTCTGTAAATACATAAATATACAAATAAATGCAATTTAATAAAAAATATCACAAAAAAGCAAATAAATACATTAAACAGAAGGGTCTAGATTAGAAGTGGCACACTATTGGTATTGTTAGTCGCGATAAGCAATATTGTGACCCTGCTAACTTGCCTGTGTATTACAAGTTGAAAGTAAATGTGTTTGCTCAAGCGCAAACAAGATTTGCGTGCTTCGGGTTTGTACTAATACTAATGAAGACCTAGCGTAAAGTATATGGGTTTAAAAAATGTGCACCAAACACAACATAAATGCATTAAAATAAAGTTTTACACTCATATATACACTATCTAATAAAAAAATATTTGTCTAAATATTAATAGAAAATGTAAACGCCCTAAAAGGTTTATGGTATAGATAGATAGATAGATAGATAGATAGATAGATAGATGGATAGATAGATAGATAGATGATATATAGATAGATAGATAGATAGATAGATAGATAGATAGATAGGTAGATAGATAGATATAAACATACAAAACATAGGAGTGAACTTCACTCTCAAACTGGAACGGGTACACATTCCATGACCCTGCAACATGCACAGCCTTGGGTGCTAAATAGCACTCACATGTAGCTGCACAGTCCCCAGAGCCCCAGGCAGTTAACCCCAGACAAGTCTTAGTTGTGTGCTTGCAAGCGAGTGCCAGACTTCCTCTGTGTGTTGCAAATATATACAGTATATATATTTATATATATATATATATATATATATATATATATATATATATATATCTTTGGAAATAAGCACTCACTGGTCTTCTGCCATAAGTGATAAAAATCCTTTATTAGATATTGACGTTTCGGGACCAAATGGTGTGCCTTCCTCTGACAAACAAGTAGTGAACAAACAAAACTTTTAAAGGCATGTGTGCCCCTCCCCTCAAATCAGCAGCGAATCAAAGCTGTCCGTGTGTACAAGTGATATAATAGGTCATTGACAAAAACAACACCTGTTCATTGGCAATGATCGCATTAATAGTAAGGTTAGGGAACCAAAAGGTGATTTGTGACATTGAAGTCAAGTGTAGAATTATACACTAGATAAACCAAATAGCAAATGAAATTAAATTACACTTTATTAACAATTATGCTTGAAAACAGACGTTACTAATAGGGGTGTTATATAAGGGTAGTAAATCCAGGGTTAAGCAACCTCTGAACTAAATGTGAATAATCCTTACAGTACCCAAAATTCCCCCCATTGGTAATTAGACAAGTAAAAATAGGGCAGTATAGAAGGCTAATGAAGGTTGGGATAGGTCACTTCCATAATTCAAATACCTAGTAGCCTTAATTCTATAACACCCAATATTTAAAATTTAGGGCTAGTGGACAGGTGTAGCGTGTCTGGTCAGACAATCACACAGGATAGGGAAGTTAGCAAGATGGTAGTCACATATACACAGGAGGTTTCATTCATACAGGCATACACTTGTATGCGCTAGCTATGCGCTCAAAGGCGTCCTCCTACCTGCGTACTGCTCTGATTTAACAGAGTCAGCCGATTGCTAGCTGGAATCCCTATCAGATAGAGCTAACTCACATACAGTATTGGTATTCAGAAATCTTAGCAACTGTTCAGTGGAGGTGTTGTGCTGGGTATAAACTGTCAGCTTGTATTGCACTAGGTTAGATACAAGTATTACATTTAATCAGAGTCAGAGTCAGGAGTTACTTTGTAACTAAACATATAGCGTAATAGCGTATTATGCTTTAAAAAATGACAAACTTGTTAACCTGGCATTAAAGCCTAAAGGCAATTGTGCTCATTAACGGCATTACCCCCTATGGTCACAGATATAGTGCTAAGTATTAAGTTCAGAAACCGCTAGTAATCATTAAGAATATGTGAGCATTGCGACCAGTTCGGTTAGACCATGCTTGTTACAACACAGGCCACGCCCACCGACGCGTTTCCGTCACTGAACGTGACTTCGTCAGGGCATAAGTGTAATTTAATTTCATTTGCTATTTGGCAATGATCGCATTAACCAATAACCTGCATTGTTGTGTTCTGCATGTTGGTTCCGGTTAGCCAATCCGCATCACAAGCTAGACACTGCGTACCATGCCTTGTTGATGACGCCTGGCCGGTTATATTATATATTATGATAATACTGTCATTTTCGGAACCTTTGTTTTCGTACTAGTTTAGGCGGTTGTTTTTTGTATAGTATCCTACCTGGATATAGGATTGATCAGGCTATAAGAGGTGAATACAATGTACACATTTCTTCACATTTTTCACACTTGTGCACATTATCATTGCCAATGAACAGGTGTTGTTTTTGTCAATGACCTATTATATCACTTGTACACACAGACAGCTTTGATTGGATGCTGATTTGAGGGGAGGGGCACACAGGCCTTTAAAAGTTTTGTTTGTTAACTAGTTGTTTGTCAGAGGAAAGGACAACATTTGGTCCTGAAAAGTCACTATCTAATAAAGGATTTTTGTCACTGATGGCAGAAGACCAGTGAGTGCTTATTTCCAAAGATTTGTATTTACTTTATTATAGCACCCTGGCAGTTTTTGGCTAATGGTGAGAGTGCATACACCCTACTAGCTCTCTCTCTCTCTCTCTCTCTCTCTCTCTCTATATATATATATATATATATATATATATATATATATATATATATATATATATATATATATATATATATAAAGTTTGTAAATGGAAAAATTGCAAAAATTACTAAAATTATTGAAGTGTTTTTCTTTTATTGGGATTATTAGTTTCACCAATATCTTGGCATGTGGTGCAGACCCATATAGTAGAAATCACTTATTATTTATGCGAAGACAAAGTGACGTAAAATAATATCATTTTAACAAAGACTGGGATTTCAGCACTCTTTTAGTTAAATCACACAACACTCTCATGATATAGTATCAAACTTGTGGGTTTATTGCGTGTCAAATGTACCTAGAAGATCACGAACTTGACTTCATAAAATATATTATTTAACACACAAAATACAGTATAGTGAATATAAAAATTAATTCCATATCTTCTAGAATTCCTCCTAGAACATAACAGGACCGGTCCCAATTTCAACCACACCTCTACACATGTAAACTCGTATAGTTGAAGAAAGGATAAATATGTTGAGACTTTAAATGAGTCGTCAAGCCTTATGAAATTTGGGTCAATGAATCCAGACCTATATAAATCCTTTCTAACTAGACGTGGCATTCAGCAGAAATTTAAACATACATTTTTGTTTCGTGCATACATGATAATATTACACTAGCATTAGTCTATATATATCTCATAATAATTGTACATAGACCTAATTTGTACATCAAAACCTGAAAAGCCACTATTATGTTTCACATTGTAATAGGAGCTAGCATTAGAGTATCAAGAATAAAGCTGTTGCAATGGGAGAACTGTTATTATATTCAACAGTTTTACTCAATTTATTTAGAGCTGAAATTTCTTGCTCGAAGCTGTTGTTATTGCAGAGTAAAAGCATGCATGCAATTTAAGACCAAGCGTAAAGTTGTATCAGTATGTTAGAAAGTTCACCAAACCAAGTTGGGAAAGCTGCTGTTATTGCAGAGTAGAAGCATACATGCAAATTAAAGCCAAGCGTGGAGGAGTGTCAATATCTTAGAAAGTTCACCAAACCAGGTTGGGATATTGATACTGCACAGATTGGAGGTTTAGGCAATCAGTTAAGCAAAGCAAAATGTAACCAAAAAGTTAACTTGAAAGCAAATAAAGCAAGTTTTGTAACGGAATAGGTACAGGAGGATACTAATGTTTTGAATACTGTACCCCTCTGTCGACTGCACCTTTCCTTGTTAACTTAGCAATCTCATCAAGCAGTCTGTGCCAGAATCTTCATGCTTTAGATGGATACGAGAAGATCTTTTATTTCTTTCTTTCCTCCTTTTTCCTTGAAAAGCACCTCACAGACTTCCTTGCTTGCCGTCTTATAACGGATAGTTTTCCCAAAACATTAAGCCTGCTTTAATCCATAGCTGGGCGTTCAGCTTTCAAACTTGCCACTTGTCAAGAACAGCTTACTCACACACTAGCTCCTTCAGCGTGATAGATCACGTGGGTCTGGTCAGCCAATAGCCGACGCGCGTTTCACCCCCTCGTCATAGAAAGATAGACGGGGCTTCCTCAGGGCATGTTTCACAGACTTACGATGCACTACTTTATACGGTAGCGCAGATAGGACCGCCCATAGGTAAAGTTGAAAGTTTAAGAATAGAAACATTATACATAAATTCACAAATTAACTCGCAATTGTGTTAGTATAATTGTTACAAATAAAAGATGGACTTTCTTGGGGCAACTCTAATAATCATCATAATCGGTGGAAATATAAGTTATTTGTATTGGACACTACAAGCTAAGATGCAAGTAAGTTACTGCAAATAGCTTACCATGTCCAATTTCTCATTCATTCCGCCTGTACCAGTGGTAGATAGGTTAAAAATCCACCTGCATTCTTTCTGTAACAGGATTTTGTCATTATTACCTCCTCTTCCACTGGTTATGCATTTGTCTATACCCATGACTCTCATACTGTCTGGAATACTGTTATGGAAAATTTCAAAGTGCTTAGCAACACTGCTGCTTTGAACCTTATTTTTTATGTCGTCACAATGTTCTAATATTCTATCTTTCAGGACTCTTTTGGTTTTACCAACGTAAAATAAGGGCAAGAACAAGACAGTAAATAAACAACACCTTCAGTGTTACAATTAAAGAAATATCTCACTTTAAATATTTTATCTGGATGTACTGAGAACACGTTTGTCTGATGCATGAATCTACATGCAACACATCTTTTACAGGGAAAATTTCCAACTATTTTCTGACTAGTTAGCCAGTTCTTCTTAGGTGAAACAAATTTACTTTTAACAAGCATGTCTTTCAGATTGGGTGCCCTTCTAGCCGTAAGGATAGGGAAATCACCTATTTCTTTTGCAACATTATCATCATTTAAGAGGATACTCCATTTTTCTGAAGTACACTCCCCCAATGACAATTAAACTTTGTTATCAATCTTATTTTTCCATCTTTCTTTTTTTCTTTGGGAAACAAAAGTTGACTTCTGTCTAATTTCCTTACATGTGAGAGTGCTCTCTTAGAGTAACCTCTTATTTTAAATCTTTCTTCCATCAGTACAGCATGTTCATCATATTTCGTTAATGATGAACAATTTCTGCGCAGACACAAGAATTGTCCTTTAGGAATCCCCTTCTTAAGGTGGACTGGATGATGGCTGTGAGCTTCAAGCAGGCTATTTGTAGCAGTCTCTTTTCTGAAGTTCTCAGTCATTAGAACGTTTTTGACCACAGTGATTTGCACATCTAGAAAGGATAACTCAGTCTTACTGAAAACAAGTGTTAAAGTAATATTTCTTTCATTTTTATTTAACAAAGACACAAATTCTTTAAGGTCACTCTCTGATCCTTCCCAAATTAGGAGGATATCATCCACATAGCGAAGCCACAAGTGGATGTGCTCATTAAATGCTTCTGTTTGAAATACCTCCTCCATCTCCCAGGGACCTAGGTGGAGGCAAGCATAGGTGGGGGCACATGTTGCCCCCATCGCAGTTCCTTTGATTTGTTTATATACTTTGTTATCAAAAGAGAAAACATTGTTTTCAAGTACAAACTGTAAAAGTTTGACAGTAAATTTAGTATGCTCAGAGTAGGTTGTGCCTCTAGTTTCCAAAAAATGTTGGGCTGCCCTAATTCCTACTGAATGGGGAATTGATGAGTAAAGACCCTCTACATCAAGGGAGACCAGGTATGCTCCACTTGGAATGGTCAAGCCATCAATCTTTCTTAGCAGATCTGCCGTATCAATTACATATGATGGCATAGTGTTAAGGAAAGGTTTGAGAAAGCTATCCACATAATTACCCACATTTTCAGTTATGCTACCAATCCCAGAGATAATGGGATGGCCTGGGGGGTTCAGCATGTTTTTGTGGATTTTCGGTATACAATAAAACATGCCCTGAGGAAGCCCCGTCTATCTTTCTATGACGAGGGGGTGAAACGCGCTTCGGCTATTGGCTGACCGGACCCACGTGATCTACCACGCTGAAGGAGCTAGCTGTTCTTGACAAGTGGCAAGTTTGAAAGCTGAACGCCCAGCTATGGATTAAAGCAGGCTTAATGTTTTGGGAAAACTATCCGTTATAAGATGGCAAGCAAGGAAGTCTGTGAGGTGCTTTTCAAGGAAAAAGGAGGAGAGAAAGAAATAAAAGATCTTCTCGTATCCATCTAAAGCATGAAGATTCTGGCACAGACTGCTTGATGAGATTGCTAAGTTAACAAGGAAAGGTGCAGTCGACAGAGGGGTACAGTATACAAAACATTAGTATCCTCCTGTACCTATTCCGTTACAAAACTTGCTTTATTTGCTTTCAAGTTAACTTTTTGGTTACATTTTGCTTTGCTTAACTGATTGCCTAAACCTCCAATCTGTGCAGTGTCGATATCCCAACCTGGTTTGGTGAACTTTCTAACATATTGATACTCCTCCACGCTTGGCTTTAATTTGCATGTATGCTTCTACTCTGCAATAACAGGAGCTTTCCCAACTTGGTTTGGTGAACTTTCTAACATACTGATACAACTTTACGCTTGATCTTAAATTGCATGCATGCTTTTACTCTGCAATAACAACAGCTTTGAGCAAGAAATTTCAGCTCTAAATAAATTGAGTAAAACTGTTGAATATAATAACAGTTCTCCCATTGCAAAAGCTTTATTCTTGATACTCTAATGCTAGCTCCTATTACAATGTGAAACATAATAGTGGCTTTTCAGGTTTTGATGTACAAATTAGGTCTATGTACAATTATTATGAGATATATATAGACTAATGCTAGTGTAATATTATCATGTATGCATGAAACAAAAATGTACGTTTAAATTTCTGCTGAATGCCACGTCTAGTTAGAAAGGATTTATATAGGTCTGGATTCATTGACCCAAATTTCATAAGGCTTGACGACTCATTTAAAGTCTCAACATATTTATCCTTTCTTCAACTATACGAGTTTACATGTGTAGAGGTGTGGTTGAAATTGGGACCGGTCCTGTTATGTTCTAGGAGGAATTCTAGAAGATATGGAATTAATTTTTATATTCACTGTACTGTATTTTGTGTGTTGAATAATATATTTTATGAAGTCAAGTACGTGATCTTCTAGGTACATTTGACACGCAATAAACCCACAAGTTTGATACTATATCATGAGAGTGTTGTGTTATTTAACTAAAAGAGTGCTGAAATGCCAGTCTTTGTTAAAGTGATATTATTTTATGTCACTTTGTCTTCTCATAAATAATAAGTGATTTCTACTATATGGGTCTGCACCACATGCCAAGATATTGGTGAAACTAATAATCCCAATAAAAGAAAAACACTTCAATAATTTTAGTAATTTTTGCAATTTTTCCATTTACAAACTTTATTTTTTTCTTTAAAATTGTTATCATAAACTGGACTAAGGTCCCTTTTGATACTCTATGTAAATGAAGTATAGCAATACAATTTAATGCTTAAAGTTGCTCTACTGAGCAACTGGTGGGCATTGCGTGTCTGATTTACATTGGGAGACTAAGAACTTGTGACTTTTTGTAAGATGGCTTTTGAATTATCAGATGAAACTTGGGAGGCTGATCTGATTGCTACTTTGTCTGTACCTGGGACTCTTGAAAACCAAAATAGTGAGACAAATATATTGAATATTTTACAGCCTTTAAAGAATATAAGAAATTACTGGTGAAACAAATCAAACTTAGAGCAGAAACAGCGAGTTTGGAGAACTATGTCAAAAATAACATTATCCCTAGGGGATTAAGACTCAGATTAGACCCCGGCACTAACTTTAGGGAGGACGAGGGGGGTGACATCTTCATGGAAGACTGGAATCAAAGCCTATCAGATTGTTCTTTAATTTTGATTAATAAAATGATAAAAAGAAATAAGGAAAGGTTTGAAAAAACGAAACTACCTGTAGAAGAAGCATTAAAGGTAGTTAATAATTTTGAACAGAATCCGAATTTTGAAAAACTTAATAAAGAAATTCAAGAACAGTTAGCCAGACTACAAGCTGACATTAAATTAAGGAAAAGTAGAAAATTAGCTAGGGATAATGATGACTATGTTAAGAAACGGGTATATAATTATCAATCTATAAGAGGAGCATATGATTCAGGAACAGACAGCTCAGACATTGAAATTGATCCTAGTCAGTCAAAAAACGAACAGACAAGAACACAAACTGGTATGGAAGGAGGAGAGGGGGCAGGAAGAGACACAGGAGGGGGGAGTACCAATTTTGAAGGGAGACGATATCCTTTCAGAACAAACAGAGAGAGGGATTACAGTCAGGAGAGAGGACGCAGGGGTCGCCCACGGAGACCAAGAAGCAGGAGGGGCTATTAAAATCCCCTGACAATGATCTGCAAGTTATCAATTTGTCATCTTTCAAACTGAACCAGGTTCACATGAATGTTCTAAAAAGAGGCCTTTATTTTTGTCCCACAAATGGGTTTGACAAATTTGAGTTTATCAAAGATCTTCATTCCTTTGCTAGACGAATTGTTCTATCACAAATTTTTAAAGGAAAAGGAAGGAATATTGTTGATGACCTGGCGTTAGATAAGAATGACAGATTGGCACTAGCAGATCTAGAAGATCTCTTAAATCTCCAAAACGAAGCTTTAGGTGATTCAGTACTGACCCCTTCCATGCAAAGTACAGTAAGATCAGGTTTCAAACAGAAATCTAACTACATGCCCCAATTAGCGTCCATTCCAGCTGTGAACTTGTTTGTTAAACAAGTTGAGAAAGAAATTAAACAATTGACGTTTACAGGAATCATAGGTGATAATCTAACTAAAGCAGAAAGAAGAGCTCTGAATGAACTGAGCAATGCAGATAATGTGGTAATCAAAGCAGCCGATAAGGGCGGGAATGTAGTTCTCTGGGACGCGACAAGTTATACTTTAGAAGTTAAAAGACAATTATTGGATAGGAACCAATACCTGCACTTACCAGAGAATCCTATTCCCTCCATTAAAAATGCCCTGTTTAAAATACTCAATGATGCAAAATCAAATGGCGTCATTAGTCTAGCAGAGTTTAAATATCTATACACTGAATTTCCAATTATGCCGGTGTTTTATTGTATATCGAAAATCCACAAAAACATGCTGAACCCCCCAGGCCGTCCCATTATCTCTGGCATAGGTGGCATAACTGAAAATGTGGGTAATTATGTGGATAGCTTTCTCAAACCTTTCCTTAACACTATGCCATCATATGTAATTGATACGGCAGATCTGCTAAGAAAGATTGATGGCTTGACCATTCCAAGTGGAGCATACCTGGTCTCCCTTGATGTAGAGGGTCTTTACTCATCAATTCCCCATTCAGTAGGAATTAGGGCAGCCCAACATTTTTTGGAAACTAGAGGCACAACCTACTCTGAGCATACTAAATTTACTGTCAAACTTTTACAGTTTGTACTTGAAAACAATGTTTTCTCTTTTGATAACAAAGTATATAAACAAATCAGAGGAACTGCGATGGGGGCAACATGTGCCCCCACCTATGTTTGCCTCCACCTAGGTTCCTGGGAGATGGAGGAGGTATTTCAAACAGAAGCATTTAATGAGCACATCCACTTGTGGCTTCGCTATGTGGATGATATCCTCCTAATTTGGGAAGGATCAGAGAGTGACCTTAAAGAATTTGTGTCTTTGTTAAATAAAAATGAAAGAAATATTACTTTAACACTTGTTTTCAGTAAGACTGAGTTATCCTTTCTAGATGTGCAAATCACTGTGGTCAAAAACGTTCTAATGACTGAGAACTTCAGAAAAGAGACTGCTACAAATAGCCTGCTTGAAGCTCACAGCCATCATCCAGTCCACCTTAAGAAGGGGATTCCTAAAGGACAATTCTTGTGTCTGCGCAGAAATTGTTCATCATTAACGAAATATGATGAACATGCTGCACTGATGGAAGAATTTTAGATTTAAAATAAGAGGTTACTCTAAGAGAGCACTCTCACATGTAAGGAAATCTGTTAAGAAATTAGACAGAAGTCAACTTTTGTTTCCCAAAGAAAAAAAGAAAGATGGAAAAATAAGATTGATAACAAAGTTTAATTGTCATAGGGGGAGTGTCAGGAATATACTTAAGAAAAATTGGAGTATCCTTTTTAAATGATGATAATGTTGCAAAAGAAATAGGTGATTTCCCTACCCTTACGGCTAGAAGGGCACCCAATCTGAAAGACATGCTTGTTAAAAGTAAATGTGTTTCACCTCAGAAGAACTGGCTACCTAGTCAGAAAATAGTTGGAAATTTTCCCTGTAAAAGATGTGTTGCATGTAGATTCATGCATCAGACAAAAGTATTCTCAGTACATCCAGATAAAATATTTAAAGTGAGATATTTCTTTAATTGTAACACTGAAGGTGTTGTTTATTTACTGTCTTGTTCTTGCCCTTATTTTTACGTTGGTAAAACCAAAAGAGTCCTGAAAGATAGAATATTAGAACATCGTGACAACATAAAAAATAAGGTTAAAAGCAGCAGTGTTGCTAAGCACTTTGAAATTTTCCATAACAGTATTCCAGACAGTATGAGAGTCATGGGTATAGACAAAGGCATAACCAGTGGAAAAGGAGGTAATAATGACAAAACCATGTTACAGAAAGAATGCAGGTGGATTTTTAACCTATCTACCACTGGTACAGGTGGAATGAATGAGAAATTGGACATGGCAAGCTATTTGCAGTAACTTACTTGCGTCTTAGCTTGTAGTGTCCAATACAAATAACTTATATTTCCACCGATTATGATGATTATTAGAGTTGCCCCAAGAAAGTCCATCTTTTATTTGTAACAATTATACTAACACAATTGCGAGTTAATTTGTGAATTTATGTATAATGTTTCTATTCTTAAACTTTCACCTTTACCTATGGGCGGTCCTATCTGCGCTACCGTATAAAGTAGTGCATCATAAGTCCGTGAAACATGCCCTGAGGAAGCCCCGTCTATCTTTCTATGACGAGGGGGTGAAATGCGCGTCGGCTATTGGCTGACCGGACCCACGTGATCTACCACGCTGAAGGAGCTAGCGTGTGAGTAAGCTGTTCTCGACAAGCGGCAAGTTTGAAAGCTGAAAGCCCAGCTATGGATTAAAGCAGGCTTAATGTTTTGGGAAAACTATCCGTTATAAGACGGCAAGCAAGGAAGTCTGTGAGGTGCTTTTCAAGGAAAAAGGAGGAGAGAAAGAAATAAAAGATCTTCTCGTATCCATCTAAAGCATGAAGATTCTGGCACAGACTGCTTGATGAGATTGCTAAGTTAACAAGGAAAGGTGCAGTCGACAGAGGGGTACAGTATACAAAACATTAGTATCCTCCTGTATCTATTCCGTTACAAAACTTGCTTTATTTGCTTTCAAGTTAACTTTTTGGTTACATTTTGCTTTGCTTAACTGATTGCCTAAACCTCCAATCTGTGCAGTGTCGATATCCCAACCTGGTTTGGTGAACTTTCTAACATATTGACACTCCTCCACGCTTGGCTTTAATTTGCATGTATGCTTCTACTCTGCAATAACAGCAGCTTTCCCAACTTGGTTTGGTGAACTTTCTAACATACTGATACAACTTTACGCTTGGTCTTAAATTGCATGCATGCTTTTACTCTGCAATAACAACAGCTTCGAACAAGAAATTTCAGCTCTAAATAAATTGAGTAAAACTGTTGAATATAATAACAGTTCTCCCATTGCAACAGCTTTATTCTTGATACTCTAATGCTAGCTCCTATTACAATGTGAAACATAATAGTGGCTTTTCAGGTTTTGATGTACAAATTAGGTCTATGTACAATTATTATGAGATATATATAGACTAATGCTAGTGTAATATTATCATGTATGCACGAAACAAAAATGTATGTTTACATTTCTGCTGAATGGCACGTCTAGTTAGAAAGGATTTATATAGGTCTGGATTCATTGACCCAAATTTCATTAGGCTTGACGACTCATTTAAAGTCTCAACATATTTATCCTTTCTTCAACTATACGAGTTTACATGTGTAGAGGTGTGGTTGAAATTGGGACCGGTCCTGTTATGTTCTAGGAGGAATTCTAGAAGATATGGAATTAATTTTTATATTCACTGTACTGTATTTTGTGTGTTAAATAATATATTTTATGAAGTCAAGTTCGTGATCTTCTAGGTACATTTGACACGCAATAAAACCACAAGTTTGATACTATATCATTAGAGTGTTGTGTTATTTAACTAAAAGAGTGCTGAAATCCCAGTCTTTGTTAAAGTGATATTATTTTATGTCACTTTGTCTTCTCATAAATAATAAGTGATATATATATATACATACATACATACACACAGAACCCCCCCCCCCCACTGCCCTCCTCACTGCCGTAACTCATAGCCATTTACCTTTTGCCTAATTTATATGGAGCTTTTAATCAGAAACTGTAAATAAATACTCACTTTGCTTTGAGCTTTTTGCCTGGACCTCTTGTTCTTGTATATATATATATATAAATTCTTTTTTTTTTTTTGCAAAATGTTTATTGAGATTTAAATATCACAGAAAAAAAGACATCTTCAACAATCCAACATAAAAAAAAAAAATCAGATAAATTTACAGCTCAATCAATTATAAATCAGTTAGCAGTAAGCAAATCCCTGTAATAATGAATGATATACAGTCCATCCATCCCCTCTATCCCCTTACTCCCCTACATTATTAAAGTTCAAAATAGGAAAGAAAAAAAGGGGGAGGGGGAATCCCCCCTTCCCTCTTCCTCAAGTTAATCGTATATTAATAATTTGTTCTATATAAGTTATAAAGTCTTTCGGCTAGAATTAGAGTTTTGTCGGTAACGTAGCTAACGCTGGTTTTTCCCCCCCCGCACCTTTTAAATACCGCTGGTATTTAGAGTTCACAGAAGGGCTGCGTTAGGCTCCAAAAAGGGAGCGTATAGCATATTTACCGCCACTGCAACTCTCAATACCAGCGGTGCTTACGGACGTGGCCAGCTTAAAAAATGTGCTTGTGCACGATTTCCCATAGGAAACAATGGGGCCATTTGAGCTGAAAAAAAACCTAACACCTGCAAAAAAGCAGCGTTCAGCTCCTAACGCATCCCCATTGTTTCCTATGGGGAAACACTTCCTATGTCTGCACCTAACACCCTAACATGAACCCCGAGTCTAAACACCCCTAACCTTACACTTATTAACCCCTAATCTGCTTCCCCTGCTATCACTGACCCCTGCATATTTTTTTAACCCCTAATCTGCCGCTCCGTACACCGCCACCACCTACGTTATCCCTATGTACCCCTAATCTGCTGCCCCTAACACCGCCGACCCCTATATTATATTTATTAACCCCTAATCTGCCGACCGGACCTCACCTCTACTATAATAAAGTTATTAACCCCTAATCCGCCTCACTCCCGCCTCAATAACCCTATAATAAATAGTATTAACCCCTAATCTGCCCTCCCTAACATTGCCGACACCTAACTTCAAGTATTAACCCCTAATCTGCTGACCGGACCTCACAGCTATTCTAATAAATGTATTAACCCCTAAAGCTAAGTCTAACACTAACACTAACACCCCCCTAAGTTCAATATAATTTTTATCTAACTAAATAAATTAACTCTTATTAAATAAATTATTCCTATTTAAAGCTAAATACGTACCTGTAAAATAAACTCTAATATAGCTACAATATAAATAATAATTATATTGTAGCTATTTTAGGATTAATATTTATTTTACAGGCAACTTTGTATTTATTTTAACCAGGTGCAATAGCTATTAAATAGTTAATAGAACACTTGGTAAGTAAAAAGCGCACACATAGACTATCAGCAATATAATTTCAAAGGTACCTGTATATCGCTCACTGTCCGGTAACACGCTGGGGAGCAATTGGATCAGAGTGTATGGAGATCTGCAGCTGTGGAGACTGAGCCGGTCTGTAATCAGCGTCTGAGTAAATAAAGTATATTCCACTGGGTTGTCCCCACTTGTAGCGCAAAAAACCTCTCCAAAGAAAAGTAAAACTTCCTTTATTGTGATATCAAAAGTAAAAACATGACAGCCTACACACGACTGTAATAAACACAATATGTAAAAACACAGTGTCAGTGATCTGAACCACATGCAGACATGTTTCGTGCAGTTGCGCACTTGATCAATGCTTGAAAGCAATCCTGATCACACCTGCTTTATAGCACTTTTCTTAAAGAGACATTTGTGAATGGTAGACACTGTGTGAATTATCTCTCAGTTTACTGCCTATCCTTTGTTGAAGAACATTTTTCAAAAAGTTATTTCATGCATTAGCAGAAAAAATTTTTCTCTTCTACATGTGTACTAATAATATTAGTTAATATGATGTTAACTTTTATACATTAACTTTTATACATTAAAAATTACATTATATCTTTGCCTCATTTATCCCAAGTATATCTTATATCACTAGATAAAATTGTAATCTTTGAACTATTTTATGTGTAATTTATATATGACACTATGTACCATACAGAAATTGTTAAGTTTGTTTCTAGAGCAAAGTTTAGACTTTAGAATATGTATAAAGATAATTAATTGATTAAGACTTATATGATCGCCATACATTATTTCTCCCTTTTTACATTCTATTTATCTTATCAAAAAGAAAAACTGTTGAATATATATTAATTCACAAAAAGATCAAGGTCTCTACGCATATTGAGACCTAATGGATTACATGTTTTTAATGTGAAAATCCAAAAGACTTCACGTTTGTTAAGTTTGTCTTCTCTGTCTCCTCCTCGTTTCCATAGAGGAACATGATCTATACCTTGAATTTTTAATAAAGACACATCTGAATTGTGTTGGCTTTTAAAGTGCCTTGACACTGGTGTGTCGGTATCATCATCCTCTATTGATCTGAGGTGCTGAAGGAACCTATCTTTAATGCTTCGCTTGGTTTTACCTACATAGTTAATTTTACAGAGATCACACGTAAGTAAATATACTACATGTGTAGTTGAACAATTTATGTAATACTTAATTTTATAGTCTTGCTGGATAGCAGATGAAGAAAAAGTATCGCCCTCAATGACATGGTTACAGGTTTTACATATATTTCTCCTGCATCTAAAGAATCCCTTTCTTTCTTTTAGCCAGCATTTGTTATGTTTTATTGGAAGATTAGATGGAGAGAGGTAGTTTGAAAGTGTTTTGCCTCTTTTGGGTATAATATCTACACCTTCTTCCATTATGGTTTTTAGTACTGGATCTGAATATAATACAGGGACAGTATCTTTAATGATTTTGCTGATGTTTTTAAAATCAGTACTATAGGTAGTTATAAACCTGGGTTTCTCAGTGTCCCTTTTTACATCTTTCCTTTTGTATTTTAGTAAATCCTCCCTAGTTTTTTGTTGAACACTTTCTTTTGCTTTAATTAAAGTGCCTTCACTATATCCTCTCTGTTTTAGTCTTTCTTCAATAATTTTACACTGTTTGTTGTAATCTTCCTCATTAGAGCAATTTCTTTTAGCCCTAATGAATTCACCCTTTGGTATTCCTTGTAGCACGTGTCTAGGGTGACATGATTTGTATAAAAGTGTAGTATTGCCTGCTGTTGGCTTTCTGTAAAGTATAGAGACTATTTTTTCATGTTCTACATCTGCTTTTAATGTAAGATCTAGAAAGTCTATTGACTCTGTACTTTGTTCTCCTGTGAATTTCAACCCACATCTGTTATTATTTAAATAAGCACAGAAATCTTTTACTTGATCTGTATCTCCCTCAAAAATGAAAAGTAAATTGTCTATATATCTAAAAAAGTGTATAATTCTCTCTCTATGGGGATTTCTTTCTCCAAAGACGTGGAACAGCTCCCACCAACCCATAAATAGGTTGGCGTATGATGCGGCAAACTTGGCTCTCATCGCTGTTCCACGTCTCTGGAGAAAGAGTTAATAACTATTTAATAGCTACCTAGTTAAAATAATTACAAAATTACCTGTAAAATAAATCCTAACCTAAGTTACAATTAAACCTAACACTACACTATCAATAAATTAATTAAATAAAATACCTACAATTATCTACAATTAAACCCAAAACTACACTATCAATAAATAAATTAAATACAAATACCTACAAATAAATACAAATAAATACACTAACTAAAGTACAAAAAATAAAAAAAGAACTAAGTTACAAAAAATAAAAAAATAATTTACAAACATTAGAAAAAGATTACAACAATTTTAAGCTAATTACACCTACTCTAAGCCCCCTAATAAAAACATAATTTATGTAAGAACTTACCTGATAAATTCATTTCTTTCATATTAGCAAGAGTCCATGAGCTAGTGACGTATGGGATATACATTCCTACCAGGAGGGGCAAAGTTTCCCAAACCTCAAAATGCCTATAAATACACCCCTCACCACACCCACAAATCAGTTTAACGAATAGCCAAGAAGTGGGGTTATAAGAAAAAAGTGCGAAAGCATAAAAAACAAGGAATTGGAATAATTGTGCTTTATACAAAAAATCATAACCACCACAAAAAAGGGTGGGCCTCATGGACTCTTGCTAATATGAAAGAAATGAATTTATCAGGTAAGTTCTTACATAAATTATGTTTTCTTTCATGTAATTAGCAAGAGTCCATGAGCTAGTGACGTATGGGATAATGACTACCCAAGATGTGGGTCTTCCACGCAAGAGTCACTAGAGAGGGAGGGATAAAATAAAGACAGCCAATTCCGCTGAAAAATAATCCACACCCAAAATAAAGTTTAAATCTTATAATGAAGAAAACTGAAATTATAAGCAGAAGAATCAAACTGAAACAGCTGCCTGAAGTATTTTTCTACCAAAAACTGCTTCAGAAGAAGAATACACATCAAAATGGTAGAATTTAGTAAAAGTATGCAAAGAATACCAAGTTGCTGCTTTGCAAATCTGATCAATCGAAGCTTCATTCCTAAACGCCCAGGAAGTAGAAACTGACCTAGTAGAATGAGCTGTAATCCTTCGAGGCGGAGATTTACCCGACTCGACATAAGCATGATGAATTAAAGATTTCAACCAAGATGCCAAAGAAATGGCAGAGGCCTTCTGACCTTTCCTAGAACCGGAAAAGATAACAAATAGACTAGAAGTCTTTCAGAAATTCTTAGTAGCTTCAACATAATATTTCAAAGCTCTAACTACATCCAAAGAATGCAATGATCTCTCCTTAGAATTCTTAGGATTAGGACATAATGAAGGAACCACAATTTCTCTACTAATGTTGTTAGAATTCACAACCTTAGATAAATATTTAAAAGAAGTTCGCAACACCGCCTTATCCTGATGGAAAATCAGAAAAGGAGATTCACAAGAAAGAGCAGATAATTCAGAAACTCTTCTAGCAGAAGAGATGGCCAAAAGAAAACAAAACTTTCCAAGAAAGTAATTTAATGTCCAGTGAATGCATAGGTTCAAACGGAAGAGCTTGAAGAGCCCCCAGAACCAAATTCAAACTCCAAGGAGGAGAAATTGACTTAATAACAGGTTTTATACGAACCAAAGCTTGTACAAAACAATGAATATCAGGAAGAATAGCAATCCTTCTGTGAAAAAGAACAGAAAGAGCAGAGATTTGTCCTTTCAAGGAACTTGCAGACAAACCTTTATCCAAACCATCCTGAAGAAACTGAAAAATTCTTGGAATTCTAAAAGAATGCCAGGAAAAATGATGAGAAAGACACCAGACTCTATAATATATCTTCCTAGATACAGATCTACGAGCCTGTAACATAGTATTAATCACAGAGTCAGAGAAACCTCTTTGACTAAGAATCAAGCGTTCAATCTCCATACCTTTAAATTTAAGGATTTGAGATCCTGATGGTAAAAAAGGACCTTGTGACAGAAGGACTGGTCTTAACGGAAGAGTCCACGGTTGGCAAGAAGCCATGCGGACAAGATCCGTATACCAAAACCTGTGAGACCATGCTGGAGCCACCAGCAGAAAAAACGAGCATTCCTTCAGAATCTTGGAGATTACTCTTGGAAGAAGAACTTGAGGCGGAAAGATATAGGCAGGATGATACTTCCAAGGAAGTGACAATGTATCCATTGCTTCCGCCTGAGGATCCCTGGATCCGGACAGATACCTGGGAAGTTTCTTGTTTAGATGAGAAGCCATCAGATCTATTTCTGGAAGTCCCCACATTTGAACAATCTGAAGAAACACCTCTGGTTGAAGAGACCATTCGCCCGGATGTAACGTTTGGCGACTAAGATAATCCGCTTTCCAATTGTCAATACCTGGGATATGAACCGCAGAGATTAGACAGGAGCTGGATTCCGCCCATACCAGTATTCAAGATACTTCTTTCATAGCCAGAGGACTGTGAGTCCCTCCTTGATGATTGACATATGCCACAGTTGTGACATTGTCTGTCTGAAAACAAATGAACGATTCTGTCTTTAGAAGAGGCCATGACTGAAGAGCTTCTGAAAATTGCACGGAGTTCCAAAATATTGATTGGTAATCTCACCTCCTGAGATTTCCCAAACCCCTTGTGCTGTCAGAAACCCCCATACAGCTCCCCAACCTGTCAGACTTGCACCTGTTGAGATCACAGTCCAGGTTGGAAGAAAAAAAGAAGCCCCCTGAACTAAACGATGGTGGTCTGTACCACGTCAGAGGGTGTCGAACAATCAGTTTTAAAGATATTAAATGAGATATCTTTGTATAATCCCGGCATCACTGGTTCAGCATACAGAGCTGAAGAGGTTGCATGTGAAAATGAGCAAAGGGGAACACGTCCAATGCAGCAGTCATAAGAACCTAGAATTTCCATGCATAAGGCTACCGAAGGGAATGATTGAGACTGAAGGTTTCGATAAGCTGAAACCAATTTCAGACATCTGATGACCAACAGAGACAGAGTCATGGACACTGAATCTATCCGGAAATCTAAAAAAGGTTACTCTTGTCTGAGGAATCAACAAACTGATTGGTTAATTGATCCTCCAACCATGTTCTTGAAGAAACAACACTCATAAAAAGCTGGAAAGGATCTTTCCATTGAAAATGAGCAAAGGGAATTGAATCCAATGCTGTTAAAACTTCTATGCATATATAGCAACTGAAGGAAATAATAGAGACTAAAGGTACCGACAGACGGAACCCAATACAAATTGTCCCTTGTCTGATAGAGACAAAGATAGTGACATAAACCATCTGGAAACCTAAAAAAAAAGGTGACCCTTGCGTGAGGAATTAAGAGCTTTTGAAAAAAGATCCTCTAACTATGTCCTGAAGAGCAAGTGAAACATATGAGAATCCGCATCCTCAGGAAATAATCTGAATGAAAACAGAAAAATGAAGAATACGCATTTATTGTATCTAAAGAAAACAAATAATGCTATCAATGACCACAAAAAGGCAAAATAGTTTGAATAAAACTCCAAAACCCAGTTCCTAGAAAAGGAACTGGAATAAAAACCCCAGAAGATTCCAGGTCTGAGCAGCGCTTGAACCCCATGGGTACCCAGCCATGCCTCAACAGTATCCAAAATATATAGGACAGAAACACACTGAAAGAAAGTGTTAGCCTTACTGGAATAAAATCAAAGAAATTTGGACAAAATAGAACCAAATAATTTTCAAAGAAGTCTTAACCTGCCCCTTACCAGCCAAGCTGGAATACGGCATGTGCATCGCAACATTAGGGAGCTAATTTCGAACCCCAATTAAAAACATGTTACTTGGGAAAGAACTCAGGATTCGTTTTCTTAATAAGAACAACCAAACTAGTATAAGCTTAAAGTTTAAGTCTTAGAACTCAATCTTGAAGCCCATAGTAACAGTTAAGAATTGAATCCAATTATAATTGATTATCTTAGAACAAAAGAAATATGGATTTTTTTTTTTTTTTTTTTTAAATCACAGAATTCTTCTAGCTAAAATAGCTAAAGACATAGATTAACCCTCATTTGCGAATATATTCAATAAAATGAAGACACAAATGAAATCATTAGCATGATAGTCCAGTTTAAAGGACCAGTCAAAACAGAGGACTTGCAAAATGCAAAACAACAAGACAAATGCAACGGCACCTAGTCTAGTAAATTTTGTCCCTTAACAATGCTAAAATAAATCATGATCTGATACTTGATCTTAAAGTAAACAGAAAAAAATGAAGCAATTGCAATATCACAGGACCAAGAAAAGTACCTGAAACTAAATAATTTTCCAAAAATAAGATACAACTATATAAAGGAAAATAAATACTATTTTGCTATAAAAACAATAGCATAATTAGTAGGAGTAGAGATAGCTCCAATAAATTGGAGAACCCTCCAAATTGAATTTAACTGCTGACAAAGAATATAGTTTAAAAATAAAAGACAATTCTCAGCCTATTCCATTCCCTAGTATGGGGAATTGGAAAGAAAACCTCTGAAATCACAGAAGAAATAAAAAGGCAGAAATAGTGTCAGCTAGTCTTAAAGAACTAGTTACCTTAATATCCAAAATAATCAACACCTCTTAAACAAAGAACAAATGTACTTTAATAATAAAAAAATTATATAAAAAAGTAGATTTGTTAGTGTCAATATCTGATGAAGAGAATTTCTGAAAGAGAAAAAAACATCATCAGAGAAGGATAAATCAGTATGTTGTTGGTCATTTGAAACTTCAATAATTAAAAAAGAAGTGAAAAAGACCTAAAAATCGTATTAGAAGGCACGAAGTCAGACATAGCCTTAATCAGAAAAAAATATTTCTTATAAATCTTCTAAACATTTCTTGCACTTAAGAATGGAAATGTATAAAGCATAAATACTAATGGAATCTGCATGTAAAAGTATATCATAATAACTTATTACAAACCATAGCTAGAGATAAACATTTATAACATTTAAAATAAATGAACTTAGCTTTGGTAGAACTGAAACTCAGTTAAGCATTTTTCCAGAAGTGGCTTCTGACTCAGGGACAAACGGAGACATCTTGCAATATGTAATAGAAAAAACAACATATAAAACAAAATTGATCAAATTCCTTAAATGACAGTTTCAGGAATGGGAAAAAAATGCCAGTGAACAAGCTTCTAGCAACCAGAAGCAATAAATAATGAGACTTAACCCCTTAATGACCACAATTTACCCTGTATGTCACTGGTCGTTAAGGTTAAATAATGTGGAGACAATAGTGAGGCCCATATTTTTTAGCGCCAAAAAAGACGCCCACATTATTTGGCGCCTAATTGCTTTTGGCGCCAAAAATGACGCCACATCCAGAACGCCGACACTTTTGGCGCAAAAAAAGTAAAAAAAATGACACGTATGACGCGGAAACAGAAAAAAAAATTTGCGCCAAAAAAGTCAGCGCCAAGAATGACGCAATAAAATGAAGCATTTTCAGCCCCCGCGAGCCTAATAGCCCACAGGGAAAAAGTCAAATTTTAAGGTAAGAAAAAAATTGATTAATTCATATGCATTATCCCAAATATGAAACTGACTGTCTGAAATAAGGAATGTTGAACATCCTGAGTCAAGGCAAATAAATGTTTGAACACATATATTTAGAACTTTATATAAAAGTGCCCAACCATAGCTTAGAGTGTCACAGAAAATAAGACTTACTTACCCCAGGACACTCATCTACAAGTAGTAGAAAGCCAAACCAGTACTGAAATGAGAATCAGTAGAGGTAATGGTATATATAAGAGTATATCGTCGATCTGAAAAGGGAGGTAAGAGATGAATCTCTACGACCGATAACAGAGAACCTATGAAATAGACCCCGTAGAAGGAGATCATTGAATTCAAATAGGCAATACTCTCCTCACATCCCTCTGACATTCACTGCACGCTGAGAGGAAAACCGGGCTCCAACCTGCTGCGGAGCGCATATCAACGTAGAATCTAGCACAAACTTACTTCACCACCTCCATAGGAGGCAAAGTTTGTAAAACTGATTTGTGGGTGTGGTGAGGGGTGTATTTGTAGGCATTTTGAGGTTTGGGAAACTTTGCCCCTCCTGGTAGGAATGTATATCCCATACGTCACTAGCTCATGGACTCTTGCTAATTACATGAAAGAAATAACAAAGCCCCCCAAAATAAAAAAATTCCCTACCCTATTCTAAAATAAAAATAGAAAAGCCTTACCAGCCCTTAAAAGGGCCTTTTGCGGGGCATGCCCCAAAGAATTCTGCTCTTTTGCCTGAAAAAAAAACATTCAATACCCCCCCCCCCAACATTACAACCCACCACCCACATACCCCTAATCTAACCCAAACCCCCCTTAAATAAACCTAACACTAAGCCCCTGAAGAGCTCCGAAGTCTTCATCCAAGCCCAAGCGGGGGCTGAAGAGATCCATCATCAGGCTGAAGAGGTCCATCATTGGGCTGAAGTCTTGATCCAAGCGGCGGCTGAAGAGGTCCATCATCGGGCAGAAGTCTTCATCCTAAAACAAGGAGGAGGAGTAGGAATTCTCCTGTCTCCGCACAGTACCTTTCACTGCATTCCTTCACCCCCCTCTCTTTTCTTCTCATCTTTTGAAGTTCACGCTATCCGCCTCTTCTCCCCTATAGCTCTTCGTGTTGCAGTTATCTATCGGCCCCCTGGCCCAGCATCACAATTTCTGGACCACTTTGAAGCCTGGCTTCCACATTTTCTCTATTCTAATGTCCCTTCTCTTATCTTAGTGGACTTTAACATACCCCTTGATAAGCCTAACACGCCTGCTGCCTCTAAACTTCTATCCCTTACCACCTCTTTAGGCCTGTCCCAGTGCACAACATCTCCAACACACTGTGAAGGCAACTCCATAGACCTGGTCTTCACAAATCTCTGTGCTGTTTCCAACTCCCTTAACTTCCCCTTTCCTCTTTCTGACCACCATCTATTAACTTTCTCTCTCACTCTACCTGTTAAATCTTTGCAAGCCCCCAAAAAACTGCTACCTCACAGAAATTTAAATGACTTGGATCTTACAGACTTTTCCACTCAACTGAGTCCTCTGCTCTCTGACATTTCATCCCTCTCTTGTCCAAACCTCGTGACTCTACAGTATAATTCGGCACTAAAATCAACACTTGACAAAACTGCACCCTCCACTCTTCGACGTACATCAATCACTCGACGGCAACCATGGCACACTAAACAGACCAGATATCTTCAGCGATGCTCACGGGCCGCTGAACGGCAGTGGAGGAAATCACGCACCTTTGCTGATTTCCAACATTATAAATTCACCCTTAAGTCCTACAACTCTGCGCTCAGCCTGGCAAAACAAGTCTATTTCTCCTCCCTCGTGTCATCTCATGCATCCAACCCCAGAAAACTGTTCTCAACCGCCCACTACCAACCTCACTGCTCAAATTATTGCTGATCACTTCACAAATAAAATTGACACTGTTAGAAAAGAGATCTGCACCTCGCACCCTGCAAACCCAGCCATCCTACCCACCCCTTCTATTAACAAAAATCTATGCTATTTCCCTCCTGTAACAGAGGAAGAAGTCTCTGCACTCCTATCCTCGGCTCATCCCACAACCTGCCCACTTGACCCTATTCCTTCACAACTTATTCCCTCTCTCTCTGCTTCACTAACCCCTACCCTAACTCATCTCTTTAACCAATCCCTCACTGCTGGCACATTTCCTGACACATTCAAGCATGCGTCAATCATAACAATCCTAAAAAAGCCCTTGCTCGACCCCTCCACGCCTTCTAACTATCGACCGGTCTCCTTACTTCCCTTTGCTTCAAAATTATTGGAACGACTAGTCTATAACTCAATTTCTCACAACTAACTCCTTACTTGATCCACTACAATCTGGTTTCCGCCCTAAACACTCAACAGAAACCGCTCTTGCTAAAGTAACAAATGACCTGTTATCAGCCAAAGCAAAAGGCCATTACCCCTTACTAATTCTTCTTGACCTGTCCGCAGCTTTTGACACAGTTGACCATCCTCTCCTCCTAAAAATACTACATTCATTTGGCATCCGAGACACAGCTCTCTCCTGGTTTGCATCATATCTTTCAAACCGCTGGTTTTCAGTTTCCTTTAACAACATATCTTGTGATCCTATGCCTCTCTCAGTTGGAGTACCGCAAGGCTCTGTCTTGGGTCCCTTGCTTTTCTCTCTTTATACATCCTGCCTTGGAAAACTTATAGCCTCCTTTGGATTCCAGTACCACCTATATGCTGATGATACCCAAATCTATCTTTCCTCTCCTGATATCTCTCCCTCTTTACTCAACCAGATTTCTGACTGCCTCTCTGCAATTTTCTCTTGGATGTCTTCACACTACCTCCAACTCAATCTTTCCAAAACTGAGCTGCTTCTTATTCCCCCCTCTTCGAGACATCCGACACCTGACATTTCTCTGATGGTTGGAGACTCTATTCTCAACACCTCACCCCAGGTCCACTGCCTTGAGGTGACACTAGACTCAGAACTCACATTCAACCCACATATACAAACGCTTACCAAATCCTGCCGGTCACACCTACGCAACATTTCCAGAATTCGTCCCTTCTTTACTCAAAAAACTACAAAAATACTTATTCATTCCCTCATCCTGTCACGCATTGATTATTGCAATCTACTCTTAAATGGCCTTCCAAAACACCGCCTCTCCTCCCTCCAATCTATTATGAATGCTTCTGCTAGACTCATCCACCTAAGTCGATGATCTACATCAGTTGCCCCGCTCTGCCAGTCTCTACACTGGCTCCCCATACACTCCAGAATACAATTTAAAGTATTAGCCCTAACCTACAAAGCACTCAACAATCTAACTCCCAACTATATTTCCTCTCTCATCGTGAAATACTCCCCATCCCGTCCTCTTCGATCAACCTCTAACCTACGTCTCTACACTCCTGTTATCTCTACATCCCACTCCCGCCTCCAAGACTTCGCACGTGCTGCTCCTGTCCTCTGGAACTCTCTACCCCGCTCCATCAGACTGTCTCCAACCTTGTATAGCTTCAGAAGATCCTTGAAAACCCACCTATTCAGAGAGGCTTACCATCTCTCCATCCCGCATTCGAACCAAGCTATTACACGTACATGAACTGCTTGACTCACTGCCGCAAATACAACCAATGTAACAAGCTACCTCAAGAGAGAAACAGTTAGAGACCAGCGCAAATATGACCTGATACAAACACTTATATACAAGGAGGATTCCCAATAAAACCTCCAAAAAATAAACAAGAAGTAGAAAAAAAGAAGAAATAAGTGCGCAAAAATTAATTGCTGAAGTAAACAGGAAAAAAGGGGGGTATCAGCAATTACAAAACCTAACTTAAAAGATTAAATATCTCAAGATTAAAACTAAAGTATCTCTAATTTCGATTAGAAGGCTAATATGTTTTCACACTTAGGGGTATTGTTTTCACTCCAAAAACAGTATATGATTATGTGATTATAACCATGAAAATAACACACACATAGGTAAAAAAAAATTAAAATCACAATTTATAATTTTCATAAGCACAAATCAGAAAACAGATATTCCTAATAAATTAATTCATATATATATATATCTCTCTCTAATATTTATTATTTCTCAAAGACACAAATTAAAAAACAGATAATCCTAATAAAAATTCATATAAATCTCTAATATTTATTTTGTAGAATCAAATCTACTAAGGACCGGTCCTAATTCCTAAACCTATTACACACAAGAAATCAAACAAATAAAAATACAAATACAAAAAACCAGTTTAAAAGTTGATACAAACGATCAAACCAATGTACTAAAATAAAATGTTGCTATTTCATATAGATGGAAACTCTGTAGACAGGCTCCCAAAATGATATCCAAAATTGAGTATCCTTCGCAGGCTATCCGTAAAACAAAGTATGCAATGGAGGTCTTCTGATTTCTTCCAATTTGTTTGGAGTGGCGTCTAGGTGGAAGACAGAAACGTCCGCTTAAGATAGACGTTTAGAATAATTCAACAAACAATTATTGGTACTTACACATTAGTACCGGAAGATCAGCGCCCCTCAGCAAAGGGGTCCCGTTGTAGGCTGATTCTTACACAGGCTCCTCTCACAGCCTCGATCAACAGCCGACTAAGCGGAATAGCCCAGGGGAATCGTCAGAAAGGCGCCAAAAAGAAAATACACTATTAAGAAAATGTTTAACAGCCATTGCCTAGGACAGTACAAAGTACTCCACTGACTGTAGGTGAATCCATCTTCCCTTTCAACACACAGGTGCAGAACAGTTTTCAGCTATTAGGTTTTATCAAAGGCCTCTTAAAGTACCTAGAAGCTCCCAGCTGGGACAGCTAGTGAAAGCCTGGAAAAACATGAAGAGCAGCTGAGTTTAATAATGTTTTCCTTGCTTCAGCAATCGACGGTATTTTAGGGGTAATCCAGTTCTTGAAAATCAATTTCCTAAGAATTATTATTACAGTGAGAACAAAATTAGCTTTATTCCCCCAGGAAGTGTGACTGGTCAGGAATAACACAGATTCCCTTTGCAGCTGTACCTTTAATTTAATTATATAAAAGAGAAGATATTCAACCTTTGCCCAGAATTGCTTCAACCTGGGACAGTCCCACATCAAGCGCCCTAAGTTCGGGTCATGCAAACAACACTTAGTGCAAACATTAGAGACATTTTTGTTCCATTTAGAAACTCTATGTGGAGTCAAATAGTCCCTATATAATAATCTGAATTGTGTTTCTCTATAATATGAAGATGAAAAAAGGCCTTGAATTTTTTTTAAACTTCTCAATAATAAGTCTAAATCTACTATATCTACCGTTCTCGCCCAGTATTGCATTAGGCCTGACAATAAAGATAATTCTTCTGTGGCCAGAAGAGTTTTGTAAATTAGTAATAAAGACCCTTTCACCACTCTAAGAGGCTCCAAAAGCGGATGGTTCACCCAAATGTAAGGACAGGTCTTTTTTAGACTTAAAATATAGTTTTTTACCTGTAAGAAATAGAACAAATGTTTTTTTTGGGCCACTGGAAACAGTTTTTGAAATTTGGAAAAGGTATAAAGTCTATTAAACGTATTATCATAGAAATCTTTCACAGTCAGTGGTTTAGACGGTGACCATCTATTACAAATATCCACCATGTTGCCCAATGGGAAATGTCTATTTCCCTTTAACGGTAGCCATTTAGAAACGTTTGACATTATACCCATACATTTCGCCGAATTTCTCCAGGCCCATAGAATATCCCTATATAGGGGGTGATTGGCAATATGTCCCTCCAATTCCTTGTTTGACGCATGCACCAAAAAATTCAATGAGAACGGAGAACAAATCTGTAGTTCTAAGGACTCATCAGAAAATCTAAACAATTGCAATATCCAATCTACTGGAAAACGTAAAACGCCAAAGATCAAGTTTCTTAATCAACAGGGGAAGCATCCTCAGCATATACAAGATCTTAGGGACAATAAACATCTTAAAGAGAGCTATTTTACCCGTCAAGGAAACTGGGAGTGTCGCCCAGCTTTTCAACTTGCCCCCACTATTGACCAGGATAGTTGAGACATTATCTGCAAATAATGCGGTTTTAAGTGTAACATTGCCTATACTTATTCCAGTTAACAGTTCCCTCAATTTAATAGCAAAAGGTTCTATTATTAAATCAAACAATAAAGGGGAAAGAGGGCAACCTTGACGGGTTCCTCTTGTCAAAGAAAATGAATCTGACATGCCATTGTTAATCAATATAGAAGCTTTTATATCTGAATAGATATTTGCAATAAAATCCCTAAATTGTCCCACAAAACCAAACCTATCCAAAAACTGTAGCAAAAAGGGCCACTCCACTCTGTCGAAGGCTTTCTCTGCATCCAAAGATAGCAGGAAGGTCTCGGGCAGAGCGGAGCTGCCACCACTATAGTAATATATTACCTGCAACATTTTTCTTATACTTGTTTCTGACATTCTTCCCATAACAAACCCTACCTGGTCCGTATGTGTAATCTTGGGGAGTATAGGTTTCAACCTCTCCACCAGGATCTTCATTAAGATTTTATAATCAATACCAAGCAGGGAGATAGGTCTATATGAAGTAATATCATTAGGATCTTTATTATTCTTAGGTATTAAAATGATATTAGCTCTCTTAAAGCTTTCAGATGTAGTATTATTCCTACTAAAATAGGCATTGAAGAGGTCAGTCAGAACAGGAGTTATTTCTGACAAAAGGATTTGATAAAACGGTAAATTGTTGGGTCCTGGTGTTTTCCCCTTGGTCAAAGATTTAATTGTATTTTGAAGCTCTTTCTTATTTATTGGCAGGTTTAAGGCTTCACATTCATCATCTGAAATCCTGGGGATGTTTACTTTCTCCAATAATTTTTTTATATTTTCCAGTTCCGGAAACTGGGAAATATAAAGGTCAGTGTAAAAATTAAGAAATAAGCGTGATATTTGATCTTGTTCTGTGTAAATAACATTATTTACTTTTAGAGCTGCTACTGATTTCCTCTTCGATTGGCTCTTAAACATTGAGGCCATGAACTTACCTACTTTATTGCCGTACCTGGTGAACCTAGCAGCGCTTTTATATAAATATTCCTGAGAAATAAATCTCTCTTCTTTCTATTCAAAAAGTAGTTCTCTTTATTGGCCTTACTAGGATTTTTCTGATAAAGAATATATGCCTCTTTTACTTTATCTGATAGGTCTTTATCCTCCCTTAATCTCTCTTTCCTTAATTTAGCCACACAAGTATTAATTTCTGCCTTTAAATAAACCTTGGCAGTTTCCCAGAATAATTGTAAATTCTCTCTTCAATGATCATTGAACAATGAAAATTCTCCCCAGGCACTACTTAAAAAAGTTCGAAATTTAATTGCAGATAAAGTAAAATCAAGAATATTACATCTCAAAACCTTAGGAATCAGGGATTCAGAAAAAAAAATAAGTCCAATCTTTATAGAGTGCCATGGGACTTTGAAAAACATGTAAACTCAAGGCTATCAGGATTTAAAGGTCTCCATATATCAACCAAGTTCATCGAGTCGCAAAGTAGATTAAAAATCTTTTTTTCAAAATTAAGCTGAAAGTTCTTATATTTAACTTTGTCGCCCTGCATTTTCCTTCTATCTAAGTATGAATCAGGAGTAATATTATAATCTACCATCATTAAAACCTTAACTTTGGAAAATTTAAGCATCTTCTTAACCAATAAATTCCAAAATTTCTCATTAGGGTTATTTGGACCATAAATATTAATTAACAAATACTCATCATTTTGAATAAAAAGCCTGACAATTAAATATCTTCCTTCCTTATCTCTGGAGATGTTCAATATTTTATAGCTAAGCCTTGTATGTAACAGAATCATTACTCCTCTCGAGCACTTTGTATACAATGAATGTTAAAACCCATATGCATTCTTTCAAAAATACCACCTATCCATAGTAAAAATGTGTACCCAGTAATATCTTAGTAAAATATGATTTTAAACATAAAATACAATATAATACAATAGAACCCATGTGTGTCTTTTCAAAGATATTCCATACTTGAATGGATCTTGTACAAAAAAAAAAAAAAAACAATCTGACCAAGTAAAATTTTTGAATATAAAATACAATACAACACACTAATTATGCTGAGACATGAAATACAATATAATATATTAAAACCCATATGCATTCTTTTAAAAATACCACATATCCATAGTGAAAATGTATACCCAGTAGTGTCATAGTACTATATGATTTTAAACATAAAATACAATATAAAACAATAAAGCCCATGTGTGTCCTTTCAAAAGATATTACAAACTTGAATGGATCTCGTGAAAAACATTTTTTTTCTCATACTTTCCATAAAAATAGGAATAAAAAAATGTGTACCCAATAATATCAATCAGTGACATAGTAAAGTATAATTTTAAACATAAAATACAGTATAATCCATGTGCATTATTTCAAAGGTATTCCATACTTGAATACAACTCAAAAAAAAAAAAAATCCCTTTCAACAGTACTCAATATTTTGTATATATCTTGTACATAAGGAAAAAGGGGGGGGGGGGGAATACACTGGGGAATACTAAAAAAGGGGAGTTGAAGAAGGGATAATGGACTCTCATCAAACACATCAGTTCTTTGCTTTATTTTCCAAAAAAGATTGAGCTGTTTCAGGTGAATAAAAAAAAAAGAAATCTGAGCCAGATTTTATCTTCAGTCTGGCTGGGTATAACAGGGAGAAAAATCTTGCAATTACAGGCCGTGGTTTCCTAGAATTTTGCAAGGAATCTTCACTCTCTCTCCCCAATCTGTGCACTCTTTCAATTGTAAAAAGATTTTTTTCGTGACCCAGATCCAAAAGATCTTCAACTCTCGAAACTTCATTGTTTCAGGAATTCCGATTAGGCGCAGATTATTGCGCCTTGTCCTGTTCTCAATATAGTCCAGTTAAATATATATATATATATATATATATATATTCTAAAAAAATACTGACAACATTTCTCCCAAATTCCAAATATAAATGGTGTCAATTAGAGTATTTATTATATTATATATACCACTGATGTGGTCATCACAATCCTCTTGCAATAAAACCAACTGGATGGAAAAAAACAGTGCTAGTAGTAACTCAAAAGTAATTAGAATAAAAATATAACTATCTTGCCAAAACAGTTGAAAAAGAATAGTTTTGAGTGAGGAAAAGAAGTGTTCAATTCTGGTGTTACTGGCAGAATGATACAATGAGCTTCCATTCATAAAATTTAAAACATGGAGGTTCAGAAGAACAAGTTCAAGTAGTAGACATTGGGACGACAAAGCTATAGACCAGCAGAGGGTGAAAGTGACTCTCCACTGCCCGGGATTAAATCAAGTGACCTACAAAAACAATGGCAAATGGCAGCTGGGGTGAAGTGCACAGGGAGATCTGAAGGTGTGGAAAGCTAGAAAAAAGCCCTTCAACAATGAGAAGCAAAGAAGAGCCATGCTGAGTATTGCAAAAAGACCATAACGATTGGACCATAGAGGACTAGAGTAAGGTCATCTTCTATAATGAGTACAATTTTTAGCTTTGCCCAACTTCTAATCATCTAATGCTGAGACAGCCCCTGATCATCACTGATCCTCCATCAAATTTCAAAGTGGGTGCGAGACACTATGGCTTATATGCCTCTCCAGGTCTCTGTCTTACCAAATCTGGAATTGGGATTTGGAGCTAGTTTGATTTGGAATTTGTGAAGGATGCATGAAATTAAAATCCTCTACTATGCAAAACATTAGAAATGGAGGATTTTAATCTCACATTTCGCCTCCCCATTATTTAAAAAGTTGTTGTTTTTTGCTTGGAAATCAGCTTCACCCTGCAACAATTCAAACCTCCTCCCAGCTAATGAGTTGCAAATACAACAGAATGCCTACTCAACGATAGTTTTGAATTGCTGTACTTACTCTGGCTAGTTTAAAAGCTATGTATACAGTGATGCTATGGCTTACAGGTAATCTTTCTAAAAGCAGATTAAAGCAAAAAGTTGAGACAACATAATTTATGTAAGAATTTACCTGATAAATTAATTTCTTTCATATTGGCAAGAGTCCATGAGCTAATGACGTATGGGATATACAATCCTGCCAGGAGGGGCAAAGTTTCCCAAACCTCAAAATGCCTATAAATACACCCCTCACCACACCCACAATTCAGTTTAATGAATAGCCAAGAAGTGGGGTGATAAAGAAAGGCACAAAAGCATAAACAAAGGAATTGGAATAATTGTGCTTTATACAAAAAAATCATAACCACCATAAAAAGGGTGGGCCTCATGGACTCTTGCCAATATGAAAGAAATTAATTTATCAGGTAAATTCTTAAATAAATTATGTTTTCTTTCATGTAATTGGCAAGAGTCCATGAGCTAGTGACGTATGGGATAGCAATACCCAAGATGTGGAACTCCACGCAAGAGTCACAAGAGAGGGAGGGATAAAAAATAAAGACAGCCAATTCCGCTGAAAAATTAATCCACAACCCAAATCATAAATTTTAATCTTATAAAGGAAAGAAAAAAACTGAAATTCTAAGCAGAAGAATCAAACTGAAACAGCTGCCTGAAGAACTTTTCTACCAAAAACTGCTTCTGAAGAAGAAAAAACATCAAAATGGTAGAATTTAGTAAATGTATGCAAAGAAGGCCAAGTTGCTGCTTTGCAAATCTGATCAACTGAAGCTTCATTCTTAAAAGCCCAGGAAATGGAAACTGACCTAGAAGAATGAGCTGTAATCCTCTGAGGCGGGGATTTGCCCAACTCCAAATAAACGTGATGAATCAAAAGCTTTAACAAAGATGCCAAAGAAATGGCAGAAGCCTTCTGACCTTTCCTAGAACCAGAAAAGATAACAAATAGACTAGAAGTCTTCCTGAAATCTGTAGTAGCTTCGACATAATATTTCAAAGCTCTTACCACATCCAAAGAATGTAAAGATCTTTCCAAAGAATTCTTAGGATGGGGACACAAAGAAGTGACAACAATCTCCCTACTAATGTTGTTGGAATTTACAACTTTAGGTAAGAATTTAAATGAAGTCCGCAAAACTACCTTATCCTGATGAAAAATCAGAAAAGGAGACTCACAAGAAAGCGCAGATAATTCAGAAACTCTTCAAGCAGAAGAGATGGCCAAAAGAAATAACACTTTCCAAGAAAGCAATTTAATGTCCAAAGAATGCATAGGCTCAAATGGAAGAGCCTGTAAAGCCTTCAAAACCAAATTAAGACTCAAAGGAGGAGAGATTTATTTAATGACAGGCTTGATACGAACCAAAGCCTGTACAAAACAATGAATATCAGGGAGTTTAGCAATTCTTCTGTGGAATAAAACAGAAAGAGCAGAGGTTTTTCCTTTCAAGGAACTCGCAGACAAACCCTAATACAAACTATCCTGAAGAAACTGTAAAATTCTAGGAATTCTAGAAGAATACCAAGAGAATTTATGAGAAGAACACCATGAAATGTAAGTCTTCCAAACTCGATAATAAATCTTTCTAGAAACAGATTTACGAGCCTGCAACATAGTAATAATCACTGAGTCAGAGAAACCTCTATGACTAAGCACTAAGCGTTCAATTTCCATACCTTCAAATTTAATGATTTGAGATCCTGATGGAAAAACGGACCGTGAGATAAAAGGTCTGGCTTTAGTGGAAGTGGCCATGGTTGGCAACTGGACATTCGAACAAGATCCGCATACCAAAACCTGTGAGCCCATGCTGGATCCACCAATACAAATGATTGCTCCATGATGATCTTGGAAATCACTCTTGGAAGAAGAACTAGAGGTGGAAAAATATAGGCAGGTTGATAATTCCAAGGAAGTGTCAATGCATCCACTGCTTCCGCCTGAGGATCCCTGGACTTGGGAAGTTTCTTGTTTAGATGAGATGTCATCAGATCTATTTCTGGAAGCCCCCACATCTGAACAATTTGAAAAAACACATCTGGGTGAAGAGACCACTCTCCCGGATGTAAAGCTTGACGACTGAGATAATCCGCTTCCCAATTGTCTATACCTGGGATATGGACTGCAGAAATTAGACAGGAGCTGGATTCTGCCCAAACAAGTATCCGGGATACTTCTTTCATAGATTGAGGACTGTGAGTCCCACCCTAATTATTGACATATGCCACAGTTGTGACATTGTCTGTCTGAAAACAAATAAACGGCTCTCTCTTCAATAGAGTCCAAAATTGAAGAGCTCTGAGAATCGCACGGAGTTCCAAAATATTGATTGGTAATCTCGCCTCTTGAGATTTCCAAACCCCTTGCGCTGTCAGAGATCCCCAGACAGCTCCCCAACCTGAAAGACTCGCATCTGTTATGATCACAGTCCAGGTTGGACGAACAAAAGAGGCCCCTTGAACTATACGATGGTGATCTAACCACCAAGTCAGAGATAGTCGAACATTGGGATCTAAGGATATTAATTGTGATATCCTTGTATAATCCCTGCACCATTGGTTCAGCATACAAAGCTGAAGAGGTCTCATGTGAAAACGAGCAAAGGGGATCGCGTCCGATGCTGCAGTCATGAGACCTAAAACCTCCATGCACATAGCTACTGAAGGGAATGATTGAGACTGAAGGTTCCGACAGGCTGCAACCAATTTCAAACGTCTCTTGTCTGTTAGAGACAAAGTCATGGATACTGAATCTATTTGGAAACCTAAAAAGGTTACCCTTGTCTGAGGAATCAAAGAACTCATTGGTAAATTGATCCTCCAACCATGTCTTTGAAGAAACAACACTAGTTGATTTGTGTGAGATTCTGCAGAACGTAAAGACTGAGCAAGTACCAAAATATCATCCAAATAAGGAAACACCGCAATACCCCGCTCTCTGATTATAGAGAGTAGGGCACCAAGAACCTTTGAAAAGATCCTTGGAGCTGTCGCTAGGCCAAAAGAAAGAGCAACAAATTGGTAATGCTTGTCTAGAAAAGAGAATCTCAGGAACTGATAGTGATCTGGATGAATCGGAATATGAAGATATGCATCCTGTAAGTCTATTGTGGACATATAATGCCCTTGCTGAACAAAAGGCAGAATAGTCCTTATAGTCACCATTTTGAATGTTGGTACTCTTACATAACGATTCAAAACCTTTAGATCCAGAACTGGTCTGAATGAATTTTCTTTCTTTGGGACAATGAACAGATTTGAATAAAACCCCAGACCCTGTTCCTGAAAAGGAACTGGCACGATTACCCCAGATAACTCCAGGTCTGAAACACACTTCAGGAAAGCCTGCACTTTCTATGGGTTCACTGGAATGCATGAGAGAAAGAAACTTCTCACAGGCGGTCTTACTCTGAAACCTATTCTGTACCCCTGATAGACAATGTTCTGAATCCAATGATTTTGGACTGAATTTATCCAAACATCCTTGAAAAAATTTAATCTGCCCCCTACCAGCTGAGCTGGAATGAGGGCCGTACCTTCATGCGGACTTTTGGGCTGGTTTAGATCTCTTAAATGGCTTGGATTTATTCCAGATTGAGGAAGGCTTCCAATTGGAGACAGATTCCTTAGGGGAAGGACTAGGTTTCTGTTCCTTATTCTGTTGAAAGGACCGAAAACATTTAGAAGCTTTAAATTTACCCTTAGATTTTTTATCCTGAGGCAAAAAAGCTCCCTTCCCCCCAGTGACAGTTGATATAATAGAATCCAACTGAGAACCAAATAATGTATTACCTTGGAAAGAAAGAGAAAGCAATGATGATTTAGAAGTCATATCAGCATTCCAAGATTTAAGCCATAAAGATCTTCTAGCTAAAATAGCTAAAGACATATATCTAACATCAATTCTGATGATATAAAAAATGGCATCACAAATGAAATTATTAGCATGTTGAATTAATTTAACAATGCTATACACATTATGATCTGATACTTGTTGCACTAAAGTTTCCAACCAAAAAGTTGAAGCAGCTGCAACATCAGCCAAAGATATAGCAGGCCTAAGAAGATGGCCTGAACATAAATAAGCTTTCCTTAGATAAGATTCAAGCTTCCTATCTAAAGGATCTTTAAAAGAAGTACTATCTTCCGTAGGAATAGTTGTACATTTAGCAAGAGTAGAGATGGCCCCATCAACTTTAGGGATCTTTTCCCAAAAATTCCAATCTATCAGTAGGCAAAGGATAGAATTTTTTAAACCTTGAAGGAGTAAAATAAGTACCCAGTCTATTCCATTCCTTAGAAATCATATCTGAAATAGCATCAGGAACTGGAAAAACCTCTGGAATAACTACATGAGATTTATAAACCGAATTTAAACGTTTACTAGTTTTAGTATCAAGAGGATTAGGCTCCTCCATATCTAATGCAATCAACACTTCTTTTAATAAAGAACACATATACTCCATTTTAAATAAATAATTGAGAAGTTTTAAAAGACTTTTTACGTTTATTAGAAGGCAGAATGGCAGACAAAGCCTTCTGAATGGAATCAGAAATAAATTATCTTAAATTTACAGGAATATCCTGAGCATTAGATGTTAAAGGACCAGCAACATGTAATGAACTACTACTGATGGAAACATTCTCTGCATGTAAAAGTTTATCATGACAACTATTACAAACTACAGCTGGAGGAACAGTTACCACAAGTTTACAACAAATGCATTTAGCTTTGGTAGAACCGATATCAGGCAGCAGGATTCCAGTAGTCGATTCTGAGAAAGGATCAGATTGAGACATCTTGAAGTATGTAAAAGAAAAAACAACATATAAAGCAAAATGATCAATTTCCTTATATGACAGTTTCAGGAATAGGAAAAAATGCAAACAAAATAGGCCTCTAACATAGAAATAAAGACCAGAGGCCAAAGGAATGAGTTCTTAAATAATGAAAAAATGTTTGGCGCCGAGTATGACGCACCACAAACTGTAAAACATTTATTGGCGCCAAAAACGTCCGGAACAAAAATCGAGCGTCATCGATGACGCAACCTCGTGAAAAGACTCAGCACCAACTAAGACGCCGGAAATTACGAATTTGCGTCAACAAACATAATTTTTTACGCCAAAAAGTCTCGCGTCAAGAATGACGTAATAAATTATAGCATTTTGCGCTCTCGCGAGCCTAATACAGCCCGCAATTAGATAAAGTCAATTTGAAAACCTCAGGTAAGAAATAAAAAAAAAGAAATCTCCTTTTTTAAAAAAAAAAAAAAAAAAAAGCATTTCCCAGATATGAAACTGACAGTCTGCAAAAAGGAAATATACTGATAAACCTGAGTTATGTGTCTTAAGTAAATGAAATATACTTACCAAAAGACACCTATCCACATATAGCAGATAGCCAAACCAGTACTGAAACAGTTATCAGTAGAGGTAATGGAATATGAGAGTATATCGTCGATCTGAAAAGGGAGGTAGGAGAGGAATCTCTACGACCGATAACAGAGAACCTATGAAATAGATCCCCGTTAGGAAGACCATTGTATTCAATAGGTGATACTCCCTTCACATCCCTCTGACATTCACTGTACTCTGAGAGGAACCGTGCTTCAACATTCTGAGAAGCGCATATCAACGTAGAAATCTAGCACAAACTTACTTCACCACCTCCATAGGAGGCAAAGTTTGTAAAACTGAATTTTGGGTGTGGTGAGGGGTGTATTTATAGGCATTTTGAGGTTTGGGAAACTTTGCCCATCCTGGTAGGATTGTATATCCCATACGTCACTAGCTCATGGACTCTTGCCAATTACATGAAAGAAATTGTGAATATTATTTGCATAACTTAACCAGAATGCTGTGTGCTTTAGAAACAATGGGCTAGATTACAAGTGGAGTGGTTATTTTTTTTCCACGATCGCAAAAACTCTGCTAGAGTTTAGATTTTTGTGCTAATCGGGTTGCGTTCATATTGCAAGTCCCAAAAAAGTATTTTGCGCTAACCTTAACCCAAATAGCGCAAAGGTCTTAACTTAAGTTTGTGTGTGTGTGTGTGCGTGCATATATTCCTCCATAGAAATCAATGGAGAAAAAAATGAAGAAAAAAAAAAAACACCAGAGATCATGCAAACACCATTGCATTTTCGCATTCCCTATAGAAGTCATTTGAAAAAACTAAAATTGTAAAAAAAAAACCCCACCCATTTCTCAAACAACATAGCATGTTCGCATTAGCAAATGTAAAATATTTATAGTAAATACATAGTTAAAATCTTTATTAAAGGGACACTGAACCCAAAATTTTTTTGGATTTATCATCTAATTACTCATATATGTCAAAGATATCCAGTTACTGCAAGAGTGTCTATTGCATTAATGTACGTACAATCTGTACCTTATATTTATTTTATACAATTTAAACAAACAAACATAAAAAAGCCCACCTCTTAACATACAAATAATTTGCCTCTTAGTGAGATAACATGTTATTAGATAAGTTGAAGCATTTATCGCTTTATTAGATCTAAGAGGTACATAATATGAGAGTTTGTACATTGTAAATATGACAAATGTACTATCCCCTTAGTATTCACTGGAAGTATATCTCATTGCACACCTGAAATACCCTCCTCTCCCTTCCTTCTCTCTCCTTACTATAAAGTGTTACCCTAAGACACACACACACAAAAAGGGGGGGGGGAGATTTATGTAGGTGGAAGTCTTATCTATTATGATAGTAAATACTTGAATTTAATCCTTGAACATCGAATTCCATTAAGCCCAAACTTCATAGTATATATGCATCTTATATTTGATCCTAAATACATATTCTTCCATTTTCTTAACATATTTCAATTGGGTAATCACTGCCTGTAGAGTAGGGGGCTTTGACTGTTTCCATTCTCTGGCTATTATCAATCTGGTGGATGTCAAAAAAAAAGTGAGAAATAATTTTCTAGACAAAGTCATCTTTGGAATGGATAAATGTAGTAGACTTAACTCTGGTGTACGTAGGATATTAAAATTCATGTCTCCTAACAACCTGAAGCATTCTCTCCAATATGGTCTTAATCTAGGTCATTCCCACCAAATGTGTACCCAAGTACCCCCTTGACCACAGTTTCTCTAACTTAAAGATGATGTAGAGTGGAATATCTTATGAAGGTGTACTGGGACTAGGTGCCACCTCACAGCTACCTTATGATGTAGTTCCCACATTGTAGTACAGTGTAAATTCTTTCTAGCAAAGATCAGTTCCCTATTCCATATGTTGGTGTCCACTGACAGGCCAATGTCCTTCTCCCAAGATCTTTGGGGATTAGAAATAAGTTCTGTTTGTACATCTGTAATAGTATAATAGTTGAAAGATAGAATACCCCCCAGTCCTGGGGCCCTTCAACAGATAGTTCTCCCAGCTTGTCAACTCTCTCAGGCCTTCTTTTTGGAAGCCCCAGTGCCTTAATAGGCTAAAAACAATTAAGACCTTGAATTGATATTTCTGATGAACTGCATATTTGTCTATAAATGTTTGTGAATCTAACTACCTATCGTTTTTATATATAGGTCCCTAACCTGCAGGAAACATAGACTATCCCAAAAAAATGTTGTGGGTTTCCTGTAAACATCCTATTATACTCCTGACAGAGTGTAGAGGTGAGGGGTGGGGGCAATATTCCTAAGATGTTTGATTCTATCCCATAATTTTAAGTTGTCCAGTGTAATAATGTTGTCTATTCCTAGCCTCTTTCTATAATAGGATGGGATCCATATCAGGTCTGGTAATTCTATGGTGTCCGGTATTAAAGCCAGTTCTACATTCTGTCATCTTGGGGGATTTGTGACATTACTCCAGCCAAGAATGTGGAAAAGACATGCTGCGTCATGATGCAATATCACGTTAGGTAGGGCTAGCACTCCTTTTCGGATTGATTTTTGTAATATGTGCCTGATTGTGCGTGGTTTCTAACCGTTCCAAATGTATGAGGTAATCATTCCTTGTAATTTGTTAAGAATTGTTCTAGGAATTTGGACTGATATACACCTAAATAAATATGTGATTTTTGGAAGAAAATACATTTATATAGCAGCTATTCTCCCTGTCCAGGATATTTCTGAGAATTCCCAGGAATCTAGAAATGATCTAAACCCATGGAGCCTATCAGTAATTTTTTTGGATATAACTGAGTAAATATCTGGACCAAGAAATACTCCAAAATGTTTGACAAAGTCTCCAGACCAATTAAATTTATATTTGCATTGGAAAAACTCTAAATCTTCATTTGAAACATTATTATGGAGGAATTCTTTGTTAGTTGTGTTTAATTTATAGTAACTAATGTCTCCAAAGAATGCTAATATTTACAACACATGTTCTGGGAGATGTCAATAGTAAGGTAATATTGTCTGCAAACAGAGCAATCTTATGCTGGGAATTGCAGACGAAAACAACAGAAAAGACAAAGATGTCCTTTTACACAGACGAATTAAGTTCATAGGCATAAGGTGCACATTTTTACTTACACTGGCTGTAATCTGTTTCCTACATCCGTCAGGATCCTCCAATGTGGAACCGCTCACGCTTTTGCCTTTCAAAAGTTCCTCAGCGTTGTTTGGAAGCACAGATAATGGCCGTGTAAGACTACAGTGGCCGGATTGAATCAAAAACAAGAGCAACGCATTTCGGCTGTTCACAGCTTTTCTCAAGCTCTATCTTTGTAACAAATCTATGCTCTACTTATACCCAAATAGTTAAAGGGATATTTAACGGGACAATTCAATTAAAATGAAGAATGCACAAACATAGTTGTGTTTTTTTAGAACAAAGGGAAATTTTTGTAAATTCATAGGAGCAAATTTATCGTATGTAATATTTTCAATTTGATAATTATTGAATAAAATATTAAAAATGAGGCATAGATTTGTTTTACATGTATTATAATTATTTAATTTTTTTAAAAAACATACAGTTAATTGATTTTAAACACTAAAAAGAAAAAAAAAGAAAAAATAATATAAAAATATACACATAATACTATTATTAACCCTCATAAAAACAAAAATAAAAATTGATACAAATAAAAAACATGATACAAAACTTTTTATACATGGGAAGGCATAATCTATAAAGTAACAGCCTAAATATAATTTTAAATTTTAAGCTGTAATCTATAAAATGGCAACCTAAATATAATTCTAAATTAAGAACTTGAGGGGTGAGAGGGCCCAGCTGGAATATCCATTTACCCTCTCTTTTAAGGGTTTCATTATGCAAGTCCCCACCTCTCCAAGATAATAAGTATTTGTCTATCCCCATGAATTTAAAACGTTTAATATCAGCACCATTACAAGTGGAGAAGTGTTTAGGAACAGCAAGATCTTTGTTCCTCTCTTTATCGTGATGCTCAATAGACAGGATATGTTACCTTATCCTGTCTCGTAGGGGGTCTTTCAGACTCCCCTACATATTGAGCACCACATTTGCACTCTATTACATAATCATATGCTGTATTTTATAAATTTCTCCTGTAACATCAGATTGTATTTCTTTTCTTTTCATGGCATATTGGCAGGATTTGCATTTGTGACAGGGGAAAAAAACTTTTAATTCCTTCCGCCACAAATCTCTATCTATACCCATCCATTTTTTCTTAAAATCAGATGGAGCTAATCTAGTTTTAAGTTTTCTTGCTTTCTTATATAATATCTGTGGTTGTTGTGGCAAAAGGGGGCCTATCGTGTCATCAATTGTAAGAACCCTCCAATGTTATTTTAGGATTCTATTAAATATTTATTCCCACTATAAGAAGACATAAAGGGTAAAAAGAGGGGGTCTGTATCAGACTTTTCTTTATTTATTTTTACTGTTTCTAAAATATCATCTCTATTTACTTGGCGTACTGTATCCCTTGTTAGTTCCAATTCTTCCTTAAATATAAATTTATCTTTAAAAATGTTTGATTGGGTATCATAATCTGAGATATTACTGCAATTTTTCTTCATTCGAAGAAACTAACCTTTTGGCATATTCTTTTCTATTGATTGTGGTGACAGCTCATCTGATGGATATAGTTATTGGCGTCTACTTGCTTGAAGAAGGTTTTTGAATGTAATTTATTATCCTAAACAAATATTTCCAGATCCAAAAAATGCATAACAGACTTGCTTTTTTCGCAAGTAAATTTTAAATTGTTAGTATTATTGTTCATGGATAGAAAAAAATAATCAAAGCTATTTTCTCCCCCCTGCCAAAACATTAAAATATCATCTATATACCATCTATAGGTGACCAGGCCTGTCCCCAGCACGCTATTGGTCAGAAAATGATTTTCCCAAAGACCCAATTATTTTCCCAATTAGCGTAACTGGGGGCAAACCTGGTCCCCATATCAGTACCCTGTTCTTGATTATAAAAATCACCCATAAAAGAAAAATAAATATGTCTTAAAATAAATCCAATACAGTATAAGATAAAATCTTATTGTTCGCAACCTATCATTTCATCCAACTCTAAGAAATGTCCTATGGCTTCAATAAAATCCTCTACAAGTTTATAGAGAGGCCACGTCATATGTAATAAGCATATATTGTTCTTTCCAATCTATACTCTTAATTAGATTTAGGACATTAGTAGAGTCCTTTAGATAGGATGGCAGCTGTTTTACATACTTTTGTAAAAATAAGTCAATATATTCATATACATTAGATGTAATGGAACCAATGCCCGAAATGATTGGCCTCCCTGGTGGATTAGTGATGGACTTGTGTATTTTTGACTGTATAACAGTGGTATTTTGGATATTTTGGAGTTACATATTTAATTTCTTTCTCTGTCAAAATTCCTTTGTCCCTCCCTGACTCTTTTATTAAGAGTAACATAGTAACATAGTAGATAAGGTTGAAAAAAGACTGAAGTCCATCGAGTTCAACCTATACAAATCTAAAACTTACAAAAAGCTCCAGTTAAGCTTAAAGTGAAGGTAAACTTACCTATATATTGAAATAGAATTCAATTATATGTCACAAATAAATATGAGTTTCATTCATCAACCTGTATGAAATGATCTTAGAAATAAAGTTATAGCCGTATAAAAGCTATATTTTAAGATGATAACAATCAACCCGTTTTTTTTTGTTTTTTTTTCCCTCTTGATCACGTTCTTCAAACTACCAACTGAAATTCTGGCCGTTAGGCGGCCGTGGATCTACGTCACCCGCCTACTATTCAAAAAGTGCATGCGCTACTGTCCTATTCTACATCTTGTACTCCAGCCCGCGCTCCCATTCGCGCATGCGTAGTAGCTTTAATTCAGACCACCTACAGCAAATATTGTTGCAAACGTGTCCGGTCAAAAAAAAAAAATGCTGATCTCTCAATCGCACAACATAGCACTGAATGAACACTGTATAGTTGTTCCTTCAGTGCTATGTTGCTGTCAGGGTTGGGTGCTGTACTTTAATTTCACCTTACTTATCCTGAAATTGTGCTACTCACAAGACCTTCAGATTGAAGCCTTACTAACTAATTCTTACACGGACTTCTACAAACTAACGTCTGTGTGCACAGCTCACGATAATAACTGTTTCCTGGCGATCATCCAAGGACTCACCCGGTCTCATACCGGCTCCAGAGGTACCACTACAGTACTCACCTCGCTATGAAGGCATTGCTCAAATACGTCCAAGATCAAATACAAGTTGCCACATCCGATAACGGTAACTCCGCTCTCAGCTGACTCTGTCTCAGGCTATCCTGCACATCACTCGCTTAGCCTGTCAGCAATTCCATCGAGCTGATTGGACATCGCAAACACACCCCCAGGGACACTGAACGGCTCGCACCAAACGCAGTCTCAGAACAGCCATGCGCATTGGTCATAGAAATCTGAGGTTTGCGCATGTGCAATGCTTACGATCGTCGTGTACGAGCTTTGGAGATGCGCATAGAGCGGGTGGGACCGCTCTATACGTAACAGCCTAAAAAATCCAGAAGCTGAGGTGGGGTGGAGTTTACACGCTAATGGTAGGCAGCTTACTATAGTAAAAAAAAATAGAAATAAGTGATATAAAATGGAATAAATTTAGTGAACAGCTTATTATGTTAGCCAATGATGCATTAATGTCTTGAAAACATGAAAACTTTACCTTCACTTTAAATAACCCCACTAAAAGGTGAGCCATTTAATACTAGCAATCATATCCATGAATTTTGTTTATATACAGAAATGTATCCAGACTATTTTTAAATGTATCTAGGGTATTGGCATTCACTACCTCCTTTGGTAATTAGTTCCACAATTTTATTGCTCTTACAGTGAAAAATCTTTCCATTGCAGGAGATTAAATCTCCTTTCCTCCAACCTTAAATTGTGACCTCTTGTCAGAAACAATTTTCTTGGAAAAAACAGAACTTCTGCCATCTCTGTATATGGGCCTTGAATATATTTATATAAAGTAATCATGTCACTCCTCAAGCGCCTTTTTTCTAAGGAAAACAGACCCAGTTTGGCTAGTCTCTCCTCATAGATTAAATTCAAATCCCCTTATTAGCTTTGTGGCCCTTCTCCGAACTTATTCTAATTCTGCAATATCTTTTTTGCGATCGGTCCCCTGAACTGCACTCCATACTCAAGATGAGGTCTTACCAGGGCTTTATATATTGACATAATTATGCTTTCCTCCCTTGAATCAATGCCTCTTTTAATACATGCTAGTATCGTATTAGCCTTTGAAGCCACTGCCCTGCATTATGCACCCATCTTAAGCTTGTTATCTATTACTACTCCCAAATCCCTTTCCTCCTCTGTTTGACTAACTCTTGTCCCATTTAAAAAAATGTAGAACCTTGCATTTTCCCTTATTAAATTATAATTTACTTGCCCATACTTCTAATTTTTGCAGATCCCTTTGTAACGAAAGTTCATGTGATCTTTCCATCTTGCCTTTTCTTTATCAGCCAGGGTCTGGAGCATTTGGAGGAGAATCCAATTGAATCTCTCAGCTGGGTTACTTTGAGGGTGATAAAGAGATGTTCTCAAATTGCGTACTCCGGCAATTTGCCAAAAGATTTCGGAAAAGCTCATTCTCAAATTCCCTGCCTTGGTCATGATGTAGCTTTCTAGGGTAGCCAAACCGTGGGATGTAGTCATTGAAAAGACGCTAGGCTTAATTTTTGTTGGATAAGCTTGAGCAAACCTAGTAAAGCGATCTACAATCACTAGTATATACTCATACACACCAAGGCTTGCCTATATGTGCAGGTAGTCATTGAAAACAAATTCTAGAGGTGAGCTGGATGTTATTCTTCCCATGGGTGCTCTGACATGGGTTACGGGTTTCTTTTGCTTGATGCAGGAACACATCTTTGTGACATAATTCTGTACTTCCTTTTTCATAAATGGCCAGTAGAATCTTTGTCTCATCAGATGAAGTACCTGTTCTGTGCCCACATGCCCCATTTTGTCATGCAAGTACTCCAAAGAAAGTTGTTTATAAAAGTTGGGAGAACAATCTGTTTGTTTTAGGCTGTTTGCCTATAGAGACATCCATCCTCTAGAATTAGCTTGCTCCATTCATGCAAGAGTTTCTTGGCAGCAACAGTGAATGTTTTTTATTTAGACTCTCTTATGTTGCCTTGACATCCTCTTTCATCTTCAATATCTTGGAGATCACTGGATCCTCTCTTTGAGCTTTGGAGAGTTTGTCTTAACTTATCCTTGGCAACAATAAATTGTGAGATGGTGAGTCAGTTTCCATGGTGGACATACTGAGCGCTGCAATCCAAGATACATCTTTCCTTTTGGTGGCACAAGCTCCATCCCAGTCTTGCACCACTTCAGATGACAAGTGCTCTGTGCATGTCAAGGGGGATACGCAACAGTGTATCAGCCTCTGTCACGCCGTTGCTATGGACGCGGCATCTTCTTTCCTGCTCATTGCCAGGGGCTTTGTTGGGTCCGGATGAGTGCAGCGCTGACGTCATCGCCGCACGCTCCTCTCTCTCTGATGCACGTCCTGACGCCTGTGGCATGAATCCTGCACCTATGTAGGTCTTTTCAAATCGATCTATCACTGCCCAAGTATAGGTGTTACTCTGTGTGCTCCTGGGTGTGATAGATTGTTTGTACTCTGATTGCCTTATTGTTGCTGAACTCTGCTTGCCTGACTACCCTGCCTGTTAACCCCTAAATTGCTGGATTGATATACCGCTGCTGAACTCTGCTTGTCTGACTGCTGTGCCTGTTAACCCTTAAATTGCTGGATTGATATACTGCTGATGAACTCTGCTTGTCTGACTACTCTGCCTTTTAACCCCTAAATTGCTGGATTAATATACCGCTGCTGAACTCTGCCTGTCTGACCTCTTTGCTTGTTTAACACCTATTGTCCTGGTTTGCCTCTCTGTTGCCAAACCCTGCCTGCCTGACCATGCTATTGGTTTACCCTTGGACTGCTTTACCATTGCCAAACCCTGCCTGCTTGACCATTCTAGTGGTTTACCCTTGGACTGCTTTACCTTTGCCAAACCCTGCCTGGCTTTCACTGATTCCCTGCCTGTTGCCGCTGAAGACCATCCTGCCAGTGGTGAGTGCCGCATACCTCATCTTACAAACTTTCTCTGCTCTGGGATATTCCCTATCATTCCGGTTTGATGCCTGGATAAGAAGACTACTGGCCGAGTTCGGTCTGATAGTGGAGTATCCCACAAGCATTACAGCGTCAATATTTACTTTACCAGGCTGGTATTTGACATTAGTTGGACAATTATCCCACCCAGCAATGGCCAACCCCATTTAGCGTTGCAGTGCTCATGATGTAGGTCAGGGGATTGTTGCCTGTGTAAATCGTAAAGTGTGGAGCATAGAACAGGTAGTCTCTGAATTTTTCACACACTGCCCATTTAAGTGCAAGAAACTCAAGTTTACCACTACTTAGGCAGTAATATCTTTCGGCTGGGGAGAGTGTCCAGGAGCCATACACAATGACCCTTAACTTTCCATACTGATGCAGGTAGAGAATAGCTCCTAGACCCCTTTTCTGATGCAACGGTGTGCAGCGAGAATTAAAGTCTGGGTAGGCTAGAATTGGTGGTTTTGTCAACATGTTGATCAATGTGTCAAGCATTTTCTGGTGCTCTCTTGTACACTCCACAGGGGTTCGGAAAGGCATTTGTGGGCCCTTGGTCTTTCTTCGACTGGGCTGTACTGGAGCCACCCCAGGCTTTTCCTAGAGAAGCTAATAGATAGGCTTGGCCAAACATGAACATTTTTGAATAAATAAGCAATAGTAACTTAGGAAGCCTCCTTACCTTACCAATGGTCTGGGGAGTATGATCTTTGAGTGACAGAACAGCTTCAAGATCTTTGGGATCAAGTTACACAACTTCAGCAGACACAAGACAACCCACATATCTGACTTCACTATGGAAGAGCTCGCATTTTTAAGGCTGAAGTTTGACCCCATAACGTTGGAGGGCTTGGATAACCTTGCAAAGCACTTCCACATGTTCCTCAAAAGACTTGCATAACATAACATGTCATCAAGGTATGGTATGCAACATTCATCCCTGAGGATATCCAGCATTTTCTTAATGCTGCGCTGGAACACTGCAGGTGCATTGGACAGGCCAAATGGAATTCTTACCCATTCATAAAGCCCACAGGGATTTAAAAGCTGTCATGTGCCTGAAATCTTCAGCTATGAAGCCCTGATGGTAAGCATTGTCCTTGGTCAAGAATACTGAACCATGCATAACCCCACAGTGTATCAAGCAAGTCTTAGATTCTCGGCAGTGGGTACCTATCTGGTAAAGTCTTTTTATTGAGTAGACGATAATCTATACACAGGCAGTAGCGAACCATCCTTCTTTCGGACACAGACTACTGGTGCAGAATAAGGGGACTTGGACTTCACAATTCACCCTTTGCCAGGAGATCTTGAATATAGTCCTTGACTTCTTGGAACAAAGGCTTAGGTAATGAAGAGTATGACCACTGCAATGGTATGTTATCTTTGAGATTAACTGACATTTACAAGCTCGGGATGCAACCAAGGTCACTCTTATCATGAGAAAAGGCCATAGACTCTTCATACAGCATATTTCTTACTACCTCCTGCTGTTCCTCACTCATATGGCTGAGATCTACAGGTGGGTGCCACAGTGTCAAAGTTTCTTGAGTAACTATAGTAGTCACACCCTGGGCCCTTACATGTCTTCTGGTTGCTCTGCCTCCAATCCTTTTTTAATTGGCTGAATATTAACAAGAATTCTATTACATGGCAATGTTACATCACATGTGAAGTTGTTTCCGATTGGGACAAATACATAAGGGCTTTGCTGGTTCTGGACTTCAAGGAACGCCTCCCCTATATCCAGTTTTGTTCTGGTTCAAACAGTGCAACTGGGTCAGGTTGATCCATGGTGGGTGGTATTTTACACTTTACCCATGTTACTTGGCCTTCTGGAATAACAATGCCACTCTTTACTTTCAAACGCCCCCGCTGTTCGTTAAGCTCAGGGGTTTGGACAAAGTTTACAAGCGTTCAAGCTTTCTCATTTGACACAGAGATGGCTCCAGATAGCAGGGAGACTAGAGTCGGTACAAGGCACTCGGGTTGCCCCTGAATTAATTCTTCCACTACGTTGAACTCAAGCAGTGGTCTTATAATTGGCAGATGACTTACTAAGAAGGGAACATTGATAAAAAAGATTAGGTTAATTGTTTCCTTGTAAATTAACAGTGATAACAGGCCATCCATAGAATGGAATGAGATCCCCAATTACAGCATACACTTTCAACTTCTCTTTAGTTCCCATGAGTTCAGAAAGAGATCTCATGTTCACAGCCGGTAAATATTCATCTTTCCAAGCACGATCAATGATACTGACTTGAGCTCCAGTGTCAAGCAGAGCACTTACTGCAAGACTGTTGAGGTTTCAGCGCTGCGGAATCTGTTGTCACTCTACAAATACTTGATAATAATAATAATAATAACGCCTTCCTTCCTATTAGGTTGACAAAAGCCTCATTCTTTGTCCTGGAGCAGAGAGAATGGAAGTCTGATAATGCTCTTTCTTGTTATTGGAAGTTTGAATGTTGTACAATGAAATGGTTTTGTGTTTTTCCTTTTCACAGGACCAGATTCAACCTCTGGACTGTCATCATTTGAACTTTGGGACAAGGAGGGCTTGGTCCCTGGTCATCCCATTTCGCATTTCCCATTTTTCCTGCAGGTTGCGTTTCTGGAGGCATCCCCTAGCCAGGTGCCCCTCTTCACCACACTAAAAGCAGTGAGTACAGTTTTGCAGAGCAGTTTCAGCACACTTTAAGCAACCACAGCGTTTTGTTTTTCTGTAGAGGTGGCCGGTTCATGCCATGCTTACAAGTATGCTCAAGCTGTTTGTGTTATGATGAATTTCTCATGGAATCGCTGAAACATGAACTCCTACTACCCTAAAAGTACCATTTATCACTAACTACAATGTAGACCATGGGATAATAAGGAGAATAATAAATAAACACTGACATCTGCTTAAAGCGGATCCCATAATAGGGGACAGTTTAACACGAAAACCGAAATTTGGATTTAAAGGGACAGTCTAGGCCAAAATAAACTTTCATGATTCAGATAGAGCATGTAATTTTAAACAATTTTCCAATTTACTTTTATCACCAATTTTGCTTTGTTCTCTTGGTATTCTTAGTTGAAAGCTTAACCTAGGAGGTTCATATGCTAATTTCTTAGACCTTGAAGCCCACCTCTTTCAGATTGTATTTTAACAGTTTTTCACCACTAGAGGGTGTTAGTTCACGTATTTCATATAGATAACACTGTGATCGTGCACAAGAAGATATCTGGGAGCAGGCACGGATTGGCTAGACTGCAAGTTTGTCAAAAGAACTGAAAAAAGGGGCAGTTTGCAGAGGCTTAGATACAAGATAATCACAGAGGTTAAATGTATATTATTATAACTGTTAAACAAGTGTGAGAGAGAAAGTAAGGGCGCTAAAAAAGCTAAAAATACCACTTAAAGCTGACAGATAAATGTATAATAACCAGGGACTTCAATAGAATATTTGTGTATTTAATATACGATAAAAAATGACAAGAACATAAACTTAAAAGGGACGTCTCCCAAGAAATTGCATAATAAAATGATACAGCATAAAAATATTTCAGCATAAAAATATATAGATAATCTTGGATTTAAAACTGGATTTCAGTAAAACGGCGGATACTATATATAAATCAAAGTTCATTCCTTAGGACCTTGCCGTTTGCGAGATACAGTGTCTATATCTAGAGTCAGATGTCAGATATACAAGTAATCTTGATTGCTGATCTATGTAATATTCCCACAATAGAAAATCTTTACTTCATCTGTGATTTAGTAAGTTAGAAACGTCTATATCTTATCTCAAATACTTGGCGACAACTTTACCAGTGGCTGGTCTCTGTCAGGCAACTCTGTGTGTGCTCCACGAGAATCCGGCGTCTGACGTCACGGTTTCCACCTCGAGGGCTCGCCTCTATTCAGCCAATTGGAACCTCCGTGGGTCCCTGTCTGTTAATCTGCTGTTGTTCGGTCCGGTTCGTAGTAATTGGGTTATAGTTGGAGATTGCTCTTAGTGCTGTGCACGCAACCTCTTTTTCAACTATCCGCCAGGGGATAAAAAGTGAAGTAACAACCCGGGTTGATAATTCTTCTGTGTGATGGTAGTTGTGATGTGATGGTAGTTGATTCTTAGATTATGGTATGTGGTACTAGTTTTTCTACGCGTTTCACTCCTTTCAGAGCTTTATCAAGATAAATTGGGATGGAAAAATGGCTATATATTATGATGTGTATAAATATCTTTTGTAAATAGTATATGATTTGGTTCTATGAAATATTTGACAGTAAAACAATAATAATTGTAATACCACCTTTAAAAAATGGTCGACAATTCTTAATACTACCTTAAGAAAATGGCCAATTAGTAACGGACCAATAGGAATACATACAGGTCTATAAAAGACTTATCTACCTGCCTGAAACTAATTTTGAAAAAGCCCAGAACTGGGTAAAACGCGTTAACATTTTTGAAGCAGCATTTGTAAAAGTGGTGAGTAGGATAGCACCAAGAGTATAATTAAAGACTAAAGTTATCGTATGTGGGGGGCACTAAACTTCATAGCCCGGGTTATAATTGGACTATCATCTACATTGGAATCAATTTTCTTGTAGCTTGCGTGCTGTGAGTACTAAGAGCGAGCATAACATACAAGGTATCGTCATTGTATCAATATTGTTTTCTCCTGGAACTGTCTTAAAATATTTTCAACAGTGTGTGACGTGGCAGAGACAGTCACATGGCTACAAACGGCCAATTGGAGGCATAACGCTGGAAGAAGCGTAAGGAAATAAGTTTGTCAGTACAGGTGTAGTGGGACAGAGGGGTGCACATCTGAATCCAGGACCAACAACCGTAGTGTATTAAGGTACACTAAAGAGTATATACAAACTGCTAAATGTGAAGTTAATTATTAGCACTGTTATACGTTCCACTCGTATTACCAATTACACAAGTCTTCCTACACATTAAGACTGTCTTGGCTCAGAACCTGTATGTATATCCACATTAGGCATCCATTCTAAACTCCAAACAAAGGTGGTTATTTTCAACGTTCTCTAGCGTCTTTTAGCTGTTCCTAAATTATAAATATATTGTTTTCATGTGTTAAGAAGCAAAGCCTTTTTGCCTTTCAATGATTATATGCTTTTTATGCATCGAAAAAAATTATAATTTTTTTTATGTATTGTGAAAAGGGATTTAATACACTCTGAATATACACATTCATTTTAAAGGGAGACGTCCCAATCTTATTGATTATACTATAACAGTTTAGAAATCTGATAGTTTTGGTCCCAATAAATATTGTTTGTACTATACATATTTTGCGTGGGATTTTTTCATACATTTTGGGGATCTTAAGCTTATTCTAGCGCCTTCCTAATATCTTTGTGTATCTAGTATCTGAGTTTACATTTACTACACTAATCCCTTTGGCAGCCATAACTGCAGTTGATGTTGCATGAACAATGTCTTTAGTAAAGATATGATCAGTAGTAATGGATGTATGTGCTGTGCTTGAAGTGTGTGCACTAACACCAACATTACTCTCATTACCATCATTCTGTTGATGAACAGGTGCAGCCATAGTATGAAAATGTTCAACAGAGACAACAATGTCTCCCATATTCAACAGTTTAGTCATACCTCTGTTCTCTGATTCAAATAAGTCTGTACTATACATGAAGGCATTAATGTATTCTAAACAGTCCTAGGGGTTGGTGAAGTGAGCACCTAAATACAAGGCTAAGGTGAAATAAATATATATGGATAATAGTTTGTTTATTCACTTAACATTAAATCCCAATAAAAAATGCACTTAAAACAGTTACACTTAAAATAATAAAATCATGGATCCATGAGTTAGCAAACAGATACATATAAAAACACATTTATATAATCGACATGGGTTTAATTTGCATATATATAAAGATAAAATTGGTAGTATATCCATACTATCAATGTTATCTTTATATATATGCAAACCCAACCCATGTCGATTATACAAATGTATATCCATATTCTCCTGGGGGAAAGCCCTTAAGGGTGATATTGTATAAGGTGCAAATGATAAGAGATCTCACTTGAAAAATAGATATTTATGTGTCCCAAGTGGTATGTCCAATGTGTACGAAGGCAAAATAATGCCTAAATGAGTTATTGTGGAGATCCGGAGCAAGATGTCAAAAAATCCAAAATCCAATGGAGAAAATGATGTGAAAAAATGAAGTCTTGTGAAGAGTGGGGAAAAAAGAACGAAAAAGAAATGCTCTGTGAGAAAGTGAAAAATGTGGAAAGACTGGGAAAAAAAGGTGAAAAAAATAATTAAATGCTGAAAAATATGGTATCCAAAATGTCGTGGTGGACTTCCTATATGTCCTATTAGTAAAATTCCATCTGATGGTGAAAGAAATCCTAAGTGATCCTGTGGAAAACAAAAAAATACAATAGTGCAAAACAGTTTGAACACCTCATTAGGGTATTAAATAGAAGCTTACCAGTTGTATGTCAATGCGTTTTGGCCTTTATCAAGACTATAGAACTGTATTTAGACTGGTAGCTTTTATAGGGGGATTTGGTAGGTTTATTGTGAGTATTTGAGTGCCAACATTAATTAATGCCTTCATGCACAAATTCATCACCATATTTTGCTTACCTTTTGTAAGCTATGCTCTCACCAAAATCAGAACATTGCTTAGTGTGATTCAAGGTATTTATACCATTTGCAGATTCCCTGATTTTGGTGTCCTACATCCCCTTGGTAAAGTGTGTTCCAATTTTGCAAATGTGTAGCGCTATGCAAAAGGAATACAATTTTTAATTTTCCTACAATTTTTATTATTGTTCATGCTCATTTAGAAACCCCTAAGTGCTAATTCCTCCCCTAAAAGCAGTTTTTGAAAAAGATTACAGAATATGTTTGCACTTATTGGTACATTTACATTTGCACAATATGCTTACACTTGCACACTTAGCTAGCATATATCTGCATTCATAGTCTTTACAATTACATATTCCACATTTTGTTTACCCATGCTCCGACTGATAGTAAACACCTAATGTCCCATCCTCTTCATACAAGAATTTTGATACCTAATGTTACAGACCCCTTTGCTGATTATTATTAGGTCTATCATGTACATATTTATTTGGTCTTCACAAATTATGTTGTATATTTGTCATCATCTAAATATGTTGCCCCTATTTTCTATCATTAGCTTATTGTATAATATGCACTTGTACATGTCTATTATATACCTTTTATTTTATATGTAACTTTATATCTGGTTTGTAGATCCATTTTGTGCAGATTTATTTATTATATGTCATGTGGTTCAAAATTGACATTTGTATTTATATTTTTATTTGTATTTATTTTTACATTTTTGTTTTTTTACATCTGATTTTAGATTGATCTTATATTCGTTGCTATATCTGTTTATATATACCATTGATACACCTATCCATGTATACATACATACATTTATATAGCTATGGTGGACCACTTATTTGGAAGCACATTATGTCACAATACTATTTCAAGCACTTACCTCAAAATAATTCTTATACATTTAAATAAGTTTTCAACTAGTGCAAATAGAAACAATCCACTGCATACCCACCCTATAGAGTTAAGATCGACTTCTATTATAACCCATCTAAGCCCACATAAGCCTAAACAAACCAACTACATTAACAAGTGGCTTCAAGAACACAAAGGCAGTAGTGTGTTATCAAGTCTGTACAACATCCAGCATACTTCCGGTATAACCGAAACCAGATATGATGTCACCAAACCGAAACCGGATATGACGTCGAAATAACACGGACAACCGAGTAACAACTTACAGAGTGGTCTGTTTATCAAGGACACTATTATAAATGTATCAATACACACCTTTTCTGACTTTAGCAAAATTTTACACCATTAGGTACCACAGTAAGCTAAGATGAACTATAAGGTAGTAAACGGTATCAATATAACTAGTTACCATTTCCGGTTCTATCTATACCCACAATACACTAACAATAGACAAGAAGTGGGCGGTCTGTAACCCCCGTTTTGGTGTTCAAACACTCACAATAAACCTACCCACTCCCCCTATAAAAGCTACCAGTCTAAATACAGTTCTATAGTCTTGATAAAGGCCTGTTAACAGGCCGAAACGTGTTGACATACAACTGGTAAGCTCCTTTTTAATACTCTTATCAGTTGTTCAAACTGTTTTGCACTATTGTATTTTTTGTTTTCCACAGGATCACTTAGTAAAATTCCATCTGATGGTGAAAGAAATCATAATAGGACAAATAGGAAGTCCACCACAACATTTTGGATACCATATTTTTCAGCATTTAATTATTTTTTTCACCTTTTTTTCCCAGTCTTTCTACATTTTTAAACATTTTATACATATTTTGACATTTTTTCACTTTTTCACAAAGCATTTATTTTTCATTCTTTTTTTCCCTTCATTTTTTTTACATCTTTTTCTCCATTGGATTTTGGATTTTTTCACATCTTGCACCGGATCTCCACAATAACTCATTTAGGCATAATTTTGCCTAAGGACACATTGGACATACCACTTGGGACACATTTTCAAGTGAGATCTCTTATCATTTGCACCTTATACAATATCACCATTAAGGGCTTTCCTCCAGGAGAATACATCCATACTACCAACTTTATCTTTATATATATATCCAAACCCAACCCATGTTGATTATACAAATGTATTTTTTATATTTATCTGTTTGCTGAATAAACAAACTATTATCCATATATATACATTTAACCTTAGCCTTGTATTTAGGCGCTCACTTCACCAACCCCTAGGACTGTTTAGAATACATTAATGCCATCATGTAAAGTACAGACTTATTTCATTCAGAGAACAGAGGTATGGCTAAACTGTTGAATATGGGAGACATTGTGCACCTGTTCATCAACAGAATGATGGTAATGAGAGTAATTTTGGTGTTACATCCATTACTACATCCATTACATCATATCTTTACTAAAGACATTGTTCATTCAACATCATCGGCAACTATGGCTGACAAAGGGGTTAGTGTATTAAATGTAAAACCAGACACTAGATGAACAAAGATATTAGGAGGGCGCTAGAAAAAGCTTAAGATCCCCAAAATGTATGAAAAAATCCCACACAAAATATGTATAGTACAAACAATATTTATTGTGACCGAAACTATCAGATTTCTAAACTGTTATAGTATAATCAATAAGATTGGGACGTCTCCCTTTAAAATGAATGTGTATTAACTCCCTTTTCACAATACATAAAAATATATATATATTTTTTTCAATGCATAAAAAACATATAATCATTGAAAAGCAAAAAGGCTTATCTTATAAAATATTCTATACATTCCAGCAGTATGGGATGTGGACAAGCGCCTACACAGTTCCCTATAGGCTTGAGGGGGGTGATACCACCAATAGAAATCAGCTAAATGAACAGGGACCCCCAAGCGCCTACCCACCGGAGGCAAAGGAAATAGGTGTAACAGTATGTGCAATAAAACCTAATTTATTGCCTATACATATAAAAACTTAATAACTTAATACATACAATAACTTAATAACTTAATACATACAATTCATACAATACATGGATCCATGGAAGATTACAATCAAATTACAATAAAATTACAATAAAATACCAGTTCGGAATAAAACCAGATGTTCAAAGTAAAACCAATGGTAAGTACAAAAAATAGCCTCCTAAATATGAAGTGCAATAGAATTCAGAGATATAAAACAATGTGAACAAGTGGTGTACACGTAAAAAAGTGTAAAAATAAAAATGTCAATCGATTCCAAATCAATGTCAATTAATCCTACACACGATGTGAAAAAATTGGTGAGAAAAATGTAGATTCAAAAAATAGTGAAAAAAATGATGAAAATCCAAAAATTGTGGATACAAAAATGTAAAAAATATATAGTGTATAAGTCAAACTATAGTCACCCAGATCCTGTGGGATCGAATAGAGGTTGAAAGTGTCCAAAATAATTGTGATGTAGTGAAGATGGGAAGATGGAGAAAATGCTGGGCCCACCGGGAGTGAACCAAATGTTCAAACCAAAACAGTGATGATATCCACCTAAAAAACAGAAACAAATATGATGCAGATACCTTCAAATAAGTATTATCTAAATGAAATGCAGCTTACCAATATCAGTCGACGCGTTTCGGCCTTGCTCTAGGCCTTTATCAAGACTGATTTGTTTAGGGATTATGCACCTTTATAAAGGATGTTGTGACCAATGGGTGTCTGAGGATTTTTGCGCCAAAAATAGGCTCTGCCCCCTTTCCGTGTCTCATGAATGTGGGCAATGTTTGTAATACGTTCCTATTCAGATGTCTGATGGGTATGGGCAAACTTTAGTGTTTCTAAAAAATGCTTATAAACATATTCGAAAACGTTGTTTATAAATAGATAGATATAGTGTAACTATAAAGAGTGATGTGTTTAAAAATCAATGTGTTTAAAATGATGTTTAAAATGATGTTTAAGATATTTTATCGAGTGTATAGTATCACTTCCGGTGTTGGCGGTCTGTGATGTCATATCCTGTTTATGAGATCTCTGAGTTGTGATCTAGTGTTTATTAGCTGGATCAGTATGCCATTTAAGGCAGATTTTGGATTAATGTGTGTACAGTCTAAAGGTATAACATATAAAATTCAAAATTTAAAATTTTGAAATAACTTCTGACCAGCTATATTAAGGTGTCTTTGTTACTTCCGGTTTTATCTTGGTTACTTCCGGTTGCGGCAAACCATAATGCTCTTTTCGGTAAAGAACGTAGTGTTCTTTCTGGTGAGGACCATTATCTGGGGCTTGTGGTAAACCATATGTTTCTCAGTAAGGGAGAATAGATAATTTAGGGGTATGTTAAATTAATAGCGTATCTAATATGGTCTTAAGGATAGTCACTTCCGGTTTGCGGCAGTGTAATGGTGCTTCCGGTAAAAACAACGTGACAATGTTTACTTCCGGTTGGGGCGATACAGTAGATATTCCTATCTGTCATAATCAAGGGGACTCTAATAGATCATGGTGCAGTATAAAGGTCACTTTGGCAATGAAATATATAAGGAACCATGAATAAAAAAAACATAGATACATAAGTCAAACAGTATTGTATTATTATGTTCATAGAGGGGATGAATAATTAGATTCCTAATTGTTGGAATAACTAGATTCCTAATTATTGGAAATAAGATAATTTCTAAGTAGATAAGGAATTGGTATTGCTTATGTTATCGGTACAATATATACAGATATATGAAGATTGTTGAATCTAAACAGTAGAGCCAACCATTATACAACCACAGACTTACAAGGGGGGGGGGGTTGATTCTATATCCTATGTGATGTAGATGTCGTTTAATCTGACTAGGGCAGTGATGTCACTTTCAGTGGTATGTCAAATCTGACATTGCTGGATACAATAATAATAGGTAAATTGGGCCAAATGAATTGGTGTCATACCTGCTTTTAAAATATATGACTGAGAGCAACTTATGCCACTGCTAATATATATATATATATATATATATATATATATATATATATATATATATATATAGCTCGTGACATCACGCCATAGATCTCCAACTCTATTGGTGGTTAGTAAATCACGGTGATGGAGGCGTAGAACAATGGTAATTCAGTGGAATTTCCGAAAACATGTTGATGTGGTGTTTGCAAAGGTGCTTATATGAATGTCTATATGTGTCCAAAGTTATATGGTGATGGAAGGGGATTAGTTTCTTCTTGAGGGAGAAAGACTGGCTATATATACATCTTAATGGTGGTATCAGAGAGGTTGTATTGCCTTTAAGTTTTAGTTTTTAGAGAGAGGATGACCATATTACCAAAAGACTAGACGGCTCAACGTTGCTCAGAAAGAAGAGGCTTAGTAGATGTGGAAAGGTACCACATGATATGTTTAGCCCTTACACTTTGGATTTAGAACTAGGTATTAGTTTGTATATAAACCATAAACATGAACTTGGTGTCTATGACAAGTAACTATAATAAGTCAGATTTTGTTACAGATCTATAATAGACCATAGTATACAAATGTTTTGAATATACAGATATTAAGACATTATGTCATTTTAAAAGGTGGGAGAAGTCATCTTTATTATTAAGTCCCTTAGGGTGGAGACAGTCCAGAGTGAAAATCCATTTGGATTCTGTAATTAGTAATTTCTTTTCAAAGTTACCTCCTCTCCATCCTTTAATGACTTTTTGGATACCCATAAAGGTTAAATCTTTGATGTTCCCATTATGTTTCAATGTAAAATGTTTATAAAGGGATGTTTCCATATTGCATTTTTCAATTAGCAACAGATGTTCGCGTATTCTGTCCCTGAGGGGTCTCGTCGTTTGGCTCACATATTGTAGGCCGCACGGACATTGTAACATATATACAATCCCTTTATCTTGACAACGTATCATGTCATGAATCTTATGAGTTACCCCTGTATTATGGCATTTGAATGTTTTTGATTTTAATCCCCATTTGCATGCCTTACAGGACAGACAAGGGAAAAAACCTTTAATGTTCTTTCCAAAGACATCTTTCAGTCTGCCTGGATCTTTCTTACATATACTCGGTGCGATCTTATTTCTTAAATTTTTGATTTTTCTGTATATGAATTTTGGTCTAGAGGGTAATTTCTCACCGATTAGGTCATCCTCCTTTAGGAGTGCCCAGTGTTTATTGAAAATTTTCTCAATAATATCTCTGTTTTGACTGTATTTCATAACCATTGGGATATCTAGAAGATCATTATTTTCTTCCTTTTATTTTATTTTGTACTTAGTTAAATCGGTGCGTTTCATTTTGTCTATTTCCGATATTTCTTTATCCAACAGCTCTTCGGTGTATCCTCTCTCTAGGATTTTTGATTTAATTATCTGAGATTGTTCTTCCCATTTCACATGTGTTGAGCAGTTCTTTCTCATCCTCAGCAATTGTCCTTTTGGTATGTTCTTCTTCCAGGTGTTGTGATGACAACTCGTCATGTGGATATAGTTGTTACTATCCACATCTTTGAAGTATGTGGAGGTCTCGATCTTGCCGTTATTAATTAATTAATTAATTATTATTATTTGAAGATAAAAATTAATAACGGCAAGATCGAGACCTCCACATACTTCAGTATGTTCAGTACATATTCAGTACATATTCAGTAACAAAGACACCTTAATATAGCTGGTCAGAAGTTATTTCAAAATTTTAAATTTTATATGTTATACCTTTTGACTGTACACACATTAATCCAAAATCTGCCTTAAATGGCATACTGATCCAGCTAATAAACACTAGATCACAACTCAGAGATCTCATAAACAGGATATGACATCACAGACCGCCAACACCGGAAGTGATACTATACACTCGATAAAATATCTTAAACATCATCTTAAACATCATTTTAAACACATCAATTTTTAAACACATCACTCTTTATAGTTACACTATATCTATCTATTTATAAACAACGTTTTCGAATATGTTTATAAGCATTTTTTAGAAACACTAAAGTTTGCCCATACCCATCAGACATCTGAATAGGAACGTATTACAAACATTGCCCACATTCATGAGACACGGAAAGGGGGCGGAGCCTATTTTTGGCGCAAAAATCCTCAGACACCCATTGGTCACAACATCCTTTATAAAGGTGCATAATCCCTAAACAAATCAGTCTTGATAAAGGCCTAGAGCAAGGCCGAAACACGTCGACTGATATTGGTAAGCTGCATTTCATTTAGATAATACTTATTTGAAGGTATCTGCACCATATTTGTTTCTGTTTTTTAGGTGGATATCATCACTGTTTTGGTTTGAACATTTGTTTCACTCCCGGTGGGCCCAGCATTTTCTCCATCTTCCCATCTTCACTATATCACAATTATTTTGGACACTTTCAACCTCTATTCGATCCCACAGGATCTGGGTGACTATAGTTTGACTTATACACTATATATTTTTTACATTTTTGTATCCACAATTTTTGGATTTTCATCATTTTTTTCACTATTTTTTGAATCTACATTTTTCTCACCAATTTTTTCACATCGTGTGTAGGATTAATTGACATTGATTTGGAATCGATTGACATTTTTATTTTTTACACTTTTTTACTTGTACACCACTTGTTCACATTGTTGTATATCTCTGAATTCTATTGCACTTCATATTTAGGAGGCTATTTTTTGTACTTACCATTGGTTTTACTTTGAACATCTGGTTTTATTCCGAACTGTTATTTTATTGTAATTTTATTGTAATTTGATTGTAATCTTCCATGGATCCATGTATTGTATGAATTGTATGTATTAAGTTATTAAGTTATTGTATGTATTAAGTTATTAAGTTTTTATATGTATAGGCAATAAATTAGGTTTTATTGCACATACTGTTACACCTATTTCCTTTGCCTCCGGTGGGTAGGCGCTTGGGGGTCCCTGTTCATTTAGCTGATTTCTATACATTCCAGCATCTAGTTCTGAAATGTCCCTGTCTGGTACTGGACCTATGCTATGGGCGATCTGAAACAGTTCATCAGCGGACAAATTGAGAAGCTTCTTTCTGATATCCCACACCAAACTCTTCCGTACCTTATCTGACATGACGACACTTCTCACGATCCCTCACGTCACTTTCACAAGCCAGCCAGGCCACTCCTTTCACAAACAATCTTTCTTGATCACAGCCACTGTATTTATGCTTTGTTGGTACCAAAGATCATAATTTTGAGACCCGGCGTCCTGAAATCAAGCACCGATCCCAGGAATGAGCCCCCAAGAATCTGTTACAAACCCCAATTATGAGGCCAGTAATCAGATTAATTGTTACCTGTTAAAACAGGAAATCATAAGGAGAATGGGTGTGTACTTCACAGAATCCTCAATCGTTATATTTATTAAATATATATTTGTTTGCAATTGTATTTAAACAATAAAATGTATCTATACAAGGATTCTGTGAATGCCATACATAACAGGATATGTAATAAATATTTTCTAATAGAAGACAATAATGTATCTGAGATTATCTGCATATAAAGTACATTTAACTGTAAATAACTAACTTTATGTCAGACAGTGTTGTTACCAATACACATTTTATATTAACATTAAACATCAATATAGCATTCAACACCATAGAATACTGTATTAATAAAATGATTTTAAACGTAATTGGAATGAATACTGCATTAATACTAGGGATGGGTGAATGTTTCTCAAAATTCGAAAAATGAAAATAATTTTAACACATTAGTTCGTTTGAAACGAATTTCGAATGTATACATAACATTCTAACATTCGATTTTCGATTCGGTTTCAAATTTTATGATTACATTCGAAAATATTCTTTTCGAAAAATTTGAATTTATATTTGTAATAGTATTTCTAATGCTTTCTTTAAATGTAATATTCGAATTATGCAATATTCGAATTAAAAAAATTCGAATTTATATGTTTGTAATAGTATTTCTAATGCTTTCTTTAAATGTAATATTCAAATTATGCAATATTCGAATTCGAAAATTTCGAATTTATATGTTTGTAATAGTATTTCTAATGCTTTCTTTAAATGTAATATTCAAATTATGCAATATTCGAATTTGAAAAATTTGAACTTATATGTTTGTAATAGTATATCTAATGCTTTCTTTAAATGTAATATTCGAATTATGCAATATTCTTTATAGAAACATTCAAAATTATATATTTGTATCTATTATGTATCAGTTTACTAGATTCCCTCCCTACCACATGAACTATTGAACTTCTGAATAGTATTTGTTAAATAGAATGTTAAATTCGAAATTTCGAATGTGGACATTCAATATAATTATAAACATTCGAATTCGAAAGTGACATTCGAAAACTGTAAATAGCATTCGATTATAGAATTTTTAAGAATATTTGTTCTTATCAACATACTGATTTATAATTCGAATTTCGGTAATAACATTCGTTCTAGCATTCGAAATTCGAAAATTTACACATTCGCCCATCCCTAATTAATACAATAATTTAAAAGTAACTGCAATGAATACTACATCGATAAAATAATTTAGAAGTAACTGGAGCCTTACAATCTTATTTTGATTATCTCAGACATATTTACAGATGAAATATAGAATGGAAAAGAAGGCGCCACCATAGTGTACGATCAGTGGATACAGACAAGCTTCAGATGCGCATGAAAAACTGGTACTTGCAAGCTCCCTGACACTTGAGAAGTGTCACAAACGCCTTCTGGAACTTTATGAGTCGTCCAGCTGACTCCCACCACCGTCCTTATAGGCCCGTTCTATGGGGTATTCGGATGGATGCCGTATGTTTTATTGCACATACTGTTACACCTATTTCCTTTGCCTCCGGTGGGTAGGCGCTTGGGGGTCCCTGTTCATTTAGCTGATTTCTATACATTCCAGCATCTAGTTCTGAAATGTCCCTGTCTGGTACTGGACCTATGCTATGGGCGATCTGAAACAGTTCATCAGCGGACAAATTGAGAAGCTTCTTTCTGATATCCCACACCAAACTCTTCCGTACCTTATCTGACATGACGACACTTCTCACGATCCCTCACGTCACTTTCACAAGCCAGCCAGGCCACTCCTTTCACAAACAATCTTTCTTGATCACAGCCACTGTATTTATGCTTTGTTGGTACCAAAGATCATAATTTTGAGACCCGGCGTCCTGAAATCAAGCACCGATCCCAGGAATGAGCCCCCAAGAATCTGTTACAAACCCCAATTATGAGGCCAGTAATCAGATTAATTGTTACCTGTTAAAACAGGAAATCATAAGGAGAATGGGTGTGTACTTCACAGAATCCTCAATCGTTATATTTATTAAATATATATTTGTTTGCAATTGTATTTAAACAATAAAATGTATCTATACAAGGATTCTGTGAATGCCATACATAACAGGATATGTAATAAATATTTTCTAATAGAAGACAATAATGTATCTGAGATTATCTGCATATAAAGTACATTTAACTGTAAATAACTAACTTTATGTCAGACAGTGTTGTTACCAATACACATTTTATATTAACATTAACATTAAACATCAATATAGCATTCAACACCATAGAATACTGTATTAATAAAATGATTTTAAACGTAATTGGAATGAATACTGCATTAATACTAGGGATGGGTGAATGTTTCTCAAAATTCGAAAAATTAAAATAATTTTAACACATTAGTTCGTTTGAAACGAATTTCGAATGTATACATAACATTCTAACATTCGATTTTCGATTCGGTTTCAAATTTTATGATTACATTCGAAAATATTCTTTTCGAAAAATTTGAATTTATATTTGTAATAGTATTTCTAATGCTTTCTTTAAATGTAATATTCGAATTATGCAATATTCGAATTAAAAAAATTCGAATTTATATGTTTGTAATAGTATTTCTAATGCTTTCTTTAAATGTAATATTCAAATTATGCAATATTCGAATTCGAAAATTTCGAATTTATATGTTTGTAATAGTATTTCTAATGCTTTCTTTAAATGTAATATTCAAATTATGCAATATTCGAATTTGAAAAATTTGAACTTATATGTTTGTAATAGTATATCTAATGCTTTCTTTAAATGTAATATTCGAATTATGCAATATTCTTTATAGAAACATTCAAAATTATATATTTGTATCTATTATGTATCAGTTTACTAGATTCCCTCCCTACCACATGAACTATTGAACTTCTGAATAGTATTTGTTAAATAGAATGTTAAATTCGAAATTTCGAATGTGGACATTCAATATAATTATAAACATTCGAATTCGAAAGTGACATTCGAAAACTGTAAATAGCATTCGATTATAGAATTTTTAAGAATATTTGTTCTTATCAACATACTGATTTATAATTCGAATTTCGGTAATAACATTCGTTCTAGCATTCGAAATTCGAAAATTTACACATTCGCCCATCCCTAATTAATACAATAATTTAAAAGTAACTGCAATGAATACTACATCGATAAAATAATTTAGAAGTAACTGGAGCCTTACAATCTTATTTTGATTATCTCAGACATATTTACAGATGAAATATAGAATGGAAAAGAAGGCGCCACCATAGTGTACGATCAGTGGATACAGACAAGCTTCAGATGCGCATGAAAAACTGGTACTTGCAAGCTCCCTGACACTTGAGAAGTGTCACAAACGCCTTCTGGAACTTTATGAGTCGTCCAGCTGACTCCCACCACCGTCCTTATAGGCCCGTTCTATGGGGTATTCGGATGGATGCCGGATAACTTGTTCTCCCGGTCGTAATCTGCTTTCTCAGGGTACAATCTTTAGTTGGAGATAGCCAAACCCGGTCGGCTCTTGTGTGCAGTTGGGACCGTATAGTGCCGTAAACAGCACACTCCAAAATATATGAATACAACTGCTAGAATTAGATAAAATAAAGTTCGTGGATCCAACGTCTTATAAAACTTAACTTTATTTTATAATATAACACAACGTTTCTCGGTCTTGAATGACCGTTTCATCAGGTGTATATTTGATATACACCTGATGAAACGGTCATTCACGTTGGATCCACGAACTTTATTTTATCTAATTATAGCAGTTGTATTCATATATTTTTTAAATATCTACTTAGAAATGCTTAGAACATACTCACCTATGTACATATTTACAGTAAATACATAGTTAAACACTTTACTATAGTTAAACACTTTACTATTAAAAGTAAATATTGTATAAATATAATTTTTCATGTTGTCCCCTACTTGATTTCAAAGGGTTCCAATACAATGATATATATAGTCACGGAGGTATATAAGTAAAATTCTATTTACTACTTCAACTAAGTACATATACTATTAAACCATTTAATATGCACAAAGTGCGGGCCTGAGACCTAAATATTGTTCTGTATTTAAGTATACTGAGCTGTATTGCTACAGTTTAACCTTTAGTGGAGCAATAACATTTGCGCTATACTTTGCAATCTCTGATATTTGTTTTGTGTAGTAATCTAGCCAAAGTGCTGGAGCACAATTCTAACATATTAATTATCTTAAGAGCTACAAAGTAACTATTGACTGACCATTGCTACTGTTACTTAGTGATTGGATCAACATCTGTGCTAAGTTTTGCACTCTGAGAAATGTTGTTCATAATAATAGCCCAGCAAATGTGTTGTGTAGGTGTATAATTCTAACTACATGAGTTACTAAGTCACTATTGATAAAGGGTTACCATTTGTAGACTCAATTTGTGTTTTGATATTTAATATTAGTGACTTACATAAATATAGTATATTCATTGCCATAGACACAAGTTATATGGTAACAGTTTAACTGCAACTATACCGCAATAAGGCCAACCAACCTGATCACCTGGCTATAATATCAGCCAGTAACTTTATAATTTGTGTTATTAGATCACCTCAGGAGCACAGCTACATGTGCAGTAATTCTTCTAGAGTTATACAGTTACAATTTATTTAATGTTGTAACTCAGTTACAATATTAGTATAATATTCAATATCTTTTTATACTTGGTTACACCATAGCCCAGCAATACGTGTGGGCCTGATACTGGAATTATAATGATGAACTAAAGTTCACAGAACTGCATAGCTACTTGTATAAAAGAATATTCAGCAATAGCGCAGGGAATTTAGGCGAACTATTAGGTGAATAGGAGAATTAGCAGATATTGGAATAGACCTGTATGTCATAGACACAACATATTTGGTGTATTATCTGTTCCAATATTTTTTACGTGCCTTTTACTATTCTTGGCTATCCAGTCAATGATATTTAGGACCTTAGATGCCAGATCATTGTTTTCAACATTCCCTGGTTTTTAAATTATCTAATAAAGTTGTTATGTTTTAATGTGTACCTGTGTTCAAAGTTACACCAACACCTTATACTTATGACGTATATTTATTTCTAGGAATTCAGAGAGTGCTGTAAGTGTATTATTTCTTCAATCAGTGGTAACCTTTCCACCTATTGCTAGTGAATCAAATATATATATATATATATATATATATATATATATATATACACACACTGTAAAATATGTCTTTTTATGTATGCATTTATATTTATGTGTTTATATCTGTATATATGCCTTTAAATACAGATATACAAATATAAATACATAAATACATATGTACACACATATATACACACACATATATATATATATATATATTTATATATATATATATATATATATATATATATATATATATATATATACATATATATATATATATATATATATATATATATATATATATATATATATATATATATATATTTAGACATGTATATGTTATACATATTTAAACATGTATATGTTTTATCTCTATTTTTAAGCCCTTTGCAGCCATTTTTTCTCTAACACCTGAGACCTCATATCTTGGAGCCCCCAAAACTTTTTATTGCAATTTTTTAAAAATAATTTTTATTAGATAGTGTTATTGAGTGTAACTGTACATTTAAATGTAATTTTTATGTGGTTTTGTCAACTTTTTTTTTTTTTTTTTTTTTTTTTTAAAGAATTTTTATTGAAGTTTCAGAAAGAACAGAGAATACAGAATACAACAACATTTGCCCAATCGTAGAATAAATATTAGAATACAACATAAGAATTGTGACATCTATCATATCTGTTAGGTCAATAGAGGCGTAACTGAGCTATATATCAAGGTAAGTCACACATTTTTAGGGCTCAGAGGTATAAACATAATCATAACAATACAATAAGACTAGCCCTATCATGTAAAGACCCATGTTGTATCTAGGAAAGTATCCAAAATATAAATGGGCAAACTGGGAGGAAACTTCATTTTATATTTTAATAATTGTAAACTGGTCTCCACATCACCAGGATGAATATAGTGGGGAGTTCTGCAATGATGTGGGGAGTTAGCTTTGAAAGTGACCACAGAGAGGTCGTAGAACACTGGAAGGAAGAGGGATTACAGTGGGCAAGAGCCACTCGAATTGTGGGAGAGGGAGGAGGAGGGGGAGGAAAAAGTAGGGGGGGGGGGCGAACCCCACTTTGGCAAGGTTGCAGTATGGGTTTATTTATATGTCTATGTGTGCCATATATGTACAGGACTATGGCTAAGATAGGGAACTATGAGAGGCATCTTATGCATTATGTGTATCTATGGTGTGAGGGTACAGTGATTCTGGTTGCGCAGCCTCTGAGATCAAGTACAGGGGTAATATTATGTTGGCTCATGGAGCTAGGAAGGGTGGAGGGTTGGGCTTAGGGAATACAGACTATTAATAATACGCTTTGTGCGGGGAGCAGGTTTTCAGTGTTTTTAGTTGTGACTGATTAGTGAATCAGTTATTATACCGGGTATAATTTAGGGCCCAATTCCTAGAAGGGTATGTAGAGCTGAAATAGGGACTAATAGAATATTGTTTAACTACTATCTCAAGACTAAGTCTGTATGCATGTGATGGCTAAATCCGGGTTATAGGAGTTTATGAGGGCTGAATTGTATAATTGTAGGAGGCTATGATTACCACTTGCTTCAAAAGATGTAGGGGTATTCTCTGGAGGAAGCCAGGCAACTCACATATAAACATGTTCCAGTGCATGTGACCGAGGGATAAAACAATGAGTTAGCTGTCTCAATAAATATGTACTGTACTAGATACATAGATTAAATATAGAAACTCCCTTAGGACATATTATAAACCTGCAGCCTGTGAGAACAGAGAACTATACAGTAAATATTAGAAGTGACACAAAAGAGCACCATTAGTAATTAAGATATAACAGTATGAGCTGTGAAATATACAATAGACCTAACTGTCCCATTAAAACATGTCAGAAGCATCAGGCCAAGGGGACCAAGCTCCAGAATATTCTAAGTTATGTCATAGATGATAGAAATAGAGTGTGCTAACAATACATATATTAAACAAATGTGAACCCGGTTAACAGTAATAGTAGCTTAAAGATCTATGTGGCCATGGGATTATTCATAAACATATGTCAGACCTGGGTAACAGTTGCTGGGTAATTTAATAACGTTGCATGCTCGTGTCTGATTTGTATCTCAGAATTAGGCCTTATATAGCGTTTAGTTAAAGTGAGTAACTGAGATCATTGATGTGGAAAGTTTTTAACAGAAAAACAGCCGTGGTCAAAATAAAGGTCCCAAACTGTCCGGGTGGACATTTGCATCCGACCTGTTAGTCTTCATAAACGTCCCTTAAGACCAGCGAGTCTCTATAAAGTCTGTGGCTGCTGTAGTCGGCCATAACGATAAGTATGTATGTTCTAATATATGTTCTAATATATTGCAGCCGGGGTACGTGCACATAGATCACACTCATGGTGTGAGATATCACCAGGCAAGCTGTGACACAGAACAGAAGGGGGCTCAACTCACGAATCTAAAGATGCGCTCCAGGTCGTGATGAACCTCGGCAAGAACCATCTCCTAGCCCACTCCTGTGGCCGGTGCTGCTCCCGACTTTAACATCTGCCCTGGGGTGAAGTAGACATGTGACCAGACAAGACGGTCTCTCCCGGTATCACCGAGACCTAAGGCTAGGAAAGCAGATGCATTCACCCATCCGGAAAGCGGAGAGCTCAAGACAGGACCACCGATCAGCTTACCCGATATAGCTCTCATGCGATCCTCCAGGTAGGTGCGGATAACAAGTCCCAAGTCGGGCAGTGTCAGACTGTGGCGATATCTCTCCTCACTCCGATCGGGAAGACTCTTATCTGTCCATTCTGGGACTTTAGCTGCTTTCCGTGGGGCAGTGAGATCTGAAGTGTGTGAGAGCTGGATATCAATAGCCGCAGAGGTTCCTAATGCTTCAGCGCCATCTTGTCTGCTGCATGTAGTGGGGAACAGGTCAGAGAGTTGCTTAATCAATAAGCTCATATCCAAAAAATGATTTTCTAGGATCACATTGACCCGATCCTCAAACCGGTTCAGCGCGGCATCAAGTGTCATTTGGTTGTTTTTAAGGAAGGGACCCTCCATAAGTGTTAGAAAGATGACACCTTCACTAGATCCTTAGGATATTTAGGCCTCAGATCACCATGTCATTGGTATAACCCCAAACAGCTACCGATTGTAAATATGTTCTTAGCAGAGTTGACAGGTATGATCACTCTCCGTTTCTGCGAAGTTTAAAGATATAGGTTGCCAGAGAATTATGCATTCATCTATCTTAAATTATTTAGAGCAGAGGAGCTCCATGAAAACACGTCTGCTCTCTTAGTTAGATGGCTCCGCCCCCCTTGTCAACTTTTTAAGTTTAATAATGAACTAAAGCTCTGGATTCACTTTATCCAGATACACATTAAATTAAATTGTGCTTGAGCGTTTACTTCCATGCTACTTCTGACTTGTGAAAAGAGCCTCAATAAACCCTAATCTAGCCTTTTATGGGGAAAATTATTTTGAGTTTAATGCCCCATTACAACTCTTTCAGCAAGTTAATAAGAGTAAAGTTCCTTAAAGATTATTTTAATTATTTTAAGTCATAATGACAATGGAGAATTGGAACATCATAATTATGCACAAAATCCTCAAGACAATAGGTGATAATCATGCCAGTGTTTATTGATCATTATTTTTAGAGTGATCCTATCTTATAAATATCACACACAATAATTTTCGCAATATAATATGTGAGCAAAATTTCTGCAGATGGTGTTAATGGTGGCCTATTTTAACAAAAGGTATGTCAATCAATATGTTCCTTAGTACAAAGTAAAAGTAAGAAATTAGGTGTGTTTTTTCTCTTTTTAATTTGTATTTTTCTCTCTCCTGACTAATAAATAACCAGATTGGTAAGGCGAACAAAGGTATTTTAATGTTATAAAATCTTTAGAAATAAGCAATCCGGTATTCCAAAATCCAAGCTTATTCTAAATTCCATTTTACTTATTTTTTATTTTTAAATAAAATTCTCAAAAATTAATATTTTTCCGTGCATGTAAGTCATAATCGTTTCTGCCTGTGTCTGTTTTTTATTGTTTTGTTTTTTTGTATTCTAAAATAGCAAATATCACCTTTCTGATTTTAGTACTGTACTATCTTTCTGAGGGTGCTATGTCTACAAAAGTATTAAAAGTTATATAAAACTACCTTTAGATTACATATATAAACTGTATTATGACATTTAAATATTGCTGAAAAGACATAAGATACTGATCTAAATTACAAATGGTTTGCTTAAATTACCGCGCAATATACCAATATCACACCGTGTTAAATTTTACTCATATTACAAGTTGAAAGTAAATGTGAACGCGAGAGCGCAATCACATTTTACACTCGTCAGATTAGGGTGACTGAAGACTAGGGATGGGTGAATGTTTTGAAAAATTTGAAATTTAAAACAAATTTCGATACATCTGTTCATTCGTTCAAATCAAATTTTAATCAAATAATCAAATATGTAGCTATGTATTTTACATCAAAATAAAAAATATTACTAACATTCAATTTAAAATTCATTTTATGCAAATATTTGTTATAGTATTTGTAATCTACAGCTATCTCTTATAAATGTAATATTCAAATTCGAAATAGTATTTCTAATCTACATTTATCTTTAATAAATGTAATATTCAAAATTGAAATCAACATTCGAAATAGAAAGTTACATTCAAAATAGAAAGTTACATTCGAAATCAAAACCAAAATTCAAAATAGAAAATTACGTTAAAAAAATGGAAATAAAATTAGATTTTTGAATTTAAAGAATATTCGTTCTTATCAACATTCGATATTCCAAATCGAATTTGACAAAAAAAGTAATTCTACCATTAGAATTTAATAACTTTCGCCCATTCCTACTGTAAACCCGGTGTAAATGGTAGGGGTGAAAAAAAATGCATCAAACCAAACATTAATACATTTAAAAATACACTTACATTCATATAAACTCTATCCGATAAAAAAATATTCATCTAAAAAAATAAAGTTATAATGGTTTAAAGTTATATGGTGTATGACAAGGTGTTTGATTGCAAACTTATATTATATATATATATACACACCCACACACATATTTATATATACAGTATATATAAATACATATATACACATGTATACACACACACAGATATATATATATATACATACATATACACACACTTTGCAGCCCTCAAGTACCTGAAAACATACATATTTCCCATTATAATATTTAATAATGTGTTTTAATATACTGTAAATATTTTACATTATATTTTTTTTCACATAGGCAAAAATGTTCATTTTATTTTTAAATATGTATTCCTATATAGCAAAATTAATTTAAATTATGGTGGAGATAAAAGCATGAGATTAAAATTATTATTATTATTATTATTATTATTATTATTATTATTGGTTATTTGTAGAGCGCCAACAGATTCTGCAGTGCTAAAATCCTCCATTTCATAACAATAAGAGCAATAGAATTATAGCACAGGTAATCTGCACATCTAGGCAATTGTCCCCACTTTCCTTACATCACAAATACCCTGTATACATTGTTACCAATGCACCAGAGGAGGAGGGTAGGATATGCAAATTAGATATGCAATATGTCAGGCTTTTCTCTTCTGATAGTGTGTTAAAACACAGCAGTCCCCTATTGGGGTAAGTGCACATTTTAAAGATGGAAATATTACAAAATCAAAACATTTTCTGATCCCAAGCAGTTTGGAAAAATTGTGTTCTACCTGTATTATTAAACAATATTACGTAGTAAAGTAGAAAAAATAGGCTATTGTAACAATTATAGCCTGCTGTATGTTTATGATTTATTTAGCTGTTGTATGAACTGTAAAATGTATAGTTGATAAAAAAGATGTTTCTAATGACATATATTTGTAATGCCTAAGCAAGATATATTTAAATAGATAAAGAGATTTAGAAGCATTAAGGACAAACATATTTAAAAATCATATCATACAGATATGTATAGCAAGAAAAAAAAATCAGGGGCTGCTAAAAATCTACTTTTTTCAAAAACGTATGCAAAAAAAAATGTCTCACAAGGTTATATTGTAAAAAATAATTCTTTCATGATTCAGATAGAGCATGCAATTGTAAGCAACTTTCTATTTACTCCTATTATCAATTTTTCTTCATTCTATTGGTGTGGTTTTTTTTAAAAAAAAAAAGCAGAAATGTAAGGTTAGGAGCCGGCCCATTTTTGGTTCAACACCTGGGTAGCGCTTGCTGATTGGTAGCTTCATTTAGCCACCAATCAGCAAGCGCTACACAGGTGCTGAAACAAAAATGGTCCAGCTCTTATGCTTACTTTCCTGTTTTTTCAAATAAAGAAAACAAAAGAATAAAGAAAATTTGATAATAGGAGTACATTAGAAAGACGATTAAAACTGCATGCTCTATCTGAATCGTGAAAGAAAAAATTTGGGTTTTGTGTCCCTTTAACACATAAATATAAATGTATGTAAGCACATACATATATATTTACAGGGAATACACAGTTCCCCATAGACCACAATGTAAAGGCACTTTCAGTGCTGTTTTTCTTCTAGCAACTCATCCGCCAACTTTGAAGCATGATGGTGGAAGCCTAAAACTTTAGTTAAAAATCTAAAATATACTTTTTTAGGGGGCCAATTTGGGCACTTTTGGAAAATTAACCAAAGATCTGATCTCTGTTTAATGTTTGAAGCTCGCAGTAGCAATAACCAGCCACTTGTAATGGCTGGTTATTTATCATGCGCCCATAAACAGGCGACATTGCTCCCTTCTGCTTTGACATTTTCCCCCAACTCTGAGGGTTAGTTTTTTCCAGCAAGACAATGCTTCATGCCGCACAGCCAGGTCAATCAAGGTGTGGATGTAGGACCACCAGATAAAGACCCTGTCATGGCCAGCCCAATCTGAACCCCATTAAAAACCTCTGGAATGTGATCAAGAAGAAGATGGATGGACACAAGCTGTCAAACAAAGCCAAGCTGCTTGAATTTGTATGCCAGGAGTGGCATAAAGTCACCCAACAGCAATGTAAAAGACTGATGGAGAACATGCCAAGACGCATGGAAGCTGTGATTGAAAATAAGGGTTATTGCACCAAATATTGATTTCTGTACTCTTGCTACATTAAAACATTAGTATTGTATTGGTTAAAAACGAATATGAACTTGTTTTCTTTGCACTATTTGAAGTCTTTTTTTTATTTTTTGACCAGTTGTCACGTTCTATTTGAAATTTGGGAGAAATGTCAAAGTTTAAAGAATAAAACAAAAATGTGAATTTTACTCAAACAAATACCATATATATATATATGTAGATATTTGCTAATGTTTTATATGTGTATATATGTATTTACAGACATATATAAACATAAATATATATGAACACACATATAGACATGACATATGTTATTTGTATTTCTAAATAGATAATCCTATATAAATATATATATATATATATATATATATATACCTATATATAATCATGTATAAATATATATTTATTTGTTTTAAAAACCATCAGATATATGTAGAGATATTTATTTATGACTAAATATAACATATTCCGTTATGTAAAGAACACTGGAATATCAAATATTCATAATTTCATGTTGGGGTTGTGCTCATGAGAATATGCAATCAGGTTTGTGTGATAGTGGGGTGTTTTTTCCCCACTTTTTCTTTGCTATTGATTTCTATAGGGGGAATGCAAAAACTTGTAATCTAGCCCTAAATGTATTATGTAAATGTGTATTTCGAGCCGGTAATCCACTCCACAGTTTGGATGTGGCAGAGAATTGTAGGTGAGGAATCTGGTTCAGGTTTTCCCTACAAGTTATTGTTTTCTCACCTGCAGCTAATTAAGGTACATTAACTACTGTTGAATAATGAGTGCTGAGGCTGCTAGTTGGAACCTGTATGAGAAAGACAGAGGATATAGAGTTGTGCTGTTGTCTAGAGGTTCTAGGCCTGTGAGGTTTGAAATCTGTTTGTAATTTTGTAGTTATGTGGAAAAGTCACACAAATGTAGTTAGAGATACTTTCTGTTTAGTAAGCTCCATTGTGCCAGGATTTATTTTGTTTATGATAAAACTGTATTCCTGCAAATTGTCTGTGAATAAGCAGGCAAAGGCTTTTACATCTAATCCAGTGTGTTTGGAGTGTTTCAGCTGTGAAGACTGTGGGGCTGATTTATCAAAGTCTGGCGGACATGATACGCTGTAGCGTATCATGTCCGACAGACATCGCTGAATGCAGACAGCATGTGCTGTTGGCATTTAACATTACACAAGCAGTTCTACTTAACTGCATGTGCAATACCGCCCCCTGCAGATTTGCAGCCACTAGCATGGGGTGTCAATCAACCCAATCATATAGGATCAGGCGGACTGATGTCCGCAGCCTCAGAGGCAGCGGACCAGTTAAGGAGCAGCAGTCTTAAGACTGCCGCTTCAAAACTGCTGTTTCTGGCGAGGAACTATTTAGCAATAGTTGATTATATAATGTTCTCAGATAAAGAACCTGTCTGCCCGTACTAGCATTTATTACTACTTGTTTGCCATCCCTGGTTTTGTGAGAACAATACTGCAAAAGCAGGGCCTGTCAATCACCCAGGGCAAATGCGTTCAGGGGGTAACTCCACCTCACAGGTGTTAGAAAGGTTCAGACATCACTGTTCTTAACTTGCTGTCTCGCATGAGCAAACCTGTTTGATAAAAACAACCATATTTCTTATAGAAAGGTTAATGAACATTCTATTCAAATACATTTAGAGCTCAATTTATCAAGCTTTTCTCCTCCCTATGACTGCAAGTTGGCATAAGAGAACCTGCAGTCAGCATTTATCAAGCAGTGGTCATCAGACCGCTGCTTCTCTACCCTGTTCTCCACCTCTTAGGTGGAGAATTTCAATCTCCCCGGTCTCGTCAGACAGCATCTGCCCGCGCGTAATTGGCTGGGCACGGGCAGGGGGCGGGGTTGCAATGTTAAATTCCTGCAGCTGATTGCTGCCCGCTAGAGGATAGCTTGGGCAGACAGGGGCGAATATGTACACCCCTGTCCACCATGGATTGAAAAATAGAGCTCATAAAGTTGACATTCAATAAAATCTCATTAATACATCATCTTCTTCTTTGACAGCAAAGTATTTTCTTATGCAATAAGTTATTCCACATGGAAGATAGATACAGAAGCATAAATCACCAAATATTATTTAAAATATGGTGAATTATAAACAGGACTGATATTTTTAAATATATTTTAGCAATATTTCATCAAAAACATATTAATACTTATTTGTATCTATTTGTTGTTATTGTAATTTCCAGATTTTTTATTTTGTGCACACTATCAAAAAGTTGCAACAAATAGCAATTTCTATTACAGATTCGACTGTTTAAGAGTCCAAGAGATGTTTAGTATCAGTTGCAGAGAAGTGTTTGTTTATATAACCCATACAATATTTACCATTAATACATTTTACAGCTACCTTCATAAAATACAGAAGAAATACATTTTACAGCTAACTTAAAGGGACACTAAATGCAAATTTTAACTATGATGATTTAGATGCGCACAAATTTAAAAAAAAAAAACAATTTACTTCCATTATCAAAATGTGCACCATTTTTTTATATGTACACTTTCTGAGGCACCAGATCCTACTGAGGCTGAGCAAGAGTACACATTTTCTATGTATATGCTTTTTTTGTGATTAACTGTTGGCTGTCACATGACACAGTGGGAAATGGAATTAACCTTGAAATTTACCAGAACAAAAATCTACTACCAAATAAGGGCTATTGTGTTGTCATGTTACTATGTTTTTGTTAATTATGAAATTCTATTGTATTTGATGGTCCTTTTGTGAAAGAAACAGACAACAGGCAAGTTTCCAAGAAAATGAAAAGGTAGAAAGTGGAAAGCATAACTGACCTTGTGTATTTCTGAGTCCTGAATATGAAATCAGAGCAGCTTTCTTGCAGGTCCTCACACAATTCAGGTAGCATTAGTATTCTAAACCAACAATACTTATACTAAATGCAATATTTTATGCATTGTAACTTCATTCCTGCATATAAACAAACTCTAATACTGTACTCTTTTTTGCAGGATAGAACAATTTTGGTAACGTTATGTCATGATATCCTATGGTTATAAGCATACCATTTTTTTCTAACACTTCAATCAGATGGACAACCATACATATGGTACAGATTTCTACATTATGGCTTTCACATTTATTAAAGATAAATCTCTTCTGTGTATTTTATTCTCCTTGTTTTACTCAATTTGTCTTTTGTGGAATATTTTGATGATTGTTGTAATAAATATGGACCGGCAGCTACAGACACCTATGTATTTCTTCCTAAGTAATCTATCATTTGTGGATCTCTCATACATCTCAGTCACTATTCCAAAATTGATGGATATTTTAATTACTGGAAATATGAGGATTTCGTTCATTGGTTGTTTTGTCCAGTTGTACTTTTTTGCAGCTCTGGTTATCACAGAAATTCTACTGTTGACTGCTATGGCCTATGATCGTTTTGTTGCTATATGTAAACCGTTGCATTACATGCTTGTTATGAAGAAGGTTAACTGTGTCCTACTTGTTGCAGGTAGCTGGATATGTGGCTATGGCAATTCCATTTTTTCTACAACCTTTGCATCTTATTTATCTTTCTGTGGCTCAAAACATATTAACTATCTTTTCTGTGATATTAAAGTCCTGACTAAGATATCTTGTGGGGGCACTAAAGATTTGCAAACAATGATATACATAGAGACCTTGATCATGGGTCTTTGTCCCTTTCTGCTCATCATAGTGTCCTATTGCAAAATAGTAGTCAACATTTTAACAATGCATTCCGCAGGAAAGAGACAAAAAGCTTTCTCCACCTGCACAGCCCACCTAAGTGTCCTTTTCATGTTCTATGGAACCCTTCTCTGCATGTACCTGAGCCCACCTTCAGAAAACTCAGAACACCTTGACCACATATTTGCAGTACTTTATCTAGCAGTGACACCCACAATAAACACCCTAATATACTGTCTACGGAATAAAGATATAATGATTGCTATAAAGAAGACAATGATATGGATTCCTAGAAGATAATAAACAGACTGTGGCCTCTAGTTATCAATGTCTGTCGGACCTGATCCAGCAGAGCGGATCAGGTCCGACAGACATCGCTGAATACGGCGAGCAATAAGCTCGCCGTATTCAGCATTGCACCAGCAGCTCACAAGAGCTGCTGGTGCAACGCTGCCCCCTGCAGACTCGCGGCCAATGGGCCGCCAGCAGGGGGGTGTCAATCAACCCGATCGTACTCGATCGGGTTGATTTCCGCGATGTGTGTCTGCCTGCTCAGAGCAGGCGGACAGGTTATGGAGCAGCGGTCTTTTTGACCGCTGCTTCATAACTGCTTGATACATATGCCCCTATAACTGTTATATTCTTTTAACTCTACCATGGACCACTGTTGCTGATTAACAATGTATAGAAATACTAAATAGATAAACTACCAACTATGGGCTCCATTTAACAAGTAGCGATAGTTGCTTCGGAGCCCCAGTGCTTCAGTCTCGCTCAGAGCGAGCCTGAACCACTGCTACTTCACCTATCCACGACACTTTAGGTGGCGGATTGCAATTGACAGCCCCCTCTTGCACAAGATTGGCAGCACGCAAGCAATTGGTGGCATTGCAAAATCAGCTAATTGTGCAATGTTAACTGTGGGGTGCGTATGGCTGCACGCTCGCTGGGAGGCTGGGAAGATAAGATAGTGAACCTCCTCTTTGATAAATGGAGCCCTATGACACAAAAATGATAAGCTTCATAAAAGAAAATCAGTGGGGTATCTGCTTATCAGAAATGGAGACATTAGGCGGCCTCAAACGTCAGCGTACTCAAGAAAGTAGTTGTGAAAAACATAATTTATGTAAGAACTTACCTGATAAATTCATTTCTTTCATATTGGCAAGAGTCCATGAGCTAGTGACATATGGGCTATACAATCCTACCAGGAGGGGCAAAGTTTCCCAAACCTCAAAATGCCTATAAATACACCCCTCACCACACCCACAATTCAGTTTAACGAATAGCCAAGCAGTGGGGTGATAAAGAAAGGAGTAGAAAGCATCAACAAAGGAAATTTGGAAATAATTGTGCTTTATACAAAAAATCATAACCACCATAAAAAGGGTGGGCCTCATGGACTCTTGCCAATATGAAAGAAATGAATTTATCAGGTAAGTTCTTACATAAATTATGTTTTCTTTCATGTAATTGGCAAGAGTCCATGAGCTAGTGACATATGGGATATCAATACCCAAGATGTGGAGTCTTCCACTCAAGAGTCACTAGAGAGGGAGGGAATAAAACAAAAAAACAGCCATATTCCGCTGAGAAAATAATCCACAACCCAAAAATAAGTTATTTTCACTTTTGAAAGAAAAAAACTTAAATCAAAAAGCAGAAGAATCAAACTGAAACAGCTGCCTGAAGATCTTTTCTACCAAAAACTGCTTCCGAAGAAGCAAATACATCAAAATGGTAAAATTTAGTAAATGTATGCAAAGAAGACCAAGTGGCTGCTTTGCAAATCTGATCAACTGAAGCTTCATTCTTAAAAGCCCATGAAGTAGAGACTGATCTAGTAGAATGAGCTGTAATTCTCTGAGGCGGGGTTTGACCCGACTCCAAATAAGCTTGATGAATCAAAAGTTTCAACCAAGAAGCCAAGGAAATAGCAGAAGCCTTCTGACCTTTCCTAGGACCAGAAAATAAAACAAATAGACTGGAAGTCTTCCTGAAATCTTTATTAGCTTCCATATAATATTTCAAAGCTCTTACCACATCCAAAGAATGTAAGGATTTCTCCAAATAATTCTTAGGATTAGGACATAAAGAAGGGACAACAATTTCTCTACTAATGTTAGAATTCACAACCTTAGGTAAAAATTGAAAAAAAGTCCGCAAAATTGCCTTATCCTGATGAAAAATCAGAAAAGGAGACTCACAAGAAATAGCAGATAGCTCAGAAACTCTTCTAGCAGAAGAGATGGCCAAAAGGAACAACACTTTCCAAGAAAGTAGTTTAATGTCCAAAGAATGCATAGGTTCAAATGGAGGAGCCTGTAAAGCCCTCAGAACCAAATTAAGACTCCAAGGAGGAGAAATTGACTTAATGACAGGCTTAATACGAACTAAAGCCTGTACAAAACAGTGTATATCAGGAAGTATAGCAATTTTTCTGTGAAATAAAACAGAAAGAGCGGAGATTTGTCCTTTCAAGGAACTTGCAGACAAACCCTTATCCAAACCATCCTGAAGAAACTGCAAAATTCTAGGAATTCTAAAAGAATGCCAGGAGAATTTATGAGAAGAACACCATGAAATGTAAGTCTTCCAAACTCTATAATAAATCTTTCTAGAGACAGATTTACAAGCTTGTAACATAGTATTAATCACTGAACCAGAGAAACCTCTCTGACTTAGAACTAAGCGTTCAATTTCCATACCTTCAAATTTAATGATTTGAGATCCTGATGGAAAAACGGACCTTGAGATAGTAGGTCCAGCCGTAACGGAAGTGGCCAAGGGGGGCAACTGGACATCCAAACCAGATCCGCATACCAAAACCTGTGTGGCCATGCTGGAGCCACCAGCAACACAAAAGACTGTTCCATGATGATTTTGGAAATCACTCTTGGAAGGAGAACTAGAGGCGGGAAGATGTAAGCAGGTTGATAACACCAAGGAAGTGTCAGCGCATCCACTGCTTCCGCCTGAACATCCCTGGACCTGGACAGGTATCTGGGAAGTTTCTTGTTTAGATGAGAGGCCATGAGATCTATCTCTGGAAGCCCCCACATCTGAACAATCTGAGAAAACACATCTGGATGGAGAGACCACTCCCCTGGATGTAAAGTCTGGCGGCTGAGATAATCCGCCTCCCAATTGTCTACACCTTGGATATGCACCGCAGAGATTAGACAGGAGCTGGATTCCGCCCAAGCAAGTATCCAAGATACTTCTTTCATAGCTTGGGGACTGTGAGTCCCACCCTGATGATTGACATAAGCCACAGTTGTGATATTGTCTGTCTGAAAACAAATGAACGGTTCTCTCTTTAGTAGAGGCCAAAACTGAAGAGCCCTGAAAACAGTGGCGACTCTAGGAACAATATATAGGGGGGGCACATAAGATACCACAGTCAAAACTGAGGGGGCACTAATAATTTTTCCACTAAATTATACCCCTGAATATACAAACATATACACACACACATACACACACTCATACTCATACATACACACTCATACATACACACACACACTCATACACACATATACACACACACTTTCATACATACACACACACACACTCATACATACACACACACACACTCATACATACACACACACACACTCATACATACACACACTCATACATACACACACACACTCATACATACACACACACACACTCATACACACACACACTCATACACACACACACACACTCATACACACACTCATACACACACACACACTCATACATCATACATACATACATACACACACACACACACACACACACACATACACACACACACACATACACACACACACACACACTCATACATACACACACACACACACTCATACATACACACACACACACACACTCATACATACACACACACACACTCATACATACACACACACACACTCATACATACACACACACACACACTCATACACACACACACTCATACACACACACACACACACACACACATACTATAGTGTTATTTTAATTTAAATAGCTTTTAATTGTTTTCAGTCCAGGAGTGAAAGAGAATATTTCACCAGCTTTGAAGTAAAAATTACTAAAAAGCTTATCTCCAAGGTGTTAAAAATGCTACATAAAAGTGATGGTAGAAAATTCAGTACATCCTGCTCCATAGGTAACACAGAGAGCTCTCACACTGCCCTTCCTAAGACTTGATTCATACAATTTATGCAGGGTAGCAGCTCTGTAAAACCTATAGTACTGACTGTTTCTAAGGTTATTGATTGTACTCCATTTTCAGTCAAAAGTATAATAAAAAGGCCTAATCTGGGTAGTGTTGCTACTTTTAGGAGCTGTTTCAGCCCCCATTTGAGAAAAAGATTAGTAGACTTGTGTGCAAATCATTGCAGATATACACATAGAATATAGCTCACAATGTGTTATGAAAAAAAAATCTGTTCATTTTACAGGGACTTTAAATTCATTTTTTTTCTGCAGCAGAAAAGAGCAAAATTTTAATTCCCTGTAAACTGTACAGATTTTTTTCATAACACATTGTGTGAGTTACATGTGTATATATATATATATATATATATATATATATATATATATATATATATACATACATATATATATATATGTTTTTTGTTTTTTTTAAATAGTACAAAGCTAGGGAGAGAGTATGAAATTAATCTAAAGAATTTAGATAATTTATAAAACTACTGTGCGTACTTTCAAACGCCAAAAAGTAGTGGTGCAGATCCTCTAAGATATAAAAATATTTTTACTTGAAAGAGAGAAATATATATCTGTATATAATTGAGAGGGGATTCAGCACTCTTATTGCTCAAAGCGGTCTTCCAGAGGGTGAGGGACCCACACCACAAACAGACCAAAAACTGGCGGTCAAATAGATATTAAAGTGCAGAGACCATTTATATATATATATATATATATTCAATATTTTCCACATATATAGTACAGCACAAGACCATAAATAGGCATATAGCCACTAACATAAATCAACTATCTTGGACTGTACTATATATGTGTATATATAAGTGTATATTTGCTTATTTTTGTGATGCATCACTGAACTGTCCAATGTTTTTTCATTGACTTAATAAATGGTCTCTGCACTTTAATATCTATTTTGCCACCAGTTTTTAATCTGTTAGTGGTGTGTGTGTCTCTCCCTCTGGGAGACCTCTTTGAGCAATAAAAGAGTGCTTAATCTCCTCTCTTAATTATAAAAGGTTTCCTAAAGAGCAAATAGTTTTATATATATATATGTGTATATATATATATATATATATATATATAATGTGTGTGTGTATGTATAAAACACACACATTGCCAGCAGCATCTCAATCCTACACAATAATCATAGGATTTCAAATAGCTAGCATTAGTTTCTGTTAGCACCTAGTCCCTTAGTATAGCAGTTTCAGTATCACCCCCTCCCCCCCACACGGGGGGGGGGTCGCGAGTGGCGGGGGAGGGGGTGATACTGAAACTGCTATACTAAGGGACTAGGTGCTAACAGAAACTAATGCTAGCTATTTGAAATCCTATGATTATTGTGAAGGACTGAGCTGAAACACACAACTACAACCTCACCTATGTGTGCCTAGGCTACAGTTAACTCTGAAGAATCATGTTTAATCTTACCCCGGCCCAGAATCAGATCTTCAGACTATCTTTATCTATCTTTGCTGCCACTGACAGCCACTGACAGTCCCAGACAGCCAGTGCCTGGCTGCTACTGCTGCTCCTTCCCGCGCTCTCTGCTTGCTCTGTCCTGAGGCTGCACACAAAAGCACCTACTGGCTGGCTCCTCCCTCTTCCTGTCCAGTCTCCAGTCATGTTCCTTGTGCGGTGTAGGAACATGACCTGGCTGGAACTGGAGAGGAGAAGCAAATTGCATAGCGACAGCAACATGCATGCAGATGGGGAACACAGGGAGACGCGCTGCTGCTGCTCATATTGCTACTCAGTCACTCTAAGTCATTTTTGTAATAAAAAAACACGGGCCCATTATAAAAAAAATAAAGTATATATCAGTTCACTTTCAACATTATGCATGTGCTGGGGCTGGGGGGGCAGACAGGGGGGCAAGCCTTGAGATAAGGGGGGCAAATGCCCCCCCTGGCCCCCCTGTAGCGACGCCACTGCCTGAAAATTGCACGGAGTTCTAAAATATTTATTGGTAATCTCGCCTCTTGAGATTTCCAAACCCCTTGTGCTGTCAGAGACCCCCAAACAGCTCCCCAACCTGAAAGACTCGCATCTGTTGTGATCACAGTTCAGGTTGGGCGAACAAAAAAAGCCCCTTGAACAAAACGATGGTGATCTATCCACCATGTCAGAGAGTGTCGTACATTGGGATTCAAGGATATTAATTGTGATATCTTTGTATAATCCCTGCACCATTGATTCAGCATACAAAGCTGTAGAGGTCTCATGTGAAAATGAAGGGGATTGCGTCCGATGCTGCAGTCATGAGACCTAAAACTTCCATGCACATAGCCACTGAAGGGAATAACTGAGACTGAAGGAGCCGACATGCTGCGACCAATCTTAAATGTCTCTTGTCTGTTAGAGACAGAGTCATGGACACTGAATCTATCTGGAAGCCTAAAAAGGTGACCCTTGTCTGAGGAATCAAGAAACTTTTTGGTAAATTGATCCTCCAACCATGTTTCCGAAGAAACAACACTAGTTGATTCGTGTGAGATTCTGCAGTATGTAAAGACTGAGCTAGTACCAAGATATCGTCCAAATAAGGAAACACCGCAATACCCTGTTCTCTGATTACAGATAATAGGGCACCCAGAACCTTTGAAAAGATTCTTGGAGCTGTTGCTAGGCCAAATGGAAGAGCAACAAATTGGTAATGCTTGTCTAGAAAAGAGAATCTCAGAAACTGATAGTGTTCTGGATTAATCGGAATATGAAGGTATGCATCCTGCAAGTCTATTGTGGACATATAATGTCCTTGCTGAACAAAAGGCAGAATAGTCCTTATAGTCACCATCTTGAAAGTTGGTACTCTTACATAACGATTCAAAATTTTCAGATCCAGAACTGGTCTGAACAAATTTTCTTTCTTTGGTACAATGAATAGGTTTGAATAAAACCCCAAACCTTGTTCCTGAGGAGGAACTGACATGATTACCCCTGAAGACTCCAGGTCTGAAACACACTTCAGAAAAGCCTGAGCTTTTACTGGATTTACAGGAATGTGTGGGAGAAAAAATCTTCTCACAGGAGGTCTTATTTTGAATCCTATTCGATACCCTTGAGAGACAATGCTCTGAATCCAATGATTTTGGACAGATTCTATCCAAAAATCCTTGAAAAACCTTAATCTGCCCCCTACCAGCTGAGCTGGAATGAGGGCCGCACCTTCATACGGACTTAGGGGCAGATTTTGGTTTCCTAAATGGCTTGGATTTATTCCAATTTGAGGAAGGCTTCCAACTGGAAGCAGATTCCTTGGGAGGAGGATTGAGTTTTTGTTCCTTATTCTGACGAAAGGAACGAAAACGGTTAGAAGCCTTAGATTTACCCTTAGGTTTTTTATCCTGAGGCAAAAAAACTCCTTTTCCTCCAGTGATAGTTGAAATAATAGAATCCAACTGAGAACCAAATAAATTATTACCTTGGAAAGAAAGAGATAGTAATCTAGATTTAGATGTCATATCAGCATTCCAAGATTTAAGCCACAAAGCTCTTCTAGATAATACAGCTAAAGACATGGATCTAACATCAATTTTGATAATATCAAAAATGGCATCACAAATAAAATGATTAGCATGTTGAAGTAGGCGAACAATGCTAGATATGTCAGAATCCAATTCATGTTGCGCTAAATTTTCCAACCAGAAAGTTGAAGCAGCCGCAACATCACCCAAAGAAATAACAGGTCTGAGCAGATGACCTGAATATAAATAGGCCTTCCTTAGATAAGATTCAAGCTTCCTATCTAAAGGATCCTTAAAGGAAGTGCTATCTTCCATAGGAAAAGTGATACGTTTAGCAAGAGTAGAAATAGCCCCATCAACTTTGGGGATTTTTTCCCAAAACTCTATAGATTTTGCTGGCAAATGATACAATCTCTTAAACCTTGAAGAAGGAATAAAGGAAGTACCTGGCTTATTCCATTCCCTAGAAATCATATCAGAAATAGCCTCAGGAATAGGAAAAACACCTGGAGAAACCACAGGAGGTTTAAAGACAGCATTTAAACGTTTATTAGACTGAACGTCAATAGGACTGGTTACCTCAATATCCAAAGTAATTAACACTTCTTTTAATAAAGAAAGCATATACTCTATTTTAAATAAATAAGTAGATTTGTCAGTGTCAATATCTGAGGAAGGATCTTCTGTTTCAGATAGATCCTCATCAGAAGAGGATGAATTATTATGTTGTTGGTCATTTGAAATTACATCAGCTAAATGAGAAGTTTTAAAAGACCTTTTACGTTTATTAGAAGGTGGAAATGCAGACAAAGCCTTCATAATAGATTCAGAAACAAAATCTTTAAAATTTACAGGTATATCATGCACATTTGAAGTTGAAGGAACTGCAACTGGCAATGCACTATTACTGATAGAGACACTATCTGCATGTAAACGTTTATCATGACAACTATTACAAACGACATTCGGTGGAATACTTTCTACAAGTTTAAAACAAATGCACTTAACTTTGGTAGAACCAATGTCAGGCAGCAATGTTCCAGCAGAAACTTCAGAGGCAGGATCAGATTGGGACATCTTGCTCAATGTAAGAGAAAAAACAACATATAAAGCAAAATTATCTATTTCCTTAAATGACAGTTTCAGGAATGGGAAAAAATGCAAAAGCATAGGCCTCTTGATAGAAAGAAAGCAGGAGGAAAACAACAATGGGGTATAGAAATAATGAAGAAAAAATTGGCGCCAAGAATGACGCACAACGTAACTAAAACTTTTTTGGCGCCAAAAATGACCGGAAATGACACACTTGCGTCACTAATGACGCCGCCGTGTGAAAGGTCTCGACGTCACGTATGACGCCGGAAATGACGAAGTTGCGTCAAAAACGTAATTTCCCGCGCCAAAAATGACGCAATAAAGTCTAACATTTGACGCACCCGCGGGCCTAATACCCACAAATGCAGTCAAATTTGAAAAAAGACTAAACCCCAGGTAAGAAACAAATTTCTTAAAGTGTTTATATTCCCAAATATGAAACTGACAGTCTGCAGAAGGAAATACATGAACCTGACTCATGGCAAATATAAGTACAATACATATATTTAGAACTTTACATAAATTACATAAAGTGCCAAACCATAGCTGAGAGTGTCTTAAGTAAATGAAAACATACTTACCAAAAGACACCCATCCACATATAGCAGATAGCCAAACCAGTACTAAAACAGTTCTTTAGTAGAGGTAATGGTAAATTTGAGAGTATATCGTCGATCTGAAAAGGGAGGTAGGAGATGAATCTCTACGACCGATAACAGAGAACCCATGAAAAAGACCCCCGTTAGGGAAATCATCGTATTCAATAGGTGATACTCCCTTCACGTCCCTCTGACATTCGCTGTACTCTGAGAGGAATCGGGCTTCAACAATGCTGAGAAGCGCATATCAACATAGAAATCTTAGCACAAACTTACTTCACCACCTCCATAGGAGGCAAAGTTTGTAAAACTGAATTGTGGGTGTGGTGAGGGGTGTATTTATAGGCATTTTGAGGTTTGGGAAACTTTGCCCCTCCTGGTAGGATTGTATATCCCATATGTCACTAGCTCATGGACTCTTGCCAATTACATGAAAGAAATGTAATTGCATTCAAAGCTTCTCTAGAACATGCTTTTTTTAATGTACTGGGCTGCCTCTCCCTCCCCACCTGGTAGGTTAACTTTTGTTGCTGCCTCATGTCTGCATAGCTTTAAAAAAATGTTGTATTTAGAATTACAAAATAATGGTAAAGGAGATATTGGTTCAAAAATATTAGTGTGCTCCATAAGTTAAAAGCTATAATTAGGAACAAACTTAAGGGCAAAACAGTCTACAATACAAAATATAAATTTAAGGCCTAGTTGCATTTCAAATTATCTTCAAAACAAATCAATCTATCTATCAATCTATCAAATTATCTATCAAATAGTGCAATATGCTTGTCCTATATGCGTATATTCCCCAGCCCTTGTCTTTTATACCCCTTGCAACTAGGGATGGGCGAATGTGTTTATATCCAAATTCGAATGTTAGAACGAATGTTATTGTAAAAATTCGATTTACATAATAGAATGTTGATAAGAACGAATATTCTTAAAAATTCGATTTTTGAATGTTATTTACAGTTTTCGAATGTCACATTCGAATTTGAATATCACATTCGAAGTCGAATGTTACATTCGAATATCACATTCAAATTCGAATATTACATTAATAAAACACAATTGTAGACTAGAAACACTATTTTGAATGTCACATTCGAATCGAATATCACATTCAAATCGAATGTTACATTCGAATTCGAATATTACATTTATAAAACACAGTATTAGACTAGAAATACTATTTCGAATTCGAATGTCACATTCAAATCGAATATCACATTTAAAACACAGTATTAGACTAGAAATACTATTTCAAATTCGAATGTGACATTCGAATTCGAATATTACATTTATTAAACACAGTTGTAGACTAGAAATACTATTTCAAATTTGAATGTCACATTCGAATTCGAATGTCACATTCGAATTTGAATATTACATTTCGAAATTGAATGAATACATAGCTAAATATTCTATTATTCGAACAAATATTTTCGAATTTTATTGAAAAATTAGAAAATGAAAATTCGAAAATAGAATGTTATATAAACATTCGAAATTCGATTTGAACGAACGAATGTATCAAAATTCGTTTTAAATTTCGAATTTTTAGAAACATTCTCCCATCCCTACTTGGAAAACCCAAACACACTGTTAAAGATCATTTCCTGACTTCCCAACAAGATGACTCAATTCCCTCAGACAAGGAAGTGTCTGAATCACAATCTTCTCCTAAGGGAAGTCAACTACTGCGCCCCTATGTCTCATCCCTCTCAGAAGGTACAGAGGGAGAAAACTCCAAATTACTTGATACCATCAAGACTCTTCTGGATAACCATCATTACTTCCTTTCGAGAAAATTTAGATAGATCCTTTGTGTACCTTAAAAGGGACATTGTGTTCTTAAAAGAGTGTATTGATATGCTTTATGACAGGTTACATAAAGTTGTTACCCAATCCATCTCTAATGACAAGCCAAGGGACATCATAGCTAGATTCACTACTTCAGCCTTAAACTTCAACTTCTTTAAACTTTGGAAAGAGGGGCAAGTCCCTCAGGAAGTTTTGAGGCCTTGCAATTTTTTTCTGACTCGTCATCCCATACACTGACAGTTAGAAAAATGATTCAGAGAACTGACTCATACACTCCATTTAGCTGGACCTAAAGGGATAGAAAGGCCAAAAATAAAATGTGCATGATGCATTTCATTTTGAAACATAAGCATTTTTGAGATATACTTTCATCAGCAAAAATGGTTCTAGAAAAAAGACATTGCTGTTTTTCTGAAGCATACACACATTTTCTGTGAGGGACTGTACACTAGTGTTCAAACACTATGCCTACTGAGAGAGCTGGCGGTGATGTTTATTGCTTCTGAAGACATAATTTGTTTCAAATAATCCACTGTTAATTCTCTGAAGAGGTGTGAAGATACTGCATCAAAAGCAGATACCTGTAAAATATAGATTCAAATTGATGGGAATATATTTTCTTTTACATTTGTGGGGTTTTCCCTCCTTGGAATAACATTCAGTAATGTTACTGCACAAACCTTTATCAGCACATTAATCCATGTTGCTTAATTGTTCACAATGCGTGAAAACAGGCTATATTTATCAATGTAAAACATTTTTTATTGGAACTATCCCCAGCCGTTTCCCACAAAGCTATTGACAACCCATCTGCCCCTGCTGCCTCTAAACTTATTTCACTCACATCCTCAGCAAACACGCTCAAGTGTGAGTGTATAATTTTAACTACATGAGTTACTAAGTCACTATTATTATTATTATTATTATTATTATTATTAGTTACTTGTAGAGCGCCAACAGATTCCACAGTGCTATAAACAAAGACGGAGTACAACAAAACAATTATAGGGATCAAATGGGTAGAACGCCCTACCAAGAGTTGCACTGTTTTAGTCAGCTCTTAAGAAGGTGATCTACAAACAGCTGGACTCTTAGGCTTACATGCTTAGGGGGTTCAGGGGATAGCAATGGAGAAGAGGAAATGGTATAAAGAAAGGTTAGCGTAGGTTGTATGCATCCCTGAACAGTAAAGTCTTTAGGGAGCACTTGAAGCTTTTAAAACTAGAAGAGAGTCTTGTGGAGCGAGGCAGAGAGTTCCACAAGATGGGAGCCAGTCTGGAGAAGTCCTGTAAACGGGAGTGTGATGAGGTGACAAGAGAGGAGGAGAGGAGGAGGTCATGAGCAGAGCGAAGGGGACAGGAGGGAGAGTATCTGGAGACAAGGTCTGAGATATAGGGGGGAGCGGTGCAGTTGAGGGCTTTGTATGTCAGAATTAGAATTTTGTGTTTGATCCTAGAGACAAGAGGAAGCCAGTGAAGGGATTAGCAGAGAGGTGCAGCAGATGAAGAGCGATGCGTAAGGAAGATGAGTCTGGCAGAGGCATTCATTATGGATTGTAAAGGAGCTAGGAGGCAGGTGGGGAGACCAGAGAGGACAGAGTTGCAGTAATCGAGGCGGGAAAGAATGAGAGAGTGGATTAAAATCTTAGTTGTGTCTTGTGTAAGGGTTACCATTTGTAGACTCAATTTGTGTTTTGATATTTAATATTAGTGTCATGTTTCTTGTGTGGGTATTTAGCAGTAGGAATAAGCACTACTAGATAGTAGGTACACAGAGCAGGTCTTTATTCAGCTCAGATGTAAGCAACAACACTAACTGAACTAACTAAGAAAACTAACATAAAGAAGATGACTGCTAATTATAGAGTTCCCTCCCAGCTCCAGAGTGTCTTTTCCTTAAGTAACAGTATACCACATCTCCCCAACTACTTCCAAATCCCCTCTTAACATTTAACACATCTTAACAAAAAAGAAACAATACAAATGTGCTCCAATGGCTCAATAAACTTTATCCTACAACATAATCTTTTAGTCTCTCTGGAGGGTGTATTGCCCTTCCAGCTCGTGATGTTTTGTTTCCAGCTTCTGCAGACTGTATAGGGACAAATTCTCCTTGGTTTGCATCTGAACCTGGCACTTCAGTCTCTGAGTCACTATTGTGAGTAATTGATGACTCTTCTCCTTTTTCAGGTACAAGTACCTGTGGCTCTGAGTGATCTTGTTCATATCTGCAATCCATCCGGAGATGACACCGGTTTCTCCTGTACTGTCTGCCATCAGGTGTTTTAATTACATATGTTCTTGGTTCAGGACCAACAGATGATATCTGTGAAGGCTGCCAACCCGCTGATGTCTCCATACGCACTGCATCCCCTTTTTGGAAGGCTTGTAGTGGCTTAGCACCATGATCATAATATACTTTCTGCCTATGCTGTAGCTCCCTCAATTTTTGGTGTGCATTCTTAGGGATCTGGGGCTTTAATGCATGAGCTGCAACCGGTAACTTGGTTCTCAGTGTCCGACCCATTAAAAGTTGTGCTGGGGAATAGGGCATTCCAGTGATTAGAGTATTGCGCAATTCTAGAAGCACAATATGAGGATCTACCCCCGATTCCCCTCTTTTTTGGAGCATACGTTAAATTGTTTTTACAGTTCTTTCTGCCAGTCCATTTGATTGGGGGTAACCAGGACTAGAATGAGTAAACTTAATACCCATTGTGCAGCAAATGCCTTCATCTCAGCACTGGCAAAGGGTACATGGTCACTGATAACTTCTATTGGGATGCCATGTCTACTAAATGTTGCCTTCAGCTTTGCAATTACTGCTGTTGCAGTTTTATCAGACAACTTTAGTACTTCAGGATACTTGGAAAAATAGTCTACTATTACAAGAAATGACTATCCCTTCCACTCAAAAATGTCCACTGCCAGTTTTTGCCAAGGCAGGTGAGGAATATTGTGTGAGAGTATTGGTTCCTTTTGATTCACTGGTAGGTGACTAGCACAAATCTTGCAGGTCTCTACCATCTGTTGTATGTCCTTGGACATGCTGGGCCAGAACAGGATCATCCGAGCCCGCATTTTGGTTCTCTGTATACCTTGATGGCACTCATGCAGACTTTCTAGAATTTTCCTGCGAGCATTCTGAGGAAATACAATCTTTTCACCCAGCAATAAGAGACCATCTTCCATGCACAGCAAGTGCTTAAATTGCCAAAATGACTGCATACTTGGATGGAGTTGCCTTTTTCTTTGTGGCCAACCTTCAGACAGAAGTTGTTTAAGTTTGTTTAAGTCTGTATCTTCTGCTGTGGAAGTTTGTAAATAAGATAACATCTCAGTCCCAATAGATTCTGATTATGACAGTGTATAGATGACCCTTTCTTCTGATAAACTGTCCTTTTCTTGTCTTGGTGGATCAACAGGGGCCCTGGAAAGAGTATCAGAAATAAACATATCACGTCCAGGTGTATAAATGATGTTTAGGTTGTATCGTTGCAGTTGTAAGAGCATTCTTTGGAGTCTTGCTGGTGCTTTTCTCAATGGTTTAGTGAGTATTGATTCAAGAGGCTTGTGGTCAGAATGCACTGTAACTGCTCTGCCGAATATAAACTGGTGAAACTTTTTTGTAGCATATACAATAGCCAATAGTTCTTTCTCAATCTGGGCATAATTTTGCTCTGTGGCAGTCATTGCTCTCGATGCATATGCTATAGGGCAATTGTCTTGAAGTAAGCAAGCTCCAAGGCCTGATTTAGATGCATCTGCCTGAATCAACACTGCTTTTGCTGGGTCAAAAAATCTTAATACTGGAGCCTCAATCAGTGCCTGCTTTAAAGACTGTACTGCTTTAGTATGCTCTGGACCCCACTGCCAAACAATATCCTTTAAAAGTAACTTCCTCAAAGGAGCAGTAATCTCTGCCTCCCCTGGTATATATTGTACCAGATACCAGACCATGCCCAAAAATCTTTGCAGCCCTTTTTTGTCCTCTGTGTCAGGCATTTTGCTAATTGCTTGGACTTTCTCTACATCAGGTTGAACTCCTGCAGGGGTGATGACATGTCCCATATACTGGACTTCTGATACTTTGAATTGGATTTTATCTGGATTGAACTTAATGTTCTGTTCTAATGCCCTGTTCATCGCCTGGCTCAGGATCTGATCATGTTCTTCATCTGATGATGCAGCAATAATCATATCATCAGCTATGATATGCACACCTGGGATGTCCCCAAAAATCACCATATTTTTCTGCTGAAATACTTCACTGGCTGACTTTATCCCAAATGGCATCCTGCAAAATCTAAAGCGCCCCCATGGGGAGTTGAAAGTGCATAGTTCTGAGGACTCTTTGTCTAATTTAACTTGCCCGTAACCATCCTTTTCATCAAGGATGGTGAATATGGTTTTCCCGGCCAGTTGACTCTGTCCATCCTCTGCAGTAAGGATATTGAAGTGATGAAGCTTTATAGCCTTGTTAAGATCACGAGGGTCCAAACATACCCTCAGAGTACCATTTTTCTTTTCCGTTACAACAAGGCTATTCACCCAATCAGTGGGAGTATGTACTTTAGCAATGATCTGATCCTTTTCTAACTGCATTAGAGTCTCTTTAAGCTTGCCCAGTATTTCAAATGGGATTTTCCTACAGCCATGTATGACTGGAGCAACACTTGGGTCCAAATAGATGTGGTACGTTCCTTTAAATTGCCCAATTCCTTGAAATGCATCAGGGTAACGTTTTACCAGATCATCTTTTGTATAGAGTTTTTGTGTAGATATTGTGTGAACTTTGCGAAGTAAATCCAGTTCCTGGCATGCTGCTTTTCCTAATAATGGAAGTGAGGAGCTTCGCGTAATAAAGAATTCCAGCTCTGCTGTATGTGTGGGGGTGGCTTTAGTGAGATGCACCATACCTCTGGATGGATTTTGGAACCCCCATAAGCAATTAACATAGTGTTAGTATTTCTGATGCAGAACTGTGCAGGGATCTTATTTAAGAGAGTGATAGGTAGCACATTTGCCTCAGCACCAGTATCCAGTTTAAAGTTAATGGGTGCACCATTGATTTGCACTTCAGAGAACCATGCAGAATGTTTTAGTTCTTGTTTTACATCTTTCAATATAGCTCCTATAAATAAAGTCTCAAATGTTTTTACTCTGTCACACTCCAGGCCCTGTGATTTACAGCATTTTGCAAAATGATTCCTTTTGTGACAAGTGTAACAAACACACCCAAATGCAGGGCATCTTTGAGATGGATGTACCCCGTCACACCTAGGGCACACATTCCTTTTTTGCTCAGACCTTGCACTAGAGTGAGGTTTGTTCTTGCTGCCTCTAGTAGACTCTGCTTGGCTAGTGAATGTGGGTTTGTACTGTATAGCATGAATAGTCTGGTAGGAACTTGCTGGTGTGTTTGCAGCCATAACCTGAACCTGAGATTTAGTAGCTTCAGCAGCCTGACATATCTCCACTGCCTTTTGTAGTGTAAGGTCAGCCTCTCTGAGCAAACGTTCTTTAAGTCTGGTATCTGTAACACTGAATACTAATTTGTCTCTTAACATGTTCTCAAGTATTGCACCAAACTCACAATCTCTGGCTTTTAGTCTGAGTTCTGTCATATACCTTTCAATGCCCTGCCCCTCATAATATGAATGTGACCAAAACTGATGTCGCTCAAACACAACATTTTTCTTTGGAGTACAATGCTCCCTGAACAAAGTCAGCACTGAGTCTAAGGTTCTTTCAGCAGGCAGGGCTGGTTCCAATGTGTTGTAAATCTCTTGGCCTTCCCCACCCAAAACATGCAGGGCTATGGCAATCTGAGTTCTCTGCTCTTTTTTATAAAGTTCAACTGCCTCAGCATAAATTAAAAATCTTTGCTCCAATCTTCTCCAGTTTTCCTGTGAATTGCAGAGGGTCTGGTGCTCTGAACATCTCCATGCTGATGCTAGAGAAACTGTGAATAAAGTCCTTGTTACAATATCTTTAATCAGGCAAGTTACTTTTTCAGCACTTCTGACACCATGCCATGTTTCTTATGTGGGTATTTAACAGTAGGAATAAGCACTACTTGATAGTAGGTACACAGAGCAGGTCTTTTTTCAGCTCAGATGTAAGCAACAACACTAACTGAACTAACTAAGGAAACTAACATAAAGAAGATGACTGCTGATCATAGAGTTCCCTCCCAGCTCCAGAGTGTCTTTTCTTAAAGTAACAGTATACCACAATTAGTGACTTACATAAATATAGTATATTCATTGCCATAGACACAAGTTATATGGTAACAGTTTAACTGCAACTACACCGCAATAAGGCCAACCAACCTGATCACCTGGCTATAATATCAGCCAGTAACTTTAAAATTTGTGTTATTCGATCACCTCAGGAGCACAGCTTCATGTGCAGCAATTCTTCTAGAGTTATACAGTTACAATTTATTTAATGTTGTAACTCAGTTACCATATTAGTATAATATTCAATATCTTTCAATACTTGGTTACACCATAGCCCAGCAATACGTGCAGGCCTGATACTTATAATGATGAACTAAAGTTCATACAACTGCATAGCTACTTGTATAAAAGAATATTCAGCAATAGCGCAGGGAATTTAGGCAAACTATTAGGTGAATAGGAGAATTAGCAGATATTGGAATACACCTGTATGTCATAGACACAACATATTTGGTGTATTATCTGTTCCAATATTTTTTATGTGCCTTTTACTATTCTTGGCTATCCAGTCAATCATATTTAGGACCTTAGATGCCAGATCATTGTTTTTAACATTCCCTGGTTTTTAAATTATCTAATAAAGTTGTTATGTTTTAATGTGTACCTGTGTTCACAGTTACACCAACACCTTATACTTATGACGTATATTTATTTCTAGGAATTCAGAGAGTGCTATAAGTGTATTCTTTCTTCAATCGGTGGTAACCTTTCCACCTATTGTTAGTGAATCAAGCCCCATGGTACATTAATTTTACCTTAAAATCTTGTTAGTGTTCACCACTATCACCACTTTTAACTCTTAAAATTATTTTTCTTTTTCCCCCTTTTTCATTTACTTTTTTTCACTATTTTATTAGCCTCAAACCATTTTTTTACTAATTCATTTTTTACTTACTTAGTTATAATTATTCTATTTTTTCCCTTTTACACTATATATTTTTCATTTCCTTGCCCTAACTATGATATTGTACCAATCTTCATTTTTATTTTTTATTTTTTCCACATATGACTTTTTTTTAGTAAGGACCGTATTAATGCAGTTTGCTTTCCAGTCCTTTCTTTCAAGAATAGTTTTATAGTATCTTGTTCCAATTGCCAGTTTAATGGTTAAATCAGTGCACTATGCACTTTTTTCTTTCCCTGTATATAGGGTTTACTTACAGATTAGGGACCCAGCAGCAGTTAACAAAGTAGTCACTGTTTACACGTTTGGCAAAATTGTCCCTTGTAAGTGTATATAAACAGCAAGAACTAGATACATCAGATTTATATTCATCAAAAATATACTTAACTGAATCTAAAAAATTCATATTTTAATTTTAATAACCTTTAGTTTTCAGTTAATAGTTATTATATTTTTCCACTACAATACCATCATGGTATATACAAGCACATATGGAGCTCCTCCTTCTAAACATATAGTTTTTAGTAAATCAATCAAGAGTACTTTTAGGTTGTAAAATTTGACTAGCCAGTACTCTCCTAAATTGAGCTCCAAGCTTTTTCCTTTTTTTATGTTTGGCTTTTCCATCCTCACTTAGGTGAAGGAATTTTAGAAATAGAGTGTTTGAGTGGCTCTAGTAATAACCCACTTTCAATGGGTTATAGGAATATTAGATTAGATTTCTAAGAGTGATTAATATTGCCAATAGTTTAGATTGTAAATAAATTATTTTTATTTTTTCCTTCCCTTTTTAGGAAAATGTTTTAACTATGTGTCACATGTAGTTCAACTTGTTTATGTATCCAATTCTTTTTATCACAGTATTTCACATTGTTTTATGTTTGACATCACCCCCACCTATTCACTCATGTGACAAGCATTGTTCAACTTTCACACTATTGGCTATTACACAGTATTTAACCTGACAACAGGTGAACACCTGTAGATCTCTGATGAAGCGCATGTGAACATGCGCGAAACGCGTCAGCTCTAGCACCCCTTGCACACTGTGATTGTGCTACACACCTTTTGTTTGAATAAATCCACTTTGGCATAGAGCTCTGAGGTTACTTGATCCTTTTTTGAATTTTATATATATATATATATACATTGTATATATGTCTTTTTATGTATGCATTTATATTTATGTGTTTATATGTGTATATATGCCTTTAAATACAGATATACAAATATAAATACATAAATACATATGTACACACATATATATATATATATATATATATATATATATATATTTAGACATGTATATGTTATACATATTTAAACATGTATATGTTTTATCTCTATTTTTAAGCCCTTTGCAGCCATTTTTTCTCTAACACCTGAGACCTCATATCTTGGATCCCCTAAAACTTTTTACTGCAATTTTTAAAAAATAATTTTTATTAGATAGTGTTATTGAGTGTAACTGTACATTTAAATGTCATTTTTATGTGGTTTTGTCAACTTTTTAAGTTTAATAATTAACTAAAGCTCTGGATTCACTTTATCCAGGTACACATTAAATTAAATTGTGCTTGAGCGAATGCGTTTACTTCCATGCTACTTCTGGTTGCAATAAACCCTAATCTAGCCTTTATGGGGAAAATTATTTTGAGTTTAATGCCCCATTACAACTCTTCCAGCAAGTTAATAAGAGTAAAGTTCCTTAAAGATTATTTTAATTATTTTAAGCCATAATGACAATGGAGAATTGGAACATCATAATTATGCACAAAATCCTCAAGACAATAGGTGATAATCATGCCAGTGTTTATTGATCATTATTTTTAGAGTGATCCTATCTTATAAATATCACACACAATAATTTTTGCAATATAATATGTGAGCAAAATTTCTGCAGATGGTGTTAATGGTGGCCTATTTTAACAAAAGGTATGTCAATCAATATGTTCCTTAGTACAAAGTAAAAGTAAGAAATTAGGTGTGTTTTTTCTCTTTTTAATTTGTATTTTTCTCTCTCCTGACTAATAAATAACTAGATTGGTAAGGCGAACAAAGGTATTTTAATGTTATAAAATCTTTAGAAATAAGCAATCCGGTATTCCAAAATCCAAGCTTATTCTAAATTCCATTTTACTTATTTTTTATTTTTAAATAAAATTCTCAAAAATTAATATTTTTCCGTGCATGTAAGTCATAATCGTTTCTGCCTGTGTCTGTTTTTTATTGTTTTGTTTTTTTGTATTCTAAAATAGCAAATATCACCTTTCTGATTTTAGTACTGTACTATCTTTCTGAGGGTGCTATGTCTACAAAAGTATTAAACGCTATATAAAACTACCTTTAGATTACATATATAAACTGTATTATGACATTTAAATATTGCTGAAAAGGCATAAGATACTGATCTAAATTACAAGTGGTTTGCTTAAATTACCGCGCAATATACCAATATCACACCGTGTTAAATTTTACTCATATTACAAGTTGAAAGTAAATGTGAACGCGAGAGCGCAATCACATTTTACACTCGTCAGATTAGGGTGACTGAAGACTAGGGATGGGTGAATGTTTTGAAACATTTGAAATTGAAAACAAATTTCGATACATCTGTTCATTCGTTCAAATCAAATTTTAATAAAAAATTCAAATATGTAGTTATGTATTTTACATCAAAATAAAAAATATTACTAACATTCAATTTAAAATTCATTTTATGCAAATATTTGTTATAGTATTTGTAATCTACAGCTATCTCTTATAAATGTAATATTCAAATTCGAAATAGTATTTCTAATCTACATTTATCTTTAATAAATGTAATATTCAAAATTGAAATCAACATTCGAAATAGAAAGTTACATTCAAAATAGAAAGTTACATTCGAAATCAAAACCAAAATTCAAAATAGAAAATTACGTTAAAAAAATGGAAATAACATTAGATTTTTTAATTTAAAGAATATTCGTTCTTATCAACATTCGATTTTCCAAATCGAATTTGACAAAAAAGTAATTCTACCATTAGAATTTAATCACATTCGCCCATTCCTACTGTAAACCCGGTGTAAATGGTAGGGGTGTAAAAAAAAATGCATCAAACCAAACATTAATACATTTAAAAATACACTTATATTCATATAAACTCTATCCGATAAAAAAATATTCATCTAAAAAAATAAAGTTATAATGGTTTAAAGTTATATGGTGTATGACAAGGTGTTTGATTGCAAACTTATATTATATATATACACACCCACACACATATTTATATATACAGTATATATAAATACATATATACACACACATCTCTATATATATATATATCTATATCTATATATATATATATATATATATATATATATATATAAACACACAAACTTTGCAGCCCTCAAGTACCTGAAAACATACATATTTCCCATTATAATATTTAATAATGTGTTTTAATATACTGTAAATATTTTACATTATATTTTTTTTCACATAGGCAAAAATGTTCATTTTATTTTTAAATATGTATTCCTATATAGCAAAATTAATTTAAATTATGGTGGAGATAAAAGCATGAGATTAAAATTATTATTATTATTATTATTGGTTATTTGTAGAGCGCCAACAGATTCTGCAGTGCTAAAATCCTCCATTTCATAACAATAAGAGCAATAGAATTATAGCACAGGTAATCTGCACATCTAGGCAATTGTCCCCACTTTCCTTACATCACAAATACCCTGTATACATTGTTACCAATGCACCAGAGGAGGAGGGTAGGATATGCAAATTAGATATGCAATATGTTAGGCTTTTTGCTTCTGATAGTGTGTTAAAACACAGCAGTCCCCTATTGGGGTAAGTGCACATTTTAAAGATGCAAATATTCCAAAATCCAAACCTTTTCTGATCCCAAGCAGTTTGGATAAATTGTGTTCTACCTGTATTATTAAACAATATTACGTAGTAAAGTAGAAAAAATAGGCTATTGTAACAATTATAGCTTGCTGTATGTTTAGGATTTATTTAGCTGTTGTATGAACTGTAAAATGTATAGTTGATAAAAAAAGATGTTTCTAATGAGAAATATTTGTAATGCCTAAGCAAGATATATTTAAATAGATAAAGAGATTTAGAATAAGCATTAAGGACAAACATATTTAAAAATCATATCATACAGATATGTATAGCAAAAAAAAAAAAATCAGGGGCTGCTAAAAATCTACTTTATTCAAAAACGTATGCAAAAAAAAATGGCTCACAAGGTTATATTGTAAAAAAAATTTCTTTCATGATTCAGATAGAGCATGGAATTGTAAGCAACTTTCTAATTTACTCCTATTATCAATTTTTCTTCATTCTATTGGTGTGTTTTTTTTTAAAAAAAAGCAGAAATGTAAGGTTAGGAGCCGGCCCATTTTTGGTTCAACACCTGGGTAGTGCTTGCTGATTGGTAGCTTCATTTAGCCACCAATCAGCAAGCGCTACCCAGGTGCTGAAGCAAAGATGGTCCAGCTCTTATGCTTACTTTCCTGCTTTTTCAAATAAAGATAACATGAGAATAAAGAAAATTTGATAATAGGATTGGATAAAAATTAATTTTGTGCACACTATCAAAAAGTTGCAACAAGTAGCAATTTCTATTACAGATTCGACTGTTTAAGAGTTCAAGAGATGTTTAGTATCAGTTGCAGAGAAGTGTTTGTTTATATAACCCATAGAATATTTACCATTAATACATTTTACAGCTACCTTCATAAAATACAGAATAAATACATTTTACAGCTACCTTAAAGGGACACAACATGCAAATTTTAACTATGATGATTTAGATGCGCACAAATTTAAAAAAACAAACAATTTACATCCATTATCAAAATGTGCACCATTTTTTATATGCACACTTTCTGAGGCACCAGATCCTACTGAGGCTGAGCAAGAGTACACATTTTCTATGTACAGTATATGCTTTTTTTGTGATTAACTGTTGGCTGTCACATGACACAGTGGGAAATGGAATTAACCTTGAAATTTACCAGAACAAAAATCTACTACCAAATAAGTGCTATTGTATTGTCATGTTACTATGTATTTGTTAATTATTCAATTCTACTGTATTTGATGGTCCTTTTGTGAAAGAAACAGACAACAGGCAAGGTTCCAAGAAAATGAAAAGGGAGAAAGTGGAAAGCATAACTGACCTTGTGTATTTCTGAGTCCTGAATGTGAAATCAGAGCAGCTTTCTTGCATGTCCTCACACAATTCAGGTACCATTAGTACTCTAAACCAACAATACTTATACTAAATGCCAATATTATATGCATTGTAACTTCATTCCTGCATATTAACAAACTCTAATACTATACTCTCTTTTTTTTTTTTGCAGGATAGAACACTTTTGGATAACAAAACCCACTGTTATGTCATGATATCCTATGGTTATAAGAATACCATTTTTTTCTAACACTTCAATCAGATGGACAACCAAACAAATGGTACCGATTTCTACATTATGGCTTTTACATTTATTAAAGATAAATCTCTTCTGTGTATTTTATTCTCCTTGTTTTACTCAATTTGTCTTTTGTGGAATATTTTGATGATTGTTGTAATAAATATGGACCGGCAGCTACAGACACCTATGTATTTCTTCCTGAGTAATCTATCATTTGTGGATCTCTCATACATCTCAGTCACTATTCCAAAATTGATGGATATTTTTATTACTGGAAATATGAGGATTTCGTTCATTGGTTGTTTTGTCCAGTTGTACTTTTTTGCAGCTCTGGTTATCACAGAAATTCTACTGTTGACTGCTATGGCCTATGACCGTTTTGTTGCTATATGTAAACCATTACATTACATGCTTATTATGAAGAAGGTTAACTGTGTCCTACTTGTTGCAGGTAGCTGGATATGTGGCTATGGTAATTCCATTTTTTCTACAACATTTGCATCTTATTTATCTTTTTGTGGCTCAAAACATGTTAACTATCTTTTCTGTGATATTAAAGTCCTGACTAAGATATCTTGTGGGGGCACTAAAGAATTGCAAACAATGATATACATAGAGGCCTTGATCATGGGTCTTTGTCCCTTTCTGCTCATCATAGTGTCCTATTCCAAAATAGTAGCCAAGATTTTAGCAATGCATTCCGTAGGAAATAGACAAAACGCTTTCTCCACCTGCACAGCCCACCTTGGTGTCCTTTTCATGTTCTATGGAACCCTTCTCTGCATTTACATGAGCCCACCCTCTGAAAACTCAGAAGACCTGGACCACATATTTGCAGTGTTTTATCTAGCAGTGACACCCACAATAAATCCTCTAATATACAGTCTAAGGAATAAAGATATAATGATTGCTATAAAGAAGACAATAATATGGATTCCTAGAAGATAATATTCAGACTGTAACTGTTATATTCTTTTAAATCTACCATGGACCACTGTTGCTGATTAACAATGTATAGAGATACTAAATAGATAAACTACCAACTATGGGCTCCATTTAACAAGCAGCAATAGTTGCTTCGGAGCCCCAGTGCTTCAGTCTTGCTCAGAGCAAGCCTCAACCACTGCTACTTAACCTATCCACAACACTTTAGGTGGCGGATTGAGATTGACAGCCCCCTCTTGCACGCGATTGGCAGCACGCAAGCAGGTGGTGGCATTGCAAAATCAGCGAATTGTGCAATGTTAACTGTAGGCTGCGTATGGCTGCACGCTCGCTTGGAGGCTGGGCAGATAACAAGATAGTGAGCCTCCTCTGCCCGTCCTTTGATAAATAGAGCCCTATGACACAAAAATGATAAGCTTAATAAAAGAATGCTATTTTTTTCCCTTTGTTTAATCTAAAAGATGACATTTTAAAATCTGCTAGTTTTTTTTAGCAAAATAGATGTTTATGTTCTGTGAAAAATATATTATAGTTTTTATGCTTGTGATGTATGTCACTGTCCACCAGTAAATCAGTGGGGTATCTCAGAAAATGAGACATTAGGCCTCAAACCTCAGCGTACTCAAGTAAGTAGTTGTGAAAATGTAATTGCATTCAAAGCTTCTCTAGAACATGCTTTTTTTAATGTACTGGGCTGCCTCTCCATCCCCACCTGGTAGGTTAACTTTTGTTGCTACCTCATGTCTGCATAGCTTTAAAAAAAATGTTGTATTTAGAATTACAAAATAATGGTAAAGGAGATATTGGTTCAAAAAATATTAGTGCGCTCCATAATTTAAAAGCGATAATTAGGAACAAAGTTAAGGGCAAAACAGTCTACAATATAAAATATACATTTAAGGCCCAGTTGCACTTCTAATTAGCTTCAAAATCAAACAGTGCAATATGCTCGTCCTATATGCGTATATTCCTCAGCCCTTGTCTTTCATACCCCTTGCAACACCCAAACACACTGTAAAAGATAATTTCCTGACTTCCCAACAAGATGACTCAATTCCCTCAGACATCACAATCTTCTCCTAAGGGAAGTCAACTACTTTGCCCCAATGTCTCATCCCTCTCAAAAGGTACAGAGGGAGAAAACTCCAAATTACTTGATACCATCAAGACTCTTCTGGATAACCATCATTACTCCCTTTCGAGAAAATTAGATAGATCCTTTGTGTACCTTAAAAGGGGCATTGTGTTCTTAAAAGAGTGCATAGATATGCTTTATGACAGATTACATAAAGCTGTTACCCAATCCATCTCTAATGACAAGCCAAGGGACATCGTAGCTAGATTCACTACTTCAGCGTTAATTAATTAATGTTAATTAATGTTTTAGTGTCCTCAGCAATCACATTGCAGAAAGGCACGCAACAAGGGTGTCCTGTCTCACCGCTTCTTTTTATTATGGCTCGTGAACCTTTAGCAATTTGATTAAGAGCCATGTTAAAAGGGATTTCAGTTGGCTCTTCTACCTTGAAAACGCTACTCTATGTGGACGATCTGTAGATATTTTTAGAAAACACTATGCAATCAATACCGATTACAATGCAGTGTCTGGAGGAGTTCAGTTCATTCTCTGGCTACAAAGTTAATCTGGAGAAAAGTGAACTGATGAGGATTGGGAAACAGACTAGGAAATCTTTATATTCCCCGTTTAGAGAAGTGGATTCTATGAAATAGTTGGGTATAGAAATTCATAGAAATCCTAAAAATTGGTATGACGCTAACTTTACAACTTTATTTCTTAAGATCCAAGAAGATTTAAATTATGGTCATCTTTTCCGCTCTCTATTTCGGTCAAGGTTAACTTCCCTCGAAGGAGAAGAGATTTTTTAGGGGTGACCCAGAGAAGCCATAAAGACAACGAAGGGGAGGGTGGAAACACAAAGGATATAAATCAAGGAAACAAACGATATCCATTAAGGAACCCGAGAAAAGAGAATCAATAAGCCTAATTGAGACTAAAAAAGTAGTAAATGTATCTAAAACAAAACTTACAGATGCACAAATTGAAGTTTTAGGTAAAGGTCTAACATTTGCACCAGTCAACACCTGTGATAAATTTACTCTAACAAAAGATTTAAATCTTTTTGCAAGGAAACTAGCATTAAAGAAAATTCATTATGAAAAAACTATCACCTAGATTTAGAGTTTTGCGGCCAAAGGGGTGCGTTAGCTACGCGTCTTTTTTTTCTAGCGCTGCTTCTAAACAACGCTGGTATTTAGAGTTCTCTGAAGGGCTGCGTTAGGCTCCAAAAAGGGAACGTTGAGCCAAATTTACCGCCACTTCAACCCTCAATACCAGCGTTGCTTACGGTAGCGGCTAGCTGGAAAAACGTGCTCGTGCACGATTCCCCCATAGGAAACAATGGGGAAGTTTGGGCTGAAAAAAAAACTAACACCTGCAAAAAAGCAGCGTTCAGCTCCTAATGCAGCCCCATTGTTCCCTATGGGGAAACAGTTTCTAAGTCTGCACCTAACATCCTAACATGAACCCCGAGTCTAAACACCCCTAACCTTACACTTATTAACCTCTAATATACCGCCCCCACTATCGCTGACACCTGCATTACACAATTAACCCCTAATCTGCTGCTCCGTACACCGCCACAACCTACATTATACCTATGTACCCCTAATCTGCTGTCCCTAACATCGCCGACACCTACATAATATTTATTAACCCCTAATCTGCCCCCCCCAATGTCGCTGCTACCTTACCTACACTTATTAACCCCTAATCTGCCGACCAGACCTCACCGCTACTCTAATAAATGTATTAACCCCCTAAAGCTAAGTCTAGCCCTAACCCTAACACCCCCCTAAATTAAATATAATTTTAATCTAACAAAATAAATTAAATCTTATTAACTAAAGTATTCCTATTTAAAACTAAATACTTACCTGTAAAATAAACCCTAATATAGCTACAATAAAACAAATAATTATATTGTAGCGATTTTAGGATTTATATTTATTTTACAGGCAACTTTGTGTTTATTTTAACTAGGTACAATAGCTATTAAATAGTTAAGAACTATTTAATAGCTACCTAGTTAAAATAATTACCAAATTACCTGTAAAATAAATCCTAACCTAAGTTACAATTAAACCTAACACTACACTATCATTAAATTAATTAAATAAATTAACTACAATTACCTACAATTAAATAAACTAAACTAAATTACAAAAAAAACAAACACTAAATTACAAAAAATAAAAAAAGATTACAAGAATTTTAAGCTAATTACACCTACTCTAAGCCCCCTAATAAAATAACAAAGCCCCGCAAAATAAAAAAATTTCCCTACCCTAATCTAAATTACAAAAGTTAACAGCTCTATTACCAGCCCTTAAAAGGGCTTTTTGCGGGGCATGCCCCAAAGAAATCAGCTCTTTTGCCTGTAAAAAAACCCACAATACCACCCCCAACATTACAACCCAGCACCCACATACCCCTACTCTAACCCAAACCCCCTTAAATAAACCTAACACTACCCCCCTGAAGATCTCCCTACCTTGAGTCGTCTTCACCCATCCGGGCCGAAGTCTTCATCCGATGGGGCAGAAAAGGACATCCGGAGCGGCAGAAGTCTTCATCCTATCCTGGCAGAAGAGGACATTCGGACTGGCAGACATCTTCATCCAAGCGGCATCTTCTATCTTCATCCAATCAGCCAATCAGATTCAAGTTCAATCCGATTGGCTGATCCAATCAGCCAATCAGATTGAGCTTGCATTCTATTGGCTGATCGGAACAGCCAATAGAATGCGAGCTAAATCTGATTGGCTGATTGGATCAGCCAATCCGATTGAACTTGAATCTGATTGGCTGATTCAATCAGCCAATCAGATTTTTCCTACCTTAATTCCGATTGGCTGATAGAATCCTATCAGCCAATTGGAATTCGAGGGACGCCATATTGGATGACGTCACTTAAAGGAACCTTCATTCGTCGGGTAGTCGTCATAAAAGAAGGATGTTCCATGCCGGAGGTCTTGAAGATGGAACCCCTCCTCGTCGGATGGATGAAGATAGAAGATGCCGCTTGGATGAAGATGTCTGCCGGTCCGGATGTCCTCTTCTTGCCCCGCTTCAATGAAGACTTCTGCCGGTCTGGATGTCCTCTTCTGCCCCATCGGATGAAGACTTCGGCCCGGTTGGGTGAAGACGACTCAAGGTAGGGAGATCTTCAGGGGGGGTAGTGTTAGGTTTATATAAGGGGGGTTTGGGTTAGAGTAGGGGTATGTGGGTGGTGGGTTGTAATGTTGGGGGGTGGTATTGTGTTTTTTTTTACAGGCAAAAGAGCTGATTTGTTTGGGGCATACCCCTCAAAAAGCCCTTTTAAGGGCTGGTAATAGAGCTGTTAACTTTTGTAATTTAGATTAGGGTAGGGACATTTTTTTATTTTGGGGGCTTTGTTATTTTATTAGAGGGGCTTAGAGTAGGTGTAATTAGCTTAAAATTCTTGTAATATTTTTTTATTTTTTGTAATTTAGTGGGTTTTTTTGTAATTTAGTTTAGTTTATTTAATTGTAGGTAATTGTAGGTAATTTATTTAATTAATTTAATGATAGTGTAGTGTTAGGTTTAATTGTAACTTAGGTTAGTTTATTTTACAGGTAATTTGGTAATTATTTTAACTAGGTAGCTATTAAATAGTAAATATCTATTTAATAGCTATTGTACCTAGTTAAAATAAATACAAAGTTGCCTGTAAAATAAATATAAATCCTAAAATAGCTACAATATAATTATTAGTTATATTGTAGCTATATTAGGGTTTATTTTACAGGTAAGTATTTAGCTTTAAATAGGATTAATTTATGTAATAAGAGTTAATTTATTTTGTTAGATTAAAATTATATTTAACTTAGGGGGGTGTTAGGGTTAGGGTTAGACTTAGCTTTAGGGGTTAATACATTTATTATAGTAGCGGCGAGGTCCGGTCGACAGATTAGGTGTTAATACTTGAAGTTAGGTGACGGCAATGTTAGGGAGGGCATATTAGGGGTTAATACTATTTATTATAGGGTTTGCGAGGCGGGAGTGCGGCGGTTTAGGGGTTAATACATTTATTATAGTAGCGGCGAGGTCCGGTCGGCAGATTAGGGGTTAATAAGTGTAGGTAGGTAGCGGCGATGTTGGGGGGGCAGATTAGGGGTTAATAAATATTATGTAGGTGTCGGAGATGTTAGGGGCAGCAGATTAGGGGTTCATAGGGATAATGTAGGTGGCGGCGGTGTGCGGTCGGCAGATTAGGGGTTAAAAATATTTAATATAGTGGCGGCGATGTGGGGGGACCTCGGTTTAGGGGTACATAGGTAGTTTATGGGTGTTAGTGTACTTTAGAGCACAGTAGTTAAAGGGACACTCAATCAAAATTAAACTTTCATTATTCAGATAGAGCATGCCATTTTAAACAACTTTCCAATTTACTTCCATTAACAAAATGTGCACAGTCTTTTTATATTTAAACTTTTTGAGTCACCAGCTCCTACTGAGCATGTGCAAAAATAAGTGTGTATGCATTTGTGAATGGCTGATGGCCGTCACATGGTACGTGTATGCATTTGTGATTGGCTGATATCTGTCACATGGTACAGGGGGAGTGGAAAAAGACATAACTTTTAAAATTGTCAGAAAAAAAATCTACTACTCATTTGAAGTTCAGACTAAGTGGTATTGCATTGTCTTGTTATCTTGCATTTGTTGATTATGTAAATCTACTGTGTTGACTGGTCCTTTAAGAGCTTTATAAACCGGCGTTAGCCCATAAAGCTCTTAACTCCTGACTTTTTTCTGCGGCTGGAGTCTTGTCGGTAGAGGGTCTACTGCTCACTTCAGCCAAGACTCTAAATACCGGCGTTAGGAAGATCCCATTGAAAAAATAGGATACGCAATTGGCGTAAGGGGATCTGCGGTATGGAAAAGTCGCGGCTTGAAACTGAGTGTTAGACCCTTTCCTGCCTGACTCTAAATACCAGCGGGCGGCCAAAAGCAGCGTTAGGACCCCTTAACGCTGCTTTTGACGGCTACTGCAGAACTCTAAATCTAGGCGTAAGGTTTCTGTCTTGGATATGCAAGATAGATTATTATTAGAACAGTTTAATAAAGAAAGTGAGATTGAGGGAGAACAACCATTAGAAGAAGAACATATAGGCTATAGCAACCTTGCAAACAAGTCAAAATATATGCCATCTCTAACAACATTTCCAAGCATTTATAACTTTGTTAAATTGGTAGAAAAAGACATTGAATCCTTAAATGTGGAATTTAAATCAGAAGATAACCTAACAGCTGAACAAAGAAAGGCTATAAAAGAATTGAAACAAAATAAAAATATAATAATTAAAAATTCGGACAAGGGAGGAAATGTTGTTATAATGGATATAGCAGATTATGAAAAAGAGTGTTCTAGACAGGTGTCAGATGACAGCCAATATAAATTGCTTAGGAAAGATCCTACTTGGGATTATCAAAATGAATTGGATCAAATTATAAAGGAGGCATATAACAAAATAATAAATAAAAAAGAGAAAGAATTCTTATCAGTAAAATATCCAAAAATTTCAACATTTTATACGATCCCTAAGCTTCATAAAGAAAGAACCCCAATCCCCGGAAGACTGATTATTTCGGGTATTGGGTCACTCACAGAAAAGATATCCCAGTACATTGATTACTGCTTAAGACCTTTTCTAACCTCCCTTCCCTCTTATGTTCAAGATTCCCTAGATGTATTGAGAAGGATTGATGGACTTTGTTTAGAAGAAAAGACTATTTTAGTCACAATAGATGTTGAGGCATTATATTTCTCAATACCCCATGAAAGAGACATAAAAATAATGGAAAATTTTCTGGAACAAAGAGGTTCAAAATATAATGCACATACAAAATTTGTAATCAAATTATTGGATTTTCTTTTAAAACATAATTATTTTTATTCAATAAAAGAGTATATGAACAATTGTTGGGGACTGCAATGGGGACCAGCTGTGCCCCAACTTATGCATGCCTCTTTCTGGGGTATTGGGAAAAGGAAACTGTATATAATATGGAGAACTGTCCTTTCAGTTTTTGGATAAGATTTATCGACGATATTTTGATGTTCTGGGAAGGTTCACTTGAGGAGTTACATAAATTTATGGAAAGTTTGAATCAGAATGATTATAATTTAGAATTTACATATACATTCAGTAAAAAAGGAAGTTTCCTTCCTAGATTTGAAATTATCCAAAATGGGAAATAAATTAAGTACTGCTACTTTCAGAAAAAAGACAGCAGGTAATACTCTTTTGAGAGCAGAAAGCCATCATCCTCCATTCCTTCTCAAGAATATTCCACAGGGACAATATTTAAGATACAGAAGAAATTGCTCAGACATAAAGCAATTTAAAAGTGAAGCTAGAGAGCTACAAAACAGATTTAAAGAAAGAGGTTATACTCAGGGTGTTCTAAAAAAAGGCCTATGCAAGGGCTATTAACACCAATAGAGAAACCCTACTATATAACAAAGAACTTAAAAATGATGATGAGCAACTTAGATTTGTAACTAAATACAATAATAAGTGGAAAGAATTCCAATCCATATTGAGTACACTGGCATGTATTAACAGTTGATTCGATTCTAAAAAAATGAATAGGAATCAGACCTAGACTTACAGCAAAAAGGGCATCAAGCCTAAGGGATAAACTGGTTTCTAGTCATTTTGTGAAAGATGCCAATTGGCTAAACTTATTATCCAAAAAAGAGGGCAATTTTAAATGCAGAATATATTCAGTTTGTAAAAATTTGTTAACAGGGGAAAGTTTCGTTGAAAATTCAGGTAAAACAAGACAAATAAAAGGTCACATAACATGCAGATCAGAGGGAGTGGTTTATATGGTAACTTGCAGCTGTCAAATATATTACATAGGGAAAACCTATAGGGCGCTACGAGAAAGAATAAATGAACACAAGAGGGACATTAAAAACAAACTATATAAAACAAGTAGTGTAGCAAGGCATTTTTTAATTAACCATAACAGCAACAAAAATGATTTGCGGTTTAGAGGATTGGAAAAAATTGAGCTGCAAGGAAAAGGAGGTGACTTAGATAAAATTCTCCTGCAACAGGAGTGTAAGTGGATTTATAACTTAAAATCTCTAAATCCAAGCGGCCTAAATGAAGAAATTAACTATGCCCCTTTTCTAACAGATTAAAATAATGTCTCATGGTTACTAACCATAAATAATTCACCTTTGTTCTTTAATAACATTTGTTAAATGTTAGCTCAATGTATATTTGCTAATTCTGTGTGTGCAAAAAAGGTATTTGGTTAACTGCGCTTAGAAACCCTATTAAGCTTCTGAAAAAGTTTGAGGGACCCCACCCTCTTTGATAATTGAAAACACAAGATCAAAACTGGAAAAAATCCAGAGAAAATCTTTAAATCATAAGCGCTACTAAAAGCTTAATATAGGTGACATAAAATATATAAACATATGTGTATAGATGTGTAAGATATGTGTAAAATATTAAACACAATGTGGAAATAATAAAAAATATATATGTGGTAAAAAATGTGAAAAAAATGAAAAACAAATATATATGCAGAAAAAAGCCTATTTGGCTACAACAGCTAATGCTTTAAATATTTAAAAAAGTGAGTCAAATTAATAGCCAAATAAAGGGCTAAAATAAAAATAAAAACAAACCAATGAATAAAGTGCAAAATCTACATAAATTTGATATATCAACTGGTTAAAATAAACTCAATATACAAAAATACTCTACATGCGTTGATCAGGCGCAATATAAAGTGTAGCATACAATGATACAATAAATACAAAAGAGAACAAAAATTAGAGAAATTTTGGCAACAAATAAGATTTGCAATGATAAATTGCAACAATAAATTATAACAGCTGAGAAGAAACCGATGATGAACTTGTAGGTACAGATGATTTCCAAACAAGCCAGGAGATAAATTCAAATGACAGGCCAGACGAGATGTCGAAATTTGAAGCTGGAATGAAATAAAGAAGCCGGATCACACAGCAGAAGGGTTACCAAATAAAGGTTTTCACTTTTACTTACACAGGGTCTGGTGAAAAGATGTCCGAAAGTCCCTTCAGTGTCTAACAGCTCACAGCGGTATATCCTTTCCAGCGGCAAGGAGATCCTTTCTGGCGGCTCCCAACACTATATCCTTCCTAGTGGCAGTACGAATTGGTGGTAAGCTGGAGCACCCGTCTGAATCACTCTGTAGCCGAAGGATAACTGAAGACAAAGACTACGGAAGCCTTAGGGAGACAAACTTAAAACACAAGAGCAATGCGTTTCAACCCGCAGTGGGTCTTTTTCAAGCTCTAGATGTACGGTAACAGCCTTAATTTAAAGGTAGTGAAATGACCTGATTGGTTTAGAAACAACGAAGTTTCTTTGACAACACTAAACATAGCAGCAATATTTCGGTTTCTAAAGGGTACAGCTATTATAACACAGTTAATTTAAAATAGCTTGTATATATTGTTATACCGTATAGTCAATATGTTAGCGATATTTTGATTTCTTAACGATTGGAATATTCAAAATCTTATATGATGCGTTACAAAGCTATTGACAACCAATCTGCCCCAGCTGTCTCTAAACTTATTTCACTGACATCCTCAGCAAACACGCTCAAGACCTGGCAGATTACTTTTTAAACAAAACAGGTACTATCTAAAGCAACATCCCAACACCAACCTACAATATTCTAACAACAGGCCCAATTACTCCCTCTGCCACCCTCTGCATCTTCCATCCAGCCATTGAGAATGAAGTTTCTTTCTAACTATACTCCTCACGCCTCACTACCTGCCCGCTCAACTCTATCCCTTCCCATATAATACCCTCCCTATCTTCCACACTCACTCCTGCTCTTACTCACATCTTCAACCTATCTCTCCCTAGCGGTTCATTTCCATCTTCTTTCAAACACCCAAAAGTCACTCTCATACTCAAAAAACCCCTCCCTCGACCTAATTCTCACGAAAGCTACCACCCCATATCACTGCTTCCACTAACATCAAAACTCCTTGAAAAACTAATTTACAATCGTCCAACCAACTTCCTGTCCACCAATTCCTTGCTTGACCCCCTGCAATCTGGATTCCGCCCCAAACACTTAACTGAGACTGCCCTTACCAAGGTCACTAAAGATCTTTTCTCTGCTAAAAGTATTGGCCACTACTCTATACTCATCTTACTTGACCTCTTAGCTGCCTTTGACACAGTTGACCAAGCCCTCCTCCTACAGATCCTTAGCTCTTTTGGCCTCTGTGACACTGCTCTTTCTTGGATTCACTTCTATATGTCTCACGGGTCTTTCTCTGTGTCATTTGCGACTCCTCCTCTCCAATGCCTCTATCTGTTGGAGTACCTCAAGGATCTTTTCTGGGTCCTCTACTCTTCTCCATTTATACTGCTTCACTGGGTAAACTTATCAACAGTTATGGTTTCAAATATCACCTATATGCTGATGACACACATATCTACCTCTCCACCCCAGCTCTCTCTCCTTTCTCATGTCAGCGACTGCTTATCTGGTATCTCCCCCTGGATGGCCTCTCACCACCTAAAGATTAAGATGTCCAAGACTGAGCTCCTTCTAATTCCCCCCCAAAGCTCTACGCCGACTTCTTCCTTAGAGTTACACTTGAATAAAATCTATCCTTCGTCCCCCACATCCAATCACTTTCTACATCTTGCCGCAAACACCTACGCAATATTTCCAAGATTCACCCTTTTCTGAGTGCTAACACCACAAAGCAAATAATCCACTCCCTTGTTATTTCCCGACTTGACTACTGCAATAACCTACTTACTGGCCTTCCTCTTTCCCGCCTCCCCCCTTCAATCCATCCTAAATGCCTCTGCCAGGCTAATCCACCTTTCCCGTCACTCTGTATCTGCTGCACCTCTCTGTGAGTCCCTACATTGGCTTCCCATTCACAGCAGAATTAAATTCAAAATTCTCACCCTTACATACAAAGCTCTCCCCAACGCCGCTCCCCACTACCTATTGTCTCTAATAATCAAGTATACTCCAGCCCGCCCACTAAGATTCAACAATGACCTGCTCCGTGCATCTTTGACTATCACCTTTCCCCATGCTAGACTGCAGGACTTCTGTCGTGCAGCACGTACCCTCTGGAGCACTCTCCCTCGTGCTGTCAGGCTTTGCCCTAAGCTTTCTTTTTGCTCCCTGAAGACTTTTTTGTTAAGAGAAGCCTACCACCCAGTCAATAATAAATTCACTTACCTAACAACATTTCCCTTATCTAACTCTGCATTAACATCTTTCTCAATCTTGCAGTCCTCACCTCCTGTTTCTCAACCTCCTACCCTTCTAGGTTGTAAGTTCCCAAAGGAATAGGGCCCTCAATTCTTCCTGTATGTGTTTGTAAATTTTGTCATGTCTCTTACAAGTTTTATATCATTGTTTTATTTAAATTGATTGTACCTATGGACAGCGCTGCGGAATATGTTGGCGCTTCATAAATAAAGTATAATAATAATAAAACACTAAAAAATACATTCATTGCATAACGTTCTATGAGATGAAGCTAGATGGCATATGGTTCCACTAACAATTCCTGAAAAGTCTGAGAAATGCTGTCAGAAATTAGATGTTTGTCCTATCATTCAGCCTGTACTAGATATAATTTATCACATCTGTATATTGGAAGAATATTTTCATAATTCGCTCTGCGCTATTGATATGCATGTTTTGATTTGGATGCAATGGGATGGAGCTATGAAGGCAGACTCTCTGGGTTTGTCCTTTTTCTGGTTGGGTTGTCTTACGCTAAAAGGCAGAGGAGTGAGGGGAGTGCTATACTTGCTATACTTTCTTTGCCTCCAATGCTTTTTCTCTTCCTTTACTGTTCCCTTTTTTCTCTCCTACACCTTTCATTGGTTCTGGTTATCATTGTAGCTTAGTTGACCTGTTAGTGTATGAAATATACTTAGGGACATGGTGCACATCTAATACAGTCTTTACAACATATAAATATTAAGATTCCAGTATAATAGGTTCTATCTTTGGGTCTATATCGAGTTGGGCTATTATACCCTTTTCTGTATATCTTCTGATCGTTTTAAAGGCCTGAGTTTTTGGGAAATGTACTGCTTTATTGTTCTGTTTATACAGTCCTTTCTCGTCTATTATGCTGTTTTTGTGATTCTCTATATCAGATTGGACTTTAGGTTTGAAAACCATCTTATTCAACCACTTGACTCAGGTCAAGTCATGGAAGAGAACATACTGCATCTTGATACTTACTATTGATATGCAATATATTGACTTTTACTTTCATTTAGACAATTATGTCTTTATTTGTTATTTGCGATGTCCTTTGTACATTTTATATCTCAATAAAGATTAATTAAAAAAAATCATTTTGAAATTTATAATGAAAGTTTTATGTTCATTTTTAACTATAGTTGTAGATTCTAAAGTATGTGAAAATCAGCATACATCTTTGTATTCTTTCACTCCAACTAGACGCACAGAATACTTATCAAAATAAGAAGCAAGATAGTTTTAGCACTGCAAATAGAGTTTTGTCATGCTAATTCATAGATCATAACAGGATTTTACTAATGCATCAGAAATTATTCATTGCATTTTTACTTCACATGATAGACTTCTATAGGGACATGCTGAAAAACATAATTTATGTAAGAGATTACCTGATAAATTCATTTCTTTCATATTGACAAGAGTCCATGAGCTAGTGACATATGGGATATACAATCCTACCAGGAGGGGCAAAGTTTCCCAAACCTCAAAATGCCTAAAAATACACCCCTCACCACACCCACAATTCAGTTTAACGAATAGCCAAGCAGTGGGGTGATAAAGAAAGGAGTAGAAAGCATCAACAAAGGAAATTTGGAAATAATTGTGCTTTATACAAAAAAACATAACCACCATAAAAAGGGTGGGCCTCATTGACTCTTGCTAATATGAAAGAAATGAATTTATCAGGTAAGTTCTTACATAAATTATGTTTTCTTTCATGTAATTGGCAAGAGTCCATGAGCTAGTGACATATGGGATATCAATAACCAAGATGTGGAGTCTTCCACTCAAGAGTCACTAGAGAGGGAGGGAATAAAAACAGCCATATTCCGCTGAAAAAAATTAATCCACAACCCAAAAAAATAAGTTTATTTCATTTTTGAAAGAAAAAAACTTAAATCAAAAGCAGAAGAATCAAACTGAAACAGCTGCCTGAAGAACTTTTCTACCTAAAACTGCTTCCGAAGAAGCAAATACATCAAAACAATAGAATTTAGTAAATGTATGCAAAGAGGACCAAGTCGCCGCTTTGCAAATCGGATCAACTGAAGCTTCATTCTTAACAGCCCACAAAGTGGAGACTGATCTAGTAGAATGAGCTGTAATTCTCTGAGGCGGGGCCTGACCCGACTCCAAATAAGCTTGATGAATCAAAAGTTTCAACCAAGAAGCCAAGGAAATAGCAGAAGCCTTTTGACCTTTCCTAGGACCAGAAAATAAAACAAATAGACTGGAAGTCTTCCTGAAATCTTTAGTAGCTTCCACATAATATTTCAAAGCTCTTACCACATCCAAAGAATGTAAGGATCTCTCCAAATAATTCTTAGGATTAGGACATAAGGAAGGGACAACAATTTCTCTACTAATGTTGTTAGAATTTACAACCTTAGGTAAAAATTTAAAAGAAGTCCACAAAACTGCCTTATCCTGATGAAAAATCAGAAAAGGAGACTCACAAGAAAGAGCAGATAGCTCAGAAAATCTTCTAGCAGAAGAGATAGCCAAAAGGAACAACACTTTCCAAGAAAGTAGTTTAATGTCCAAAGAATGCATAGGCTCAAACGGAGGAGCCTGTAAAGCCTTCAGAACCAAATTAAGACTCCAAGGAGGAGAAATTGATTTAATGACAGGCTTAATACGAACTAAAGCCTGTACAAAACAGTGAATATCAGGAAGTATAGCAATCTTTCTGTGAAATAAAACAGAAAGAGCGGAGATTTGTCCTTTCAATGAACTTGCAGACAAACCCTAATCCAAACCATCCTGAAGGAACTGTAAAATTCTAGGAATTCTAAAAGAATGCCAGGAGAATTTATGAGAACACCATGAAATGTAAGTCTTCAAAACTCTATAATAAATCTTTCTAGAGACAGAATTACGAGCGTGTAACATAGTATTAATCACTGAGTCAGAGAAACCTCTATGACTTAGAACTAAGCGTTCAATTTCCATACCTTCAAATTTAATGATTTGAGATCCTGATGGAAAAACGGACCTTGAGATAGTAGGTCCGGCCATAACGGAAGTGGCCAAGGCGGGTAACTGGACATCCGAACCAGATCCGCATGCCAAAACCTGTGTGGCCATGCTGGAGCCACCAGCAACACAAAAGACTGTTCCATGATGATTTTGGAGATCACTCTTGGAAGGAGAACTAGAGGCGGGAAGATGTAAGTAGGATGATAACACCAAGGAAGTGTTAGTGCATCCACTGCTTCCGCCTGAACATCCCTGGACCTGGACAGGTATCTGGGAAGTTTCTTGTTTAGATGAGAGGCCATGAGATCTATCTCTGGAAGACCCCACATCTGAACAATCTGAGAAAACACATCTGGATGGAGAGACCACTCCCCTGGATGTAAAGTCTGGCGGCTGAGATAATCCGCCTCCCAATTGTCTACACCTGGGATATGCACCGTAGAGATTAGACAGGAGCTGGATTCCGCTCAAGCAAGTATCCAAGATACTTCTTTCATAGCTTGGGGACTGTGAGTCCCACCCTGATGATTGACATAAGCCACAGTTGTGATATTGTCTGTCTGAAAACAAATGAACGGTTCTCTCTTTAGCAGAGGCCAAAACTGAAGAGCCCTGAGAATTGCACGGAGTTCTAAAATATATATTGGTAATCTCGCCTCTTGAGATTTCCAAACCCCTTGTGCTGTTAGAGATCCCCAAACAGCTCCCCAACCTGAAAGACTCGCATCTGTTGAGATCACAGTCCAGGTTGGCCGAACAAAAGAAGCCCCTTAAACCAAACAATGGTGATCTATCCACCATGTCGAGAGTGTCGTACATTGGGATTCAAGGATATTAATTGTAATATCTTTGTATAATCCCTGCACCATTGATTCAGCATGCAAAGCTGTAGAGGTCTCATGTGAAAACGAGCAAAGGGGATCGTGTCCGATGCTGCAGTCATGAGACCTAAAACTTCCATGCACATAGCCACTGAAGGGAATGACTAAGACTGAAGGTGCAGGCATGCTGCGACCAATTTTAAACGTCTCTTGTCTGTTAGAGACAGAGTCATGGACACTGAATCTATCTGGAAGCCTAAAAAGGTGACCCTTGTCTGAGGAATCAAGAAACTTTTTGGTAAATTGATCCTCCAACCATGTTTCCGAAGAAACAACACTAGTTGATTGGTGTGAGATTCTGCAGTATGTAAAGACTGAGCTAGTACCAAGATATCGTCCAAATAAGGAAACACCGCAATACCCTGTTCTCTGATTACAGATAGTAGGGCACCCAGAACCTTTGAAAAGATTCTTGGATCTGTTGCTAGGCCAAATGGAAGAGCAACAAATTGGTAATGCTTGTCAAGAAAAGATATCCCAGTACATTGATTACTGCTTAAGACCTTTTCTAACCTCCCTTCCCTCTTATGTTCAAGATTCCCTAGATGTATTGAGAAGGATTGATGGACTTTGTTTAGAAGAAAAGACTATTTTAGTCACAATAGATGTTGAGGCATTATATTTCTCAATACCCCATGAAAGAGACATAAAAATAATGGAAAATTTTCTGGAACAAAGAGGTTCAAAATATAATGCACATACAAAATTTGTAATCAAATTATTGGATTTTCTTTTAAAACATAATTATTTTTATTCAATAAAAGAGTATATGAACAATTGTTGGGGACTGCAATGGGGACCAGCTGTGCCCCAACTTATGCATGCCTCTTTCTGGGGTATTGGGAAAAGGAAACTGTATATAATATGGAGAACTGTCCTTTCAGTTTTTGGATAAGATTTATCGACGATATTTTGATGTTCTGGGAAGGTTCACTTGAGGAGTTACATAAATTTATGGAAAGTTTGAATCAGAATGATTATAATTTAGAATTTACATATACATTCAGTAAAAAAGGAAGTTTCCTTCCTAGATTTGAAATTATCCAAAATGGGAAATAAATTAAGTACTGCTACTTTCAGAAAAAAGACAGCAGGTAATACTCTTTTGAGAGCAGAAAGCCATCATCCTCCATTCCTTCTCAAGAATATTCCACAGGGACAATATTTAAGATACAGAAGAAATTGCTCAGACATAAAGCAATTTAAAAGTGAAGCTAGAGAGCTACAAAACAGATTTAAAGAAAGAGGTTATACTCAGGGTGTTCTAAAAAAGGCCTATGCAAGGGCTATTAACACCAATAGAGAAACCCTACTATATAACAAAGAACTTAAAAATGATGATGAGCAACTTAGATTTGTAACTAAATACAATAATAAGTGGAAAGAATTCCAATCCATATTGAGTACACTGGCATGTATTAACAGTTGATTCGATTCTAAAAAAATGAATAGGAATCAGACCTAGACTTACAGCAAAAAGGGCATCAAGCCTAAGGGATAAACTGGTTTCTAGTCATTTTGTGAAAGATGCCAATTGGCTAAACTTATTATCCAAAAAAGAGGGCAATTTTAAATGCAGAATATATTCAGTTTGTAAAAATTTGTTAACAGGGGAAAGTTTCGTTGAAAATTCAGGTAAAACAAGACAAATAAAAGGTCACATAACATGCAGATCAGAGGGAGTGGTTTATATGGTAACTTGCAGCTGTCAAATATATTACATAGGGAAAACCTATAGGGCGCTACGAGAAAGAATAAATGAACACAAGAGGGACATTAAAAACAAACTATATAAAACAAGTAGTGTAGCAAGGCATTTTTTAATTAACCATAACAGCAACAAAAATGATTTGCGGTTTAGAGGATTGGAAAAAATTGAGCTGCAAGGAAAAGGAGGTGACTTAGATAAAATTCTCCTGCAACAGGAGTGTAAGTGGATTTATAACTTAAAATCTCTAAATCCAAGCGGCCTAAATGAAGAAATTAACTATGCCCCTTTTCTAACAGATTAAAATAATGTCTCATGGTTACTAACCATAAATAATTCACCTTTGTTCTTTAATAACATTTGTTAAATGTTAGCTCAATGTATATTTGCTAATTCTGTGTGTGCAAAAAAGGTATTTGGTTAACTGCGCTTAGAAACCCTATTAAGCTTCTGAAAAAGTTTGAGGGACCCCACCCTCTTTGATAATTGAAAACACAAGATCAAAACTGGAAAAAATCCAGAGAAAATCTTTAAATCATAAGCGCTACTAAAAGCTTAATATAGGTGACATAAAATATATAAACATATGTGTATAGATGTGTAAGATATGTGTAAAATATTAAACACAATGTGGAAATAATAAAAAATATATATGTGGTAAAAAATGTGAAAAAAATGAAAAACAAATATATATGCAGAAAAAAGCCTATTTGGCTACAACAGCTAATGCTTTAAATATTTAAAAAAGTGAGTCAAATTAATAGCCAAATAAAGGGCTAAAATAAAAATAAAAACAAACCAATGAATAAAGTGCAAAATCTACATAAATTTTATATATCAACTGGTTAAAATAAACTCAATATACAAAAATACTCTACATGCGTTGATCAGGCGCAATATAAAGTGTAGCATACAATGATACAATAAATACAAAAGAGAACAAAAATTAGAGAAATTTTGGCAACAAATAAGATTTGCAATGATAAATTGCAACAATAAATTATAACAGCTGAGAAGAAACCGATGATGAACTTGTAGGTACAGATGATTTCCAAACAAGCCAGGAGATAAATTCAAATGACAGGCCAGACGAGATGTCGAAATTTGAAGCTGGAATGAAATAAAGAAGCCGGATCACACAGCAGAAGGGTTACCAAATAAAGGTTTTCACTTTTACTTACACAGGGTCTGGTGAAAAGATGTCCGAAAGTCCCTTCAGTGTCTAACAGCTCACAGCGGTATATCCTTTCCAGCGGCAAGGAGATCCTTTCTGGCGGCTCCCAACACTATATCCTTCCTAGTGGCAGTACGAATTGGTGGTAAGCTGGAGCACCCGTCTGAATCACTCTGTAGCCGAAGGATAACTGAAGACAAAGACTACGGAAGCCTTAGGGAGACAAACTTAAAACACAAGAGCAATGCGTTTCAACCCGCAGTGGGTCTTTTTCAAGCTCTAGATGTACGGTAACAGCCTTAATTTAAAGGTAGTGAAATGACCTGATTGGTTTAGAAACAACGAAGTTTCTTTGACAACACTAAACATAGCAGCAATATTTCGGTTTCTAAAGGGTACAGCTATTATAACACAGTTAATTTAAAATAGCTTGTATATATTGTTATACCGTATAGTCAATATGTTAGCGATATTTTGATTTCTTAACGATTGGAATATTCAAAATCTTATATGATGCGTTACAAAGCTATTGACAACCAATCTGCCCCAGCTGCCTCTAAACTTATTTCACTGACATCCTCAGCAAACACGCTCAAGACCTGGCAGATTACTTTTTAAACAAAACAGGTACTATCTAAAGCAACATCCCAACACCAACCTACAATATTCTAACAACAGGCCCAATTACTCCCTCTGCCACCCTCTGCATCTTCCATCCAGCCATTGAGAATGAAGTTTCTTTCTAACTATACTCCTCACGCCTCACTACCTGCCCGCTCAACTCTATCCCTTCCCATATAATACCCTCCCTATCTTCCACACTCACTCCTGCTCTTACTCACATCTTCAACCTATCTCTCCCTAGCGGTTCATTTCCATCTTCTTTCAAACACCCAAAAGTCACTCTCATACTCAAAAAACCCCTCCCTCGACCTAATTCTCACGAAAGCTACCACCCCATATCACTGCTTCCACTAACATCAAAACTCCTTGAAAAACTAATTTACAATCGTCCAACCAACTTCCTGTCCACCAATTCCTTGCTTGACCCCCTGCAATCTGGATTCCGCCCCAAACACTTAACTGAGACTGCCCTTACCAAGGTCACTAAAGATCTTTTCTCTGCTAAAAGTATTGGCCACTACTCTATACTCATCTTACTTGACCTCTTAGCTGCCTTTGACACAGTTGACCAAGCCCTCCTCCTACAGATCCTTAGCTCTTTTGGCCTCTGTGACACTGCTCTTTCTTGGATTCACTTCTATATGTCTCACGGGTCTTTCTCTGTGTCATTTGCGACTCCTCCTCTCCAATGCCTCTATCTGTTGGAGTACCTCAAGGATCTTTTCTGGGTCCTCTACTCTTCTCCATTTATACTGCTTCACTGGGTAAACTTATCAACAGTTATGGTTTCAAATATCACCTATATGCTGATGACACACATATCTACCTCTCCACCCCAGCTCTCTCTCCTTTCTCATGTCAGCGACTGCTTATCTGGTATCTCCCCCTGGATGGCCTCTCACCACCTAAAGATTAAGATGTCCAAGACTGAGCTCCTTCTAATTCCCCCCCAAAGCTCTACGCCGACTTCTGCCTTAGAGTTACACTTGAATAAAATCTATCCTTCGTCCCCCACATCCAATCACTTTCTACATCTTGCCGCAAACACCTACGCAATATTTCCAAGATTCACCCTTTTCTGAGTGCTAACACCACAAAGCAAATAATCCACTCCCTTGTTATTTCCCGACTTGACTACTGCAATAACCTACTTACTGGCCTTCCTCTTTCCCGCCTCCCCCCTTCAATCCATCCTAAATGCCTCTGCCAGGCTAATCCACCTTTCCCGTCACTCTGTATCTGCTGCACCTCTCTGTGAGTCCCTACATTGGCTTCCCATTCACAGCAGAATTAAATTCAAAATTCTCACCCTTACATACAAAGCTCTCCCCAACGCCGCTCCCCACTACCTATTGTCTCTAATAATCAAGTATACTCCAGCCCGCCCACTAAGATTCAACAATGACCTGCTCCGTGCATCTTTGACTATCACCTTTCCCCATGCTAGACTGCAGGACTTCTGTCGTGCAGCACGTACCCTCTGGAGCACTCTCCCTCGTGCTGTCAGGCTTTGCCCTAAGCTTTCTTTTTGCTCCCTGAAGACTTTTTTGTTAAGAGAAGCCTACCACCCAGTCAATAATAAATTCACTTACCTAACAACATTTCCCTTATCTAACTCTGCATTAACATCTTTCTCAATCTTGCAGTCCTCACCTCCTGTTTCTCAACCTCCTACCCTTCTAGGTTGTAAGTTCCCAAAGGAATAGGGCCCTCAATTCTTCCTGTATGTGTTTGTAAATTTTGTCATGTCTCTTACAAGTTTTATATCATTGTTTTATTTAAATTAATTGTACCTATGGACAGCGCTGCGGAATATGTTGGCGCTTCATAAATAAAGTATAATAATAATAAAACACTAAAAAATACATTCATTGCATAACGTTCTATGAGATGAAGCTAGATGGCATATGGTTCCACTAACAATTCCTGAAAAGTCTGAGAAATGCTGTCAGAAATTAGATGTTTGTCCTATCATTCAGCCTGTACTAGATATAATTTATCACATCTGTATATTGGAAGAATATTTTCATAATTCGCTCTGCGCTATTGATATGCATGTTTTGATTTGGATGCAATGGGATGGAGCTATGAAGGCAGACTCTCTGGGTTTGTCCTTTTTCTGGTTGGGTTGTCTTACGCTAAAAGGCAGAGGAGTGAGGGGAGTGCTATACTTGCTATACTTTCTTTGCCTCCAATGCTTTTTCTCTTCCTTTACTGTTCCCTTTTTTCTCTCCTACACCTTTCATTGGTTCTGGTTATCATTGTAGCTTAGTTGACCTGTTAGTGTATGAAATATACTTAGGGACATGGTGCACATCTAATACAGTCTTTACAACATATAAATATTAAGATTCCAGTATAATAGGTTCTATCTTTGGGTCTATATCGAGTTGGGCTATTATACCCTTTTCTGTATATCTTCTGATCGTTTTAAAGGCCTGAGTTTTTGGGAAATGTACTGCTTTATTGTTCTGTTTATACAGTCCTTTCTCGTCTATTATGCTGTTTTTGTGATTCTCTATATCAGATTGGACTTTAGGTTTGAAAACCATCTTATTCAACCACTTGACTCAGGTCAAGTCATGGAAGAGAACATACTGCATCTTGATACTTACTATTGATATGCAATATATTGACTTTTACTTTCATTTAGACAATTATGTCTTTATTTGTTATTTGCGATGTCCTTTGTACATTTTATATCTCAATAAAGATTAATTAAAAAAAATCATTTTGAAATTTATAATGAAAGTTTTATGTTCATTTTTAACTATAGTTGTAGATTCTAAAGTATGTGAAAATCAGCATACATCTTTGTATTCTTTCACTCCAACTAGACGCACAGAATACTTATCAAAATAAGAAGCAAGATAGTTTTAGCACTGCAAATAGAGTTTTGTCATGCTAATTCATAGATCATAACAGGATTTTACTAATGCATCAGAAATTATTCATTGCATTTTTACTTCACATGATAGACTTCTATAGGGACATGCTGAAAAACATAATTTATGTAAGAGATTACCTGATAAATTCATTTCTTTCATATTGACAAGAGTCCATGAGCTAGTGACATATGGGATATACAATCCTACCAGGAGGGGCAAAGTTTCCCAAACCTCAAAATGCCTAAAAATACACCCCTCACCACACCCACAATTCAGTTTAACGAATAGCCAAGCAGTGGGGTGATAAAGAAAGGAGTAGAAAGCATCAACAAAGGAAATTTGGAAATAATTGTGCTTTATACAAAAAAACATAACCACCATAAAAAGGGTGGGCCTCATTGACTCTTGCTAATATGAAAGAAATGAATTTATCAGGTAAGTTCTTACATAAATTATGTTTTCTTTCATGTAATTGGCAAGAGTCCATGAGCTAGTGACATATGGGATATCAATAACCAAGATGTGGAGTCTTCCACTCAAGAGTCACTAGAGAGGGAGGGAATAAAAACAGCCATATTCCGCTGAAAAAAATTAATCCACAACCCAAAAAAATAAGTTTATTTCATTTTTGAAAGAAAAAAACTTAAATCAAAAGCAGAAGAATCAAACTGAAACAGCTGCCTGAAGAACTTTTCTACCTAAAACTGCTTCCGAAGAAGCAAATACATCAAAACAATAGAATTTAGTAAATGTATGCAAAGAGGACCAAGTCGCCGCTTTGCAAATCGGATCAACTGAAGCTTCATTCTTAACAGCCCACAAAGTGGAGACTGATCTAGTAGAATGAGCTGTAATTCTCTGAGGCGGGGCCTGACCCGACTCCAAATAAGCTTGATGAATCAAAAGTTTCAACCAAGAAGCCAAGGAAATAGCAGAAGCCTTTTGACCTTTCCTAGGACCAGAAAATAAAACAAATAGACTGGAAGTCTTCCTGAAATCTTTAGTAGCTTCCACATAATATTTCAAAGCTCTTACCACATCCAAAGAATGTAAGGATCTCTCCAAATAATTCTTAGGATTAGGACATAAGGAAGGGACAACAATTTCTCTACTAATGTTGTTAGAATTTACAACCTTAGGTAAAAATTTAAAAGAAGTCCACAAAACTGCCTTATCCTGATGAAAAATCAGAAAAGGAGACTCACAAGAAAGAGCAGATAGCTCAGAAAATCTTCTAGCAGAAGAGATAGCCAAAAGGAACAACACTTTCCAAGAAAGTAGTTTAATGTCCAAAGAATGCATAGGCTCAAACGGAGGAGCCTGTAAAGCCTTCAGAACCAAATTAAGACTCCAAGGAGGAGAAATTGATTTAATGACAGGCTTAATACGAACTAAAGCCTGTACAAAACAGTGAATATCAGGAAGTATAGCAATCTTTCTGTGAAATAAAACAGAAAGAGCGGAGATTTGTCCTTTCAATGAACTTGCAGACAAACCCTAATCCAAACCATCCTGAAGGAACTGTAAAATTCTAGGAATTCTAAAAGAATGCCAGGAGAATTTATGAGAACACCATGAAATGTAAGTCTTCAAAACTCTATAATAAATCTTTCTAGAGACAGAATTACGAGCGTGTAACATAGTATTAATCACTGAGTCAGAGAAACCTCTATGACTTAGAACTAAGCGTTCAATTTCCATACCTTCAAATTTAATGATTTGAGATCCTGATGGAAAAACGGACCTTGAGATAGTAGGTCCGGCCATAACGGAAGTGGCCAAGGCGGGTAACTGGACATCCGAACCAGATCCGCATGCCAAAACCTGTGTGGCCATGCTGGAGCCACCAGCAACACAAAAGACTGTTCCATGATGATTTTGGAGATCACTCTTGGAAGGAGAACTAGAGGCGGGAAGATGTAAGTAGGATGATAACACCAAGGAAGTGTTAGTGCATCCACTGCTTCCGCCTGAACATCCCTGGACCTGGACAGGTATCTGGGAAGTTTCTTGTTTAGATGAGAGGCCATGAGATCTATCTCTGGAAGACCCCACATCTGAACAATCTGAGAAAACACATCTGGATGGAGAGACCACTCCCCTGGATGTAAAGTCTGGCGGCTGAGATAATCCGCCTCCCAATTGTCTACACCTGGGATATGCACCGTAGAGATTAGACAGGAGCTGGATTCCGCTCAAGCAAGTATCCAAGATACTTCTTTCATAGCTTGGGGACTGTGAGTCCCACCCTGATGATTGACATAAGCCACAGTTGTGATATTGTCTGTCTGAAAACAAATGAACGGTTCTCTCTTTAGCAGAGGCCAAAACTGAAGAGCCCTGAGAATTGCACGGAGTTCTAAAATATATATTGGTAATCTCGCCTCTTGAGATTTCCAAACCCCTTGTGCTGTTAGAGATCCCCAAACAGCTCCCCAACCTGAAAGACTCGCATCTGTTGAGATCACAGTCCCGGTTGGCCGAACAAAAGAAGCCCCTTAAACCAAACAATGGTGATCTATCCACCATGTCGAGAGTGTCGTACATTGGGATTCAAGGATATTAATTGTAATATCTTTGTATAATCCCTGCACCATTGATTCAGCATGCAAAGCTGTAGAGGTCTCATGTGAAAACGAGCAAAGGGGATCGTGTCCGATGCTGCAGTCATGAGACCTAAAACTTCCATGCACATAGCCACTGAAGGGAATGACTAAGACTGAAGGTGCAGGCATGCTGCGACCAATTTTAAACGTCTCTTGTCTGTTAGAGACAGAGTCATGGACACTGAATCTATCTGGAAGCCTAAAAAGGTGACCCTTGTCTGAGGAATCAAGAAACTTTTTGGTAAATTGATCCTCCAACCATGTTTCCGAAGAAACAACACTAGTTGATTGGTGTGAGATTCTGCAGTATGTAAAGACTGAGCTAGTACCAAGATATCGTCCAAATAAGGAAACACCGCAATACCCTGTTCTCTGATTACAGATAGTAGGGCACCCAGAACCTTTGAAAAGATTCTTGGATCTGTTGCTAGGCCAAATGGAAGAGCAACAAATTGGTAATGCTTGTCAAGAAAAGAGAATCTCAGAAACTGATAGTGTTCTGGATGAATCGAAATATGAAGGTATGCATCCTGCAAGTCTATTGTGGACATATAATGTCCTTGCTGAACAAAAGGCAGAATAGTCCTTATAGTCACCATCTTGAAAGTTGGTACTCTTACATAACGATTCAAAATTTTCAGATCCAGAACTGGTCTGAATAAATTTTCTTTCTTTGGTACAATGAATAGGTTTGAATAAAACCCCAAACCTTGTTCCTGAGGAGGAACTGGCATGATTACCCCTGAAGACTCCAGGTCTGAAACACACTTCAGAAAAGCCTGAGCTTTTACTGGATTTACAGGGATGCGTGAGAGAAAAAATCTTCTCACAGGAGGTCTTACTTTGAATCCTATTCGATACCCTTGAGAGACAATGCTCTGAATCCAATGATTTTGGACAGATTTTATCCAAAAATCCTTGAAAAACCTTAATCTGCCCCCTACCAGCTGAGCTGGAATGAGGGCCGCACCTTCATGCGGACTTAGGGGCTGACTTTGGTTTCCTAAATGGCTTGGATTTATTCCAATTTGAGGAAGGCTTCCAATTGGAAGCAGATTACTTGGGAGGAGGATTGAATTTTTGTTCCTTATTCTGACGTAAGTAACGAAAATGGATAGAAGCCTTAGATTTACCCTTAGGTTTTTTATCCTGAGGCAGAAAAACTCCTTTTCCTCCAGTGATAGTTGAAATAATAGAATCCAACTGAGAACCAAATAAATTATTACCTTGGAAAGAAAGAGATAGTAATCTAGATTTAGATGTCATATCAGCATTCCACGATTTAAGCCACAAAGCTCTTCTAGCTAATACAGCTAAAGACATGGATCTAACATCAATTTTGATAATATCAAAAATGGCATCACAAATAAAATGATTAGCATGTTGCAGTAAGCGAGTAATGCTAGATATGCAGGGATCCAATTCTCGTTACGCTAAATTCTCCAACCAAAAAGTTGAGGCAGCCGCAACATCAGCCAAAGAAATAGCAGGTCTGAGAAGATGACCTGAATATAAATAGGCCTTCCTTAGATAAGATTCAAGCTTCCTATCTAAAGGATCCTTAAAGGAAGTACTATCTTCCATAGGAATAGTGGTACGTTTAGCAAGAGTAGAAATAGCCCCATCAACTTTGGGGATTTTTTCCCAAAATTCTATAGATTTTGCTGGTAAAGGATACAATTTTTTAAACCTTGAAGAAGGAATAAAAGAAGTACCTGGCTTATTCCATTCCCTAGAAATCATATCAGAAATAGCCTCAGGAATAGAAAAACCCCTGGGGAAACCACAGGAGGTTTAAAAACAGCATTTAAATGTTTATTAGACTGAACGTCAATAGGACTGGTTACCTCAATATCCAAAGTAATTAACACTTCTTTTAATAAAGAACGCATATATTCTATTTTAAATAAATAAGTAGATTTGTCAGTGTCAATGTCTGAGGAAGGATCTTCTAAATCAGATAGATCCTCATCAGAAGAGGATAAATTATTATGTTGTTGGTCATTTGAAATTTCATCAGCTAAATGAGAAGTTTCAAAAGACCTTTTACGTTTATTAGAAGGTGGAAATGCAGACAAAGCCTTCAGAATAGAATCAGAAACAAATTCTTTAAAATTTACAGGTATATCATGCACATTAGAAGTTGAGGGAACTGCAACTGGCAATGTAATATTATTGATGGAAACACTATCTGCATGTAAAAGTTTATCATGACAACTATTACAAATGACATTTAGAGAAATAATTTCTACACTTTTACAACAAATGCACTTAGCTTTGGTAGAACCGATGTCAGGCAGCAATGTTCCAGCAGAAACTTCTGAGACAGGATCAGATTGGGACATCTTGCTCAATGTAAGAGAAAAAACAACATATAAAGCAAAATTATCTATTTCCTTATATGACAGTTTCAGGAATGGGAAAAAATGCAAAAGCATAGGCCTCTGATTGAGAAAAAGCAAGAGGCAAACTTCAATGGGGTATTGAAATAATGAAAAAAATTTGGCACCAAGTATGACGCACAACGTAACGTAAACTTTTTTGGCGCCAAAAATAACCGGAAATGACACACTCGCGTCACTAATGACGCCGCCATATGAAAGGTCTAAATAAAGATATATTTAATAGAGCCTTAATACAGGCTTAAAATAGTTACATAATATAGCCTTAATAGATTAATAGAGCCTTATTTTTATTATTATTATCGGATATTTAAATAGCATCAACAGATGCCGCAGCACAAATTAATACAGGCTTAATACAGGGAGTGCAGAATTATTAGGCAAATGAGTATTTTGACCACATCATCCTCTTTATGCATGTTGTCTTACTCCAAGCTGTATAGGCTCGAAAGCCTACTACCAATTAAGCATATTAGGTGATGTGCATCTCTGTAATGAGAAGGGGTGTGGTCTAATGACATCAACACCCTATATCAGGTGTGCATAATTATTAGGCAACTTCCTTTCCTTTGGCAAAATGGGTCAAAAGAAGGACTTGACAGGCTCAGAAAAGTCAAAAATAGTGAGATATCTTGCAGAGGGATGCAGCATTCTTAAAATTGCAAAGCTTCTGAAGTGTGATCATCGAACAATCAAGCGTTTCATTCAAAATAGTCAACAGGGTTGCAAGAAGCGTGTGGAAAAACCAAGGCGCAAAATAACTGCCCATGAACTGAGAAAAGTCAAGCGTGCAGCTGCCAAGATGCCACTTGCCACCAGTTTGGCCATATTTCAGAGCTGCAACATCACTGGAGTGCCCAAAAGCACAAGGTGTGCAATACTCAGAGACATGGCCAAGGTAAGAAAGGCTGAAAGACGACCACCACTGAACAAGACACACAAGCTGAAACGTCAAGACTGGGCCAAGAAATATCTCAAGACTGATTTTTCTAAGGTTTTATGGACTGATGAAATGAGAGTGAGTCTTGATGGGCCAGATGGATGGGCCCGTGGCTGGATTGGTAAAGGGCAGAGAGCTCCAGTCCGACTCAGACGCCAGCAAGGTGGAGGTGGAGTACTGGTTTGGGCTGGTATCATCAAAGATGAGCTTGTGGGGCCTTTTCGGGTTGAGGATGGAGTCAAGCTCAACTCCCAGTCCTACTGCCAGTTTCTGGAAGACACCTTCTTCAAGCAGTGGTACAGGAAGAAGTCTGCATCCTTCAAGAAAAACATGATTTTCATGCAGGACAATGCTCCATCACACGCGTCCAAGTACTCCACAGCGTGGCTGGAAAGAAAGGGTATAAAAGAAGAAAATCTAATGACATGGCCTCCTTGTTCACCTGATCTGAACCCCATTGAGAACCTGTGGTCCATCATCAAATGTGAGATTTACAAGGAGGGAAAACAGTACACCTCTCTGAACAGTGTCTGGGAGGCTGTGGTTGCTGCTGCACACAATGTTGATGGTGAACAGATCAAAACACTGACAGAATCCATGGATGGCAGGCTTTTGAGTGTCCTTGCAAAGAAAGGTGGCTATATTGGTCACTGATTTGTTTTTGTTTTGTTTTTGAATGTCAGAAATGTATATTTGTGAATGTTGAGATGTTATATTGGTTTCACTGGTAAAAATAAATAATTGAAATGGGTATATATTTGTTTTTTGTTAAGTTGCCTAATAATTATGCACAGTAATAGTCACCTGCACACACAGATATCCCCCTAAAATAGCTATAACTAAAAACAAACTAAAAACTACTTCCAAAACTATTCAGCTTTGATATTAATGAGTTTCTTGGGTTCATTGAGAACATGGTTGTTGTTCAATAATAAAATGAATCCTCAAAAATACAACTTGCCTAATAATTCTGCACTCCCTGTATAGCTAAATTTAAAATAGCCTAAAACAGGCTTAAAATATAGTTATATAGAAAAGCTTAAGAAGGGATAATATATATATTTGAAAAACCTAATACAGACTATTATATCATATAGCTTAAAGGGACATTAAACACTACATAAATGCTAAATAAAAGGATGCATTCACAGAAAATATTAGTCTGAGAATAACATGTAGATGTATTTTTAAAAGTTTAAATAGATGTTTAAACATTGACAAAATAAGTGTAATGTTTTAGTGCCTATAAAACAATAGAAGCTGCCATGTTGTAACTTAGGTTACCTTCTCTGCTGTGCCCAATCAGGGACAGTTTTAAATAGGTCACTAGAGTGTGCAGCCAATGACTGTGTGGAATATAACAGTGTTCTGCACTTCCAATTCTAACAGGAACTGAAAAACTCAGAATTTCAGAATGGAATTGCAGAAAAGGGGGGCAAAATAAACAATGAAAGTATATAGCAGACTTTTTTTATTTATAAATGATTTATCATTTTATATTATCTTAAAGTGTTCAATGTCCCTTTAAAGGGACACTGAACTCAAAAAACAATGTTAGAAAAATAGATAAAATGTTTAAAATTAAGACACTTATTAATGTCACATACTTTGTAATAACTTACTGTTTGCCTGCAATTGATTAACAAAGTAATCCTGATTTCCAAACCCACTCTGTGGGTACCTGATCACCTAGCCCTATCTTGCATGAGAACCCAGGTACCAATATGGCAGACATTATCCGCTAGGCGCCAGCGCAAGGTTTTGACACGTCAGAAAATACGTCACCTTGTGTTTCTCTGTATTGAAATTGCAGAGCGGGTGACAGAGCTGCGCTAATAATGCTAATAATGTGAGTGCTGTTCGCATAGAGAATCTCCCTAGCATTAATGAGCAACTTATTATTGTGTGGGCATAAGAAAGAAATATTTTTTTTATAGCTCGGATCAGATTGCGCATGCGCGAGATGCCGACTAAATATTTTAATTAGACTCATAAAAGCTGAATATTATTGGTTGAATATACGGACGATTGTACAGCCCATATTTGTGGGCTGTCTTAGCCTACGTCATTAGAAAATGTTAAAACAAAATTTTATATATATTAGAAGGATCGTTTGAAACTGCAAGTAGGTGCAAATTATTTCTTTGAACATTATAACCCGATTTATATAATTGTTACATATGCCAAGAATAAAACTACAGTAATCCTTTAATACAGGCCAAAATACTAAAAAAAACAAAATAACCTAATACCGGTTAAAATACTGGCTAAACAAAATATGTCCATATTGTGTGACTAAGATCCCAATTTTATTTAAAAAGAATAGTTGTCTCTAGATGTTGTTTGCAGGCAATTTTTTGCAGCAGTTCAAAAAATATGTTGTGCTTTTGAAAATGGATGTGCGCCAATGCCTTTCTGTTTGTGTAATTACTGGGTCATATTGGCAGCACTCCCAAAGATGTGTATATAAACTTTTTGTAAGGTGTGCTAAAAAAACTAATGTTGTATTTGTATTTAAACATAATCAGGGAGACTGACCATCTCCCCCACCCCACCCAAGCTCAGGTGTGCTCATGACAGTGTAATAGAGTTGTAAATATTATGCCAGGGGGTCTCATTCTATTATAAAGAGTAAAAGCAGGAATGATTCAGCCCTCTGTGGCAAAAAGAATGTAGTGTTAGGACCAGCCTATATTGGGGCACCTTGTAAGTTGTGACTGGCTAAGTAAAATATGGCCATATTGTGTGACTAAGATCCCAATTTTATTTAAAAAGAATAGTTGTCTCTTGATATTGTTTGCAGGCAATTTTTTGCAGCAGTTCCAAAAATATGTTGTGCTTTTGAAAATGGATGTGCGCCAATACCTTTCTGTTTGTGTGTGTATATATATATATATATATATATATATATATATATATATACAGAGCTTCAAATTTCCACTACTCCACTTTTTCTTTTATTTAACATTGAATGGACTAGTAACTTTTTCCTCTGGGCTAGTAACTTTTAACCCCTCACTAGGACTGGGTATACATCCCATGACCCATAAACAGGCTCAGCTTTGGTTGCTATCACACTCACATAAAGCTACACTATTTACAGAATCACAGGTAGTTAACCCCGGGCCTGCCAGGGTGCAGGTCCAAAGGGTGAATTACAGAAACAGACACTGAAACACAGTTTCTGTAATTCACCCTTTGGATCTGCACCCTGGCAGGCCCCGGGTTAACTGCCTGTAACTCTATAAATAGTGTAGCTTTATGTGAGTGCAATAGCAACCAAAGCTTAGCCTGTTTATGGGTCATGGGATGTGTACCCGGTCCGGACTGGATGTGCTGTCCTTTCTCCTTGTTTTGCTTATGCCCAGGGTGATTACATAAGTCTGTGAACCCTGACTTGTTCCCAGTTTGTTTGATTATTAGCTTGCATTTGTGTGCGTGGCTGCAGTTGTGTGGCTGTATTAGGGACTCAGGTACTTGGAAGAGACCTTGATGTGGTACCTGAGCTTGTCCCATTTGGCCAAATGCGGTAACTAACTCTTCCAGTTTTGCTTTTAATCCTAGCTGAGAGCTTGTGAGTGAGTGCTGGACTTTTTTTTAAAACAAATTTTTATTGACTTTTTGGGAAATAACAAGGACATAGAATGAACAACAAACAAAAACCAATAAATGCTTTTCAATTACAGTAAGATATTATAACATCTTATTGACCATTTCTTTCCCTTTTTTGAAGGGAAACAAAAATAAAATTAAAAATAAATGCTTTGGGTGAGAGGGAGAGAGGTGGACTGATGAAGGGTATGGAGAGGGTTAGGGCAAATAACAATAGGGATTAGTAAAAAGGTATATAACGAGAGAGGGGATATATAGGGGGCGGGAGGGAAAAAGGAGGTTTGAGGAAGGATATGGAGAGGGTTAGGGTGTGCGGCGATAGGGATCAGTAGGATGATATACAGCAAAAATAAAGGTCTAAAGGTATACAAGGGTACATTATGTCATGGTGAAATACAATACAATATAATTTCCTTGCACTTGTCTTTTTTAGGTGTAACATAGATAAATAATTAGACAGCATAAAGCAGCGGATGTTTTCCAGCTACCTTGAGTCTCTGTCGTATCTTAAAGCAAGAGGGATGGGGGAAGTCAGAGGAGGAATATGAGAGGGGTTCAGGCAGGTAACGGTAGGGGATAGGGGGAAGTAGACAAATATAAAGATGTGTAAAGATATATTATAGAGTAATATAGTATACTGTAACGTGATTCCATGTAGTTCCTTTGCAGTTAATCCTTACATAGAGTAAAACACATACTTCGAATGATTATAGAGCCTGTTGTGTATAGCAGTGAAAAAGGGTCGCTTTTGTATAGTCATAGTGTTCTTTGTTCCCATAAGAAAATTACATCTAGTATAAAATCTCTCTTTCCTACAAAACAATAATGTCTCTTCTCTAGAGCTAGTATATGTGTGACTTCTGTCACCCAATGGTCATAAGTAGGGGGATGAGCCTGTTTCCAATACCGAGGGACAACACGTCTGGCACATGTTAACATCAGCTGAAGGAGTTTCCTCCGGTAGATACATTCCAATTTAGGGATTTGGTTTAGTAAGATCATGGTTGCCGAAAGGGATATCTGTGTGTTCAATATAAGATTGATGCAACACTCGATTTGAGCCCAATAAGTGGACATTTTGTTACAGGACCACCATATGTGGGAAAGTGTGCCCACTTCCCCGCATCGCCTCCAGCAGCTCGAGTTAGCTCCTGGATATATTTCATTCAATTTTTGAGGTGTGAGATACCAGCGTGAGATAATCTTATAGTTAAGTTCGGTTAGGATGAGTGAGGAGGAAGAGGAGTGGACTGTGTTAAAACATTGTAGCCAGGTATCTTTTGGGAGCTGAACTCGAAGTTCAGTTTCCCATTTGGTGGTATATGAGGGTAGTTTGACTGTGTGGATAGCTCTTAAGAGTTTATGTGTGAGAGAGAGATGGGATTTTTGAATGTCTTTTGTATTACATAGCTTCTCAAATGGGGTAAGCGGACGGAGGCAATCATTTTTATGAGGGTTATCCATAATTGCTTGTCGTATTTGGAAATAGGGAAACCAACAGTGGAAAGGAGAGCCTATTGATTCCCTTAAGGCAATTCTATCCCTAATTTGGGAGTTTTCTGTGAGTAAAAATATAGGCATATTTTTCAGGGAAGAATCTTCTGGTTCAAATTTAAACTGGTGTTGGGATAAAAAAAGGGTGTTGTTTAACAGTGGAGTCATTGGGGAGATTGGGGTAGAGAGAGTGTTCGAATTTCGAATAAGAGAGTCCCATATGGTTAAGGTAGTTTTTATACATTCATTAGCCTTGGTTATAGGGGGTCTGGATGATTTAGGGAGCCAACATAGATCTCGCATCCCACTTAAGCCGAGGGAGGCTGCTTCCATTTGGATCCATAGTTTGGAGGTGGGGTTATGAGACCATGAGACTATTCGTGTTAAATGTGTCGCTTTGTGGTACTGAATTAAATTTGGGACATTTAGGCCACCTTCCTCCTTACCTAAATACATGGAATTCCTTGATACCCTTGGTTTTTTGTAAGCCCAAATAAAAGAATCTAGCATCTTTTGTTGCGTACGAAGGTAGTGTCTCGGTAATGATATTGGTAGAGCCTGGAATATGTATAGATATTTAGGGAGTATCATCATCTTTATTGTGTTTATGCGGCCTATCCAGGAAAGGTGTCCTTGCTTATGCCATGTATGTAATAAGGAGAAGACATGAGTTTGAAGTGTTGTATAGTTCTCTTGGAATAAATTCTTAGGGTTCTTTGGTATATTTAGTCCTAGATATCTAAGGGTATTTACGACAGGGAAGGGAGTTTTATGTAAAATATAGTCCATTTCCATTGAGTTCATATGGATGGGAATAATGCTCGATTTATTCATGTTAATTGAGTAGTTGGAAAGTTGTTTATAACTCTCCAGATCTCGTATCAGGGCTGGTATGGAAGTTAGTGGTGCCTGCAGAGTGAAGATGATGTCATCTGCAAACAGGAGACATGTTTGTTGGATGTTGCCTACCCTAATTCCCAAAATATTTGGATTGTTTCTGATTTGAATAGCTAAGATTTCTACCGTGAGAGCGAATAGGAGAGGGGATAACTGACACCCCTGCCTGGTGCCATTAGAGATAGGGAAAGATTGTGATATTATGTCATTAACCTTAATAGTGGCTCGAGGGTTATGATATAGGGCTTGTACTCTGGACAAGAATATGTCTGAGAGACCGAATTTCGACAGGGCCGACCACATAAAATGCCAGTCGACCCTGTCGAAGGCCTTCTCAGCATCAGTAGACAGCATCACTAGGGGGCTTGTTTGTTCGTGTGAGGTTAATAATGTATGTAGGAGTCTAGCGGTGTTATCTTTTGCTTCACGGCCACTAACGAATCCCACCTGATCAGGGTGGATGACCTTCGGTAGGACACGGGCAAGACGATTAGCTAAGATCTTGGCATATATTTTAATATCTACATTTAAGAGAGAAATCAGTCTATAGTTGCCAACAAGATCTCTGGGTTTATCTGGTTTCGGAATTACTGTTATCATAGCATTTAAAAGAGATTGGGGGAACGTAAGACCCTGGTCTATAGAGAGAAATAGCTCTTGTAAATGTGGGGCAAGATTACCTACTAATAACTGGTAAAATTTGGTTGTAAGGCCATCTGAACCTGGTGATTTTCCATTGGACATGGATTTAACCATGTTGACCACTTCTAGTAAAGAAATGGGGGAGTCTAGCATAGACACGTCTTCTTCAGGGATAGAGGGAACATCTATACAATCTAAATACGCTTGTAGCTTGTCTCTGTTCCTCTGATCATTTGTGTTGTTTATGTTATATAGTGAGGTGTAGTATGTAACAAAGCTATCGGCTATATCTTCGTTTTTAGTGCAAATTACTCCTGTGCTTTGTTTAATGGATTGAATATGAGAGGGAAGTTTTTTTTAAGAATCTGGCTAACATTTTTCCGGCTTTGTTTGATTCAGCATAGAATTTAGCTTTTGTTGTCAGGGCTCGCATATGTGCATTTTCTACCAAGAATTTATTAAGGCTTTCCCTAGCTTCCGTTACTGCGGACAATTTTTGTGGGGATTTTGGGTCTTTTTTATGTATAGCTTCACTTTTCTCTAGAGAGTTAGACAAAGTATCGAATTGAGCAGATCTCTGCTTTTTAAGTTTCGCTGTTAGCTGTATGATAACTCCCCTAATATAACACTTGTAGGATTCCCAATTGTTTGCGGTGTTCGTGTCTGCAGATATATTAAATACAAAGTATTCGTCTGTAAATTTGATGAGTTGGTCTATGATTTCATTGTCTGTGAGGATATACTCATTTAATCTCCAGTTTAGACTGTGACTGGGTTTACTCGTCCATTTAAAGATAGATTTAACTAGACTATGGTCTGACCATGTAGTGTGTGAGATTTTTGAGTCAACCAAATTCGTCAATGAGGCTTGGTCACAGAATATGTAATCAAGTCTGGTATAAGATTTTTGTGGGTGGGAGAAAAATGTGTAATCTCTGATGGAGGGGTGTACCGTTCTCCAGGTTTCGAACAGTTTAAGTGTGTGGAGAGATGTATTATTATTCCTAATCTGTGAATTTCTTAGGTAGGAGTGACCTGTTGAAGTGTCCAGTAGAGGGTCCGAAGGGTAATTAAAATCCCCACCTAATATGATTGGGCCTTTGGCAATATCTAGGAGTTTGTTGGTAACTTTTCGAAAAAAACAGGGGGTGGGTCTGATGGGGGCGTATATGTTTGCGAGAGTAATAGGCTTACCATAATAAAGTCCTACCAGTATTAAAATTCTACCTTCATGATCATTGAATTGTTGTAGTAGGTCAAAGGAGGTATTGCGTCTAAATAGAGTGCAAACACCGTTATGTCTGGTCAGGCCTGAGCTATAGTAGTGTTTATCGTAATATTTGGACGAGAGGGTGGGCTCATGGTTTCTTTTAAAATGTGTCTCTTGAACCATAATGATATCAAGATTTCTCTTGTAAAAGTCATGGAGAGCAATTGAGCGTTTTTCAGCTGATAGGAATCCCTTCACATTTTGGGTGGCTATTGATATTGATCCTTCATGTGGATGGGTAGGCATTGCAAAGGATATGTGTGTGTGTGTCCTCTAAAATAAAGGAACCAGAGATTTGTACAAGGGAACCAATGTGTGAAAATGAAATGGAAAGTGTATGGCTAAGAGCCTAATAAGGTGGTATAGAGTAGGGATTGGAGGAATTAAGTTGATGGAGGCTTCTGGGCAAGCTGGGCAAATGCCCACTGGTGCATTGTGATGAGCGTGTAGGAGGCACATGGAATGGTAAGAGGATAGATGGGGAGGGGGGGGAGGAGGGGAGAGGGGGTAAGGGGTATGTTATGCGTATGCTATCATATTTGTTCAGATCCAAGCAAAACTTTCATATAAACAGATATCTTTATAGCAGCATTGTGAATAATATAGAATTTTCTGTAGAACAGGACATTCTTGCAGTTTTATATCCACTTAAGGGGACTAAAGTGGCATAGTTCGCTTCTACAGTGCATATCTCACATTTATGAACTCAGGGGAATTAGTGATTCCTATGAATAGCTCTGTATTATTGTTATCTAAGAGTGGCTTTTGTTTCGCAAAACAGAGTTTGCAGTTAATGGATAGGTTATTGTCTAATTGGCTTCTAGTGATTAAGGCATTTAAGACATTGAAGATATTTAAGACATTTAAGGGGCTACTATCCATGTTTGAGGAGTATTAGTGAGTGAGATAGAAAATAAATGGGGCCTTTATATTAAGTCAAGGTTGAGACTATTCCTGTCCCAGCAGTTAACAGCTAGCTTATGGGGTCATTCAACAACTCAATCATAAACTATTATATCGTACGACTGAATATAAACATGACTATTATCATATAATTACATAGATATATATGTGCAAAACATGCGGGCTATTAATAACAAGATAACTGGACAAAACACATCGAAACATGATGAACATCTAGGATCTTTTTCCTCAAAACATAAATGAGAGATCCCTTAAACACATAAAGTGTAGTGTAATATAACTTGAAGGGTGATTGGAAACAGTTCCCTCTAAACCTGAAATAAAAGGAGAGAAAGTCTACAAACAAATGTTGCATAGACAGCATAGGCAATCACACATAGTTACGTGTCTCCTTCAAGGTGGTCGAATCTCATCCTCCTCATTACTGGTTTGTCACCGCTTGTTTAGAGGGATTGTAGTGTCCATCCAGGGTCTTCTTTGCGATTTAGAGGTTTCCTGTTTACTTGATGTAGAGGATTGCCCAGTTGAGGTTTGAGGGTCAGGCAACGGTATCCCCAACTGCTGGCAGAATTGCTCTGCATCCGGTGGGTAAGAGCATTCGATTTTTTTCCCATTTTTAACAGCAATAACTGAAGTTGGGAATCCCCATCTGTACTGGATCTTCAAAGCACGTAGATGGAGGTTAAAAAGGAAAGATCTCTTCTCTTTTGGAGTGTTCTTGCTGATAAGTCTTGGAATATCTGAATTCGGTGACCCTGGAACTGGATAGAAGATTGTTTCCTTGCATAGTTGTAGATAGTCTCTCTATGGTGGAAGTTTTGAAAATGCACAATAATGTCCCGAGGAGGTAAGTTGTCTGATGGCTTGGGACGTAGGGCTCTATGTGCTCTGTCCAAGATGATGTCAGATAGAGTGCCATAGTTGTTCTTTACCAGGTCTGCAAAAAAGGACTGTAAATAATCTTGTATCTCATTGTTTTGTATGGTCTCAGGAATTCCCCTGAAGCGTAGATTGCTCCTTCTGGAGCGATTTTCTAAATCATCTAATTTATCCTCTAGGTCTGTCATACGATGATGGTGTTGAAAGGCTTTAGAGGACAGGTTTGCAATCTTCTGAGATGATATGTATTCATGCTCTTCTAAAGTATCAACTCTATAGCATAAGTCCGAAATATCTTTCTTCAAACCTGCGCACTCATTTTTAATGCAAGTTTTAACCTGTTCTATCAGAGCTTCCATAGCGCCATAAGTGATAATATCATCTTTTCCAACATTTAAAGTTGTAGGCTGTAGGTCTGACATGGCATCTGCAGCTTCACAAGAGCTTTCATCATGTGAGCTTAGTATGGTATCTGGATCTTTATTGCCTTTTTGCTTTTCAGCTTGTTTGAAAAAAGAGTTCATGGCTCCCTGGGTTGTTAAAGGCAGTTTTTGAGATTTGTCACTTCTGGTCAATTTTCTCTGCGACATCATGGAGGTGTTTCGTAAGTTAGAGCAGGTGATCAATTATATTTATGATATAGTAAGGATGAGTCTAAGTAAATAGGAACACCGCTCCCTGGGGTTTTTGCCCTCACAGAGCGATCTCGGGAAAGGGTAGTGGATTTGACCCACTGCTACTAAGAACAGTGGGAAGAGGGATAGGAGGATGTTCTTCTCAGCTAACTGCTCAGTTATAGATATGAGTATCTGGTGTCCAACCACTGAGAGAATAAAAAACAAATCACAGCTGCATAAAGATTTTCACTTTTGTCTATAAGGAGAAAGAATTCATCAGACGTGTGTAGAGATGAGTCAGGGTGTCAGTATGTACTTTGTTATATGGATCAGTTCGGTTCGCAGCTGCGACTTGCATCTCATATACAGATATATGTTAAGCCTGGGAAACGATGTAAGTTAGGTACTTCAACCCAAATGCAGCATTTCAGATCATGTGTATAGACCTAATATGGCGTAGGATTACATGCGTATACTAAAAGCAAAAAATATCCCCTTTGCTAAATTTCGGCCTTGTATCATGTGGATAGGGTGGATCTTAAAGCGCTGCATGCTCCATATTTTTAGTTAGTAAACTTAACAGCAACCAGTGCAAGCATTGTCGCCTCTTTCATAAAGCTATACATTTCACCTGTGTCCATTATGTTAGGCGATCCGGATAGTATGTGGATTTGAGTGGAGGTCTGTGTTACATCTTGTCTGTGGCGTAGAGCTTAAAGGCCTCGTGGCGCAGTTGTAGACGGCTCAAATAATGTCCGTAATAGCATACGGATCTGGACCAAAATTTCAGCAAACGTTCTCTATATGTTCCGATACTCAGTTTGAGGTTTTATATCTCTGTGCCTCGTTGTTATCTGTGGTTATGAGCTAACTTGCCCAGCCTGCGTGAGGAGCTTCAGTTACATGCGACCATCTTAGTTAGCCGCTCGCTCCGCCTCCAGTGCTGGACTTTTTTATGTGTGTGTTTCAGTGTCTGTTTCTGTAATTCACCCTTTGGACCTGCACCCTGGCAGGCCCGGGGTTAACTGCCTGTGACTCTGTAAATAGTGTAGCTTTATGTGAGTTCGATAGCAATAAAAGCTGAGCCTGTTTATGGGTCATGGGATGTGTACCCGGTTCGGTCTGGATGTGCTGTCCTTTCTCCTTGTTTTGCTTATGCCCAGGGTGATTGCATAAGTTTGTGTGCATGGCTGCAGTTGTGTGGCTGTATTACGAACTCAGGTACTTGGAAAAAACCTTGACGTGGTACCTGAGATTGTCCCATTTGACAAAATGCGGTAACTAACTATTCCTGTTTTGCTTTTAATCCTAGCAGAGAGCTTGTGAGTGACTGCTGGACTTTTTTTTATGTGTGTATATATATATATATATATATATATATATATATACACACACACATATATATATATATATATGTATATATAGAAAGGGTGGAGTAGTAGCAGTACTAAAAGTCACCCAAATATCGTAATATTAAGCAATATCTTAGAATGTTCTTCAGCTTGGGGACTTACCACATCTTACATGGAAATTCAAAGTCTCATAGCTAATGCACAGAATGTGAACAAGACAAGTCCATCAAAATGACAATTTGTGTTATCAAAAAAATATATATATTTTACCTCAAAATTTCTTCATCTCACAATAGTAAGTGATCAGAGAACAGTTATCCTTCAGCTACTGTTCAGCTAAAGGTTTGGGGGGGAAAAAGAAAAACAACAGTCAATTAGAATCAGTAGTGCTGATGTTATACTTTGCTTTACTGTGAGACAGTAACATCTCACAAGATTTCATAGTAAACGTCCTTAAACTGTATAGAGAAATAACATGAATGTGCCTGCACATGTCAGGTGTACGCTCCCTTGCAAGTTCTGAGACTAGCATCCTGATTAGCTGCTGAAAATCCCTTTACAATGGGGGTCCCTTTCCAGCGTGCTCCATTACTTTTAATAGGAGACATCTTGCCACTTGCAAGGACTGCCCCTTTTTTAAAGGGATACTAAACCCAAAAACTTTTCTTTCATGATTCAGGTAGAGTATACAATTTTAAACATTCCAATCGACTTCTATTATCTAATTTGCTTAATTTTTTGAGATATTCTATGTTTAAAAATAGCAAAGCACATGGGTGAGCCAATCACACGAGGCATCTATGTGCAGCCACCAATGAGCAGCTACTAAGCCTATCGAGATATGCTTTTCAGCAAAGAATATCAAGAGAATGAAGCACATTAGATAATAGAAGTAATTTAGAACATAGTTTAAAATTGCATGCTCTATCTAAATCATGACAGAAAAATTGTGGGTTTTAGGTACCTTTAATGATAAGTCCACATGGGTTAGCAAGAAAAATTATGTTTGATCTAACAAGACCAGCAGGCACTGTGTGTGGGTCTGTGCGCAAGATAATGCACCTTTTGCTATCGATTGTGCTCCACTTATAATCTAGCATTTTCGGCTAGATTACGAGTGGAGTGGTATTATGCCTTAAGCTGTTTGCGCACGTTGGGTATGGAATGTGAAATATTTACTGTAAATACATTTGCAAACAGAAAACTGAAATAATCACCATTACAATGTGAAATTACTAAAAAAAAACAAAATCAATAAAAATAAATGATCTACTGCTGAAGGAATGCTGGGGCAACTAGCAGACAGAACCAGACAGATAGCTCAGCATGCTATGGCACTGTGGCTGAGCTCTGTAGCAAACTGTGTAGATATGATTTGCTGCAGTGTGGATACTGATTAGTGTTAGGACCAGTCTAGTGTGGGACACCTTGTAAGTGGTGATTGGCTTAGCAGAATATGATCATATTGTGTGACTAAGATCCCATTTTTATTTAAATTTAAAAGCATATTTAACAGGCAATATTTTTTGCAGCATAATATATTATTGTGAGATATTTATCCCAATCTTATTTGAAGTATATTTAGCAGATAGAAGTATATATAAATAAGCTATAAATATGTGGACTTAAGTGGTTAGATGTGCACCAATACTTTTTTGTTGTTTTACAATTGTTTTGGTCACTTTGGTAGCACTCCCACAATATGTGTGTTAAGTTGTAAACAGTCATTTTGTGGTGTGCTTAACCAAAAATCCCCTTGTTGTATCTTTTGAATAGGGAGTTGACCAAATCCCCCCCCCCCCTTTGGTTAATGCACACCACCCAGCCCAGGTGTGTTCTAGATAATATAATTGTGGTATACATATAAAGCTAGAGAGTTTCACTCTGTGTAGACATGATTTGCTGCAGTGTGGATACTGATTAGTGTTAGGACCAGTCTAGTGTGGGACACCTTGTAAGTGGTGACTGGCTTAGCAGAATATGATCATATTGTGTGACTAAGATCCAATTTTTATTTAAATGTAAAAACATAATTTATGCTTACCTGATAAATTTATTTCTCTTGTAGTGTATTCAGTCCACGGGTCATCCATTACTTATGGGATTATATCTCCTTCCCAACAGGAAGTTGCAAGAGGATCACCCAAGCAGAGCTGCTACATAGCTCCTCCCCTCACATGTCATATCCAGTCATTCGACCGAAACAAGACAAGAAAGGAGAAACCATAGGGTGCAGTGGTGACTGGAGTTTGAATTAAAATTTAGATCTGCCTTAAAAGACAGGGCGGGCCGTGGACTGAATACACTACAAGAGAAATAAATTTATCAGGTAAGCATAAATTATGTTTTCTCTTGTTAAGTGTATTCAGTCCACGGGTCATCCATTACTTATGGGATACCAATACCAAAGCTAAAGTACACGGATGATGGGAGGGACAAGGCAGGAACTTAAACGGAAGGAACCACTGCCTGTAGAACCTTTCTCCCAAAAACAGAGAGGGTAAGGGGTATGTTATGCGTATGCTATCATATTTGTTCAGATCCAAGCAAAACTTTCATATAAACAGATATCTTTATAGCAGCATTGTGAATAATATAGAATTTTCTGTAGAACAGGACATTCTTGCAGTTTTATATCCACTTAAGGGGACTAAAGTGGCATAGTTCGCTTCTACAGTGCATATCTCACATTTATGAACTCAGGGGAATTAGTGATTCCTATGAATAGCTCTGTATTATTGTTATCTAAGAGTGGCTTTTGTTTCGCAAAACAGAGTTTGCAGTTAATGGATAGGTTATTGTCTAATTGGCTTCTAGTGATTAAGGCATTTAAGACATTGAAGATATTTAAGACATTTAAGGGGCTACTATCCATGTTTGAGGAGTATTAGTGAGTGAGATAGAAAATAAATGGGGCCTTTATATTAAGTCAAGGTTGAGACTATTCCTGTCCCAGCAGTTAACAGCTAGCTTATGGGGTCATTCAACAACTCAATCATAAACTATTATATCGTACGACTGAATATAAACATGACTATTATCATATAATTACATAGATATATATGTGCAAAACATGCGGGCTATTAATAACAAGATAACTGGACAAAACACATCGAAACATGATGAACATCTAGGATCTTTTTCCTCAAAACATAAATGAGAGATCCCTTAAACACATAAAGTGTAGTGTAATATAACTTGAAGGGTGATTGGAAACAGTTCCCTCTAAACCTGAAATGAAAGGAGAGAAAGTCTACAAACAAATGTTGCATAGACAGCATAGGCAATCACACATAGTTACGTGTCTCCTTCAAGGTGGTCGAATCTCATCCTCCTCATTACTGGTTTGTCACCGCTTGTTTAGAGGGATTGTAGTGTCCATCCAGGGTCTTCTTTGCGATTTAGAGGTTTCCTGTTTACTTGATGTAGAGGATTGCCCAGTTGAGGTTTGAGGGTCAGGCAACGGTATCCCCAACTGCTGGCAGAATTGCTCTGCATCCGGTGGGTAAGAGCATTCGATTTTTTTCCCATTTTTAACAGCAATAACTGAAGTTGGGAATCCCCATCTGTACTGGATCTTCAAAGCACGTAGATGGAGGTTAAAAAGGAAAGATCTCTTCTCTTTTGGAGTGTTCTTGCTGATAAGTCTTGGAATATCTGAATTCGGTGACCCTGGAACTGGATAGAAGATTGTTTCCTTGCATAGTTGTAGATAGTCTCTCTATGGTGGAAGTTTTGAAAATGCACAATAATGTCCCGAGGAGGTAAGTTGTCTGATGGCTTGGGACGTAGGGCTCTATGTGCTCTGTCCAAGATGATGTCAGATAGAGTGCCATAGTTGTTCTTTACCAGGTCTGCAAAAAAGGACTGTAAATAATCTTGTATCTCATTGTTTTGTATGGTCTCAGGAATTCCCCTGAAGCGTAGATTGCTCCTTCTGGAGCGATTTTCTAAATCATCTAATTTATCCTCTAGGTCTGTCATACGATGATGGTGTTGAAAGGCTTTAGAGGACAGGTTTGCAATCTTCTGAGATGATATGTATTCATGCTCTTCTAAAGTATCAACTCTATAGCATAAGTCCGAAATATCTTTCTTCAAACCTGCGCACTCATTTTTAATGCAAGTTTTAACCTGTTCTATCAGAGCTTCCATAGCGCCATAAGTGATAATATCATCTTTTCCAACATTTAAAGTTGTAGGCTGTAGGTCTGACATGGCATCTGCAGCTTCACAAGAGCTTTCATCATGTGAGCTTAGTATGGTATCTGGATCTTTATTGCCTTTTTGCTTTTCAGCTTGTTTGAAAAAAGAGTTCATGGCTCCCTGGGTTGTTAAAGGCAGTTTTTGAGATTTGTCACTTCTGGTCAATTTTCTCTGCGACATCATGGAGGTGTTTCGTAAGTTAGAGCAGGTGATCAATTATATTTATGATATAGTAAGGATGAGTCTAAGTAAATAGGAACACCGCTCCCTGGGGTTTTTGCCCTCACAGAGCGATCTCGGGAAAGGGTAGTGGATTTGACCCACTGCTACTAAGAACAGTGGGAAGAGGGATAGGAGGATGTTCTTCTCAGCTAACTGCTCAGTTATAGATATGAGTATCTGGTGTCCAACCACTGAGAGAATAAAAAACAAATCACAGCTGCATAAAGATTTTCACTTTTGTCTATAAGGAGAAAGAATTCATCAGACGTGTGTAGAGATGAGTCAGGGTGTCAGTATGTACTTTGTTATATGGATCAGTTCGGTTCGCAGCTGCGACTTGCATCTCATATACAGATATATGTTAAGCCTGGGAAACGATGTAAGTTAGGTACTTCAACCCAAATGCAGCATTTCAGATCATGTGTATAGACCTAATATGGCGTAGGATTACATGCGTATACTAAAAGCAAAAAATATCCCCTTTGCTAAATTTCGGCCTTGTATCATGTGGATAGGGTGGATCTTAAAGCGCTGCATGCTCCATATTTTTAGTTAGTAAACTTAACAGCAACCAGTGCAAGCATTGTCGCCTCTTTCATAAAGCTATACATTTCACCTGTGTCCATTATGTTAGGCGATCCGGATAGTATGTGGATTTGAGTGGAGGTCTGTGTTACATCTTGTCTGTGGCGTAGAGCTTAAAGGCCTCGTGGCGCAGTTGTAGACGGCTCAAATAATGTCCGTAATAGCATACGGATCTGGACCAAAATTTCAGCAAACGTTCTCTATATGTTCCGATACTCAGTTTGAGGTTTTATATCTCTGTGCCTCGTTGTTATCTGTGGTTATGAGCTAACTTGCCCAGCCTGCGTGAGGAGCTTCAGTTACATGCGACCATCTTAGTTAGCCGCTCGCTCCGCCTCCAGTGCTGGACTTTTTTATGTGTGTGTTTCAGTGTCTGTTTCTGTAATTCACCCTTTGGACCTGCACCCTGGCAGGCCCGGGGTTAACTGCCTGTGACTCTGTAAATAGTGTAGCTTTATGTGAGTTCGATAGCAATAAAAGCTGAGCCTGTTTATGGGTCATGGGATGTGTACCCGGTTCGGTCTGGATGTGCTGTCCTTTCTCCTTGTTTTGCTTATGCCCAGGGTGATTGCATAAGTTTGTGTGCATGGCTGCAGTTGTGTGGCTGTATTACGAACTCAGGTACTTGGAAAAAACCTTGACGTGGTACCTGAGATTGTCCCATTTGACAAAATGCGGTAACTAACTATTCCTGTTTTGCTTTTAATCCTAGCAGAGAGCTTGTGAGTGACTGCTGGACTTTTTTTTATGTGTGTATATATATATATATATATATATATATATACACACACATATATATATATATATATGTATATATAGAAAGGGTGGAGTAGTAGCAGTACTAAAAGTCACCCAAATATCGTAATATTAAGCAATATCTTAGAATGTTCTTCAGCTTGGGGACTTACCACATCTTACATGGAAATTCAAAGTCTCATAGCTAATGCACAGAATGTGAACAAGACAAGTCCATCAAAATGACAATTTGTGTTATCAAAAAAATATATATATTTTACCTCAAAATTTCTTCATCTCACAATAGTAAGTGATCAGAGAACAGTTATCCTTCAGCTACTGTTCAGCTAAAGGTTTGGGGGGAAAAAAGAAAAACAACAGTCAATTAGAATCAGTAGTGCTGATGTTATACTTTGCTTTACTGTGAGACAGTAACATCTCACAAGATTTCATAGTAAACGTCCTTAAACTGTATAGAGAAATAACATGAATGTGCCTGCACATGTCAGGTGTACGCTCCCTTGCAAGTTCTGAGACTAGCATCCTGATTAGCTGCTGAAAATCCCTTTACAATGGGGGTCCCTTTCCAGCGTGCTCCATTACTTTTAATAGGAGACATCTTGCCACTTGCAAGGACTGCCCCTTTTTTAAAGGGATACTAAACCCAAAAACTTTTCTTTCATGATTCAGGTAGAGTATACAATTTTAAACATTCCAATCGACTTCTATTATCTAATTTGCTTAATTTTTTGAGATATTCTATGTTTAAAAATAGCAAAGCACATGGGTGAGCCAATCACACGAGGCATCTATGTGCAGCCACCAATGAGCAGCTACTAAGCCTATCGAGATATGCTTTTCAGCAAAGAATATCAAGAGAATGAAGCACATTAGATAATAGAAGTAATTTAGAACATAGTTTAAAATTGCATGCTCTATCTAAATCATGACAGAAAAATTGTGGGTTTTAGGTACCTTTAATGATAAGTCCACATGGGTTAGCAAGAAAAATTATGTTTGATCTAACAAGACCAGCAGGCACTGTGTGTGGGTCTGTGCGCAAGATAATGCACCTTTTGCTATCGATTGTGCTCCACTTATAATCTAGCATTTTCGGCTAGATTACGAGTGGAGTGGTATTATGCCTTAAGCTGTTTGCGCACGTTGGGTATGGAATGTGAAATATTTACTGTAAATACATTTGCAAACAGAAAACTGAAATAATCACCATTACAATGTGAAATTACTAAAAAAAAACAAAATCAATAAAAATAAATGATCTACTGCTGAAGGAATGCTGGGGCAACTAGCAGACAGAACCAGACAGATAGCTCAGCATGCTATGGCACTGTGGCTGAGCTCTGTAGCAAACTGTGTAGATATGATTTGCTGCAGTGTGGATACTGATTAGTGTTAGGACCAGTCTAGTGTGGGACACCTTGTAAGTGGTGATTGGCTTAGCAGAATATGATCATATTGTGTGACTAAGATCCCATTTTTATTTAAATTTAAAAGCATATTTAACAGGCAATATTTTTTGCAGCATAATATATTATTGTGAGATATTTATCCCAATCTTATTTGAAGTATATTTAGCAGATAGAAGTATATATAAATAAGCTATAAATATGTGGACTTAAGTGGTTAGATGTGCACCAATACTTTTTTGTTGTTTTACAATTGTTTTGGTCACTTTGGTAGCACTCCCACAATATGTGTGTTAAGTTGTAAACAGTCATTTTGTGGTGTGCTTAACCAAAAATCCCCTTGTTGTATCTTTTGAATAGGGAGTTGACCAAATCCCCCCCCCCCCCCTTTGGTTAATGCACACCACCCAGCCCAGGTGTGTTCTAGATAATATAATTGTGGTATACATATAAAGCTAGAGAGTTTCACTCTGTGTAGACATGATTTGCTGCAGTGTGGATACTGATTAGTGTTAGGACCAGTCTAGTGTGGGACACCTTGTAAGTGGTGACTGGCTTAGCAGAATATGATCATATTGTGTGACTAAGATCCAATTTTTATTTAAATGTAAAAACATAATTTATGCTTACCTGATAAATTTATTTCTCTTGTAGTGTATTCAGTCCACGGGTCATCCATTACTTATGGGATTATATCTCCTTCCCAACAGGAAGTTGCAAGAGGATCACCCAAGCAGAGCTGCTACATAGCTCCTCCCCTCACATGTCATATCCAGTCATTCGACCGAAACAAGACAAGAAAGGAGAAACCATAGGGTGCAGTGGTGACTGGAGTTTGAATTAAAATTTAGATCTGCCTTAAAAGACAGGGCGGGCCGTGGACTGAATACACTACAAGAGAAATAAATTTATCAGGTAAGCATAAATTATGTTTTCTCTTGTTAAGTGTATTCAGTCCACGGGTCATCCATTACTTATGGGATACCAATACCAAAGCTAAAGTACACGGATTATGGGAGGGACAAGGCAGGAACTTAAACGGAAGGAACCACTGCCTGTAGAACCTTTCTCCCAAAAACAGCCTCCAAAGAAGCAAAAGTGTCAAATTTGTAAAATTTTGAAAAAGTGTGAAGTGAAGACCAAGTTGCAGCCTTGCAAATCTGTTCAACAGAGGCCTCATTCTTAAAGGCCCAGGTGGAAGCCACAGCTCTGGTGGAGTGAGCTGTAATTCTTTCAGGAGGCTGCTGTCCAGCAGTCTCATAGGCTAAACGTATTATGCTACGAAGCCAAAAAGAAAGAGAGGTAGCCAAAGCTTTTTGACCTCTCCTCTGTCCAGAGTAAACGACAAACAGGGAAGAAGTTTGACGAAAATCTTTAGTTGCCTGCAAATAGAACTTCAGAGCACGGACTACGTCCAGATTATGCAAAAGTCGTTCCTTCTTTGAAGAAGGGTTAGGACACAATGATGGAACAACAATCTCTTGATTGATATTCCTGTTAGAAACTACCTTAGGTAAGAACCCAGGTTTAGTACGCAGAAATACCTTGTCTGAATGAAAAATCAGATAAGGAGAATCACAATGTAAGGCAGATAACTCAGAGACTCTTCTAGCCGAGGAAATAGCCATCAAAAACAGAACTTTCCAAGATAACAGCTTAATATCAATGGAATGAAGGGGTTCAAACGGAACACCTTGAAGAACTTTAAGAACTAAGTTTAAGCTCCACGGCGGAGCAACAGTCTTAAACACAGGCTTAATCCTAGCCAAAGCCTGACAAAAAGCCTGAACGTCTGGAACTTCTGCCAGACGTTTGTGTAGAAGAATAGACAGAGCAGAAATCTGTCCCTTTAACGAACTAGGAGATAAGCCCTTTTCTAAACCCTCTTGTAGAAAAGACAATATCCTAGGAATCCTAACCTTACTCCATGAGTAACTCTTGGATTCGCACCAATATAAATATTTACGCCATATCTTATGGTAAATTTTTCTGGTAACAGGTTTCCGAGCCTGTATTAAGGTATCAATAACCGACTCCGAGAAGCCACGCTTTGATAGAATCAAGCGTTCAATCTCCATGCAGTCAGCCTCAGAGAAATTAGATTTGGATGGTTGAAAGGACCCTGAATTAGAAGGTCCTGCCTCAGAGGCAGAGACCATGGTGGACAGGACGACACGTCCACTAGGTCTGCATACCAGGTCCTGCGTGGCCATGCAGGCGCTATCAGAATCACTGATGCTCTCTCCTGTCTGATCTTGGCACTAAGTCGAGGAAGCATCGGAAATGGTGGAAACACATAAGCCATGTTGAAGACTCAAGGGGCTGTCAGAGCATCTATCAGCACCGCTCCCGGGTCCCTGGACCTGGATCCGTAACAAGGAAGCTTGGCGTTCTGGCGAGACGCCATGAGATTCCAGATCTGGTTTGCCCCAACGATGAATCAGTTGAGCGAAGACCTCCGGATGAAGTTCCCACTCACCCGGATGAAAAGTCTGGCGACTTAGAAAATCCGCCTCCCAGTTCTCCACGCCTGGGATGTAGATCGCTGGCAGGTGGCAAGAGTGAGACTCTGCCCAGCAAATTATCTTTGAGACTTCCAACATTGCTAGGGAACTCCTGGTTCCCCCTTGATGGTTGATGTAAGCGACAGTCGTGATGTTGTCCGACTGAAATCTGATGAACCTCAGTGTTGCTAACTGAGGCCAAGCTAGAAGAGCATTGAGTATTGCTCTCAACTCCAGAATATTTATTGGGAGGAGTTTCTCCTCCTGAGTCCATAATCCCTGAGCCTTCAGGGAGTTCCAGACTGCGCCCCAACCTAGAAGGCTGGCATCTGTTGTTACAATCGTCCAATCTGGCCTGCGAAAGGTCATACCCTTGGACAGATGGACCCGAGAAAGCCACCAGAGAAGAGAATCTCTGGTCTCTTGGTCCAGACTTAGCAGAGGGGACAAATCTGAATAATCCCCATTCCACTGACTTAACATACATAATTGCAGTGGTCTGAGATGCAGGCGCGCAAATGGCACTATGTCCATTGCCGCTACCATTAAGCCGATTACTTCCATGCACTGAGCCACTGACGGGCGTGGAATGGAATGAAGGACACGGCAAGCATTGAGAAGCTTTGATAACCTGGACTCCGTCAGGTAAATTTTCATCTCTACAGAATCTATAAGAGTCCCTAGAAAGGAGACTCTTGTGAGTGGTGATAGAGAACTCTTTTCCACGTTCACTTTCCACCCATGCGACCTCAGAAATGCCAGAACTATCTCTGTATGAGACTTGGCCATTTGAAAGCTTGACGCCTGTATCAGGATGTCATCTAGATACGGAGCCACCGATATGTCTCGCGGTCTTAGAACCGCCAGAAGTGAGCCCAGAACCTTTGTAAAGATTCTCGGGGCCGTAGCCAACCCGAAGGGAAGAGCTACAAACTGGTAATGCCTGTCTAGAAAGGCAAATCTTAGGTACCGATAGTGATCTTTGTGAATCGGTATATGAAGGTAGGCATCCTTTAAGTCTACCGTGGTCATGTATTGACCCTCTTGGATCATGGGTAGGATGGTTTGAATAGTTTCCATTTTGAATGATGGAACTCTTAGGAATTTGTTTAAGATTTTTAGGTCCAAGATTGGCCTGAAGGTTCCCTCTTTCTTGGGAACCACAAACAGATTTGAGTAAAACCCTTGCCTTTGTTCCGTCCGCGGAACTGGGTGGATCACCCCCATTACTAAGAGGTCTTGCACACAGCGTAGAAATGCCTCTTTCTTTACTTGGTTTGCTGATAACCTTGAAAGATGAAATCTCCCTTGTGGAGGAGATGCTTTGAAGTCCAGAAGATATCCCTGAGATATGATCTCCAACGCCCAGGGATCCTGGACATCTCTTGCCCAAGCCTGGGCGAAGAGAGATAGTCTGCCCCCCACTAGATCCGTCTAGTTGAGTTGCAAGAGAATGACTAGATATGACATGTGAGGGGAGGAGCTATGTAGCAGCTCTGCTTGGGTGATCCTCGTGCAACTTCCTGTTGGGAAGGAGATATAATCCCATAAGTAATGGATGACCCGTGGACTGAATACACTTAACAAGAGAAAGCATATTTAACAGGCAATATTTTTTGCAGCATAAATATAAGTCAATATTATTGTGAGATATTTATTCCAATCTTATTTGAACTATGTAAGTATATTTAGCAGACAGAAGTATATATAAGATAGTAGTAGTAGATGGCGCTGGTCTATTGAGTGATTTTCTCTAGTAAGTGAAGAGAAAAAAGGCTTGATGCATATATTGAAGCCAATTAATATGGGTGCAGTATACTCACTCCATAAGATGAATCTTTGCAGCTGAAAGGGAACGTAGCGTCAGATGGCAAGAGTCCACAGGTTCCTGGAGTCAAATACTGAATTTTCAGGTTTATCCAAAAGTGGACTATAAATGAATAGAGACCCAAATGACAAAAGTATCCAGTGTGTAATTGAAAAAAATGTAGTAACTTACTCCATAAATAAGGAGATTCCAGCTCAGCACAGCAAAACAAGATCTTGACAATCTTTCAACACAGGATAAAAGGTTTTATTTGCTCAAGCGTTTCAACGTATTACACGTCTTTATCAAGAGCATACATTAAAACAAGTAAAACAGGTAAGTAAAACCAAGTATTGAGTCGATATATTAGCAGATAGAAGTATATATAAATAAGCTATAAATATGTGGACTTAAGTGGTTGGATGTGCACCAATACTTTTTTGTTGTTTTATAATTGTTTTGGTCACTTTGGTAGCACTCCCACAATATGTGTGTTAAGTTGTAAACAGTCCTTTTGTGGTGTGCTTAACCAAAAAAAACCTTGTTGTATCTTTTGAGCTCTGTAACAACCCAAGGGTTGCAGGTTCGATCCCCGGCAAGGTCCACTCAGCCTTTCATCCTTCCAAGGTTGATAAAATGAGCAGCACCTTGAGACCCTTGGGGTGATTAGCCGCGCTTTACAAGTACCCAATACATACATACATACAGCGTTGGCGCAGATCATCATTTAGGATACATCAAGTAAGGCGGGACCCTCTGAATGCAACTGAATTAACTCTGATCCAAGATCAGCTGGGAACGCTGAGTTGCCATGACATTCCTTCAACTGTAGATCATACACCTGTACTGTTGCTTGTCCATTAACAGCAGTGTGCTTATGCAATGTCAAATATCTGATGTTTTTATATATGTTTTAAATAAATATTTACCTGGATCCGGCAGTCTCCTGTTATCTAACCTGCCATAGGAGTGGGATAATATTAAGCAAATACAACTGAGCTTAGTCCTATAGTATTCACATACATCATTTAAATCACAGAACTTCACAATTGTTTGTACCTCTCTCCCTTAATTTTGAGGAATCTTGTGTGGAAAAGGTGAAGGTCTTAAAGGAACATTTCCTTAACCCTTTGAGTGCTAATGACGGCTCTGAGCCATCACAGAGTTTCTCACTCTTGTGCTCTCATGACGGCTCAGAGCCGTCATGAGCACTCTCCCACTTTGAGGGAGATCTGGGGGCTCCTAACCACTCCTACCCCGACGATCGTGCCTGTAGAGTGACAGGCACCTCCGGGGCTTCACGTGATGCATGGTGACGTCACGTGCAATGACGTGATGACGTCACCGCGCAACTTTATTCATACTTAACAATGTTAAGCATAGGAGGAGGGGTCATGCTGCTTAGAAGCCTGTATCTCAGGCTACAGACCCCCAAGACCCACTGTTGGAAAGATAATTGCCTAACCTTTCCAACAGTGTAAGTCTTAGGGGTCTGTAAAAAAAAAAAAAAATTGGTTTTAAAAAATTTAAAAAAACCTTAGAAAATATTAGCACCCAAGTGGGAAAGTGCTTAGCACTCAAAGGGTTAAAGGGACATTTTATAAAGATAAACTCATCAACAGAAACCAGTCTAAAAGAAGTCTTTAATAACAAGTGCACATTGTTGTAAATTACTATTGTTTTATTTTTACTGTAAATACATTGTTAAACACTTCATTAAAAGTGAATATTGTAGAAACACGACTTTTCATGTTTTCTGCTATTTGACTGCAAAGGGCTGCAAATATATATATATAAATATATGTCTATTTATATATATACATATGTATTTATGTGTTTATATGTGTATATATACCTATAAATACATCTATACACATATAAATACATATGCACACACACACATATATACCTATATATATATATATATATATATATATAGGTAATAGGCCACATGCTCCCTCTTATGGGAGGCGAAATTATGAACAGAGTAATCCTAAAAATAAAAATATTTAATTTAATGCAAAAGGAAGTTACAACCATCTACTTTCTCTGCTTTTTTAGAGAGAACAGAAAGACCAATCAAACAACCTATGTTAGGCCACTGGGACCCCCCCCCCCCCCCATAACAAAATACATGACAAGAACAGTCAGGCAAAAAAGACCTATCGAGTCCGACGAGGACAGCGGGGAGGACGAATTATTTGAGACAAAAGGGAGAAAGTAAAACTTAGGGATGAATATACTAAAATATTCAATCTGTATAGCAAAGAATTGAAACCTTCAGAATTAAGCCTATTAAGGAAGGGTTTAAACTTTGCACCCACTGTGGGTCCTAATGACTTTGATTTATTTATAGACCTTAATAAGTTTATTAGAAAATTGACGTTGACTAGACATTTTGAAAAACAAAATTATAAAAAAAAGTCCACCTGTATTAGAATTAGATGGAAAAGATATGGATTTTTTTTAAAATGTAATATCGTTGGAAATTGAGAATGAAGGTGAAATGACTTGGAATATGGGGTTGGATAAATATACATTAGACTTACTGCAAGACTTGGAGCAAGAAAGCATCAAAGGCACTCTATATGAGAATTATAAACCTAAGTCTGTTTTTTATCCACTCCATTCCCAAGGGAATCATATACCGTTTTTTCAAAAACTGGTGGAAAGAGAACTAGTCAATATATGCAAAAAACATAAGCAATTAGAACTAGATAATAAAAAATCAAACCTTAATCCATTTGAAAAAGGTGCTCTAAAGAAATTAATGGAAGATACTACTATAATCATCAGAAAACCAGATAAGGGGGCGGAGTATTATTATCCAAGATAGGGAAAATTACATTATGGAAGCCAAAAACATATTGGGCGATGTAAACACATATGTGAAATTAAAGCAGGATCCCACAAAAACCTTTACACGAGAAATGAAATTGCTCCTTACCAAAGCATTATCAGTTGGAGTAATTAATAAAGTGAAATTTGATTTTTTGTTCCAAGAGAACTGTAGGGTAGCGGTCTTTTACCACTTAGCAAAAAAAGGATGAAGCGGAGCACTGAGATAACGTAAAAGTTAATCAATGTTTTATTGAGGCAATTTAAAACAAGAGAAAAAAAGCATCAAGCTGGATAGGGTGCTATTCCTTGCATAGGATTCAGCTCAGACAGCTGCTGACATGTTTTGGCATTTCGCCGTTATCAAAGCTGCTGATTCTCTGACCTACTAGGGTGAGCACTGAGAGAGGAGACTGCTCCTCGTTCTAATCCCTGCTATACACACTGCTGGATGGACCCTTCGGCCTCCTCTGTTTGCAAAGGAGATTTGGCAACGGATCATTTCCCCTCCAATCAGGAGCAAGCCGCACAGCTGAGGACGCATCTCCACCAATCCAGTGAGAGACCACACAGAGGATGGATAGGCGGTCCCCGCCCCCCTCCCTCCAGGAACGTCTGACGAGGGATCACAGGTACTAACAGCGGACGCAGCCTGTTTGACACACCGGCAGGTTACCCAAGATCCATAAGGATAAAAAAAAGTACCAGGAAGACCTATCATAGCTGGGATAGATTCACTTACTTGTAATCTATCCCAGTATGTGGATTCATATCTAAAACCTATGGTATTAGTTCTTAAATCTTACATTAGGGACACACCTCATATTTTGAGTATTATGGAAAATATTAAGTGGGAAAAAGATTTCAGGTGGTTAACTTTGGATGTAGCATCCCTCTACACCTGCATCCCACATGATAAGGGTATAGAGAGTATTAAATAATCCCTCAAGAAACATGATCATCTACCAAAAAACCAAGCTGATTTTTCATTAGACTCAATTAATTTTATTTTGAAAAAGAACTATTTCTTGTTCCAAAAGGAATTCTATTTGCAAATTGGGGGCACCGCAATGGGTACACGGTTTCCTGGGAGGATAAGGTTATTTGGAACAACAATCCCTTTAAAAAAAAATAATTTTGTGGAAGCGTTTTATCGACGATATTGTGATTATTTGGAAGGGCGATGAAAGCTCAGTAGAGGGATTTTTTGAATATGTAAACAAAAATACGATCAATCTGAAATTTACAAAAAAATGTGATACTATAGAGATAGAATTTCTGGATATTGTCTTGACCCATATGGATGGCAATATAATAACTAGGCTCTATAGAAAGGAGACGGACTCAAACAGTTATCTCCATGCACAAAGTGGTCATCATAAGACCTGGATCAAGAATATTCCATATAGCCAATTTCAGAGGGTACGGAGGAACTGTTCAAGTCTTGACACCTTTGAGAAAGAATCAGATAAACTTAAAACCAAAGCTAAAGGTTACCAAGATGAAATTATTGAAGATGGTTATAATAAAGCAAAACAATTAGATAGATCAAGTTTGCTTAAAACCCAGAAATCTAAATCAAAACAGGTTTCAGGAAATGTATTCTTGACCAAGTTTAACAGTGCTGCTGGAAAAATAAAGCAAGCATTGGAAAAACATTGGCATGTGCTTTTGGAGGATCCTGTTTTGATGAAAAGTATAGACCCTAAACCTAAAATTATTTTTCGAAAGAATAAGAACCTAAAGGACCTGTTGGCCCCTAGTTATCTAAAAGAGAAATCTGCAAAAAATAATTGGCTTAATAGGTCTTCAAGTGGATTTTATAAGTGTAAAAGAAAAAATTGTAACACTTGTCCCCTCATCTCAATAGATAACAAAAATATAGTTTCTAATGTAAATGGTTTTAAGAAAAAAATTAAAACTCTCATGAATTGCCACTCTAAATATGTGGTTTACGTCCTTGAGTGTCCATGTAAAAAACAGTATGTAAGTAGGACCAAAAGGACCATAAAAAGAAGAATTATGGAACATGTGGCAAATATTGAAAAAGGTGACATACAACATGACAGATCATTTTAGAAATTTCCATAACAATGATTATTCTGGCTTATGTTTTAAGGCTATTGAACAAATAAACTTGGATGAAAGAAGGAGTAATAAAATTTTAAAGCTAAGACAACGTGAAACCTTTTGGATCCATGTATTGCAAACCATGGAACCATTGGGTATGAATAGGGAACTGGATATACAAGCTTTTCTCCTTCAATATATTTAAAAAAAATAATTATTACTATTTATCTCTAATAGTTTTTATTTAATTATTATCCCTTTCATTGTGCCAATAAGTAGGCTGTTTCTATGTCCTTTTTTTACCATGTTATGTATATACTCTCATTTTTTTCTTTAAGATAACTAAAACAGGGACAATTATGTTAGTATTTACGTAATATTATAAGTTTTTTATTTATTCATAAATGTTTCACTTTGTATATTGCCTAAGTTGGTAGGGAATATATTGTTTTACACCAATTTCCAAATTCTAGTACCCCCATTACATCATAAACTTGTACAGTTAGAGGGAGAAAATAATAGGCTCTTGTTCAGAGCGGTACCCAAAACTCAGGAATCAGCAAAGAACCAACATGGTACCACAAGACATAGGGATATGGAAAGAGGGGAGGGGAGGAACAAAGTTTGTCATACAAGGGTGTGGCGCCAAAGCCATCCAGTATCATGTATGCTAACCCTAGGGTGTATTCCGTAATCGTATATGTCAAGCTAATTGGGAGACAGGACATTAAGTTTCCAGGTTGTGTCATATAAGTCTTTCCAGTCAGCCCATGTTAGCTCGAAGAGGTCAGTTACCAAATTTGTAAAAGATATCTTTTTCCATAGTATATATGTAGGCCATGTAAGAGCAGACTCTTGCCCAGCTATGCGGGGACTCTTTTTTCCAATCGCATGCAATTAGATGTTTAATTGACATAAAAAGGTAGATGCTGATGAATGCATGATGCTTAAGAATGGTGTGAACCCCTATATGAAGTAGGGCCACTGTCGGCGAGCTACGTAGTGACACTCCCAATTTGGGGAGAACCCTAAAGCATCTAGTCCATAAGGGGCGGATTCTGGGACATTCCCACCAAATATGCAAGGAATCCCCTCTCTGGCCACAACCTCTCCAACAGTAAGGAGACGTGCTAGGAAATATTTTAGCCAACCTGGTGGGGACATAATACCAATGAGCCAGCAGTTTATAATAAGTCTCAAATAAGGTTATACAATGTATGGCCTTTTTGGTGCGTTCCAGAGTATATTCCCAAATGTCCCCTGTAAATGATTTACCTATCAGGGATTCCCACTTTGAAAGGTGGGGTGTTGTTTCTGAATTTAGGTTGAGGCCCAGAAGAGCGTAATGGCTGGAAAGAGGTCTACATAGACTGTTTCCCCTGGCTCCATGTGGACTCCCAGGGGGTTAGAGGGCAGGCTAACGCAGGTTTAAAGCCCCAGCTAGTCAGGAAACTTTTAATTCTGAGATATTCAAATGTCAGACAATGAGGCAAGGCCCCATCTGCCCCTAACTGGGAGACTGTTCTGAATCCATCCTTCGGGGATGGAAGCCAGAAGTCCGAGACTACGTGAACTCCACGTTGGGCCCATTTCGATGGATGGGTGTCCTGTAAACCCGCCAATAGACCGGTAGAGAGGTAATGGGGGATGGGTGAGGAGCAATATGTCCAGAGTGGCGGATTTTATCCCAGAATTACAAACATTCCCGAACAATAGGATTCAACAGGGTCAGTTCCCTGCGGCAATGTGTGGGCGTCCAGATCAAGTCTCGTAGGGCTAGATTATAGGGCAGTGAGGCCTGTTCAATGGAGCGCCATTTGCAAGTAGCCTGTCTGACACCCCATTGTGAGATATGAGTGAGCATCGCCCCCTCATAATATCTCACTATCGAGGGGGAGCCTAGTCCCCCACACTTCCTAGACAGTTGCAGTACTTTCTGCGCCACTCTTGGAGGCTTACCCTGCCAAATATGCTTGGTGAATTCACTTTGGAATTGTAGAAGGATTTGTCTAGGGACTCTAATTGGGAGGCATCAGAAAATATATGTGAGACGGGGCAGAAAATACATTTTCAGAGCTGCGATACGCCCCATCCACGAAACTTGAGAAAGATTCCAGCGCTTGCTAAGGGAGCGAAGCTCCGACAGCAAGGGGAGGTAGTTGTCTCTGATGACTCGGGGGAGGTCACTGGAGAGTCTAACTCCCAGGTGTAGCACCGACGATTCCGACCACCGAAGGGGTATTTGGCTTTTAGTGGGGCCAGTGACGTGGTTTCAAAGCCTTGGGTATATATCTCCATTTTGGAGATGTTTAGTTTGTAATATGAATGGGCATTAAATTCTTCAATAATTTGTAGGAGTCTAGGGAGGGTGGTCGAGAGGTCAGACGAGAAAAGGGTAATGTCATCAGCGAACAAGGCGATATTATGCCTGCTGCCACATAGGGTGATCCCCTCCATTTGTGGGTCCGTTCTGATTCGTTTGGCTAACGGCTCGATGGCCAGTGCGAAAAGCAGGGGTGACAGAGGACATCCCTGTCTGGTCCCGTTAGATATGGTAAATGGGGGAGTTAGGAAGCCAAGGCCTCTTACTGATGCAGAAGGAGTGGAATATAAGGCCTTTATTGCCCCTATGAGGTTACTTGGGAAACAAAAGATTTCAAGCACCTCCCACAAGAAACGCCATCTCACCCGATCAAAGGCCCTTTCGGCATCTAATGAGATTATCGCCACAGATTTGTTAAGGCTGGAAGATAGGCCCAATACATTTAGTAACATTCTAGTGTTGTCCGGCCCTTCTCTTTTAGGGATAAATCCCACTTGGTCTGGATTGACCAAATGAGGTAATAGATTGGCAATGCGATTCGCAAGAAGTTTTGAGTAAAATTTTATGTCAGTGTTGATTAACTAAATTGGCCTGTAGCTGGCGCAAAGAGTAGGGTCCTTATCAGGTTTCAAGATTGTTATGATAGTGGCTTCCAAAAATTCTCTCTTAAATTTACCCTCGTTCCTCGCTAAATTATAAAGTCTAAGGAGCAAGGGGGAAAGTTCTTGAATGTAAGTGTTATAAAAGTGTACAGGAAAACCATCTGGGCCTGGCGATTTAAATGACTTAGAGTTCTTGATTACTTGTTGTACTTCTCTAATGGAGAATGGCGAATTTAAAGAGTCTCTTTGATCGCGTGAGAGGGACGGGAGATTCAAGGCCTTTAAGTATTCACGTACTGCCTCCTTGAGGCCGAAAGGGGGTTCTCAGACTTATCTATATTATAGAGGTTAGAGTAACACTCAGCGAACTCCTCTCCTATCTGCAAAGGTATTTTGAGGAGGGAGCTCGCTGTAGCAATACTATGTATACGTGAAGCACTAGTTCTATTTCTGATTTTGTTGGCTAGAAGGGTATCCGCCTTATTACCCTTGTAGAAATACAGCTGTTTTAGTTTAGTTAAATTGTCTTGGGTTCTCCTAAGCTCTATTTGCGAGATATGATTTTTAAGGTCGGAGATTTGGCCTTCTAAAGAGTGTACGGACTTGGCTCTGTTTTGGGATTCTAAAATCCGTAATTTAATGTGAGCCTGCGATAGCGAGAGTCCCGTCTGCTTTCGAAGGTTAGCCTGTTCTGAGATCATTATACCTCTAATGGTTGCTTTAGCGGCACCCCAAAGGGTGTCGTCCCCAACTTGGCCATTGTCATTAGTTCCCACAAAGTGTTTGATTTCTGTGCGCAATTTTTCTCTAAAGGAGACGTCCTGTAGTAGGTTATGGGGCATGTGCCAAGAAGCCTTGGTGCAAGTAGTGTTTGTAGAGATAAGATCAGTTGTGACACAGTCATGGTCAGACCAGGGGCAGATAGAAATAGCTGCGTTGGTAACAAGGTCTAGCGAGTCTGCCGTAGAGAAAATGTAGTCAAGCCGGGCGTATTGTCGGTGTGGTTGTGAGTAGTGTTTATAATCTTGGTCCTTAGTGTGGATAGCCCTTTATATATCAAAGTAACCCGAGCCAGTCATGAGAGTACGGAATTTAGCAGCAAGTCGTTCTGCAGAAGGTAGAGTCCTGTTTAAGTCAGTGGATTTTCTATCTACCTTTCGGATCCCAGGTCATGTTAAAATCTCCCGAAACAATAACCCTACCCTGTTTGTGTTGAGCTATGACATGAAGTATGTGTTTCAGGTACTTAGGTTGATGTGTGTTGGGCAATTAAACCGACACTAAAGCATATAGCACATGATTGATTCTGCAAATCAGGATAACATATCTGGCTTGTGGGTCTTTAATGGTCAGGACTGGCTCAAAAGCCAGCCTCTTGTGCAGGAGGATAGCTGTGCCTCTGGCTTTCTTGGTGAAGGGAGCATATTCAATATGCGTGTATGCCTTAGTGGAAAGTCTAATCGGCTCGTCAATTAGCCAATATGTCTCTTGGAGAAACGCGACATTGGGGTTATGGTGTTTCAGTGAGCTTAATAGGAGACTTCTCTTGAAGGGAGTGTTAAGTCCCCTAACGTTATGGGTGAGAAACCTTAAAGGGGAGCTAACCATAGCTAGAGTCGATTAGTAGTTAAGTGGTAACGGTCTAGGTATCGCCATCTGGGGAACAGAATGAGGGGAAAGGTAGGGGGATGAGAGGAAAAGAGTGAGAGGAGACACCAAGAAGTGCCTCAAGAGCGGTGGAAGTAGTCCACCTCAAGGGAGCCCTAACGTGGGCTTCAGTGTGGGGGTGAGCCAAAGGCTCGGGAGCTAGCGCAATGGAGCAATAACAATAACAACAGCCCCGCTCCAAACGTACAAACATCTCAACATGAAGTGCTAAAACTCAAATGGTTAAAGAACAGCAGGTAACGTATCTAATCAAATAAAATAACATACAACTTACAAAATGAACATAGAATTTAACAACTCTCTCAACCTCCCGGCTACCCCATCCAACCCAAGGTGCAGGTCGGACAGAGACACCATTCGGCTGAATCCTTAGAGCCTATACACATATATTGAAGGGTCCTAGGCCCCTGGTGAGACCTATGAGGTAGACTCAGAATGTTCATGGGGTTCTTGAAGTTGTTGCATCTTGGGTCTCTTTGCCCTCTGATCCTTTGCTGTCCATTCAGGAGCTGAGGCTATCAAAGCAGGTTGAGGTTGAGCTCGATTATTCAACGGGTCCATTAATAAACCCCAGGAGGTAAGAAGAGTCAGACCCTGGGAGAGTGTAGAGATAGTTATGGTCTGGTTATCTTTGGTTACTAGGAGCCTGGTGGGGAATCCCCATCAATATCTGATGTTGGCCTTATGCAAAGCAGTGGTTATTGATTGATAATGACAACATTGTTGGAGGGTGTGAGCAGACAAGTCAGGTAGTAGCTGGACTCCCTCAAATCTGCCGCTAAGATTTGTTTTTTTGTAGGCAGCTTATAGTAAACGGTCCTTATATAAGAAGCTGTGAAAACACACTATGATGTCTCTCGGCTTGTCAGAACTCACTGTCCTGGGACGCAGGGCCCTGTGAGCCCTCTCCATTGTGCTAGTGAGGCCATCAGGGACACCTATAAGTTCTTGAAAAAGATCTTGAAGATAGCCTTGTATGTCTGCTGGAGATACAGACTCTGGGACTCCCCTGAATCTTATATTGCAACGTCTCAATCTGTCCTCCATATCAGCCAGTTAAGATTCAAGTTGTGAAATCTGCTCCACTAGACTTTCAGCATAGGCCAAAATATTGGATTGGTCTACAGCTTGATCATCTTGCTTGCGCTCCAGCACATCGACCCTGTCGCCAATTTCAGAAATCTCCTTCTTTAGCTCGGCAGAGCTGCGTTGGATTTCTTGGGTAATGGACCTGGTCTGAGTGGCCAAGAGTTTCTTGAGTGATGATTCGGTAATATAGTGTTGTGAGGCAGTTACAGAATGTAAGCTTGCCTGTGACTCCTCATCCTGAGAGTCAGGCTCACTCATTTCAACACTCGGGTGAGGTAGAGACTCTTTAGTAGAGTGTGCAAAGTGATAAACACCATCTTCTTAGGTTTGGGGTTTGACTTTGAGTGATTCCTCACTGTGTGGGGCATTTTGTGGGTTGGTAGCCGGACCGTGGAGAACAGAGCAAAGGATCACTGAGGGCTCATAGACTATATACTGCTGTACTAAAAATAAATCAAGGGTTATTCATAGCACATTCATATATACAATTTTAGGACAACCTATCTCATGGTTAGAGCGGGCTGAGCCATACTTCACAGGAAGAACTACATTGTGAGTGTAAAGTAAACCTATTGCAGACGTGTTGGGCACTAGATCTAGTCCCTCACCTTGGGGAACCTAGGGATACGACCCGAAGGAAGGGGAAAAGGAAATTGGAAGTGACCCACCCAGACAAGCTGGGCGGGAGCAGAAGGGTGAGGGACACACGTATAAAATTCCTCAAACCAAGAATAGCAATTTAAAGTGTAGGGCTACCAGGTGCACAGATAAATGACAAGTATTTAACAGACACATAATATAAAATATATCACTGCTAGATGAGCCCCCTCTGTCCTTACAGAACTGCCTCTCAGCTCGGGGAAAGGGGATACGACCCAAAGGAAGGGGAAAGGGGGAGTGGAGGTGACCAGCCTAGATTAGCTAGGCCGGAAAGGGAGAGCTTTGAGGAGTTGGTATTTAAGAACACATTTGCCTAAAATTCAACTAAACAAAATGCTGTAGGGAGGACCTGTAGGAAGTAAAAATGATTAGCAAAACAGTGAAATAAAACAACACTCCACTTTGGGCTAGGAGTCCAAAGGTACATAAGCTGTCGCAGCAGCCACAAGCTATGTATTAGCAATCAGATTTAGTATAGCCAAGTAGGTTGTATAGGTATAGAGGGGGGTACCAATAGTTTATACCCTTGTAATTGGGGGGTGAAGACAATAGCCCCAAAGAACTTTGTTATTTTAAGGGCACTTGTAATGTAAGCGAGTTCACTTGGGGAGTTTGTTGGACCTCAGAGTCTTAGTTTACTCAGGTGGGGTAAGTGTGGGTAAGTACTTCTAGTGCCCCAAAAAGGAAGGATGAAGATTGTTCAGTGTCTGCTCCTACAGAGCACCCCTCGCCTGTTTAAACTGAGTGGGCAGGTCATTAGAAAATCCCCCACTGAGTTTTAAATATATAACCTGTTCTCAGGTTCTTTATTATTATGGATGTGCCTGAAAATCAATAGGTCCCCTGGAGTCTTATGCGTAGGCCGTACACAGCCAGGAGCAGAGCAAAGCAGACCGGTCCCAACCTCTGGATAGACTGAGGCCTGTGTTGGGGGTAACAATTGTAAGGGCCCAGGGACAGGGTACAAGTGGTCTCACCTCTGTGAAGTTCTGGGTCATACTCCAGCCTGCCACCCTCAGGAACTTGATGATGAGTGGCAGGAGCCCGGTCAATGTCCTGCAGCCTTTTGAACAGAAAGTCGCAGCTCTGGAGCGCAGCTCCGACCCTCCGGAGCCTGTGCAGGATCCTGTAGAGCGGCCAAGGGTGAAGCACCTCCTCCAAACCTCACGCGATCGTGAGCGGGCACCTGGTACTACTCCAGCCAGCCAGAGTTCAGATGCCGGGACTTGATACCTCCGCCAGATAGGAAGCCTCCGTGTCAGCAGATCCGACGTAGACGAAAGGCAGGTAGGCCCAAGATGGAGTCTCTTTTTTTGTTCCAGTTACCCCTCCAGGGGCAAAGGCAGAGGACCGGTCCCGCAGATCACCACGACCCACACAGGGCTCAACCAGCACCAAACTCGTAGGTAAATGCACCGGAGTGGATCCCCAACCCTCCGGAGCAAACTGCACAAATTGTGGGTCGTGGGATGCAGGCGTCAGTCGATATGGGTGGGAAGTTCAGGCAAGCAGGTTAAAGTCGGCGACTGGTGCTGGCAGTGTGTCCAAATCAAAGCACCTTTGGGGGCAAAACACCGGACCCCAGAACAAGGTCCTGGCTCTCCAGGGCGCGGAGGCCCTCACAATCTCTCACACTATTGCCCAGTCAGAGGAATAATGACCACAAAACCTGAATAAGGTTGGCAAATGTTATTTGCTGGAGCCCAGTGTCCTCAGCTGCAGTTTTGGGCTGTATATTATCAGAAGATTTTTATAATTTTGACCCCAAATAATGGCTTTAATTTAATAACTAGAGCAAAGCTGTGCCCAGACACGTCTTCTCTCACCAATGGCTAGCTCCGCCCCCCTTGTCTCTTTTTTTCTTGTTACGAAATATTGGTTTATGTCCCTTTAAATAACTAACTTTGCATATCTTTGCAAACATATCAGCGGTATATATTTTCAGCTCCTATTTTGAAAGTTAGAAATTTTACTCCCCATATAGAAATATTTTTAGATAAATGTTCACCTTAAATAGGGATAATAGGATACGTACTAAAGAGAGAACACATTTTTTATCTATAGAGCATTTTGTGGAATCGTAGTGATAGTCATTATTTCAACTTCGGTATTCAATTTTACTATTCCCTTGTTTTTTGCCTATTGTTCTTTGAACTTATTACATCAGTATGTCTCTTTAAAATAACAAAACCAGGGCTCAGTTGTAATATATAATACACACAAGACTTTCCCGGTTTTAGATTATAATTCTTATACTTATTCATAAATAGCAAAGCGGTGTTTTACGTCGGTAATTGTTTTTTTTTTAAATGTTTTTATTCAAGATTTTGTAAATACATAACATAACAATTGGGGACTCGCAGGACCCCTTTTTCAGTAATGGAAATAATCAGATTATTGCGTCATCTAACCCGTCACAAAAAGTTCTGCACATTTGGAAAAGAAAATAAATAAGGATACAGCAGGGCACTTTAGCTGAGAAGTTTTTAGTATAGATAAACAAAAGGGGAGGGAGGAAAGGTAGTGGGGGGGGCTCATATGTGTGGGGTAGGGAAGTGGGGGGAAGTGTATTACAGTCAGTGTTTCTAGATACCTGCATACGGTATCTATCAGGCAAAGTAGTCAGGTTGCTAACTGTCAGATTAGGTGTCAGTCGCCAGAACCCGTGGGTGCCAAAAAGTGTCATGATCATTCTTCCAATCGGCCCAAGCCATCTCAAACAGGTCAGACTTATTAAGGTCAAAGTATATGGGCTTTTCCATGGTGTACAGATAGGCCATTGTATGGATAATATCCTGCCAGCTAGGAGGAACATCCCTTTTCCAAGCCCTGGCTATATTGGTTCTGATTGAGGCCAGGAGATAGACTCCAAAGAGACCTTGGTGTCTGGGCAGGGCGTGTAGATCTAAATGGAGAAGGGCAAGCGCTGGATCAGCAGAGATTCTAATGCCATGATCTAAGAGGGTACGTATTCCTCTTTCCCATAACGGTCTAATAATGGGGCATTCCCACCAGATATGCAGTAAGCTACCGCGTAGGCCGCAGCCTCTCCAGCACAGAGGAGATGCTCCTGGGAACATTTTAGACAGTCGTGTTGGGACAAAGTACCAGTGAGAGAGGACCTTGTAATACGTCTCAAACATTGTTACACAATGAAGAGTCTTCTTAGTTAGCTGGATGGCCCGTTGCCACGTTTCAATAGGGGTATCAGTACCCAGGAGGGCATCCCATCTTAAAAGATGCAGAGCCAAAGTCGGCGGAGAGGTGCTGTCCAAAAGGGCGTAGTGCCTTGATAATGGCCGGATAAGCCTGCGTCCGCCTTGCCAGATAGACTCCCATGGAGTAAGGGGGCGGGAAGCAGATGGAAGAAAGTTCCAGCTTCTTAGAAAACTCTGGATCCTACAAAGTTCAAAAGTGAGGAACTGAGGGATGGTTACCTGCTGGTTTAGTTGTGTTAGGGTTATAAACTCATCTGGCTTTGTGGTGGACCAAAAATCTGAGACTTTAGTAACCCCTAATCGAGCCCACGTGTTCGGGTGAGTGTCAGGTAAGTTCATGAGTAGACCGGCTACCGAAGTTATGGGGGAGGGATGGGGAGCAATGAGCTGGCGATGTCGAAGCCTTTCCCAGACTGATAAACACTACAGGATAACCAGATTGTTTATGCTCAGCATTCTACGACTATGGTGTGGGATCCAAATAACATCTCGGAGGAGAACGCTGGGCGGCAATGATGACTGCTCAAGTTCTCTCCACCTGTCACGAGACCGGAGTACTCCCCACTGGGAAATATGCGTTAGCATGGCTCCTTCATAATATTTCACCACCGATGGAGATGCGAGTCCTCCTAAGGGAACAACGAATTGCAGAGTCTGGTGAGCGATTCGGGGGTCTTGCCTTGCCAAATGAACTTCGTGAACTCACTCTGGTATTGGAGGAGAAGGTGCATTGGAACTCTAATTGGCAAGCAGCGAAATAAATATGTTAACTTAGGGAGGAAAGACATTTTAAGTGATGTAATTCTCCCCATCCATGATATGGACTTATGATCCCACGTGTTCTTTAACTGTCGTAGTTCTGCTAGTAGGGGGGAGTAATTGTCTTTTATCATTTGTTGGGCACTAGGAGACAGCTTAACTCCTAAGTGGGTAATCCGCTCTGTCAACCACTTGAAGTGGTATTTGTCTTTCAACTCGCGAATTTAGGGTTGCGGGTATCCCCACCAGTAGATTTCAGTTTTATTTGTATTGAGTTTATAGTAGGAGAGATCACCAAATACCCTCAGGGTCTCCAGCAATCTAGGGATGGCTTTGGCGGGGTCTGTGGTGATAACGGTGACGTCATCTGCAAACAGTGCAATTTTGTGTAACGTGCCCGAAAGTCTAACCCCAGGCAGAGACGCGTCCGACCGAATTTTCGTGGCCAGAGGTTCAATCGCTAAAGCGAACAACAGGGGTGAAAGAGGACACCCCTGTCTAGTGCCATTTGATATACTAAACAGCGAGGTTTGGAATCCCAGACCTCTGACAAATGCCATTGGGGCCGAATACAGAGCTTTAATAGCCACACAAATTTCGGGGGGGGGGAAGTTAAAGGCTTGGAGCGTTTCCCATAAGTAATCCCACTGAACTCGATCAAAAGCCTTCTCAGCATCCAAGGAGATGAATGAGAAGGGCTTTTTCATCCTGGTTGACTCACTCATGATGTTAATGAGGCATCTGGTGTTATCCGGGCCCTCTCTGTTATAAATAAACCCAATTTGATCAGGATTAATTAGGTCTGGTAACATTTTACCAATACGGGTGGCTAAAATCTTGGAATAGATCTTAACATCAATGTTAATCAGGGAAATCGGTCTGTAATTTAAACAGAGAGAGGGGTCTTTGTCCGGTTTGGGTATGGTGACGATAGCGGCCTGAAGAAATTCTTCTTTGAAAGACCCAGTACTGCTCGCCAAGTCAAAAAACCTGAGTAGATACGGAGCCAGTTCATGGATATATTGTTTATAGAACTCAGCAGGGAACCTATCAGGCCCAGGAGCCTTAAGGGGCTTCATGCGCTTGATGGTGTGCTTGATTTCCAACAGGGAAATTGGCAACGTGAGCGCGGTTTGCTGCTCTGTCGTGAGCGCAGGCAGATTCAGGTTGGATAGGTACTGTTTGATTTTGCCTACAGAGGACGGGTGTGAGCCTTCCTCGCTGCCAATGTTATAAAGTTTAGAGTAGAAATCTGCAAAGCTCTCGCCTATCAGAGACGGTTTCTTGTGCAGCCTATTTTCATGTAAGATCTGTGAGATGCGGGTAGCACTATGTTTGTTTCGCAACTTATTAGCTAGAAGCGTATCAGCCTTGTTCCCCTTATGATAAAATAGTTGTTTTAGCTTGGAGAGGGTATTTTGAGTCCGCTTCAACTCCAGCTGGTTAATATGGTCCTTAACCACTCTGATTTGTTCTGTCAGGGCTGTCGAGATAGAGGTTCTATTACTCATTTCCAGGTGTCCGAGTTTGGTGTGCGCCTGCGCAAGCGTTAAGCCAGCCAGTTTTCTCAAATGGCCCTGTTTACGGATTATAAGTCTTCGAGCCATTGCTTTGATGGCACCCCACAAGGTATCATCCGGAGTCTGTCCATTGTCATTTTGTCTAAGCAATTCAGATAAGTCACATCTCAATTCCTCCCTAAAGGCTATGTCTGTGAGGATGTGACTTGGGAGTCTCCAACCTGTCTGAGGAAAAGGCTTGTCCATGGGGTGTAAGTCAGTTAAGATTAAGTCATGGTCTGACCAGGAGCTTACAGCGATCTCCGACTGTGTCACAGAGTCCAAGGTCTCTGCTTGACAGAACATGTGGTCTAATCGAGAATAGGTCTTATGGGGGTATGAGTAGTGAGTATAGTCTCTGTCACGAGTGTGCAAGGACCTCCAAATGTCAAAATAGCCATAGTGAGACATCACATTCCGGAACTTAGCAGAAATACTGCTTGCTTGGGGGTTGGTACTGTCTGGAGTCTTAGTTTTACGGTCCAAGGAGGGGTCCCAGGTCATGTTAAAGTCACCCACTAAGATAACTCGTCCTTGTCTATATTGGTCCACTAATTGAAGAATTCTGCGGAGGCATGCGGGTTGGTGGGAATTAGGGAGATAGATGGATACCAGTGTGTGTAGTACGTGATTTAACTTGCAAATTAGAATAGTGTACCTGGCTTGCAGGTCTCTAACAGCTTGGATGGGTTCGTACGCCACTCTGCGATGTAGGAGTATGGCCGTGCCCCTAGCTTTCTTAGTAAAAGGAGAGTGGTCAGGTGTCCAATAGGACCGGGAATGAAATCGTTGCGGGGAGTCTAACTTCCAATGAGATTCTTGTATAAAGACAACATCGGGATTGTGGAATTGGAGTTCCCTAGCCAAGAGGCTCCGTTTGTGGGGGGAGTTGAGACCTCTCGCATTATGGGTGAGAAGTCTAAGTCGGTTTGCCATTATTTTGGTGTGGAAGGGAAAGGGGGGAAGGGACAATGGAAATGTGGTTGTGTAAAAGATTCAGGATAAGTTCTATATCATTAAGTGCTGTGCTGAGTTTTTGAGGTGGAAATAGTCCACCTAGATGGAACCCTGGCGTGGGCTACCTATTTTGGGGGGGGGGAGCTATATGAGGATGGGCCGGGGGGTCCGGCCCCACTCCATCTATAAGTAAGATAGATCTCGTTTATAACTATAGTGTGGGGGCATCTAGTCAGTGGTGTCGAGCTGAGGGAATATGCAACTTGCATGTAACTATGGTGTGACGGCATCCCCTAAGAAGTGCCCTGATAAAATAACGTGTAAACATAGACAACAACAATAAAACATTAGCCAACGGATCTTGTAACATCAACAATTTTGGTAACAGCATCATCAATATCTCCACAGCGGGACATAAATGCTCAACCTGTGCTAGGGTGACCCTTTTGTGACATTTCAGTGCAACATAACCTGCAATTAGAAAGTTATCAACAAGAAATAAGATGTCTGCAGACATTAACCACAACCTATTTTTGGCTAAAATGTAACAAGAGGTAGAGGTATATTTGTCTTTTAGGACGCTGATCCCCAGGAGGCCAGTCAGGCGCTGTGGCTCTCAATTTTGCCTTGACTGGAGCAGGTTCTATTGTGCTACCCTTTATGAGGCCCCATTGTGCAAGTAGAGTGGTACCTTGGGCCAGAGATGAGACAGTGTGGGTTTGGTTGTCCTTAGTGAAAATCAGCTTGGCAGGATAACCCCAATGGTATTTAAGGCCCGCCTTTCTGAGCTCGGAGGTGACTGGTTGGTAGAGTCTGCGACTTTGCAAAGCATGAGCCGATAAATCTGGTAGGAGTTGAAGATTCTGGAATTTCTCTGCCATTGGTGGTTTACGGAAGGCGGCCTGCATGAGCTTATCTTTGAAAAGGAAGCTGTGGAAGCAGACAATAACGTCTCTAGGTTTGTCTTGCGAGACTGATCTTGGACGTAAGGCTCTATGGCCCCTCTCCATTGTGGTGGTCATACCTTCGGTAGAATCTAGCAGACTATTGAAGAGTTCTGATAGGTAGGTTTTTAGATCCGCAGTTGAGACATCTTCTGGGATGCCCCGGAATCTGATATTGTTCCGTCTGGCACGGTCTTCGACATCCGCCAGTTTGAATTCCAGTTGGCTCAACTGATCAGCCAACGACTCAGAATATGCGAGTAAATTTGTCTGGTCAGTGGTGATGTCATCCTGCCGTCTCTCCAATGAATCTACTCTGTCTCTAATTTCTCCAATATCCTTCTTGAGCTCAGCATGGCTCCTTTGGATTTCCTTTGTGATAGAGCGTGTCTGCTGTGCAAACATTTTTTTGAGTGTTTCCTCTGTGATATAGTGTTGAGATCTGGAAGGTGAGATAGTATCCGATTGGGACCTCTCCGCAACTGACTCTGGGTCACTAAGGTCATCGTGTGAATCATCTTCAGGTCTCCTAACTGGCTGTGTGAAGTAGTCCAAGACTGTTTTCTTGGTAGGACCAGGGGTCCTAGGCTGCCTTCTAGCAGTGTGGGGCATGTTTGCTTCAACTAAGCGACCGCCCGGTCGTCTGAGGGGCAATCTTATCGGCAAATTGCTAAGTAAATTAGGCGATGAATGGCTAAGTTAGATTGTCAGATTTAGTAATGTTACATTAAAACACATTAGTTACATTTACAAACAAGAATAAACATGCATCTAAGAAGTGAGGCCCAGAAGCTCCAACCGGCACCTACCCCTCCATTATTTACGGTCTAAACCAGACCAGAATTCTGCCTATAAAAAAGGAGGTGGAGAAAATCACCACGTAGGGGCAGAAGCCGGCCAGAACCCCCCGCACAGGTTGAGCGAGAAAATTTTCAGAACCCTAACACCCCTAGCTGCTCCAGGAACAGTGGATACGACCTAAAGGAAGGGAAAAAGGGAAGGGGAAGTGACCAACCCAGACAAGCTGGGTCGGAAAGGGAGCGTCAGCTAGAGGCCCCTCACCCACAAAACCAAAATAAGTATGGCCACAGGCCGCAAAGTCTGCTCAAATAAATTTATAGTGGCCAGCAACACGCTAGCCTCTGTAGGGATACCTATACAATAGGGAGGTCGAGATAAGGATGTGGGTTAGTGCCGCTACTCAAATAGGTAACACACAGACCTCTAAAATAACACCTTTATAATAGAAAAGTTAAGACAAGGGGTTTTTTTTATTATTATTTTTTTTTAGGTAATGTATTGATACTACGGCTCAGAGAAATAAGCTAAGTATAACGGGTTGGCGCAGCAATTATAAATTTAAAGGGTCTCTAAGGTACAATAGGAGGGGTGGCAGGGAGTGGGAGCCTTTTCAATATGCCATGGGAGCCTCTGTGTAGATTGAAAGCAAGGGTAAGTCTTAACCAGTGAGGGACGCTGAAGGGAGATTTTAGATTGGGGCATAAGCTGAAGTTACAGCGTCCGTCCTTGCTGAGATAGCACAAATATGGCGGTGGTAATTACAAGCAAGGCGGGAATGTGGCCAACCCTAATAAACAAGGCCTAACAAGAGGTGGCTCAAGGGAGCCAAAAGGCGTCAATCCCTTCAGTGGGTGCTGGTTCGATATAAATCAAATTAATACTGATCACAATGAGCCTGGTTTTGTGTTACAGTGTAAGTTTTAGACTGATCAAAACAGAGTACAGTACAATGAAATAATACAATTAGCCAGATGATCTTTGTGAAAAGCCTGTGGAGGGAAATGTTATTATTAGGTCAAGGTATCAGATAACACTACACCTCAGGTGGCAGACCTAAGGACAATAGCGCTGACGCAGCAGCCGTAGAGTGAACTTGCGGGGAGTGGTATATAACTTTGAACCTATGTGGAGTCAGTGTATTGTGATCTCTCAATCTAATTAGGGTGTTGCATATGAGCAAGGTATTAAACAGCACTCCATTCTGGGTAGGGCCCAGAGGTACATTTGCTGACCCAGCAGCTGTTAAGCAGAGTCCCCAAGTAGCTTATATCTCAGCACAGTCCTCATGGGAGAAGCCTAAGATAAGAGTGGACCTTTTAACTACAGTTATGTCGGGAAATTCAATAACCTCAGAGTTCAGAGTGACTTGGATTAAGCTTATACAAGTAATTTGCATCAATATCCAGAAAGAGAGCAAAGTTCCAATAAAGGCTCCTGTGGCATTCCTTTTTACCCTCTTGGGTTAGGCTATGATGGTCAGAGGGAGCAGGAAATATGCTTACAAGTCTATGACACTTTAGTGACTCAGAGAATGCAGGAAAGAAGGGCCCAACTTGCTCTGGAATTGTGTGGGCAAATCAGTGTGGGGCTGGTGCTTGCAAGTTTAAAACTTATTAGGGACAGGCAGTAACAGTCAAAGATAAGCAAAAAGTAGCCCAAAGGCCATGGTCTCACCTAGTCAGATGTTATGCTTTATCTCCTCTGCGTGCTCTGGTGTGTAGGATGCTGAGGCCGAGTAAGTGGAGAGGTCCCACACAGGCTTCTCCAAAGTTGCAGGCCTTCCTGTTGATTGTGGAGGTCTTCCGAAATGGCCACAATTTGCACAAGACAGTCTGCAGTCTGGTTCTAAATAGAAGCCTGCCCTTGCTGCCACTTGGTAGATTCTTTTTGGTGTACTTGCTAATAAAGGTGTGTCCTGTCTTTGTATATGAGGCCACTATATGGTTAATGCAAAGTACTATGATGAAAGGCACTGCACCAGTATTAGTATTAAATTTATCCTCCCTGCTTATCTGAAAATGTCCAGTGGGAGTTAGAGTAATGGACTTTTCTTTAAATGGCCAATCAAGCTTTCCCCGTGAGGTTATGGGCCTTTAGTATTGGTCCGGTAGGAGTTATGACCCCTGGGCAGGGCCAGCAACTTGTAAGTAAGGGGTATGTCTGTTGTACGTGTCAAACACCTTGTAACAAAGGCACCTTGGGGGAAAATCACCCCGCAGATGAAGCTGAAGTGGACACTCACTCTACCTCGCAGCCAACTCACCTCCGGCAGTTTCCACGATCACCGTTCATGTCAGTAGGATTGCGCAACAGATGCGCAGGTCACAGATGATATGTACGAGGCCTTAGCTGTGCTGTGTAGTTGCGTCTCTGCAGCTCGGCTCACTGTCTCTCGGTCGTATTGCCCTCAACCATGTTAGGCTGTCTGTGAGCAAGGTGGCACTAATCCAAACAATCCGGCCGGGAGGAAGATGGCGACCGTTGGCGCCAAAACCTGGGAGTCACTTACTGCAGGCCCCACGCGGAGTGCTGTAGGTCTATGGGCCGGACCGCCTCAGTGTCTGATCTGTGTGAGTTGATGTCACTTAACTACTCCGGAGCGGAGCCCTGACCCTCCGGAGTACAGTGACACAGCAGCTATCAGTCCTCTGGCTGCAGGGAAGGTGAGATGTGCCCTGAGCGCTACTCCCTGTTATGCGGTCGATCCGTCTGAGGAGCACTCTGTGTTTCCAACAGGGATGTCAGGTCTTCATTCCTTTTTTCAAAGTTTCCCAGGTTCTTAAACAGATATAGGCATAAAATAGCTATAAAAAATAAGGCTGTAATCAAAATTTAGAGACTTTATAAGATATAGCAAGAGGAGCTCTTGAAAAACACTTCCACTCGTCTCAGCGGTTAGCTCCGCCCCTACGTCTGTAATTTTAATCATCATGTTATGCACTTTTAGGTTTTTTACTTGTTCTCTGCACTTTTTGCTAGACGTGTATATACACTCTTAATTTCAGGCTATTTCATCAAACTAATTCTAATACGTAGCGAAAGGTGATTGGTGTGACACGCCGATACAATGTTTACATTTTATGTTTAAAAGCTGTCTACAGGCTATTTGGGCCATTACGAAGCCTCTGACTAAGCGGATACGACCGTGAAACGCGTTAGGCCACGCCCACCTTTCGCTACGACTGTTAGACGCTGCTAGTGTGTCTGTCTAGAAGTTACAAAGTAACTGTTTGTTTCTAATTTGTGTAGCCACATTTGGCTTTTTATTTGCTCCAATTGCTGGGGATTGTTTTATCAGTAAAGTGGACACTATTGCGGCCAAGTCAAACTGTTTTACCCCACCTGGAGGTTTTACCACGGACCGTTGGTTCTGTACAGCGGATGTTTGTATATTCAACTGTGTTGCTACATACTTGTATCTTTCCTCATATTGATTGAGGTTCCATATTGTGAGTACCCACCCTGAAGGGGGATTGCTTATCTGTATTAAACTTTATTTTTATTTAACATATTACGCTATGAGGAGTCTCTTTGTGCGCTTATTCCTATAGATCATCACAACACATATATATACATACACATGCTGCACATACATATTTAGACAAATATATGTATCTCTATATTAAAGCCCTTTGAAGCCTTTTTTTAACATTTGAGACCTCATATCTTTGAGCCCCTATATCTTTTTATTGCAATTTTTAAAAAATATTTTTTATTAGATAGGGTTATTGAGTGTAACTGTACTCTAAATGTATTTTTGATGTGTTTTGTGCAACTTTCTTTCAAGTGTAATATTTAACTAAAGCTTTAAAGTCACACTATTCCGGTGCACGTTAAATTCAATTGTGCTCAAGCTAACGCATTAACTTTTAACCTGTTTACATGTGTTACTTCCGATGCCGCGATAAACCATAATTAGCCGTTTTTGGGGGGGGAAATGTTTTGCGTTTAATGTGCCTTTACAACACTTTCAGCAAGCAAATAAGAGTAAGTTTCTTAAAGCTTATTTTAATTATTTTAAGCCATAATGACAATGGAGAATTGGAACATCATAATTATGCACACAATCCTCAAGACAATAGGTGATAATCATGCCAGTGTTTATTGATCATTATTTTTCTGTTGATACCATCTTATAAATATCACACACAGTAATTCTCACAATATAATATGAGAGCAAATTACTGCAGATGGTGTTAATGGTGGCCTATATTATCAAAAAGGTATGTATATCAATCTGTTCCTTAGCACAAAGTAAAAGTAAGAAATTAGAGAGAGAACTATTTTTCTCTCTCTTGACTAGTATATTACTAGATTGGTAAGGCGAACAAAGTTATTTTAATGTTATAATATCTTTAGAAATAAGCAATGCTTAGCGTAGGTACAAATCCCCATATCCAGTGTTCTAAAATCCAATCTTATTCTAAATTCCAATTCTAATTTCTTATTCTAAATTAAAATAAAATTCTCAAAAATTACTATTAGTAATTTTTTCAGGCTGTGTCTTTGTTTTATTGTTGTTTTTTTGTGTTCTGAAACAGCAAATATCACCTTTCTGATTTCAGTGCTTTACTATCTTTCTGAGGTTTCTTTGTCTACAAAATTATAAAAAAAACTGACATAAAAATACCTTCAGCTTACATGTATAAACTATATTAAGACATTTTAAGTGAAAGTGAACCCTAGCGTTTTCACAAACGTTAGGATTGACTATTTAAACAAGTAAAGGGGACTTTCAATCATGAAGTATAAAATACTTAATGCACAAAGCTCCTTTATTTGTTTCAAGGGATCGCTGATCTGAGCTGCTACCGCAGCACACGGCAGATCGCTGTTTTGCTAAGATGTGACGTTTTCACCTCTTAGCAAATAGCCGTCCGGTAAATCCGGCTCCCAAGGGCGCCAAACCGGATTTACTGCACGGCTATTGGCTAAAGAGGTGAAAACGTTATACTTCAGGAATGAAAGTCCCCTTTATTTGTTTCAATAGGTTTGACTTTCACTTTAAATATTGGCAAAAAGACATAAAGTATTGATCTAAATTACAAGTGCGCGATAAAGCAATATTACACCCTCGTTAAATTTTGCTCATATTACAAGTTAAAAGTAAATGTGAATGCAAGAGCATTTAAATACATTTAAAAATACACTTACATTCAAATAAACTTTATCTGATAAAAAAATATTCATATAAATATTAAATAAAAAGTTATAAGGGTTCAAAGGTATATGGTATATGACAAGGTGTTTGATTGCAAAGTTCTGTTAGATACATACACACACACACATATATATATCTATCTATATCTATCTATTATATATATATATATATATATATATATATATATATATATATACACACACACACAAATTGCAGCCCTTTTCACTAAAATACATGAAAAACATTTTATCCATTATAATATTTAATGTGTTTAATGTACTGTAAATATTTTACATTTCAATGTTCTTCACATAGGAAAAAAATTAATTTTAATTTTAAATATGTATTCCTATATTGCAAAATTAATTTAAATTATGGTGGAGATAAAAGCATGAGATTAAAATCTTCCATTTCACAAAAAAGTAAAAGCAATAGAATTATTGCACAGGCAATTTTCAGATTTAGGCAAGTATAAATGCTTGCCTTAATTTAGAAATACCCTGTATATATTGTTACCAATGCACCAGAGGATTCTGGGTAGGATATGCAAATTCGATATGCAATATGTCAGGCCTTTTGCTTCTGGGGTAAGTGCACATTTTAAAGATACAAATATTCCAAAATCCAAACCTTTTCCGATCCCAAGCAGTTTGGATAAAGGGTTTTCTACTTGTATTAGTAAAGCAATTTTGCATAATAAAATAGAAAACATAGGCTATTGTAACAATTATAGCTTGCTGTATGTTTAGGATTTATTAATCTGTTGTATGGACTGTTTAAGCTATAGATGATAAAAATATGTTTCTAATGACATATATTTGTAAGGCCTAAGCAAGATATATTTAAATAGATAAAGAGATTTAGAATAAGCATTAAGGCCAAACATATTTAAAAATCAAATCATACAGATATGTATAGCAAAAAAAAATAAAAAATCAGGGGCTGCTAAAAATTTACTTTATTCAAAAGTAGATGCATAAAAAATGGTTTACAGGGATATATCGTAAAATATGTATGGACATGCCTGGCAGATTTTACCATATAACCTTGTGACCAATGTTTTATACATATGTTTTTGAATAAAGTAGTTTTTAAGCAGCCCCTATACAAAACTGCAATGGAGATTACTGATTGGGAGCGCTAACCTCCTACAGATCCTGTGGGAACTCAGGCAGTCACGTACGGTGGACAAGTGGTGCAAACTCATTTGAATTGAGCGCAGTGGGCATAAACATAGATTGCCAACAGTGGGGGCACTCTCACGAGGAAACAGTCCCTCTTTTTATGCTGCTTACTTGGGTGGTTTATCAGTAAACTGTAGTTTTCCGTGCTTATAATCTCTAACAATATTAGTCAGATTAAATGTAAATCAGCTCCCGCTAAAGAAGGAGCTTTTTTTAGGATCAGCTGTGCTTTAATTTATGGGTATGCTTCAAACTACTTTATCTTTACATTTGGGGAGTAGTTTGCATTAAGCAATTCTTACTCTTAAAGGGACATGAAACCCAATTTTGTTTCTTTCATGATTTAGAAAGAGCATACAATTATAAACAACTTTCTAATTTACTTCTATTATCTATTTTGCTTCATTCTCTTGATATTCTTTGCTGAAAAGCATATCTAGATATGCTTAGTAGCTGCTAATTGGTAGCTGCACATAGATGCCTCCTGTGATTGGTTCACTGTGTGCATTGCTATTTCTTCATTAAAGTATATCTAAAGAATAAAGCAAATTAGGTAATAGAAGTAAATTGAAATGTTGTTTAAAATTATATTTTCTACCTTAATCATGAAAGAAAATGTTTGGGTATAGTGTCCCTTTAAGGCAAAATTCTAAACCTACCTTAATAATCTGTCCTCATATCTAGTATTACTTAGGAGACTTTCTTTATTGACACCCTTAGTTGAAGCTATTTTTAATTTGTGTGTGTGTGCGCAATGTCTGACTGTTTTTTTTATATTCCCAATAAAGTTATTTTGCATGCATCTGTGGTATGATTCCACCGTGATAATTTTTCGTTACTTTAAAAAGCAAGAGTAAGGCTCTTCTTTTCTTGAGCAACATTTGTTGCATTTTTGTAAAAATTGTTACATATTAGCCTGACACTCTTGTGTTCAACAGTTTGCTAATTGATGCTATTTGATACAGCTGTCTGAATAACACTTTTTGAATTTATTTTAAAGGGATAGAAAAGTTAAAATTAAACTTGCATGATTCAGATAGAGAATGTCATTTTAAGACACTTAAATTCACTTCTATTTTCAAATGTGCTTCGTTCTCTTAGAGCTCAATGATATATCCTTCGCCAGCTCAAACCTTCTTTTTCTCGCTGACACTCGCAGGGCTGTCCCGGTGCAATGATCGTAAAAAAAGGGGCAGTCCCTGCGAGTTGGCTCCTATTAAAAGTAATGTAGCTTGCCGGATAGGGAAACTTCGCTCCTTAGTGCAAAGTTATCAGGGAGAAGGGGGAGCACTTTAAAATTAAAATCCTGCAGCCAATATAACTCACATTACGCTGCTTTCTGCTTATAGCATCTTACATTCGCCTATATTTAAGTATGCGTTTGTTTTTCTATTGGGGTTATAAGTGTTCGTATTGTTTTGACAAAAGCTCGCCACCTTTTAGTTGGTGAGAAAAAACTGTGATATCTGCAGTGCCAGCGTAGTACAAGCGTAATTCAGCCAATTTTACGAAAAAACAACAATTACGCTTTGCATTTTGTATTTATAAGTTCATATTGCTGTGTGATTTTTGCACATCCAGTGCACTACAATTATGATTTACGCTGTGCATATTTAATTTGATGTGTAAATTACATACAAATTTAACTTTTTTTTGTTATGATTTTTGATGCACCTTAACAATACAATTTTTCCCTGCTTATTTTTGTGTGAATGGTTCAAATATTTGTTTTGTATAATGTTTAAAATACAAATTTTGTTGTGCACATGTCCTATGAAAATGCAATATACGCCCCTTAGCAAGACATCCTGTTTTCAGAGTAGAAAATGGATTTAGATAATTCCACCAGGGAAATAGAAGGACTGGCGAGCATTCATTTCAATCATCGAGCCCTTAGTATCCCTTGTTAAAAATAAATATGCTCATATCATACACTAGTGGGAGCTGCTGCTAATTGGTGCCTGCACACATTTGTCTCTTGTGATTGGCTAAATAGATATTTTCAGCTTCCTGTCAGTATTGCAATGTTGTCCCTTCAGCAATGGATAACAAGAGAATGAAGAAAATTTGATAATAGAATTAAATTGGAAAGTTGTTTAAAATTGTATGTTCTATTTGAATCATAAAAGACAATTTTGGGGTTTACTATCCCTTTAAATGTCCCTCTGCCTTTTCTTTATTCTAATGCCAACAGTGGGCCAGATTATGAGTGGAGCACAAAATTGCGCTTTCGCAAGCACAAAATTTATTTGCGCTCCACTCGTAATACCAGCGCACGTAATTGTGGTCTGGTATTTGAAGTTGCATGGAAGATTTGCGCTCAATAGAGCACACTTCTATAGGCTCTAATGGGAGCCTTGTTTTCATGCTGTGAGACAAGACATGAGAACCTAGTGCAGGGAAGGGGGTAAGTCGCGCAGCGATGGGCAGCAGATTTTAAATATATATGTATATGAATATATACCTATATATTTATGTGTTTATATGTGTATATACACATATTAACCACTAAGTGACCACAGCACTTACCGTTAAGGATCAGGGCTATTTTTACATTTCTGCGGTATTTGTATTTAACTGTAATTTTCCTCTTACTCATTTATTGTACACATACATATTATATACTGTTTTGCTCGCCGTTAAATGGACTTTCTAAATATACCATTATTTGTATAATATCTTATAGTTTACTATAAAAGAAATATAAAATTTGATGAAAAAATTGAAAAAAACACACTTTTTCTAACTTTGACCCCCAAAAACACCCATGCTAAATAGTTTCTAAATTTTTTCCTGAGTTTAGAAATACCCAATGTTTACATGTTCTTTGCTTTTTTTGCAAGTTATAGGGCAATAAGTACAAGTAAACCTTTGCTATATGCAAACCTTTTGGTTTTTTTTTCAAAATAAGCAATAGTTACATTTTAACACTGATATCTGTCAGGAATCCCTGAATAACCCTTCACATGTATATATTTTTTTTTTAAAAAGACAACCTAAGGTATTAAACATGGGGTATTTTGACTCTTTTCATGCAACCATTTTACCACCAATCTATGCCAAATTTTGAAAAGAAAAAAAAAGTGGTAATTTTTGACAAAAAAGCAAATTAAGAATACATTTACTGAGAACATTAAGGGTACCTGCCAAATAACACCCTGATATGTGTTCAGCAACATCTCCTGAGTACAGTGATACCACCCATGAATATGTGTGTTGGGTTCTCTCTGGGAGTTAAAATACCTTATTTTTAGGGGGCACATTCCAGTTTTCCAACTTGGAATTTTCACATCTGTAATCATGCAACCATGTCCTATTTGGGAGATTTCTGAAGCTGGCCAATGTAATTTACCCCCATCAAACCCTATATTTTTGAAAAGTAGACACCCTAGGGTAATTTGAAATGGTGGTATTTTACACTTTCCATGCACTAAGGGTACCTGCCAAATAACAACCTAATATGTGTTTAGCAACATCCTCTGAGTACAGTGATACCACCCATGAATAGGTTTGTTGGGTTCTCAGGGGGCTAAAAGGCCTTATTTTTAGGGTGTGCATTCTAGTTTTCCAACATGGAATTTTCACTTTCTATCATTATGCACCCATGTCCTATTTAGGAGATTTCTGAAGCTGGCCAATGTAATTTACCCCATCAAACCATATATTTTCAAAAGGTAGACACCCTAGGGTAGGGGTGGGTAGACTTTTGTAAGCTAATGGCTACCTCTAATTTTATTCCAAGTTACGTGGTCACCTAACAAAAAAAAGAAAACACCAGTCGCTGGCTGAAAATTTTATTTTTGCCTCAAATAATACAGCTTTAAAAATCAGCCGCACTCTTTAAAGGGACAGTCAACACCAGAATTGTTTTTTTATTTTTTTAAAAGAATGAATCCCTTTATTAACGATTCCCCAGTTTTGCATAACCAAGACATTTATAATACATGTTGTACCTCTGTAATTATCTTGTATCTAAGGCTCCGCAGACTGCCCCCTTATTTCAGTTCTTTTGACAGACTTGCATTTTAGCTAATCAGTGTTCACTCCTCTGTAAATTCACGTGCATGAGCTCAATGTTTTCTATATGAAACACATGAACTAACGCCATCTAGTGGTGAAAAATTGTCAAAATGCATTTAGATTAGAGGCGGCCTTCAAGGTCTAAGAAATTAGCACATGAACCTCCTAGGTTTAGCTTTCAACTAAGAATGCCAAAAGAACAAAGCAAAATTGGTGATAAAAGTAAATTGGAAAGTTGTTTAAAATTACATGCCCTATTTGAATCATTAAAGTTTTTTTTGGACTTGACTGTTTCTTTAATAATAAATACAGCTGTGCGCTACTTACTGCGAGAGCTCTCTCTTTACGTCACACTGAGACCATCAAACAACCTTATCTGTGTACCGCGCCTGCATATGAATAAGTAGTCTCACAATCAAGATGACTCAAGTCTAGGGCTAGCGGAGTAGTCAAGCCTGGAACACATGAGAAACCCACAGCTCAGGTACAAAGATGACAATGACCTATTCTCAGCCAATCATAGACAGACTCATTCTACAAAGTAATTTTATTGGCTGGATGCCATGTCAGGTTGATTAGCGGGCAGGTCCTGTTGGCTGCTCTCCATCCATCCACTACTAGCTGAAAACGACTGCAAATAGTTGGGACAGTGACAGCAGCAGGCTCTGTACCACCTACACAGCAACCAGAGACTGGTATAGCAACAGGCCTGACCTGCACAATTTGGTGACAACAAATTCTGTTGACAGAAAGCTGCAGAAACTAGCACAAAGCAGTGGCGGCTCATGGGTTATTTAAATGGGGGTTCACAATACATAAATTGTCTCTTATTACTGGGGTATGCAGTGGCCTAACATATCTTTAACAGGATTTGTCCCCTGAAATGCTGTGCATTATTATTCAGCAAATTAAATATCTCTTCAGCAGAATGCCTGAGCTGAAGTAGATGCCTATTTATATTGCAAATTAATAAACTTACTCAGTCTTCAATACTTTAATGTGCTTTATATAGTGTTCAAAATTTTGCAGCCAAATCTAGGAGCCTGGTATAAACACACACACACATACTGTAAAAACATAAACACACACACACACACACACACACACACACACATACATACATATATACACACACACACAAACTTGAAGTATGATTTCACAATTCTGATTACAGAAGATTTGGTGCATCCAACTTGAAAAAATTAAAAGCAAGTACTGTGCCTGTGGTGTCTGTATAAATCACTATGGCTATCCAGTCAGTTGTTCCGCCATTAAATAACACTGCCCTTTTAATATCATAGTCCAGCTGTCACAAGAAGCAGCAGTAACAGACAGCCTTACCTTCTCTATCTCTCTAGCTGACAGACACTATAGAAGGTGATACAAGGCTCTCCTCTGCTCTCCCATAGTAAACTAAATGCAGTTATCCCACCCCTCCCCCACCTGTCACACATTACCGGCAGCAGCCCTTCTGTGTCTGAGTGAGTCTACATCCCTACTGATAACACGGAGCTAAAGTGGTTCTGGATTCCCAAACATTTCCTCTATGTGTTTTCGTTTGCAGTCACAGCCCTGCCAGCACTGTGCTAAGGCACAAAACGGTCTTTGAGGAGAAGCACATGGAGGAAAATGAATAGGAATTCAGAACCACATACTTTGTTAAGAGAAGAAAAATTGTGTACTGTGGAGGGGTCTAAAAGCAAATATGTAAGCTCCCAGGAAAATTAAATAGTTTATTAGCCACTAACCTCACTGCTGCTCTTAAGCATGCCTGTCATCTAAGGTTGCTCCTGTCTGCCTGTCACAGCTCAGCGAGTCCTTCCTGTGCTGCAGTACAGCTGATTGCTGTAGGAAGATTAAGCTGTCTGACACTCCTCTACAGGCTCCCGTTCCTTCACAGCATGTAGTTCAACCTCTGCCTTGCACGTGATCTGAGTGGTGACGTCGGCAGCTCACTCGCACAGTATAAACCGTGCAATTAGAGAGGTATAGGGGTTGGGTTGGTGCGGCACCTGCAGGCACTTATGAATAAGGGCAGAGGAGTATGCCAGGCATCTAGCCTCTACCACATGTGTGAATTAAAAAAAAAATGTTTTTTATTTCTTTTTAAAACACAGTCTGGCTTGGACCTTTTTTGGCTGAGTAAATAAATATAATTTTTCCAATGGGGGGGGCTATTGGAAAAATTATATTTATTCAGCCAAAAAATGTTCTTCTTTTGTCTTCGGGGGTTCACGTGCACCTGTGTGCATATGGAGGAGCCTCAAAAGCCTGGTACAGAGTAAGTAAAATAACCTGAGGGAGAGTAATAGACCCTGTGAAAAAAAGCAACACCAGACCATTCACCCAGCAGAGCCTGGTGACAAGTAATAAAGGGCAGAACTAGAAAGTAGCAGCAGAATATCAGAAAAAGCAGGGCATGGAACTGCCAAACCCAGGGATACCAAGCAGCATCTCAGCCTGGCGCATGAAGAGTCTGGAGAGTTTGGGACAGGTAGTAACCAAAGCTGGAGCAGCGAGTTCAGCTACAGCCACATTGCACATGCTGAAGTACACATACCACCGCCATAGACTCATAGCCGATTTCAAAAGTCTGCATAAAATAAATATTTCTCATACATCTATGATAGCAAGGCTCTTCACTAAGAATCTAGATGTGTGATAAATATTTCTCTTATTATGCAGACTTTTGAAATCTTCCAGGCGGTAGACCACGATATACCTCTTGCCCACCCCTGCCCTAGTTTGAAATGCTGGTATTTTAACACTCTCCATGCAATAATTCAACCACCAGTCTTTGTCAAACTTTTGATGACCCTAGCCTACCCCTATGATGAGGCAGACTAGGGATGCCCCCAGAAGACCCAGGATGGACTGGGCATCACCATCTTTGAAGCCACATGGGGAGGGGAAGGGGGGCTATATGGGGCTATTTATTAAAATATATATATATTTATAATTTTTTTATTTTATATGTTATTTTGCTAAGTGCCTTGAACCACCAGGGCAGTTAGCACACTTTCAGAGCATCAGAAGCATGCCTGATGGCTTCCGATGCTCTGTCTGACTGCTGGGCGCCACGTGGATTAAAACCGGAAGTAATCGCTCCGTGGGAGCGATCAAGACGGAGCCCGGCAGTCAGGAACAGTATTGCAGGATGCGTTTGATCATCTGGAAGCGATCTTGATAGCTTCCAGCGCTCAGATTACCCAAGGACGTGTTAGGCACGTCCTTGTTGCTTAACTGATACCCTTTGTAGGAAGTGCCTCACACGCCCTCGGTCACCAAGGGGTTAAAGAGATACTAAACCTAAATTTTTTATTCATGATTCAGATAGAGCATGCTATTTTAAGCAAATTTCTAATTTACTCCTATTATCAATTTTTTCTGCATTCTCTTTGTGTCTGAACTTCAAATGAGTAGTAGATTGTTTTTTTTCTGACAATTTTAAAAGTTATGTCTTTTTCCACTCTCCCTGTACCATGTGACAGCCATCATCCAATAACAAATGTGTACACCTACCATGTGAAAGCCATTAGCCATTCACAAATGCATACACACTTATTCTTGCACATGCTCAGTAGGAGCTGGTGACTCAAAGTTAAAATATAAAAAGACTCTGCACATTTAGTTAATGGAAGTAAATTGGAAAGTTGTTTAAACATGCTCTATCTGAATAATGAAAGTTTAATTTTGATTGAGTTTCTCATTAAAGCCTCTTTTCATTACCCATAAGTGAGACAATACCAGTGTGGGTCTTGAAAAACAGAATTTATGCTTACCTGATAAATTACTTTCTCCAACGGTGTGTCCGGTCCACGGCGTCATCCTTACTTGTGGGATATTCTCCTCCCCAACAGGAAATGGCAAAGAGCCCAGCAAAGCTGGCCATATAGTCCCACCTAGGCTCCGCCTACCCCAGTCATTCGACCGACGGACAGGAGGAAATATATATAGGAGAAACCATATGGTAACGTGGTGACTGTAGTTAGAGAAAATAATTCGTCAGACCTGATTAAAAAACCAGGGCGGGCCGTGGACCGGACACACCGTTGGAGAAAGTAATTTATCAGGTAAGCATAAATTCTGTTTTCTCCAACATAGGTGTGTCCGGTCCACGGCGTCATCCTTACTTGTGGGAACCAATACCAAAGCTTTAGGACACGGATGAAGGGAGGGAGCAAATCAGGTCACCTAAACGGAAGGCACCACGGCTTGCAAAACCTTTCTCCCAAAAATAGCCTCCGAAGAAGCAAAAGTATAAAATTTGTAAAATTAGGCAAAAGAGTGCAGTGAAGACCAAGTCGCTGCCTTACATATCTGGTCAACAGGAGCCTCGTTCTTGAAGGCCCATGTGGAAGCCACAGCCCTAGTGGAGTGAGCTGTGATACTTTCAGGAGGCTGCCGTCCGGCAGTCTCAAAAGCCAATCTGATAATACTTTTAAGCCAAAAGGAAAGAGAGGTAGAAGTTGCTTTTTTACCTCTCCTTTTACCAGAATAAACAACAAACAAAGAAGATGTTTGTCTAAAATCTTCAGTAGCCTCTAAATAGAATTTTAAAGCACGGACTACGTACAAATTGTGTAACAAACGTTCCTTCTTTGAAACTGGATTCGGACACAAAGAAGGAACAACTATCTCCTGGTTAATATTTTTGTTGGAAACAACCTTCGGAAGAAAACCAGGCTCAGTACGCAAAACCACCTTATCTGCATGGACCAGATAGAGCGGAGAACACTGCAGAGCAGATAACCAGAAACTCTTCTAGCGGAAGAAATTGCAACCTAAAACAAAACTTTCCAAGATAATAACTTAATATCTACGGAATGTGAAGAACTAGAATAAGACTCCAGGGAGGAGTCAAAGATCTGTAAACAGGCTTGATTCTAACCAGAGCCTGAACAAACGCTTAAACGTCTGGCACAGCTGCCAGCCTTTTGTGAAGTAAAACAGATAAAGCAGAGATCTGTCCCTTCAGAGAACTTGCAGATAATCCTTTCTCCAAACCTTCTTGTAGAAAGGAAAGAATCTTAGGAATGTTTTCCATGGGAATCCTTTAGATTCACACCAACAGATATATTTTTTCCATATATTATGGTAAATTTTACTAGTTACAGCCTGGGAATGAGAGGAAACGGTGGGAATACATAAGCTAGATTGAAGATCCAAGGTGCTACTATTGTATCCACTAGAGTCGCCTTGGGATCCCTGGATTTGGACCCGTAACAAGGGACCTTGAAGTTCTGACGAGAGGCCATCAGATCCATGTCTGGAATGCCCCATAATTGAGTTATTTGGGCAAAGATTTCCGGATGGAGTTCCCACTCCCCCGGATGCTCCTCCATCGCCAGGGAACTCCTTGTTTCCCCCTGATGGTTGATATATGCAACAGTCGTCATGTTGTCTGATTGAAACCTTATGAATTTGGCCTTTGCTAGTCGAGGCCAAGCCTTGAGAGCATTGAATATCGCTCTCAGTTCCAGAATGTTTATCGGGAGAAGAGAGTCTTCCCGAGACCATAGACCCGAGCTTTCAGGGGTTCCCAGACCGCGCCCCAGCCCACCAGACTGGCGTCGGTCGTGACAATGACCTACTCTGGTCTGCGGAAGCTCATTCCCTGTGACAGGTTGTCCAGGGTCAGCCACCAACGGAGTGAATCTCTGGTCATTTGATCTACTTGTATCGTCGGAGACAAGTCTGTATAATCCCCATTCCACTGTCTGAGCATGCACAGGTGTAATGGTCTTAGATGAATTCGTGCAAAAGGAACTATGTCCATTGCCGCAACCATCAAACCTATTACTTCCATGCACTGCGCTATGGAAGGAAGAAGAACAGAATGAAGTACCTGACAAGAGCTTAGAAGTTTTGATTTTCTGGTCTCTGTCAGAAAATCTTCATTTCTAAGGAAACTATTATTGTTCCCAAGAAGGGAACTCTTGTTGACGGGGACAGAGAACTTTTTTCTATGTTCACTTTCCACCTGTGAGATCTGAGAAAGGCTAGGACAATGTCCGTATGAGCCCTTGCTTTTGACAGAGACGACACTTGAATCAGGATGTCGTCCAAGTAAGGTACTACTGCAATGCCCCTTGGTCTTAGCACCGCTAGAAGGGACCCTAGTACCTTTGTGAAAATCCTTGGAGCAGTGGCTAATCCGAATGGAAGTGCCACAAACTGGTAATGCTTGTCCAGAAAGGCGAACCTTAGGAACCGAAGATGTTCCTTGTGGATAGGAATACGTAGGTACGCATCCTTTAAGTCCACCGTGGTCATGAATTGACCTTCCTGGATGGTAGGAAGGATCGTTCGAATGGTTTCCATTTTGAACGATGAAACCCTTAGAAACTTGTTTAGAATCTTGAGATCTAAAATTGGTCTGAATGTTCCCTCTTTTTTGGGAATTATGAACAGGTTGGAGTAAAAACCCATCCCTTGTTCTCCTAATGGAACAGGATGAATCACTCCCATGCTTAACAGGTCTTCTACACAGTGTAAGAATGCCTGTCGTTTTATTTGGTTCGAAGATAATTGAGACCTGTGGAACCTTCCCCTTGGGGGTAGTTCCCTGAATTCCAGGAAATAACCTTGAGAAACTATTTCTAGCGCCCAAGGATCCTGAACATCTCTTGCCCAAGCCTGAGCAAAGAGAGAAAGTCTGCCCCCCACCAGATCCGGTCCCGGATCGGGGGCCAACACTTCATGCTGTTTTGGTAGCAGTGGCAGGTTTCTTGGCCTGCTTACCCTTGTTCCAGCCTTGCATCGGTCTCCAGGCTGGCTTGGTTTGAGAAGTATTACCCTCTTGCTTAGAGGGTGTAGAATTTGAGGCTGGTCCGTTTCTGCGAAAGGGACGAAAATTTGGCTTATTTTTAGCCTTAAAAGACCTATCCTGAGGAAGGGCGTGGCCCTTTCCCCCAGTGATGTCTGAAATAATCTCTTTCAAGTCAGGGCCAAACAGTGTTTTACCCTTGAAAGGGATGTTAAGCAATTTGGTCTTGGAGAACACATCCGCTGACCAAGACTTTAGCCAAAGCGCTCTGCGCGCCACGATAGCAAACCCTGAAGTATTCGCCGCTAATCTAGCTAATCGCAAAGCGGCATCTAAAATAAAAGAGTTAGCCAATTTAAGTGCTTGAACTCTGTCCATAACCTCCTCGTACGAAGATTCTTTATTGAGCGACTTTTCTAGTTCTTCGAACCAGAAATACGCAGCTGTAGTGACAGGAACAATGCATGAAATTGGTTGTAGAAGGTAACCTTGCTGAACAAACATCTTTTTATGCAAACCCTCTAACTTTTTATCCATAGGATCTTGAAAGCACAACTATCTTCTATAGGAATAGTAGTGCGTTTGTTTAGAGTAGAAACCGCCCCCTCGACCTTAGGGACTGTCTGCCATAAGTCCTTTCTGGGGTCGACTATAGGAAATAATTTCTTAAATATAGGGGGAGGAACAAAAGGTATGCCGGGCCTTTCCCACTCCTTATTTACTATGTCCGCCACCCGCTTGGGTATAGGAAAAGCATCGGGGGGCACCGGAACCTCTAGGAACTTGTCCATCTTACCTAATTTCTCTGGAATGACCAAATTGTCACAATCATCCAGAGCAGATAATACCTCCTTAAGTAGTGCGTGGAGATGTTCTAATTTAAATTTAAAAGTTACAACATCAGGTTCTGCTTGTTGAGAAATTTTCCCTGAATCTGAAATTTCTCCCTCAGACAAAACCTCCCTCCTGGCCCCTTCAGATTGGTGTGAGGGTATGTCAGAACAGTTATCATCAGCGTCCTCTTGCTCTTCAGTGTTTAAAACAGAGCAATCACGCTTTCTCTGATAAGTAGGCATTTTGGATAAAATGTTTGCAATAGAATTATCCATTACAGCCTTAATTGTTGCATGGTAATAAGTATTGGCGCACTAGATGTACTAGGGGCCTCTTGTGTGGGCAAAACTGGTGTAGACACAGAAGGGGATGATGCAGTACCATGCTTACTCCCCTCATTTGAGGAATCATCTTGGGCAATATCATTATCTATGGCATTATTATCCCTACTTTGTTTGGACACTATGACACAATTATATCACATATATTTAAATGGGGAGACACATTGGCTTTCATACATATAGAACATCGTTATCTGATGGTTCAGACATGTTAAACAGGCTTAAACTTGTCAACAAAGCACAAAAAACGTTTTACAATAAAACTGTTACTGTCACTTTAAATTTTAAACTGAACACACTTTATTACTGAATATGTGAAAAAGTATGAAGGAATTGTTCAAAATTTCACCACAGTATCTTAAAGCCTTAAAAGTATTGCACACCAAATTTGAAAGCTTTAACCCTTAAAATAACGGAACCGGAGCCGTTTTTACATTTAACCCCTATACAGTCCCAGGTATCTGCTTTGCTGAGACCCAACCAAGCCCAGAGGGGGATACGATACCAAATGATGCCTTCTATAAGCTTTTTCAGTGGTTCTTAGCTCCTCACACATGCATCTGCATGCCTTGCTTTCCAAAAACAACTGCGCATTAGTGGCGCGAAAATGAGGCTCTGCCTATGACTAGAAAAGGCCCCCAGTGAAAAAGGTGTCCAATACAGTGCCTGCCGTTTTTTTTAAAACAATCCCCAAGATTATAATAACTATTAAAAGTTATAATCTGCCAAATATGCTTAGTAAAGTAATCGTTTTAGCCCAGAAAAATGTCTACCAGTTTTTTAAGCCCTAATGAAGCCCTTTATTCTTTTACTTAAACTAAGAAAATGGCTTACCGGTCCCCATAGGGAAAATGACAGCCTTCCAGCATTACCAAGTCTTGTTAGAAATGTGTCATACCTCAAGCAGCAAAGTCTGCCCACTGTTTCCCCCAACTGAAGTTACTTCATCTCAACAGTCCTGTGTGGAAACAGCCATCGATTTTAGTAACGGTTGCTAAAATCATCTTCCTCTTACAAACAGAAATCTTCATCTCTTTTCTGTTTCAGAGTAAATAGTACATACCAGCACTATTTTAAAATAACAAACACTTGATTGAAGGATAAAAACTACATTTAAACACCAAAAAACTCTTAGCCATCTCCGTGGAGATGTTGCCTGTGCAACGGCAAAGAGAATGACTGGGGTAGGTGGAGCCTAGGAGGGACTATATGGCCAGCTTTGCTGGGCTCTTTGCCATTTCCTGTTGGGGAGGAGAATATCCCACAAGTAAGGATGACGCCGTGGACCGGACACACCAATGTTGGAGAAATACAATTGAGTCTATATCAGTGAAAAACCGCTATGCGGCTGAGACCACTTATTGGTCCCGGTGTCCGTTATTTCAGATAAATACCACATGTGCCATTCTCGGTGGCCAAAGGCCAGTTTATATGATTAAAGAGAAATTGCACTGAGGATGAGGCACATGGCAGACAGAGTGAAGATCTAAAAAGGAGATTAAAAGAAAGGGGCTATTAAGAATTAACACTGGATAGAGCTCAAAATCAGGTGGCCAGATTAGACAGAAAGACTCTTCTCAAAAATAGAATGAATGATATTGAATCTGAGCGAAGGAAAGGAGAGGGTACTTATTTTGTCACAGATTATAGTGCCCAGTACAAGGATATCTGTAAGATAGTTAAGAAGCATTTCAGACTTTTGGCTGCAGATTATGGTCTGGCCAACAGTGTTGACAGGGGGCTTAAATGCTCTTATAGGAGAAGTAAGACTTTAGGAAATGTTTTATCCCCCTCTTGTCTACCAAAAACAGAGAACCAGGCTCAAAGCTCTTGGGTCCAACATAAGGGTATGTTTAGATGCGGCAGGAGAAATTGTAGACCCTGTGAATATGCCCAGATTTCGGAGAATTTTCAATCAATGAGTACAGGGGAGAGTTTTTGGATTGAGTCATGTCTCAACTGCACAACTTCATATGTTATTTATGTAATAACATGTATTGAATGTCAAACTCAATACGTAGGGTTAACCTCTAATGATGTGAATACTCGAATCAGAAACCATTTATCAACAATAAGTTCAGGAGAGGCCACTACCCCTCTTGTCCAGCATTTTGCAAGAAAGCACAATAAAACATTGACAACCTTTTGGTGGCATGCTATTGAGAAGGTGTTAACCCCCTCTAGGGGAGGGAATAGGGAAAAACTGCTGGTCAAGAGGGAGATGTACTGGATCTTCAGGTTGGGTACAAGAGTCCCATATGGAATGAACTCTGAGTACGATTTAATCAATTATTAGAAATAAGCACTTTTGGTTATGTGTAAATATAAACTTAACAATGTTATGAATTGGATGCCCTGTTATAAAAGTGTATGGATGCTCTAAAAGGCTGGTAGTTTAATAGGTAGATTTGGCTTTTATAGGTAGGTACGTTATGTAAACTATTCCTTCTACATCAGCCCATTTATACAACTATTAAGCAATATGGTAGTGTATACCACAAGTGAAATTTTACCGGAGGTTTTCTCACTCTTGTGACTTCATAGAGTCGCATACACAACACACACAGTTTATCCTTAAGATAAGCTAATTGCATCTTAGTCACACTTATAATTTAGTTAGGTTGTAATAAGATAGACTTTTAATCTGTTTATATATATATATATATATATATATATATATATATATATTTATTTATTTATTTTCTTGCATATTTTGCTTATTTCAATCCTATTGGCTGATCCAATCAGCCAATAAGATTGATCTTGCATTCTATTGGCTGATTGGAACAGACAATAGAATGCGAGCTCAATCCTATTGGCTGATTGGATCAGCCAATAGGATTGAAGCTCAATCCTATTGGCTGATTGCATCAGCTAATAGGATTTTTTCACCTTTAATTCCGATTGGCTGATAGAAGTCTATCAGCCAATCGGAATTCAAGGGACACCATCTTGGATGACGTCCCTTAAAGGAACCTTCATTCTTGAAGAGACGTCGACAGAAGAGGATGCTCTGCGCCGGATGTCTTGAAGATGGAGCCTCTCCGCATCGGAAGGATGAAGATAGAAGATGCCGTCTGGATGAAGACTTCTGCCCATCTGGAGGACCACTTTTTGACACTTGGATGAAGACTTCTTCCGGCTTTGTTGAGGATGGATGTCCGGTCTTCAAAAACTGTAAGTGGATCTTCAGGGGTTAGTGTTAGGTTTTTTTAAGGGTTTATTGGGTGGGTTTTATTTTTAGCTTAGGGTTTGGGCCTAAAAAGAGCTAAATGCCCTTTTAAGGGCAATGCCCATCCAAATGTCCTTTTTCAGGGCAATGGGGTGCTTAGGATTTTTTAGATAAGATTTTATATCCCAGTGTTCAAAAGCAGACATCTATCAAATTAGGAGATATAAATTTAAAAGGATTTCCTATCAGATCACCAGACCCCCTGTAGGGAGAGAGACCCTAGAAGTCTGAAATGATCAGTTCTTTAAAGCTAGCAAGACTTCAGGATGGCCAGGGAATGTAAAAATGTATTATCTTGGTGTTAAGTGTTCAATACTGAGTTCCAATACACAGACCATAGACTCTATGTCTGCTTCAAATGCCCTTGATATTATAGGGGAAGTTACAAATTCATATGAAAAGTGCATTTGAAATAAATTGTATAATTTACAGATCTATTTAAAATACTCAGATCATATTGAAAACATCTATATATATGTATTGATCTGAAAATTATACTATATTGAATAAATGTCTGCTGTATTGGATAATTAGCTGCATTGGTAAATTTAAAATGTGTTCCAAAACCTCAGAATAATAACACTGCTTCTTTTATTTCAGGCATCTGATAAACCAGGATATTAAATGCTATGGTTCCTTGAAGAGCAGATAATCAAGCATGTAATTACTTACTAAAATGGCTATATAATTAATCACATCAGAATGCTACTTACAGATTATATATATATATTTATAGGTATATCATAAGTGGAATATACTCATGTTTGGTTTTGAATGATACATATTCATTAGCATTAAATAGTCCCATATAGATTAAACGTATTGTTTATTGATACTGGAAAACATAAGTGTATTATATTAGCACTTTAAAATATATATATTAAACTGTAGCAGTATTTGATATTGAAACTGTTTTTCTATGTCTGCTGCCCCCAATAGACTAAAACTGGCATTACAGTCAAAAGGGTTGACTTTTAAGAGACATGCATTACCATAGGGCCAATGAGGGACATGTTCTGAATATGGGCATACCCACATTTCACCAATGATTAGAAAAGAGGTGGGGTTTATCAGAGAGATTAAAACCCCTGCACAGGAAATAAAAGGGGCTTAGCTTTTTTTTGCTGCTTAACTTGGCTTACTGACAAACTGCTGCCTTGGAAATACGCAGAATTGTAGTGCTGTGGGATCTGTTGGCACTCTACAAATACCTGTTAATAATAATAATAATAATACAAGTAAGACTAAATTGGGCCTAACATTTACTTCCAGGCATGTGCGTCCCCTCAATTATGATGGTGAAAAGAATTTATCTGGATATTAATTCTCATATTGTTTTGCTGGTAAAGTATATGCGATTGTTAAATATATTAATATTTTAAGTCAAGAAATCCCAGAAAGGGAGGAGCTTCGAGTGTCTTGCTGGCTCAGCATTCGTGGTCTGGGAGAACGCATCACCCCTATACCTGCTGTCTTGGTCCCTAGGCTGAATACAGTTTAACTCCAGCCAGGAGAGTTCTGCCTCTAAGCACCAGGCAGTCAGCAAAATGGGCCTGTTACTGAATTGCCGTGAGACCTACTTTTCAGGGTCAAAGCTGCTGGATAGCCTTCATTAGCTTGCCCCAACGCTGCCATGTCTAGAGGGAGGTAAAGCGCAAAACCTGCAGAGACAGATATGTCGAAAAAAGGTCCATAACCTGTTCCCAGAATCCCTCTGCAGAGTCAACATGAAGAAGTGTGTCAAGGACCCAGACGACTTCACATCTCAGGCTGACAGGGTAGGAACAGAGGCATTACATCTCATCGATAAAGGTGGAGGGAAAAAAAAGGGCACTGCAACAGACGCATCAGATTCAGAGCTAAGTGTCCCTGTTTGCTTCCCCCCCCCCCCCCCCCCGCCGAATCTATCTTACTCTTGTTAAGAGTCCTACCCCTCTTTTGGTTGTGCACTAGGGGTCTACTACAGGGGGTACAGGCAGTGCCAATGACAAGTTCAGATACCTTTGCTCATCACTCAATCATACAGGGCACATAGAACAGTTAATATATATCTTGCCCACAGCTGTTTTATTCTCGTTACTTTGTTGTGTAAAAACACCCAGCTAATACCAGCACAGGTGGGAAGCTATCACAAAGCTCTAACAGGAAATGTTTGTGATTAGCGTTTTGCTCGATAATGCTTTATTTGTGCACAATTGGATGTGCCTTGGAATAGTCTTAAGACCTGTAGGCAACAGCCAGAGCATACATTCTTTCTGTTGGGTCAAAAACTGCCTGATCAAGGCTGAAATTAAAGAGACAGTACACTGCTTGATGCTACAGTATACTTCACCTGTTTTTCTCTAGCACAGAGAGTTAATTGTTTTTTTAATAAAAAAGGGAACAATTGTTTTGCTCCATAATGCTTTATTTGTTCACATGTGGATGTGCCTTAGAATACTCTTAAAACCTGTAGGCAACAGCCAGAGCAGAGATTTTTCCTGTTGGGGTCAAAAACTGCCTAATCAAGGCCTAAATTAAAGAAACAGTACGCTGCTTGATGTTACAGTATACTTTGCCTGTTTTTTCTCTATTACAGGGAGTAAATTGTGTTTAAAAAAAAAAAAGGAAAGAAGGGGAAAGGATCAGAGAAGGTAAAAGGAGGAAGAAAAGAAGGGGAACTGCCTGGATAAAGGCTGTGTCATATTTGCTTAACTAGACCCAAACTTCAAAGCTGCTAATATTGTTGAAGCCGAGATATAAAAGTGCTATATGATATATGGTTAAAAATGTATAAGCGAGCTATTGACTTTTCTTACTAAATTTAAAAACTGAAGTAGTAAACTACTAATATAGCATTGTTATAATTATGCGATGAGGAAAAAGAAGCGCGGAGTCTCTCAGTGGGACCAAAAAAAGTTTATTCAGGAGCAGGCTTCTACAAGGAACACAAGGTAAGCTCCTATCTGACGCGTTTCACGCAGGCGTACATGCGCTTCATCAGAATACTATATGTCAGGACATCACATCATACTATATGTGAGGAACAACTAGCTGATTATTATCAGATTTTTGTAAAAAAAAAAAAAAGGGTTATAGTGCCCATTTTCTCCACTTTGCTGTACAATTTCTGCACAATTTCCTTAAACAGGAAAGCTACTTGGTGCTAGATTTATTGCACATTTTTGGGGTATAGACCCCTATTTTATGGTGAGAGGAAAAGGGGGAAAAAAATAAAAAAACATTTGAGAAATGTATATTTCACTTTTGTAGTACACAATTGGTAATTAGACAATAGCTGTGAAGGTACAGCCCTTTGTTTAAAGTTTCTTTGCACTTAAGATTTATTTTACTTATTTATTACTTTTTTCGTGGTTTTGACTCACAACACAGTAGTGTTTTTCAGGCACCGGGGTGGGGGGGGAATATTAAGGATAGTGTGTTTGGTTGTGGCTATCCACACTTTTTGTCGTACACATTATACACTAATGGAGAAATACATAAATAACACAAAAAAATAAATCACCAGGTATGCCCTCAAAACACAAAGATAAAAGAACAAGAAATAATGTGGAGGCTTTGACAGAGGACACTATGAACTCTTGCTCAGTTAATTAGGTAAATGACTCACAGAATCTACTCAGGCAAATTACTGAACTGATAAGCCCACAATTTGACTCACTAAAAAGAGAAATCTCATCAATAGCAACAGAAATTATTCAATTTTGCAGCGAGGGTAGAGGAAGCTGAAAATAGAATTTCTGATCTAGAGGATTTGACAAATAACCAAGAGATAGTGATTAAGGATCAAGGGGAAAAGATTAGCCTTCTGCAAAAGCGAGTTGAAAAAATCGAAGATAGAGCCCACAGGAATAATATCAGGGTGATAGGGCTCCCCAAGACTTTAGAATTCCAAGATTTAATAAAGTTTGCTGCAGTTAGCCTCCCTGAGATGTTAGGGATGCTTCACACACCTTTAGTAGTAGAAAGAGCTCATAGGATTGGCCCAGGCGGAGATCATGATACTGGATATAAGAGAAGAAGAACGGTCATAATTAAATACCAGAATTTTCAGGATAAATTGAGCATACTAAGACATTATAAAAAGTAATTCCCAGTAAAACTAGGGCAGGATAATTTGTTAATCTACCAAGACTTTTCGGTGGAAACAGCTGAAAAAAGATGGGAAATTACGCCTTTATGTATTTAAAAAGGGTGTCCAAGCCACTGTTTTTTACCCTGCTAAACTTACAGTTCATTATAAGTCAGAAGTAATAATGTTTGAGAGAAGCTCAGAAGCAAAAAAAAATATTGAAAAACTGTGGTAAGCACAGTTGATGGATACTAGGTAAAAAGTTTCTATTAAAGGACTTAGAGATATGAGATTTCATTCTTATAGTAGTGATGTCATAGTAGGTACGATAGGAAACTTAAGAATACTGTTAAGGTCGTCTGAGACCCGGTTTTTAAGGGGAAAAATTACACAAAAATTGAATACTATATTATCAAAGGGGAAAGACATAACAGCTCCTGTTCTCAAGATACAATTTGGTATGATGTACTTTGGTTGAGCTAAATTTTATAGGATGCCGTCTTTCCTATATATAGTGAAGGCCTATTTTGAGTTTTTAAGGTTATTAATTTTTTTGCAGTGAAACAAATATAATGAAGGTTTGTTTTAAGTTTTTTAAGTTGTCTGATTGCAGTGAAATTTATTTATTTATTATTTTTTGTTCCTCCCATTCCTTTCTCCTCCCAACCTGCTGCTTCATATAAATATCATGCTGACAATATACAGATTTAATAAACTAGGTTGGAAATGCCTAAAAGAACATTTAATATTATTTCATGGAATGTTGGAGGTATCACCTCCCCGATTAAAATAAAGAGATATTGCTTTTATACAAGATACTCATTTAACTAAACAGGAATTGCCCAAATAAAATTTAAATGGGTGGGTGAGATTCTTGCTACGCCATGCAGGGGATGAATGAAAGGGGTCACATGTCTAATAAATAAAAACTTTGAGTATAACACATAATCTAACTGCCACCACTGTGAATTTAATACATTCCTGCACATTGTACTTTCATGATAGTACATTAGTCCTAATTACTCACTCTGCAAAAGTTTCATTGTTGCTACACACAGTGAGATTCAACATACTAAATTGTGGCCTGTGCATGACTTAAAACCATACTTGACCAAAGTTTGTTGTGACTTGAAAACACCTCTATATGCACCCTGGTGATTAAAGATATGCCTCAGCGCAAGGGCTCAAAGATAGACAAGCCAGACAAACTGGCATTAACTACACCATCAGTGTCCACTTTTTTCCATACCTCAGAAATAGCACTCTCAGTCATCCCCTCCTAAGGATAAACTCTCGACTGATTTACAAATGAAATCTTCATCTTTGCACCATAATGCGTTACAGATGCTACACTCACAACTCGCAGACCTTCCCTCTAAGTCTGATCTTGCATCTCTAAAGTCCTTTATAAAAGAGGAAATGAGGGATCTCAAAAAGGATCTAAACGATATGGGTTCCAGGATCAAATATCTTGAAGAAGGCCAAGAAGCTCTCAATAACCTAGTAAGTTCAAATTCTACTCAGATATTGATACAGGACTTGTACAAACCCTACAGGAAAGGCTGGAGGATCTAGACAACCGTGGAAGGCGAAACAATCTCAGGATAAGAGGAATACCAGAAGAGGTCCAGCAAGACCAATTAAAATCCTATCTGAAGGATCTGTTCGCCTTTCTGCTTCCACGGTCACCTTTATTCCAACCTGAAGATATTGAGCGAATCCACAGGGCACTTAGACCTCCCTCAAAACCACCAGCTCCTCCAAGAGATGTGATATTTAAATTTTTGCGTCACACCACTAAAGAAGACTTGTGCGCAGCACAGTCAAAGAGGGAAATCATATTTAGAGAACACACCCTACAAATCTACCAAGATCTCTGTCCACAGACCATTCAGAAAAGAAAAGAGGGGAAATTTATCACCAAGGCCCTTCAAGAAAATAATATCCGATATCGTTGGGGATTCCCTTTCAGTTTAATAGTTTCGCATAACGGCTCACAATTTATTTATAAAAGCTTCCAGGACTTTGATGACTTTTCTAAGAAATTAAATATCAACATTGTCCCACCTGCTGACAATGTCTTGGTTACTTCCCCCTTGTCTGGAGACAAAAATCTTGATCCTCCCAAGACGCAGCGAACACAATGGATTAGGTCACAACCCAAGAGAAGAAAAACTGATCCTTCTCCACCGGATTAATCTTATCAACTGTGTGAACTTGATACTTGTTTGACTCATTTGGGTCTTTTTGTCAACGCTCTCAATGGTCTTGATCATAACCCAGGAGAGGGGAAACAGACCATCTTTCATCAAAATGATCTCACTAACTCTGTGGACTTGATTCTTCTTCGGCTTTATTTGGGCCTTATTGTTAATTTTTTCACGGCGGACTCAATTAAGGTCTGTAAAGATGATCTCTTGGGGTCCTCTATCTAAGGATATTTAGACCTGAAGGTTGGGTAAGATCCAGGCGTTTGTTATTACTGTGAAACAATGTTTAGACTAATATGTATTTAGAATCAAGAGGAAAGTTATTATATGTTAATTCATTTTACATACCTCTAAGACCTATATCAATGCTTGTTAAAGATTTTAGGTTAAGTTTAAGCTGTAACAATAATGCCATATGTGACTGAGTTTTCTAGATCTTACATGGTAAAAGAGCCAGTAAATACTTTTCTCTCAGTATAAAAAGACCTTTTCCTCATAAGAGCCATCCACCAACCCCCACTGTAGTTTAAATTTATCTAACCAGAGCAAAGATACAACACCACTTCCCCCCAACTAAGGTGTATAGTTCATACACTATGTTCTGAAAATGTTTACTGTTGTTTGTTTTTAGTTATTGTTATGTTATTTGTGTTTCTGTTGTTTCAAATATTTTCTCATGATATAATATCAGGTGCCATAAAAGATGTTTTTAGATCTACCAAGTTAGTCAACATAATACACATACTAAATCCACACAAAGATACCAACTATGAATAATCTTAAAGTTCTCTCACATAATGTGAAAGGATTTAATATCCCGCAGAAAAGATCCACTGCTCTTAGAGATTATAAGAGACTCAAATGTGATGTGGTGATGCTACAAGAGACTCATTTTAAGCGAGGTCACGAGCCCCAATTTTCTTTCACTAAATTTGGCCCGGCATATTTTGCTTCAAATTCCACTAAACATAATGGTGTGTGTATACTGATTAGTAAAAAAATACCCTTTAAAGTTAATTTAGTTATTAGAGACAGGGAAGGCAGATATCTGATCTTGTCAGGGACTTTCCACCAAAAAATATTACAATGGTTAATATCTATGCACCTAGTACAGATTCCCCTAGATTTTTTCATCATATTTGTAACAAAATTCTAGAGACATCTAGACACAGCTTAATTGTGGGGGGAGACTTTAATATAGCATTAGCTCCAACTATGGATTGCTCTATAGGGAAATCATCAACTCCTAGTAAAGTCCTCCACCTAATAAAAACACATCTTTCTTCCCTAGCAATTCATGACGTTTGGCGTTTAACTCACCCAAGCGTTAAAGATTACACTTTTTACTCCTATCCACATCAGCAATATTCTAGGATAGACTACTTCATGATTGATGTTACTAGCTTCTCCCAGGTCATACGTTCAGAGATTTAGCCCATCACGTGGTCCGACCACGCAATGATTAAAATTTTATACCAGGAACAAAATAGAGAAGCTAGATTCTTAATTATAAAAATACAAATTGATAAGAATATTTATACACTATGCAATATATTGTCCCAATTCCATACACATAGATTTTTGGGCAAAATTATACAATAGATTGCTACCTCATCTGGAGAAAAATGTAATACTAGCCAGGGACTTTAATATGTCTATACACCCAATACTGGATAGATTCAATACAAGAGCTCCCAGACAATACAGTAGATAGGCACGAAATATGGCTGATTTTTGTAAAAGTCTACAATTAAGAAATATCTGGCATTGCCACAATCCAGATCAAAGGTCTTACACTTGCGAATTAAAAACTTTCAAAATCTTTTCTAGAATAGACTTTTTTTTAATCAGTGAAAAATTACTAGATCTAGATATGGCAGCAGGGATACATGATATATATTTAGCAGATCACTCAAGTATATAGTTAAAAAATACAATATTGCACACAAGATCAATCAGGAAACAATATTTTCTTTTTTCCCAACATATTTACTACATAACATTCAGTTTGTCCAATGGCTAAGAGGGAAATGGGGGGAATTTATGATGTACAATAAGGCATATATTAACAAATAGGAAATACTATAGGAGTCAGGCAAAGCCTTTTTAAGAAGGGAAATTAAGGCCTAGTTAGTTAAATGGAAAAGACCCGCAAGAAATCAAGAACAGCAGTTATCTAATGCCCTGAGATATAGCTATAAAAGATATGTAGAAAATCCAGATAGAAAAGCATGGGAAAAATACCAAGAGGCAAAATCAACCAGAGATTTATTGATAAACAAGAAATTATTGCATAATGATATGAAAAAATCAACTGCATTCTTGAACTTTAATGGGAAGACTTTAAAATGGTTGTCTTTGTTACTGTCAACAAGGAAAAGCACAAATAGAATCACTGCTATTCTATATAATGCAAAAAAATTACAAATAACAGGGACATAAAGAATACTTTATTAAGATACTTCCAAAAATTATATTCAAAGAGTGAGATAGATCTGGACCAAAAAAGAGAATTCTGGGAGGCTATAAGAGTTCCTAAGTTAGATATAGAAAAATTAGCGGAGCTCAATGCCGCTATTACAATAGAAGACATTTTCAAAGCCATTGATACAATGAAATTAAATAAAGCGCCTGGCCCTGATCAACTTCCTGCAGAATTTTATAAAATACTTAGAGAACAGATCGCCCCTTCTTTATTGACACACTTCAACAAATACTATATACAAAATGAAATGACATCTCCGTATTTTACTTCCTCTACTATTAATTTAATATTAAAAAAAGAGAAAGGGGCGTGTCCGACCACCGACCAAGATGGCTGCTTTTTAGATACAACTGAATATTGGAGCTGTTAAAACTGCTGTTTACCTCTCCTAAAACTCACAGATCTTTTTCTTCTCAAGAGAATTGGGACAAATATTGCTTGTGGAACAAAGCTATGCAATTCTGAACTATAATTAAAAAGAGGCAGAACTAAATAGAGAAGGTACGCAGCAAAGGCCCTGAAATGGGCTATACCTTCCTCTATCCCCCCACCAATATTTCTGATAAGTCCGTAAACCCAGCTGAAGAATGTCCACCTCCTGGAGCAACTTATTCTGTTATTATATGGTCTAGAGAACAGTATTATTTATGACCGGGTTGGTAAGCTAACTTACTGCAATTAAAATTATTATGGCAGAACTGGACGCATGGGAACAGCATCTACAAAATTTTCTAGAACTCCATCTCTGGAAACTAAAGCAAAGCCTGCAAAGAGTGCTGCTCCAGTTGATCCAGGACCAGAATAAACAATTGTACTCTACCACTCTGATCACTTTAGAGACAGATGGCGGCTCATATATTGGCAATCAGCAGATTAAAGAGGGGCCGTCTACACACCAAGTAGCTAGATCCCAAACACCACAATCTATGCTGTGCGCTTCACAGTCTGATTACAAAACAGCGACTGGGCATCAGTACTCTGGTACAAAGCTGTAACTAGCCACAAGGGACAAAAGTGGCTCTGAGACAGAAGGATTTACCACACTAGGAGTGATATTGAGTGTTGGGGATTTAAAACCACCGGACTGTTTACCTTCAGCATCTGACTACATCTCGACAAGAAACCAGCTTTCTGTTTCAATTGCTCTGGATGCAGCTGGAATAGGCTAATTATACTCTACAACAGTGACTTTGAGTTCACCCATAACGGCAAGAAAATCCTTTGCATGAACGTTAAGCTATCATATCTTGACCCCACTAAGACATGCCTGATGATGCGTTGCCAATACACTTTGGGGTGGTTTAATGTTTGAAGTTTACATATAGATAGTTTATAAGTGTGCCAAAGATAGATATCCTTTATATACTCACCATCAGTTTGCACAGTACAAAGATTGAAACCTGTAACGTTACGAGAGGCTTTTATTTCTGTCCTGCGCTATTCTCTGTTGTTTCACTAGTTCAAAATATACACCAGATAGCTTACTATGCTAGCGGTGGCTCATGTATTATGTTTACCTACTTCATGTTTTGTTTTGAGTTCTTGTTATCACATATATGTCTTGTAACTTTTATTTTATAATTTGTCACCCTCAAGCCAAGAAACATTATAGCAATGTCTATTTGAAGCCCTCAGACTGACAATGTGTAATAACCATAAGTAATAACACCCTTCTATGGCTTAAGGTGCTCATTCAAACTGCCAAACCTTTTTGAACATTCCCTATGCTCTGCTATCTCAAATTACAAGAATCTGAGGTTGCGTTGTTTTGTTTCTTTGTACATATACATATGGCGCAGGTTGTCCAATTTACTTGCATTTTTTTTTCTTTTCTTTGTCTCCCTCAGATATATAAGTAATGAATACTCAGCTTCTGGCAATATATTGGAAATTACTAACCATTTAACTTGTCTATTAGGTGTAAGCCCCTAGTTTTACCACAGAGCACCAGTTATCAATACCATCAGTATATTTTCCTAGGCCAAATATGACTTATTTTTTACTGAGTAGTGGCCAGTATTTCAGATAGCCGGTTTACTGCTAAGGATATTTACTACAGTCGGGGGTGTTCATTCAGCTGATAACTATATCCTATTTATGTCCCAGATAGGGAGATGGAATCTGCAGTCATTTATGGTAACTCAAGTATTTTGACCAGAGAGTAGGCAGCAATTTTCTCGGTGACTGGGTTGTCTGCGGCCGGGACAGCCTGGTTTACCCTTCCCTGAAAAATCTAAATATTTGCAGCCCCTTTTGCCATTCGGTAATATTGACCTCTCAGTTGATATCTAGTTCCTAGCACTAAATTTATCAGTTAATCCCGCCTCTAATATACCAATTTAAACAGCTTGTTTAGCGTAGTGTACATAGAATGTTATGAAATCTGGGAGCCCTGGGGATATGGCTACTCCTAGATATATCTATCTATATATTTATGTTTCTACTATATAAGAATACAGTCTTGTTTATAGTTAAGGTTGAAAGCCTGAAGATATAAAGTTTAATACCTTCTCGGTACTGTCAAGCACTGTTTGTTATGCCATGCCTTTGCCTAGCTTGTAACCCTATATAGGTCCTAGATAAACCATGATAGATCCTTATATGGCATTGTATGAATATATTAAGTTGCTTATACGTAAAAAAAAAAAGAGGTTTGATAAGAGGCCCAAAAGTGGTCTCCTCTATTTCAGGATAATCTTCACTATTAATTTTAACCTATATTTCTAAGACCAAGCTGGTTTCATGTATGGTAAGAACTTCTTCTAGAAGCATGAGGGGAGTTGTAATGCTAATAGAGCTCTAATGTTTGAAAGGTTGTGATGCCAAAAGGAAAAACAAGGCAGCTTTGATTACTATAGATGTCGAAAAGGCATTTGACTCAATCACTTGGGACCATCTATTTGAGTCTCTAGAAAAATTCAGGTTTAAAGGTCATTTCAAGGAATTTATCAGACTGATCTACAATAATCCTAGTTCAACAATTTTAGTCAATGGGGAATTGTCTCCTAAGATTTATATGGCTCAGGGCACGAGACAGGGATGTCCAATCTCTCCTCTCTTATTTAATATATCTTTGAAATCGCTAGCAATAAGCTTGCGGAAAGATCTAGAAGGCCTTCCCTTAGTTAAAAGGAGGCTTGTGCTGTTATTATATGCAGACAATCTACTATTATTTACGAGAAACACAAAGAAAAAACATCCCTACCCTGTTGAAGACAATTAAAATATATAGTTCCTTCTCCGGATATAAAATTAATACTGCTAAATCAGAAATCTTATGGCTTTGTAAAAACAAAAGTACCTAACCAGATTAAGTATCTAGGAATTATATTATCTAAAAACCCTTCTGAATGGTATGAGATCAAATATAAACATCTATGTATCTCCTTAGCAAATTGACTTAAGAAATGGCATCAATTTATAATATTTATCTCAGTGAAAATTCAATTAATTAAGATGATAGTATTGCCCAAAGTTCTTTTTTTTATGTCAGAACTTACCTTTATTTATTAGGGAAAAGGATCTTAAAGAGTTTATTCGCACTGTAACTATTTTCTGTGGAGAAAGAAAAAGGTCAGAATGGCTCTCAGGAGATTAATGTTTAAAAAATATTTTGGGGGATTAGGGTTCCCCAATCTGAAATATTATAACTGGGTAGCTAAGGTTAAGATAGAATGTGACTGGATAACGGAGGCAAATCGAGTGTCCCATATACAATTAGAAAAAGATCTGATATACACAATATCCATTACCGGCCTCCTACATACAAAAGGGAATGAAATACCTAGAGTAATTAAAGAAAAGAAGTCAATTTACAATATTGTACTCGCATGGCATAAATATACAAGGGAACTGCAAATAAATAATCAATTGTCAACTTTTCGGAAGATTTGTGGCAATGTGGGGTTTGCCCTGAGTTTAGTTACATGGATCTTTAATCTCTGGAAACAGAAAGGGTTAATTTACTTATACCAACTAGAGGACCCAAATTTGGGGACAATTAAAGCATTTTCTGACCTCTGCCCTGAATTTTCTCTCCATAAATCCGATTTCTTTGCCTATTGCAGATTAGAAGTTAGTATTTTAAGATTAGGGAGGAAGGGGACAGGGAGTGGTCGTTAAAAGAAATAAGTGACGGAATCAAATTATATAAAGCAGGGCGGACGGAAATCTCAATTTGGTATAATATCTTAATGATAAAGAAGGGAATAGATAATTTGAACAAAATTCAGGGTTTATGGGTAAATTACTTTACAGAAATCACATCAGAAGACATAAGATATAGTTTCAGTAACTTGTTTAAATATACTATTTCACAGACATGGAGATAATCTCACATGCGACTCCTAAAAAAACATAATTTATGTAAGAATTTACCTGATAAATTCATTTCTTTCATATTAGCAAGAGTCCATGAGCTAGTGACGTATGGGATATACATTCCTACCAGGAGGGGCAAAGTTTCCCAAACCTCAAAATGCCTACAAATACACCCCTCACCACACCCACAAATCAGTTTAACGAATAGCCAAGAAGTGGGGTGATAAGAAAAAAGTGCGAAAGCATAAAAAATAAGGAATTATTGTGCTTTATACAAAAAAAATCATAACCACCACAAAAAGGGTGGGCCTCATGGACTCTTGCTAATATGAAAGAAATGAATTTATCAGGTAAGTTCTTACATAAATTATGTTTTCTTTCATGTAATTAGCAAGAGTCCATGAGCTAGTGACGTATGGGATAATGACTACCCAAGATGTGGATCTTTCCACGCAAGAGTCACTAGAGAGGGAGGGATAAAATAAAGACAGCCAATTCCGCTAAAAAATAATCCACACCCAAAATAAAGTTTAAATTTTATAATGAAAAAAACTGAAAACATAAGCAGAAGATTCAAACTGAAACAGCTGCCTGAAGTACTTTTCTACCAAAAACAGCTTCAGAAGAAGAAAACACATCAAAATGGTAGAATTTAGTAAAAGTATGCAAAGAAGACCAAGTTGCTGCTTTGCAAATCTGATCACCCGAAGCTTCATTCCTAAACGCCCAGGAAGTAGAAACTGACCTAGTAGAATGAGCTGTAATCCTTTGAGGCGGAGTTTTACCCGACTCGACATAAGCATGATGAATTAAAGATTTCAACCAAGATGCCAAAGAAATGGCAGAGGCCTTCTGACCTTTCCTAGAACCGGAAAAGATAACAAATAGACTAGAAGTCTTTCGGAAATTCTTAGTAGCTTCAACATAATATTTCAAAGCTCTAACTACATCCAAAGAATGCAATGATTTCTCCTTAGAATTCTTAGGATTAGGACATAATGAAGGAACCACAATTTCTCTACTAATGTTGTTGGAATTCACAACCTTAGGTAAAAATTCAAAAGAAGTTCGCAACACCGCCTTATCCTGATGAAAAATCAGAAAAGGAGACTCACAAGAAAGAGCAGATAATTCAGAAACTCTTCTGGCAGAAGAGATGGCAAAAAGGAACAAAACTTTCCAAGAAAGTAATTTAATGTCCAATGAATGCATAGGTTCAAACGGAGGAGCTTGAAGAGCCCCCAGAACCAAATTCAAACTCCAAGGAGGAGAAATTGACTTAATGAAAGGTTTTATACGAACCAAAGCTTGTACAAAACAATGAATATCAGGAAGATTAGCAATCTTTCTGTGAAAAAGAACAGAAAGAGCAGAGATTTGTCCTTTCAAGGAACTTGCAGACAAACCTTTCTCCAAACCATCCTGAAGAAACTGTAAAATTCTCGGAATTCTAAAAGAATGCCAGGAAAAATGATGAGAAAGACACCAAGAAATATAAATCTTCCAGACTCTATAATATATCTCCCTAGATACAGATTTACGAGCCTGTAACATAGTATTAATCACAGAGTCAGAGAAACCTCTTTGACTAAGAATCAAGCGTTCAATCTCCATACCTTTAAATTTAAGGATTTGAGATCCTGATGGAAAAAAGGACCTTGCGACAGAAGGTCTGGTCTTAACGGAAGAGTCCACGGTTGGCAAGAGGCCATCCGGACAAGATCCGCATACCAAAACCTGTGAGGCCATGCTGGAGCTACCAGCAGAACAAACGAGCATTCCTTCAGAATCTTGGAGATCACTCTTGGAAGAAGAACTAGAGGCGGAAAGATATAAGCAGGATGATACTTCCAAGGAAGTGACAATGCATCCACTGCTTCCGCTTGAGGATCCCTGGATCTGGACAGATACCTGGGAAGTTTCTTGTTTAGATGAGAGGCCATCAGATCTATTTCTGGAAGTCCCCACATTTGAACAATCTGAAGAAATACCTCTGGGTGAAGAGACCATTCGCCCGGATGCAACGTTTGGCGACTGAGATAATCCGCTTCCCAATTGTCTATACCTGGGATATGAACCGCAGAAACTAGACAGGAGCTGGATTCCGCCCAAACCAGAATTCAAGATACTTATTCATAGCTAGAGGACTGTGAGTCCCTCCTTGATGATTGATGTAAGCCACAGATGTGACATTGTCTGTCTGAAAACAAATGAACGATTCTCTCTTTAGAAGAGGCCAAGACTGAAGAGCTCTGAAAATTGCACGGAGTTCCAAAATATTGATCGGTAATCTCACCTCCTGAGATTCCCAAACCCCTTGTGCCGTCAGAGACCCCCACACAGCTCCCCAACCTGTAAGACTTGCATCTGTTGAAATTACAGTCCAGGTCGGAAGAACAAAAGAAGCCCCCTGAACTAAACGATGGTGATCTGTCCACCACATCAGAGAGTGTCGTACAATCGGTTTTAAAGATATTAATTGAGATATCTTCGTGTAATCTCTGCACCATTGGTTCAGCATACAGAGCTGAAGAGGTCGCATGTGAAAACGAGCAAAGGGGATCGCGTCCGATGCAACAGTCATAAGACCTAGAATTTCCATGCATAAGGCTACCGAAGGGAATGATTGTGACTGAAGGTTTCGACAAGCTGATATCAATTTTAGACGTCTCTTGTCTGTCAAAGATAGAGTCATGGACACTGAATCTATCTGGAAACCCAAAAAGGTTATCCTTGTCTGAGGAATCAATGAACTTTTTAGTAAATTGATCCTCCAACCATGATCTTGCAGAAACAACACAAGTCGATTCGTATGAGATTCTGCTAAATGTGAAGACTGAGCAAGTACCAAGATATCGTCGAAATAAGGAAATACCACAATACCCTGTTCTCTGATTACAGACAGAAGGGCACAGAGAACCTTTGTAAAAATTCTTGGAGCTGTTGCTAGGCCAAACGGCAGAGCCACAAACTGGTAATGCTTGTCTAGGAAAGAGAATCTCAGAAACTGATAGTGATCTGGATGAATCGGAATATGCAGATATGCATCCTGTAAATCTACAGGGAGTGCAGAATTATTAGGCAAATTAGTATTTTGACCACATCATCCTCTTTATGCATGTTGTCTTACTCCAAGCTGTATAGGCTTGAAAGCCTACTACCAATTAAGCATATTAGGTGATGTGCATCTCTGTAATGAGAAGGGGTGTGGTCTAATGACATCAACACCCTATATCAGGTGTGCATAATTATTAGGCAACTTCCTTTCCTTTGGCAAAATGGGTCAAAAGAAGGACTTGACAGGCTCAGAAAAGTCAAAAAAAGTGAGATATCTTGCAGAGGGATGCAGCACTCTTAAAATTGCAAAGCTTCTGAAGCGTGATCATCGAACAATCAAGCGTTTCATTCAAAATAGTCAACAGGGTCGCAAGAAGCGTGTGGAAAAACCAAGGCGCAAAATAACTGCCCATGAACTGAGAAAAGTCAAGCGTGCAGCTGCCAAGATGCCACTTGCCACCAGTTTGGCCATATTTCAGAGCTGCAACATCACTGGAGTGCCCAAAAGCACAAGGTGTGCAATACTCAGAGACATGGCCAAGGTAAGAAAGGCTGAAAGACGACCACCACTGAACAAGACACACAAGCTGAAATGTCAAGACTGGGCCAAGAAATATCTCAAGACTGATTTTTCTAAGGTTTTATGGACTGATGAAATGAGAGTGAGTCTTGATGGGCCAGATGGATGGGCCCGTGGCTGGATTGTTAAAGGGCAGAGAGCTCCAGTCCGACTCAGACTCCAGCAAGGTGGAGGTGGAGTACTGGTTTGGGCTGGTATCATCAAAGGTGAGCTTGTGGGGCCTTTTCGGGTTGAGGATGGAGTCAAGCTCAACTCCCAGTCCTACTGCCAGTTTCTGGAAGACACCTTCTTCAAGCAGTGGTACAGGAAGAAGTCTGCATCCTTCAAGAAAAACATGATTTTCATGCAGGACAATGCTCCATCACACGCGTCCAAGTACTCCACAGCGTGGCTGGCAAGAAAGGGTATAAAAGAAGAAAATCTAATGACATGGCCTCCTTGTTCACCTGATCTGAACCCCATTGAGAACCTGTGGTCCATAATCAAATGTGAGATTTACAAGGAGGGAAAACAGTACACCTCTCTGAACAGTGTCTGGGAGGCTGTGGTTGCTGCTGCACGCAATGTTGATGGTGAACAGATCAAAACACTGACAGAATCCATGGATGGCAGGCTTTTGAGTGTCCTTGCACAGAAAGGTGGCTATATTGGTCACTGATTTGTTTTTGTTTTGTTTTTGAATGTCAGAAATGTATATTTGTGAATGTTGAGATGTTATATTGGTTTCACTGGTAAAAATAAATAATTGAAATGGGTATATATTTGTTTTTTGTTAAGTTGCCTAATAATTATGCACAGTAATAGTCACCTACACACACAGATATCCCCCTAAAATAGCTAAAACTAAAAACAAACTAAAAACTACTTCCAAAAATATTCAGCTTTGATATTAATCTAGACCAAGGAGATATAGTTTGTGAATAAGTTTATTGTGTGGGACGGTGTCAAATGCTTTGCTGAAATCTAGATATGCTACATCAACTGCTCCTCCCTTGTCTAATACTTTTGTTACATAATCAAAGAAGTCAATTAGATTAGTCTGACATGATCTCCCTGAAGTAAAACCATGCTGATTTTGGTCCTCTAAATTGTTTGTCTTTATGTAAGTCATAATTCTTTCTTTTAAGAGGCTTTCCATTAATTTCCCTACTACTGAAGTTAAACTAACTGGCCTGTAGTTGCCAGATTCTTCTCTACTGCCCTTTTTATGAAGGGGTATTACATTTGCTATTCTCCAATCATCTGGGACAGCTCCTGTTAATAGTGACTGATTAAACAGATCAGTTAATGGGACAGTTAGCACTGATCAAAGTTCTTTTAAAACCCTTGGATGAATATTATCAGGACCCACTGCCTTTGTAACATTTATTTTTGATAATGCTAACAAAACCTCATCCTCTGTAAAAAGATTACTGTTAAGCTTGTTTCTATTTTGCGTTGCATCCCTTAATGTAGACATTGTATCTTCACAATCTTTAGTGAAAACAGAACAGAAGTAATCATTGAGACAGTCTGCAATCTGCTTATCTCCTTCTATTATTCTACCATCAACTGATTTCAATTTTACTATTCCTACCTTATTTTTTCTTCTTTCACTGATATATCTAAAGAATGTTTTGTCCCCATGTTTTACTGACTGTGCTATCTTCTCTTCTGCATGAGCTTTAACCTTCCTAATTAACTGCTTAGTCTTTTTTTGTTGGAGTCTCCATATTTTCATATCATCATCTGCTTGTGTGTGTCTGTAATTTTAAAAGCTATCTTTTTTGTCTTTACAGCATGTGCTACTTCTTTGGAAAACCAAATTGGTTTCCGCTTTCTTTTACTTTTACAGACATGTCTAATACAGTGTGCAGTTGCATCTAAAATGGCACCTTTCACAAATTCCCACTGTTCTTGAACCCCTGTAATAAGAGTCTTCCCCTTTAAATAGTTCTTTAGGTATTCTCCCATTAATGAAAAATCTGCCGTCCTAAAGTCTAAAACTTTTGTTTTAGTCTGGGTGGACAGTTCCTGAACATGAATACTAAACCAAACAGATTGATGATCACTGGATCCTAAGTTCTCACCTACAGACACATCTGAAATGGAAAATGGAAAATTCAAGAACAAGGGGTCATGAGCTCAAGCTAAAGGGTAGTAGATTCAGAAGTAATTTGAGGAAGCACTTCTTTACAGAAAGAGTGATTGATTTATGGAATAAACTTCCTCAAGAGGTAGTAGCAACAAACACTGTGGGGGACTTTAAAAATGCATGGGACAAGCATAGGGCTATCCTACGAACTAGATAAGTTTATACTGTTAGGTAAGGTCGGGCAGACTTGCTGGGCCTATGGCTCTTATCTGCCGTCAATATCTATGTTTCTATGTTTCTATGTTTAATGAGTTTTTTGGGTTCATTGAGAACATGGTTGTTGTTCAATAATAAAATTAATCCTCAAAAATACAACTTGCCTAATAATTCTGCACTCCCTGTATTGTAGACATATAATGCCCTTGTTGAACAAAAGGCAGGATAGTCCTTACAGTTACCATTTTGAATGTTGGTATCCTTACATAACGATTCAATATTTTTAGATCCAGAACTGGTCTGAAGGAATTCTCCTTCTTTGGTACAATGAAGAGATTTGAATAAAACCCCAGCCCCTGTTCCAGAACTGGAACTGGCATAATTACTCCAGCCAACTCTAGATCTGAAACACATTTCAGAAATGCTTGAGCCTTCGCTGGATTTACTGGGACACGGGAAAGAAAAAATCTCTTTGCAGGAGGTCTTATCTTGAAACCAATTCTGTACCCTTCTGAAACAATGTTCTGAATCCAAAGATTGTGAACGAAATTGATCCAAATTTCTTTGAAAAAACGTAATCTGCCCCCTACCAGCTGAGCTGGAATGAGGGCCGCACCTTCATGTGGACTTAGGAGCTGGCTTTGATTTTCTAAAAGGCTTGGATTTATTCCAGACTGGAGATGGTTTCCAAACTGATACCGCTCCTGAGGATGAAGGATCAGGCTTTTGTTCCTTGTTGTGACGAAAGGAACGAAAACGATTATTTGACCTGAATTTACCTTTAGACTTTTTATCCTGAGGTAAAAAAGTTCCTTTCCCTCCAGTAACAGTTGAGATAATAGAATCCAACTGAGAACCAAATAATTTATTACCCTGGAAAGAAAGGGAAAGCAAAGTAGACTTAGAAGACATATCAGCATTCCAAGCTTTAAGCCATAAAGCTCTTCTAGCTAAAATAGCTAGAGACATATACCTGACATCAACTCTAATGATATCAAAGATGGCATCACAAATAAAATTATTAGCATGTTGAAGCAGAATAATAATGCTATGAGAATTATGATCTGTAACTTGTTGCGCTAAAGCTTCCAACCAAAAAGTTGAAGCTGCAGCAACATCCGCTAAAGATATAGCAGGTCTAAGAAGATTACCTGAACACAAATAAGCTTTTCTTAGAAAGGATTCAATTTTCCTATCTAAAGGATCCTTAAAGGAAGTACCATCTGCCATAGGAATAGTAGTACGCTTAGCAAGAGTAGAGACAGCCCCATCAACCTTAGGGATTTTGTCCCAAAACTCTAATCTGTCAGATGGCACAGGATATAATTGCTTAAAACGTTTAGAAGGAGTAAATGAATTACCCAAATTATTCCATTCCCTGGAAATTACTTCAGAAATAGCACCAGGAACAGGAAAAACTTCTGGAATAACTACAGGAGATTTAAAAACCTTATCTAAACGTTTAGATTTAGTATCAAGAGGACCAGAATCCTCAATTTCTAATGCAATTAGGACTTCTTTAAGTAAAGAACGAATAAATTCCATTTTAAATAAATATGAAGATTTATCAGCATCAACCTCTGAGACAGAATCCTCTGAACCAGAAGAACCACTATCAGAATCAGAATGATGATGTTCATTTAAAAATTCATCTGAACAATGAGAAGTTTTAAAAGACTTTTTATGTTTACTAGAAGGAGGAATAACAGACATAGCCTTCATAATGGATTTAGAAACAAAATCTCTTATGTTATCAGGAACACTCTGAGTATTAGATGTTGACGGAACAGCAACAGGTAATGGAACTTTACTAAAGGAAATATTATCTGCATTAACAAGTTTGTCATGACATTCAATACAAACAACAGCTGGAGGAACAGCTACCAAAAGTTTACAGCAGATACACTTAGCTTTGGCAGTTCCAGCACCAGGCAGCGATTTTCCAGAAGTATCTTCTGACTCAGTTGCAACGTGGGACATCTTGCAATATGTAATAGAAAAAACAACATATAAAGCAAAATTAATCAAATTCCTTAAATGACAGTTTCAGGAATGGGAAAAAATGCCAGTGAACAAGCTTCTAGCAACCAGAAGCAATAAATAATGAGACTTAAATAATGTGGAGACGAAAGTGACGCCCATATTTTTTTTAGCGCCAAATAAGACGCCCACATTATTTGGCGCCTAAATGCTTTTGGCGCCAAAAATGATGCCACATCCGGAACGCCGACACTTTTGGCGCAAATGAACGGCAAAAATGACGCAACTTCTGGCGACACGTATGACGCCGGAAACAGAAAAAAATTTTGCGCCAAAAAAGTCAGCGCCAAGAATGACGCAATAAAATGAAGCATTTTCAGCCCCCGCGAGCCTAACAGCCCACAGGGAAAAAGTCAAATTTTAAGGTAAGAAAAAAATGATTCAAATGCATTATCCCAAATATGAAACTGACTGTCTGAAAATAAGGAATGTTGAACATCCTGAGTCAAGGCAAATAAATGTTTGAATACATATATTTAGAACTTTATAAAAAAGTGCCCAACCATAGCTTAGAGTGTCACAGAAAATAAGACTTACTTACCCCAGGACACTCATCTACATGTTGTAGAAAGCCAAACCAGTACTGAAACGAAAATCAGTAGAGGTAATGGTATATATATAAGAGTATATCGTCGATCTGAAAAGGGAGGTAAGAGATGAATCTCTACGACCGATAACAGAGAACCTATGAAATAGACCCCGTAGAAGGAGATCATTGAATTCAAATAGGCAATACTCTCCTCACATCCCTCTGACATTCACTGCACGCTGAGAGGAAAACCGGGCTCCAACCTGCTGCGGAGCGCATATCAACGTAGAATCTAGCACAAACTTACTTCACCACCTCCATAGGAGGCAAAGTTTGTAAAACTGATTTGTGGGTGTGGTGAGGGGTGTATTTGTAGGCATTTTGAGGTTTGGGAAACTTTGCCCCTCCTGGTAGGAATGTATATCCCATACGTCACTAGCTCATGGACTCTTGCTAATTACATGAAAGAAAATCTTATATCACCCCCGTTGAGGTAACAAGATGGTCTCTAACCCAAATTGTAGGATGTTTTAGATGTGGTTTCCTGAAAGCAGATATAATGCACTGTTTTTGGGCTTGTCCAAAGGTCAGGGATTTTTGGAAAAAAGTTAATTTTTGGCTGAATACATTTTTAGACATAGAAATAGTGTTAAACGGCAGAGATATTATATTCTTATATATAGATAAGATAAATAAGACAAATAATGAACTAATTAACACTACAATACTATTAGGGAGGAACATTATCCTTATTTTCTGGAATTTGGTATATTTAGCAATTTTTATACATTCTATATTGCTAATTATACCAAAGAGAGCAAGGAAAATAAATTACATAATCTAAACACTTATTACATAATCTAAACACTTATGGAAAGCCAGGACCAGTATAAGCATAAAATAATTTACGATTAGAATATTAATCCAAATAAACATAGAACAATTTGATTTGTTGTTGTTCCGAGAGAATAGAGTCCAGAAATGTTTTGTTAAATGGAGGAAAGTTATCCTTACACTTCCAGAAAATACTCAGAAACAATTGGTGACAACATTCCATAACTCAGATTACTTCTGTATGGCAATTTTAACCGACATGTTCCCAAGATCTTGGATGGAGTAGTGTGAGGTAATGTGAGGTAGTCTGGTCGGGAGGAGGAATAGCATTGTTGAAGGTGTGTACCCCCGTCCCCTTTTTTAATTTTTTTTTTTTCTTTTTTTTTTCTTCTGTCTTTCTTTTCGGCCAGGTGGCTCACTGCGGGCATTTGAATCTGATAAATATAAACTCAAGTTATCATACCTCCAGTTGTAGAGAAATAGGAAGGAAGGTAACAAGAAAGAAATAAGTGTTTAGATTATGTAATTTATTTTCCTTGCTCTCTTTGGTATAATTAGCAATATAGAATGTATAAAAATGTAGTATTGGTTATGTTGCATCAGCATATGTAAACTATATAAGTTAGATATAAGCATGACTTTTCAGTATTTAGTTATTGCTGATTTATTTCAATATTAATATAATGTGTACATATAAAAAAAAAAGAAAGAGAAAAAAAGGGGAGAACAAAAAGTCAAAATTAAACCTTCATGATTGAGAAAGAGGCCTCTATTTATCAAGGTCTGTCGGACCTGATTCGACAGTGCGGATCAGGTCCGACAGACCTCGCTGAATGCGGAGAGCAATACGCTCTCCGTATTCAGCATTGCACTAGCAGCTCTTGTGAGCTGCTGGTGCAACGCTGCCCCCTGCAGATTGGCCGCCTGATCCAACAAGAAAAAGACGTTAACAACTATTTGTATGACCGGGGTGCTAGGACAGCCTCTGCGGAGCTGGGATTTTATTTGCCACGTTACTGGACGCTCATGCGCAATGCCTGTAGGCTCATGCGTCCTTGGAATACATATTTAAAAATAAAATGATTTTTTTTTCCTATGTGAAGAACATTGAAATGTAAAATATTTACAGTACATTAAAAAACATTATTTAATATTATAATGGAAAAATGTTTTTTCATGTATTTTAGTGAAAAGGGCTGCAATTTGTGTGTGTGTATATATATATATATATATATATATATATATATATATATATATGTGTGTGTGTGTATATATATATATATATATATATATATATATATGTGTGTGTGTATGTATCTAACAGAACTTTGCAATCAAACACCTTGTCATATACCATATACCTTTGAACCCTTATAACTTTTTTTTTAATATTTATATGAATATTTGTTTTTTATCAGATAGAGTTTATTTGAATGTAAGTGTATTTTTAAATGTATTTAATGTGTTTATTAAAAAAAAAAAATCACCCCTACCGTTCACGCCAGGGGGGATATTTATCAAAGGTCTGTCGAACCTGATCCAACAGTGCGGATCAGATCCGACAGACCTCGCTGAATGCGGAGAGCAATACGGTCTCCATATTCAGCATTGCACCAGCAGCTCACAAGAGCTGCTGGTGCAACGCCGCCGCCAGCAGGGGGGTGTCAATCAACCCGATCGTACTCAATAGGGTTGATTTCAGGCGATGTCTGTCCGCCTGCTCAGAGCAGGCGGACAGGTTATGGAGCAGCGGTCTTTGCAGGCTCGCCAGAAAAACGGGGCATTAAGCTCCATTCGGAGCTTTATAAATATAACCCAGAGCATGCAATTTTAAACAACTTTTTATTTTACTTGTTATGTTCTCTTGGTATCCTTTGTTTAAAAGCATATGTACATATCCTCAAAAACATATCTTCAGCAGAAGCAATGCTGTAGCTGATTTTTGGCTACACACATTTGTCTCTTGTTCTGTTTCCAGCTAGCTCCTAGTAGTGCACTGCTTCGCCTTCCTCAAAAAGTAATTTTGAAAATTGTTTGAAATTGCATGTTCTATCTTAATCATGAAAGAAAAATTAGAGGTCTAATCCAGGCATGTCACTTACAGCGGCTTTATAACCATTTGTTCAATGTGGGCAAATACTGTCAGGTGCTTCAGGCAGTTCCGTCTAATCTGAGGTCCCATTGTGGGCATACGGTTGAAAAGAGCTGCAGGGTCAGGGGATCTGATATATGAACCCTCCTTTCCCTGGATAGCCCCATGATTGTAAAGTATTTTATTAGAGGGCACCTGACTACCTTAGGTATAAGATATTAATGTTCTAAAATGATAACTAGAAAACCTTGATAATATGAAAACAAAAACTTGATAATATGAAATAAACCAAAGTCAGAGTATAACAACAACAAAAAAAAATATATATATATATTTATTTTATTTTATTTTTAAATCAAAGGTATTTTATAAAATCCAAATCTTGAAGTAAAATAAAGCAACAGTGTAAAAGGGAGTTCGTCCCATTTCGTACTGCGACTGCGGATAAAGCAGTGATAAACAAATTGAAATGTGTTGCCAATCAGAGCCCAATTCAATTCCTTTCTACACAAAAAGGAGCCTACTATAACTAGGGTGTCACCTAGCCGCCTAAATGTAGTCTAAAAAGAAAACTTATGCGGAGGTGGCCAGAGAAAACAGGCCCTCACCGCAAAGTTTTAAATCTGCCCCTCCCCCACCAAGGGCTGAGGTTACAAATACAATAAAATCTCATTAATGCATCACACATGGGGGCCGATTTATCAAGCAGTCAATCGGCCCCAATGCATCTGTTTCAGTGCGAGCCTACAGGCTCGCCGGAAACAGGAGTTAAGATACAACGGTCTTAAGACCGCTGCTCCTTAACTCGTCCGCTGCCTCTGAGGCTGCGGACATCAATCCGCCCAATCTCATACAATCGGGTTGATTGACAACCCCTGCTAGTGGTGCCGCAAATCATCAAAAGGACGCATGAGCCTACAGGCATTGCGCATGAGCGTCCAGTAACGTGGCAAATAAAATCCCAGCTCCGCAGAGGCTGTCCTAGCACCCCGGTCATACAAATAGTCGTTAACGTCTTTTTCTTGTTGGATCAGGCGGCCAATCTGCAGGGGGCAGCGTTGCACCAGCAGCTCACAAGAGCTGCTAGTGCAATGCTGAATACGGAGAGCGTATTGCTCTCCGCATTCAGCGAGGTCTGTCGGACCTGATCCGCACTGTCGAATCAGGTCTGACACACCTTTGTTAAATAGGCCCCCAAGAGATGTTTAGTATTAGTTGCAGATAAATGTGTATTTAAACCATAGAATAGAATGCTTACAATTAATACATTTTACAGCAACCTTCATAAAACACAGACAAAACACATTTTACAGCTACCTTAAAGGGACGCAAAGTTTATAGTGCACACAAATTTAAAAAAAACTTTCCAATTTACTTCCATTATCAAAATGTGCACTATCTTTTTATATGCACACTTTCTGAGGCACCAGATCCTCCTGAGGATGTGCGAGAGTACACATTATATATGTATAGGCTTTTTATGATTGGCTGATGGTTGTTACATGATACAGTGGGAAAATTGAATTAACTTTGAAACAAAGGTCTACTACAAAGTAAGTGCTATTGTATTGTCATTTTATTATGTATTTTTGAATAATGCAACTTTACTGTATTCAATGGTCCTTTTGTGAAAGAAACAGACAACAGGCAAGGTTCCAAGAAAATTAAAAGGTAGAAAGTAAAAAGCAGAACTGACCTTGTGTATTGCTGAGTCCTGAATGTGAAATCTGAGCAGCTTTCTTGCATGTCCTCACGCAGTTCAGGAACCATTAGTGCTCAAAACCAACAATACTTATAATAAATATAATATTTTATGCATTGTAACTTCATTCCTGCATATAAACAAACTCTAATACTGTACTCTTTTTTTTTTTGCAGGACAGAACACTTTTTAACAAAACTTACTGTTATGTCATGATATCCTATGGTTATAAGCATACCATTTTTTTCTAACACTTCAGTCAGATGGACAACCATACATATGGTACAGATTTCTACATTATGGCTTTTACATTTATTAAAGATAAATCTCTTCTGTGTCTTTTATTCTCCTTGTTTTACTCAATTTGTCTTTTGTGGAACACTTTGTTGATTGTTGTAATAAATATGGACCGACAGCTACAGACACCAATGTATTTCTTCCTAAGTAATCTATCATTTGTGGATCTCTCATACATCTCAGTCACTATTCCAAAATTGATTAATATTTTTATTACTGGAAATATGAGGATTTCGTTCATTGGTTGTTTTGTCCAGTTGTACTTTTTTACAGCTCTGCTTCTCAAAGAAATTCTACTGTTGACTGCTATGGCCTATGATCGTTTTGTTGCTATATGTAAACCATTATATTACATGCTAGTTATGAAGAAGGTTAACTGTGTCCTACTTGTTGCAGGTAGCTGGATATGTGGCTATGGCAATTCCCTTTTTGTTACAATATTTACATCTTATTTATCTTTCTGTGGCTCAAAACATATTAACTATCTTTTCTGTGATATTAAAGTCCTGACTAAGATATCTTGTGGGGGCATTAAAAAAATGCAAACAATGATATACATAGAGACCTTGATCATGGGTCTTTGTCCCTTTCTGCTCATCATAGTGTCCTATTCCAAAATAGTAGCCAACATTTTAACAATGCATTCCGCAGGAAATAGACAAAAAGCTTTCTCCACCTGCACAGCCCACCTTAGTGTCCTTTTCATGTTCTATGGAACCCTTCTCTGCATGTACATGAGCCCACTTTCAGAAAACTCAGAAGACATTGACCAAATATTTGCAGTGCTTTATTTAGCAGTGACACCAACAATAAACCCCCTAATATACAGTCTAAGGAATAAAGATATAAAGATTGCTATAAAGAAGACAATATGGATTCCTAGTAGATAATAATCAGACTGTAACTGTTATATTCTTTTAAATCTACCATGGACCACTGTTGCTGATTAACAACTTATAGAGGTACTAAATAGATAAACGTCCAACTATGGGCTCCATTTAACAAGTAGCGATAGTTGCTTTGGAGCCCCAGTGTTTCAGTCTCGCTCAGAGCAAGCCTGAACCACTGCTACTTAACCTATCCGCAACACTTTAGGTGGCATATTGGAATTGACAGCCCCCTCTTGCACATGATTGGCGGCACACAATCAGGGGCCGGCATTGCAAAATCAGCAAATTGTGCAATGTTAACTGTGGGCAGCATATTGCTGCACGCTCGCCGGGAGGCTGGGCAGATAACAAGATAGTGAACATCCTCTGCCCGGCCTTTGATAAATGGAGCTAAGGAACCAGGAAGCTTAGTGTAGCAAAGAAGCTGGATGATAGGAAGGTTTTACCAACCCCTTGATCTCAGCTCTTTTAGCAGCTACAAACCAAGGCCCCTCATTTAAATAGAGAATTGTCTGCTCTTTAAAATATAGTTAAAAAAAAACACATGAAGAATTTTTGGGGCATTTTACATTATATGCACATTACAAAAGCTGTTGTGTCAACAAAGTTTATTTTCTAATAGACAAGTCCCTCTCTTCAAAAACATATATGACATGTCTTTATAGTTAGGTGGTCACTGTGGCAAGAAAAAGGTGCTTTTATTTCTGCACTGTACTGTAGATTATTTCTCTAATCTATATAATTTGGAAGAGCAGCATACTATGGTGGGCAGTCCTTCAGACATGGTAGAGGGGCATACTATAGTTAACAGTCCTTCAGTCATGGAAGAGGGGCATACAAGTCAGAGCCTGAGACAGATGCTGGTGGTAGGAGACTCTATTATTAGGAAGGTTGATAGGGTAATTTGTCATCCAGACCCTTTAAATAGAACAGTTTGCTGTCTTCCAGGGGCTTGTGTTAGGCATATTGTGGAGCGTATTGATAGATTGTTAGAGGGATGTGGGCCTGATCCTGCAGTCATGGTACATATTGGTACTAATGAAGGAATCAGCGGGAGATGGAGAGTCCTAAAAAATGACTTCAGGGAGTTAGGTAGCAAGCTTAAAGCAAGGACCTCCAAAGTAATATTTTCTGAGATATTACCAGTGCCGTGTGCTAATTCAGTAAGGCAGAAGGAGCTAAGGTCTGTTAATTCATGGTTAAAAACATGGTGTAAAAATGAGGGGTTTGACTTTTTAGAGCACTGGGCTGACTTTTCACTTGGGTATAATTTGTACAGTAAGGATGGATTGCATCTGAATGACATGGGTGAAGGTGTGTTGGGGGAAAGGATGGTAGCAAGTTTAGAGAATCTTTTAAACTAGGCAAAGGGGGGGGGTCAGTTAGAACACAATAGAATAGAGAGATCAGTCTGTGAATCTGTCAGTCCTTTGATATCTCAAGGAAGAGATGACTTAAGAAATGTCACATTAGAAAGTATTGAGAAAGCACACCAAGTATCAGCAGAAAGCACATGAAAATTAAATGTATGACAACAAATGCAAGAAGCATAATGGGTAAAATGGGGGAGCTGACGCTCTTAGTTGCAGAAGAGGACTATGATGTTATCAGTATAACTGAAACTTGGTGGAATGATTCACATGACTGGGCAGTTAACTTAGAGGGGTATACTTTATTTAGAAGGGACAGAAATAATAAAAGGGGTGGATGAATCTGCATGTATAGTAAACCTAACCTTAAACCTACAATAAGGGAAGATATTTCTGATACAGGCGACAATGAAGAGACCCTATGGGTGGAAATAAAGAGTGGGGGGAAAAATCCTAAAAAAATATTACTAGGAACATGCTACAAGCCCCCCAACATTAGTGACCTGGATGAAACTCAACTACTAATACAAATAGGAAAGACTGCTAATAACAGTGCTGTAATTATGGGAGATTTTAACTACCCTGATATAAACTGGGCCAATGAAACTAGTAATTCAGCTAATGGGGATAGATTTATAAATGTTCTCGGGGATAACTTCTTGTCACAATTAATAGAGGAGCCAACTAGGAGTAACGCTATATTGGATTTAGTGCTATCAAATAATACAGATATAATATCAAACATAGAAGTCAAAGAACATTTGGGTAACAGTGATCATAACATGGTCACATTTGAAATTTCCTTTCATAAGCAGTGTCATAAAGGTTTAACCAAGACTTTTAATTTTAAGAAAGCAAAATTCAACAATTTAAGGAAATCATTAAATAACATAAATTGGGACAATGCATTCTCTAATAAAAATACAGAGGATAAATGGATAACATTTAAAACTTTGTTAAATAAATATACATATCAACAAATACCATATGGTTATAAAAATAAAAAATCCAAGCCAATGTGGCTAAATAAAAATGTGTTAAGAGAAATTAGGAAAAAACGTAGGGCATTTAAATTATTCAAAGAAAATAGTACAGACTCAAAATTCCATATTTATAAGGAATGTAACAAAGCATGCAAAAAAGCAATCAAATTAGCCAAAATTGAAAATGAAAACTTAATTGCAAAGGATTCTAAATCTAACCCTAAAAGATTCTTTAAGTACATAAATATCAAAAAATCTAAGAAAGACAATATAGGTATATTAAAATGTGGGGAGGGTAGCATGATTAACAGTGACAGGGAGAAGGCTGAGATACTAAACCAGTTTTTTTCTTCAGTATACACAAGAGAGGAACCATTGGATGATACTTTGGAACAAAATAGAACATGCCAGCCCATACCATTAATTGGGCTATGTATAGAGGATATCAGGAACAAATTGGATAATATTAAGGTAAATAAAACTCTAGGCCCAGATGGAATACACCCAAGGGTATTGAGGGAATTTAGCACTGTTATAGACAAATCTCTACTCTTAATTTTTCAACACTCATTATCCTCAGGCATGGTACCCAAGGATTAGTGTAAAGCTGATGTGGTGAAACTCTTCAAAAAGGTAAGTAGGGATGATCCAGGAAGCTATAGACCAGTTAATCTGACATCAATAGTGGGGAAGATATTTGAAGGGATTATAAGGGATTATATTGATGAGCATATTCGTGTAAACAAGATTATGAGTTCAGCATAGATTTATGAGAAATAGATCATGTCAAACTAATCTAATTAGATTCTATGAGGAAGTAAGTAAAAATATAGATAAAGGGGAATCAGTTGATGTGATATACTTAGATTTTGCAAAGGCGTTTGATACAGTGCCACATGAGAGATTAATGCACATTAAGGGACTGGGAATAGCTGAAAATGTTAGTTTGTGGATAAATAACTGGATTAAAGATAGGGAGCAACGAGTAGTAGTAAATGGATCATACTCAGATTGGACAAAGGTAATCAGTGGAGTACCCCAGGGATCAGTGCTGGGCCCTATTCTTTTTAATATTTTTATAAATGACATGGAGCTAGGATTAAATAGCGACATCTCTATTTTTGCAGATGATACTAAGTTAAGTAAGGTCATTAGGTCAGAGCAGGATGAACTTTCATTACAAAGGGACCTGCAAAAATTAGAAGTATGGGCAGGTAAATGGAAAATGAGATTTAATACAGGAAAATGCAAGGTTCTACATTTTGGAAGTAAAAATAAGCAGGCAACATATTATTTAAATGGGACAAGACTTAGCCAAACACAGGAGGATAGGGATTTGGGACTGGAGTAGTAATAGATAACAAGCTAAAGATGGGTGCACAATGCAGGGCAGCAGCTTCAAAGGCTAATAAGATACTAGCATGTATTAAAAGAGGCATTTATTCAAGGGAGGAAAGCATAATTCTGTCACTATATAAAGCCCTGGTAAGACCTCACCTTGAGTATGGAGTGCAGTTCTGGGGACCGATCGCAAAAAAAGATATTGCAGAACTAGAAAAAGTTCAGAGAAGGGCCACAAAGCTAATAAGGGGATTGGATAATTTAACCTATGAGGAGAGGCTAGCCAAACTGGGTCTGTTTTCTTTAGAAAAAAGGCGCTTAAGAGGTGACATGATTACTTTATATAAATATATTCAAAACCCATATACAGAGATGTCAGAAGCGCTGTTTATTCCAAGAAAATTGTTTGTGACCAGAGGTCACAATTTAAGGTTGGAGGAAAGGAGATTTAATCTCCTGCAACTGAAATGTTTTTTCACTGTAAGAGCAATAAAATTTTGAAACTCATTACCAAAGGAGGTAGTGAATGCCAATACCCTAGATACATTTAAAAATTATTTGGATACATTTCTGTCTATAAACAAAATTCATGGATATGATTGGTATTATTAAATGGGTCACCTTTTAGTGGGATTATTTAAGTTTAACTGGAGCTTTTTGTATATATTTTAGATTTGTATAGGTTGAACTCAATGGACTTCAGTCTTTTTTCAACCTCATCTACTATGTTGTTACTATCTTATATCATAACCCCCAAAAGCCAGTATAGGTCCCTATTTCCCATGTGGATACCCTTTATGACAATTTAGTTAGGTGATCACAGTAATAGCAGTCGTCACTGGGCCGTTTTCAATATTGTTTATTAAAATCTAAGCAAAAATTATACTTTTTTTTTTTTTTTTTTACAGTTTTTGCCGCAGCTATCTCACATGCCATGAATTATAAATATAATAATGGTATATTGTGAATCTGCTTGGTCTGCTGAAAAAAAAACAACTATATATAATTTGTGTAGTTTACTTACTGAAATTTGACTTACAATAGGGTTTAAATGTATGTAGCAAATAAAGTAAAAAATTGGCTCAGCACTTGCGTGAAAATGGCTTAGCAGCAAAAGGGTTAAAATGGTTAAAAATTATGGGTCTTGTTATGCTTAAAACTTTTGTGAAGTGCACTATATGAAGTAATGGTGTTCCATGAGCTCTACACTACTCTGCATTTATAAATAGGAGTCCAAATAATTAATGGCATGATTTTAAATATGAATGGTTTTTCCTCAAAATATCTCTATTGTTGATATACTCAATGGGGTTAGCCTTGACAAGTCTATATGACTTTTCCCAACCAATCAGATTCACTTTGAGTGTTATAGCTATATTTTATAAAATCCCAGAAGAAAAAAAACAGAATTACCATACCAAAATACTTCACTGTGGGTTAGATTACAAGTGGCGCACTAAAGCGGCCGCGATACAGCAATTTCACGACTGTGATAACTTCCACGCATATTACAAGTTGTAAGTAAAGACATTTGTGTGAGAACTAACACATTTATTGCTCGTCGGGTTAGCGGGACTAAAGGCCTTGCGTAATGGCTAAGGGGTTAAAAAAAAAATTGCACCAAACACAACCTTAATACATTGAAATAAACAGTTACAATCAAATATACTGTACACTATCTTATATTCATATAATATTAAGGTAAACGTTTTATAAGGGATATGGTATATGACAAAATGTTTGAATGCTAAGGGCTATAACATACTCTGTGTATATATATATATATATATATATATATATATATATATATATATAGTATGCAAATAGACTGCACTCACTGGATTTGTGATAAATAATACAAATTTATTGTTTAAATCATAGTGACGTTTCGGGGGCCACAAACCCCTTCCTCAGACCAGACATCAAAGTGAAAAAATAAAGTGCTTTTAAAGCCCCAGAAGCCCCACCCCCTGTGTTTGAAAATTGTGCTAAAAAGTATGTTGTCATGGTGATCCAACAACAGTAATCAGTATTATAAACAAGATGTTACAAATACACCTAAATGTGTCAACACAACTTAATTCATAGGAAAAGAATGATAACTAAACCCATTAAAACCTTATTAAGAAATACATAATTAGAAATTCAGAAAAATGGGATAAGACAATTAATACATGTTCATATAGAGGTAAAAATGTGGTTTATATACCATATGTGTTCACCTTGCATGTGAGAACTTTACTTTGGTTTGTTCATCCTGGGACTGGAGTTACTGTTTGTATAATTGCCACACATGTAGCACTTTTACTCTTATATCAGTCTGTGTTTATCCTGCTGATATACTGATCACATTAGTAATGTCTGTGAATCCGTTAAGACAGTGCACTATCCTATTTGATGTTATGTCTAATGTTTATTCTATAGTGCTCCAGCTTGTCTGACTTGATCATGTATACACAGTATGTCTGCGCTTACCTTCCAGTGCTTACTATTAGGGACAATGTCTTGCCTAAACCGTGAGGAGCTGTTTAAGCTGTCTGTTCAGAACTATTCAGACGTTCCGGGTGCAGCGCATTCGTTCAGTGCATGGCTAATTAGCATAAGCGTGGGCGTGTCCCAATGCCGGTAGTCAGAGTGTGGGCTGTTGCCATACGTCTTAGCATCTGTCAATCAAAAATTCCCTAACATGTTTGTAAACAGAACAGCGCTTATTTCAAGTGTTGCAAATCTTTGCTGATCTAGTGTTTTGCCGGATAATGCGTGCATATTCCAATGTGTGTGACCTTTGTTCTAGCTTGCTATACTAGAAGTATAGCCTACTGTGCTGTTATATCAGCAGGGATGTGTAGCCATATATCCACACGGTCTTAAATGTTAAGAAACTAGTGACATTAGTGCAGGAAAATATGTGCAACCAGTTTAGACCAGTCTATGATTATGGGCAATAGATCTAAGAACCCAACCGTATGACATGAAAATTATTTCTTCATAGTGTCTCATGTTAACAGCACATGTGTGCTAGTATCAGGGCTGAAGGGCCATTGTCATTGTGTGTTGAGAGCTTGGTCATGAGAATACAATGGAAAATCAAGGTATCCTGTAGTGGTATACTGGCATGGTGTGCAGCTTTAACAAACACTACAAATTGTAAGGACAAAACGCACGCACCCATATATTAAGGTCATAATGTCCTAGGACCAAGGTTCCCTCACATCCATCTTAGGTCATCAAACCATTCCTCAGTCCCAATATGACTTGGATCCATTGGAGTGGTCCCCCATGGAGATGGTCATGCCAAACTGCCAACTCAATGTTGCACAAATCACCTGGGGTGATGCCATAGGATTATAGAAAGCAGTTCCAGTCTATCGACATATTAAGACCATCAGGGTGCAGTGTGCCCAGTCTACAGATCCATCTTGCTTCCAGTCTCAGTAGTGCATTGTCTCTATCACCCCCTCTCTTGAGTAGTGGGACATGATCTATCAGGATGAACCTCATGTCTGAGACCCTATGTCTGGCTGTGAGGAAATGTCTCGCTAGAGGTTGTTCTGTCTCCCCATTTTTTCAATGCCATCCTAATAGTTGATAATTGGTTTTCCATTCATTTTCTAGGGTCGTCAGTAGTTTTACCCATATAGAACATTCTGCCGCAACAGCTCAGTAGGTATATCACAAAGGTGGTTGTGCATGTGAGGAAGTGTCTAATTTCAAACTTTTGGTTTTTGTGTGGGTGTCTAAAATTTTAACATATTATCATGCCACTGCAAGTGGTACATCCACTACAACGGAAACACCCAATATGGTTTGTTTTGAGCCATTTATCCCTACCATAACAGTAGTTAGGGTCGGTCAGCATCACCAGGTCTCAAATGTTTCTCCCCCTTCTGTATTACATGACAGGGGGGTCCATTTTCTTGAATAGCAGAGACGGATCTGTTTGGAGGAATTCCCATCTGCTATGCATTGCCTTTGCCAGATCATGCTTTTCAATCTTGTATGTTGTTGTGAATACAAGTTGTAAGTAAAGACATTTGTGTGAGAACTAACACATTTATTGCTCGTCAGGTTAGCGGGACTAAAGGCCTTGCGTAATGGCTAAGGGGTTAAAAAAAAAAATTGCACCAAAGACAACCTTAATACACTGAAATATACAGTTACAATCATATATACTGTACACTATCTGATAAAAAAATATTCATATAAATATTAAGGTAAACGTTTTATAAGGTTTTAAAGGTATATGGTATATGACAAAATTTTTGAATGCTAAGGGCCATAACATACTGTATATATATATATATATATATATATAAAGTATGCAAATAGACTGCACTCACTGGATATGTGATAAATAATACAAATTTATTGTTTAAATCATAGTGACGTTTCAGGGGCCACAAACCCCTTCCTCAGACGAGACATCAAAGTGAAAAAACAAAGTGCTTTTAAAGCCCCAGAAGCCCCACCCCCTGTGTTTTGAAAATTGTGCTAAAAAGTCTGTTGTCATGGTGATCCAACAACAGTAATCAGTATTATAAACAAGATGTTACAAATACACCTAAATGTGTCAACACAACTTAATTCATAGACAAAGAATGGTAACTAAACCCATTAAAACCTTCTTAACAAATACATAATTAGAAATTCAGAAAAATGTTTTAAACACAATTAATACATGTTCATATAGAGGTAAAAATGTGGTGTATATCCCATATGTGTTCACCTTGCATTTGTTCACTATCCTATTTGATGTTATGTCTAATGTTTATTCTATAGTGCTCCAGCTTGTCTGACTTGATCATGTATACAGAGTATGTCTGCGCTTACCTTCCAGTGCTTACTATTAGGGACAATGTCTTGCCTAAACCGTGAGGAGCTGTTTAAGCTGTCTGTTCAGAACTATTCAGATGTTCCAGATGCAACGCATTCGTTCAGTGCATGGCTAATTAGCATAAATGTGGGCGTGTCCCAGTGCTGGTAGTCAGAGTGTGGGCTGTTGCCATACGTCTTAGCGTCTGTCAATCAAATAGTCCCTATTTGTGTGACCATTGTTCTAGCATGCTATACTAGAAGAATAGCCTACTGTGCTGTTATATCAACAGGGATGTGTAGCCTTATATCCACACGGTCTTGAATGTTAAGAAACTAGTGACTTTAGTGCAGGAAAAGATGTGCAACCCATAGTGTCTCATGTTAACAGCACATATGTGCTAGTATCAGGGCTGAAGGGCCATTGTCATTGTGTGTTGAGAGCTAGTGTGCACCAATTGAGCTTTGTTAAGTAGGTCTATAAAATCAAATAGTCAAACATCACCAATAATAAGGCTAACCTTGTGCCTGGTATGGTATCCTTGGATACCCAATGTGTAACCTCACCCATAGCTCATCAGTCATGCACTTATAAATGACAATCAAGGCATCCCTTCTATTAGACATTTCCACCCGTGGTATTATATATATTTCATGAGACATAGACATTATTGTTTATATAGAGTGGTATCCAAACCCTTGTGACAGTTAGATAGAATAGTCTTCCATGTAATTGACCTCACTTTAGCGTTTATTGGTCATGAGCTTACAATGGACAATCAAGGTATCCTGTAGTGGTATACTGGTATGGTGTGCAGCTTTAACAAACACTACAAATTGTAAGGACAAAAAGCATTCCATTCACTAGTGCTGACGCACGCACCCATATATTAAGATCATCATGTCCTAGGACCAAGGTTTCCTCACATCTATCTTAGGTCATCAAACCATTCCTCTGTCCCAATATGACTTGGATCCATTGGAGTGGTCCCCACATGGAGTTGGTCATGCCACACTGACACCTCAATGTTGCACAAACCACCAGGGGTGATGCCATAGTATTATAGAAAGCAGTGCCCGTCTATCGAAATATTAAGACCATCAGGGTGCAGTGTGCCCAGTCTATACGTCCATCTTGCTTCCAATCTCAGTAGTGCATTGTCTCTATCACCCCCTCACTTGAGTGGTGGGACATGAACTATCAGGATGAACCTCATGTCTGAGACCCTATGTCCGGCTGTGAGGAAATGTCTCGCTACAGGTTGTTCTGTCTCCCCATTTTTTCAATGCCATCCTAATGGCTGATCGGTGGTTTACCATTCATTTTCTAGCGTTGTCAGTAGTTTTACCTATATAGAACATTCCGCAACAACAGCTATATCACACAGGTAGTTGTGCCCGTGAGGAATAATTTCAAACTTTTGATTTGTGTGTGGGTGTCTAAAATTTTTACATGCGATCATGCCACTGCAAGTGGTACATCCACTACAACAGAAACACCCAATATGGTTTGTTTTGACCCATTTATCCCTACAATAACAGTATCTAGGGTTGGTCAGCATCACCAGGTCTCAAATGTTTCTCCCCTTTCTGTATTTCATGACAGGAGTGTCTATTTTCTTGAATAGCAGAGCCGGATCTTTTTGGAGGATTTCCCATCTGTTAAGCATTGCCTTTGCCAGATCATGCTTTTCATTCTTGTATGTTGTTGTGAATACCAATCTCTGATTAATTGTGACTTTGTCCTCCTGAGTATGCTCCTGATCATTCTGTTTCAATACCTTGTTTATTACTTAATCCATTGTCCATACCCCTGCTGATGGAATTTATCAGACATCATTTGTAGCTGTTGTTCTTTGTTTTCCTCCTCTGTGTTGTTTCTAGTGACTCTAGTCACCTGGGATTTGATGGTGGCTCTTGTTGTGTGTGGGGGATGGTTACTGCTTGCATAGAGGAGTGAGCTTCGGTCTGTTGCCTTTCTAATAGATCCTTAGATCTAGAAAATCTATCTGGTTCAAGTTCTGCTGTGTCTTGAATCTAATGGGAGATTCTAAACCATTAAGGTGTTCAATCCATTTGTCCAGGGCCTGAGAGCCCCCTTTCTAAATAAAGAACAGATTGTCTATGTTTTACATTCACATTGTCAAATATTAACATGATGTTCTCCTCATATTTCTCCATGTAGAGATTAGCATATGCTGGAGTTACATTTGAGCCCATCGCTGTTCCCTTTAGTTGTTGGTAAAATTTGTTCTCAAACCTAAAGTAATTTAGCGTGAGGCATAGGCATAGAAGTCTGAGAAGAAAGATAGCTGGTGGGCAAATGTATGGATACCGATGCAGGGCAGCCTGTATAGTTAGTATGCCGTCCTCATGTGGAATCACAGTATAAAGACTGTTGACATCCATTGTGACCAGCAAGTCAGAATCTTCCATATTTTATATGGTATTGAGTTCTTTAATGAGTTCACCTGAGTCTTTCAAGTATGATTTTATCCATAACACCGACAGATGAAGTTGTGCATCCATGTATTGTGCCAGGGGCTTGCAAGAGTGAGCCCTGAGCTGATACTATGGGTCTCCCTGGAGGATGTTCCAGATCCTTATGTATTTTAGGGAGTGGGTATAGTAGAGGGTGAATGGGGTTCTTAAAAGGTAGGAAGAGTAGTTCATCCTTGGTGATCCATCCCATGGTGATACCTTCCATTAGGTTTTCATCTATTCTTTCCTTGAAGTTTCTTGTGGTATTCTGGGGCAATTGTCGATATACATTATGGTCACCATGTTGCGTGTGGATCTCGCCACTATAGTGTTTGTAGTTCATAACTACAATTGCTCCACCTTTGTCCACTGCTCTCACCACAATGTGTGGGTCTGTGGCCAATGATTTCAGAGCTTGTCTCTCAGTGAAGGTCAGATTTGGTCTCTGAGTATTCTGTTGTTTCTGTGTGTCCCTGTGTAGCCACGTCCAAATTAAGACCTATAAAAATTCCAGGTGCCAATACTACTTCTAATTCCAACTGGCTGAGTAGGGCAAATGGGACTTGGCCATGTAACCAAAGCAGATGTGGGATGTGCAAGTTCATACAAAAGGGTGACTCTTTTTGTGATACCAACAATATTAAAACTTACAAAGTAAAACACAAATTCACATGTAGATCATCCTATGTAGTATATCTACTTACTTGTAAATGTAATTGTTTTTACGTAGGGAGAACAAAGAGGATGATTAAAACGAGGTTCTGCGAACATTGGAACAATATTAAGAAAAAAGTAGATTCCCATAGTGTACCAGATCATTTTAGAATCTACCATAATTCAAATCCCAATAGTTTAAGAGTTTTAGTTTTAGATTGGATTGCACCCAATAGTTCTAATAACAGATTAAAAGCCCTTCGACAATGAGAAACATGTTGGATCCATGAATTAAATATTCTTAATTCATTGAATCCACATGGACTCAATATTGTACTTGATTTACAGGCATTTATGTAATTATATTTGGTTCCAGTCAAGTAAGATAACATTAATTTACTATTCTAGAATCGCATAATATCTTATCTGAATTATTTATCATGTGCTTAATCTCTCACATAGGTTTATTTACACCTTAGTTTGATATTTAGCACTAGATTTATTTCTCTTTTGATATAATGTAAGCTCCTATGTTACGGTTCCTTTAAGAATGGAGCTGTATGACATGCCCTGAGGCAGTTCCGGAGGAGGAGCACAGGTGTGTGGTCAGGTGCTGCACCTGTGCTGATCTAACTTTCCCCACAAGCCCTTGGCGAGATTCGCGCCCAAACCCCTTGACCCTGGGCGGCTTGGAGCAAGAAACTACCGCTCCTGGAACCCCTATAGTGCCATAACAATGCACTAATGCTGCGTGCTGCAGCTACCGATAGGATCCGACTATGGCTAAATACTACTATATCACCTTGTTTACCATCTTAGCCCTTATACGGCAAGTACTGTGACTAGATGGAGCCCTGACCTGAATGGTAACTGACGGTTTCCAGGACCCTGCCGTAAATTTAACAATTTCTGTTTGTGATCCTATCACCTGGAATCTGCTCTGACTTATCTACCTCCAGTGCTCAGCTGTCCTCATTGGTTCTACACTGCTGAGAAAGCCGGGTGGCTCCTAAACTTGCACTTTCCATCTGTCTGGGAGTGATTCCCGGCCACCCTCGTTATTTGTGCTTTGGATCGCTGTGGAGATAAAGCTGAGCTTATTTGAAGTACCTGGGGCTCAACCGACTATTACATCTCTGTCCCTGAGTATAGTGAAACATACCTGTGGAGCCCGTGTGACCTGGATCTGCTCTCTCTGCTTCCCCCTCCCACCGGTGCTGCGTGAGGGGTGAGGGCTGTCCTTGCGCCCTGGTGCGCTTCCCCGGCTCTGTGATTCTGTGCCCGAGTACAAGGAGACATACCTGAGGAGACCGTGTGACCTGGCTCTGTTCCTCCTGCTTCCCCCTCCCACCGTTACTGCGTGAGGGGGGAGGACTGTCTCCACGCCTTGGTGCACTTCTTCGGTTCACCGGTTGTCTCCTTTCTTTCATCTGCGGCAGATTCCACGGATGGGTCTCCTCTGAGCGGTAACTGGAATTTGCTCTTTTGCTCTGTTTCCTTGAATGGGCGTTCTCCCTCCCACCGGTGCGGCGTGAGGGGGAACTGCCGCGGCCCGAGCTGGTTACTGCTGCTTACAGGTCACGGCAGGTAATTTTCAGTGGCTCTCTTCCAGTAAGTCACCTGGATACATTGACTGCTTTCTTCTTGTTGTGTTTTTTTTTTTTTTTCTCTTTTCTTCTTTCCATTAACAAGGTGTTTCTGGACTTTTTCCCGGCTCTCAACATTAATTTAAAAGGCTCTGCTAGCCCTGGAACTAATGAACTAATTGACTGTTACAATAGATAATTCCATAAGTAAATTTGATAACAGGCTGACATTTGTTTGGGTCACAAGAGATTTTTTGTTACAGAATGCAACATTCTTTTTTTACTATAGATACTTTAAGATTAAGCACCTTAAGTCTATTGTGGCACAAGCTTAATATACTCCGTAACAAAATAGAGCTACTAACGTTACTAACTGTTGCAAATTTTTTATATCACACTTTCCAGAGCGTAGATAATGAAAGGGAAATGCACCTAACAATTAGCTAATAATTTCAGTCTGTGCCTACCTTATATGGTACATATACCTATACCTACATGTGTTTACCTTACGCGTTTTCATTTTTTGGCTCCTCTCCCTAGCTGATCGTAACTCTAGAAAACAAAACTCTTTTAAGTATAACTTGTTGTATGATGTTATGCTCTTACTTGTTTCTGTATATATACGTATTCAACTAGTATATGCTGTCCTTCTGAATTTGGAAATACCTAAGCTTACTTAGTCTCTATAAAAATTATCTATACAGGAGGTATAATGTACACCCTGGTGATGAAAAAAGTTTCTTATAATTATAGGCTTTATAGATTGCTGTGATTTTTTTTTTTTTTTTTGTAAATACCTTAATTACTTGTCATTGGCTTAATACGATTTCAACATTATCTGATGTATACTTATTTATCAGTAAATTCCTAACCTCGGCTGAGTAAGAATTGAACTTATATAAAAATTCTATCGACTGCAAGAAAAGAAAAAAAAAAAGAGGAAGAAAAAAAAAAAAAAAGACACAAGAAAACCTTAGGGTCCAGTGTTATATACACTAGATATAGTGCATAAATTCTTATACTAATCCCTCCCTTTCGTAAACATTTTTTTCTACCCAAAAAATGCAATGTTATTTGGTATAAAAACAAGCCTATAGTTAACTGGCTCACAATAGATACCTTAGAAAGGCTTATTTAACATATCTATCCTTTTAAAATCAGCCTCTCTTCTTATGTGATATGCTACTATAAATTATATCTAAATTTACTGTAAAGGTATCTTAAAAACCTACCCAAAATATCTAAGAAATACTGAAACGAAAGGAAGGAGGGAGAAGAAAGAGGAAAAAGAAGAGTTTAATTACAATTTGTGGAAGGTCTCCGCAACAGCGGCCTTATCTATAAAACATTATATATATATAGGTGCCCCTGCCACCAGCATGACTGTCCCCGGTCTTATTTAACTCACTTGGGATTTTTGGATTTTTCTTTTTTTCTTTTCTTTTCCTTCACGCACTAATTTACACTTTTTCACTCCACTTCACAACATTTTAATTTCGCCTACACCCCCCTTTTTTTTTTTTTTTCTGGGGTCCTACCCCCCTTCCTTTTTCCTCACTTCCAGAACTGGTTTCAGTTCCTCTTTGCCACTAATACACTAATATACACCCTCACAGATATATGGACACATTTTTACACTCGCACCCCAAAACTTCACCCTCAGCCATGTCAGCTAGACAAAGGGACAAAAAGCAGAAAAGTGCTTCAGAAGCCCCAATAGAGGCGCAGATATCTTCTCGTGATCTTCTAACCTCACATGAGCCTTACGATATGCAGTCTTTAGTCCTTAATATCTCTTTGGCTCTTACACCCAAGTTTGATTCTCTTAAGTCAGAGATCAAACAGGATATAGCTCATTTAACCTCAGAAGTTAAACAATTCTCTGAAAGATTTTCTGAAATAGAACAAAGAGTCTCAGATCTTGAAGATCACACTTTAATTCACAATACTAAGCTTGAATCTATGTCCTTGGCTTTGCTTAAACACAAAATAAATTAGAAGATCTGGAAAATCGCGCAAGGCGAAATAATTTGAGAATAATCGGGGTCCCCGAACTAAAACAGTTTGAAGATCTGAATAAGTTAATCACAAACACACTCCCGGGCTTATTAAAACTCCCTGAGACCCAACATAATATCATTGTAGAACGTGTACATAGGATAGGATCAGTATCCCTCTCTAAAAACTAGGGCCTAGATTTGGAGTTTGGCGTTAGCCATGAAAACCAGCGTTAGAGGCTCCTAACGCTGGTTTTAGGCTACCTCCGGTATTTGGAGTCACTCAAAATAGGGTCTAATGCTCACTTTTCAGCCGCCACTTTTCCATACCGCAGATCCCCTTACGTAAATTGCGTATCCTATCTTTTCAATGGGATTTTTCTAACTCCGGTATTTAGAGTCGTGTCTGAAGTGAGCATTAGAACTCTACCGACAAAACTCCAGCCGCAGGAAAAAAGTCAGTAGTTAAGAGCTTTCTGGGCTAACGCCGGTTTATAAAGCTCTTAACTACTGTACTCTAAAGTACACTAACACCCATAAACTACCTATGTACCCCTAAACCAAGGTCCCCCCACATTGCCGCAACTCAATTAAATTTTTTTAACCCCTAATCTGCCGACCGCCAACTACGTTATCCTTATGTACCCCTAATCTGCTGCCCCTAACACCGCCGACCCCTATATTATATTTATTAACCCCTAACCTGCCCCCCACAACGTCGCCGCCAGCTACCTACAATAATTAACCCCTAATCTGCCGACCGCAAAGCGCCGCCACCTACGTTATACTTATGTACCCCTAATCTGCTGCCCCTAACACCGCCGACCCCTATATTATATTTATTAACCCCTAATCTGCCCCCCTCAACGTCGCCTCCACCTGCCTACACTTATTAACCCCTAATCTGCCGAGCGGACCGCACCGCTATTATTATAAAGTTATTAACCCCTAATCCGCCTCACTAACCCTATAATAAATAGTATTAACCCCTAATCTGCCCTCCCTAACATCGCCGACACCTAACTTCAAACATTAACCCCTAATCTGCCGACTGGAGCTCACCGCTATTCTAATAAATGTATTAACCCCTAAAGCTAAGTCTAACCCTAACACCCCCCTAAGTTAAATATAATTTAAATCTAACGAAATAAATTAACTCTTATTAAATAAATTATTCCTATTTAAAGCTAAATACTTACCTGTAAAATAAATCCTAATATAGCTACAATATAAATTAAAATTATATTATAGCTATTTTAGGATTAATATTTATTTTACAGGTAACTTTGTATTTATTTTAACCAGGTACAATAGCTATTAAATAGTTAAGAACTATTTAATAGCTAAAATAGTTAAAATAATTACAAAATTACCTGTAAAATAAATCCTAACCTAAGTTACAATTAAACCTAACACTACACTATCAATAAATTAATTAAATAAACTACCTACAATTACCTACAATTAACCTAACACTACACTATCAATAAATTAATTAAATACAATTCCTACAAATAAATACAATTAAATAAACTAGCTAAAGTACAAAAAATAAAAAAGAACTAAGTTACAAAAAACAAAAAAATATTTACAAACATAAGAAAAATATTACAACAATTTTAAACTAATTACACCTACTCTAAGCCCCCTAATAAAATAACAAAGCCCCCCAAAATAAAAAAATGCCCTACCCTATTCTAAATTACTAAAGTTCAAAGCTCTTTTACCTTACCAGCCCTGAACAGGGCCCTTTGCGGGGCATGCCCCAAGAAGTTCAGCTCTTTTGCCTGTAAAAAAAAACATACAATACCCAAGCCCCCCAACATTACAACCCACCACACACATACCCCTAATCTAACCCAAACCCCCCTTAAATAAACCTAACACTAAGCCCCTGAAGATCTTCCTACCTTGTCTTCACTTCACCGGGTTCACCGATCTGTCCAGAAGAGCTCCTCCGATGTCCTGATCCAAGCCCAAGCGGGGGGCTGAAGAGGTCCATGATCCGGCTGAAGTCTTCATCCAAGCGGGGCAGAAGAGGTCTTCCATCCGCTTGGGCTTGGATCAGGACATCGGAGGAGCTCTTCTGGACAGATCGGTGAACCCGGTGAGGTGAAGACAAGGTAGGAAGATCTTCAGGGGCTTAGTGTTAGGTTTATTTAAGGGGGGTTTGGGTTAGATTAGGGGTATGTGGGTGGTCGGTTGTAATGTTGGGGGGCTTGGGTATTGTATGTTTTTTTTTACAGGCAAAAGAGCTGAATTTCTTGGGGCATGCCCCGCAAAGGGCCCTGTTCAGGGCTGGTAAGGTAAAAGAGCTTTGAACTTTAGTAATTTAGAATAGGGTAGGGCATTTTTTTATTTTGGGGGGCTTTGTTATTTTATTAGGGGGCTTAGAGTAGGTGTAATTAGTTTAAAATTGTTGTAATATTTTTCTTATGTTTGTAAATATTTTTTTATTTTTTGTAATTTAGTAAGTTTATTTAATTGTATTTATTTGTAGGAATTGTATTTAATTAATTTATTGATAGTGTAGTGTTAGGTTAATTGTAGGTAATTGTAGGTAGTTTATTTAATTAATTTATTGATAGTGTAGTGTTAGGTTTAATTGTAACTTAGGTTAGGATTTATTTTACAGGTAAATTTGTAATTATTTTAACTATTTTAGCTATTAAATAGTTCTTAACTATTTAATAGCTATTGTACCTGGTTAAAATAAATACAAAGTTACCTGTAAATAAATATTAATCCTAAAATAGCTATAATATAATTATAATTTATATTGTAGCTATATTAGGATTTATTTTACAGGTAAGTATTTAGCTTTAAATAGGAATAATTTATTTAATAAGAGTTAATTAATTTCGTTAGATTTAAATTATATTTAACTTAGGGGGGTGTTAGTGTTAGGGTTAGACTTAGCTTTAGGGGTTAATACATTTATTAGAATAGCGGTGAGCTCCAGTCGGCAGATTAGGGGTTAATGTTTGAAGTTAGGTGTCGGCGATGTTAGGGAGGGCAGATTAGGGGTTAATACTATTTATTATAGGGTTAGTGAGGCGGATTAGGGGTTAATAACTTTATAATAATAGCGGTGCGGTCCGGTCGGCAGATTAGGGGTTAATAAGTGTAGGCAGGTGGAGGCGACGTTGTGGGGGGCAGATTAGGGGTTAATAAATATAATATAGGGGTCGGCGATGTTAGGGCAGCAGATTAGGGGTACATAGGGATAATGTAAGTAGCGGCGGTTTACGGAGCGCCAGATTAGGGGTTAATAATAATATGCAGGGGTCAGCGATAGCGGGGGCGGCAGATTAGGGGTTAATAAGTGTAAGGTTAGGGGTGTTTAGACTCGGGGTACAGGTTAGAGTGTTAGGTGCAGATGTAGGAAGTGTTTCCGCATAGTAAACAATGGGGCTGCGTTAGGAGCTGAACGCGGCTTTTTTGCAGGTGTTAGGTTTTTTTTCAGCTCAAACAGCTCCATTGTTTCCTATGGGGGAATCGTGCACGAGCACGTTTTTGAGGCTGGCCGCTTGCGTAAGCAACTCTGGTATCGAGAGTTGAAGCTGCGTTAAATATGCTCTACGCTCCTTTTTTGGAGCCTAACGCAGCCTTTATGTGGACTCTCAATACCAGAGTTATTTTTATGGTGCGGCCAGAAAAAAGCCGGCGTTAGCTACGCGGGTCGTTACCGACAAAACTCCAAATCTAGACCAATGTTAGGCCAAGACCAATAATAGCTAAATTTTTGAATTACCAGGATAAAATCACTTTTTTACACACCTTCCGTAAACATCAGCCTATATATTTGGGTGAAACTAAAATATTGTTATTCCAAGACTATGCAGCAGAAACAGCCTTAAGAAGAAGAGAATTAGCTCCAATATGCACAAAATGCATACAGAAAGGGCTGCATGCAACTATTTTACATCCTGCTAGGCTTAGGTTAGCGATTGACAATACCATACAATTTTTTGACACTGCCTCTGCAGCAGAATAATTTTTTAATAAAAATTGTTCTCTGGGCCAACTGACCTCCTAGTTGCTAAGTGGTAAAGCATAAGATGAATTTTTTTATTTTTTGTTTATTAACTATGCCTAGGGTTCTTCAGTGCTGGGAATCAAACGGCGTAGGTGATTGCCATCTGTTACGTGCATGGGTTTTTTGTTGTGTTCTTCTTCCCCCTCCTTTTTTTTTTTTTTTTTCTTCTCCTTTTTCTTTCTCTTTTCTTTCCTTCCCCAACCCTATAGATGATATATATGCATGATAGAGTTAAATTTACATCTTGGAATAAAGGTGGCCTTACATCCCCTAGAAAAAGAAAAACGATAATAAACTTTCTCAAGAAAATTAACACCTCTGTAGCGCTCCTACAAGAAACCCATCTTAAATCCGAAGAGGTCCTTAAACTCAAATCCACATGGGTTAAAGAGGTTTTCTTCTCCCCTAGTATAACTCGTAAAGCAGGAGTTGCTATCTTACTTGGTAAAAAACTTAACTATGAGGTTGTGCATAATGAAACAGATCTTGAAGGGAGATATCTTATCTTGAAAATTAAAATTTTTAATGTTCTATATACGCTATGTAATATATATGCCCCAAATGTCTTTAATTTGACCTTCTGGGATACCCTACAGGCGAGGCTCATGTCGTGTGCAGAAGGTTTCCTAATTATAGGAGGGGATTTCAACATGGCACCCCAGTATCCTATGGATAGGCTCAGGCAGAAGGGCTTTTTGGGAAAAACAAAAAGAGACAATCTTGAGTCAAAACTTTTCTCTAGAATATTTAAGAATCTACGAGTACGCGATATATGGAGACTTCATAACCCCGATACTCAGGATTTTACATGCCTCTCTAAAGCACACAAATCGCTCTCGTGAATTGACTTATTCCGCTTGGATGAAAGACTATGTAATCAGAAGGTCCTCCCTCAAATTCTACATATCACGGTCTCTGACCATGCTCCTATATGTTTCGAGCTCGGCGTTGATAAATTTCCCTTCACAAATAACCGTTTTTTCTTCCCTACCTTTTTAGCCTCAGACGCTAAATTTATAAATTGGCTTGAACTTAAATGTCGTGATTTTGCCTTATTCAACGCAGATGCAAGAAATCATCCTGTTTTATTCTGGGAGACTGCCAAAGCAGTCCTAAGGGGCGAAATATTGTCATATACTATCAGGCATACTAAGAAACTTAAACTTCGGGAGAATCAATTAGTACGGGCGGTTACAAATGCATACAATCGGTACTTAATAGAAAAAACTCCACAGAAATGGGCCAAATACATCACTGCTCTAGGAGAGAGGGACACATTTTTATTATATAAGGCCACACAAAAAGACATTAGGTTTCACGCAAAATTACATAAATATGGGAACAAGACGGGAAACTTCTAGCCAAACTTTTTAAACAAGACGTAGGCTCCCAGGTAATAGATTCTCTATTGGTAGAAGGCCAAAGGTTTAGGTCATCAGAAGAACTTACTCAAATTTTTTTGACTATTATAAAGATATATATTCCCTCAGAACCTCCAATATCAAGGAGCGTGAGGATTTCTGGAGTAAGATCTCTTATCCGTCACTAATAGCCTCATTACTGCAAGATCTTTACTCCCCCATTACCGAATTAGAAGTGGCTAATTTAATTAAAAATCTTCTGCATAACAAAGCCCCCGGCCCAGATGCACTTCCCAATGAATTCTACAAGATACTTTCTTCCACTATAACACCTTATATTACTTCCTTATTTAACCATATATACATCGAGGGGAATGAGCCTACATCTAATTTTCAGCCTCTTATACGACCCTGATATTAAAAAAGGGAAAAGATCCATCTATGAAAGTCTTATAGACCTATTGCTCTTATCAACACTGATTATAAAATGTTAACTTCTATCCTGGCCCAATGACTCCAATCTCTTCTCCCTACCATCATCAATACGGACCAGGCTGGCTTCATGAAGAATAGGAATTCCGCAGCCAAAATTAGGCAGTTATTATTTACGATAGACTATTTTATGAAAGGTGAAGGTTGTGACCAATTACGTAAAGAAACCAACTTAGACATGGCTATTTTAGCTATAGATGCCGAGAAGGCCTTCGATTCAGTACATCATGACCATTTGTTATTTTCCTTGGAACAATTTGGGTTAAAAGGGAATTTTATCAAATTTATCGAAAACTTATATCAGAAGGCCTCTACACGTCTAATAGTGAATGGTCAGTTATCTTCTCCCATAACTTTATATAGAGGAACTAGACAAGGGTGCCCACTTTCTCCTCTTCTTTTCAATATATCTATTGAATCCTTAGCGATATCTATCAGACATAAATTAGAAGGAATAAAAATACGTAACAAGGAATTAAAAATTTCACTTTACGCAGACAATATACTTATATATATATGTCCAATACTTTTATCAATATACCCAAATTTCTTTCAATAGTACAACAATTTGGATCTTTTGCTGGCTATAAAATAAATATAACAAAATCTGAACTTCTTTGGATCAAACAAACAGGTAATTCATGTATGAATATACCCTTTACTATAGTTCATGATTCTTTTAAGTATTTAGGTATAACTATATCTTCTAATCCAGATAGATGGTACTTGCTTAATATAATTCCAATTCTAAATAAAGTCAAAGATACTCTTAAAAATTGGTACTCTCTACCTCTTTCCTTGTCTGGACGCATAGCAGCATACAAGATGATCCTCCTACCTAAAATACTTTATATATTTCAGAATACTCCCCTTCTTTTAAAGAAGGAGTTAATGCTCTTTAATTCCCAGCTGAGCTCTTTTTTATGGCAAAATAAGAAGCCTAGAATTTCACTTGCAAAACTCTCTCTCCCGGTGCAATATGGTGGCCTCGCTTTGCCAGATCTCAAACTTTATAACTATGTTTTTTTAGCTCGTGTAGTGACGGATTGGCTGTTTCTAAAAAACTATGTGACTGATAATGATCTTGAAAAAAACATTTCGAGTCCTCTTTCTCTTGTCGCTCTTATCTATTCTGATACCTCTTTTATTCCGTCTGAAATAAAAAAATCGAAATCCTTATACAATCCAATCTTAGCATGGAGAAAGATCTGTAATTTGCTAGTTATAGAACACCATGTATCGAAGTACATTCCATTTTCGGGGAATCCTCAATTCCAAGCAGGTCTTCTCTCTACTATTTTTGCAAAATGGAGGGCGGAAGGCTTATCTGAGGTATACCAGTTACTAGACACGGGTAAGAATTGTATTAAATCATTTGATATGCTTAGAACAGAATTCAATTTCTCACATAGAAACGTCTTTGCCTATCTTCATGCCAGACATTATGTCTTAAAACTTGTAAATGACTATGGGTGGAACTGGTCCTTAGACATCCTCGAGAACTGGCTAGTATTAGTTAAAAATTGACTTATGTCAATCACTCCCGCCTACACGATCCTGATCTCCAAGACAGGTACAATTAATACTGATAGAATCTCTCTTAAATGGTCTACACTATTGAATCATGAATTGGACTCTAAAACACCTCATATCTCAATCCAAGAAGTTAGTCGCGCAACTCCCTCTGCGATTTGGAGGGAGTCGCATGTGAAATTACTGTATATGTCCTACTTTACCCCAGAAAAGGGATTTAAATGTGGGACCATAAACTTTAGTATTTGTCCTAAATGCTCCCTTCCACAAGCGAACCTTTTGCACATGATATGGACCTGCCCAAAGATTAGAAATATGTGGCTTAAAGTTCAATTTTGGCTGCATAAAATTCTCACTGATACTCCTATACGTCTATCAGCAAAGAACGTAGTTTTTCTGTTAAATTCAGGAAATAACCAACTTAATATTAAATTTATTAATCTCGTTATATTGGCAGTTAGACACCTTATTTAAAAAAAATGGAAAATGCGGGCAGTTCCTAGTATTCCGGAAATTAAAAATTGTTTAAAAAAACAATGTACCTTTGAACAACTTGATATTAGTACCTACAACAAGGAAGAGATTACCAGTTTTTTTCTCAAATGGTCACCATTTATAAAAGCACTCCCACCTCCTGAAATTGAATATCTAATATATCATTTCCGAAATTCTGACTTGGTCCTATTAGGAATGTGGTAAATAATTTCCTTTTCTCTTCCCCTTCCCCACTTTTTTTTTTTTTTATTATATTTTATTTTATTTTATCCTGTTTTTGTCTTATTGTATATAATATGGAAAAGCCAATAATGTGCAATTGAAATTTGTAAAGTTACGGAATTATAGTTCCATATGCAATTATACATTGTCTGTTATTTTTTCCTTTGTACACCCCGTTTGGGGTTCAAATTTATTTGTACATGTATTACGCATTATTGTAAATAAAAGAGTTAAAAAAAAAAAAAGAATGGAGCTGTATTTTAATTGCATTTTTGCAATCTCTAATTTCGCACATTAATAATTTGAAGATGTATTTTGGTATGCACACATCATTTTTTGAAATCATTTAAGCTGTGTTTATAGGTTATTACTAATGATTATATTGGTATGCAAGTCAGTTAAATACAAGTTTAATTATTCTGTAGCATATGAAGGGATAACAATGCTGCGCATATTTGAACAAACATATTTGAATCACTCTATTTTATCTTCTTATTATATTTTGTTCTATAGTAATAGGTTTTATCATAGATTTGTTATTGGGTTGTATTTTATTTGCAATTGTGTGGCTATTTCTAATTACTTTGTAACTATTTTAACTTTCACAGTGTTATTGTCCGTAGAGGGCAATGCGCTGAACCCATGAGGCTTTTGATTGACACACAACTAGCCCTATCACACATCAAAGTAAACGGAACACACACAAGCCAATCATATTACTGTGTATACACCGGGAAAGATTTCATAATGAATATTTAAGTCAGGAGCAAGGAGGCTCTGTAATAACCCTCTTGATAAAGTCTGCATGATACCAGAGGAAACACGTTGAGATAGCGTGTTTCTTTACCGATGCAAGTCTCCCACATGTCTCTATGCTGTCTTGTACTCCGGAATGGTGAAAACGATAGGAGCTACTACGGCAATTAGCAAAGATGGACTCTTGCTTGCAGAGGAGAACACACACATGGCTAGATTCTGAGTTTTGTGTTAGAGGCTATGCGGTGCTAACGTGCAGTTTATGCTCACCGCTCACTTACAGACAGCGCTGGTATTACGGGTTTTTACAAACCGGGTGTTAAAAGACAATAAGTGAGCGTTGAGCAAAATTTTGCTCATTACCGCACTCCAATACCAGCGCTGCTTAAGTCAGCGGTGAGCTGGTATAACGTGCTCATGCACGATTTCCCCATTGGAATCAAGGGAGAGAGCCGGCTGAAAAAAAAAACACCTGCAAAAAAGCAGCGTTTAGCTCCTAATGCAGCCCCATTGATTCCTATGGGGAAATAAAATTTATGTCTACACCTAACACCCTAACATGAACCCCGAGTCTAAACACCCCTAATCTTACACTTATTAACCCCTAATCTGCCGCTCCGGACACCGCTGCCACCTACATTATATTATTAACCCCTAATCTGCCGCTCCGGACACCGCCGCCACCTACATTATACTTATGAACCCCTAATCTGCTGCCCCCAACATCGCCGACACCTACATTATATTTATTAACCCCTAATCTTCTGCCCCCAAATGTCGACGCAACCTACCTACACTTATTAACCCCTAATCTGCCGCCCTCAACGTCGCCGCCACTATAATAAACATATTAACCCCTAAACCTAAGTCTAACCCTAACCCCCACTAACTTAAATATAATTTAAATCAATCTAAGTAAAATTACTATAATTAACTAAATTATTTATATTTAAAACTAAATACTTACCTATAAAATAAACCCTAAGCTAGCTACAATATAAGTAATTATTACGTTGTATCTAGTTTAAGGTTTATTTGTATTTTACAGGCAAGTTTGTATTTATTTTAACTAGGTAGAATAGTTACTAAATAGTTATTAACTATTTAATAAACTACCTAGCTAAAATAAATACAAAAGTACCTGTAAAATAAAACCTAACCTAAGTTACAATAACACCTAATACTACACTATAATTAAATTAATTCCCTAAATTAAATACAATTAAATAAAATTAGCTAAAGTACAAAAAAAACCACAATAAATTACAGAAAATAATAAACAAATTACAAGATGGCGTCCCTTAGATTCCGATGGCTGATAGAATTCTATCAGCCAATCGGAATTAGGGTAGGAAAATTCCTATTGGCTGATGCAATCAGCCAAAAGGATTGAACGTCAATCCTATGGGCTGATCCAATCAGCCAATAGGATTGAGCTGGCATTCTATTGGCTGTTCCAATAAGCAAATAGAATGCCAACTCAATCCTATTGGCTGATTGCATCAGCCAATAGTTTTTCTACCTTAATTCCGATTGGCTGATAGAATTCTATCAAAAAAAGTAAAAAGTAAAATTACACACAAGCAAACAGTTTTTTAAAATAAAAAGGAGAAAAAGTAGATTTCATACTTTACTAGTCTTAATATCTGTGCCAAGGAGATGGCATGAAGCAATGGGTCCTTACTCCGTATGTCATAGCCTCCATTGTATGAATGACCATTTCAGTGTTAAAACACAAGACCCTTATACATTTTTTTCCAATAGATCAGGTTTCCTGACCTCACTCCCTTTGCAGGGGCTGGCTGGGAAACCCCCTATCTTTTACAACAGTCAATAAACTTTAAGTACCTTTGGCTGACATCAGAGAACACATCATTTTCTGCTAGATACATCCATTTTCATACAGACAGAAAGGCAATTTCTTAGTTACAGGTTTGTCATATTTCCCTTCATCTCATGTCATAACCTGTTTTAAACACACATCTTACATTGTACCAATGTCCTTTTATTGACCTCATCAGAATCTGGGGAGAGGGCACTGCTTATTGTCTCTGGAAATGACACTTTTATGGGCTTGCTGCCTCAATAACTATATAATAACAGTTATTCATTTATAATGGGGTCTGGTTTTATCACAAAAAATAACATACGCACAGGACACAGTTCTTCTTGAAAAAACAAAAGTTTTTTAGCTCACAGGCTAAAGAGAATTAATGCCTTGGCATCTCAATCATGGGGTATTCGTGATACCTCCCCCAAATAAGAGACGCAAAGGATGTAGCCACAAGCCACTCCAGCTGCATATTAAAGGGATCTTCCCCTTGCGGTGATAACGCTATTGCCAGACAAATTGCATATAGCAGTTTTGCCATCAGGATGCCCTCCATTTAAAAATGACACACAATTTGCTCTACCCAACTGATTTAATATATTGCAGGGACTCTCCCATGCAGCCTGTAGCTTGTTCTGCCTCATGGGTATTAGTACAAGAATATTTTGCCCCATCTCATATACTCCCTCTCTGGCATTAAAATCCTGCAACTGTTTTGGTAGGAATATGGCATTGGCATCTATGGGTTTTGCAGGTACCTCCCCCAATAAGGCTTGCATCTTGTTCCTGAATGTTACATCATACTTGGTTACAGAGGTGTCTGTGAAGCCTAGGATCTTGCTACATATTGTGTGCTCTCTGAACATATTGTGTGCTGTCAGTTGCTGCTTAACTACCCAGGGCTCTTGTCCTTTCCACTGGAGTAGAATTTCTGTACTCCTGCACTTTGTTATGGTTGGTAGGGGGTTGCCTAACTGCCCCCTCTTCTCCACTTGGGTCCTATCTGCTGAGCATGCTGGGGACTCTGATTCTGCACACCTATCAGTGCATCTGCTGAATGGCACTGCGGGCTGTGTCTGAGGTCTTTCAGTCTCTGTCCCCTAGTCTGTGCAGTCTGTTTATAGGTCACAGCTGAGGTTACTGGGGTCTCTGTCACCCACAATCTTTCACACTCACTCTGGGGGTCCCTCAAAGAGTATCCTGTACCCTCCCACCCCCACACACTCTGGATTCTGGGGTGCTGCTGCTTCTGTCATAGAGTGGGCTACATTCTCCCCCTGCTCTCTCTCACAGTCAGTCTGCCACTTCATCTCACACAGAATTTTGGATCCTTCTGCCATTGGTGCAGACAAGCACATATCTTCCTTCTGCCATTTATCCCATATATCCTGTCTTTTCACAGGGGGCTCAATTGGTTCGGGCACAGACTGGCACACCTCAACCAGCGGCCCAGTCATTCTCTCTGCCCATATCCTCACTTACTTCTATAGAATCCACTGATTCAATCATAGACAGACACTCACCACTCATCTGCCTCCTCTCACAGACAGTTTCTCCCTGTACAGTAAAACTTGGTTCAGGCACAGACAGACCCACACAGTCTATCTGCCTTTCTCCCCAGTCAACCTCACACCGTACAGTTAACTTTAATTGTGCAGATCCTGCTGGTTTAAGCACAGACAGACCCACACCATCTATCCATCTTTCTCCCCAGTCAGTCTCTCCTCTTACAGGTTCACATCTCAGCACAAACACCCCCAGCTCAGGCAAAGCACTTTGCACACATGCACTCTGTCCTCCCTCCTGGTCAGCATGTCTCTGAGCATTTATACACCCATCCCTTTTCATATCAGGGTCTACTGCTAATGTTACTTATTCATATGTAGCATTGTCAGACACATACAGAGGAAACAATCTACCCAGATCAGTACCCAGTAAAACATCATTAGGAATATTTTCAGATACCCCCACATTTCTTAAACCTCTCCCCGCAACCCAATCAAGATATACACATGCCATAGGCACTGCAAGTTGCATTCCCCCAATCCCTTTAACTGCTACAGTCCTGCCAGGAATAATGTCCTTAGAGCTCACCAGCCCTGGACGTACAAGAGTCACTGCGGCACCTGTGTCCTGAAGCCCAAGTGTTACCTTAGTTCTGACAAGCCCAAGTTGCAAGTTCTCCTGGTTGCATTCCTCTGGACATGTAACGAACAAAACAGATGCTGGTACTTCTGAGAGATTAGCCCCTCCAGCTGATTGCACCAAGTTAATCTTCTCTGGGCAAGTGGAGCTGATGTGGCACACTTTGTTGCAAGCAAAACACCTGCGGGTATCCCCCTGCCCAGGTGCAGCACTCGCTCCTCCTTTCCCAGAGGGAACAGACACATTAAACAAAGGCACAACAGGCTTTGTGAAGAGGGGTCGTGGAGCAGCTCCTTGCCAGCTGGAACTGTCTGCAAACTTTGTCAAAGCTACGCAGGAATACATCCACATTGCCATCTTTCTCCAGAGTGGGAAAATTGTCTGCATGCACTCTGGGAACAGAGGGGTCTCTAGGTTCCCTAACAACAGGTGAGACAATCCCTCTCTCCAACCGTGTAAGCTGTAGCTGATACTCTCTCTCTCAGCCTGTCATTCAGCAGCCTGTCTCTCAGCTGCTTCTGCAGAAGCCTGTCTCTCAGCTGCAACAGCCTGTCTCTCAGCTGCAACAGCCTGTCTCTCAGCTGCTTCCCTTGCAGTCTGTCTCTCATAAAATTTTGCAATCAGCTCCATGCGCAAACTTGCATCCGCTGAGCCCATATGTTTCAGTACAGTTTGCAAATAACAGTCCAATGGATACCAAGATCCTGATGAATCACTGCCCCTATCTGCAGACACCTCTCCTGAGGCTTCAGCTGGGGTGGCCTGGCTGCTATCATGTTCAAAAAGAGCTTGATTTAGTCCATCTTTGTTCTTTCCACATGATGGGATATCTCGCTCCTGGCATAACAGTGTCCGCATTTCCTTGGTCTGCTGCTGGTATGCTTCCATAGTAAAAATAAAATAGAAAAAACAAAGAATAGGGAAGGGGACTGTTTGCAATGTGTGACTATATAATGCACTGAGTTTTAACCTTTGGAAATTGTGAGAAACACAATATCTTTTAGTACCGGGATTTTCACACTAGCAAATCCACAAGTACTAAAATCTAATAAAAATAATTATCTACACCGCTGCCCACCAATTTGTGACAAATAAGGTTAACCAACCCTGCTCCAGTCACTTGTTTGCACCGAAAGGGTTATCATTCCCCTTCTACTGTCACTAATCAGTTACAATCTAGCCATAAAATGAGATTGAAATCCAGCACTCAGACCCAAGGTGTGTGCCAGCTAGCATAGGATCACTGCAAGGATCCAAACAGTATCCAAAATCTTCAAAGAATGCAGCAGCACCACTTCTCATATAAAAAGTTCCTTTATTAAACACATAGTAGGAGCAGGTAAAATAGAACGACGTTTCGGGTGGTTATCCCTTAGTCATGTTCACATACTGTTTGTTAGACTTAATCACCTTTAAATAGCCATCAGTCAGGTGAGACCACACCTTTCACCTTAATTACTTAGACATACATTTCCTTAGCCTCTATTGCCATCTAGTGGTCTAACCCATATCAAACATATAATTTTATTATACAAAAAATATTTTTTAAAAAAAGAGAACAATCACATTTGTTGAAGAGCAGATATCAAAAATGTCAAAATTTAAAATTATAAAATTGAATGCCAGAAAAGGAATTGTATAAAGATAAAGATCTTTTACTTTACAGGAATACACTTAAATCAAGTTCCCTATTCATACCATTGGGGATTAAGCAATCTAATTTATTAATCCAAAATGCCTCACGTTTTTTGAGAAGCAGTTCTCTATTGCCGCCATGTCTAGGGCTCTGTATATGGTCTATTATTTGAAATCTTAGTTGTGCAATAGAGTGACCTTTGCTCAAAAAATGGTGGGCAACTGGGGCCTTTAAATCTCCTGTCCTAATATTAGATTTATGTTGAATTATTCTGTCTCTCACCCTCTGGGTCGTCTCTCCGATATAAATTAACCCACATTTAATTAGATATATAACAAAATTAGCATTACAATTGTAGTAGCCTTTTATTTTAAATTTCTGTCCCGTAAGGGGGTGGATGAATATATCAGATTTTATCATGTTATTGCAACTGGAGCAATTAAGACAAGGGAAACAGCCATTTCTCTCTGAAGTAATGTACCCCAATTTGGATTTCTTACTAGAACCCACGTCAGCCTTAACAATTTTGTCTTTTAGACTAGGAAGTCTAGTGTAGGCTGGCATAGGTGGTTGGCGGAATGCTAGTACCTCAGGATTACACTCACTCAAAACATGCCAGTGTTTCCTAATGATCCTTTGTATTTCTGAACTGCAAGAATTGTATTCAGACACAAATACCATCCTATCAGGGTCCTTTCTCTTATTGGTATTTCCAGTATTGACCCTTTCGTCCGGTAGTTGTATCACCTTATCAATAGTCTCCTGAATCAAGCCAGGGGGATAACCACGCTGCACAAATCTAATGCCCATCTCCTGTAGTCTCTGCAAAGCCAAAGCTTTGTCTTTCACTATTCGCTTTACTCTTAACATTTGACTGTAAGGCAAAGATTTCACCAAAGCAGGTGAATGGGCACTAGAGAAGTGTAGGAGGCTATTCCTATCAGTATCCTTTCTAAATATATCTGTTTTTAGAAGGGAACCATCTTTATAGATTTTAGTATCAAGGAAGTTAATAGATTCTTCACTCCAAGACATTGTAAATTTAATACATCTTGATGCCCTGTTCAATTCACTCACAAATTGTTGTAGGGATCCAACGTCACCCCACCAAATGCCAAATATGTCATCTATGTAACGCCACCAGGTGGCGCCACATAGAATGAAGAGCTCATTTTCATATACAAATTTCTCCTCGAAAATATTCATAAAAATATTGGCATAGGTAGGGGCGACGTTGGACCCCATAGCAGTTCCTTGTTTTTGTAAGAAATAAGAATCCTCAAAAAGGAAATAGTTACAGTGCAGAATAATTTCCATTAACTCTATAATAAATTGCTGTTGCATAGCAGTGAACCTATTACTTTTGCCAATAGCATATCTGATAGAATCTAACCCACTGCTATGTGGTATGGACGTGTAGAGGCTAACAATGTCCAAGCTATACAAGATACATTTATCCATATTTCCTGGCAGACCCTCAATCTTAGATAAAAAATCATTAGTGTCTTTAATAAAAGACATAGCCTGAGCTACAAATGGTCTCAACAGTCTGTCAATGTATATGGATATATTTGTAAAAATAGAGTCAGAACCCGCCACTATGGGACGTCCAGGGGGAGTCCCTGGATTCTTATGAACCTTTGGGAGAGTGTAAAGTACTGGTATAGTGTATTCCTCTTTAATAAGATCATTTTTGGTTTCATTATTAATAATTCCATTCTGGAATGCTCTCTGGATGCATCTTTTTATGTCTACTGCAATTTTAGATGTGGGGTCTGAGGTTAATAGCATATATACATCGGTGTTAGCTAATTGAGATTTAATTTCACCAATATAGTACCCCCTATCTAAAATAACGGTGGCACCGCCCTTATCAGCTTGTTTGCAAATCAATTCTTTATTATTGCAAATTGCTTGTAAGGCTTGACTATCTTCTTTAGACATATTGGGCAAAAAACGTAATTTCTTCTTACAACATTTTTTCTTAAGGTTATCCAAATCAGACTTAACCAATTTCATGAAAACATCAATACTTGAATCATAGCAAGTTGGAACAAATGTACTCTTATTTTTCAATCCAAGACTCTTAATAGCTAAATCATCAGGGGTAGAAACATTTTTCAATTGACTTTTAAACCCATCATAAGCATTGGAAAAAAAGGATTTTAGCTTAAGGTTTCTATTAAATTTGTAAAGGTCCTGATCTAATTTAAACCAATTGCAATGATCTTGTTTACAAAAAGAAAGTCCCTTCTCCAACACCTTGTATTGGGCATTTGAAAGTTCTACCTTAGAGATGTTCAGCACTAGTGTTTGTTCGCCCGGCATGTCTTCCTTGGCGGTACCTGTGACACCTTGTTGTGGACTGGTTTTGCGGTGATGCCTCTTACCGCCCCGTCTCCTCCGACATCTGAATCCCCTGAAGTGGATTCCATGGTACTGTCAGAGCTGCTAGCCGTCTTCTGTGACCTCCGTTCTCGTCGACGAGCCGCACCGGAAGATCTCGACATCGATAAATCTATAAAGGAAATAAACATGAAGATTATGGAGCTGAAAAAAGAGCTTGAAAATAAGAAGCGGATCAAATTCAACCGTGATGAGAACGATTACCTTACCGGAGCGGTTTACAGGTGGACCCGGGACCCAACCGGAAGTTCAAGAAACGTCACTTCCGGTGCGGCTTGTCGACGAGAACGGAGGTCACAGAAGACGGCTAGCAGCTCTGACAGTACCATGGAATCCACTTCAGGGGATTCAGATGTCGGAGGAGACGGGGCGGTAGGAGGCATCACCGCAAAACCAGTCCACAACAAGGTGTCACAGGTACCGCCAAGGAAGACACGCCGGGCGAACAAACACTAGTGCTGAACATCTCTAAGATAGAACTTTCAAATGCCCAATACAAGGTGTTGGAGAAGGGACTTTCTTTTTGTAAACAAGATCATTGCAATTGGTTTAAATTAGATCAGGACCTTTACAAATTTAATAGAAACCTTAAGCTAAAATCCTTTTTTTCCAATGCTTATGATGGGTTTAAAAGTCAATTGAAAAATGTTTCTACCCCTGATGATTTAGCTATTAAGAGTCTTGGATTGAAAAATAAGAGTACATTTTGTTCCAACTTGCTATGATTCAAGTATTGATGTTTTCATGAAATTGGTTAAGTCTGATTTGGATAACCTTAAGAAAAAATGTTGTAAGAAGAAATTACGTTTTTTGCCCAATATGTCTAAAGAAGATAGTCAAGCCTTACAAGCAATTTGCAATAATAAAGAATTGATTTGCAAACAAGCTGATAAGGGCGGTGCCACCGTTATTTTAGATAGGGGGTACTATATTGGTGAAATTAAATCTCAATTAGCTAACACCGATGTATATATGCTATTAACCTCAGACCCCACATCTAAAATTGCAGTAGACATAAAAAGATGCATCCAGAGAGCATTCCAGAATGGAATTATTAATAATGAAACCAAAAATGATCTTATTAAAGAGGAATACACTATACCAGTACTTTACACTCTCCCAAAGGTTCATAAGAATCCAGGGACTCCCCCTGGACGTCCCATAGTGGCGGGTTCTGACTCTATTTTTACAAATATATCCATATACCTTGACAGACTGTTGAGACCATTTGTAGCTCAGGCTATGTCTTTTATTAAAGACACTAATGATTTTTTATCTAAGATTGAGGGTCTGCCAGGAAATATGGATAAATGTATCTTGTATAGCTTGGACATTGTTAGCCTCTACACGTCCATACCACATAGCAGTGGGTTAGATTCTATCAGATATGCTATTGGCAAAAGTAATAGGTTCACTGCTATGCAACAGCAATTTATTATAGAGTTAATGGAAATTATTCTGCACTGTAACTATTTCCTTTTTGAGGATTCTTATTTCTTACAAAAACAAGGAACTGCTATGGGGTCCAACGTCGCCCCTACCTATGCCAATATTTTTATGAATATTTTCGAGGAGAAATTTGTATATGAAAATGAGCTCTTCATTCTATGTGGCGCCACCTGGTGGCGTTACATAGATGACATATTTGGCATTTGGTGGGGTGACGTTGGATCCCTACAACAATTTGTGAGTGAATTGAACAGGGCATCAAGATGTATTAAATTTACAATGTCTTGGAGTGAAGAATCTATTAACTTCCTTGATACTAAAATCTATAAAGATGGTTCCCTTCTAAAAACAGATATATTTAGAAAGGATACTGATAGGAATAGCCTCCTACACTTCTCTAGTGCCCATTCACCTGCTTTGGTGAAATCTTTGCCTTACAGTCAAATGTTAAGAGTAAAGCGAATAGTGAAAGACAAAGCTTTGGCTTTGCAGAGACTACAGGAGATGGGCATTAGATTTGTGCAGCGTGGTTATCCCCCTGGCTTGATTCAGGAGACTATTGATAAGGTGATACAACTACCGGACGAAAGGGTCAATACTGGAAATACCAATAAGAGAAAGGACCCTGATAGGATGGTATTTGTGTCTGAATACAATTCTTGCAGTTCAGAAATACAAAGGATCATTAGGAAACACTAGCATGTTTTGAGTGAGTGTAATCCTGAGGTACTAGCATTCCGCCAACCACCTATGCCAGCCTACACTAGACTTCCTAGTCTAAAAGACAAAATTGTTAAGGCTGACGTGGGTTCTAGTAAGAAATCCAAATTGGGGTACATTACTTCAGAGAGAAATGGCTGTTTCCCCTGTCTTAATTGCTCCAGTTGCAATAACATGATAAAATCTGATATATTCATCCACCCCCTTACGGGACAGAAATTTAAAATAAAAGGCTACTACAATTGTAATGCTAATTTTGTTATATATCTAATTAAATGTCCGTGTGGGTTAATTTATATCGGAGAGACGACCCAGAGGGTGAGAGACAGAATAATTCACATAAATCTAATATTAGGACAGGAGATTTAAAGGCCCCAGTTGCCCACCATTTTTTGAGCAAAGGTCACTCTATTGCACAACTAAGATTTCAAATAATAGACCATATACAGAGCCCTAGACGTGGCGGCAATAGAGAACTGCTTCTCAAAAAACGTGAGGCATTTTGGATTAATAAATTAGATTGCTTAATCCCCAATGGTATGAATAGGGAACTTGATTTAAGTGTATTCCTGTAAAGTAAAAGATCTTTATCTTTATACAATTCCTTTTCTGGCATTCAATTTTATAATTTTAAATTTTGACATTTTTGATATCTGCTCTTCAACAAATGTGATTGTTCTCTTTTTTTTAAAAATATTTTTTTGTATAATAAAATTATATGTTTGATATGGGTTAGATCACTAGATGGCAATAGAGGCTAAGAAAATGTATGCCTAAGTAATTAAGGTGAAAGGTGTGGTCTCACCTGACTGATGGCTATTTAAAGGTGATTAAGTCTAACAAACAGTATGTGAACATGACTAAGGGATAACCACCCGAAACGTTGTTCTATTTTACCTGCTCCTACTATGTGTTTAATAAAGGAACTTTTTATATGAGAAGTGGTGCTGCTGCATTCTTTGAAGATTTACAATCTAGCCATGCCAGGCAAGCTTGTGATGTAGTTCAGTGGGTGCAAGGGTTAACAACACTCTCTAGTCTGTACTATACGTACAAAGAATGCCCCAAAGCTCCCCTTTAATGCCACCATACTAAACTAAAAATGATATCTAGCTGCCACCACTTAAGATTATATGATATGGACAATCTTAAGGAAACCCTAGATTTACACATTAACTCTCAGAATACAATTTAGCAAAAAATAACCTACTATACAGTCTTATAACTACCAGTCTCTATTAGTAACAAGGTTCAAATATTAGACAAAGGTCAAAGCTTAATAAATGAATTATTTATTATGTCAAAAATTATTATGCACAATGCATTATAAATAAAAAGTTGTTACAAGTAAAATTACACACAAGCAAACAGTTTTTTAAAATAAAAAGGATAAAAGGCAGATTTCATACTTTACTAGTCTTAATATCTGTGCCAGGGAGATGGCATGAAGGAATGGGTCCTTACTCCATTCGTCACAGCCTCCCTTGTAAGAATGACCATTTCAGTGTTAAAACACAAGACCCTTATAATTTTTTTCCAATAGATCAAGTTGCCTGACCTCACCCCCTTTGCAGGGGCTGGCTGGGAAACCCTCTATCTTTTACAACAGTCAATAAACTTTAAGTACAGTTGGTTGACATCAGAGAACACATCATTTTCTGCTAGATACATCCATTTTCATATAGACAGAAAGGCAATCTCTTAGTTATATTGTGAGAATCCGTTTGATACCAAATACGACAGGGTTGTCATATTTCCCTTCATCTAATGTCATAACCTGTTTTAAACACACAGCTTACATTGTACCAATGTCCTTTTATTGACCTCATCAGGATCTGGGGAGATGGCCCTGCTTATTGTCTCTGGAACTGACACGTTTATGGGCTTGCTGTCTCAATGACTATACAATAACAGTTAGTCAAGTGGAACTCTGAAACAATTTATAATGGGTCTGGTTTTATCACAAAAAAACAAAACATAAACAGAGGACACAGTTCTTCTTGAAAAAACATTTTTTTTTTGTTAGCTAACAGGCTAAAGAGAACCCCTAACCCCTCGGCATCTCAATCATGGGGTATTTGTGAAACTAACCAATACTGAAAGTTTTTGGACTTAAAAAGGACAGTCATTTTGGGAATAAAAACCCATTTTAAAAAAATGTACGTGACATATACATTTTTATAATTAACATCCATTATTACTTTTTTTTGCATTTTTATTTGAAATAATTTTTATTGATTTTAAGCAGTAATACAGAGTTCTATTGGTTTACATGTACAAGATAAATTCCTTTGGACACAAAGCCGTAACTTCTGTCATGTAAACAGTGTGATACAAAAAAATTGTACAGCAATGGCCTAGGCCAGGCACCTCTACATTCTGCCATTTTTGGGCGTTTACAAACATATATTAAGAAATTTAACTCCCCAACCTTTAAAACTCATCCCCCCACCCCCCCTCTTCCAGGTTGTTACAACATGTCTCCCCCCCTTAAGAGGGTTATTATGTTTCTCTAACTTTCCTCATAACTGCCCCTTACTAAACGGGAAATGTCACCTTAACCTATACTAACAACTTTCTCTACATCTCGCAATCTCTACCACTTGTCCTCCTATAGTCCACCCTGTACTCATAGGTTCTGTACTTCACCCTTCCCTAACATCCAATAGAACCATATCTTGTTAAACTGCTCCAGCTGACCTTGTGACCATGCCGCCACCTCTGACAAGTGGAAGGTGTCTGCAATTTTATCTGTCACTTCCTGCCATGTGGGTGTCCCTGCCTTCCAGTGTCTTGCGATACATATTCTCAGGCACGTACAAAGGATTCTAATGAAGCTATTGATTGAATTGTTGAAGGGTTTCACCCTATCGTGTAGCAATGCCTGTGATATTGTAAGTGTAACTCTTTCATTCAGAAGCTGGCTCACCATCGTTGACAATTTAACCCAGAGTGTCTGGACCCTTGGGCAGTCCCACCACATGTGTCTAAATGTCCCTTTCTCCCGACATCCTCTATAGCAGTTACCATCAAGTGTTGGCGCATAATGCGCCGTTCTGGTAGGCGTAAGATACCATCTAAATGACACCTTGATAGTATTCTCTCTCAGGTCAGCGCTAATTAAACCCTTTCCTGCATCCCTCAATAAGACCTCCCATTCATCCTTCTCTCTCACTTCACCAATATCCCTTTCCCATCTCTCCATTAAGGGTGATTTAGACCGGCCCCTCGCTCCTTGCAGTAGTAAATAAATTTGGGAGATCAGCTTTTTCCCCCTGAATGGGGCCCCTAGCATTCTCTCAAAATCAGTAGGAGGTGAATACCGTTGAGTTGACATGTAAGTGTGTATGGATGAACTAACCTGTAAATATAAGTACCAATGAAGGGGTTCTGGCTCTAATTTGTCTCTGATCTGATTATATGTAAGTAGTTTTGAATTCTGTAGGAAATCTGCCACTCTGTACAAACCTTTGTTTTCCCATTTTCTCACAGACCTCCTCAAGTCTCTAGGTATCAGAAATTTAATGGGTTTCAACAATGACCTTGGTCTACATAGCTGTCATCCTCTCATGGTTTTTATCCGTAAGCTTAATGCCTCCCTTGTGACCGGTGATTTATATTCTTTAGCTTTCAAAAGCCTCTCTTCGTCCCATATGATATCTGCTGCTCTGTCATTTCCTGCTATATCTGCCTCTATCTTAGGCCAAATTAGTTCATTGTCACTCTTCCCCATTACAACCGACTGAGCTAGCCTAGAGGCCCTATAGTATTCAGCCAGGTTTGGAACCCCCACTCCCCCCAAGTGTCTGTGTTGTTTTAACACCTGTGCCGCTATCCTAGTCTTACCGTCCCCCCTTAGGAATTTTACTAAATCATCCTGTAAGGCCTCTAGGTCTTTATTTGGGACACCAATGGGTAAAGCTCGAAAAAGATACATTAATCTTGGAAGGAGGTTCATCTTGATTGCCATCAATCTGCCGTACCATGAAAAGTTCCCTTTTTTCCATTTTACCAGGTCCCCTCTAATGGCTCTGTAAATTGGGAGGTAATTTAACTTATATAAGTCTGATAAGCTATCGCTCAATTTGACCCCTAGATAGGTGATATGTTTTTTCTCCCCTGCAATATCAAAGTTTAATTCAATTGACTTTTTCGTGTGTGCTGGTAGACAAATTTGCAGTGCTTCGCACTTGGTTGTGTTAATCTTGTAGCCCGAAATTGAAGAAAACTCTTCCAAGGTTTTGTATAAGTGTGGGAGTGAATGTAAGGGTCTGGTCAAAGTTAGTAATACGTCGTCCGCAAACAACATTAATTTATATTCTGATTCTGCCACCCTTACTCCCGCGATGTCTGTCTCGTTCCTGATATAAGAGGCCAATGGCTCAATGCATAGGGCGAATATCAGTGGCGACAGTGGGCAACCCTGCCGTGTCCCATTTAGGATTGTTATCTGTCTGGATGTGTGACCCGCCGCCCCTACAACCGCTGTTGGGCCAGAATAAATGCCCCTAAGTGCTTGTACAAAAGTCCCCTTGAACCCCATATCCGCTAGTACTTTAAACATGAAACTCCAGTCTACCCTGTCAAACGCTTTTTCTGCGTCTAGTGACAGGAATAGAGCTGGAGTCCCCATTGCGCTCACATAATCTATCAAAGTGATAGCTCTTCTAACGTTATCTGGGGCTTCTCTATTCTGTATAAAACCCACCTGATCTTGGTGGATCAATGTGGGTAAAATCACCTTTAATCTATTTGCCATTATTTTGGTAAAAATTTTGATATCGTGGTTTAATAGGGAAATCGGCCTGTAGTTCTGACAAAACTTGTTATTTTTTCCCCCCTTTTGGAATCACTATAATTTTTGCCTTGAGTGTCTCCCTAGGTATCTCCCATCCATCCATTATACCGTTACAAAAGGTGACCAAATGGGGTACTAGCTCTTTTTTAAAAAGTTTATAATACTCCCCTGTCAGTCCGTCAGGGCCTGCAGCCTTACCAGATTTTAAATCCATAATTACCTTTAATACCTCTGAACTATCTATTTTCTTGTTGAGACTCTCTAAGTCATCCTCCGTGATTTTTGGTAGTTGCGCTTTTTCTAAAAAATTTCTCGTCTTAGTGGCTATATCCCCTAATCCTAGTTTGTTCCCATCGTACAGTTTCTCATAATACTTAGCAAAGCTATCTGTTATTTTTTGTGGATGTGTAGTGAGTTCTCCCTCATCTGTATAGAGCTTAGGAATGGAGAAGAATTTATTCCTTTCTCTCAATTTATATGCCAGAAATCTGTCGGGTTTGTTGGCGTAGACAAAATAGTGAGCCCTTAGCCGCAAGGCCACCCTAACAGAGGCGTCATTTAAAATCTTTGCCAACTCCCTCCTCTTTGTCGTTAATAGTGTGTAATTGTGAGTGGTTGTGTTGCGCTGGTGATTCATCTCTAATTTTTCAACTTCTCTCTGTAGGTTATCAACCAATTTTGCTGTTGCTTTAGTTTTAATTGACTTTTCTTTTATAAACAGACCTCTAATATATGGCTTATGTGCCTCCCAAATCACCAGTGGGTTATTAACCGAACCGGTATTCATGTCCCAATATTCCTTGAGTGCCCCCTGTGCCTTCCTAAAGATCTCTGGATCCCTTAATAGTACCGGATTATATGTCCATGAGCGCTGTCTAGTGAAGTCAATGAGATTCGTCAGTTCTGCATAGACCAAGGAATGGTCCGACCAAACACAAGCTTGAGTGCCCACCCTCACTAATGAGGGCGATATAATTTGGCTAACATATATGTAGTCTAGAGTGGTGTAAAGTTTATGTGCTGGGGAATAATAAGTATAGTCATGATCTTGTCTGCCTACCGCCTCCCAAGTGTCCACCAGACTATGTTCATCAAGTGCGTTTTTAATGGATTTAACTATGCTATTGTGTCTGTGTTGTTTGCTTGTGAGTGTGGTTTTCCCTGTTCCTTCCTTAGCAGACAATGTAACGTTAAAGTCCCCGGCCAGGATCACTCTAGTCTGTGACCATTGTGTAAGCAGAGAAGATACTTTGGTAAAAAAAGCATTTTGGGTCTCATTAGGGGCATAAACATTGCATAGCGTCACATTTGAGCCCTGAATTGTCCCCTGCACTATAACATACCGTCCGTCTTTATCTGTAATTACCCTATCAGTTACTAGGTCAAGAGATCTATGTATCAATATCGTGACCCCTCTTTTTTTCGAGTCAGAAGTTGAGTGAAAATGATGGGGAAAATGGTGCGACCAAAACTTAGGGATAGATGACTTCACAAAATGGGTCTCTTGTAAGAATATGATTTTGGCCTTTACTCTAAGATATTGGGCTAAAGCAGTTCTCCTCTTAATGTCCGTGTTCAACCCCCTAACATTGTGAGTAAGTATAATTGTGTTGTTTGGTGTAATTTTACAATACCTTCTCCTCCCTGTCCTTTCTCATCCCCTCTAATCCCTAGTCCCTCAATTTGAACATCACATTTACCTCTACGAGACCCAGCCTGGAAGAATAAAAACATAAACAAACAAAAACATTTTAAAAAAACAGTGAATATGCCAGTCTCACTTAAATAAAACATTAAGCTAGACTTAAAAAAAAAAAAACAGCCAAATATTTCTCTACTATATTGAACCTTAATGGCGCATATTTCAACATAGTCAGTTCCGCAACCTTATTAGAAGTGAACTTTTAATAATATGAGGATTATAGTCTTTTTCAATATCCCAGCTTAGTTCAATAAGAGATAACATTCTCCTTCGAAAATAAAGTCCTCAGTCCAACATGAACAATTAACACAATCTGCAAGAAAAACATAACGTTAACAACTGTGAATACTCATCTGTCCGGCGCTCTTGCCCCAGCATGTCCTTCCCATCTCAATCGTGCAAGTCCCGCACGGCTATGCCGAAAAGCAGAGCATCCTAGAGCTCCTTACAGCCTGCACGCTGTAATATTGAGACAAAAAAAAGGGAAAAAAGAAAGGTTTCTATCTCATCATGTCTTCCTTTTCTTTTCGGGAACTCGTGTCCATTTCCTTTGAGCTGGTATTCTGTTACCCTCTTCACCCCCTACGGAGGGTCTTTGCTGTTGAAAGGATGGCGGGTCCAATTTCATCTTTCTGCAAATTTCTGGAATCTCTGCTTGGTCCCTTATTGAAATGATTTTGTTTTCCCAAGAAATGTGCAAAGCAAATGGGAATCCCCATCTGTATGGGACTTGATTTTTCCTCAAAAGGGCTGTGAATGGACGAAGTGCTCCTCTTCTCTGTAATGTCCTAAGACATAAGTCCTGAAAGAACTGGACTATATTGCCCTGATGCTTATATGTCGGGTTTCTGCGTGCCGCCGCCATTATTTCCTCTTTTTCTTGGAACCTGAGCATCCGAACTATAATATCCCTAGGCGGGTCATCACCTTTAGGTTTCGGCCTGAGTGCCCTGTGAGCCCTTTCAATTTGGAATTTTTCTTCATCTCCAACCCCTGTAATACCTTGGAATAGATTGAGTAGATACATATTTAGTTCTTTTGGGGTCACCGATTCAGGGACACCTTTCAGGCGAATATTGCAGCGGCGGCTGCGGTTTTCGAGATCTTCGAGTTTGTCGTGTATTTCATCCAATTCTTTCTGCTGAGCTGTTGTTTGAGTTGTAATATCATTCAGGCCTTCCACTAGTGTTTCTCCGTTTTCTTCAAGAGAGTCCACTCTAGAGCCTAATTCACCCACTTCCTGCTTAAGCTCCGTCAAACTACTAGTGACCGTGTTCTGGAGTGTTTCAATTTTCTCAAGAAGTCTCTCAAAATTTGTTGAAATGTCTTGTTTTGACACCAGTTGTTCCAGGTCGGCTCTGGTTAGGGGTTCGTGGTGACACGCTCCCCCGTGGGGGTTTGTGTCACTCTCTCCATCTCTGTCTGATTGAGGTGAGTGTTGTTCTGGCGATTTCTCCCCTCTGTTAGCTTTGAAAAAGATGGGCGCCGTAGATTGCTTGGTAACAGGTGTTGCTTTAATATTCCTTTTGGAGGTCATTCTCACGGCTCCCCAGAAGTCTGGCAAAATCCCACTTTTGTAGATTCGAGCTATTACACCCACAACAATCTTTAAATCGCTTTAGTGCCCCTTGTTATCACACTCAGTGTCGTTCAAAATAAAGCAAACATATATATCAGCTCCTCCTGTCTACTGCAGGCAGTCAAAGTAGTGTACAGTCCCTCTTCTGGCCCTCTTCAGATATTTAGTGTCACATTCATTGTTTTGTGTTTCTTCCTAGTACTCACTGATGAGAAGTGTCAAATTTGTTCACTTTTCTCCCTGCAGCCCCTTTACATTATTCCTCAGTGTTCTCCCTGCTGGTTCTTAGCAGCTGCCGCCCTTCCATATTAGATGCAGGTCTCCCTGAAAACCTCCGTCTGCAGCGAGGTCACCCATAACCTTTGCGGTGTTTACCGCTAATCAAAGTAGCCCTTACTGTGTGGCCCCACGTGTGGGCACCCGCTCCCTCTCAGGCAAACATCGCCATTAACTTGCGGCAGTCACCGCTACTCCCTTTTTCCCCTTTTGGCTTAGTCCGGCACCGCTTTACAAGCAGATAGTTGAATCAGGTCGCCACGTGGCCTTTTATCATGGCCGCTGTCTCCTTGTATCCGTTTCACTTCTTGATCTGTTTCTCTGCCGGGTCTTATGTGCGGTACTCCGCCGCAAGTCTCACTCTGCTCTGACCTTCTGGGCTCACCCCCGATCCTCTTATAGCCTGCTCACATTAGGCTATCTGCTTAAAAATGCCTGTCAGCTTACTTGGCTGTCTGGAGCTTCACCTTTATGCGGCCATTCCGCTCTCACTCCAGGCTCCGCCCCCTTTTTTGCATTTTTAAGTTATTTAACTTTTTAAATTTATAAGCTTTCCAGTGCCCTCTGAAATAAACTTTTAAAGACCAATACACAGGGCAGTCATACGACTGCCAGGCTTATTCATTCATGCTCAGAAACTGAGCAGTGTTTTAGAATGCTGGTGCACCGGCAACCAATCAGCCTTCTCTGCAAGCTGACATCTCCAAGGTAACCAAAAAGCTTCCTCAGTGTCTGCAGCTCAATGTGGGCAGATCTGCATGCAGTGGGTGTTCATTTTCTATTATGAGACCAGCAGCACTATAACAGCTATGTTTTAAATGAAGAAACATGTCTGCTTTTTTTTGCTTACCAAGCCCCTTACAGTGAGTGTCCCAGACTACCTCATCAACAGTACTAAACTGGGAGCTTCCAAGTACGTTTGTAAAATGTTTTATACTAGACTTTTAAATCAGTATCTGTGCATATTCTTCTTTATAGTAGTGTCTATTACATGTAGTTATATGAAAATTGGTGTATACTGTCCCTTTAATGATTTAATATACTTGTAGTTACTTAATCAAAATAAAAGCCATTAACTTGTAATGTATTAGTAAAATATATTTTACAATATAATCCCTTTATTATCCATTCCCCAGTTTTCCATAACCAAGCTGTTATAGAAATATACTTTTTACCTTTGTGATTAACTTGTATCTAAGCTTCTGAAGACTGCCTCCTTATCTCAGATCTTTTGACAGACTTGCATGTCAGCAATAAATGTGCTTACTCTTAAATAGCTCCATGGCCGTGTGCACGTTATTTATATGAAACACATGAACTAACGCCCTCTATCAGTGAAAAACTGTCAAATACATTCAGATAAGAGGCGGCCTCCAAGGGTTTATGAGGCTACCTAGGTTAGCTTTCTACTAAAAATACCAAAAGAACAAAGCAAATTGGAAAGTTGTTAAAAATTGCATGCACTATCTCAATCATATAAGTTTGTCTAACTAGACTGTCCCTTTAAGTCCAAGTAATTGACAAACTATCACCGAGATTACGAGTTTGGCGGTAACAGGGGTACGTTGCTAACAAGCATTTTTTTTCTCCACTCACTTAAGACAATGCTGGTATTACAGGTTTTTTTAAACCTGGCGTTAGCCACAAAAAGGTGAGCGTAGAGCAAAATTTAGCTCCACAACTCACCTCAATACCAGCGTTGCTTACGGTAGCGGTGAGCTGGCAAAACGTGCTCGTGCACGATTTCCCCATAGGAATCAATGGGGCAGAATCAGCTGAAAAAAAACCTAACACCTGCAAAAAAGCAGCGTTCAGCTTCTAACGCAGCCCCATTGATTCCTATGGGGAAACAAAAGTTATGTCTACACCTAACACCCTAACATGAACCCTGAGTCTAAAAACCCCTAATCTTACACTTATTAACCCCTAATCTGCCATCCCCGACATTGCTGACACCTGCATTATATTATTAACCCCTAATCTCCCGCTCCGGACACCGCCGCCACCTACATCATCCCTATGAACCCCTAATCTGCTGCCCCCAACATCGCCGACACCTACTTTTTATTTATTAACCCCTACTCTGCCGCCCCCAATGTCGCTGCCACCTAACTACACTTATTAACCCCTAATCTGCTGCCGCCAATGTCGCCGCCACTATAATAAAGTTATTAACCCCTAAATCTAACTCTAACCCTATAACCCTAACCCCACCTAACTTAAATATAATTTAAAATAATCTAAATAAAATAACTACATTTAAATAAATAATTCCTATTTAAAACTAAATACCTATAAAATGAACCCTAAGTACGAAGAAAAAAAAACACTAAATTACAGAAAAAATAAAATAATTACAAGAATTTTAAACTAATTACACCTAATCTAATCCCCCTAATAAAATAAAAAAGCCCCCCAAAATAATAAAAAATCCCTACCCTATACTAAATTACAAATAGCCCTTAAAAGGGCTTTTTGCGGGGCATTGCCCCAAAGTAATCAGCTCTTTTACCTGTAAAAAAAAATACAATACCCCCCAACATTAAAACCCACCACCCACACACCCAACCCTACTCTAAAACCCAACCAATCTCCCCTTAATAAAACCTAACACTACCTACTTGAAGATCACCCTACTGTGAGACGTCTTCACCCAGCCGGGCACAAGTGGTCCTCCAGAGGGGCAGAAGTCTTCATCCGATCCGGGCAGAAGAGAACCTCCAGATGGGCAGAAGTCTTCATCCAGGCGGCATCTTCTATCTTCATCCATCCGGAGCGGGTCCATCTTGAAGCCAGACACGGAGCATCCATCCAGACCGACGACTACCCGACGAATGACGGTTCCTTTAAATGACGTCATCCAAGATGGCATCCCTTGAAATCCGATTGGCTGATAGGATTCTATCAGCCAATCGGAATTAAGGTAGGAAAAATCCTATTGGCTGATCCAATCAGCCAATAGGATTGAGCTTGCATTCTATTGGCTGATTGGAACAGCTAATAGAATGCGAGCTCAATCCTATTGGCTGATTGGATCAGCCAATAGGATTGAACTTCAATCCTATTGGCTGATTGCATCAGCCAATAGGATTTTTCCTACCTTAATTCCGATTGGCTGATAGAATCCTATCAGCCAATCGGAATTCAAGGGACGCAATCTTGGATGACGTCATTTAAAGGAACCGTCATTCGTCGTGTAGTCGTCGGTCTGGATGGATGCTCCGCATCAGCTGGCTTCAAGATGGACCCGCTCCGCTCTGGATGGATGAAGATAGTAGATGCCGCCTGGATGAAGACTTCTGCCCATCTGGAGGTCCTCTTCTGCCCGGATCGGATGAAGACTTCTGCCCCTCTAGAGGTTCACTTGTGCCCAGCTGGGTGAAGACATCTCACGGTAGGGTGATCTTCAAGGGGGTAGTTTTAGGTTTTATTAAGGGGGATAGGGTGGGTTTTAGAGTAGGGTTGGGTGTGTGGGTGGTGGGTTTTAATGTTGGGGGGGTATTGTATTTTTTTTTACAGGTAAAAGAGCAGATTACTTTGGGGCAATGCCCCACAAAAGGCCCTTTTAAGGGCTATTTGTAATTTAGTATAGGGTAGGGATTTTTATTATTTTGGGGGGCTTTTTTATTTTATTAGGGGGATTAGAATAAGTGTAATTAGTTTAAAATTCTTGTAATTATTTTATTTTTTTCTGTAATTTAGTGTTTGTTTGTTTTTTCGTACTTTAGTTTATTTTATTTAATTGTAGTTAATTGTAGATAATTTAGTAAATTAATTTAATTATAGGGTAGTGTTAGATGTAATTGTAATTTAGGTTAGGTTTTATTTTACAGGTAAATTTGTCTTTATTTTAATTAGGAAGTTATTAAATAGTTAACAACTATTTAATAACTATTGTACCTAGTTAAAATAAATACAAAGTTGCCTGTAAAATAAATATAAACCGTAAGCTAGCTACAATGTAACTATTAGTTATATTGTAGCTATCTTATGGTTTATTTTATAGGTAAGTATTTAGTTTTTTTTTTTTTTTTTTTTAGTTTTCAAAATAAGCTTTATTATCGAAATGGTATAACAAAGGAAAAAAGGCAAACATATGAACAGGTACATTGCCAAACAATATTAAATTATTATATAATATTTGCGGTGATAGAGTCATTCAAATACATTTCGTGATGTGCTAGATGTATAATTCTATTCTCGCAGCCTAGTGAATGTCATCCGGTACATGAGGTATAAAACCCCCATGTACTGTTTATACTTACTATTACTCGTCACATAGACTGTTTATACGCCAAGAACCATCTCAATAGATGATTCTCTGTTAAAACAATATGAAATGCAAAATGAAAAATACAACTTAACGAGAACAGAACAATTCTAACTTTTCAAATCGACAACATACTTATACACAGTGCTGTCGGATAAGATGTTCTCGTTGGATTATATCTCTAACAGATAGGAGAGAGAGTTAGGAATAAGATAGATTAACCATCTGTCGAAGGGGGGAAAGAGAGATAGGGGAAGAAGAGAAAGTAAAGAAATGAAAAACAGAAGAGGGGGGGAAAGAGAGAAAGAAGAGAGAAAAAAAAAAAAAAAAAAAAAAGGGGGGGGGGGAGTGGTGGGGTAGGGGGGGGTGGCGGGCCGGAGGACTTATTGTGTGAGTTGTGTAGTCTAGAAGGTGGACTCCCTTTTCTGGTGTAGCTACAGTGTTTCTCTGCGAGAAGACTTAGATTCTACGTCCCTCCCAGGTTAGTAACATCATTTCATGTGTACCCAATTTCCCAATTTTGAGATAATGGTATCTCTCAAGCCTCAGTAAATCGGTCACTTTATTTTTCCATTCTCGGATATTGGGGGTGCTTTGTTTTTTCCAGTATAAGGGAATTAGGCCTTTTGCGCCATTAAGCATCAACAGGAAGAGAAGATATTTATCCTCTCCAATTATTTTGGGTAACTGGTGGTATATTAGATAACAGGGGTTAGGAGGTATGATAATATTAAGTATCCTACTCATTTCGGCAAGTATAACGTTCCAGTAAGGTCGTATTAGTGGGCAGGTCCACCATATATGTAAAAGGGTTCCCTCCTCTCCACACCCTCTCCAACAGTTCCCGCTAGTGTGTGGGTATATGTGTCTCAGTCTGTGGGGAGTCAGGTACCACCTACTTAGCAATTTGTATTGTGTTTCTTGTATCTTGGCTGAGACTGAGGCCCGTCTCGTTCGGTCAAAAATTTTTCTCCAGTCCTTGTGGTCTATCTCTAAATCTAGTTCGTCCTGCCATGACAGCGTAAAGGATGGGAGGAGGTGGCTGTCTCCCTGCAATAATAGTTTGTAAAGTTGAGAGATCAAGTGAGTCGGGTGTTGGGTCATCGTACATAGAGTTTCAAAGTATGTCTTACGTCTTGTCAGATTATGTTTGTCTCTGTGCGTATCAAAGTAGTGTCTGATCTGAGCTAATCTAAACCATGAAGTAAGTATCCCATTATTCCATGTCTTTAATTCTTCTTGTGTTTTCAACCCATCCTGTTGGAGTATATTATATATGGCAGAGTCAGCAAGGTCATAGGACCCCTTCGTGGAGGGGAGACCAGATAAGAAGGGTAGATCAGGGTTCTCTTTAAGCGGGGTAACGGGTGATATAAAGGAAGATATGTGAGAGGTTTTCTTAAGCAGTTTATCCCAGTTCATTAGTACGCTGTCCATGAGTGGATAGAGCTTAATAACAGAGGGTCTGTGGGCGGGAGTAATCCATGCCAGGGCTCCTGAGTTTCCTCTCTTTAGGATAGCATTGTCTACATGTATCCAAGCCTTTTGGTTTGAGTTTTGACACCATTCCACCAATCTCTGGAGGAGTATAGCCCTTTGGTACGTCAACAAGTCAGGTACTCCCAATCCTCCTCCACACCGAGTCAAGAATGTCGTTTTTCTACTGATTCTTGGTTTGAGATCTCTCCAAATATACGACTCCATAGCCGATTGAATTTGGTGCAGGATATGGGAGGCTGCGGGTGACGGGATAGTCTGCATGATGTAGAGAACTCTGGGCATGACATTCATTTTTACCACTCCAATGCGGCCTAGCCAGGAGATGGTTTTATTTCTCCAATTGGACAGATCTTTACAGATCTCATTTTTGATGGTCTTATAGTTTAGGGTCACTATTTCTTTAATACTGGGTGTCAAGAATACACCTAAGTATTTCAGTTTTTCTTTTGCAATTCTCAGTGGGCAGCCTCTTTTCAGTTTATCAAACTCATCCTCTGGGATCGTAATATTCATGATCTCAGATTTTGAGGGATTTAGGAGAAAGTTTGATACCTCCCCGAGGTAAACTCTTCAATAGTTGTTGTGAGTGACTGCCCTACATCTGATATCAGCAAGAGGACGTCGTCAGCGTACATAGCAAGCTTATGTATGCTGCCCCCTATATTGATTCCTTTAATTTCGGAGTTTGCTCTAATTCTGGTCGCCAATATTTCAATCGTCAGAGCAAACAGAAGGGGAGATAGGGGACAGCCCTGTCGAGTCCCATTGCGAATATCAAAGGGGTTTGAAAGGGTTCCATTCACTCTTACCCTAGCATTGGGCGTTGAGTATAGTGACATTATCCAGTTCGTAATTTTGGGCCCGAAACCGAACTTTCCTAGTGTGAGTTGCATAAATGTCCAGCTGACCCGATCAAATGCTTTTTCAGCATCGGTCGAGATCAGGGCCAGTGGGGCTGAGTTGTTATGCGCGAATGTTATCATTTGAAGGACTTTCAAGGTATTATCCCTTGCTTCACGTCCTGGGATAAAGCCTACCTGGTCGGTAGAGATAAGGTGCGGAAGATGTTTATTGAGGCGGTTGGCAAGTACCTTCGCCAATATCTTAACGTCTGCGTTAAGCAGCGAGATAGGGCGGTAATTTTCTGGGCTATTTTCTGGTTTGCCTGGCTTAAGGATCACGGCAATGTGGGCCTCTAGCATTGTATTAGGCAGAATTGGGTCGTCTGATAGTTGATTAAAAAGATTTATCATATTTGGCGCTAGTATGTCGCCAAATATTTTATAGTACTTGGCTCCGAAACCATCAGGTCCTGGGCTCTTGCCCGAAGATATATCCCTGAGTGCTTGCTTAATTTCCATAAGTGTAAGCGGGGAGTCCAGGGTCTCGGAGTCCTGGTTGGAGAGCTTTGGGGTATCGACACTATTAAGATACTCTAGTATCTTGTTTGTCTCTTGCTCCCGAGTAGGGGCAGGACCTTCAGTCCTATTTTTATTTTGGATATTGTATAGGGTTTCGTAGTAAGACCGAAAGATCTCAGCGATAGATCTTCCATCTTCCCTAGTCTTCCCATCTGGGTGTATCATACTATGTACATATTGTTTCTTTTTTTTCCGGGCAACAGCCCTGGCCAGCAATCTACCAGCTTTATTACCCTGCTCGAAGAACTGTTGTCTCAAGACAAGGGCTGCTTTCTGGTAGTCTTCTTGTAGGAACTGCAGGAGTTCCGTTCTCGCTTGAGTCAAGTTCTTATCTAGCGCTACATCAGTAGGCATAGCCTTATGTGAGCGCTCAGCGTTCTCTACCGCAGTAAGGAGCTTCTGATATTTTAATCGTCTACTTTTAACTATCCTGGCTTTCTGTTTCAGAAAGAGGCCTCGGATAGTGCACTTATGGGCTTCCCATATCATGGTTGACGGTGTTTCCGTTCTTTCATGTATCTGGAAATATTCTGTCAGAGCCTTCTCTATTTCTAGTTTAAAGACTGGATCATCTAACAGGGTGTCATCCATTCTCCAAATATAGGGCGTGATGGGCGTGTCAGACCATAGGATTGTACATGTGATTGGGGCGTGATCTGACCACGTGATAGGAAGTATATTGCTGGACGTGGTAACTGTGAGGCCAGTAGCATCTGTGAACCAATAGTCTATCCTCGAGTATTTTTTATGTGGGTGGGAGAAGAATGTAAAGTTCTTAGATGTGGGGTGGTGTGATCGCCATATGTCGTGCAATGCTGCTTCTCTGAGTGATGATGTCATACGTTTAAGGGTCTTGTGGGGCACACTAGAGATACCATCTGAGGTGTCTAGATTAGGGTTCAGTGGTGCGTTCAGGTCTCCCCCAAGGAATACTACACCAGTTTGTAGTTCAAGTATTTTATGGATGACCTTTTGAAAAAAGGCTTGTTGGGCTTGGTTAGGACAGTAGACGTTGACTAGAGTTATGGGTCTGGCATATAACAGTCCAGTTAGTAGCAGGTATCTACCTTCTGGATCTCTATGTGCTTGTGAAAGTTGGAATGGTACGTCCTTGCTAAAAAGAATGCCCACCCCATTTTTTTTGTGTGGTCCAGATGCAAAGAAAGCAGTGGGATACTGTTGACTATACCAGCGGGGTTCGTGGCCAGCAGCGAAGTGTGTCTCTTGTAGGTAGACAATGTGTCCGCCCTGTCTGTGTATGTCTCGTAGGATCATGGAGCGTTTAGATGGACTGTTAAATCCCTTTACATTTACAGAGAGTAATTCTATACGTCGGGGGGCGGTTTCTTTGTGTGGTGGAGTCATGTTGGTGGTAATGGGGGTGGTGGTGGGAGGAAGAGAAAGAAAAAAAAAAAAAAAAAAGAGGGGGGGGAGGGGGAATGAGAGGGGGAGAGTGAGGGAAGAGCAAAGAGAGGAGTAAGGGCAGGTGGGGAATGAGGATGAGATAAGAGAGAAGGGGAGTAGGCGACCGAAGTCGTCTAGGAGTGGAGAAAAGTAAGAGCAAACCTATGCAATGAACAATTCAATCAGATTATAGTTCAGCAATAAAACTTACATAGGTATGTATCTGGGAGGTAAACAATAAATACAAACTAAATAAAACACAAGCAGGGGTAGTGTTCCCTGCTATTCTACACTTTTCATAAAACTTTTGTAATACGTTAAATAGAAACAAGTGCAGTAAGGAGTTGCATTATTGCAACTTACTCTTTATCTATGCCCAACAAAGAAAAGAACTCTAATATCAAACATTTTTCACGAAAGTTAACTGCTTGGAGTATAGTGATATAAAACATTTGTGACTACTTAAATTGAGACCTACTGAATTGTAGTGGTCTATGGAGCGACCCAGGAGACTATTTTATCATCTTAAGTTTATCTAATATTAATACACCTGTAACACTATTAGATATAGCATAAACAATGGAAATGGGGTAAATATTAAGTAAATTTGGTTATCTTGGGGCTAAGTCTTTCCAAGGATTCTATTAAAAGTGGGGAATCTCTTGATACTGGGTGGAAAGCTCATGGTGTGTGCCCTAGTCAGTATGTTGACATCTGATTAGACATTTTGAGTTAAAGCAACGGGGTTATTGCAATTACATCAGAAGATCTTATATTGCATTGCATGGGTCCCTAGATTTTCTAATTAGTTCATGGGGAGCTTCTAGGAAATGGCCTTAGCCATCATATTGTTATCTTTTCCTATCATCTACATGCATACAAGTGTCTTAGCTATGGTGGTGCATTTGTTCGTAACAATTATCTACTTGGGCACAATTAATGTATCTCAATTAAAGTCATTGTAAAGTTATACATTATTTCAACACAAGATGTCCACATTTTGTGAGAATTAACTTATCTGAGTCGTCACTCCACTGTTCATTTAGTAGAATTAAGTCCACCAGCTCACTATAGGAGCTGGGCAATTTAGAGCAGCTGTGAAGGTGGGCACCAGGAGGTGTCCATTGATCATTCCGGATGGTGTGCCTCATTAGGCTCCCCCATAGCCTGGCCCTCTGACACTGCAGGGGCCCGAGAGGGAAGTCTGATGTTGATGCCTAATGCTTGGCTGAAGGCAGGCAGGTCAGCAGGAGTCCTGAGGATGTGTGTGGTGTTGTTTTTAGAGACAATGAGGCTTGTAGGAAAGCCCCATCTGTATGGGATTTTGTTGACTTTCAATGTGGATGTAACAAATCTGAGTTCTCTCCTTTTCTGGAGGGTAGTTGGACATAAGTCCGAGTAAACTTGTAATTCCGCACCTCTAAATTCAATCTGTGGTTTATTTCTGGCCAAACGTAGAATATCTTCTTTCTCTTTAAAAGACAAAAGTTTTAGTATAATGTCTCTAGGAGGGGCCCTTCCGGGGGGTTTAGGGCGTAGGGCCCTATGTGCTCTTTCTATTTGAATGTCTGGGCCAGAATCCTCATTTCTGAGGTATTTTACAAAATCTTGGATGTATGCTTGAATAGCAGCAGGTTCAACCGATTCAGGTACTCCGCGCAGTCTGAGGTTATTCCTCCTGCTGCGGTTTTCGAGGTCCTCGATTCTATCTAATAAAGTGTGTACAGTGTTTTCTTGGGCTTGAAGGAAACTTGATTGATGCTGTAAGTCGGAGGTAAGTGTCTCTTGTTTTTCCTCAATCTGTGTTACTCTTTGATCCACCGCTGAGATGTCATTTTTTAGTTCCTGGAACATAGATTTAAAATCTCTCATCGCCTCTTTTATATCCTCTTTAGAGGAGAGGAGTTTTAGATCGTCTTTAGTAACACAGGCCTGATGGGAGGACATTGTGTCTATGTTATGAACCTGCGCTGCTGTGGTCTTCTGATTAGTATCTGGCTTTGTAACTGTGGGTTCGTTATTTATCAGATAATTTTCCAAGGTGGTGGGCTGAGAGCTTTTAAGGGGTCTAGTATTTCTTTTACTAGACATTACATGTAATGGAATGGGCCGTTTGCTATAGCTTGGGTCTACCGGCAGATAATACCTTATTTCTCCTATTCCTCAGGAGTATAGAATGTTATTATGGGGTATCTGTGAGCTGAAGGAGCAACCAGTCCTCAATATAGTTGTATTTTCTCCCCGGGGGACACCGGGTAGTGCTGTAGAGACCAGGAGCGTTTAGTAGGGTAACTGTGTCCTAAGCAGGTTTATTCAATTAGTTCACCCTTGTGTTGTTATTGCCCAACTATATTTGGATGATCTCACTAATAGATCCCTGTTTTGGCGTAGTGTGGGCTAGCTGCGACGGGCCTATTTGTGTGTCTCACTACTTCGTAACCCCTTAGGCCAATGTCCGGTGTTATCTGGTGGTGTGTATTACCCGTCCGGTAGTGGGATCTGGCTGTTACGCTCTCCTATTACACGGCTTTACCTCTGCTGTGTAGGCCCGGTGAGTTTATACTGTTGGTGAGTACTCCGCAACGTTTCTGGGGATATTCGCCCCCTCCGCTTAGGTCTCAAGGCTCCAAGTGTCCACTGTGGAGGTCCAGCTGTTCGATCTGCTTTAGATCAGCTCTGCGGTGGTCGGATTCTGCAGACCCCACGTGGTAGGCCTCACCGCAGCTCGGGGAGAAGGTAAGTGTTGAAGTATAAGTGCTTCGCTGCGGTCCTGCAAACTCCTGCTCTCACCTCTTGGGATTAGTTGTAGGGATATCCGTGCTGATTCTTCCACACAGTGTTCATGCGATCCGGTTGGGGATGTTAAGTCAGGTCCGGTGCGTTATGTGTGAAAGGCCTCAAACTCGCGGCTCTCCTCTGTCGCTGCTCTGACACACCAGTTGGTCTCAGAATTCGTGTAAAGTTAGCGATACATGTTTAGAGCATAGTGGTAATCTTTTTATATATTAGTTTATGCCATGTGTGCACTTGTTTGAGTGTAGATATAGCAGGGACTGCAGAGCTTGTTTAGAAAGCAGCCATTTCAGTCCGTGGCTAGGCTCCGCCCCGGTAAGTATTTAGTTTTAAATAGGAATCATTTATTTAATTGTAGTAATTTTATTTTGTTTTATTTAAATTATATTTAAGTTAGGGGGGTTAGACTTAGGGTTAGACTTTGGTTTAGGGGTTAATAAATTTAATATAGTAGCGGCGATGTTAGGGATGGCAGATTAGGGGTTAATAAAATGTATTTAAGTGTTTGCAATGTGGGGGGGGCTCAGTTTAGGGGTTAATAGGTAGTTTATGGGTGTTAGTGTACTTTTTAGCACTTTAATTAAGAGTATTATGTTACGGCGTTAGCCCATAAAACTCTACTGACTTTTAAATGCGGTAGGAGTCTTGACAGGAGAGGGTCTACCGCTCAATTCTTCCAAGACTAGAAGGCAAGTTTTTTCCTTTTTTTTTTTTAAATATTAAAAACCTTCCTTGTGCAAGTGTGTAATATACCCATTTATTTAATTGTTGGCTATTTCTATTCACTGCACATAGATGCCTCATATGATTGGCTCATCCATGTGCATTGCTATTTCTTCAACAAAGGATATAAAAGAATGAAGCACATTAAATAACAGAAGTAAATTGGAATGTTGTTTAAAATGGTATTCTCTACCTGAATCATAAAAGAAAATGTTGGGGTTTTATGTCCCTTTAAATATTGAAGATGTGATTGTAAGTGTTTAGTTTCTATAAATATTAATTGTTATAAAATAATGGGTAATACCAAAAAATATATGTTAAGGAGAAATGCAGCTAGGCATCAATCCCATAGGGGGCGCCTCCTACGTATATATAATAGTAGAATCAAGAAAATAATAATTAAGATGATATATACATAAGAAAAAAATGACATAAATATAAAAAACAAACCATATGTCCCAAAACAAATATTAGCAAAACGAGACAATAAGAATTCTTTGGATTCCAATGATGTGGCCGCTCTCTGACATAGGATGGTCAATCCCTGGGGTGCGATATTCTGAAGAAGAAGAAAAGACACAGAGGTGCCAAAACGGCCTAGTACCGTCAAGCAGATGGATATTAGGATAAAAGAAAATGGGTACTCACAAAAGCAGCGCACCCAATAGTGCTGATGGGGCAGACTGGAACTTTGTAGTGGTCCAGCTCACTGTAAGAAGGCACACTGGGCACATAGATATGAACTTGATCAGAGATACATCACAGGTGCCTATGTGGGGTTACAGAAAAAAGCTACCCTAGCCTAGTACAGTCCAAACAGGTGTAAAGGTGATATAAGGTCACACTTACAATAGATACTGCACCTCCAGGTGCAGTAACAGCAAGCTGGGACCTCTCAGTTGCCCAGTAGAAATTATGTCTTCACAAGCAATACACACCACTGCCAGCTCTATGAGCAAGAATACTGGTGCATGAGCCCTCGCAGGATATGTGCGTATGCCGCAGAAAAACAGTAATAACTTTTACCAGAAGCACCCACCCACCATGTACATTTCATTTTTGACGTTTCTATCCCTTTAAAGGACCATTAAACACAATATATTTTTAGTTTTTCAAAAGATAGATAACACCTTTACTATCCATTCCCCTGCTTTGCATAACCAACATTGTTATATTAATGTACTTTATAACCTCTAGGATTGACTGTTTCTAAGCCCCAGCAGGTCGCCCCTTATCTCAGTGCTTTTTATTAGTTTTTAAATCTTTCACAACAGCTAAACAGTGCTAGTTTATGTGTGCCAAATAGATAACATTGTGCTCACTCCCGTGGAGAATGCTAGTGGTTATGCAGGAATCAGCACAGATTTGGTTAAAATGCAAGGTTGTAAAAAGCACTGATATAATGGGCAATCTGCAGTGGCTTAGATACAAGGTAATCATAGAGGTAAAAAGTATATTAATATAACCATGTTGGTTATGCAAAACTGGGGAATGGGTAATAAAGGCATTATCTATATTTTAAACAATAACAAAAAGACTGTCCCTTTAAAGGGATACTACACCCAAATTTTTTCTTTCATGATTCAGATAGAGCATACAATTTTAATCAACTTTCTAATTTACTCATATACATTTGTCTTCGTTCTCTTGGTATCTTTGTTTGAAAAAGCATTTTACATTTAGCCACCAATCAGCAAGCACAACCCATATATTATGATATATAGATATTTAACTAAATCAATTTTTTCAATTTTTGGATTTAGTCATCAATGACTATATTATAAGAGAATTTGAAAATGTGTATATATTTTAAAATGTTAATATATTTTTAGCACATTGTTATATAGGTTTTTTGACATGCATTTGGTATATAGGATTTGTAAAATGTGTATAAATCCGCTAATATACCCTTTATCACCAAAGTTTGTATATCTCTCTTTATATCACTTAAATTATAAAAAGGCACAGTTGTTTTCCCCCAGGGTTCACTGTCACTGTAACTTGTGATGTAGGATGTGTAATATACTCCAATATAAGAAACTGCCGTATATATGAATAATGCATTATCCCCTTAGAGAGCACATGTCCATTTTCTGAGTGCTAATGGAGCTAATACACAGTCAATCAATTATGATAGAAAGTATGGAGGATATGAACCTCTACACTCACCCGGCAGTAACTGTTGGTCAGCTTCTGTAAGTTTTACTCGGAGGGTAATGGCAGCTTCCAGGTCAAAGGCTTCGTCATCCTGGTGAACCGCAGCTCCTGTGCGAAATTGTACACTAGACGTGCCTTCCTCTATAGCGCCACCCGAGTCTTTCAAGCGTCTGACGTCATCACTGGGACATGCCGAAAAGGGGTGTGTGAGGCTTAACCAATCAAAACGCTCCAGCGCCGATCGAATCTTCAGCTCTCCCAGGGGGAAATGCGATGTGGTATTGCGGCAGGCAAAAAACCAAGAGGAGTAGAGGCTGTGTGGGCTCTTGAAGGTAAGCGGACTCCTTGTAGTCTGTAAGTAATAGGCAAAAAGAAGAGATTCAAGAGATTCAGTTGCATAAATTCAAATGGCTTTATTAGTGAAGTAAAATCCTAGTAAATACCAGAACGGTAGCAGAGAGACAGCTGGCCCTACTAGTTTCGGCGAGATACCGTAATCTAAGACCTGCTGTGTGTTACAAAGTGGGTGTTTAAGAGTAACTCTCTTCACAGTCATTGGCTACAGGGGAGTGTATAAAACCACTCCCCCTTAACCCTTACATAAATAGGGGGAACCGTGGGGGGAATAATCAACATTATTGCAAAACTATATAATATAATATAATGCATAAGGTGAAATACATAAATTGAAAGATCTCAATTTCAATTGAAAAAGGGGGGGTTAGTGAATGTCAACAGCAACTGTAAAAATAGGTACAAAACAAATAAAATAAAATTTAGTAGGTATACAATGTTAAGGTTAGTAATGAATACTAAAACTGTCAAAGGGGAATGAAGGGGTTATAGCATAGACAGCAGAATATATTGTAACAAAAAATGCACACAAATATAAACACCAGTAATGCAAACCCTGGTCATACTAGAAGACAAGAATAAAAGATGCAATCTCACAAAAATGAATCCTCTATTGCAATAGTACATCATGAGGTGCCAGTTAAACATCAGAGAAGCAAAAAGTATTTAAAATTGGTTGCTGAGTATACAGTCCTAATGTCTGGTACTGAAAATTAGTAAAGTATCAGATATAAATGAAGTTGACAAAACACTCAACAATCAAGTAAATAAGCCTTCACTTAAATTATATGTCACAATATCCCTTTAAATGTTAAAACCATACATTACCATACACCATATATATAGGTATCTTTCTCCAATGTAACCTTTAATGTATCTAAGCGTGTGAGCATATATATTTATATCACTCTCTTGCACACTTATGTCCCATTGTATACATTTTAACTTGTGAACCAATCAGATAATTAAGCCTCATTTTGGCACAAATGGGGATATATAAAGCGGAACATTCACATTCAAAATTACAGTTTGAAAAAGGCCTTCAAAGGCTGAAACGCGTTACTCTTATTTCTGTGTTTGCTACACTTTTGAATCCTGTGAGGCGCCAAGTCTCTTAACTGAACCGCTTCAGCTTGATAAATGGGCCCCTTAGTGTGCACTTTTGTAATGTATGCATCTTCTCCCCATACGAAAATGCAGTATGCGTGCCCTATTGAGACACCCTGTTTTCCTGAAGCCAGACAGATAGCTCAGCATGCTAAGGCACTGTGGCTGAGCTCTGTAGCAACCCAAGGGTTGCAGGTTCGAAACCCGGCGAGGTCCACTAAGCCTTTCATCCTTCTGAGGTCGATAAAATGAGCAGCACCTTGAGACCCTTACGGGTGATTAGCCGCGCTTTACAAGTACCCAATATATACATACATTTTCAGGGTAAAAAGTGGCTTTATATAATTTCACCAGAGAAATAGAAGGGCTGATTAGCATCTTTATAGAAAATCACCAGCCCAAAGAATTTTATTGAATCGGGCCCTTTGTCACATTAATATTTAATTGAATAATTTTATCCGATAGTGTATATGTAAGTGTAACACTTCATTTTAATGTATTTTTTGTGTATTTGGTATACGTTTTTTTTAATCCTTATACTTTATGCTTGGGTATCCATTTATTAAACAGCAGATGATGCTTCGGAGCCCCATTGTTTCAGGCTCGCCTGAAATGGAAGTTAAGAAGCAGTGGTCATAAGATTGAAATCATCCTGATTCCTGATACAATACGATCAGGATGATTTACAGCCCCTGCAAGCGGCCAATTGTCCGCCAGTGAGCAGGGGTGGCATTGCACCAGCATTTCACCAGAAATGCTTGTGCAATGTTAAACGTTGACAGCGTATGCTGTCGGCATTTAGCAAGGTCGAGCGGACATGATTTGCTACAGCGAATCATGTCCGCTCAACTTTTAATAAATCTACCTGTAGGTCTCCACTCACGCAAACCAGACATGCACAAATTTAGTTTGCTATCTAGCGAACAAGCTTACTTTACATTTGTAATACGCGTTCAAGTGAACACATGCGCAATATAGCTTATCACGCCAATAGTAGCACGCCACTTGTAATCTAGCCCCTTGTGGGTGTGTTTATATATATATATATATATAAATAAACAAACACACACATGCATCACTGCACTCTAAAGTGTCATTATACACCTCAAGCTTTTACTACAAAATCTTTAAATGTGCAGTAGAACAATTTTGAAATATACTTTCATTATTAATTTTTTCTCTATATTATGTAATTTTATTAAGAAAGTTGTGTACTTTCCAATTCTTGTTGGAAGTGCAGACTGCAGAGTTAAAAAAAAAATGGCACACACCCTAAGGGCCAATAAAACTCTCCCTAATTTGCTTCAGCAGGATTGGAGACCTACGTTACAAAATGGAGGATACCACTGCTTTATGTTTGTTTTATAGTTATATAATTCTGAAAAATACATCTGCATATATTTTTCTCAGACTAATTTCTTTGCTTTAAATATATAATTATATTTTGCATTTATTCAGGGCTAGATTACAAGTGGAGTGTTATTTAATACTTTAGATTGAGCTCTAATACCGCTGAAAGTGATGTTGCTCTACAAGCGGGATAGTGGCAATATTAAGTTAAAAATAAATTTTTAGGGGCACAAACAAAACCCGAGGCACACTAACAGCTGGACTTTGGATACCACAACTGTATTAACTTTTCCCCATAGATTTTAATGGAGCAGCAATATTAAAAAAATAAAAATAAAAGCTATTGCTCGTGGGCTAACCTGGCCCTGTTTAACCAAGCCAAGTGAGCTCAACTCAAAGTGAGTTATATATATTTTACATTCCAGTGTTCTTTACATAGAAGAAAATGTTCTTTTTATTTTTAAATCCATTATTTTTATATTTTTCATACATATTGCACTGTTTGATTTTGAAGCTAATTAGAAATTCAACTGGGCCTTAAATGTATATATTGTACAGTAGTTTTTCCCTTGAATTTGTTCCTAATTATCGCTTTTAATTTATCGAGTGCACTAATATTTTTTAAACCAATGTCTTCATTACCTTTATTTTATGATTTTAAATAGCTTTTTTTTTTTTTTTTAACTATGCAGACATTAGACATCAACAACAATTAAACTACCAGGTAAGGGGGGGGGGGCTGAAAGAACCCAGTAAATTTAAAAGCATGTTCTAGAGCAGCTTTGAATGCAATTACATTTTCACAACTACTTTCTTGAGTATGCTGACATTTGAGGTCTGGGGGTCGATTTATGAAGCAGCAGATGCTGCTTCCGACCCATTCCGCTTCAGGCGGACGTTAACTCGTCCGCCACCTCTGAGGTGACGGACAGCAATCAGCCCGATCGGATACGATCGGGTTGATTGACACTGCTGGTGCAATGATAAATGCAGACAGCGTATGCTGTTGGCATTTATCGATGTGCGACAGACATGTATGTCCACACCTTAATAAATTGACACCCTGATGTCTCATTTTCTGAGATACCCACTGATTTACTGGTGGACAGTGACAAAAATCACAAGCATAAAAACAATAATATATTTTCCAAAATTCATAAACATCTATTTTGATAAAAAATAAATACAAAAAACATAGGTTTAAAAATCATCTTTTAGATTAAACAAAGGGGAAAAATAGCATTCTTTTATGAAGCTTATCATTTTTGTGTCATAGGGCTCCATTTATCAAAGGCCGGGCAGAGGAGGTTCACTATCTTGTTATCTGCCCAGCCTCCCGGCGAGCATGCAGCAATATGCTGCCCACAGTTAACTTTACACAATTTGCAGATTTTGCAATGCTGCCCCCTGATTGGGTGCCGCCAATCGTGGGCAAGAGGGGGCTGTCAATTGCAATATGCCATCTAAAGTGTCGTGGATAGGTTAAGTAGCAGTGGTACAGGCTTGCTCTGAGCGAGACTGAAACGCTGGGGCTCCGAAGCAACTATCACTACTTGTTAAATGGAGCCCATAGTTGGAAGTTTATCTATTTAGTACCTCTATACATTGTTAATTAGCAACAGTGGTCCATGGTAGATTTAAAAGAATATAACAGTTACAGTCTGATTAATATCTACTAGGAATCCATATTGTCTTCTTTATAGCAATCTTTATATCTTTATTCCTTAGACTGTATATTAAGGGGTTTATTGTGGGTGTCACTGCTAGATAAAGCACTGCAAATATTTGGTCAATGTCTTCTGAGTTTTCTGAAGGTGGGCTCATGTACATGCAGAGAAGGGTTCCATAGAACATGAAAAGGACACTAAAGGTGGGCTGTGCAGGTGGAGAAAGCTTTTTGTCTATTTCCTGCGGAATGCATTGTTAAAATGTTGGCTACTATTTTGGAATAGGACACTATGATGAGGAGAAAGGGACAAAGACCCATGATCAAGGTCTCTATGTATATCATTGTTTGCAATTTTTTTGTGCCCCCACAAGATATCTTAGTCAGGACTTTAATATCACAGAAAAGATAGTTAATATGTTTTGAGCCACAGAAAGATAAATAAGATGTAAATATTGTAACAAAAAGGGAATTGCCATAGCCACATATCCAGCTACCTGCAACAAGTAGGACACAGTTAAAGGGACATGCCACCCACATATTTTCTTTTATGATTTAGAAAGAGAATGCAATTTTAAACATCTTTCTAATTTACTTATATTATCTAATTTGTTTTATTCTCTTGATATTCTTTGATGAAAAGCATATCTAGATATGCTCACTAGCTGCTGATTGGTTGCTGCACATAGAAGCCCCGTGTGATTGGCTCACCATGTGCATTGCTTTTTATTCAACTAAGGATATTTAAAAAATGAAGCAAAATAAATAATGGAAGTAAATTGTAATGCTGTTTAAATTTCTATTCTCTATCTGAATCATGAAAGAAATATTTTGGGTTTAGTGGCCCTTTAACCTTCTTCATAACAAGCATGTAATGTAATAGTTTACATATAGCAACAAAACGATCATAGGCCATAGCAGTCAACAGTAGAATTTCTGTGATAACCAGAGCTGTAAAAAAGGACAACTGGACAAAACAACCAATGAACGAAATCCTCATATTTCCAGTAATAAAAATATCCATCAATTTTGGAATAGTGACTGAGATGTATGAGAGATCCACAAATGATAGATTACTTAGGAAGAAATACATAGGTGTCTGTAGCTGCCGGCCCATATTTATTACAACAATCATCAAAATATTCCACAAAAGACAAATTGAGTAAAACAAGGAGAATAAAATACACAGAAGAGATTTATCTTTAATAAATGTAAAAGCCATAATGTAGAAATCTGTACCATATGTATGGTTGTCCATCTGATTGAAGTGTTTATAACCATAGGATATCATGACCTAAACAGTGGGTTTTGTTATCCAAAAGTATTCTGTCCTGCAAAAAAAAAAAAAAAAGGAGTACAGTATTAGAGTTTGTTTATATGCAGGAATAAAGTTACAATACATAAAATATTATATTTATTATAAGTATTGTAGGTTTTGAGCACTAATGGTACCTGAACTGTGTGAGGACATGCAAGAAAGCTGCACAGATTTCACATTCAGGAGCAGGTCACAAGGTCAGTTCTGCTTTTCACTTTCTACCTTTTAATTTTCGTGGAACCTTGCCTGTTGTCTGTTTCTTTCACAAAAGGACCATTGAATACAGTAAAGTTGCATACTTCACAAATACATAGTAACATGACAATACAATAGCACTTACTTTGTAGTAGACTTTTGTTCTGGTAAGTTTCAAAGTTAATTTAATTTTCCCACAGTATCATGTGACAACCATCAGTCAATCACAAAAAAAGCATGTACATATAAGGAGGCCCATTTATCAAGCTCCGAATGGAGCTTGTGGGCCCGTGTTTCTGGAGACTCGCAAGCAGTTATGAAGCAGCGATCTAAAGACCGCTGCTCCATAACCCTGTTGGCCTGCTCTGAGCAGGAATTCAACCCAATCGAGTACATTTGGGTTGATTGACACCACCCTGCTGGCGGCCCATTGGCCACGAGTCTGCAGGGGGCGGTGTTGCACCAGCAGCTCACAAGAGCTGCTGGTGCAATGCTGAATATGGAGAGCGTATTGCTCTCTGCATTCAGCGATGTCAGGTCCGACAGACATTTGATAAATAGGCCTCGTATTGTGTACTCTTGCACATCCTCAGTAGGATCTGGTGCCTCAGAAAGAGTGCATATAAAAAGATTTTGCACATTTTGATAAAGTTTTTTTAAATTTGTGTGCACTATTATTATTTATTTGTATAGCGCTACCAAATTCCATAGCGCTGGGTACGATGATAGGGGTATACAATGAAAACATTTTGATAAAAATACAAAACATAAAACTAAACAAATCTGGTACAGGAGGAAGAGGGCCCTGCTCTGGAGAGCTCACAATCTACAGGTTTACAGTGCAGACACATTCAGGCCCATTTATCAAGCTCCGTACAGAGCTTGAAGGGCCGTGTTTCTGGCGAGTCTTCAGACTCGCCAGAAACACAACTTATGAAGCAGCGGACACAAAGACCGCTGCTCCATAACCCTGTCCGCCTGCTCTGAGCAGGCGGACAGGAATCGCCGGAAATCAAACAGATTGAATACGATCGGGTTGATTGACACCTCCCTGCTGGCGGCCGATTGGCCGCCAGTCAGCAGGGGCGGCGTTGCACCAGCAGCTCTTGTGAGCTGCTGGTGCAATGTTAAATGCGGAGAGCGTATTGCTCTCCGCATTTAGCGAGGTCTTGCGGACCTGATCCGCAGTGTCGGATCAGGTCCGCAAGCCCTTTGATAAATGGGCCTGATAAGGTTGGGGTAGCTTTGTATATCAGTTGTAGTTGCAGTAGTGAGTCAGGCAGTTCATGTATTAGTTTGGTTCGGATGAGGGATGGAGGAGATATGGTATACCTCTCTGAATAGGTGGATTTTAAGGAGCGTCTGAAGCTATACAAGATTGGAGACAGTCTGATGGAGCGGGTAGAGAGTTCCAGAGGACAGGAGCAGCATGTGCGAAGTCTTGGAGGCGGGAGTGGGACGTAGAGATAACAGGAGTGGAGAGACGTAGGTGAGAGGTTGATCCAAGAGGACAGGATGGGGAATATTTCACGATAAGAGAGGAAATATAGTTGGGAGTTAGACTGTTTAATGCTTTGTAAGTTAGGGTAATACTTTAAATAAACTGTATACTGGAGTGTATGGGGAGCCAGTGTAGAGACTGATGTAGATTGGCGACTTAGGTGGATGAGTCTAGCTGAAGCATTCATAATAGATTGGAGGGAGGAGAGGCGGTGTTTTGGAAGGCCATTTAGGAGTAGGTTGCAGTAATCAATGCGTGACAAAATGAGAGAATGAATAGGTATTTTTTGTCGTTTTTTTTTTGAGTAAGGAAGGGATGAATTCAGGAAATGTTGCGTAGGTGTGAACGGCAGGATTTGGTAAGCGCTTGTATATGTGGGTTGAATGTGAGCTTTGAGTCTAGTGTGACCCCAAGACAGTGAACCTGGGGTGAGGTGTTGAGAATAGAGTCTCCAACTGTCAGGTGTTGGATGTCTCGAAGAGGGGGGAATAAGAAGCAGCTCAGTTTTGGACAGATTGAGTTGGAGGTAGTTTGAAGACATCCAAGAGTAAATTGCAGAGAGGCAGTTGGAAATCTGGTTGAGTAAAGGAGAGATATCAGGAAAGATAGATTTGGGTATCGTCAGCATATAAGTGGTACTGGAATCCAAAGGAGGCTATAAGTTTTCCAAGGGAGGATGTATAGAGAGAGAAAACCAAGGGACCCAAGACAGAGCCTTGTGGTACTCCAACTGAGAGAGGCATAGGATCACAAGATATGTTGTTAAAGGAAACTGAAAACGAGCGGTTTGAGAGATATGAGGCAAACCAGGAGAGGGCTGTGTCTCGTATGCCAAATGAATTTAGCGTCCCTTTTTAAGGTAGCTGTAAAATGTTTCTTCTGTATTTTATTAAGGTAGCTGTAAAATGTATTAATTGTAAGCATTTTATTCAATGGTTTAAATAAACATTTCTCTGCAATTGATACTAAACATTTCTTGGACTTTAAATCAGTGTATTCTGTAAATGGTGAATAGAAATGGCTATTTGTTGTATCTTTTTGATAGTGTGCAAAAAATAAAAAATCTTATAATTGCAATAGAATCAAATAGATACTAATTTGTTGTTTGATTAAATATTGATAAAATATATTTAAAAATCTCGGTCCTGTTTATGATTCACCATATTTAAAATATATTGTGATTTATGTTTCTGCATCTATCTTGCACGTGGAAAAACCTATTGCAAAAGAAAATACTTTGCTGTCAAAGAAGACACAATGGGGGCGATTTATCAATTGTCTGACGGACATGATCCGCTGTAGATTACTCTGTCGGTATTTATGATTGCATAAGGCTCGTATGGAAACAGATGCATTTGGCATTTTATGTCAACTTTATTTGAATAGAATGTTCATTAACCTTTATACAAGAAATACGGATGCTTTTATCAAGCAGTGGAGACTGCTTTGGAGTAATTGCAGAGTAGGTTTGCTCATGCGAGACAGCAAGTTAAGATCTGTGATGTCTGAACCTTTCTGACACCTCAGAGGTGGTGGAGTTAAATCCCCCTGAACGCATTTGCCCTGGGTTATTGACAGGCCCTGCTTTTGCAGTATTGTTCTCACAAAACCAGGGATGGCAAACAAGTAGTAATAAATGCTAGTACGGGCGGACAGGTTCTTTATCTAGGAACATAATTTAATTTGTTAGGAACTATTTAGCAATAGTTAAGTATATAATCTATCATAAAGCATTTAATAACCATTATTACTTCCTAATGTTGTCTAAACCATTCAGAGGTTTTATATTTTTAAAAAATGCCAGACAGTCAGTGGATCCCAATATTTTTATAGACTTGGAGCAAGGATAAAATAGCAACATCTCTATTTTTGCAGTTGATACAAAGTTGTGTAAGGTCATTAGGGCAGGATGTACTTGCTTTACAAGGAGAGATACAAACATTTGAAGAATGGGCAAGGTTCTACATTTTGGAAGTAAAAATAAGCAGGCAATCTATTATTTAAATGGGACTAGACATAGCAAAACCAAGAAGAAAAGGGATTTGGGAGTAGTAATAGATAACAAGCATGGGTACACAATGCAGGGCAGCGGCTTCTAAGGCAAATAAGAAACAAGCATATATTAAAAGAGGCATTGAATCAAGAGAGGAAAGCATAATTCTGTCACTATAAATCCCTGGTAAGACCTCAGACCTGAGTATGGAGTGCAATTCTGGGGACCGATCTCAAAAAAAAGACATTGCAAACTTGGAAAAAGATCAGAGAAGGGCCTCAAAGCTAATAAGGGGAATGAAGAATTTAAACTATGAGGAGAGGTTAGCAAAACTGGGGGGTGTTTTCTCTAGAAAAGAGGCGCATGAGAGGTTACATGATTATTTTATATAAATATATTCAAAGCCCATATACAGAGATGGCAGCAGTTCTGTTTATTCCAAGAAAATTGTTTGTGACAAGAGGTCACCTGGAGGAAAGGAGATTTAATCACCTGCAACATAAATGTTTTTTCACTGTAAGAGCAATCAAATTGTGAAACGCATTACCTGAGGAGGTAGTAAATGCCAATACATTAGATACATTTAAAAATGGTTTAGATACATTTCTGGCTAGAAACAGAATTCAGGGACATTATTGCTTCTGTTAAATGGGTCACCTTTTAATGGGATTAATTTAAGCTCAACTGGATCTTTTTGTTAAGTATATTAAGATTTGTATAGGTTAAACTCAATGGACTTCTGTCTTTTTTCAACCTCATCTATTATGTTACTATGTTATATATGTAAATGTTTTTTAAAGTTTATACTACATGTTTGATTTAAGGATACAGACATAGTGACTATTTACTTTACAATTGTGGAAAATGAACTGTCAAAAACATTTTCAGCAACCAGAAAAGGTGTAGTAGTATAAACAAGGTAAAAGGAAGGCAGTGTCACTCTAGGTCCGCAGATGAACACTCGCAATCTGTGTCCAATCACAGTGAAAACTCACACCCAGACAGGAAGACACAAAAGTGTGGTGTAACTCTGAAGCGTGGTGCTGAGCAAGCCACGTCCACAAGGAAATGGCAGCACTTCATGAATCAATGTAAAGTTAAAACTAAAAATCTTTAACAATACATTTAAAACCGACACTCAATATTCAATACATAGACAGAGGAGGAGGAGGAGTCCTTACGTGTTTCGTGCCGTGCGGCACTAAGTCATAGGAACCTGTTGTAGTAGTGTAAAGACCAGGGAGAGTACTTGGGAAATTATCAAAAAGATTGTCAACATTAATTCTGACATTTCAATGGGAAGATGCCTATATTTACAGCCACCAATTAGCAGCTTCTGAGTCTACCTAGGTATACTTTTCAACAAAGGATACACAAAGAACAAAATAATTTAGAAATGAATTTGAAAGTTTTTTTTTTTTAATTACATGCTCAGGTTTCATGTTCCTTTAAGTCCACAGTTTTAAGAAAGATTAAGGAAAAATAAAATGGTGACCATAATGGCAAGAGGCAAACAAGTAGTAATTATGGTCAGCCAAAATTCCTCAGATAAAAAAAAGAAATTTCTTTCTTTTAAAGTTTGTGAACTCTATTGTGGATAATGTTTACCAGTGTTTTTCCCCTCATGCTTCTTTCCCTTACAACTAATCCCAAATTAAGGAGAAATTGCATCGTATTCAGGAATCAGCTGCAGGTAAAAAGGATGTTTATCCTTTTGCTTTGCTGTGTGGTAATGGTTAATGTGTGATTTAATATTTAAAACCATTTTTTCAGGGCAGTAGTAGCAGTATTTTTTAATAGATATGGTTGGAGAGGACCCGAACATTGTGAGTATTGGTAATGCAGTTGAAGAAATATAATTTATAATCACAGAATCACCAAGTAATTTCATGTATGGAAATAATTTTGTCTTTCCTTTTTTTCCTTTAAAGATTTTAAGCCATTAATATGTCAATCAAGATTAATGTTATGTCTTTGAAACATAAATTACTAAAGGTTTCCAAACATTTACAAATAAATGCATTGTAACTAATCCACTTCTGTCTTTCCAGTTCTCTAAGATATAATGGGGCCTATCTATCAAGCTCAGAATGGAGTTTGATGCCCCGTGTTTCTGGCGAGCCTGCAGACTCGCCAGAAACAGCAGTTATGAAGCAGCGGTCACAAAGACCGCTGCTCCATAACCCTGTCCGTCTGCTCTGAGCAGGTGGACAGACATCGCTGCAATTCAACCCGATCGAGTACGATCAGTTTGATTGACACCTCCCTGCTGGCGGCCCATTGGCCGCGAGTCTGCAGGGGGCGGCATTGCACCAGCAGCTCTTGTGAGCTGCTGGTGCAATGCTGAATATGGAGAGCGTATTGCTCTCCGTATTCAGCGAGGTCTGGCGGACCTGATCCGCACTGTCGGATCAGGTCCGCCAGACCTTGTTAAATAGAGGCCATAGGCTCAGCTTAAATGCACGCAACATTAATTTTAAAGGGACTTTAAAGTCAAAATTACTCATGATTCAGATAGAGCAAGCAATTTTAAACAACTCCAATTTACTTATGTTAGCAAATTTGCTTTGTTCTCTTGATACCTTTTATTGAAGAGTAAAACTAGGTAGGCTCATAAGAGCTCAGGAGTGTGCACGTGTCTTTAGTACTCTATAGCAGCAGTGCTTTGCATTGTATAACAAAGCTACAAATAATGTTGCAAACCACTCCTGCCATAGAGTACTAAGTACACAAGCACACTCCTACCTAGTTTTACTCTTGAATAAAAGATACCAAGAGAACAACGCAAATTTGATAACTGAGGCAAAATTGATTTTTTTTTTAAATATCATGATTCAGATAGAGTATGCAATTTAACATTTTTACTTTACTGTCCCTTTAAGTAATTCAAAATTAAAACACTGACGGCTAGATTTAGAGTTCTACGGCCAAAGGGGTGCGTTAGCTACGCATGCTTTTTTCTGGCCGCAACTTTAAAATAACTCTGGTATTGATAGTCCACAGAATGGCTGTGTTAGGCTCCAAAAAAGGAGCGTACAGCATATTTAACGCCACTGCAACTCTCGATACCAGAGTTGCTTACGGACGCGGCCAGCTTCAAAAACGTGCTCGTGCACGATTCCCCCATAGAAAACAATGGGGCAGTTTGAGCTGAAAAAAACCTAACACCTGCAAAAAAGCCGCGTTCAGCTCCTAATGCAGCCCCATTGTTTGCTATGGGGAAACACTTCCTACGTCTGCACCTAACACTCTAACATGTACCCCGAGTCTAAACACCGCTAACCTTACACTTATTAACCCCTATTCTGCCGCCCCCGCTATCGCTGACCCCTGCATATTATTATTAACCCCTAATCTGCCGCTCCGTAAACCGCTGCTCCTTACATTATCCCTATGTACCCCTAATCTGCTGCCCCTAACACCGCCGACCCCTATATTATATTTATTAACCCCTAATCTGCCCCCCACAACGCCACCTCCACCTGCCTACACTTATTAACCCCTAATCTGCCGACCGGACCGCACCGCTATTATAATAAAGTTATTAACCCCTAATCCGCCTCACTAACCCTATAATAAATAGTATTAACCCCTAATCTGCCCTCCCTAACATCGCCGACACCTAACTTCAAACATTAACCCCTAATCTGCCGACTAGAGCTCACCGCTATTCTAATAAATGTATTAACCCCTAAAGCTAAGTCTAACCCTAACACTAACACCCCCCTAAATTAAATATAATTTACATCTAACGAAATTAATTAACTCTTATTAAATAAATTATTCCTATTTAAAGCTAAATACTTACCTGTAAAATAAACCCTAATATAGCTACAATATAAATTATATTTATATTATAGCTATTTTAGGATTAATATTTATTTTACAGGCAACTTTGTATTTATTTTAACCAGGTACAATAGCTATTAAATAGTTAAGAACTATTTAATAGCTAAAATAGTTAAAATAATTACAAATTTACCTGTAAAATAAATCCTAACCTAAATTACAATTAAACCTAACACTACACTATCAATAAATTAATTAAATAAAATACCTATACTTATCTACAATTAAACCTAACACTACACTATCAATAAATAAATTAAATACAATTCCTACAAATAAATACAATGAAATAAACTAACTAAAGTACAAAAAATAAAAAAGAACTAAGTTACAAAAAATAAAAAAATATTTACAAACATTAGAAAAATATTACAACAATTTTAAACTAATTACACCTACTCTAAGCCCCCTAATAAAATAACAAAGACCCCCAAAATAAAAAAATTCCCTACCCTATTCTAAATTACTAAAGTTCAAAGCTCTTTTACCTTACCAGCCCTGAACAGGGCCCTTTGCGAGGCATGCCCCAAGAAGTTCAGCTCTTTTGCCTGTAAAAAAAAACATACAATACCCCCCCCCAACATTACAACCCACCACCCACATACCCCTAATCTAACCCAAACCCCCCTTAAATAAACCTAACACTAAGCCCCTGAAGATCTTCCTACCTTGAGTTGTCTTCACCCAGCCGAGCCAAATTCTTCATCCAAGCGGAGCAAGAAGAGGTCCTCCATCCGGTAGAAGTCTTCATCCAAGCGAGGCAAGAAGAGGTCCTCCATCCGGTAGAAGTCTTCATCCAAGCGGGGCAGAAGAGGTCTTCCATCCGACTGAAGTCTTCATCCAAGCGGCATCCATCCGGAGCGGAGCGGCAGCATCCTGAAGACCTCCAACGCGGAACATCCATCCTGGCCGACGACTGAACGACGAATGACGGTTCCTTTAAATGACGTCATCCAAGATGGCGTCCCTCAAATTCCGATTGGCTGATAGGATTCTATCAGCCAATCGGAATTAAGGTAGGAATATTCTGATTGGCTGATGGAGTCAGCCAATTAGAATCAAGTTCAATCCGATTGGCTGATCCGATCAGCCAATCAGATTGAGCTCGCATTCTATTGGCTGATCGGAATGGATGTTCCGCGTTGGAGGTCTTCAGGATGCTGCCGCTCCGCTCTGGATGGATGCCGCTTGGATGAAGACTTCAATCGGATGGAAGACCTCTTCTGCCCCTCTTGGATGAAGACTTCTACCGGATGGAGGACCTCTTCTTGCCCCGCTTGGATGAAGACTTCTACCGGATGGAGGACCTCTTCTTGCTCCGCTTGGATGAAGAATTTGGCTCGGCTGGGTGAAGACGACTCAAGGTAGGAAGATCTTCAGGGGCTTAGTGTTAGGTTTATTTAAGGGGGGTTTGGGTTAGATTAGGGGTATGTGGGTGGTGGGTTGTAATGTTGGGGGGGGTATTGTATGTTTTTTTTTACAGGCAAAAGAGCTGAACTTCTTGGGGCATGCCCCGCAAAGGGCCCTGTTCAGGGCTGGTAAGGTAAAAGAGCTTTGAACTTTAGTAATTTAGAATAGGGTAGGGCATTTATTTATTTTGGGGGTCTTTGTTATTTTATTAGGGGGTTTAGAGTAGGTGTAATTAGTTTAAAATTGTTGTAATATTTTTCTAATGTTTGTAAATATTTTTTTATTTTTTGTAACTTAGTTCTTTTTTATTTTTTGTACTTTAGTTAGTTTATTTCATTGTATTTATTTGTAGAAATTGTATTTAATTTATTTATTGATAGTGTAGTGTTAGGTTTAATTGTAGATAATTATAGGTATTTTATTTAATTAATTTATTGATAGTGTAGTGTTAGGTTTAATTGTAACTTAGGTTAGGATTTATTTTACAGGTAAATTTGTAATTATTTTAACTATTTTAGCTATTAAATAGTTCTTAACTATTTAATAGCTATTGTACCTGGTTAAAATAAATACAAAGTTACCTGTAAAATAATTATAAATCCTAAAATAGCTATAATATAAATATAATTTATATTGTAGCTATATTAGGATTTATTTTACAGGTAAGTATTTAGTTTTAAATAGGAATAATTTATTTAAGAAGAGTTAATTAATTTTGTTAGATTAAAATTATATTTAATTTAGGGGAGTGTTAGGGTTAGACTTAGCTTTAGGGGTTAATACATTTATTAGAATAGCGGTGAGCTCCAGTCGGCAGATTAGGGGTTAATAATTGAAGTTAGGTGTTGGCGATGTTAGGGAGGGAAGATTAGGGGTTAATACTATTTATTATAGGGTTATTGAGGCGGGAGTGAGGCGGATTAGGGGTTAATAACTTTATTTTAGTAACGGTGCGGTCCGCTCGGCAGATTAGGGGTTAATAAGTGTAGGCAGGTGGAGGCGACGTTGAGGTGGGCAGATTAGGGGTTAATAAATATAATATAGGGGTCGGCGGTGTTAGGGGCAGCAGATTAGGGGTACATAAGTATAACGTAGGTGGCGGTCGGCAGATTAGGGGTTAAAAAAATTTAATCGAGTGGTGGCGATGTGGGGGGACCTCGGTTTAGGGGTACATAGGTAGTTTATGGGTTTTAGTGTACTTTAGAGCACAGTAGTTAAGAGCTTTATAAACCGGCGTTAGCCCAGAAAGCTCTTAACTACTGACTTTTTTTCTGCGGCTGGAGTTTTGTCGTTGGATTTCTAGCGCTCACTTCAGACACGACTCTAAATACCGGAGTTAGAAAGGTCCCATTGAAAAGATAGGATACGCAATTGACGTAAGGGGATCTGCGGTATGGAAAAGTCGCGGCTGGAAAGTGAGCGTTAGACCCTTTCCTGACTGACTCCAAATACCGGCGGTAGCCTAAAACCAGCGTTAGGAGCCTCTAACGCTGGTTTTCACGGCTACCGCCAAACTCTAAATCTAGGCCTGAGATAACATTACTATGCTATAATTGCTAAGTGATAATTATGTGTAAGCATGAAATAAAACATTTTTATTAACGTTACTTTTATTGTAAAAAAATAATTCATTAAATGCAATGGGGTCTTTAAAAATATTTGTGTAAAAAATGTTTTTCTAAATATAACTTGTTCCTTGTTCTTTTCTTTAGACATGAACAATATATACAGGATGAGTGCATATTTCCACATGACTCTGAAAAGCACTGATTTGTGACATCTATAAGGTCCTAGTTGCTGTCGTAGTTACAGTCACTTGGCATTTCTGCTTTATCAAAATGCCATGTGACTGCAACAGTGACCATGACCAACAAATGTCAGTGTTGCTGTGGATGTCCAAGTCACTTACAATTTCTGGTTTATTCAAAAGCCTTGTGACCATGACTGCGACCTCGACTAATAATGGTTAGTGCTGCTGTGCCTGTCAGTCATTTGGCATTTTTGCTTTATCAAAATGCCATGTGACCACAACTGTTACCGCGACCAACAAAGGTAACTGTCAATGTGGATGTCAGAGTCACCTAGCATTTCTGATTTATCCAAAAGTCTTGGGACCCAGACCGTGACTGCGACCAACAAAGGTCAGTGTCGCTGTGGCTGTCAGGGAAACTTGATTTTTCTGCTTCATCAAAATGCCTTGTGACTGCAATAGTGACCACGACCAACAAAGGTCACTTTGACTGTCAAAGTCACTTAGTAGCTCTGGGTATCCAAACTGCCTTGTGACCATAACCATGAAAAACTTTGACACACTGGTTTAGGTGTAAAAGCCTTGGCCTGTTTATTCACAGACAATTTGCAGGAATAAAGTTTTAACATAAACAAAAGAACAAAATACGTCCTTACACAATGGCGCATACTAAACAAAGTAAAGTATCTCTGACTAAAGTTGTGTGGCTTTTCCCACACAACTGCAAAATGACAAGACAGATAGGGTTGCCACATTTTCCTCAAACAAAATACAGTCTATAGGTGAGGGCGGAGACAAAGAAGAGGAAGATTCACTCAATAATTCATATAATACACCCACACAGTTTGTATATAACACATACAAATAACACACACAGCTTGTGTATAACACTTTTATATATAACACACACACAGCTTGTGTATAACACTAGAAAAAAAATATTTCACCCCTGTTCCCTAGGAAGAGAAGGAACAGGCAGCTCACTGGCATTATTGGTGGCCACAGGACAGTGAAACACACCAACAAATAAATAAAGCAAAAACAATTTAGTACAGTAACATTTAATTTTCATGTAAAATCTCATCTTAAAATATATTTCAACGTCCCTTTAAAATCAATATTTAAATTGTGTCACAAAAATAATATAATTGGGCAAACTTACAGATTCCCATCACACTACTTATTTTCTAGACCAAATTATATTTTGCTTCAGTATGTCACAGTACATGTTGGCATTCATGGTTCCCTCAATGAACTGTAGCTCCCCAGTGCTGACAGCACTCATGCAGGCCCAGACCATGACACTCCCACCACCATGCTTGAATGCAGGCAAGACACACTTGTCTTTGTACTTCTCACCTGGTTGCCGCCACACATGCTTGACACCATCTGAACCAAATAAGTTTATCTTGGGCTCATCGGACCACAGGACATGGTTCCTGTAATCCATGTCCTTAGTCTGCGTGTCTTCAGCAAACGGTTTCAAGGCTTTCTAGTGCATCATCTTTAGAAGAGGCTTCCTTCTGGGACGACAGCAATGCAGACCGATTTTGATGCAGTGTGCAGCGTATGGTCTGAGCACTGAAAGGCTGACCCCCCACCCCTTCAACCTCTGCAGCAATGCTGGCAGCACTCATACGACTATTTCCCAAAGACAACCTCTGGATATGACATTGAGCACGTGCACTCAACTTCTTTGGTCGACCATGGTGAGGCCTGTTCTGAGTGGAACCTGTCCTGTGAAACTGCTGTATGGTCTTACCCACTGTGCTGCAACTCAGTTTCAGGGTCTTGACAATCTTCTTATAGCCTAGGCCATCTTTATGTAGAGCAACCATTTTTTTTCAGATCCTCAGAGAGTTCTTTGCCATGAGGTAACATGTTGAACTTCCAGTGAGCAGTATGAGAGAGTATGAGAGCGATAACATCAAATTTAACACAACTGCTACCTATTCACACATGAGATCTTGTAACACTAACGAGTCACATGACACCGGGCAAGGAAAATGGCTAATTGGGCCCAATTTGGACATTTCCATGTACTCACTTTTGCTGCCAATGGTTTTGACATTAATGGCTGTTTTTTTAGTTATTTTGAGGGGGCAGCAAATTTACACTTTTATACAGGCTGTACACTCACTACTTTACATTGTAGCAAAGTGTCATTTCTTCAGTGTTGTCAGGGCCGGCGTTTTGTATTAGGCAGCTTAGGCACCCGCCTTAGGGCGCATCAGCAGGGGGGCGCTAAGAGCGGTGCCGACTGCCTACTATGATTTAAAAAAAATATATATATTTTTTCATTTTGAATATAGCTTTTTGCGTGGTGGTCCTGCGCCTGCCGCAACTAAACTTATTTTCAGTGTGTGGAGTCACAGTGTGTGACGTGTGTCTGTATCACAGGCTCTCAGAGTCATAGTGGAGAGGAGCGGAGGACAGTGGACTGGAAGCGACAAGGCGGAGCTCACTTGCCTTGCGCAGCTGCTGCGCTGCCTGCCTTCCTGCCGCTGCCAGTGGCTGACTGTCTGTCTACCTAGTAGTGACATCACTCAGCCTGAGAGGGAGAGCGGGAGAAATTGTTCAGCAGCAGCACCGCCACCAACCATCCATCTGAGGCTGAGCCCTCAGCCACGTGAGTGAGGTGGTGACTGAGTGAGCCTGCCCGCAGCCCACCACAGTCTCGCAGACGACGAGTGAAGAAGACGAGTGAGGACTGGAGCAGGTAGGAAAGGTGCGTAGCCCTGTGGTGGCCTGGGCTGGTGGGCGTCTCTGAGGAGGGATCCGGAGGCATTTAGGAAAGGGGGGGAGCTCTGAGGAGGGGTCCAGCTGGAGGCTGGAGTGGGCATTTCTACTAGTAGTAGCAATGAATGGTGGGGTGGGGCCCAGTTCCTTATAAATATATTTTATATATGGAATGTCATGCCATCTTGACGGCTGACCTGAAGGCTGAAGCAAGCAGCCAGATCCCAGCACGGACCGGACCGGTCACCTGATACATCCTCAAAATATAATTGCATTTGTGTGAGTGAGTGTCACACAGACACAGGAGACACAGATCCTTGTATAGGTGCTGGCTGCTCTTCAGGAATCAGGTGGCCATATTACATGGAGTGCCTGTGAGTGTGTGTGACATAGAAAATAAACCACCACTGGTAATAAAAGGACTAGCCCTGTGAAAAGGAAGTCGTTATATTATTGTCAGGCTAGGCTATTTGATACTGATAAGAGGCAGATAGGTCTTAGGAGCCCCAAAGGTTAGTGCTGAACAAGTAGACACTTCTCTTATCTTTGAGTGTGGGAAGAGGGGGGTCTAAAAGAATTACTTTCGCTGAGCCCTATGTACTCTAGGCAGCTTTTAAATGTTTACATGGTATTGTCCAAATGCATTACATATTTGGGGTTATTTAGGGGCATGTACAATGCATTGTGGGTTTTGTGGCTTCCCTTACATCTGAAAATCTAGTCATATTGGTTACATGCATGCAACGCTGGCCTGGCTCTCTCTGCTATCTTACTACATACTCTTTATGTAGTCATTTAAATATTTGCAGTGCAGCAGCACTTTTTTGTGTTAGAGTGTGTCTGTATATGTGTATTAGTGTCTGTGACTGTGTGTTAGTGTGTGTCTGTATATGTGTATTAGCGTCTGTGACTGTGTGTTAGTGTGTGTGTGTCCGTATATGTATATTAGTGTCTGTGACTGTGTTTAAGTGTGTGTGTGTATATATGTGTATTAGTGTCTGTGACTGTGTGTTAGTGTATGTCTGTATATGTGTATTAGTGTCTGTGTCTGTATATATGTATTAGTGGTGTCTGTGACTGTGTAATTGTGTGTGTGTCTGTATATGTATATTAGTGTCTGTGAATGTATGTATGTAAGTGTGTGTGTCTGTATATGTATATTAGTTTCTGTGACTGTGTTTAAGTGTGTGTGTGTGTGTATATGTGTATTAGTGTCTGTGACTGTGTGTTAGTGTGTGTCTGTACATGTGTATTAGTGTATGTGACTGTGTGTGTATGTGTGTGTATTGTCTGTGACTGTGTGTGTGTGTGTGTGTATTGTCTGTGACTATGTGTGTATTATCTGTGACTGTGTTAGTGTGTGTGTGTGTTAGTGTCTGTGTTAGTGTGTGTATATGTGTATTAGTGTCTGTGACTGTGTTAGTGTGTGTGTCTGTATATATGTATTAGTGGTGTCTGACAGTGTAAGTGTGTGTGTGTCTGTATATGTGTATTAGTGTCTGTGACTGTGTGTTAGTGTGTGTCTGTACATGTGTATTAGTGTATGTGACTGTGTGTTAGTGTGTGTATGTGTGTGTATTGTCTGTGACTGTATGTTAGTGTATGTGTGTGTGTATTGTCTGTGACTGTGTTAGTGTCTGTGACTGTGTTAGTGTGTGTGTATATGTATATGTGTATTAGTGTCTGTGACTGTGTGTTACTACTACTACTACTACTACTGTTTGATTTGAATATAGCCACCAATCAGCAAGCGCTACCCAGGATCTGAACCAAAAATGGGCTGGCTCCTAAGCTTACATTCCTGCTTTTCAAATACAGATACCAAGAGAACAAATAAAACTGATAAAAGGAGTTCATTAGAAAGCTGATTAAAATGCCATGCTCTATCTGAATCATGATATAAAAATTTGGGCTACATATCCCTTTAACTAGCAATGGGATGGTATGTAATCGGGGGGGGGGGGGCGGAAAAATGTATCCTCGCCTTTGTGGCCAAAAATCCTAGCACCGGCCTTGAGTGTTGTCACATAAAAAGATATAATAAAATATTTACAAAAATGTGAGGGGTGTACTCACTTTTGTGGGATACTGTATATTATACGTGTTGCTATAGATGTTGTAATGTAGCATGGAATATATATTTACCATTCCATGCTACAATTCAACATCGGTAGCAACACATAGAAATATAATATATAAGCAGGGTACAGAGTTACGTTTCTTGTGTCACAATTTCTCTAGTAATGCCGGTAGGATGTGGTGGGTGTTACAGGCATCTATCTTAGTAATGGCCTAGTATACTCCGTGACGTCCTGCAGACCTCACTACAAGTACTTGAGCAAAAATGGCTATTACCTGTCAGGCCGCAATGCATGCCTCCAATACCGATGTATAGCTCCAGCACCCGAAGCAAAGCCATCCTGGAATTCAGTAGTGGTGAGAGCGCCTTACCGCCAGTGCAACCTCACCTCTCCTGGTCCACACACAACTTACATTGCAGTCGCAGACATTCAGTTACGTGCATGGTTCTAGTTGTCATTACAGCCGCATTGGTACCTTTTAAATACTTTTTTTAAAAGCTAGTATGGGACCAAGCAGCTAACAAATAGTAAAGCGTCACCCATGCCCACATGCTCTTGTATGCGTTCTACCCTCCTCTGGTGGCTAGAATTGAAAAAAGATGGCTTTTGCATTGCCAGTATTTTACTAAAAATACCGGCTGGGTGGTAATGGTAACCCTAAAAACAGATTGCAAACCTCACAGGCCTAGAAGCTCTAGACAACACACAACTCCATATCCTCTGTCTTTCTCATACAGGTTCTAACTAGCGCCCTCCGCACACACTATTTTACAGTAGTTAATTGACCTTAGTTAGCTGCAGGTGAGAAAACAATAGCTTGTATGGAAAACCTGAACTGGATTCCTCACCTGCTATTCTCTGCCATATACAAACTGCGGAGTGGATTACCGGCTGTAAATATACAATTACATAATAAATTTAGGGCTAGATTACAAGTGGAGCAGTATTTAGCGTTTTCGATATAGCGAAAACTCCGCTAGTATATATTATAATTGTTTTGCTTGTTGGATTGCACTGGTATTACAAGTTCAAACTGTTTTTTCTCTAGCGGTAACCCAAATTGCGCAAAAAGTCAAAATTGGAATATCGTGATCATGTTTTTGCATTCCCCTTTATAAATCAATGGAGAAGAAAAAGTGGGGAAAATCACCCCATTATCGTGCATACCCGTTTACATAAGACTTTGTGGCTATATTGTGCGTGCTGTACCTCATCTTATGTGTATATATATATATATATATATATATATATATATATATACTGTATATATATATATATATATGATTATCTATTTAAAAATTCATAGAACATATTCTGCTTTGTACAGAACATTGGAATGTCAAATATTTATAGTAAATGCATAGTTAAATCCTTTATTAAATACGAATATTGCATAAATATGCTTTTACATGTTTTCATCTACTTAAAGGCAAAATGCTCTAATGCACATATATATATATATATATATATATACAGGTAGCCCTCAGTTTACGCTGGGGTTAGGTTCCAGAAGGAATGGTTGTAAATCGAACCCATTGTAAATTGAAACCCAGTTTATAATGTAAGTCAATGGGAAGTGAGGGAGTTAGGTTCCAGGCCCCTCTAAAAATTGTCATAAGTAACACCTACATTATTTTTCAAGCTTTGAAATGAAGACTTTAAATGCTAAACAGCATTATAAACCTAATTAAATAATCACACAACAGACTGCATCATCAAACTAAGTTTAATGAACAAAAACATTTTTTTACTAGCATTTTTCTGCAAACAGTTCTCTGCATTGTTAGCATGTTAGATAATATTGGGTCTGCACCTATTCTATGCATTTCAATCTGGACTGATTAAGCAGTTAGGCACCCTCACCTCAAGCAGCTGGACAGGAAGATAATAGGGACGTGGCTGCTAGATCTTGTTGCTTTGAAAGGTGCTCGATAGCTAAGGTCTGTTCTTTGTACACAGATTAATTTCAGTCTGCTAAGCTTGCATAAATTTGCTGCAACACAAGTGGACAGCTCCACCTACTGGCTATTTTAATAAGTGCACTGCTTTTCATGCTTTTCAATAGCAGTCACATGACTGGAAAAAAAGGTTGTTATTCTGAAACGGTGAAAATTGAACCGGCTTAAACCGAGGGCCACCTGTATATATATATATATGTCTGTATGTGTGTACCTATATATTTATGTGTATATAGGTGTATATATGTCTGTAAATACATATATACACATATATATATATATATATATATATACATTAATATATATGAACACATAAATATATATATATATAGTGAAGATTGGAGTAGCCGTGTTAGTCCAGTAGATAAGATGCTCAAAAAACAATGTATTGCAGTAAGCAGTGATACCTTTTTTACATATATATATATATATATATATATATATATATATATATATATATATATATATATATATATATATATATATATGTTTCCATGTAAGGTTAGCACTCTAACATGACTTCTTAGAGCCTGAGTCATAGATGAGTATAGGCATACAAAAAGACTCTACTCTTCTTTTCAAAGGTTTTTCAACATTTATTGGTTCCAACGTTTCGGCCCCAACCTGGGCCTTTATCAAGGTAACATACAATGCAAACTAACACAATACATATGCCCTGTTTAACCACTTCCCCATTCACTCACTCAGGTGATGCTCTATGAACCTGTGGTTCTCTGATTCTCTTAAAGGGACATTAAACCCAAAAATTATCTTTCATGATTCAGATAGAGAATACAATTTTAAACAACATTCCAATTTACTTCTATTATCTAATTTGCTTCATTCTTTAGATATCCTTTGTTGAAGTAATAGCAATGCACATGGGTGAGCCAATCACACAAGGCATCTATGTCCAGCCACCAATCAGAAGCTACTGAGCCTATCTAGATATGCTTTTCAGACAATAATATCAAGAAAATAAAGCAAATTAGATAAAATAATTAAATTAGAAAGTTGTTTAAAATTGCACGCTGTTTCTAAATCATGAAAGAAAAAAATTAGGTTTCATGTCCCTTTAAGGTATAATCTGAATTCTCCTACTAAGCAGCACACTGGAATTTTCCAATACTCTACCTTAAAAATAAAATATTTGTGCATTAATATACTACAGTCACATAAGCAACAGTAGAAAGAATTATTAGGTTTACAGGGTAATAAACATATTTACAGGGGACTACTATTTATTCATAAATAATTTACAAACTAATTACTATATCCCCTTTCTAAGTGGTACAAGAATCCACTATTCATATTCAATCAAATCATCAGATAAAATTCAACTTATAAAGTTTTAGGTCACCTGCTCTATATAATGCACTTACTTTTAAACTAAGTACCCAATATATACAACCATATTTAGACCTACGAGGTAGAGAGCTAAGTTAATTGAACATTTTTCATAAACCACTTCAGAACAATAAGAAGTGGAGCTAATAATGTTGCTTAGTATTCAGTGTTAGGTTTACACGTATATAATTGTGAAGTTGAATAACTGTCTGTATTATAGAATAATATATCATTACTATGGTTTTACCTCCTCAATACTATATAATTAGAGAATTGTATTAAAATACAGCAGATAAACTGTCAATTTTAGAGAAAGTTAAAGGAACATTCTGGAAGCTTTATCTCACTTTACTTAGCAGTTGTGCAAACACTGGATTTGATCACAATTTTGCACTTGTTTTTGGAAGGTAACGATTTATAAACTTTAGTCAGTATTGTCAGTGTGCCCCCCCCCCCCGTAATCACAATCCTAAAATGCGTATAATTGTTAATACCACTGAAGCTCAAAATTGTTAACTCCTGTTAACACAAAATTGTTATCTGCATTGTTAATCCAAAACCTAAGGGCCAGATTACAAGTGGCGCACTGTTTAACACTCCCACTTGCGCTAGAAGTTAACTTTTTCCAAAGTCAGGTAGCGGGCGTATTACAAGTTGAGAGTAAAGAGTTGGACTTCAGATGTCGCAATAGTGTTAACATATTCTCCCGGTAGACTTCAATGAAGTGAGCAAACTAAAATAAAAAATAACTATACTTTAGTGTGCTAAATCCGAGGCGAATTATGAATATTTTACATGCCAATGTTTTTCACATAGAAGAATATGTTCTATTTATTGTTAAATAGGTATATATATATATATATATATATATATATATATATATATATATATATATATATATATATATATATGATATTTTTAAATAAAATATATCTATACCTATAAATATTTATGATTATATACATGTATAGCTATATACAGATACATATAGGAAAATCTATTTAAAAATACTTATAATTTATTCCCTTATGTGAAGAACATTGGAATGTCAAATATTTACAATAAATACACAGTTAAACACATTATAAAATATTAATATTGAATATAAATGATTTATCTTGTTTTCAGGTATTTGACTGCAAAGGGCTCCAATGTACATCCATATATATTTGTTTAAATCTTTAAACTACTGACAATATTTCTCCCAAATTCCAAATAAGAATATTTTCATGAAGAACATTTATTTGCAGAAAATGACAACTGGCAGACTGCTTCTCTTTCTGTTTAAATTTGTATTATGACCCTGGCGAAAGTGTCCCTAAGGGTGATGGGGTAATTAGACGTGGACTCAATGTGCTTAGAAGTATATGGCTGCACCTCACTGACGAGGCCCATAGAAGGCCAAAATGATCGTCTAGCGTGGCCGTTTCCCTTGTTCAGAGATGAATTGCCTGGTGATTTGGGGCTGGACTGACCTTGTTAGGCTGGATCAGACTGATATACTTCAGTAAAGTTTTCCTCTGTAACCAGGCCATAGAACAAGCCACTGAGCTGTTGTTCGTTCCTGGCAGACAACTTCTATTTCTGTTTGAATGATCTGAAATATGTTCGACCTTACTGCTTATTCTACATCTGTTTAAATATATCTTGCTTATGCTCTACAAATATTCGTCATTGGAAACATCTTGGTATAAACCATAATTTTCACAGTCCATACAACAGCTAAATAAATCATAAACATACATTAAGCTATAATTGTTACAATAACCTTTTTGTTTGTCTATTTTACTATGTAAAATTGTTTTACTAATAGAGGTATAAAACCCTTTATCCACACTGCTTGGGATCGGAAAAGGTTTGGATTTTGGAATATTTGTATCTTTAAAATGTGCGCTTACCGCAATAGGGGACTGCTGTATTTTAACACACTATCAAAAGTAAATTGCCTGAGATATTGCACATCGAATTTGCATATCCTACCCAGAATCCTCTGGTGCATTGGTAACAATGTATACAGTGTATTTCTGAAGGAAGGCAAGAGTGGATACTTGCCTAGGTGTGAAAATTGCCTGTGCAATAATTCTATTGTTCTTAGTTTTATGAAATGGAGGATTTTAATCTCATGCTTTTATCTCCACCATAATTTAAATGAATTTTGCTATATAGGATAAATATTATGAAATAAGATGCACATTTTTCCCTATGTGAAGAACATTTGAATGTAAAATATTTACAGTGCATTAAAACACGTTATTAAATATCATAATGGAAAAAAATATTTTTGTTTTCAGGTATTTTCGTGGAAAGGTCTGCAAGTGTTATATGTGTGTGTGAGTATATATATATGTATATATGTAGTTATATATGTGTATGTATATAATAGAACTTCGCAAACACCTTGTCATATACCATATACCTTTTGAACTCATAACTTTTTTAAAAAAATATTTATATGAATATTTTTTTATCAGATAGAGTTTATATGAATGTAAGTGCCTTTTTACATGTATTTATGCTGTGTTTCGTCACTACCGTTTACGCTAGGTTTTAAGTAGGGATGTGCGAATGTGATTAAACTCTAATGGTAGAATTACTTTTTTGTCAAATTCAATTCGGAAAATTGAATGTTAATAAGAATGAATATTCTTTAAGATTCTAAAATCTAATGTTATTTCCGGTTTCTGAATATAACTTTCGATTTTGAATTTTGGTTTCTATTTCGAATGTTGGTTTCGATTTTGAAATATTACATTTATAAAAGATAACTGTAAATTACAAATACTATTTCAAATTCAAATATTACATTTATAAGAGATAGCTGTAGATTACTAATACTATAAAATTGCATAAAATAAATTCCAAATTGCTTGTTAGTAATATTTTCAATTGTGATGTAGAATGCATAGCTAAACATTCTATTATTCGATTGAAATTTGATTTGAATGAACTAACAAATTTATTGAAATTTGCTTTAAATTTCAAATGTTTCAAAACATTTACCCATCCCTAGTCTTCAGTCACGCTAATCCCATAAAATGTTAGTGTAAAATGTTATTGCGCTCTCGTGTTCACATTTACTTTCAACTTGTAATATAAGTAAAATTTTACGAGGGTGTGATATTGCTATATCGCGCACTAATGTTAGCGAGTCACTTGTAATATAGATCAATACCTTATGTCTTTTTGGCAATATTTAAATGTCTTTATACAGTTTATAAATGTAAGCTAAAGGTATTTTTATATCATTTGTAATACTTTTCTAGACATAGCAACCTCAGAAAGATAGTACAGTACTGAAAAACAAAACAAAGAGACAGGCAGAAAAGATTATGGGGTCCATTTATTATTGTGTGCAAAAGACATGATCCGCTATAGCGAACCATGTCCGCCGCAAATCGATAAATTACAACAGCATACGCTGTCGGCATTTATCATTGCACCAGCAGTTCTGGTGAACTTCTGGTGCAATACCGCCCCCTGCAGATTTGCGGCCAATCATTTTCGGCGGTGTCTGTCTGTCGCCTCAGAGCAGGCGGACAGGTTATGGAGCAGCAGTCTTTAGACCGCTGCTTCATAACTTGTGTTTCTGGCGAGCCTGAAGGCTCGCCAGAAACACGGGACATCAAACTCCATACGGAGCTTGATAAATAGACCCCCAGAACTTACATGCACGGAAAAATAGTAGTTTTTTAGAATTTTATTTAAAAAAAAAAATTAGTAAAAGGTTTGGAATTTAGAATAAGTTTGGATTTTGCAATACCTGATTTGGGGATTTGTACCTGCACTAATCATTGCATATTTCTAAAGATTTTATAACATTAAAAAAACTTTGTTCGCCTTTCCAATCTGGTAATTTAGTCAGGAGAGAGAAAAAAACAAATTGAAAAGAGGAAAAAAAAAAATCTAATCTTTGTGCTAAGGAATAGATTGATATACATACCTTTTGTTAAAATAGACCACCATTAACACCATCTGCAGTAATTTGCTCACATATTATATTGCAAGAATTACTGTGTGTGATATTTATAAGATAGGATCACCATAAAAATAATGATCAATAAACACTCGCATGATTATCACCTATTGTCTTGAGGATTGTGTGCATAATTATGATGTTCCAATTATCTATTGTCATTATGGCTTAAAAGAATTAAAATAAGCTTAAAGAAACGTTACTCCTAGTTACTTGCTGGAAGAGTTGTAAAGGGACATTAAACTCACATTTATTTTCATCTTAAAGGGCTAGATTATGGTTTATTGCGGCTCTTTGCACGCGTCAGAAGTAGCGCAGAAGTAAACACATTCGCTCTAGCGCAATTTAATTTAATGTGCGCTGGGATAGAGGGAATTCAGAGCTTTAGTTAATTATTACACTTGAAAAGTTGCACAAAACTCGTCAAAAATACATTTAAATGTACAGTTACATTCAATAAAAATTGCAATACAAAGTTATAGTCGCTCAAAGATATGAGGTATCAGGTGTTTAACATAGAGATAAATACATATACATGTTTAAATATGTATAACAAAAAATCTGCGCTCACTGGATTTATATGTGAAGGCAATTCTTATCTGTTTTGGGCATGCACCCCTTCATCAGACCAACAAGTGAAGCAAACAAACATTTCATATATAAAGGCAATAGACCCCACCCCCTGTGTGGAAAAAATGCCAAAAGGGTTAGCATGGTAATCCCAAATGTGTTTGATAAACAAATACAAAGTTAGCAACATAGTGTCAAACAAAATATCACTATTACAAATAATGAAAATATAGTGTACCTTAAAGGGACACTGAACCCATATATTTTCTTTCGTGATTCAGATAGAGCATGCAATTTTAAGCAACTTTCTAATTTACTTCTATTATCAAATTTTCTTCATTCTCTTGGTATCTTTATTTGAAATGCAAGAATGTAAGTTTAGATGCCGGCCCATTTTCGGTGAACAATCTGGGTTGTTCTTGCTGATTGGTGGATAAATTCATCCACCAATAAAAAAATGCTGTCCAGAGGCTGAACCAAAAAAAAGCCTAGATGCCTTCTTTTTCAAATAAAGATAGCAAGAGGATGAAGAAAAATTTATAAAAGGAGTAAATTAGAAAGTTCCTAAAATTGCATGCTCTATCTGAATCACGAAAGAATTTTTTTGGGTTCAGTGTCCCTTTAATACACTCCTCCATATGTAATAAAAGTGAATTGTAGATCAGAGACTATATACACCATAAACATTTCCAATTTATTCATTGTATTATATTACACATTATTGGCCATATCAAAACAGAGCATACGGCATCTTAAAAACATGCTAATTTATTAAACACCATAAGCATGTTGGCCGGTTTCAGTCGTTTGATTTATACAGTGATCTGTGTCCTCTTAAGAAGATTAGATGCGATCTCAAGGGGCTGTCAATGTTAAAAATAATCTGACATCATTACTCGGTCACACATGAAACAAAAGACAATCTAACCTGGATTCATTGTAGCCAGCAAATGTGTTAGTAACAAGTATAATTGCAACTATTACCTTAGTGTGTATGTAATCCAGGTTGCAAACATGGATGCATAAGCGTATGCGAGTGTGTGTGGGTGTATACTAAGATCTATCACTAACGTCATCAATAAAGTGGCCACCTCATACCTTTCAAGCTAAGTGACCGCCCATCTTGTACGTAACTTGCTTTACGATATATATTTCAATTCTATGACAAGCAGTTAGCTATCCATACAGGATTATTTCAATTAGTAGTGATTTACAGCCAATATTGTAAGTGTATTTATTGGTCAATACCCAGTGTGAAGGGACTCAAGTATTATATTCCCAGTATTATTATTAATTGCAGACTATACTGAACCATAATATTTATATCAAAGACTCTGAAAGACAACTCTAACAGGCCATATGATACTGGATAAATGTGAATAGAACAGATTATCAAGTCACTGTGTCTTGAAGTTTTCAATCTACTCAGTACTGTACTGTACTAATGTCAATCATACCATGCCAAGTAATCTTTTATGAACATAAATAAAAATAAACATAAAAATAAACATAAAAACAAAGATGTCATCATCAGGTTTACATATTGGTCACAAATGTTAAAGTATATGTAAGGGCCAAAACTAGCAAATGCACTATGCATAAATCAATGCTCTATAAGGAATATCATTGTGACTATTAAAGGCTATTGACTATCAGTTCTATAGGAGAAAGGAACTTTAGAAAGAAAGCAGTGCCAGTCTATTTAAGCATTTAAACCTCTAGAATGGATGGTATCTGATTTATGGATCCTGCATGCTTCCAATTGGAATTACTTTTTGTCTCGATCACCTCCCCTCCTAAGTGGGGGGACGTGGTCAATGAGGATAAACCTCAAATTTTTTACTGTATGTCCATACTCCATAAAATGTCTGGCGACTCTCTGATCACTCTTCCCTTTCTCTATTGCCAATCTTATTGCACTCCTATGATTAGCCATACATTTCTTGATGTCATCTGATGTTTTTCTGATGTAGAACAGGCCACAAATGCAGCTCAGCATATAGACAATGAATTTGGTAGAGCACGTGAGATAGTGTCTAATGTAGAACTTTTTGTTTAGATGAAGGTGTCGAAAACTATCACCTTGTATCATTGAGTTGCACATAGTGCAGCTAGGACATCTATAGCAGCCTATTTTGGAGGATGTCAGCCTTTCTGTGGTATAGCTTTTGACTGGATCAGCTGCCATGAGATAATCTCATAGACTTTTGACTCTTTTAAATCCAACCCTCGGGGGAGCATAGTCACCATACGGTAGTGCTGGATTAGTTTTAATGATGTCCCAATGTTGTCACAATATACTTCCCATTGTATTCGATTGTGATAAGTTGTAATGTAGTTTAATCGGTTCTTAGATACCACAGGTTTCTTATATTTTAAGATATCCTGTTGTGACATGTCAGCCATGGCAGCTGTGGCTAGAGTGCTGTCCTCATTATTGTACTCTCTTTCTGCAAATCATTGTATCATCTTGTCTAGTTGTATCTTTCTTAGGTTTTCCAGAGAATTGTTACGAGCCCCTCTCAGCATTTGTGCTTTTGGTATAGCCTTACTGAGTGCTCTTGAGTGGCAGCTCTTAACATGGTGTAATGAATTGCGATCAGTGGGTTTCTCATACAGTGTAGTTCCCAAGCGATCACCGTTCTTAAGTATCCTGATGTCCAAAAAGTCCATCATTGATTTGTTAGATGAAATTTTCAATTTAATTGGACAGTTAGATCTGTGAAACATGTATGTCCAATTCATCAGATCTGCTTCATCACCACGCCATATGAGGAAAATATAATTAATATATCTGCGGTAGAATATAATATGATGATTCTCTTGTATATGTAATACTTCCTCTTCAACAAATTCCATGTAAAGGTTGGCAAATGACGGTGCCATATTGGAGTCCATGGCTGTCCCTGTTAGTTGCAGATAGAATGCCAATTCAAATTTGAAGTAGTTGAATTTTAAACAGATAGATATCAATTCGATCATAACTTCAGAGGGTGGACGCATCTTGAAATCACTTGTATCCCTTCCATGCTGACCAGTATATCTTCAGTGTCAACCTCCACCTTGTTGGTTAGAACATCAATGAGAGCCCATGAGTCACTTAAATAGGATTTCATATTCACCACAAATGGTTGCAATATGTAGTTCACAAATGTTGCAATAGGTTGCAGCAAAGAGTCGCTTGCAGAGATTATGGGACATCCTGATGGTGATGTAGCATTCTTGTGGATCTTGGGAAGTGTGTACAGTATAGGTCTAACTGGATGTTTTACTACTACCCATTCCTTAATGGTGTTGTCACTCCACCCCTTCTGCCAAGCTTCATGTATCAAAACATCAATGTACGTCTTGTGCTCAAGTTGTGGGTCACCTGATAGGCGTTTGTAGGTGTTCAGATCAGAAAATTGCATTTTGATTTCACTTTTGTAGTCCTTATAGTTCTGGAGCACAATTGCACCACCTTTATCCGTAGGGCGTATGACTATATTAGTATCCTTAGATAGGGATTCAATGGCTGCTCTTTCTTAAGGACTTATTACAAAATCTGGAATTATCATACACTTTTACCCCTTCTTGTACCATCCTCATATATGTGCTTATGCTTGGATTAGTGGTCATGGGATCAAACCTGCTAGATGACTTGAAAGGGTACCTCCTCTCATCACCTTGTATGTTCAATTTAAACTATTGCTCTATATATGAAATGTTTGTTTGCTTCACTTGTTGGTCTGATGAAGGAGTGAATGCCCGAAACGTCACTTTGCAATAAATAAGAATTGCCTTCACATATAAATCCAGTAAGTGCAGATTTTTTGTTCATGAGATATATATATATATATATATATATATACACATATATGTGTGTGTGTGTATATATATATTTCTGTATTTATATATGTGTATCTGTATTTAAGAGCATTTATACACATATAAACATATATATATATATATATGTATGCATACATAAAGATATATATATAAGTGCGTGCATTGGAGCCCTTTTCAGTCAAGTAGCTGAAAAGATGAAAAATCATTTATACAATATTCACTTTTAATAAACCATGACCATGGCCTCTATTTATCAAGGTCTGGCGGACCTGATCCGACAGTGTGGATCAGGTCCGCCAGACCTCGCTGAATGCGGTGAGCAATACGCTCGCCGTATTCAGCATTGCACCAGCAGCTCACAAGAGCTGCTGGTACAACGCCGCCCCCTGCAGACTCGCGGCCAATGGGCCGCCAGCAGGGGGTGTCAATCAACCCGATCGTACTCGATCGGGTTGATTTCCGGCGATGTCTATCCGCCTGCTCAGAGCAGGCGAACAGGTTATGGAGCAGCGGTCTTTGTGACCACTGCTTCATAACTGCTGTTTCTGGCGAGCCTGCAGGCTTGCCAGAAACACGGGGCATCAAGCTCCATTCGGAGCTTGATAGATAGGCCCCTATGTATTTACTGTAAATATTTACAAAGGGGAATGTGTTCTAAGCTTTTCAGAATAGATATTCCAATCTATATATATGTAAAATATATATATATATATATATATATATATATATATATTCCATATATAAATATGTATTTATGAATAAATAGAACATATTCTTCTATGTGAAGAACATTGGAATGGGACATATCAATATTTCATGTTAGGTTATCGCACATGAGAAAAAGTGATAGGTTTTGCGCAACTTGTTTTTTTTTCTCCACTTTTTGCGCTTCATTGAAGTCTGTGGGAATATGTTAATGGGATTGCGGTACTCTAAATTATGCTTTTTTGCGGACGTCAGGTTAGCGCTCAGGCAAAAAGGTTTTACTTTCAAATTGTAATACGCACGCTACCCACCATGCGTTAAACCTTACTTTTAGCGGAGTTAATGTGCAAGCGGGAGCAGAAAATACCACTCCACTCGTAATCTAGCCCAAAATGCTAGATTATAAATAAAGCACAATCGATAACAAGGGGTACATTATCTTGTGCTCAGACCCTCACACAGCACCCGATGATCTTACTAGATCAGACATGGTTTTTTTTGCAGACCCTCACAGGAGCTGCTCTGGTGGACTTATCGTAAAAAAAAGGGGCAGTCCCTGCGAGTGGCAATATATCTCCTATTGAAATTTATGAAGTTAGCAGGAGGCACACTTTAAAAAATATATCCTGCAGCCAATATAAATCACAATAAGCTGCTTTCTGCATATAGCATCTTACAATCACCTATATTGTCATATTTAAATATTTTTCTATTAGGATTATAAGTTTTTTAAGCATTTAGAGAAAAGTTTGCCACCTTTTAGTTTGCGAGAAAAAACTGTGAGAACTTTACAGAATTACACTGGGATTAGAGAGACAATTTCATATACGCCCATTGAACGCCCACGTTCAGCCTATTTTACAAAAAAAAAACAATTACACTTTGTACTTTGTACGAAGTTCTGTGTGTTTTTTGCACATACATTTATGCTGTGCATAGTTAATATGATTTATTCCTTTTTAATCTACATACAAATTTAACATTTTTGATAATTTATGATTTTGGGTGAAGAATTTTGTTATGATTGTAAAGTGTATTACTTTATTTAGCTT